>NW_027263522.1:2400000-3827396 GCF_044167205.1 Ceratocystis lukuohia
GTAGGAATTCAGGCATCTGGGGAAGAGTACAGTGAATAATTTAGGTTGATTAAATGGTTTGTTGTGTTTTTATTGTGATTTCTAGGAAGAAGGTTGAAATTTTTGTTTCACTCACTACACATGTACGTTAGCTTAACAGAACTTGATGTTTTCTTTCGTTTTGGAACTATTGAAAATACCCGTGTTCACAAGTCCAGTCCGTAGCTTGTCCCTAATATTTTCTTGCTTGTATGGAGATTGTCGACACAATGGCCTAAAAGGCATTACTCATCTCCATCGCCATCGCCTTGTGTATGGATCCTTTGCAGGCACCTTATTCAAGCCTTTAGTATAATATAAACTTTTTGTAGACTCTATTGGCTATAACCACTGCATCAAGAGACATGCATAGCTGAAGAGTACCACCTTTGCGAGCCACTCCATGTTGTATTTCATATCTTTGTGGGCTTCTATAAAGTCATCTAGCTGGTCTGCCTAGTCGTGGAAATGGAGACGATCTCATTACAGGGGCCAAGGCAAATTTGCCCCATCTAATATACGATAAGCCTCTAGAAGATATAGTTACATGTTATCTTTTGCTCTCTTCTATCATGGCGAAGTTGTAGCAGCCAAGTCTTGTGGGTGTTACGCCTGGCGTCTATCTCGGAGTGGGGTTAGGGTCAGATTGTCATGTGACCCTGGACCCAAAACCCACAGTCTACTAATTGTCGGTACCACTCTCCCCTGTGCGGGGTATGCCGTATGCCCTGGCGAGCTTCAAATGCCTTGTAGTTTTTTACCTGGGTTTGGCCAAGAATTTTGGTTGTGTTGCGTGCTTTGTTCTAGCATGGTTTCAATCGTGTGCTTTCATTCTATAACAACTGACGGCCCTGAAGGCAGATTGGGTCGGTGCGTAGGCTCTAGTCATGGTCCCCCCCTGGCTTTAAGCTATTAATTTCTTGCTTAAGAGATGCTTCCTTCACTACGCAGTTGATATTGCTCCGAGCAAATTGCTGCAATTGAGGCAATGTAAATGTAAACTTGTGGTTCATTGTTCCGTAGCCGTGTTAGAAAAGGGGAATGTGGCTGCTGAATTCTCGAGTCAAAACTCATGGGGCTTTGGGGATTTGACTGCAAGCAAGAGCAGATGCATTTTTGCTACGGCCTAATAGTATTCATTACGACGATATGTGGTAGTGGGCGGCGGCTACGGGCTATGCTAAGCGATGGTTAAATCTTGATAATGGCTTGGTCACAGCAGAAAGTACATCATTTTAACTCTAGAGCGGCTCCATTGATGCCTGATGTGGGGGGAACATGGGGATTTGACCTGTTACTTGGGGCTGAGTGCTTGTTGGGCCAATAACATTTTGTTGCTACTCTACTTGTGACGCTGAATATGCATGCATGGCAGCCCAGTCTATGCTAGCGATTTCGCCTGACGAGCTAAGATATCTATTATAGGAACAGCATGTTGTGGTCGAAACAAAGGAAACCTAAGAAGAGCGCTGATATTACGAAAGAAGCTGAGAGTTTTACTCTTACTACAGCTTGCTCACTCTGTTCCCTCTATAACTGCTGAAGAAAACAAGCCCCTTGAGATTGACATCAAGTGACTTGTTTGCTTTATAGAGGAAACACTGGGCTTACTTGCTCACGTTTACGGCCATACATGCACATCAATCTAAGGCATTTTGTTTAATGGTTGGTTCCAGCGAGGCGGCTCACATAAGTTGCACACTGGTTAGCCGTATTGCTTATCATTACGTTAGTGAGATATTATTTCAATAATTATGCACTGTATCTATACTTAATAGCTGTATGTAGCGTGCTAGAACGTATGGGAATCTACCTTGATACTTACTACACCATTACCACCCTCCCTATTAGGAACTAATATTCGTACATACCATCACATGACACAAAGGCTATCCCATGTATATATAATGTCGCCCGCCCGCTCCGCACTTCGAACATTTATCCCACCAACAACCTACTCTCTTCATACGAGTCGCCACACCATCATAACCATACTTTTCTTTTAAAAAATCACCTAATACCACAACGTGCTAGCATACTTTCCCCCTTTTAGGGGATCCCGCAGAGGGTCTGGGCCATAAGGACTTTTGGCGTATGCGTCTAGGACGCCCTGATCGAAAGCATCCCTGCCTCAGCAACAACATCCTACGGCCTACTCGTCCTTATGGCCAATCCCGTTGTGTTGGGAAACAAGAATCAAGAAAAGGCTCTCCCGAAGCAAACATCCTAGCGTCCTCCGGCTTCAAGCAGTACCATCAATTTGCACCAAGATTCTAGCCATCCTCGATTGGAGTAGCTGGAAGACACAAGCCACTCAGATCACTTAGGCCTCTGGCAATAAAAAGAAAGATATCCCTTGCAAAGAAGAAATTCCGGCTCTTTCTGCACCTACTTGCAGCCTCACCACAAACATATACTGATAGAGCGGAGGGTAAGAAACTTGCCTTCAGCTACCTTGGCATCCGCGCTGAAGGGCTGGCAGTGGCAAGGCAAGTCAGCAATACATTAGCCATGTCCCTCAAATCCCAAGATGCCATAAAGTCGGTCTTGGGAAAGATAAAGAGGGCGAAACCGTCTGCTATAGTTAGCGGATGCATCACACTACCGACACGGCGACCGAATGGCATACCTAAGCAGCCAACTGGTCCCCTAAGCACACCCGAAAACCCATCGGACAAGTTAACCTAGTGAACATCAAGAAAGTGGAGGACGAGATACAGAGCCAACTTGGCGCCAGCACCGCCCGTATGTCTTGGCCCAGGCGAAACTCTGTCTCCTCCCCAACGAACTCAGTGGTGTTCTCGAGATCGGAACTCCTGAAAGTCTTGTTCCCGCTCTTCGGCTCTATGCCCCCCGGCCTTGAATGGCCAAACAATCCAAGTGAGTCCAGCATTTCAATACTTGTTTCAGCTTTCACCACCCGCATGGTTGCCCTTGCAATGAACTATATTCCAGGCATGCACAAAAAGCTAACAATGAACCCTCCTCAAGAACACCAATTCCATCAGGCGACAATACATCCTTCCTACTGTACTTAACTAGCTGCTCGGGAAAACTAGCTTTCAGCAAGTTGCGCTTGTAAGCCTCGGCGGTACGGGTAAAACCCAAATAGCCTTGAAGCTTGCATAGACGATGAAGAGAAGCGGACTCACCACTAAAATCCTTTATGAAATATTTGTAGAGGTGTTCAATATACAACCGACAGGCGATACAAGGCCCGAAGTGCTTACGAAGCATTACCCGGAATCAAAGCATACTGGAAACTGGCTTCTCATTCTTGACAATGCTGATGACATTAGTTTTCGATATCATAGAACTTGAAGAAATTACCCCTACAGGCCATCGAGGGCTTCGGGACAGGATGAGTTCGATGACGTTTCCATCACGTATATCCAAATACTTCGCCAGGCGCTATGGCAGCTACTTGGTTCATCGCATTTTAGCAAATCCAGAAATTCTCCAAGCGTATAGCTACTCGACTTCATTTCATCGCACAGCTGTATGCGGAACTATCTTAGAAGAAGAGAAAACAGGACTTGTCTGTGCTTGAGCATATGGCTCGCGCGTTGTCTAAGCCTAGGCGGAAAACATCACCTGCCCTTTCCATCTTGAACGGAGGGGAACTGACCGAAAGATCATGGCGTACGGCTACATAACTTGCTCTCCATTCCTCATCCGTGCAACAAAAGAATTGCTATCTGGAGACTTGGTTGTTCTCAAACCTGTAAAGCGCAGATTCCAATTGCGAGATGGGGAATATGAGCTGGCTACATTACCACATTTAAAACAAGTGGAAGAGCATGAGAGGGGCCTATCAAGATTTGAGCCTTTGATTTTGAGGTTTAGCATGGCCTTAGCTACGCATATTATAAAGACAGCCAACTCGAAAAGGAGATTCACCTGCTTGACTACACCATGTTGATTGTAAAGGCCCTAGGAGCTCAATATTCTAGCCTTCTGGCATCTCAACATAGCCTTGCATTTGACTTCCTTGGAAAGAAGCAAGCCGACTGGATAATTTCTTTATTTGGGTGCAGTCAGCCGGGGAGATAAGTTCCAGCGGCTGGCAAACTATCACTCCTGACATCTCGGTATCCATCATCCTATAAGAGCATATCATGCTACTAGCCGGGCCCAAGTGAGGATTAATCTTTGGAATCTCAGCGCATTACATAGCAGTAGTTTAAAGCAGGATCACGAACATCAAGTGTAACATACATTCATCGGAAGTCGGAAAACATGGGGGGGCGGAAAGAAATCGGCGCCCTTCTGACAGGATTCTACATGAAATTAAAACAAGAAAAACGTAGTTAAATCAATTGCAATTAATTACTATTCTGGTCTCTAGATATTTCAACAGCAATTCAACATGTTGTTGAGTTATGGCCGCCTGTACTACATCTTCCACATCGCCTTTCCCTCGCTGCTGCCGAACTTCCCCGACCCACAGCTCTCGATAACTCCGACCTCACCTGCGCATCACTGTCTTCCGGGTTAATGTTATCCTTCCCCTCACCTGCATTCATCGTCCCCTCATTTCGTAGTCTTTTTTTTTCTTTTTTTTAGCTCTGCACCGCTTGCTGAGGATCTCATTTGCCTGTCGAAGGTCCTGAATCTCGGACTCTCATAAGGTGTTTTGATGCACTACTGCTTTTGTCCCCTTGGCTAACGATGTGAGGGCCTCAAGAATAGATGCAGACGAGCTGCTATTATGCCTTTTGATTCGTCTTTCGAGGTATTCAACCCGAGAGCTAGCTTCAAGTACTGTCTTTAGGATGCTAGGAACCCAAAGATCAGGGAGGCCGGTCTCCTCCTCGATCGGTGTTGGAGTCTGCAGCTGCACATCAAGCTTTGATATAACACTTTCTCCATCCAATGGAACCAGCCCAGCCCCCTTGGAACCTCCCTTGATACTGCTCTCTGTCATAGCTGCTTGGCAGACAGCATGAAAAGCTAGAAAGAAATCAGTCTTGGAAACGTAGGTTATCGAGCACCTGATTAGATGCTCGATTTCTCGACCATAGGCCTTCTTGAGTGGCCCAAAGCACCCGACATCAAGGGGCTGAAGTAGGTGAGAGGAATGAGCTGGCATACAAAGTGTGATGGTGTAGTTGTCTGCACAATATTTCTCAAAATCGACCGAGTGGTGGCTTTCATGCCCGTCAAGGATAAGAAGCCGATAGCAACTGTTTGATCGGGCCCTTGTAAGATAATCGAAGTGCTTGAGCCACTTAAGACCTGTATCATTGTCGGTCCACCCATTACGAGTCGTGGCGATAGCTCAATCCCCTGACAGGTTATTTTCTCGGCATCAGCTTGACAGGTGATATTGGCCCGCAACCACGATGAATGGTGAGACTGCCCGGCCTTCAGCATTAATCGCCTGAATAACTGTGGCCGATTCCCGGTTTCCAGGCTGTACGGATTTAGTCTTTCCACGCCGTTCTGTATCTACAACGACAATTCCACTTGCAATGAGGCCCATCATAACGCCAGTCTCGTCAAAGTTGTAGATGTCAGCTAGGCTGATACCATATTTTTGAGATTATGTTCTCCACAAGCCTGAACCAACCGCGAACAATGGCTGGATCTTCGCATTGAGTCCTCTCGTAGTCGCATCTACGATCAAAACATGTCTTGAGGTCTAGTAGTCGCTTGATGAAGTTAGGAGCCTAGTACTTGCTGACGGGTGATGTGTCGCGGTCAGCGAGCAGTCGGTTGGCCATTTCTTCAACACCACGTAGTTGCGGGGGGGACCCTCGCGAATCCAAGTCAAGAGTGAACTTGATCATGACCTGCTCTTCTAGATCGGATAGTCTCCGTGAGTTGGAGGTGGTATTGCGTCGACATTGAATGCCATTCCGTCGGCGACGAAGGGCATGATAATCCACCTGGTATCATCTTGTGGCAGGTCGGAGACCTAATTCCGGGGTATTTTCAAGGGCTCGAAGAGCGAGAACAATATTAGACTCATTTTTGGTTATGGCATGTTTTTTGCTGCACAAATAGTCTATTAGATGCGCGGAGGAGAGATTGGAAGATTTATTAATCACAGCCCGGATCCTAAGACCAAGATTGGTAGATGTCAGGAAGCCAATATGTTTGAATCTTCCACGCCTAAAGCGGTTCACTGGTACTTCGATATCAAGGAGGCCCAGTATGGCTGGATTCGGCCTGAGAACACCATTAACGTTGACGAATGAGGCATCATGATTGGTTTTGGCGGGTATCTGTCAGTAACCTAAGTCAGGGTTACCAAGATTGCTGACCCTGATCCAGTTCGCCCAAGCTTTAGGGTTAGCATCAGACGTCAAGGGTCTTGATGAATTCAGAAAGATAGCTGACTGGCAGTTCCTAACTTCACCACATGGGTGGACTGATGACCACATTGGAGTTGAATGGCTTGAAACAGTCTATTTGCCTCAGACCAAGCCCAGCGATGAGTCTGATTGCAGATTAATCATTACAGATGACCATGGGAGTTATGGAATGGTAATGTCTTTGTTTACCTCGCTATAGGCTTCTGCTAACCAATCTAAAGACGAATGGATGGCTACATGCTTTTTGACTAATATTTATTGTTGCTGCCTTCCAGCGCATTGATCCCATGAACTTCAGCCATTATATTATAGAGTGTTTAATGCCCCCAAAGCTGCATATCGCCGAGAGCGAGAAAAGTTTGCTTCCCGGACTGATTCTGTTCCAATGGACAAAGTCAATTTCATTAAAGCCTATGCCAAGGCTCGCGAAGTGGAAATAACTAAGAAGAATATACTCCCTAGATGGAGAGTTACTGGGAATTGGCTAATTTCTCAAGTCAAAGCTCGGCGGCATCCAGAAATACAAGAGGACAGGCCGAATGACAGTCCGAAGACAACTCCAGAGTGGGCGACATATTTAGGGTCGGACGATACGCCAAAATCCAGCTACCACATTCGCGACCTTGGGCTTAATAGAACACCAAAGATGTGGAGACGGTATAACGTGATAGTCAAAGGGTTTGAAGCGCAGTATCAGACGTTGATGGCATATGCCATGAGGATTGCTGGTCTAGAGGAGCAACTGGCTCGTCTGAAGAGAGGGAAGAAGAGGAAGGCATCACCTAATCCCAATAAGCGTTTCATGACCCTAAGTGAAGCTCTAGTGGCTGGAGAAAGTCTTTCCAAAAAGAAAGTGAAAAGAAGCTTGTTGTGGTGAGTGCTAGCTATTCAAAGGAGTCAGGGCCAGAATCAGAGGCTGCTTCAGTTATTGAAGTTAGAGAGGAAAGCATACCACCTCAGCGAACCACTAGGTCTGCGACACGAGCCAAATGACCTAAAGTTCAATAGATATACCAATGGCAGCCCCAAATAAGGTTACAATTCACAAATAACTTTTTATTTTGCTCAGATTCTGTGTAAATGAGCTGGCTGAGTTTTGGTGGTGGAATTTTCTTTTTGCTGAATCAAAGGATAGGGTTATCGAAAGGGTTGTGGTGTACGGCAATTAATCTGGCTTGCCCACCATGTAACTACGTCATCTATTTTTGGTTAAACTGATCAATCACAGAGACGGCAAGGAGTAAATATTTGGCCGCTGATTTTGTTACTGAATAACTCTCTATTGTATTTGTAGAAATCCATATTCATAGGCTTAAGTCCGAGAAACGAGAGGGACAAGTATTGTGTGTATGTCACTAGATTATGGATGATTTTCTAAGAGGAATATCAAGTAAAGCAACTTTTCTTGCTATTGTGCATGAACTGGGCCATGCGATCTTGACATTCTTACCATGTTCTAGAATAAAGCGCTAGTGTCACTAGGCCGTGCCCCTTCCCCAATATGATAGACGTGTTTATGGGCTCTCGGGCTCTTAGCCGACCGATTGGCTAATAGAATATGAGATGAGCATGGCAGAGGGCGTTTGTAGGCTGATGCTGTTCGGATTTACGAAAAAATAAGCAAGGTTGCCATCCTTGCAATGGAGTTATCCGTCAATACTAAGGAGGCAAGGAGAGAAGATCTATTATTTTTGGAGAGCAGCCTCTTGTTGGTGTGTGTGCATTGCCTTACAGCCTCTTTGTGACGAAATGGACAGTACTTGGTCTTGTTGTAAACAAACTTGCCGCTTTCAAGGACTGGCACTTTCGAAACCTTTGATCACAGCCGCTCTTGCGCCAAGTATTTGGCTCATGCTGCAGCTACGTGTTTTTCACATTGCCTTCTTACTGGGACTGTGCGGCTGTCCGAGCGGCCTGTGTGATGAGAGCTTCTCAATGATCGATTGCCTTTTTCTTGGCGGCAGTCTGAGGACATAACGGACGAACTTCAAGTAATCAAGTGTGTGAGAACAGCAGGGAAACAAATATCGAGTAGACAAAAGAAGCTTCCGAACAATAAGCTACGCTACTTGCTTGTTACTCAAAAGAAACGCACGCACGATGCCCTTTTTTAAGACGCTGGTATTATCACCGAGCAGTCGGATTTTAGAGTTTGGCGTTGTGTCGTATCAAGGTATAATTGTATACGATTGCAAGTAAGAACAACACCAAGTAATTCCTCCGCCGGTCTAGTAAGGAGTGAGCGAATATAAAAAAGGTATAAGCAAGTAAGGAACCAGGCATCATTGCTGCCGTCTTGGCAAGCCATCCCACCCATAAATCAAATCGAAGCAAACAACTTGGATGTACTTGACAATGATACTCGAATGCATGAGAAACGGCAATGCGGATCCTTATTTTGTTATACTATGCCGTGCCGTAGATTTCCGACCTTCTGTAGTTTGTCATACGTAGTGTAGTATAAGCTCTGGCCTAGCTTAATATACCAATGTGTTCATGCACCTGTAAAAAGAAGCAACCCTCCCTCCCCCTCTCCGCCGAAGTGCCTACCTGTCTATTGGGGAAACGATTAGCGAGTAAGTAAGGCCATGCTTGGAACAGAACGCCCATTATAAAGCCAGTCTCATATGCGTCGTAAAACTCATCTAATCGTATGGAATACGCCGCGATTGCGTTCTCTGCAAGCATAAACCAATTACAGATCATGACTAGATCTATCCACTTAGCTTTCTAATCGTCATATTTCCCAAAAAAGAAAAAAAAAAACCTGTATTGAGGTCTAGTTGTCGCTTGACAGAGTTTGAAGCCCAGCGTGTGCCAGATGCGGGAGAGAAAAGTACGACGCATGATTGCCTGTGACGCATGCTTCACAGGTAAGCGAGTCTAAGGCTCAATTATTAAATTTTAAATCACAATAAAACCACAACTATCTGATCAGTTAAACTACCCACTACACCCTTGCCTAGATGATTCGGGAACTACCCGACAGGCCCTTGCATTATGCCTGGCCTTGCCACATACGCCGCAACTCCATCTACTTGGTCGCTCTGGCCTTCCTCGACCACCACTTCTCGATGATTCCGTAACCACACATGTATTAACATCCATCCGACCAACTGCTTGTGATGCTTCCCGGACAGTAATTTTCCCTCCTTTCTGTAATCTAGTCTTCTTTGCCCTTCGGCGGATGATGCATTGCGGCCAGCTAGCAGAGAATTGGCAATTTCTTCCACAGACCGCAGTCGTGAGGGAAATCCTCGTGAATCTAGGTTTAGAATGAATTAGTGTATTATCTGTTCCCATAGATCAGATAGTATTCTTGATTTTGGGACAGTATTGCACCGTGATTGAATGCCATGGTGGCAGCGACGTAACATCTCGAAGCGGACCTGGTGTGCAGTTGGTGTGCGTCGGGGACTTAATTTTGGGTTATTTTGAAGGGACTGGAGTGCAAGAAGGATTTTAGCCACATTTGAAGTCTGTGACATATCAGGTAGTTACGAAGCATCTAATCAAATAAAATAGGCAGGTTGACGTATTGTTGACTCACTCACTTAACTGACCCACCCAGCTGTCAAGCACGTTAACTGTCATAGGATTAACATATTTATATTCTAGCTCTCGAGACTTTCTGCAAAGAGCAACCCTGTGCTGGCGGCAACCTCCCTCGAGGGCTATAAGCGCAGCGACAAGCCGCTGCGAATTGGTTTTTTATGCTTCGCTCTCTAGTCTCTGACTTGATGGCATCATTAGGCTTGAACGTTTTCTTGGCAGGCAAAAAGTCTGCTAGCACTGGCTGGAAGATGCAGTGCAGTGAGTGCACTGAGAAGAGAAAAGATAAGGACAAAAGCCAGAGGGCAAGAGAGAAAAAAAGACGAGGGACTTTTGGCGGAGCAGGCAATGGCGAGGGAGTAAACACTCAGAGTGGGTGGGCGTGGGCGTGGGCGTGGGCGTGGGCGTGGGCGCGGGTGTGGGTGTGGATGTAGGCATGGGTGTGATGGGGGCCTGTAAACTATGCAACTGTGGGAAGGGAAGATGCGGCAAGGTATTGGGTCCAGGTCCATTCATCCTCACTACCCTGAATTAGTGCATGTTTGTTATGAAGCTTGGCTCCATCTCTATATTCTATGCATATGGCCATTTGCTGTTTGTTATTTTTATCGCACCGGGTATATAAGTCAAGCCGTTCCCGCGTAGCTAGTAGACTTTTCTTTTGCCCTCCTCCTTATTCGCACTTCGCAACTCACCGGTCCTACATTTCGCTTGCTCTCTTCTTATTCCCTTGAATTAGAGGCGATTTGCTTGACCAGTGTCTTGTTCTTTGCCCATCCTTCCTCTCCATCCCTTTATTCTGCCATGGCTAAGCTCACATCTCTGGCTCTTCTAGCCTCCGCTTCTCTCGGTGCTGCCCAGACTTACCAACGCCTGGGTACCTGCCCTAAGCTTGGCTGCATTCTACCTCCCGATCAGGCTGATTTCCTGCCCGGCCAATACTTCGATCTCCGTGTCGAGGTTCACGCCCCTAAGAACGGTACTGAGGCTTTCAACGATGGCGTTCCCGATCATGCCTTCACTACCACCATCAGAAAGATTGGCGAGGAGGTGGCTAGACCTATCTCGGAGTTCTTCCCCGTTAATGAGCCTGAGCTGGAAACGTGGCAGTTTGGTTGGTACGAGGACCGCTTTGCCAAGGACGCCAAGTCCAAGAGTATAGTCAACGTTGCTTCTAGAATCTACCGTCGCATTCGCATCAATGAGCCCGGCCGGTACGAAGTTACACTGACCTACTACAACGGCGAGACGACTGTCGCCAACTGGGAGGTTCGCCCCATCTCTAACGAACGCAAGGCCAAGAACGTCATTCTATTCATTGGTGATGGTATGACTACAAACATGGTAAGTCTTTTATTTGCTCTCCTCAGAAGCACTCCGGTCTACTGTTATTAACTGCCTGGCGTCAATTAGATTACTGCTGCCCGTATGCTGGCACACAAGTCAATCAATGGAAAGTACCAGACCCGTATGGCTATGGATTCGTTCCCTGTCCTGGGCCATCAGATGACACACTCTGTCGACTCCTACCTGACTGACTCCGCCAACTCGGCTTCTGCAATGTACACCGGTCACAAGGGTACTGTTGATTCTATGGGTATCTACTCTGACTCTTCACCTGACGAATTCGATGATCCCAAGGTTGAGTCAATGCCCGAGCTTGTTACTCGTAAACTGGGTATGCACTGGGGTGCTGCTACGACCGCCGAGCTTTATGATGCGACTCCCGGTGCTCTTGTTGGCCACACCCGTCGCCGCCAAAACTACGGCCCACTCATAGACCAGACCCTAAACGGCATCACCAATTACCCCTGGAATGACTACGTCGGCCCTGAAGTTTTCTTCGGTGCTGGTGCTGAAGCTTTCTTCAACCCTAAAATCTCCTACGAAGGCCGGGACTACTACCGTGAATTTGCCAACAAGGGCTACAGTATCAGCTTGGATAAGTCGTCTCTGATGGATATGGACAGCAACAGCCGTGCTCTGGGCGTCTTCTCCACTGGTGCTCTGCCTCTCTGGCTGGATCGCAACGTTTACCCTCAAAACCTTGCTAAGGCGAAAAACCATCCTAGTGGTGAAGCTGCCCCTGCTCTGGACGTCCCTGGTCTCAAGGAAATGACCAGCAAGGCCATCGAGATCACTCATGCGCGTAGTCAAGAAAACGGCGAGGACAAGGGATTTTTCCTGATGATTGAAGCTTCTTCCATCGACAAGATGATGCACGCACTGGATTATGATCGTGCCCTAGGCGAACTCCTGGAGCTCGACGACACAATCACCAAAACTATGGAGCAGCTCAAGAACATGGGCATCTTGGACGAGACCCAGATTGTTGTCACTGCCGACCATGGCCATGGTTTCGATGTCTTTGGCTCCGCCGACACCGAGTACATGGCTGCTGCCGGAACCGACCGTCAGAAGCGTAGCGCCATCGGTATCTACGGCCAATCTGGCGAGTCCCAGTACACCAAGGCCGTCCCTGGCATCAACTATGGTACTGGCCCCAACTTCCCTTTGAACTGGGAGCCCCGGTACGCCATGGCTGCTGGTGCGGCTGCTGGTCCTGATCGCCGTGAGGACTACCGTGTCCACAAAGACGGTATCCGTGACACTGTTGTCAGAGTCCCTGATGGGAATGGCGGGAGAGAGATTTATGCCAACCCTAAAGATGATATCCACGGTTTCCTAATCAACGGTACCACGCCCACTCATATATCCGGTGGTGTCCACTCGATGACCGACGTGCCTGTCTTTGCTCGTGGGCCTTGCCAGAACGACTTTGGCGGTGTCTACAACAACGTCGACCTCTTCTACAAACTCGCCCAGTGCTTGGGCTTGGGTACGAAGCTTACTGCTGACGGCCACGACTACTCCCAGCGTGCGACCCGCCGGGCTGCTGACCGCTTCTAAAGAGGTTTAATGTTGCATTGGAGAGCAAGTAAGGGACAACTGTGTAGGATTTGGTGGTATTTGCATTGCATTAGACGTTTTTTTTTCATTTTCAATTGTTTCTTTGTTCATTTAGTTTTAAGGGAAGGGGTAGATAGATAAGTGAGAAGAGTTTCCAGAAAAAAACATCACCACACACTGATTGGTTAATATGCGTGATAATAATTCGTCTCACAGCTCTTCTAACAGTAGATATTAGGAGGACGTACTGAATGTCCTGTGAAGAAGAAGAAGAAGGAGAATGAGTGATTGTTCATATTGTTCTGAGTCTATCTAAGTCTAGTCCGAGGGACGGATCTCGGCCGGTTTATATATCCATTACTACCATGTTCTGGGTCGAGCGCTTGGGCCTTGGATGAAGACCCTTGATGTCTGATGCTAACCCTAACGTAAGGGCGAACTGGATCAGGGTCAGCAATCCTAGTAACCCTGACTTGGGTCACCAATATGAAAACCAGGAGGGAGTGGGTTACACGCAGACCTCATCTTCACCTCAGTTACAGGAAACGGACCCAAGAACAGTGGAAGGAAGGAACTAACTCAAGGAAGCAAGTGTGCCTTTTGTAAGGCGAGACACCCCCCTGACAAATGCCGGCTCCGGGTGAAGGAGAACCGGTATAAGTCCTACAGGGCTAACAAAAGATGCTAGGGATATGTCATGAAGTATGTGGCTGTCCTAAGACATGCGCTTTTGCGAGGGGGTGTGCCAGAACATGATTAAGCAGAGATGCAGGAAAGAACACTTGACTGTAAACCCAAGTATAGTCGAAGTACTCAGAGGTTGACGAAGGGGTGAGGAGGGAATGAAGACAAGCAATTCTACATTTGGACACTACCATCGATCAAGAGGAATGGCAATGAATCAGACATTTACTCTATGCGACTTCCTAAAACGACATACCACATCACATCAGGCGACCACTTGAAGTACAAATGGGGTATGTCTATACAGTATACAAAGGATAGGTAAGCCCATCGAAGTTTCCGTGGCTGCCGATATGCTGTAACAGAAGAAAATGACACTGGAGTGGGGAACTATGCATAGATTCCACTTCCGAGAAAAGAAATCAGGCATGCAGATGTTATACAAGACAACACATGAGAGGTGACACAACAAGCAGTAATACACTTGATAAGTATGATTATAAGATGTGTAACATCATCACTTGCTTAACCTCCGAACTGGGAATCGGGATATTACTACAACCGATGATCCCACCCAATAGCATCAGACTCCTAGAGATATGCCAACTTCTCCTTGACCGGCTGTTGTCTTATGCTTGAACTTGTTGCTTGTTTCTCCACTCACATCAACTGTCCTTGCTTGCCGATTTCCTGACCATCTGGAAGCAGTAATGAAGAAATCTTCGTAGGTCTTCTTCGAAAGCCAACTGCACAATAATCTATTCTTATCCATTAGATAGTTGATATGATTCGACAATACTGTTGGTCTAACCCTTTATGCCGTTGTGCTAGTGAAGGTGCACACTATGGTTCACTGTATAGGTGTTTACAACAAGCTTGAGGCTTTGAACCATTTCGGAAATCATGGAGATAGCTACCAAGAATCTACCCTCTATTCAATTGTGACAAGCTGCACGCATGGTGGAGAGTTATTGTACCCATTAAACCCTGCAAATATGAGGAGTTCTTGGTCGATGTGATCATCCCACTCGTAGATTATGCTGCTGTTTGCGACAATATAATACAAGAACCGCGTACAGGTGGCTGATTGATATGTTGAAGACCTTGTGTAACAAAATGGGGCTGCCTTTGACTGGTTAACTCCTTCAGAGGACCGACTGTTGCCTATCCCATTACAGCGTGGACTTGGCATAGGGATGGAGGTTACGCTTAGTCTTGAGAGCCCTCCCTGATAATAGACTACGGCGGTTGCACGCAGATCATGCAATTGTTGTCGGTTGTAAATATCGCCATATTGTGCGGGAATCCGACTCGTTTTTAGGAAGCAAATGTAGTCTCACTTTGTCGCTAGTAACACGACTCTCTTGCATATTGTCTGGGTCTCTAACTCGACTCTGACAACTGTGAAGGCGCAATTAAAACAAGCCAACCTGAGACCAAAGCATACTACTAATTAGGGATCCCCATGATAAAGACCCTTTGTTGTATGACACAATATGTCAGGCAGTTCGTTGTTGGCTCCCAGCGATCAGCCCGCAACCTTCACGTCGATACTCTTTAGTTCAATTTCTTTCTTTCCTTCGATAGGCATGAAAGTTACCACTCAATTAATTTTGAGAAGTTTTACGAAGACAACCACATGATTACAGTGTGTATGCCGCCTCATTCGTCTCAACTACTTCAGCCTCTTGATTCTGGGTGCTTCGGACCACTCAAAAAGGGATGTGCAGATGCTTTGACAGGCAAATGTGACTCTTAGTAAGCGGCATAGAGCAAAAAGGAACCTGGTTATGGAATGGAGGCAAGATGACTGTAGGTGAGGGAAAAGATAAAATTAACCACAAAGACATTAATGTGCAGGTGATGACTGAACTACCGAGAAGTGGTGGTCAGGGGAGGTCAGGCCAGCGAGGGAAAGGCAGTGGAGTGGTCATAACTCAGGAACATGTCACATTGTTGCTAAGGTATCTAGAAGAGAATAGCAATTGGTATTAGTTGATAAAATGCTTTGCTTTATTGCCTTTTTTTTGCTTTTTTTTATAAAACAATCTATCATGTAATGTAGGTGGTGAAAAAATGAGAATTCCTATTCGGACCATAATGATTTCCTGTTTGTACCTGAAATTTAAATCCCCACACCAAGTAATTGAACCAATCACACAACCAAGTGAACAATATTCTGGCCAATCACATAGTCGTACTAGCTCCACTTTACAACATCTCTTTCCTCCTCACTCTGGGCCTCTTGCGCTGAGTGTTGTATGTAGCCTCCCCCCATTCTTCTGTCTCTTGTGGTGCCTTCTTTGGCGATATTGGCAGTGTGATTGCCCATTTTTCGGTCTTTCTCTCTTGCCTTGAATGTTCTCTATATCCTGCTGATCCATCGCCGCAAGGCTATCGCCATACATCCATTGACTGAGCTGGCGCCGTTCCGAGGCAGTCGTATGGTGGGAGCCTTGGTCTGGCATCAGCTGTATAACATGCAGTGGCAATGGGATGATTATTCGGCTTTTGTAGACAGACTGAGATAATGGGAAGACACTTATTTCATCTTCCTTGAAGGTTGCAGTCTTTCGAGGGCGCCCAGGCCCACGCTAAATAACCTACCTCTGGCTCCTAAACTAAGGAGATATCGTCATCCTCAGTGGTTTTGTCGTCTAGACACCAATGTGAATCAACTTTGAGCTTTTTAATGGCTTCTTTAGTGTCTTTTATTGTTAAATTAGTTATGTGGTGTTGGTTCAATTACTTGGCCTGGCACATTAAACTTTTAGGTGCGAATAAAAATTCTTTAAAAAGTTAGGCGCTGGTACTTCTTCTGGTGCACATGATACTTTCGGTTCCTCCGCCCATGCTGTTCTAGGGTCCGCTGCCGGATCAATCTTGTCCCAGATGTCGCACTCCTTTTCAAACTACTTGAGTTCCCCCGCGAATTTCAGCCGGTCTCTGACTGAGTGTAGTTGAGTGGAATCGGTTGTCGAGTTGGCCATTATGATGGTGGTTAAAAGTAGGAGAGAAGTTTTTTTCTTCCTTTTCTTTTCGGGAAAGTAAAATAATAAATAATTGTTAACTGTTCGATAGAGGTTGAGACTGTTAATTGTTGTAGAATTGCTTGTTATTGATTGTTCACTCTCTATTCTTTGGTATTAAACTTGATAATCTCTTTCGTTTTCTATCTACTTGTGAATCGTCGGTGGCACAATGGAATATATAGTACACGTGGGTCACGTGACCTAGGGTTGGGACTTGGATGGCCCGGACCCAGTGGTCACGTGTTTGGCATTGACATGCCCTTGGCTGCAGCCACGCGACGCCACTCTTATCCCTTGCTACCGCCACGCGACACTCTCTCCTTCGTCCACAGATACTTGGGTTTACAGTCACGTGTCCTTTCTTCCATGTCTGCTTAGTCATGTTCTGGCAGGTTTACCCAGTGTTAATCCAACTAACGCCAGATTCTCCACAACTCGAAGCAACCCTGCTTACTACTATGGTCTATGCTACACCGGAGCAGCGGAGCAAAGTGATCTTTATATCCTTGTCACGCTCCGGAATTAAAGGCTAGTGTCATTAGGCCGCTCCCTCCCCAACATGATAGGTATGTATGTCCATGGGGCCACGGGGTCCTTCAGCTGACCGTTTGGCTAATAGAGTAAAAGTTATGGCAGAGGGCGTTTGTAGGCTGATGCTGATCGGACTTGTGGAAAAATAAGCGAGATCTCCATCCTTGTAATGCAGTTATCGGTAAAGGCTAGAGAGGCAAGGACCTATTATTTTTAAAGGACAGCCTCTTATTGGTGTGTGCGTTGCCGCAGAGCCCACGTCGTCTTACTGTAAGCAAGCTTATCACTTTCCATGACTAGTACTTTCGAAACCTTTGATCACAGTCGCTTGTGCGCCAAGTATTTGGCCCCATACTATAGCTGCGTGTTTGCTCCATCCCCGTCTTGCTGGGACTGCGGGACTGTCTGAGCAGTCTGTGCTATGAGAGCTTTTCGATGATGAATTGCCTTTTTCTTGGAATTTTTGTATCGTTTGAGGCTGAGGGCATCACGGATGATCTTCAAGTGATCAAGTCTGCGAGAATAGTAAGGAAAAAAGTATCAAGTAAAGAAATGAAGCTTCCGAACAATGCATAAGATACTTACTTGTTGCTCAAGAGTATCGCATGCCGCCCTTTTTAAGGCGCTGATATTATTAGCAGTCAGTCGTATCTCAGGGCTAGGCGTTATACCCGGATAAAATAGCACACAATCGCAAGAACAATATCAAGGAATTTCTCAGTAGCCTAGTAGGAGGTGGGCGAATACAGCACAAGTACAAACAAGTAAGGAGCTAGTCATCAATGGTGCATTACCATCTTGGCAAGTCATCTTACTCATAAATCAAATCAATGCAAACAGCTAGCTTGAATATGCTCAAAACTGATACTCAAGCGCATGGGAAGCTGCAATGCAGATATTCTTTTTGCTATATTATGCTGTGCCACAGTTTTCTGACCTGACCTTCTCTAGTTTGTCATACGTAGTATAAGCTAGCCTAACTTAATATGCATATAATTATGTGCCTACACAAAGAATCAACCCTCCCCCTCTGAAGTGCCCACCCAACTATTGACAAGAGCAAGAAGGGCTGTATCCATAGTATTGAGACTTGGCATATTTGAAGGTTAAAGGATAAATTGATCAAATGAAGAATTAGACGCAGGAGAGAAAGGTGTGACGACGCATACTTGCCTGCCATGCATGCTGATCGTGTACGTCCGCCGTTATAGGATCAACTTTGTTCTATTCCAACTGTCAAGCCTTCCTGGAAAGTCCCGCGAGGGCAACTCTACGCTAGCGGCAACCTCCTGCTAAAGCTATACACGTAGCGGCAAAGCACTGTGTTGTGCTCTTTTTATCCTTGCTTCAATTCCTGGTCTCTAGCTTGATAGCTTAATTGGGCCTGAAAGTTTTCTCCGCAGGCAAGGTATGCGAGACCTTATCTCCTTATTTCAATGCGTATTGCCGTTTTCTATTTTCAATTTGCTTCTAGCACCAAGTATTTAAGTCAAGCCGTTCCTGTCTAGCTGGTGGGATTTTATTTCGTCCTCCTCTTTACTCTCAACTTACAACCCACCGGCCTGCCATTTCGCTTGATCTCTTGTTATTCTTTTTGACTAGTGAAGATTTGTTTGGCCAGTGTCTTGTTGTTTCCCCTTCCTTTCTTTTTCTATCTATACCTTTATTCCACTATGGCTAAGCGAACGTTGCTCGCCCTTCTAGCCTCCGCTTCTCTCGGTGCTGCCCAGACTTACCAACGCCTGGGTACCTGCCCTAAGCTTGGCTGCATTCTACCTCCCGATCAGGCCGATTTCCTGCCCGGCCAATACTTCGATCTCCGTGTCGAGGTTCACGCCCCCGAGAACGGTAGTGAGGCTTTCAACAATGGCGTTCCCGATCATGCCTTCACTACCACCATCAGAAAGGTTGGCGAGGAAGTGGCTAGACCTATCTCGGAGTTCTTCCCCGTTGATGAACCTGAGCTGGAAACGTGGCAGTTTGGTTGGCACGAGGACCTCTTTGCCAAGGACGCCAAGTCTAAGAGCATAGTCAACGTTGCTTCTAGAATCTACCGTCGCATTCGCATCAACGAGCCCGGCCGGTACGAAGTTACACTGACCTACTACAACGGCGAGACGACTGTCGCCAACTGGGAGGTTCGCCCCATCTCTAACGAACGCAAGGCCAAGAACGTCATTCTATTCATTGGTGATGGTATGACCACAAACATGGTAAGTCTTTTATTTGCTCTCCTCAGAAGCACACCGATCTACGGTTATTAACTGCCTGGCGTCAATTAGATTACTGCTGCCCGTATGCTGGCACACAAGTCAATCAATGGAAAGTACCAGACCCGTATGGCTATGGATTCGTTCCCTGTCCTGGGCAATCAGATGACGCACTCTGTCGACTCCTACCTGACTGACTCAGCCAACTCGGCTTCTGCAATGTACACCGGTCACAAGGGTACTGTTGATACCATGGGTATCTACTCTGACTCTTCACCTGACGAATTCGATGATCCCAAGGTCGAGACCATGCCCGAGCTTGTTACTCGTAAACTGGGTATGCGCTGGGGTGTTGCTACGACCGCCGAGCTTTATGATGCGACTCCAGGTGCCCTTGTTGGCCACAGCCATTCCCGCAGAAGCTACGGCCCACTCATAGACCAGACCCTAAACGGCATCACTAATTACACCTGGAATGACTACGTCGGCCCTGAAGTCTTCTTCGGTGGTGGTGCTGAAGCTTTCTTCGACCCTACCATCTCCTACCAAGGCCAAAACTACTACCGTGAATTTGCCAACAAGGGCTACAGTATCAGCTGGAACATGTCGTCTCTAATGGATATGGACAGCAACAGCCGTGCTCTGGGCGTCTTCTCCACTGGTGCTATGCCTCTCTGGCTTGATCGCAACGTTTACACTGAAAACCTTGCCAAGGTGCAAAACCATCCTAGTGGTGAAGCTGTCCCTGCTTTGGACGTCCCTGGTCTCAAGGAAATGACCAGCAAGGCCATCGAGATCACTCATGCGCGTAGTCAAGAAAATGGCGAGGACAAGGGATTTTTCCTGATGGTTGAAGCTTCTTCCATCGACAAGCAGATGCACAGACTTGATTATGACCGTGCCCTGGCCGAACTCCTGGAGCTCGATGACACAGTCAGGGAAACTATGGAGCAGCTCAAGAAAATGGGCATCTTGGACGAGACCCAGATTGTTGTCACTGCCGACCATGGCCATGGTTTCGATGTCTTTGGCTCCGCCGACACCGAGTACATGGCTGCTGCTCAAACCGACCGTCAGAAGCGTGGTGCTATCAGTGTCGCCAGCCGATCTGGCTTGTCCCAGTACACCAAGCCCGTTCCTGGCATCAACTATGGTACTGGCCCCAACTTCCCTGTGAACTGGGAGCCCCGGTACGTCATGGCTGCTGGTATGGCTGCCCATCCTGATCACCGTGAGGACTACCGTGTCCGTAAGGACGGTCCCCGTGCCGCTGTTCTGAGGGTCCCTAATGAGACTGGCGGGAGAGAGATTTATGCCAACCCTGAAGATTCAACCAACGGTTTCGTAATCAACGGTACCATCCATACTGCTAGAGCCCGCGGTGTCCACTCGATGACCGACGTGCCTGTATATGCCCATGGCCCTTGCCAGTACGACTTTGGCGGTATCTACAACAATATCGACCTCTTCTACAAACTCGCCCAGTGTTTGGGCTTGGGTACAAATATTAATGCTGATGGCCAAGAAGACTCCCAGCATGAGGCCCGCTAGGCTACTAACCGCTTCTAAGAAGCACATGATCTTTACTGTTGCATTGGAGAGCGAGTAGGCGACAACTGTGTAGGGTTTAATGGGATTTACATTGCATTTTTTAGAGCATTTTCATTTTTATAACTTTTTTCTTTGTTAATTCGGTTTTAGGGGCAGGAGTAGATAGATAAGTGAGAAGAGCAGCTTCCAAACAAATGACATCACATTATTGATTACCATGCGTGATAAACGTGCGTCGCGCAACTCTCCCTCTTTCAACCTTGTTTCCCTCTCCATATACCTCAATCTCGACTGAGGACTGGCTTTTATGGCCATCGAGGAGCAGAACAGGATGTCGGCTATTCTTTCGCTTAGATGTACACCGATCGAAGTGCTTTAGCCACCCAAGACCTATATCATTACAAGCTCACTTAATTTGGGTCGTGCCAATAGCCCAATCACCCAGGAGGCAGCTGCTTTCCCACTACCTTGTTGAGATTGATTACCATTCTGTTGGCCAAGAAGGGCATGAGAATCCATCTGGCGTAACCTTGCGACAGTTGAGACTTAACTGCAAATTATTTTGAAGGCCCCGAAGGCCAAGAACCACATTAGCCTCGTTGTTTGGTTGCAGCATGGCCCCTGGTTGACAGAAATTTAATTGGACGTACAGAGGAGAGAATGGGGAATTTTTGATACACTCTCTCATCCAGACGTCATATGTAATGACGTACATATGAACTTCTTACTACTTACCACTGGTCCATGTAATAGATGGCCCCGTCACCAAGTATAAAGCTTCACATATGGATCACCCAGTCTCTCGTACTGCGCATTTGTCGCAGTTTTGTTTTCTACATGGCTAAATCCCTGGAAAGAAAGCTAGGGCGAGAGTGGGTAGCTAATATCGATCGATAACGAGTTCACCAAAAGTCTCCCAATCTCCCATCTTCATATCTAACAGTAGATATTAGGTGGACGTACTGAATGTCCTGTGAAGAAAAGGAAGAAGGAAGAAGTGATTATTGAAGTTGTTCTGTATCTGTCCAAGTCTAGTCTGAGGACCGCTTCTCAGCCGGTTTATATATCTAGGCACATGGGGCCTTGGAAGAAAACCCTTGATGTCTGATACTAACCCTAACATTTGGGCAAACTGGATCAGGGTCAGCAATACTGGTAACCATGACTCGTTGGCACGCGCTGGGGATCAACGTTCGTCAAGCGACACCCAGACCTCAAGACGTGTTTGTCGGAAATACGACTACTAGAGAGCTAAGTGCAAGGATCCAGCCCTTATTTGCGATTGGTTTAGGCTTGTGGAAAGCACAATTGCGAAGTATGGTATCAACGTAGCTGACATCTATAATTTTGATGAGACTGGCTTTACCATGGGCGTTCTTGCAAGTGGAATGGTTGTCACAGGCGTGGAAAGACATGGAAAGGCGAAATCAGTTCAGCCAGGAAACCGAGAATGGGTTAACGTCATCCAGGCGATCAATACTGAAGGCTGGGCAATCGCGCCGTTCATCGTGGTTGCAGGCCAATATCACCTCGCCAGCTTCTATCGAGAAAGCAACCTCCCGGACGATTGGGCTACTGCGACAACCCATAATGGCTGGTCTGATGATGAGACAGGTCTCGAGTGGCCAAGGCACTTTGACCGACATACCAAGGGCCAATCAACTGGTCACTATCGCCTTCTAATCCTCGATGGGCATGAAAGCCACTATTTAGTCGATTGTGAGCAATATTGTGAAGACAACCAAATAAGCACACCCTGTATGCCAGCTCATTCACACCTACTTCAGCCTCTTGATGTTCGGTGCTTTGGGCTACTTAAAAAGGCCTATGGTCGAGAAATTGAGCATCTAATCAGGTGCTCAATAATCCACGTTTCCAAGACTGATTTCTTCCTAGTCTTTTATGCTGCTCACTAAACAGCTATGACACAAAGTAATATCAGGGGGGTTTTAAAGGGGCTGAACTTGGTTCATTGAATGGAGAAAGTGTGATATCAAAGCTTGATGTGCAGCTACGAATTCCAACACCGATCGAGAAGGAGGCCGGCCTCCCTGACCCTTGGATTCCTAGGACCCCAAAGACAGCAATTGAAGCTAGCTCTCAGTTTGAATGCCTCTAAAGATGAATCAACAGGCATAAGAGCAGCTCGCCTGCATCTATCTTTGAGGCACTCACAAGGACCTTGGACAGGCAAATGAGATCCTCAGCAAGCGGCGCAGAGCCGAAAGAACCCGATTACATCATGAGGGGAAGATGGCTGTAGGTGAGGGAAAGGATAATATTAACCAGGAAGATGTTGATGCACAGGTGAGGGCGGAATTATCGAGAGTTGGGGGTTCGGGAAGCTCGGCAGCAGCGAGGGAAAGGCGATGTGGAAGATGTGGTACAGGTGGCCATAACTCAAGAACATGTCAAACTGCTGTTGAAAGGTCTAGAGAACAGAATAGTAGTTAATTTCAATTGATTCATGTTTTTTTTCTTTTCAACTTTATATAGAATCCTGTCCAGAGGGTGCCGATTTCTTTCCGACTTCCTATACTTTGCGACTTGCTATGCACATACGTTACTAATTTAGGCATATTATACTCCCTTGTGGGTGTTACGCCTGCGTCTATGATACGGCAGTTGTAACCCTGCAGCTATTGACCACAGTAAACAGAACGCTATAATCACTCACGGTTGATGCGTATGTACAGCAATCATATGTATATTTCGATTATTCTGATTCTTGATGCCAAAGGAAGAAAACTCCGCGACAGAGTTCCGAAGCTGACGCTTCGTAAGTCTATCTCAGAATAGGGTTAGTGTCAGACTGTCATCTGACCCTGAACACACAACCCTGTGTGTTATTTCGATTCAGCACAACATTATATTGTAAGACGTGCTCTTGCCCGTATGCTCCCAAGTGAACCCGTGCATAGCGGATGAGCTGTTCTGGAAATGGCGTAGGGTAGATGGTACGTATTTAACTGTGGGAAACGAGTATAACGCGTCATGACTGGAGTCCTAAATAACGTCTTCCTTCGAATAGCCTTGGTTTTCGCAACATCTTGCTACCCAGGATGGGGGCAAAAAGGTCTAGACTACGGAAAAGAGGGGGGAAAGAGGTAAGCAATGGATGGAACAGATGTTACTAAGCAGATAGCGCTGGAACCGTTAAGGACTGGTGGTCGAGATAGGTGCGCGTGACTGGATGCTTGAGACTGTAGTTGAGAGAACTTTCGCCATCCTTCCGGATAGCCTTCGGGTAAACTGATTAGGGCCTGACTTATCAGAGGAAAGAGGAGGTGAATATGAATATAAGAATAAGGGATAGTTAAAATAACTTGGTATCTTAAAAGCATCAAAGACCAATTTTATCAAGTCCCCTCTCCCAGACCTTCGAACAGACGGATAATCCACAACAAATATCAGTAAGCCCCGAATATTCATCCTCGATCAAAGTATCAATTTCAACTATACTGTCTTCCTCAAGTTATTGCCCAGTGTCTGCGTTCATTTTTGAAGCTGACAAGGAGTTTTAGGTTGGCTATGAACCAGACAACATTTCTAAAACAAAAGCTCCTAGTTCAACACACCATCCTTGACGTCGCATATTATGGCAAACAATGGAGGTTCTATATCTCCAGAGGAGGAGATCCGCCAGCTTCGACAGGCCCTCCAAACCCAGAAAGAACAGGCCCGCATTGAGAAACAACGGGCCGACAAAGCAGAGGCAATCACTCGGCCCATGGAATTCTACGAATGCTTGGCATTTTGCCATAAGTTTTCTATGAACAAAAGGATGTTAACCATTCCCTGTACCACCTACAGCGCCACCAAACCAGAGGGTCGACTTCGCCCCGAATGCCTCAATCAATGGCTAGAATTTCCAGCCATGAAACTTGAAATGTTGAAGAAGGTCGGAGACGCTATCCCTCGAGGCACAAGAGTCTTTCTTTCCCAATCAGACATAGAGGCTGTAGTTAGTAACACCTCCTGTATGGTCATAGATTCTGAATCTAGCTTAGGATCTTTTCAGACAATACACCTCGAAAACCCTTTGACCACAATAGCGGAGCAACTACAGAGTATTCCTGAAGCCCGGCGAGTTCTCGCCGATACAAGCAGCCCGTTTTTCCGCTCAAGCACCAACAATGAATTCATTGACTTGTTTGAGGAGGAGAGGTTTGCGCAGGAAACTTCGTCTATGCTTGACATTTCGAGGCTACAGCCTAGCAGGGTTTGTCTAGCCAAAACAAATACCGGGGCAAATGCCGAAGTGGAAAGACTTGCCTATATTGTCAAGTGCAAGTCACCGGCAATCTTTACCATGGACCGTATCAGAGCTGCCATGCGCCCTATGGATCTTGCTCGGGAGGTTATAAACAAGAATGATACACCCACAGATGACACCGAGCTCTTTGTCCATCAATCTACCCATCACGTGGCTGCCGCGGTTGTGGAAACATATAACTGTATGATCTGTGGCGGGCTTGAGTATGGTCTGTTGACGACTGGCGAAGCTTATATATTTTTGAAGATTGATTGGGCAAATCCCAAAGTTGTCTACTATCACGTGGCTGACCCCGAAAGTGAGGTACGTGAGAATGGCGATGGTACCTTCTTGAGTGCTATTGCACAAGTTCTTGCGTTTTCCTTAATCGCACTTAATGCACCAATCCATGACCTCGACACGCGCAATAGGGTTATGGATGCACTTCCTACTTGGGGCGCTAATTCCGACGCAACGGATTCTTTGAACAATGAGAAAAGTCGGGGCAGTATGCACTCTAGACCACGCGGTCCTAATGATAAGCATAACTCACTGCAGCTAATTGGCCGTGATTCCGATATCGCAAGTTCCACAACGGGGCCCAACGCCGGCACCACCTCCACCATTCCTTATACAACAACAAACTCTGACTGCAGCTCCCAAAGCTCCTCCACATGGCGAGGCGATAGCCCACCACCCAATAAACATGGTTCTAGTGATGGCGATTGTACGCACGAAAGCACTCCAGTTCCCGGTGCTTGGCAAATGGCTCATAGTGATGTGACTTCTGCTACTGGAGGAACTGCACAAAATGAGAGCAATAGTCAAAGCCAGGGCCAAGACGGACAGGTCAGGCTAAACAAAGCAGCTATACCTCTATATTGCACTAGTAAGTGCCTCTCTGGACTTGTTAATGGGGCTGAGATGGACCCCCACTGCCCTAACTACCACCATCACCTCCATTGGCGACATCCCGGCGACATAGGGCCAACAGGCAACGAAGGCATCAAGTCGCAAGATAGGCATGGCGGTGAAAAGAAACTTGAACGCTTGCACCCAGTAGATCATACTACCTGGCTTTCTCTCTTACACACACAGCTCAGCCATACTGTTGTTCAAGGCGTTACGCCCTTGGGTATTGTGGGATCCTCTGGTGCGCTGTTCCGTCTGACGCTTATTGAGTATGGCTACACCTTTGTAGCAAAGGGGACAGTTGAGTGGATGATTTATAAGCTGAGACGTGAGGAGGATGCATACCGAGTGTTGAAGCCGATTCAGGGACAGCTTATTCCTGTTTATCTAGGGTCTGTGGACCTGCGATGTCTTCATACGAGGGTCTTCATAGACTTTGGCATTGACCTTGTTTACCTAGTTCTTCTTTCATATGGAGGAAGGGAGCTTAGATCGTTGTTGAAAGAAAGGACACAGGAGCAAGGCCAAGAGCTAGACAAGGAAACTCGACTTTCCATTGGTCAGCAAGTCGTTGATGCGGTCTTGGCGCTTCATGTTCTTGAAGTTGTGCATACTGACGTGCGGAGTGCAAACTTCTTGGTGGATGATTTGAACAATGTCATGGTAATCGACTTTGAACGAGCTTTAATACTGCCGTATTCTCTAGAAGCATGCCGTCGGCAGTTAAGGGAAGCACAGGAGAGTCAAGAGATGCAGGATTCGGAAGTTAGGAGCAGGAAGAAACCGAAGGCAAAACAGAACCAAAACAGAACCCAGCGCCCAAAAAGAAAGGGTCACACACGTCAATACAGATTTCTGTCAAGATGCGTTGGAACGAGCGAGCAAGATATTGGCTTGGCTAAGGGTTTACAGCGTGAGATTGAGGGTGAGTGAAGCGAGCTTTTCGTTTTTTCATGTAGGGTAGAGCGGGACATGGACATTTTCTTTTCAATTTCACGCACCAGGTTCTGTCCCTTGTTATCGGTCTTGCGACTCCGTTATTTAGTGCATTATTGAAACCTCGTATCGACTTTTATTTTGATATCATTGTACGGTAGCTTTAAACCCAGCCAATCATATCACATGAGCAGTTAAACCAGTCATAGTAAAGGCTCCGGTAAGTTCAGGGCGACGATGATACCGCAAGTAGCCTTGAGTTCAGTTATTAGCAAAGTAATTTATGTCTTTGTCAAGGCACACTCACTAATCGGTTTCCAGCTACCAGGGCGGATCGTGAACTGGTGCAATGATACATATTTTGGGGCCTATAAACCAGCAAACACTCATGTTTGGCACAAATGACGATATTTGGCTACGTAATACAGACCAATGGTGATTCGAGACGGTCAAGTGCGGGAGATCAGATGTGAACAACTTAAAAGCAATGCTGATGATATTTTGCTGGGTTTGCTGAAGCCTTTTTGTGATAACCTCGTCAAGATAACCCTTCTCATTGATATTGCTCTCTCTAGCTCTAAAAATGGGCACATCTCACATGAATGGCAACGTATCTTAGGGCTCCGGTGTTGTCAGAGACTTTGTTTTTCATAGGAAAATAATACTGTTGCAGCTCAGGCTATTTCAAGCCCTTTCGGTGCTCAAATGCCGTAGATTGAGAACGATCTTATTTGTGAGTATCCATTACCTACCATTGCTTGCCTTATGATATGCCCATTTTTGTCTTCAAGCTATGGCTTCGACCATTAATTTCACCAGGCATGAAATGAACTCCATGTACACCCATACAGTCTGAAATTCAGTGCGACCTACAACATTCACTATGTGAGTATTCATGATCTATCATGCAATGCTTACCAGCATTGAGTTAGTTGTACCAAACTAAACAATCTCGCTTTGTGAAGAGCAATACATTTTGCATAGTACAAGTTACCATCTACGGCTTCATGATGAGTATCAATTGCTTACCAGAGAAAGGGGAAGGCTATGGCTCAACTTTATCGTTATTAATACACCTTCTTCTGAAGAAGCCTTGCCATACTAACAGGTCTGCGGAGACGTTTCCTACGACCACTTCATCGTGTGGTTTAGCTAGCCTCTTGTTGATTCCGCCCATACTTGTTGACTGGTGTATCTAAATGCCCACAACTTTCACAAGTGATAACATTGAGCTCGGGATCTCCAACAATTCCACACATTACAGTTTGCGTTGGTTGATGCTGAGACACATTCTTGTACTAGTGCTAGTTTACTAGAACGTTCCATACAGCCCGCAAGACCATGAAGCTCAGCTGGCTCTGTATTCTTAGCATCATCTCCAAGAGATTGCGGCTGGCAACCGGGTTTCTTTGACGCTGCAGCAAGGTCTTACTGTAGTTCGTGCATTCATTCGGCTTGCCTGCCCACGCCAATTTGCCACAACCATTGTTGTAACCTTGGAGTCCAAATTTCGCCAGCCATTGACTTTTCCCGAAGCCTCAGCGAAAGTCTCAAGTTCCTGAAGTGTATCGTTCTGTAGTCCACGCGCAAAGAAAGGCTAAGCTTAGCGAGATGAAACTGTTAGGTGGCCAGCCCAGCTGCTCAGACGAGGCCAGCAAAAGTAACTATTTTTGTGTGGACCAATGGCTCATGAGCTAGACAGCCACGTCTGTGATATGCTGTGAGGGGATTGTATTCGAATGATTATACGCCCAAAGCCAGCACACACTACAACCCAAGTCGCCTTGTTTTTCCCAGCTTGCTCCTACAGCCAAGTTCTACAATTCACATGATCGTTGCATGCTTTTTACTTCTATTTATCGGCCTCGCAAGCAAACGCCACGGATGGCTCCAGCAGCCAATAAAGGTCACGAGGGGCAATAGTTGGTTCTTGGCAGGCATGTTGGAGCGCTCTTTCTGTCAAAGGCGGCTACCAATCCCCAACAAGTGTCAGCATTTTCGTAAATCTTGCAGCAGATAACGGCGTGAACTCGCTTCGTCGGAATGGCTTCTTTGAAACTATCCCAACATCTCAACGCACCAAATAGGCTCGCATAAAAGCAACCTAGCTTTGACTAGGTTCGCTTCAGTCACTCCAAAGATTACATTTGCAGTACAACTCAAGCAATCCACTTCTCGCCATCGTTTTTGGGGGTACTTTTGCTGCTTTTTGGCCGCATACATCTGCACAATTTTCTGAATGCGGCTACGTGCAGTGTTATACATACACGAGTAAGGCCGAAGGTACTCCTGTGTTGTGCATAGGTGGCCCAAGCTCACAGGCTGCCCGATGTAATGTACAGAGTCTTCGGAAACCAGCCCCTCATGGCTAGGAAACAAGGAGCCTTCTGTCAGCCACGCGACAGCGAGGTTACTGTCTTGTACGTTGTCTTGAACCTGAGCTTGAAACTATTCGCTGTCTTGACATTGACACACGCCATGTCGATGTAATGCTCGAAGGGGATCCATAATGCAGACTTTTGTGCACAGTCTTTGAGTGCTAATACCGGTGCCATATCAATGTGCTTTTACTTCGGGCTTTGGAGCAGTTCTTTGTGCCGCCAGGCCTGGGAGGATGCTATCCCTTGGCTGAGCCTAATGGCTTTGGGCTTATGTGGACTGATTGGCACCATCCTGACTTAAAAAGTCGGGGGCGGTAAAAAGGAGCATACCCTAGATAGGTAAACTCATTATAATGTTGGGCCAAGAGAAGAAGCCGAGGAGAGAAGCCGAGACGCGATGGTATCTGCATGTGTGCATACTTACGAAATTGATGAATAGCTGAATGGCTGAATGGCTGATTCCGAACCATGTCATACTGCATGTGGAAGTAATTATATTGTATTGATATTTAGTGCCTGTTAAAATGAGGCTGCCTGTGATGTGATAAGGACGTGGACAGGGAAGCAAGGTTTTGATGCCAGAGAGATGATGTGTACTTCTTTGATGTGATAGACACCCTGTAATGGGGCGACAAGACTAATTTGAGCCAAACCTAAAGTGGACCAATGGGAAGCAAGGTTATTTCACATCTGAGTGGACCCACCTCTCAACCAACATTTAAGTGGACCCAATAGACAGTGGGTCTTGATAGACCAATGACAGTCTATGGAACCCCGAAAGCCCATTGAACAGCGTGAGACAGCCCCACTCGGCTTTGTTAACCCGCCTCACCCCCCACTCGCTCTCATCTACCCCCGCCTTTAGTAGCTTAAAAGGGACGGATTTTACCACGTTGAATTCCTGCTGATCTTGTGCGAGGTCATCTCACTTACCATTCATTTCTATTTCTCTCTACCTGAGACTCTGTCTCTCTAAGATTAATATTCTCTCTCAGACTCTCTCTTTCTTATACTTCGTTCTTTCAGACTCTCATTCTTCTACTTGCCTCTCATTTTTTCAGACTCTCTTTCTTATACTTCCTTCGTTCTCTCAGACTCTCTTTCTTCTACTTGCCTCATTCTCTCAGACTCTTCTCTCAAACTCCCCCTTTTTTCTCAGATCCCCTTCCTTTAAGACTCCTAAGACTCTCTTCTATCCCCCTCCCCAGGCTCCTCCCAAACTTCTCTTCTGTCATATTCTTCTTTGGGGCCCCCTTTAAACCAGCCAGACCCTTTTTCAGTTTGGCAGACCAACTCATTTTTAAGACTCATCTTATTTTTCTTTTCTCTATTCCTTCATCAGTGGCAATCATTACCAATGAGCCTCATCCCACAGGACTCTAGGTTTTTGGTCCCATTCTACGTCTGCTCCTGAGCGGGCTGGAAGCTTCGATGCCCCAGGAAAATCCCCTGCGCTTTTTTTTTTTCCGCAAAGTCATCTGGGCCGTAGGGCTGTCAAAGCTAACTCTTATCAACCAACCAAATGGCCGTCCGCCTAGCGTGGGACTACTCAGTGGACAACAGGGAAGACCCCACCTTGGGAGAATCCTGACCCTTAGCCGCTACATCTTTGGTTTGGTTTGGTGAACCTGAGGCTCTGCGTTGAATCGGCCCACTATTCCGCCGGGTGCTCCCGCATGGACTGCATTGTTATGAAGCATACAGTCCTTGACTAGGTATTTTCTTTCCCCTTAATCCACACATTGGATCCTGTAACCTCCTTCAAATCCTCGAGCATCCAATTTTGCTGGCAACTTGAATTGCCAGGGATTCCCCTTGTACAAACTCCGTGGACCTAACTCTAACGCATCGGCGGTCGGCAAGCAATTGATCAACCATTTCTTTAACACCATGAAGCCGGGGGTGGGAAATCCTCACGAATCTAGGTCGAGAATAAAGTTCTCAGGGCTCTGTTCCTCTAGATCAGATTGTCGACGCGTTTTATTGAAGGTATCGCTTTGAGATTGGATGCCTTGCTGGCGGCGATGTAGTTGACGCTCATCAATTTTATAGGTCCTTGCGGCGCGTCGGATACTTAGATTTGGGTTATTTTGAAGGGCCTGAAGGGCAAGAAGGGTTCTGGCTTCAATAGTAGTAGCTGACATCTTGAGTTGTTGAGAATCAATTGATCACATGAAAAGTTAGGTGTTGAAGGGAAAAATACGGCGCTCTGTTGACTGCGGCGCTCGGGTTACATGTATGTTATTCGTTTTGTAAGTCGCTCCTTCCCTGTACTATATCCATGGGGGACCAATAGAATCTTTGGTTCAACCCCGCAGGAATCCACTAATGATACTATAAAAAGAAATGGAGTGAGTGGGGCGTCATGTACGCCTGTACATACATACCATGACCCCCTCCACCTACCTTAATGTTTCTTTTCTAAAAAAGACAATAAAGCATCTTATCAATCAAAACTAATTGCAATTATCTTCGCTAGATATCTCGAAAATAATCTGACATATTCTTGAGTTATGACCAGCCTTACTACATGTTCCACACCGCCTTTCCCTCGCTGGCCCCGATCTTCCCTAATCACCACGTCTGGATAATTCCACCATAATCTGCACATCAAAGTCTTTCTGTTCCATTCCATCCCTTCCCTCACCTACAGTGACTTTTCCTCCATTCTGTAGCCAGTTCCTTTTTGCTCTACACAGCTTACTAACAGTCACATTTGCCTGTCAAAGTATCTAGTTCTCAGACTTCAGTAAGGCATTCTAATGCATCAATGCCCTTGTTTCCTTTGAAAACTACTTGAGTGCCTCGAGAATTGACGATGGGGGGCTACTCTGATGCCGCCTCACTTGTCTTTCGTCTTTCGAGGTATTCAGATTGTGAGCTGGCCTCAAGCACTGTCCTTGGGGTCTTTGAGACCCAAGGGTCAGGGAGGCTGGCCTCCTCTGCAGCTGGTGTTGGAGTCTGTAGCTGAACATCAAGCTTTGATATGGCATTTTCTGCATTCATGGGAACAATTCCAGCCTCTAGAAAACCTCACTCTACTTTAGTTCTTGTAATGGCGGCTTCATGGGTGACATGAAAAGCTGAAAAGAACTCAGTCTTGGAAACATGGGTTATCAAACACCTGCTCAGGTGCTCAATTTCTCAGCCATATGCCTTTTTAAGTGGTCGAAAGCATCCATAATCAAGAGGCTAAAGTAGGTGAGACGAATGAGGCAGCATACAAAGTGTAATAATGTGGTTGTCTTCTCAATATTTCTCAAAATCAACTTAGCAGTGACTTTCATATCCATCGAGGATCACAAGACGATAGTGACCAGTTGAGCAGCCCTTAGTATGTCGGCCAAAGTGCCTTAGCCACTCAAGACCTGTCTAATTATCAGTCCAGCCATCGTGAGTTGTCTCAATAGCCCAATCGTTTGGGAGGTTGCTTTCTCGATACCAGCTGGCGAGGTGATATTGGCCCGCAACCACGATGAATGGCGCGACTGCCCAGCCTTCAGCATAATTCGCCCGGATGACTGTAGCACATTCTCGGTTTTCAGGTTGCACTCATTTTGCCTTTCCGTGTCTTTTCACGGCTGTGACAACCATTCCAGTTGCAATGACGCCCATCATAAAGCCAGTCTCATCAAAGCTGTAGATATCAGCTAGGCTGATATCATGCTTTGGGATTGTGTTCTTCATAAGTGTGAACCAACTGCGAATGACTCGATCTTCGCATTTAGCCCTCTTATGGTCGTATCTACGATTAAACCGCATCTTGAGGTCTGGCTGTCGCTTGACAAAGTTAGAAGTCCAGTCCTTGCCAACGAGTAACTCGTCGCAGTCGGCGAGCAAGTCGATTGGCCATTTATTCAATACTACACAGCCATAAGGGGAATCCTCATGAATCCAGGTCTAAAATGAAGTGAAAGATAATCTGCTCCTCTATATCGGATAGTCTTCGTGAGCCAGGAATGGCATCACGTCGTGAAGGGATGCCATTGCATCGGCGTCGTAGAGTGTGATGAGAGACCTTGTAGATCTCTGAAGCGCGATAGAGACTTAATTTAGGGTCTTTCTTAAGGGCTTGAAGGGCAAGATTGATATTTGCCCCATGAATTGATAATGGAATTATATGTGGTGCAGAAAATTCACTTGAAAGACAGGAAATGGTGGTTAGGAGAAAACTGGACGCTTACTTGTTTTGGGCAGTCACTCGTGATGTACGTTACAAGCAATTCTACAACACATTACTCCGCCAAAGCAAATGGGATCATCTTCAATTGAATCAAGGCTATTGCTAACTATTCAAGCTACAAAACGAGACCCTAAAATAAGCACTAGGGCAGTAGCAAATCTTTGTAATGTTCCAAGGACCGCTTTCGTTTACAGAATGAACGGCCGATGCGCTCGAAAGTATATCCGCCCCAGTTCAATGAAGTTGAGAGAGCTAGCAGAGAAGACTCTTCTTGAATACATCCTTGATATGGATTTGCGAAGATTCCTGCCCCGGCTTATTGATGTGGAAGATATGGCGAATGTCCTTATGGCTGAACGCGATTCAAAACACATTGGAAAGCTTTGGGCTTCGAACTTCATAAATGACAACCAGGCCTCCAGACGCTTTTTAATCGTGCATAATAGCCCTTTGTGGACATCCTGGCAGAATAAACGCATGGTTTACACTTGTTCAGAGCATGAAGGCTAGATACAGTATCCAAGATGCGGATTTGTACACATCCGATGATATCAGCTTTGCAATGGGCAGCATCACTTCATTCATGGTTGTTACACATGCTGAAAGACGTGGACAGCGTGTAAACCGTCAATGAATTACTGTGATCGAGGGTGTCAATGCGGCCGGTCAGTCGATCCAGCCGTTTATCATGAGTGCAAGCAGATATCACCTTGCCGATTGGTACCAAGGAATGCGACCTCCCCAGCGATTGGGTTATTGCATTGAGTGAAGATGGATGGAATAATAACAAGCCGGGTCTTGAGTGGCTAAAGCACTTTCATTGGGCTACAGCTAAGCGAACGAACAGTCGCTATCGCTTCTTGATCGTTGATGGTCACGAAAGTCAATACTCCATCTAATTCAAGGAATATTGCAAGGAGAACAAGATTATCACGCTCTGTATGCCTATTCATGTCTCTCGTTTACTTCAGCCTCTTGAAGTAGGGTGCTTTAGGCCGCTGGAAAAGGCATACAGTCAACAAATAGAGCATTTGATTAGATGCTCTATAACCCACACTTCCAAGACCGAGCTCTTTCCTGTCTTCCACGCCGCCCGCCAAGCTTCTATTAGAGAAAGCAATATCAAGGGAGGTTTTAGAGGAACTGGGCGTGCTCCCTTTGACCCAGAAAATGTCATCGCGAAGCTTGATGTGCAGCTACCGACTCCATTGAAGCCGTGAAGCATTTTGAGAAGGCAATAACTGTTATTATGCACGAGATGGTCTTACTACAGGAAAGGGTTCGACAACTTGAACAAGAGAAGAAGAGAGTAGGACGGGGCTGGAGAGGAAGAAGGACTAGGATACAAAAAGAGGGAGGGGCCTTTAACTGTAGGGGAAGCATCACAATCAATTGATCAGATAGATATTGATGTGCAAGGAAGAGTTGAATCCTCGAGAGGTGGTCGCGGACAGTCACAAGGAGCAAAGGTTTGGCAGTGTAGTGTTTGCAGCAAGACCAGACATAATGCAAGGACCTGTCAGGAGGCCATCGAGGTCAATAGAGAATAGTATAGTGATTAATTTTAATTGATGATATAGATTATAGTGTTTCTGTTGTGAGTTTAATTCGGAACGTTGATAAAAGTGCATCGCCTGCTTGTCAGTATTGCTTACTTATGAAGCACGTTATTTTGTCATTTTTGCAAGAGGGGGAGTTAGTGAGTTCTATATACTAGTGGCATTACTCAACAAAGAAAGGGTTTATATACAGAGATTTAGGGTCATTATATCACGTGTCTGTGACAATCTCTACGCCACCCGGTCCGTCCCTTACTACAGCCACAATCTCTGTGGCAAAAGAAATCAATATTTAGGCTGCAGGATGGATGCCTAGAGTTAGCGCCCTGTTATAGTGACTTTTTGGGAGATATAAAACTTGGTTGTTTTTGAATCCTGTTGTTTTGTTTCCATAATGTGAGAACCAACTTAGCGAGTAGTCTGAGTCTTTAGTGAAGACTTAGGTGCGGGAGCGTGTGTAAAGTTGATCCTTTATTGTCTGTCTGTTCTATCTGCTAACGAGTGATGGTACGAGCTACTTAAGTATCTGGAAGTGAACCCCTTCTCCTAACCATACCTGTCCTTGTGACTGAATCTCCAACCATTAGTTCACGATTAGTAGTTGGAGTATACGATTGTGACGTATGAAGAGTAGTCACGAGGGAAAGATGTGACATGGGTGATTTGCGCTCAGACCCATCCTTGCGATCACATGTTTGCAGCAGAGCCGAGGAAATGCTGCCGACGGAAGCCGAATTTTCACACATAATAGTTACATCTCCTTCTCAATGATCCAGTGCCACCTTGGCTCTAAAGACGAAATAATCAACTCTACATAATGGAAAATTTGGATTTCACTGATATAGAAGCAGTGAAGGCTGCAATTGCAGCTATTGAACAGTGTGTGAGATTTGAGAACATGGAAATAGATGGAATGCAATCTAACCTGAATGTCTGGTGGATAGAGTAACAGATGCTGAAAAGAAACGTGCTGATGCCGAAAAGACACGTGCTGATGCCGAAAAGGAGCGTGCCGATGCCGAAAAGAGGCGTGCCGATGCTGAAAAGACGCGTGCCGATGCTGAAAAGATGCGTGCCGATGCCGAAAAGAGGCGTGCCGATGCTGAAAAGAGGCGTGCTGATGCCGAAATAAGGCGTGCCGATGCCGAAAAGAGGCGTGCCGATGCTGAAAAGACGCGTGCCGATGCTGAAAAGATGCGTGTCAGTGCTGAAAAGACGTGTGCCGATGCTGAAAAACAACGCGCCGCTGCAATAGACAACCAAATGGCGGAACACAGAGATATGATGGCTGATGCGTCCCTTCACGAATACATTTACTACTTCTACGCACATGGCTTTCAATCTTTCAGAATGCGTCCAGAAGGAGAACCAAATACTTCCACAGGCCCTACATTTATCCCTGGTCGCAACTGTCCTAGAAAGCTTCTGCCATGGGATGGTTTCCCAGAGCTCCACCAGCAAGAATTTACCAATCTTTCTAAAGCCTTTGATAATAGGCTAATACTTCCAGGACTTTTATCACCTGTTGCCATGCAAGGGATGGCTGAAGTCAGATTTGGTGGTAGTCAACCTTCGATGTTCAACTCCTTGATTATTGAACTACCTGTCAGCAAAATCGCTAATGCCTGGCGTAGGATTGTGTCGGAAGAAGGGGAGGGAATTCAATTCTGCCCAAACAAAGCATTTATCAAAAACGTTTCCAGTCAGTTGTGGGAGTGCGATATGAAGGTCTCGGATGGTGAGGCTCCAGGAGACGGATGGCTGGATTTTTCGAGAATTGGGGCTGATCTTCCAGATCCGATGACTGTTGTATCTGTCTTTCCCTCGCTTGATGATAAACCAGCAAAGCATGCTGCTAACTCACCTCCCGATGCTGACGAAGCGTGGTCAATCAAAGCGCAGTCACCCGAGCGCAACATCAAGCCGAGTGCTACGAGTGTAAGAATGACAAATCAATCGCCAAACATGAAAACCCTTCTTGTCGTCAATCACAAGCCTGCACATGTTTTTACACCAGAATTACTACGGTCTGCATTTGAGAATATTGTTGATTCAGGTAGTAGCATATTTATCGAATCAAGCAATCCTGCGGCAAGTACATCGACGTCTAGCGACACTGAGGAAAAGAAAAGCCAAGATCACCCGGCTGGCTCTAAACTAGTCGCAGAGGCTTTAGTACAGACATACCATGCTATGGTTACACTAGGGATTTCGTATGGCTATATCTCAACTATTCAAGCCACAGTTTTGCTCCACATCAACTACAAAGAGCCATCAGAGCTTTATTTTCGTCTCTGCATACATCAAGAAGACGTTAGTAACATCCCATCTCGCACTGTTGAAGAAACTTCATGTGTTCCTCACAGTCAAATATCTTCAGCACTAGAGAATGGTATCAAGAACACACCGTACGCAATCATGATGACAATGATTCAACTGGCTTTTAATCATGAAAATATTTCACTACAACAAATTGCAAGTATACAGAGCAGCCTTTCTAGATACTATGGGTCTGAAAAGCCACCATCTGATCTATCTCCTGGTTGTGTTAAAGGGCATGGAAACGCAGACTCTGATTCGTCTTCGCTACGAAACCCAGATCCGCACATTTCGCCACCCGATGAAAGGTCATCAGGCCAACACGAGCATGATCCATTCAAAAAGCACAGAGCATATGTAGACCTGTGCCACAATTCTGGCACACATCGTCCCCCTCGACTTGAGTACTGCTCGCAACAGTGTCTCTTGGGTCTGGTCAATGGAGACTATCTTGATCAATCATGCCCAAATGTCGATCTCCACTGCAAAGATCCTGCCATCAAAACTACTTCTACCTCCATCCAGGAAAAACACCCAATCTCATTGTCCCAGCTTGTTGCTATTGTCAAGGCCCAGCTCAACACCAATCTGGACTCTGACTGTGAAGTCCAACACACTAAGTCCGGTCTCTTTGGCATCCTTGTCAAGCTCACAGCTCATCCCTATGGCTATACATTTGTTGGTAAGGGGGTGGTGAACTTTGCCTTGCCATTCATTCAGCACGAGCTAAAGGTATATGATCGGCTGAGACCTGTACAAGGAGACATTGTTCCGGTCTGCCTCGGTCATGTGCCAATGCAACAGAGACTGAATGTTGGGTTCTGGCCTATTAGGCAAATGCTCTTGCTATCATATGCGGGTGAACCGGTCATACAGATGGACCATGATGTTATTAGCAATCTCGAATCTAAACTTCTGACGCTTGGAGTCGTTCATGACAATATCTGGGCGCCGAATGTCACACATGATGTCAAGTCTGGGCGCACTATGGTAATTGGTTTCCATCGATCCCACATCATGCAGCGTTCTCCCGACTCTCCACTTGTTGAATGTGAAGATGCGACTGTGCAAACGAACAAAGGCGGAGATGCTTCGCCAGAAGGTAGACCTATGAAGAGAGTTCACTTGGAAATCTAACGTGAACAACTTTTAACGTGGTACCTAAGGAAACTTCTGCCTGTCCTGAATGTGGAGATGCTTTGAGGTTATAAATGTTGTCCATACTCACCAGACATTATAAATGTGCTGACTTGGTCATTATGTAATGTAACGTATGTGATAAGTGAGCGACGACTGTTTATCAACCCTCTGAATTAAATTTGCAATACAAACAACATAATCTATCTGATTAACTAAAATTAATCACTATACTATTCTCTATTGTCAATAACCTAAGTCACGGTTACCAAGTTGTTGACCCTGATCCAGTTCACCCTTACGTTAGGGTTAGCATCAAGACATCCAAGGCCCAAGCGCTCGACCCAGAACATGGTAGCGATGAACTTCTCAACGCTGCCGAAGACTTTGACATACTTTGGTCATCTGCCGACTCCATTCCACCCATTGAGTTCGCAAGAAGACTCACCAATATTTTTGGGCTCTTCACTTACCTAAAGGCACCCACTGATACAAAGGTCATCATTGCACTACTGGGTAACAAAATCGGAAAGAGAAACCCAGAATGGCTCAACAAGGTCCGAAGCCTCTTCTTTGAGAAGAAACCTGAAGAATGGATGACCCCTAGTGACATGGTACGGCACATCAATGGAAACCTGGGAAGACCAACCTATGCTGTCGAAACCCGCAACACCACTCCAGTTGCAATGGCCACCGTCAACCAAGATGACAAAAATAAAAAGAAGAAGAAAGGCAACTGCCCTCGTCACCCCAAGGGTGTTCATGACGATGAAGAATGCCGAGAGCACCCCGACAACAAGAAAGCAACCGAACCCTCCAAAGCTGTGACAATCGGACGATCATCTGGAACTGCTCTGTTCACCTCCGTCCTATCTTCAATTGAAGGGGATCCCGTTCATCCCGACCTTTGGTTTGTCGACTCCTGTGCCTCCTTCCACATGACAGGAAACAGGAGCCTCCTCGCCAACTTCAAACCAATTGAACGTATACTCATCGAAGGATCAGGAGGAATGCTGTATACACTAGGTGTAGGCAGCATTACGATCAACACCAGAACGTCCACAGGAACAAAAGTCCTGCTGACACTGGAAGACGTCCGGCACGTTCAAGGGCTCAGCAAAAATCTAATCTCCACATCACAACTGTGGCAGAATGGAGGAGTACACTTTGATCAACGGGTTCCTGCACTGAAGGGCCCACACTCCGAAGAGGAACTTGCCATTGTGCGCCCACTTGGAGGCGTTTACCACATTCTGGGTTTTGCTGAAGTTCAGCCAGAACCATCAGCACTCGCCACCACTGCGCAAAACAGACCTCAGCCGATAGAGAGATCAAACACCGCTCCGACAAAACTGAGTCTCTGGCACCGCCGTCTGGGACACATTTCTCCGGCTTACATTCAGAAGGCAGTGTCTCGAGCCAAGGGACTGGACATTTCGGACGCCGATGTAAAATCAGGAGACAAGTGCACCCCGTGCTGGACGGCAAATCCGGCCAAACAGACCTACGGCACAGCTCCTGAGACCCGCACACAGAAGCTGGGCGACCGGATCCATGCGGACCTCATCGGACCCATCACTCCAGCGTCGTCAGAAGGGTACCGCTACGTCCTCCTGATCATCGACGATGCAACGCGACACGTGTGGACAAAATTCCTTGTTACCAAGCAAACAGACAGTGTTGCCGAACATCTTCTTAATCTGATAAAAACACGTTTTGATGGCCGCATCCGAGCCTTTCACGTCGACGGGGGCACGGAATTCAAGTCTCTCTTGAAAACCCTGGAACAGCAAGGGACAGAAGTGCGGATAACACCGCCCTACTCCCCTAGCTCCAACGGTTTGGCTGAGCGATGGAACGGAATAATCACGGAAAGGGCCAGGGCCATGATCCACGACTCCAACCTGCCACACTCTTTCTGGCCATTCGCCTACTCTGTGGCGACATACGTAACGAACCGACTGCCATGCAAAGCCAATGACAACATGATCTCTCCATACGAAGCTGTTTTTGGAATACAGCCCTCGGTTGGACATCTTGTAGCCTTCGGGGCCGCTGCCTACGTGTACATTCCAGAAGAGCAAAGGGTTAAGTCTCAGAAAATGGCTCCGCGTATCAAGAATGGTATCTTTGTAGGATACCAAGGGGACACGACCTACTGGATCTACTTGCCTGGGGAGAACAAGGTCATTTCCTCACGATCAGTCAGATTCGACGAAAACATACGGCCAAGCGTCTCTAACCGTATTTCTCCACATACGACACAGCTAGGTCAAGGGGGCACCTTGAGTTCATCACTCATACCCTCTGGTTCCTTACCCAGACCACGTAACTCACCACCAATTACATCGGAGCGTCTTGCGCAGACTCCTTCACCACCAACTCCATCAGCGCCTCTCGCGCAAACCCCTTTACCACCACTAATTCCATTTGCGCCTCTTGCGCTGACTCCTTCAGCTCCTACTCCACCTGTGGATCCTCTCGGAGTAACGGAAACACCAAAAAACTTTAACTCTATCCTAAACGATGTGAACATAATCCATAAAAGCCAGCCTACTCATCCTATAAGAAGCCACACCGTCAATCGGCATCCAAGGATTCGCAGAACAGCTGCACAGATCGCTGCCGGCATCTCTGTTCAAGCAATTCGAGAGCAACGGAACCTAGCTCACCAGTCAAGACAAGCCGCTGAAGCTGCAGCACACGCCGCACAGGCAGCTGCCAACGCAGCTCTAACAGCGTCCAACGCTACTGAAATCTCGATAATTGCAAACGAGCAAGCAAACAGGGCTGCTGCGGAAGCACAGACATCTGTGGATCAGGCGGGAGAAACAGCTCGGTTTATCGACGCACGGGCTGCCGAGCAACTGCTTGCAATCGAAAGGGCGTCCAGAGCGACTCAAGTAGATGTCACCATCGAAGAGCCACCATCGCCTCCCTGCCCTGCTGTCCTTCCTGAAAGAATCGAACACTACAGTGATGAGACACACGGAGTGGTCCTTCGCCGAAGTCAGAGGCTCGCCGAACAGGACCAATGGCGCCTCGAACAGCAGCTAATCTCCGACACGCCGGAAAGTCCTCTCCCCGATCCGATGGACATGTCGAACTTTGCCTTTGCACTATCGACCATCTCCTCTGATCCAAACACCTATCGCCAGGCCATGAAAACAGATAACTCGACCCTCTGGCAAGAAGCTTGTGATCAAGAAATGAACGTCCACCTTAAGATTCCTACATTTAGCTACAGGATTCTCCCTCCGGGGGCGTCAGCCCTGCCTTCGCGATGGGTACTCCGAACGAAAGATACGCCCGGCCAACCGCTCCGCTTTAAAGCACGATGGGTAGTTTGTGGCAACTTCCAATTAGCATCCGAATTTGAGACCTTCTCTGCAGTTACAAGTGCCGACACACTCAGAACGATCCTTGCTATTGCAACCATTCACAAATGGAAAATTCGGCAAGCTGATGTCACAACAGCTTTCCTACACGGCAAACTCGATCCTAGTGAGAACATATATGTCCGTCTTCTCGACGGATATCGAAAACAAACAAAGGATGGAGATGAGCTTGTAGCTAAGCTCCAAAGGGCGCTGTACGGCCTTCGGCATGCTCCGCGAAGATGGTTCGAATCTCTTGAGAACCTTCTTCTGTCACTCGGCTTCTTCTCTCTCAACTCGGACCCTTGCGCTTTCATCTCGTCAGGATGCATCATTCTCGTCCATGTCGACGACATGTTGTTCCTCGGCCCGACAACTGAACGTCTCCAGGAAATCTACGATCGAATCCATAGAGTCTACCCCATGAAGGGTTTAGAACAAGTCTCGACATACTTGGGAATCCAAATAACTTCGAAACCTGGTGAAACCTCACTAAGGCAGACGAAGTACATCCATGACTTACTCTCAAGATTCGATATGCTGACACCGACCTCGAAGGCTCGATCAGTCCCCATGACTTCACAAGTGTTCTCGACAATCTCGACTTCCGTCGGCACTCCCCTCGACGATCCCGACACTCAACGTTACCAGCAAATTATCGGATCTCTCCAGTGGTTATCATGCATGACCAGGCCCGATATCACATTTGCAACAAGCTTTCTGGCCCGGTACAGCAACCAGCCTACAGAAAGCCACATGGAAGCGGTGAAAGGAATCATGAGATACCTACGTGCGACGAACCTTAGAGGCATTTGCTATTCTGAGAGTGCCAACCAAGGATTAGAGGCCTACACTGACGTGGCTTTCGGTGACCATCTCGATCGCAAAAGCACTTCCGGCTACCTGTTCAAACTTGCGGGCTCCCCGGTCTCTTGGAGAACAGTCAAACAAACTATCCAAGCAGGATCCACGGCCGATGCTGAATACATCGCGGCTACCTTAGCCACCAAACAGGCTCGTTTCCTCCGCAATCTCCTAGACGAGCTACCCGCTCGCGAAATCGCGAATCTACAGCAGCCTCTGGTTCTACACTGCGACAGCACGAACGCCATAGCAAACATGAACCGCCCCGAGATCACGAAGCGATCGTTACACATCGACGCCGCCTATCATTTTGTTCACGATGAAGTCCAACAAGGATGGATCAAACCAGTACACGTCAGCACTCAAGACATGGCGGCCGACGGCTTGACTAAAGCCCTAGATAAAGTGAAGCATGCAGAGTTCACTTGACTTCTCGGCCTCACTGATTTTCAGGTTCATAAAGGCGTGTCAGTAACCTAAGTCACGGTTACCAAGTTGTTGACCCTGATCCAGTTCACCCTTACGTTAGGGTTAGCATCAAGACATCAAGGGTCTTCATCCAAGGCCCAAGCGCTGGACCCAGAACATGGTAGCAATGGATATATGTAGGATAGATCTTAAATGTTGAATCAGTTGGTTTATTAAAGGAGTTAAGTCTATGCTACGTCCTGGAACTATTCCTTATGTATTGTGGTGTCAACCATGTCACGTGATCAGCCACAATAGGTTCGGATAAGTGGGGCACGTATGGGACGCCACTTGACATATATACCACGCCACGCAACAATATATAAACCGGCTGAGATCTGTCCCTGGGACTAGACTTAGATAGACATAGACAACATCAATAATCACTCATTCTCCCTTCTTTCTCTTCTTCACAGGACATTCAGTACGTCCTCCTAATATCTACTGTTATCTATTGACCTCGATAGCCTCCTAACAGGTCCTTGCATTATGTCTGGTCTTGCTGCAGACACTGCACTGCCAAACCTTTGCTCCTTGTGACCGTCTGCGACCACCTCTCGAGGATTCAACTCTTCCCTGCACATCAATATCTATCTGATCAATTGATTGTGATGCTTCCCCTACAGTTAAAGGCCCCTCCCTCTTTTTGTATCCTAGTCCTTTTTCCTCTCCAGCCCCGTCCTACTCTCTTATTCTCTTGTTCAAGTTGTCGAACCCTTTCCTGTTGTAAGACCATCTCGTGCATAATAACAGTCGTTGCCCTCTCAAAATGCTTTATGGCTTCAATTATTGACTCCAGGGAGCTGCTCTTATGATTCCTAATCCTTCCTTGCAGATAGTTAAAATGCGATTGGGTCTCTAGCACTGTCTTTGGGGTCCTGGCAGTCCAAGGGGTCGATGGTATCGTGACCTCTACGGGGGGCGTCGGAGTCCGTAGCTGCACATCAAGCTTCGAGATGACAGAAGGATTAGAAATCATAAGAGCAGTTCCCTGGAGTCAATAACTGTGGCTGTGAAGGATTATGAGTAGGCAAAAACCATCATTATGCATGAGATGGTCTTCCTACAGGAAAGCGTTCGACAACTTGAACAAGAGAATAAGACAATAGGGCCGCACGAGAGGGGGAAAAGGACTAAGATATAGAAAGAAGGGCCTTGAACCATAGGGGAAGCATCACAGTTAATTACTGATGTACAGGTAACAGCTGAATCCTCAAGAGGTAGTCGCGGACGGTCACAAGGAGCAAAGGTTCGACAGTGTAGTATTTGCAGAAAGACCAGACATAATGCAAGGACCTGTCAGGAGGCCATCGAGGTCAATAGAGAATAGTATAGTGATTAATTTTAATTGATGATATAGATTATGGTGTTTCTGTTGTGAATTTAATTCGGAACGTTGATAAAAGTGCATCGCCTGCTTGTCGGTATTGCTTACTTATGAAGCACGTTATTTTGTCATTTTTGCAAGAGAGGGAGTTAGTGAGTTCTATATACTAGTGGCATTACTCAACAAAGAAAGGGTTTATATACAGATATTTAGGGTCATTATATCACGTGTCTGTGACAATCACTACGCCACCCGGTCCCTTACTACAGCCACAATCTCTGTGGCAAAAGAAATCAATATTTAGGTTGCAGGATGGATGCCTAGAGTTAGCGCCCTGTTATAGTGACTTTTTGGAAGATATAAAACTTGGTTGTTTTTGAATCCTGTTGTTTTGTTTCCATAACAGTTACATCTCCTTCTCAATGATCCAGTGCCACCTTGGCTCTAAAGACGAAATAATCAACCCTACATAATGGAAAATTTGGATTTCACTGATATAGAAGCAGTGAAGGCTGCAATTGCAGCTCTTGAACAGTGTGTGAGATTTGAGAACATGGAAATAGATGGAATGCAATCTAACCTGAATGTCTGGTGGATAGAGTAACATATGCTGAAAAGAAGCGTGCTGATGCCGAAAAGACACGTGCCGATGCCGAAAAGACACGTGCTGATGCCGAAAAGGAGCGTGCTGATGCCGAAAAGAGGCGTGCTGATGCCGAAATAAGGCGTGCCGATGCCGAAAAGAGGCGTGCCGATGCTGAAAAGACGCGTGCCGATGCTGAAAAGATGCGTGTCAGTGCTGAAAAGACGTGTGCCGATGCTGAAAAACAACGCGCCGCTGCAATAGACAACCAAATGGCGGAACACAGAGATATGATGGCTGATGCGTCCCTTCACGAATACATTTACTACTTCTACGCACATGGCTTTCAATCTTTCAGAATGCGTCCAGAAGGAGAACCAAATACTTCCACAGGCCCTACATTTATCCCTGGTCGCAACTGTCCTAGAAAGCTTCTGCCATGGGATGGTTTCCCAGAGCTCCACCAGCAAGAATTTACCAATCTTTCTAAAGCCTTTGATAATAGGCTAATACTTCCAGGACTTTTATCACCTGTTGCCATGCAACGGATGGCTGAAGTCAGATTTGGTGGTAGTCAACCTTCGACGTTCAACTCCTTGATTATTGAACTACCTGTCAGCCAAATCGCTAATGCCTGGCGTAGGATTGTGTCGGAAGAAGGGGAGGGAATTCAATTCTGCCCAAACAAAGCATTTATCAAAAACGTTTCCAGTCAGTTGTGGGAGTGCGATATGAAGCTCTCGGATGGTGAGGCTCCAGGAGACGGATGGCTGGATTTTTCGAGAATTGGGGCTGATCTTCCAGATCCGATGACTGTTGTATCTGTCTTTCCCTCGCTTGATGATAAACCAGCAAAGCATGCTGCTAACTCACCTCCCGATGCTGACGAAGCGTGGTCAATCAAAGCGCAGTCACCCGAGCGCAACATCAAGCCGAGTGCTACGAGTGTAAGAATGACAAATCAATCGCCAAACATGAAAACCCTTCTTGTCATCAATCACAAGCCTGCACATGTTTTTACACCAGAATTACTACAGTCTGCATTTGAGAATATTGTTGATTCAGGTAGTAGCATATTTATCGAATCAAGCAATCCTGTGGCAAGTACGTCGACGTCTAGCGACACTGAGGAAAAGAAAAGCCAAGATCACCCGGCTGGCTCTAAACTAGTCGCAGAGGCTTTAGTACAGACATACCATGCTATGGTTACACTGGGGATTTCGTATGGCTATATCTCAACTATTCAAGCCACAGTTTTGCTCCACATCAACTACAAAGAGCCATCGGAGCTTTATTTTCGTCTCTGCATACATCAAGAAGACGTTAGTAACATCCCATCTCGCACCGTTGAAGAAACTTCATGTGTTCCTCACAGTCAAATATCTTCAGCACTAGAGAATGGTATCAAGAACACACCGTACGCAATCATGATGACAATGATTCAACTGGCTTTTGATCATGAAAATATTTCACTACAACAAATTGCAAGTATACAGAGCAGCCTTTCTAGATACTATGGGTCTGAAAAGTCACCATCTGATCTATCTCCTGGTTGTGTTAAAGGGCATGGAAACGCAGACTCTGATTCGTCTTCGCTACGAAACCCAGATCCGCACATTTTGCCACCCGATGAAAGGTCATCAGGCCAACACGAGCATGATCCATTCAAAAAGCACGGAGCACATGTAGACCTGTGCCACAATTCTGGCACACATCGTCCCCCTCGACTTGAGTACTGCTCGCAACAGTGTCTCTTGGGTCTGGTCAATGGAGACTATCTTGATCAATCATGCCCAAATGTCGATCTCCACCGCAAAGATCCTGCCATCAAAACTACTTCTACCTCCATCCAGGAAAAACACCCAATCTCATTGTCCCAGCTTGTTGCTATTGTCAAGGCCCAGCTCAACACCAATCTGGACTCTGACTGTGAAGTCCAACACACTAAGTCCGGTCTCTTTAGCATCCTTGTCAAGCTCACAGCTCATCCCTATGGCTATACATTTGTTGGTAAGGGGGTGGTGAACTTTGCCTTGCCATTCATTCAGCATGAGCTAAAGGTATATGATCGGCTGAGACCTGTACAAGGAGACATTGTTCCGGTCTGCCTCGGTCATGTGCCAATGCAACAGAGACTGAATGTTGGGTTCTGGCCTATTAGGCAAATGCTCTTGCTATCATATGCGGGTGAACCGGTCATACAGATGGACCATGATGTTATTAGCAATCTCGAATCTAAACTTCTGACGCTTGGAGTCGTTCATGACAATATCTGGGCGCCGAATGTCACACATGATGTCAAGTCTGGGCGCACTATGGTAATTGGTTTCCATCGATCCCACATCATGCGGCGTTCTCCCGACTCTCCACTTGTTGAATGTGAAGATGCGACTGTGCAAACGAACCAAGGCGGAGATGCTTCGCCAGAAGGTAGATCTATGAAGAGAGTTCGCTTGGAAATCTAGCGTGAACAACTTTTAACGTGGTACCTAAGGAAACTTCTGCCTGTCCTGAATGTGGAGATGCTTTGAGGTTATAAATGTTGTCCATACTCACCAGATATTATAAATGTGCTGACTTGGTCATTATGTAACGTAACGTATGTGATAAGCGAGCGACGACCGTTTATCAACCCTCTGAATTAAATTTGCAATACAAACACCATAATCCATCTGATTGACTAAAATTAATCACTATACTATTCTCTATTGACCTCGATAGCCTCCTAACAGGTCCTTGCATTATGTCTGGTCTTGCTGCAGACACTGCACTGCCAAACCTTTGCTCCTAGTGACCGTCAGCGACCACCTCTCGAGGATTCAACTCTTCCCTGCACATCAATATCTATCTGATCAATTGATTGTGATGCTTCCCCTACAGTTAAAGGCCCCTCCCTCTTTTTGTATCCTAGTCCTTTTTCCTCTCCAGCCCCGTCCTACTCTCTTATTCTCTTGTTCAAGTTGTCGAACCCTTTCCTGTAGTAAGACCATCTCGTGCATAATAACAGTCGTTGCCCTCTCAAAATGCTTTATGGCTTCAATTATTGACTCCAGGGAGCTGCTCTTATGATTCCTAATCCTTCCTTGCGGATAGTTAAAATGCGATTGGGTCTTTAGCACTGTCTTTGGGGTCCAGGCAGTCCAAGGGGTCGATGGTATCGTGACCTCTACGGGGGGCGTCGGAGTCCGTAGCTGCACATCAAGCTTCGAGATGACAGAAGGATTAGAAATCATAAGAGCAGTTCCCTGGAGTCAATAACTGTGGCTGTGAAGGATTATGAGTAGGCAAAAACCATCATTATGCATGAGATGGTCTTCCTACAGGAAAGCGTTCGACAACTTGAACAAGAGAATAAGACAGTAGGGCAGCACGAGAGGGGGAAAAGGACTAAGATATAGAAAGAAGGGCCTTGAACCATAGGGGAAGCATCACAGTTAATTACTGATGTACAGGTAACAGCTGAATCCTCGAGAGGTAGTCGCGGAAGTTCACAAGGAGCAAAGGTTCGACAGTGTAGTATTTGCATAAAGACCAGATATAATACAAGGACCTGTCAGTAGGCAATCTAGGTCAGCAGAGAATAGTATAGTGATTAATTTTAGGTGATCAGATAGATTATGGTGTTTCTATTGCGACTTTAATTCGGAGGGTTGATAAAAGTGCGTAGCTCACTTATCTGCATCGCTCGCTTATCACACACGCTGTCAGAATAATCTACTGAGTTCAGTTTTTCACTTGTCAAGTCACTCGTGATTCTGTACAACTGCCCGTGGAACCGTGCTGGTATACAGATTGATCGAATTCGTGAAGCTTGCCTCTTTATTCCTTTTTCTAAAGTGTTAAATTCTTCTATCATGCACAACTAAGCTCAGGTATTCATGTTTGGGCTTACCCAGGGTCAATCCGACTAAAGGCAGATTCCTCACAATACCTATCCTCCATGTAGCTCATCCAACACACGTTAATACTTATTCTCTTACTTTTGTGTAGGAGAGTTCGGAGAGTTCTATGTCTAGGTTTTACATACTAGTGGTGTTACTTGAAAAAGGGTTTGTACACTGATACTTAGGGTCATTGTATCACGTGTCAATGACAGCCTCAACGCCACCCAAGTCCCTTGCTACAGCCACGCGGCAGAATCTCCACAGCGAACTACATCATTATTGGGGCGTTTTGAATCTTGATAACTAGTTGTTTGTTTTATTTAACTAACAGTTAATTTTCCTTCTTGATAATCTAATAGCTACCACCTTTTCTCTAAAGACGAAATAATCAACTCTACGAATTGGTAAATTTAGATTTCACTAATATAGAAGCAGTGAAGGCTGCAATCGCAGCTTTTGAAAAGTGTGCGAGATTTGAGAACATGCAAATAGACGGGATCCAATCTAACCTGAATGTCTGGTGGATAGAGAAAAAGATGCAGAGGTTGCGGAGGCAAAGGCTCGAGCTGATGCCGATAAGAAACGCGCTGTGGAAAAGGACTCACTCATTGCAGAGGCTAACGCCCGTGCCGATGCCGAAAAACAACGCGCTGCCGAGAAAGACAACCAAATCGCAAAACAGAACGCCCTCAATGCCAAGGTGTCCCTTCACGCATACATTTACTACCTCTACGCGCACTCCTTTCAAACCCTTAGAATATGCCCAAAAGGCCCGGAAACCACTGCCGCAGGCTCAACGTCTGTTCTTGGCTATTCCTTCCGTCAGTTCCAGACACTTGTGTGCTGCAAAGGATGGCTGAAGAGTGGTTACATGCTAGTGAAAATGAATCTTCGAGGTTTTGTTCCCTCGTTATTGAAACCCCTGTCGCCAAAATCGTTAATACATGGCTTCAAATCGTGTCAGAAGGAGTGGAGGAAGTTCAATTCTGTACAAACACAGCATATATCAAGGGGTTTTGTGAACAGCTGCAGGAGCGCAAGATGAGGGCCCCGGATGGTGAGAGTTCAGGAGACGAATGCGTAGATATTTCGAGTATTGGGGCTGATATTCCAGAGCCGGTGACCGTCGTATTTGCCTCTGCCTCGCGTGGTCGTAGACCATCTCTAGATATCTCGAACACGGCACGTAATCCAAAGCGGCCTGCCAACTCACCTCCAGATTCTGACGGAACGCGGTCGATTAAAGCGCAGTCACCTGAGCGCAACATCAAGCCGGATGGTACATGTGTGAGAATAACAAATAAATCGCCAACGTTGAAAAACCTTCTTGTTATCGAACACAAGCCTGCGCATGTTTTCACTCCAGATTTACTCCGGTCTGCGTTTGAGAATATTGTTGATTCAGGTAGCAGAATATTTATCGAATCAGCAGATCCTAGAGCCAGCCCATCGACATCTGGTGACACTGAGGAAAAGAAAAGCCAAGATCACCCGGCTGGCTCCAAACTAGTCGCAAAGGCTTTAGTGCAGACGTACCATTATATGGTTACTCTCGGGCTTTCGTACGGCTACATCTCAACTGGCCAAGCCACGGTTTTGCTTTACATCAACTACAAAGAGCCATCGGAGCTTTATTTTCGTCTCTGCATCCACCAAAAAGACGTTAGTGGCATCCCATGTCGCGGTTCAGAAGATCCACCAGCTCGGGACAGTCAGATATCTTCAGCACTGGAGAATGGCATCAAAAACACACCGTACGCTATGCTTACGACAATGATTCAACTGGCTTTTAATCGCGCAAATCTTTCGGTCCAATAAATTGCAAGCATACAGAATAGACTTCCTCGATTCCATGGGTTTAAAAAGCCACCGTCTGATCCATCTTCCGGTTCCGGCAAAGGAAATGAACGTGGAGACGCTGGTTCGTCTTCGCTACGAAACGCATATCCGCAACTTCAACCACCCGATGGAAGGTCGTCAGGCCAACGTGAGCAAGATCCTTCTAAAAAGCACGCAGCAAATGTAGACTCATACAACAATTGTGTCACATATCGACTTCCTCGACTTGAGTACTGCTCGCAGAAATGTCTCCTGGGTCTGGCCAATGGAGGCTATCTTGACCAATCATGTCCAAATGTCCACATTCACCGCAAGGTGCCTGTTTTCGAGTCCTTTCCTGTCTCCGTCCATGAAAAGCATCAGATCTCGCTGTTCCAGCTTGTTGATATTGTCAAGGCCCAGCTCGATACCAATCTGGACTCTGACTGTGAAGTTCAACCCAATAAGTCTGGTCTACTTGGGATCGCAGCGACCAAGAACTCTGCACACTTGCAGATTTTAGTGGATGAAAGAACTCTCCACCATGCATGCAACTTGTCACAATCAAATAGAGGGTAGATTTTTGGCAGCTCTCCATAATTTATAAAATGGTTCAAAGCTTCAAGCTTTGCTGTAAATATCTATGTACTCAACCCTAACCCTAATCCTTTAACTAGCACAACGGCATACAAGGTTAGACCAATAGCATTGTCAAATCACATCAACTATCCAATGGATAGCAATAGATTATTGTGCAGCTCGCTGTCTAAGCAGATTCAGGAACATTTCTTCACTCCTGCATAGTGTTGAACAAATGACTAACCAGTTTCTTGCCGGCCGCGACGGCTCATGTCTTGGCAAGTTCTAGGCTTTGAATTTAGGTAAGCTATGGCTAGAACTTGAGATGCTTGTTTTCACAGCTACACCTATAACAGGGGAAAGTATAAAAACACGACAATCATCAGAGATTAGCATATAAGATCTTAAGCAAAAGAATTAGGTATCAAGGCGACGACACAGGCCAAAGAGAGCCCGATTATTAGAAGAGTGAGCAGTGAAGGTGGAGGAAGAAAGAGAAGCAACTGAACTAATGAACATCAATGTGCGGGTAGCGGCTGGATCGTCAGGAAGTCGGCAAACAAGGACAGTAGATGTGACTGAAGGAAGCACATAGCAAAACAGACAAAAAGTTCAGGCATAAGGCAATAACTGGTCAAGGAGGAGTCTGTGTATCTCTAGGAGCCTGATGCTATTGGGTGGGATCATTGGCAGTAGTTATATGCCGATTCCTATTTTGCAGGTTAAGCAAGTGATGACGTTACACGTCTTATCGTCATACTTATCAAGTGCATTACTGTCTTTTGTGTCACCTCTCATGTGTTATCTTGTGTAACATCTGCATGTCTGAGTTCTATTCTTAGAAGTGGGATCCATACGTAGTTCTCCACTCTAGTGTTATTTCTTCTATTACAGCATATGGTCAGCTCTGAAAGCTTTGATGGGCTTACCTATCCTTTGTATACTGTATAGGCATACCCCATTTGTATTTCAAGTTGTCGCCTGATGTGACGTAGTATTTCGTTTTGGGAAGGTGAATAGGGTAAATGTCTGATTCATTGCCATTCCTCTTGGCAATATCCCCTCCTGCACATAGTTGATGTAAGTGTTTAAACAGCTTTGGGTTAAATTGGATGCGGTGTGTCTTTTCACTTAGTGTACATTCTTCTCAGCTTACGGTTGCTTGTATAGGCAGAATTTCCATTTGTGTCTTAGTACGTTAAACATGCTTTCATGGCAGATGTTCTTTGATTGTCATGCATTGAGTGAGTGGCAATGTGTAGCAACCACTAGGATCGTTGAAGTAGGCATGTTTGCGACCTTTGCTAATGCATGCAACTCGTGCTTAGTGACAAGCTTCATTCTTTGGACGCGAATTTTGGCGAGATATTGTAATAAAATCTTCCTAAAGCATACATTCCTTACACCACATATTTCTTCCCACTCCAAAGATCATCCTAACACATTGAAATGGCGTTCTTGGCAACTAGTAAGGAGCCTACCTGTTTATTGTCATATATAATGGCAGTAAACGATCATGATAAAATTTGCGCTAGAGGGTCCTTGATAGAGATTAAAACGGCAACTACATGCTTTGGTCACTTTTATACCTTCATTTTAAAGAGAGGGGGTGGGAAACTTCTCATAGAGCCAAATAAGACTACTCTTTTCTTTAGATGTAAGGGCCTGGTAGGACTGAATATCAGCTCCAGATGAATGAAATTACTCCCTGTCTGTGATCCTTATCTTCAGTGATGTTTAACTTGAACTAGAGAGACAGGTTAGTTCAGCACTGGTTAGAATAGCAGAATATCTGGTAAGCGATATCTGGATTCTGAGATGTGTCTGGCAATGGCAGGGGGAATTAAGCATTTAGCTAGCTGGTTAACTGTCAAATATTGAGACGATCAAAGTCCTTCAAATTATTCTACAAAGTCCATGCACTTTATACCATAATTTACTAAAACGCTCACATTATAAGACGTACGCGTGCACTAGGCTCTAGTTTCTGCGTGTAACGTTTACAGAACTTTGAGAGAAATATGTAATATGTCACAAAGTAGACTAACCATCAAGTCTTGGTGTAATAAAACTATAAACGATGTACAAAGTCTGAGGAAATTATGGAAGAACAAGATTATTTAGAAAGATAGTCTATAAGTATGTACAGTTTAATCCAGAGCATCATCCTTAACATAATACCGCTGTCTAGCCTAGGGGAGCTTCATCTTTATACTAGGCTCTTCAAGCTAGTCAGAAGATTAAAACCCTATGATGATGACACGACCAGACCCAGTACCGAGCCCTAGTTTTGCGTGGCATACTGTGGATGCAGCAGCCCGGAACGATGGTGGCATCCAAAGCAGCCTTTGTCCATTCTCCATGATCCATGATCCATCTCCATTGATACTGTATGTGCAAGATTTAGAGCGAAGCGAAGAAGATTTGCTAGCTGGCAGCCCGGATGCTATCATTGCTCCATCATTTGAGAATATCTTTGGTGTCATGCTACTGCCATGGTCCGTAAGAGTCTCCAGACACGCACCAGAAGTCGCATCCCAGATCTTGGCTGTGCTGTCATCTGACCTTGATGCCAGTCGCTGTCCATCATTTGAGAACACAACTGATGCCACACTACGGCCATGACCCTCAAGGGTCTGCAGACACGCACCAGAATTCGCATCCCAGATCTTGACTGTGTTGTCCCAAGACCCTGATGCCAGTCGCTGTCCATCATTTGAGAACACGACTGATGCCACACTACGGCCATGACCCTCAAGGGTCTGCAGACACACACCAGAAGTCGCATCCCAGATCTTGACTGTGCTGTCCCAAGACCCTGATGCCAGTCGCTGTCCATCATTTGAGAACACGATTGATGACACAGTACGGTCATGGCCCTCAAGGGTCTGCAGACACGCACCAGAAGTCGCATCCCAGATCTTGACTGTGCTGTCATAAGACCCTGATGACAGTCGCTGTCCATCATTTGAGAACACGACTGATGTCACGTAATGGCCATGGCCCTCAAAAGTCTGCAGACACACACCAGAAGCCGCATCCCAGATCTTGACTGTGCTGTCATCTGACCCTGATGCCAGTCGCTGTCCATCATTTGAGAACACGACTGATGTCACCCAGTTATCATGGCCCTCAAGGGTCTGCAGACACACACCAGAAGTCGCATCCCAGATCTTGACTGTGCTGTCATCTGACCCTGATGCCAGTCGCTGTCCATCATTTGAGAACACGACTGATGTCACCCAGTTATCATGGCCCTCAAGGATCTGCAGACACGCACCAGAAGTCGCATCCCAGATCTTGACTGTGCTGTCATAAGACCCTGATGACAGTCGCTGTCCATCATTTGAGAACACGACTGATGTCACGTAATGGCCATGGCCCTCAAGGGTCTGCAGACACGCACCAGAAGTCGCATCCCAGATCTTGACTGTGCTGTCATAAGACCCTGATGCCAGTCGCTGTCCATCATTTGAGAACACGACTGATGCCACACTACGGCCATGGCCCTCAAGGGTCTGCAGACACGCACCAGAAGTCGCATCCCAGATCTTGACTGTGCTGTCATAAGACCCTGATGACAGTCGCTGTCCATCATTTGAGAACACGACTGATGTCACGTAATGGCCATGGCCCTCAAGGGTCTGCAGACACGCACCAGAAGCCGCATTCCAGATCTTGACTGTGCTGTCATAAGACCCTGATGCCAGTCGCTGTCCATCATTTGAGAACACGACTGATGCCACACTACGGCCATGGCCCTCAAGGGTCTGCAGACACGCACCAGAAGTCGCATCCCAGATCTTGACTGTGCTGTCACAAGACCCTGATGCCAGTCGCTGTCCATCATTTGAGAACACGACTGATGTCACACAATTGCCATGGCCCTCAAGGGTCTGCAGACACGCACCAGAAGTCGCATCCCAGATCTTGACTGTGCTGTCCCAAGACCCTGATGCCAGTCGCTGTCCATCATATGAGAACACGACTGATGACACACTGGCAACATGGCCCTCAAGAGTCTGCAGACACGCGCCAGAAGTCGCATCCCAGATCTTGACTGTCTTGTCATCTGACCCTGATGCCAGTCGCTGTCCATCATATGAGAACACGACTGATGACACACTGGCAACATGGCCCTCAAGAGTCTGTAGACAAGCATCCCAATCTGCTACAGCTCTTGGCTTCAACTTAATCCAGTCTGGTTCTTCGTGCGCAAATGTCCGCCTTATTATGCTGTTGGTAGGGCTGAATACAAGCGCTGATGCGTAAACTTGCAGCGGGGCAATTTCAATCCCCCCTGGATTGGATAAGAGAAATCGGCTAGCATCTTTGACAATATCGTGAAGGTCCGTTGATGCTTTTTTCTATTGTTAAATGTTAAACATTGCCTTTTCCAAATTCTATGCACTTCTTGCGGAGCCACTTACCAGACAAGTTTCTAATTTTCTAATTGCTCGCACTCCAGTATAGATGTTACCCATAAGACTGAGAGCCTCCAACCACTGAAGATACTTTTCTTTGAAGAAGGCCAGTATTTTATCGTTTTCACTGGCTATAACATTTGCAGATGAGTCATGAAGATGGTCAACCCAAAATATGCAAGAATATTGAATACCAGCCAATGGGTCAGGATCAGGAGCCGCTGAAATCTCACTTATAAGACATCCCGGGGCCTGCAGGTTGTAAATATCGCGTTTTAATGTTTGTTGAAGCAGTTCCAGCGATCGTACGAGGACCACCTGATGTTGATGCGAGATGCCAGAAGGCAGTACCTGGCCTAAGGCTTCACCCAGGAAATAGTCTTTTGCTGACTGGTGTACAAAAGAGACAGCATTGTTGTGAAGAGTAAAAAATGACGCACACGACGCGACGACTTCTTCTATATCCTTTATGTTGAAGTCTTTTAGGGCTTCAACCATAGCGCGTAGCTCTTCTAACGTGATCGGTCGGTAGACAACAAGAACTTTGGCAATGACCTCCTTGTACAGTTGAGCATGTGGCGACTCGGAGATCTCCTTTAGCATTTGTCCGTACAAAGCATCAAGCCCAGGCGGAAATGACTTTAGCTTAGCTAGGGTTTCCCATCTTCGTGTTTTTGAGCTGAAAAGCTCTTGACAAACTAGGGCCACCCACAGAAAAGTGCCATGAGAATTCGATTGCAAATATTCCAAGACGGCGTCCTTCACCTCGTCACCGTATCCCTTCTTCTGCACAAGCTGATTCACCTTGTACTTAATAAAAAAGTTGACTGCCATAGACACTGAATCCTCGTTTATTTCAAGGTGTATCTTGACTCTTTGTGTGGCATCATTTAGACTTTGCTCGATTTCCGGCCGGTTACGGCTTGATACGATCCATTTGGCACTCGAGGTCTTGATGAAGTCAAGTAAGAGCCCCTGGCCCACAGCACACTCATCCAAGGCATCGACGATTAAAATGGCATTCTTCATGCTTGGATCCTCCAGCATAGCAGTTGCTATCTTGCTGATATGATACCAAGCACCTTCATTTTCAAATTGGTTCTTGGCAGTAGGATCGTACCCCTTTCGCACATGCTCGATAAGTTGTGGATTGAGTTTTGTAAGGTGATAGACCAGGCCGCGTAGCACAGATGTGGCCGTATTTAGTCGACTACCACCCGTGTCTTGGCAAAAGAAATAGTAGGGTGACGTTGAATGGTCTGACTCCAACTCATTGATGATGCCACAAAGAAGCATTGTCTTGCCCTTGCCGGGATCCCCTTTGATCCAAAGAATTCGGCTTTCCGCTTCGTTTTTGAACTTCTTGAAGCCCTGGTGCTCGAGAATCCATTTGTATGAGTCTTTCAGCAAGCCGCCTTTTCTATTTTCGATAATCTCCTTGTCTATCCGAGGATCGGTTACGTAAAGTTCCCGCAGACATTCATTGTTCTTGTCGTCTTCTCGCGCCTTTGCTTGTTGTTCTGCTAGGCTCTGTACCGCTGTATGGATGTTTGCCACGTTGGCTTGCATAGCAGCTGTTGAATCGTTGAGCTTTTGCATTTGCTGTTGGCTCTCTTGGGTGTTGTACTGCTCTATATCATGCTGCACAGCCTTTTCGGCTTCCTTGATGCTAATGACCTGGCCTGCCCAGTTGTCGATCAGAAACATATCCCTTATAAAGCCAACGACCTTATTGCGACGGTAGAGACAGATGCTTCTAATCTGATACGAAAGGAGCTGTTGAAAGAGCTGTGTGATGCTCTCCTCCAGCGCGTCTCGTAGGACAGTCGCGGCTGTACTTTTCTTGTTTTTGTCAAGCAGCAAGCTGGTCAAGTTCCAATACCATTCTATTCTGCCTAGAACATACTGGATTCCTTGGCGATTTTCCAGCGCTTCGGTGATGGGATTTTTCAAAACCTGCTTGATGTTAGCCAAGAACGGAACGCTTTATGTTCTTTTACATGGGCAAGTGACATACCTCTATCCCAAGGCAAACGGTTGCCCATATCACAGCGGCTTCTGGGGCAGCGCGAATAGCGGTATCCACGATTCCCATGACAGCCTGGACTGCTTGCCAACCACGATCAAGTTCTTGCTTGACAGAAGCCTCTTTCTTCGTTCGTTCGATCCCCCTCTCAACAAACTTTCTCATTTGATGCGGTGTGACCGTCGGCTTCGCTGTCGCCTTGCCTTCGGTTCGGTCAGTAGGTTCAGCGCTATCGTCGTCGAGCTGGGGTTCGGAGAGAATAATCGACTCGAACGCTTCCACCAACTTTGGCTCTTCCGATTTTAAACCTTGGTACGCATTATCCCAAATTTTCTTTTGCAGAGTATGCAATGGCACTGACTCGGACTTGGCTGGCGGTGGGGAGATCGTAACTAGTGATGGCGATCCAGCTGTTCCAAGTGCAGGCTGTACTGGAACCGACGAGGAGGCGGTCGTTGATGTAGCTTGGCTTGACCTTCGAATAGGCGCCTTTCCCTTTCGGAAGCGACGTTTGAATGAGCTGCGAAATCCCATATTTCTGATTCTCAAGGAGCGTGTATGGCAATAGCAAACAAATGTTAAACTTGGATAATGAATCTGTCAAAGTTTCGAGTTTTTGGTCAGGATAGGAGAATTTTTGTTCAGTATAGGAAAGTTCTTGATCCCAGAAGCGGGGAGAACTGAGTTGGCGCCCAAGGCTAGGTTGGGTGTTTGTTGGACCAATAACATGGTATCGCTTCAGTGGTGACCCTCAAATATACATGCATGGCTGCCAGCCAATGAGCCAATACATGATATGCACCATGGATTTCGCCCAGCTAGAGGCGTGGGGGGCAGCGGTTGTACCATGGAGCTCATGCATTGCACATAGCTTTCTCGAGCATTGCACTGCTCTACATCGTGCACAGCCTTTCCGGATTGCTTGCACTATCCTGTTCACTCGTCAATCGAACACAGTGATAGCCTGATTGCGGTGGTAGAGGCTGATACCACTTTAACAGTGAATGTCCCGTGATTTTCTAGAGCTTCGGCGATGGTGATTGTCAAAACCTATCTAATGCTAGTGCATACTTTCCTTTAAGGGTGGCAATTGTTCATACAACAGCGTCTTCTGGCACGCCGCGAATAGCTCTATCGATGATTCCCATAATGGCACGCAGTGCTCGCAAACCACGATTAATTTTTTACTTGATGGAAGCCTCTTGTATCGTCAGTTTAGGCACTTTCTTGACGTCGCGTTGCCTTCAATCCGATTAGTCCCAATGCTAGCCGTGGGGTCAGGGTCAGATTGTCATGTGACCCTGGACCCTAAAACCCACAGTGCGCTACCCACACCCCCTGTTGAGTGGCGCTCCAAGCTTGCCTCAGGCACGTGACTGTCGCGTGGCGCTTTGACAAGCACCCTTAGGCAATTGTGCACAGACCTATCCACTGTGGCTGAAAATATACAGAAGTATAAAAGCTAGAAGAGCTGGAAAACGAATTTAGAAATGGATGAGAAAATAGTCAGCGATTTATAGAGTCAATAAACAATAACAGTGTTAGGTCTGTCTATTCAACACTTTGGCCTTGGAAGAAGACCCTTGATGTCTGATGCTAACCCTAATGCTTGGACGAACTGGATCAGGGTCAGCAATGGGAGATGTTTGCCTCTCACGCAATTTACTCCAGTCACGGCTTGACTTTCTCCGTGTATCTATCCAAGCAAATGGACACTTGTCAACATGACTACATTGGCTCTCGGCTGCATACGATTGCCAAGCGCTGCAAAATCAGCCACTCCACTACTCGTCATGCGAAGCCAGTAATATGATGTGATGGGGTGGTTTTCCTCCCAGCCCCGTGTATCCCATGCGATAGCGATATACTATGATATTCCACAGCCATGAGAGCAGGTCTAGAGGCCAGGTTATGTGACCAAAAGATCTCCAGCCTAGCCCGGTATCCAGATAGTGCGGTTGCCACGTTCTAAAAGCCACACCATGTTCAACTGCAGCGCCGCTGAGAAGGCCATCCACGATACCCGAGCTTGGATCTGTTTAGCATCTACGACAGGCGCTGGAATTGAGCAGCCCTGGGTTTGTTTTTGCCAGACGCATTGCGCAAGTTTAATTGGAGAAGCGCAAGGCCAGGCCAGAATCTGCCCGTAGCTTCTAAGCGCATAATCAATCTATAATGTCTTTTGTGTTAAGTTGGAGGCATCCCATACTCATACAAGCCATGGACAGTTTTGTTTCAAAAACGAGAGAAAAATAGCCAGATCGGCCAATCTAAGCCCCGGTTGTCTCGATCTAATAGCCACTGCATTTATGTAAAATTGCACAGCCAGCGTCTTGGGGGTTTGTATAGCAGGGCTTCTGTGTCTCTGGGTGCTTCGTGCGCCTTGTGGCCGTGGCAGAAGGGGAATCAAGTATTACATTAACATAGGCATAGGCATAAGCAAGTGCCAAAGGCCTTTATTGCAGGAAAAGAACATGCGGCATGTGGGTGCAGAGGAGGCATCAGAGGGCAAATCGTGGAGTGTAAGTGGAGATAAACTTGCAAGGCCATGCCACATGTTTGGGTAGAGCCAGCTGCGCCCGCACCAGCGCGCAATACGCAAACAGCATTCTGCCTTGAGACGGAGGGCCAATCGTCGAGCCACCTCCTCGTCTTTTCACTCCTTCGTCCCCCCGTTCCTCCGTCCATATTTCGCGGTCTTAATAGAGCGCACTTGGTGCCTCACCGTCATCCGTCTTTTCACATGTGCTGACTTGGAATAGCCAAGACACCAACCACCACTGCTATACCCATGAGGCCTATACCAGCGCCCGCTGGGTTGAGTCTGTTGGATTCTCCAGTTCTAAGGGTAGCGACTGCCGTATGCCCAGGGTTTTGCTTGGCCTTCATGCATGCTCGTACTGCAGCATGTGGATTTGGGGGGTGCATTGATAACCTTGCTGCCCACAATGTGACGATTCTAGTGCATCTGATGAGTTCCTGGCTGTTAAATACCATGGGACGCACATATAGACAATTTCAACATGTGCCAGTCTGGCCAATCGGAATTTTAGCTTCTGGTGTGGAGAGGAGAGCAACGGCAGTGTTGGTGTGTTGGTGGGTAGTGTGCGCAAGGTTTTTGAAGCGCCAGCCAGCCAGCCAGACAGCCAGCCAGACAGCCAGCCACCCTGGGGACATCCAGTGCGCAAGATTGTGTTCCAAAAGCGTAGGACATGGCACGGGCAACAGAAGAGCTTGGCGTTGGAGATATCCTGTATCGGGCGGCTACGCGGCCGCAACAGCCCGCGCATAATGGGTTTTATTTGATTATATTGAACGTCGACTGGGGTTACTAAGATCAAACGACGCGGTCCGCGCATAAGTTCAGTACGTGGCAGGAAAGTGAAAACGAAAACGAAGATGAACGCACCATCTCTTTGCACTCAGCACTTGCCGTAAGGTCCGCGTCTTTTTCGTCTCTCTTGAGTCGGCAAAACCAGCAAAGGCAAGGGAGCCAGCCTATGGGAGCAGGCCTGCAGACCAAGATCACAAACACCTCGATTGAGCTGAGCTAGAATTCGGTAAGCTCGATACATACACTATATTCCGGCTCTAAAACAACGATTGCAGCCCAGGACGGAGAATAGGAGGCGGCCGAGCTGGGCCAGGACGCGGTGAACAGTTCGTTACCCCATACTTTGACAGCCCCCTTTTACGACCCATCGTGCAGTGCAATCAAGATCCTTTACGTCCAATAGGAACATTGCACAATACGCCGTATCGGCGTATTAATAATTCTATTCTAGCTGCAGCCTTGGCATAGCAGCAATTTCAAGCAATGCCCGATAGGGAATACCTGCCCTCTTCATCTGCGTCTACGAAACGTATTTTCTCCTAGCCCCAGATTGTTTTTCCCAAGTCTTGGCCGAAACCTGCGGACTCTGGTGCTCTTTCAATCCCGCTTCCGCAGCAGGGCAGGACTCTTGGGCGTCCTGAAATGTGATGAATCAATGGCATTATTGTAGGTGCATTATTGCGTTTCTATCGAGGGCAGGTAGGCCAGCAAGTAAGTGCAAGCAAGCCAGGCAACTGATACGGCTTCACGTATATCTACTCCCCGGCACAGCACACGGCCCCTGATTAATTCTAATTCACATTTGCTGGCCCTCGATCGTTTTGTCTGCAAGTTCCCTGGTTTTGGACAGAACCATGGTAGCAGGCCATCCACGACACACCACTGTTATCCGGGCGTCAGGCGATGTGCTCTAGCAAGTGTGGTATGTATGGCCTTTTCTTGGGGGAGGTGTTTCTCCTTTTTTTAGAAAAAGAAAGAAGCAAAAAGAAGGGTGCCTGACAGGATCAATAGCATTGCCGCATGCTAGATAGATCTCGCACTAAACCTAATTCCGACGCTACCGAGACGAGACGGGCCAGCCAAGGACCACCAAGCACCACCAAGCACCACCACCAAATACAACCCTAACAATATTCAGAGACTCGAGTTAGGGTCAAGCACAGTAACACTATCTTCTACGACGCCTAAGCGATGCCAAATTTGCCTTCACAATACTCAGTACAAAATAAAGGCCCGCCAGAAAGGAAAGAAAAAAATTCCCTCCAACAAGCTTCTTACCATGCTACCCTACGCCCAATGCCAGTCGCAAAAGAAGCGAATCCTAGAAGCATAGAACGATTCTGGAGGTACCCTAGGTCCAAAAGCGGAGCCAACTCCAAGGGTCTCGCAACTCGCCGTCAAGATTAATGCCCAGATTCTGTATGAGATTAGACAATTAATGGATCGATAAAAGGCCTACTACTGTTAGGGTTGGCATTCGCCCGACTATCCGATCAAGGAGGTGTTCGACTCCAAGGTATACCCTGCAGGCCTGTATGGGGAGAGGGCAGAGGGGAGAGGGTTACACAACACCGCGGCAATTTCTAAGCTTGGGCCGCAGCTTTCCCCCTTTTGCCAAATACCTGGGGATCCAAGCGCATGCTATAGCTAATGGGAGGATAATGGGTTCCCTGTCAGGAGACGGTCACTCCTTGCAATGTAATATGTTCTCAGCTTAGCCAAGCCCCTAGACGTCGTTTCAAAAGCTTTAAATAGTAGCCAAATCCATCTAATCTTCTCTTTCGCATCGGGCGATTCTGTGGCTGTCTATGCAGTGCGTTTTACATGTGCTACGCGAGTCCTGCCAAGACATCTCAAGATTGGCCTTTGGACTGAGTTTTCGAGGCGGGAGGAGCTAGTGGGATGGATTGCGGGCGTGGTAAGTTGGGCTTGAGGGCTTGAGGGGAGGAGCAAGACTCGTCCGTGAGCCGTATGTTATCGCCGTGGGCTAGTGGTCTGTATTTAACTCCTTCCGCCTTAACTCCGTGCGCTCAGTAGTTGTGTGTGGATCTAGAGTCTGGTAGGAGAGTGTGTAGTGTAGTGCGATGGCGCTCTTTCTGACCATAGGCGCTATGATAGCGTGGTGGGCAGTATCGCTCTGTATCGGATTAGAAATCCAACGTAGACGTCGCCAAGAGCGTAAGATCGGACTCTTGGCTTGATTGATGCCTTTTTCTCATGCTTGGATACGAGATGATCTATACCAAGGGAAAGTATTCTATTGACATGTCCGTGGGTTTTAAGCTTTGGTAGTTGGGGGAAAAGCACGTATCATGTTGATATAGGGGAGGCATCATAGCAGAGCCCACGACTAGGGAGGGGGCGCATAAAAGAATTGGGGGGCGCGCATGTAGGCGCCCCCCCGGGTCGCCGGCGGAGACAACTCTGACGTGGCTATATCGGTTTGCCAAGGCCGAGTGAGCATCGAAAAACTTTAAAAGGCGGCTAGTTTCCCATCTTTCAAGTATCTGTCTGACTTCCATCTCCATCATCATTCTTTCATTCTCATTTTCATTTTCATTCCCATTCTCATTCTCATTCTTTGACAGAGCACATTCATTTTCTCATCTTCATCTTTTATCATCTTTCCCCTTCTTGCATACAGATATCATTCTTTCCTGACTATTCAGTCACCTTTTCCTATCTCATCTCTAAGCCTCCCCTCTACGTTTGTACATACCTGTCTGATACTGGTTATCAGACGATACTTACCTCTTCTGGCTTTTCTTCTTCTATACATACTTCAACTTTGTATTTAACCAACTTTATACTTCAACCGCAACTATGAAGTACAACACCATCGCTGCTCTTGCTGCCATCAGCACGCCTGCCATGGTCAGCGCTGCATCGGGAACCCTGAAGGTCCTCACTATCAACGTTGGCGGTGACGGCAACGGTGTCACTGGTGACAAGACTATCAATGCTCAGACCATTGGCACCCGCATTGCTGAAAACAAATATGACGTTGTCAACATGCAGTCGGTAAGTTTCTCAGCGCCAGCCGATACTTACTTCCCAAATAACAAGCGCTAACTCAGACTCACCAGGACTTCACCCACCATGACTCTATTTACCAGACTGACGACCATGCCCACCGCACTACCGCTTCCAGCGATGGTCTCAACACTATGTCCAGCATGCCTTTCACTGACTTCCGTCGTGTCAAGTGGAACAAGTGCTCCAATGCGGAGGGTGGCGACTGCGATACGCCCAAGGGTTTTACCTTCATGCGTACCCGTCTTGCTGACGGTGTTTACATCGACATGTACAACCTTCAAACCGACGGTGGCATGCAAGCCGATGACACTGCTGCACGTGCTGACAACATCGTTCAACTGTCCGAGTACATCAAGACCTGGTCTGGCGGCAACGCTGTTATGGTCTTTGGCGACACCAACTCCCTCTTCAGCCGTGGCGGTGACAACATTCGCATCTTGAACGACGACAACGGCATGTCGGATGCTTGGTTCAACCTGGTGCGCAAGGATGATGCTTCTGCTGATGTCACTTGCGAGAACCCTTCTGGTACCCTGAAGTGCGAGTTGGGAGACAAGGTCTTCTCGCGCGGCTCTTCGGTGCTTACTCTCGATGCTAATGCTTTTGAGTATGTCGGCAAGACTTTTGCCGGAACTGGCAACATTCTGACTGACCGCGACCCCGTCCAAGTCAGTCTGACCTGGACGCAGAGCGAGACTCTGCGCCAGTCTGACATCTTTGGTACTTCCCTGGGTCAGTCTTGGTTCAACGATGCTCCTCAAATGGCTACCAAGTCAAACCGTCCCAAGGCTTCCAAGATTACCTTGTATGGCAACGAGCGTGTCGATAAGGTGTCTGTGACCCTTGATGATGAAACCTTGTTTGAGCACGGTGGTAACGGCGGTGACGCGAAGGAAATCACCCTGGCAGCTGATGAATACTGGACTACTATCGATATTTGCCAGGCCACGGGAGAGAGCAACAACCGCATCGTTTATGTCAAGGCAACCACTACCGGCGAGAAATGGGTGGAGGTCGGTAGAACCTCGACGTCCTGCCAGAAGTACAGCGCCCCCAACGGCTTCCAGATCGTTGGATTTGTTGGCCAGGTTGGCGACGAAATTGACCAGCTCGGTGTTGTCTACGGTCTCCGGTAAATCACACGCACAGCATGGCTTTGACAGATGGGTTAATTTCATACCGGGTTGCGATCGAGGATGGGCCGGTGTCTAGAACATCCTGAAGCAATTCTGGCTGTCACATGCTAAAGGACGCACCTATATATACATAACTTCAATAAACCCCACATCTATTGATTGGAATTTGGTCGGGACAGTAGCCCTCAATGTGAACATGTGAATAAGTGAATATCTACTGAAATCTCCTTTATGAGATGATGCATGCGAGGCTTTTTGGAGTAGCAACAATCGCACAATACTAATGCTCATCGAGTTCAAGTTTGTTTGCGTCTCGGTCTCCTCTCCCCCGCACTTCAAGTAGCACTAAAGATGGAACGTCACTATTATTTTTTCGTTTGTTTGTATTATTCATCGTCTACCTACGGGATTATTGTTGTCATTGTATGATTTAACGTCTACAAGATGGTACGGGTACGGTACGGGTACGGTACGGGTACGGTACAGTACGTATATACCGGAACAAGCAACTACGTAACTATTTCGCCACTTTTCTGGCAAATGACGGCAATAGCCCGATTCGATTGGATTCGTTAGAACTTTTTGAGTGGCCGAGTTGCGTTGCTAAGAGGCGAAGAATGCTGCTGTCCTGCTGTCCTGCTGTCCTGCTGTCCCGTTGCCCCTCCTACGACTCGACGACTTGTTGCGAGACTTTCTGGCTTGGCCATGTATTATTTTCGTTTTTCATTTTTTTTTTCCTAGCAAAAGTTGACCATCACCAACCAAGCCCTTTTTCTTCCCTTTCTTGTCTTTGTTGTTCTATTTCTTCCCTTTGTTGTTCTCTTTCTTCTCTTTGTTGTTCTCTGTCTTCTTTTTCTTCTTTGTTGCTCTCTCCCCCCCCCCCCCCCCCGTCTCTCTCTCTCTTGCTCTCTTGCTTTCCCTCATTCTCTCATTCTCCCTTCCTCTCATTCTTCTTTTCCCCCTTGTTCCACTGCCGACAGTTCACCATATACTGAGCATGGCTGGCAGCATGAACTCTTCGAGAAATCGGCAAACTACGATGATATCCGCTAATATCGATGCGCTAGATTCGCCCTCAGCTCAACACACCAAGCTTCGGTCGCAAACCTTGAACCAAAAAAAGCCGCCTACTTCCCAAGCTACAATACCAAGGCAACCCAAAATGGAGGAAGCAGCTGGAGACAGCGAAATGGAGGACACAAAAGTCGCACTAGGAAATGACGAAAATGCAAGCCAGTGCCCCTTGGGCCAAAATCTGTCCATACCAGCGCATCCAAGACTTGTTGAAGTCATGGCTATGGCTCTCGCCGTGCTATCAAACCTCGGCGGTTGGTGGGTAGGATATACCTTACTTCAAGAGTGGGCCAAACCACAACTCGCAGGGGTGGTCTACCATCCACAACCTGAAGAACTAGGCTGGCTTATTGGCTGGAGAGTGTAAGTGGCAATCGATCGAATGAACCATGTTGTTGATGGAGTTGAGCCCTTTTTTTTCTTTTTTTTTCTTTTTTTTTATTCTTTCTTTCCTTTTTCTTCTTTTGATCTGATCATGTTCAACATCTACTGGTCTTCTCTTGTGTTTGTTACTGGGTCATAGATTCTAACAGAAGAAAAAAAACAGCTTCTACACAGCTAGTGCATGGCTGGCAGCCTGTGATGCTGCCGACATAGCAGCTATGGGTGTTCTTGGTGCCAGTCCTACGGTAAGCGTTATTTTCCGCATCCTTTGTATGCCTAGGGCTTGTTTTTACTAAACTACCACTTTTTCCCATCTTGTTATAGATGTATTTGCTCGCGACATTTTACCACGTCCCGCCGTTTCTAGCCCTTCTAGCACTCGCAATAGAGTTTCTCGTTGTGTTTGTATCATGGGGTGTTTTTAGAGGTTGGTCAGAGACAGGGAAATGCACCAATGTTGTCCGGTCAAAACACACTGTCACGTCAGATTTTCTAGTTCAAATCGCCACTACCTCCTTTGCTGCGGCTATCTATGGTGTAATACTATTCTTCGCGTTCCAGTCCTTTGCACCTCGTCTGGTTTTGGAGTTTTTTACCGGCGGCCAGGTTGTTACTACGGCATATCCGTTCGGTTATATCACCATTCTACCTGCGGCGTTGATCTGTGGTACTGCATTGAACTGGCTGGTGTTCGTGCCTTATGTCGATATAGGGCTACGTCCAGAAGATGAGGAACTGGCTTGCTTCAATCCGTCAACAGCAACCCTGTGGGAGACGATAGTTTTCAATTTCTGGGGCTACACAACTCGCACCAAGGTTGGCCTAGGACGAATTCTAGCCGCTATGCTGTCTTCGGGCGTTGGGACGTGCATGTTGTTACAGTACGGCCTCAAAACTACCTACCAAGGCGCTGTTGCATACTCAAGTATCTGGGTGGTAGCTGCGCTTCTTGCTGGGATTGGAATGGGATATACTGGCAAACTGTGAGATGATGTGGAATGAGGCAGGCTTTTTTTTTCTTTTTTTTCTTTTTTCTTTTTTCATTTTTACGGTACTTTGAATGCGCATTTCACAATCTTGCGGCAGCTTTGGTATGTAATTTTACCATTTTGAGTTATCAAGGACTAGATGATGGAGAGGAGAAGTTGCACTGTACGCATATATGACGCGCCCTTATTCTACAAAAACATATACATGGGGAAAAAGAAAAAAGTCAGTACTCTGTGCCTATACAAGCACGTCGAAAATTCCAGCTACTGCAGGCGACGGGCAATGTCAAACCCGTAGGCAACTGTTGCGACAAAGGAACCCAAATTAAAGATGGACGAGATTCCATGAAGCTTGCCGAAGCGTTTGTTCAAGGCAGACATCTCGTCGGAGTGCGGGGCGGGGTCGTAACTGCGCTTGCCGTCTTTCTTTTCTGTTTCATGTGTTAATACCTGGTAATTCAATCGTGCATGACCAAGATAATAAAAGCTTACCCTGTGCCCAGCGGTCTGCCATGCACTGGGTCACGAGTGGCTCCATGACCAGCAGGTTAGCCGCACCGCAAGTAAGCATGGCCGCGAGGGGAGCCAAGGCGGTCCAGCGATTGCTATCATGGAAAATGCCTGCAAGACCTCCCGCGATGCCACGGAGCTTAGAGGCAGGGAAGGTCAGGGCTAAAAACAATGGAATGAAGGTCTGCGCGGAGAAATAGATGGGGAATATCTTCCGTTGCACAGCAGAGAAGTCAGGCCGTTGTAGCGTGCGGAACATGATAATGCCATTGACGAAGCTATGGAAGAAAGTGGTTCCTAGTAGTGTGCCGTAGGATATAATGTGGTACGGTGCCACGGAAAACAAAATGGAGGTTGCCATTGTTGCTGGGGAGTGTTCAGCTAAATTCCGGGATGCAGGGTGTCAATTTTTTGTAGATTTAGATTGTGGACGTTGAGATGATGAGATGATGAAAACGAAAATGGTAAACCTCGCCTTGACATTTCCAAACGTTGCATAGTACTATCAAACCTTGGTTTCATAGGAGGGAGGGGAGTGTTGTGTGGCACCATGCCATATTGATTAGTCATGCTTTATGTGGCGCGGGAGTGTGGCGCAGAGGGAAGGCAGCTGATTTTTCGATGACGATGTTCGCAAAAGCGGAAAAAAAAAAAAGAGCAGCGCCAAAACGGCCGTCACAGCCGCCCGATAAATTTGATTATTTCGCCGTCTCTAACGTTGCTGTTCCTGTGAACCCAAGATCCCAACATTCCTTGGATACCTCGACTTATTCATCATGACTAGCGTTCTTGCTATTGGAGCTGGTGCTGCCGTCGCAGCGTTCCTGGTATGTTCTTGGTTTCCCTTTTCACGCCACGCCACTTTCGCTCGTCACTTGCAGGAACATAGGCCAGTCATTTCTCATGGCAGCATAGCTAACATGATATTGTAAATTACAGGGCCGGGCGGGATTAGTTGCGTGGCGCCGTTCTCGCGGCGGTGTTGGTGCCCTAGGCAAGGCCTTTTACAAGGGCGGTTTTGAGTCGAAGATGACCAAGCGCGAAGCCTCATTGATTCTGTCGCTCAAGTATGTCCTCTGCAGCCGACAAACCGTAGGCTATTGTAACGATCCTGCAGGCTAACATATTATAACTTATCATAGCGAGCGTGGCATTAGTAAGGACAAGATTCGCAAGGCACACCGGACGATGATGCTTCTCAATCACCCCGATCGCGGCGGCAGCCCGTATTTAGCTACCAAGGTCAATGAGGCCAAGGAATTGCTAGAGAAGACATCCTGAACAATCACAAGCCAATAACTGTTCCAGGGCTGAATTGAATTGAATGTACGATGGCAACGAAGGTGTGATGTGACAATGGGCGAGGATGAATGGGGGTGCCGAGAGAACAGTCTCGTGTGTATTTATATTCCGACTTTGGCTTTTTATTTAGTTTTATTTTTTTAAGGGGGCGAGAAATCCAACGAGCGAAATCAGGGCAGCAGAGCAATATAAAGCATAGCAGGAAATTATCATGGAATTAGAACAAGGAATACAACTTGAGTACCGCTCTAATGACGAAGCAGCCCGATGACGAGGGAAACAACCTTTTGGCTACACCAGGAAAAGAAAACAGATACCACCCATCGCCCTTTGTCTAATAGGAGCCCTCTTTGTGACTAAAACACAACCAGGCTGTTTGGCTGCCTAGGGCTTTTATTTAATAATGATATGAAGCTTCAATATCCTATCTTTTTTTTTTTTTTTTTTTTTTTTTTAGATATATCGGACTTCCTTCTTTTCATTGCATCTTCGTTGCATTTCTTCTTTTAACCCCTCTTCCCTAGTCTCCTTTTATTCCTCTCCTAATCCCGTCATTATAATCAGTGTTGGTTGAAGATGGCGGAAAAAGAAGCACTAGTCTTTGTCATTGATCTTGGCCAAACTATGGCGGCTCACGAGTCCGGCCGCGATGAAAGCAACTTTGACTGGGGGATGCGGTACGTATGGGATAAGATTTCTCATATTGCGTCAATGAATCGCAAGACGCTCAATGTTGGCATCTTGGGGTTTCGGACTGAGGAGACAAACAACATCATGGAAGATGATGCATCGTATCACCACATTAAGGTCATCCAACCCTTGGGTCCTTGCATGATGAGTGATCTGCAGAAATTCAGACAGGCCATGAAGCCATCTCAGGAATTCATGGGTGATGCCATTTCAGCGCTAATTCTGGCGACATCTATGATCAATGAATTTACAAAGAAGCTCAAGTACATACGCCACATTATTCTAGTGACAGATGGCCGTGCCCCGATGGATGACAGTGACTTGCCGGCTCTTACTCAGCAAATGCGAGACTGCGGAATCAAACTAACTATTTTGTACGTGTTATCCCACACAAGTTTAGCGTTCTTGACTAATACGTTGCCTCTCTCTCTCTCTTTTTTTTCTTCTTCTCAGGGGCATTGACTTTGACGATGCAGATCAAGGGTTTAAAGAAGAGGATAAGGATGAAATCAAGGTAAGAAATAAGCCTTGAGGGTGGCGATGGTCTAGAAGGATGGGGCTCACAAATGCAATAGAAACAAAACGAAGCTTCTTTTAGGCAACTAGCGCTTCAAACGAATGGCGAGTGTGCCAATATTGACGAAGCTATCAACGAGCTCGATATCCCAGTAGTCAAGACCACGCGTCCCTACAAAGCCTATGACGGCTTTCTCAGTCTGGGCACCGAAGGGCATGCACCCACTGAATATGCGCCAAACAACTTGATGATTGGCGTAGAGCGTTATTTTAGAACAAAGATAGCAGCTCCAATGGTTGCCACAACCATAGTAGCCCGCCGTGACGGCCAAGAAAGCCTCAAGAATCCCACTGCCGAAGATGCGGACACGGGGATCCCCAGCCTTGAGGCAGTCAAGATGTCCAGAACGTACGTTATCAAGGATCCCAACGCTCCAGGCGGCAAGAGGGACGTTCCTTTCGAGAAGCTGGCAAAGGGATACGAGTACGGAAGGACTGCTGTGTATATCAGCAAATCAGACGAGAATGTCACGAATCTTGAAACCAAAAAGTCGTTCAGCATATTGGGCTTTGTCGAGAAGTCATCGGTAAGGACCGCGACGCTCCATAAGCTACTGCTTTAGACGAGATGTTCCTAGAGCATAATCTTACTATCAGCTAGGAATCTTACTAACTCTGGTTCTAGTATGATACTGTTTTAAACATGGGCGAGTCATGTGTTATTCATGCACGCTCAAGCGAACCGTCCTCCGCACTGAAGTTGGCTGCTCTAGCGACTGCTATGGAAAATTCCGGTGCATACGCAGTCGCAAGATATGTCGCCAAGGATTGGAAAGAGCCGCAGCTGTTGATCCTCATTCCAGATAGCCAAGAGCAATGTCTGTATGATGTGCCACTGCCATTCTCGGAAGACGTGAGGCGCTACCAATTTCCGCCTCTTGACAGGGTGCCGACTGTCGGTGGGGGTTCGTTGACAAAGCATCAGCTATTGCCCGAAAAGGCGCTAGACGATGCTATGAGTGACTTTGTGGATAGCATGGACCTATCCCAATGGGCCATAGACGAAGATGGGTAAGCTATTCACATCGCCAGCCCATGTGCTTGGGGTTTTGCAACAGCTGTATGGCTTTTCCATAAGCTTGTAGTCTCACCGGCTAACATTATTATTTATTTGCAGCAATCCCGCTGAATATATCACCACCGAAAACAGCTTTAACCCGCTCCTGCACAGAATTAAGATGGCGGTTCAAAATCGCGGAGTATACCCTGAGCGTCCTGTCTCCGGGATCCCTCCCAGTCTAATACAGTTCTCGCTTCCAGCCGATGAGCTTGTAGCGAGCGTCGAAAAGCAGATAAACGCCTTAGTAAAAGCCGCTGAGGTCAAGAAGGTTCCGCCCAAGGCGAAGGGTAAGCACCACAAGGAAGTCGCCAAGCCGCTCTCTAATCTCGATATTGATAGCTTGCTTGGCGTGCCAAAGAAGAGCGGCTTGTCCAACAAGAATGCGATTCCCGATTTTATCCGGCTCCTCGAGACTGCCAACGACAACTCGGACGTTGCAGATGCGGTCCAGCAAATGGGCTCCATTGTCTGTTCTCTAATTACCGACGGGTTTGGTGAAAATACCGATGATCGCATTATCGAAACCCTTGGGGTCATGCGTCGAGAGATGATTAGCCTAGAGCAACCTGCGCTCTACAACGACTTTCTCCGGGGCCTTAAAGCGCGCCTAATCTCGGGCGAGCTTGGTGGGGATCGCCGCGAGCTATGGTTCAAAGCCATCAAGATTGCCAGGCTGAGCCTCATTCGCAGCGACCAGTGCCAGAGTTCTACTGTCTCGGTACAGGAAGCAGCAGAGGTGAGTTTCCATTATAGCAACTCCTGCTTCCATTCCGTACTTAGCTCATTGCTAACACATATCGTAGTTTTATAATTCCAAGGAGATATAAACTCTTTGAAGTGATGCCCCAAGCAATAAAACAGGTTGCTCATGGAGCGCACAGAGCTAGGACTATTTGCTTTTTTGACGTCTCCCGAGATCCCCCCCCCCCCCCCCATTTTTCAGTTTGCGTTTAATATTGAGATTCACGCTTTTGTTAGCACAGGGAGATTGATAAACTGGCATTGCTCGCACCATCTAAAACGCTACAAAACACAGTCAATGCCTTAGCTTTAGTGACAGCTCTATAGTGTGTCTAGCAAGCATTGCTCTTGGTCAAAGTATCCACTGTCCATAATTTCGTTTTCCAAGTAATTTACTCATTTCATTTCAAACACACTCTTACATCATTAAGATGTTGTTGGTTGTATCATTTCGTGATGCACTTCAAATAAAAAACCTAACCACTGAGCGAGCTCTTTGAGATAAAAGTGGGCCAATAAGTCTAGCCAATCAGCTAAGGATACCCGGCCGATCTTTATGTAGCGTTAGTGCAAACGTTGTTCAAATTATCCTTATACACCTTATCAAAGATAGAAGGATTCTTGTCTTATCGATTAGATTAGAATCCGGCAAAAAAAATCTTGTCCCCATCTTCCTCCATTATTTCGGATCACCACAACTGGCATAACATTACCAACCCATTCAGTACTTAATCGTCACCAAAAATCGCCCAAGATGAGGTATGTCTACTCCTTTTTTTTTTCCATATCACCAGCTGGAATTATTGCTTCATTGAGCTCTGTTAAACCTAACATGATGCAACTATAGAATCGAAACCTGCTACTTCTGCTCTCGGCCGGCCTATCCCAGCAAAGGCATCACCTTTGTCCGCAACGATGCCAAGGTCTTTCGGTTTTGCCGCAGCAAATGTCACAAGAACGTATGTTTTTCCTCACTCAGTACCTAATAACCTTTTTGCCTGCCATCTCCAGCATATCCAAACGGGGTTTCACGCTACGCAAAGCCGATGCGATGTGATTCCAAGGCGGCCATAACATATATCCACCCCCCACAATCCAAGGCAGTCAAGTTAACAAATCCCCCCCTTTTTTTTCTCTGGTCATGAATAGTTCAAGATGAAGCGTAACCCTCGCAAGCTCAAGTGGACCAAGGCCTTCCGCAAGGCTTCTGGCAAAGAGTTGACTGTCGACAGCACATTGCAGTTTGCCGCTCGCCGCAATGTTCCTGTCCGCTACGACCGCGATCTTATGGCCAAGACCGTCAAGGCCATGGAGCGCATTTCCGAAATTCGTGCCCGCCGCGAGAGACGGCACTACAAGCAGCGCATGGCTGGAAACAAGCAGCGCGAACTTGCCCTTGCCCGCGAACTTGTCGCCAAGAACGAGCACCTGCTGCCCCGCCTGCGTGGAAGCGAAAAGCGTCGTCTCGCCGAGGCTGGTCTTACGGAAGAGGAAATCGCACAGATCGAGCCAGAGGCCCAGAAGTCCAAGGTGTGGGGTAAGGAGCTACGCCGCAAGGCTAAGCTTGTTGAGACCGCAGATGGAGATGTTGAGGAGGAGGCTATGGAGGCCGAGGGTGGCGATGGTTGGGACGATGAAGATGACAATGACGAGGAAGACGTCGACATGGACGAGTAAAGGATCCCTGCGACTAGCTGAATCCTTTTCGTCTTACTTTTTTTTGTTCTCCAAAAAAGAAGGAAACGAAGAAGTCGCGTCAGCAGGGTCGACGACATTCTTGCTAGCGCCCTTCTTACAAACGATGTCATCATCAAAAGTTAGGGGTTCTCTGCCTCTCTCCTGGGACTTGTTTCTTCTGCTTTCTCTTTCCGTTATGGCATGGCGTTTTTGGGACCTGGTTTCGGTCATTTTGATCACTATCATTCTATCAAATTATTTGCAACTCGTCGTTCAATGCTTCCAGGACAAAGCAAAACAACACACATGACAATTCAATTCATTGCTGGCTATAGATGGTTTTTTTGTAATGTAAATGGCGCAACTATCGCAGAATAAACAGTTCACTAGCAGAGCACATGGTTCGTCAATGCCCTGAGTATGCCTTGGGTGGTGCAGCGAGGTCACAGTTGACCATTTCCTCAACCTTGGCATCAATAGTAGCCATCATTTTTTGTCTGGCTGCTTCAGCCTGGCGATTAGTTTCCAATGAAGCTTCGGCGCTCCAGTTTCCAGCACCACCACGACCTGACCGCCCAGCTCCACTTGAGACTGAGGCGCGAGTCCGGGCCTGAACAGCATCTTCGAGTTGCTCGGTAAGGCTACCCGCATTATCGGATGGAGCAGCAAAGTTTCCCGCCCCGCCACGGCCACCACTCACATACTGAGATGGTTCTCTCTTCTTCGGGATACTATACGACTCATGAGTCTAAAGGAAACAAAGGAACAAGCAAGGAAGAATTCGGTTAATAACGCATTATCATCAATAGAAAGATGCATCGGAGCAATGGGCAATATTACTACAGCGCGACAGATAGTTAAGGTGGCTTGAAGTTCAGGGTCACGGACGAACCTCTAGACAATTGTTGAGGGACTCTTGACTTTGTAGGTTCCCGGCGCCTCCACGTCCGACACGTGTAATTTTTGGGGCCTCCATGGACAGCAAGCGATCGACGAGTTATGTTAGGCGGATGCTGGGTCCGACAGGGTTAAAATATCCGATAGGGTTATAACTATGAGGGGTTAACGTGACGTGGTGATTTATTGGACTTTTGAATTATGCAAAGTAGAGGACAAAAGAAATCCTGATGAACGTGAGACGAAAATAGAAGGGACAAGAAGAATAAGAGAAGTCTAGACCAACACAAGCCAATCCCCAAAAAAAAAGTACAAAAAGCAACCTGACAATGCAAACCGTTATTTTTTTTTATTTAAAATCAGGCCAAAGCCAAGGATAATGGCCCAACCTATGTTATCGTTACACACTACCTTGGTCCTATCACGGATGATAATTCCCGGCCTATCATAAGGCCGAAAGAAAGAAGGTCTGGTCCCATGAAGTTCCGGTGGGGTAATGAGAAGCTGCTGGTGAGTGGTTATTCCATCCTTCCTTTTCTTGTGCTCTAGTGTTGTTGACGTCCCGTTGGAGTTCTGTTGAAGTTCTGCTGAACCTGTGCGTGAATATTGGATGGGCTGATTTCTTCAGGGCAATTTAAATTACTTCACGCCTTAGTAGAGAGAGACAGGAGTAAGGCAAGGCCATTTGAACCTGCAAAACATCGATGAAATGTTCGGGCTTGGAATTTGCACTAAGCAGGTTGTGGGGTGGTATTGGAATGTTGATTGGAAGAGGGTGGTCATGAGAAGTTTGGTCTGAAGCCTAGAGAGGCGAAAGCGAGAGCCTAGTTACAGTGCTTCCCGTGGTCAAGTGATACGGCCAAGGGTCATTTGTGGTGTGTTCTAGCTGAAGTGGACCCCAGGTGATATTAGGTGGCCGCCCAATTCACAATCTCGCCTTCTATTTCCATGTTGGGTTAGACCTGGCCTTCAAAACTTTCTAGCACTAAGGATAATATGTTTTGTTTGCACTTTGGAAAAAAAAAATGAGGGGTTGAAAGAAGGGCTCTGACTAGTGTACGTATAACACTCCTAATTTCTAGGAGCATACACAGCAGTGAGGGGGTTTTGGAGAGTTGTGCTCTTCTTGTGTACAGGTCCAAAACGGGTTGCTTTGGAAGTTTGACGGAAGTTTGAAGCACTGACTTTGTTTGACATAACATGAAGGCGAAGCGGAATAGCAAACAAACAAATGGCAAAAAACTAGTTACAGGTGTGATGAAAATGCAAGAAGGGAAGAAGAGGGAAGGCATTATCACAAGCCTATTGGGTGTGTTTGGCTGCCTAACCTAGATGGGGCGGCCCGGCATTCACCATATTTTCTGCTGTTCTTCTATGTGTTTCTTTTTGCCCTGTGATTTGGTTTTACGTCTTTTTGACCCTGTCTACTTTTCATCTGGCTCCGCCATTCCTCCCTCATTCGGAAAGAACTAGGGGCTGCCTTTGACTCATAACGCCATTTTTCTTCCAGCCCACCACACAAGGCAGGCGCGCAAAAATACGGCCAGTACAGTGACCGTCATTGCCTTGTTTTTTTTTTATCTTTTTTTCATGTTTGTAAAAAGCCACGTAGTTGCTTATTCTCCCCATTTCTTCCCTTTCCCCTTCTATCTTTCTCAATTTTTTTTCTTCCCTTTTCCCTTTTCCCTTTTTCCTATCCTATTTCCCATTCCTTTTCTTTCCCCTTTAGCACCGTACGTTCTTTTATTGGAACGCTCGCTGGGCTACATCCCGGGAAAGGAACAACTAGCCACTAAAGTGGTTTACCCCGCTGTTGAGGCCCTTGGGCCTTACTTTTACTTTCTACGCCTTTCTGGGACCCGCTTCGTGACTCGTAAGATGAACTAGAGTCGTGATTGGATAGTTTTTTTGCAGGAAGATATCTCTTTTCTAATTGCTGCTTGCTCTGCTGGCTCTGTTGGCTCTGTTAGAACGTATCATTTTACTGTAGGAAGACGCTTCGCTGGACAGGTATTCTCTATTCCCTGTATTTTCCCCAACACAAGTTATTATTATAGGCTTGCTGTATTTCAGGTCCTTGTTTTTCTTTTCTAGATTGTGGCATGTGTGTTTGAAACCACTGTGTTGGGTGTGGATAATGCAACGTGTGGTACATGCAGGAATAAAAAAAACCACAAGTACATAGCCCGCAATTACACACGTAGGTAGACGCATAAGAGCACTACAGTATGGCAAATATCCTACCAAATGCAAATTCCTCCTTGTCTAACCCGCTGTGCCACTTCGCCTGGCTAGGCTCGCTTTTCATTCTGCTTTGTTGTTCTTCCGAACCGGAGCCCACGTACAAGTTCCCAATGTTTGACATCGCTTCTTTTGCTCAGTGCTTTACCAAAAGGAGATTTAATGTTTACCCCATGCTCTCAGTAGAACAAAAAGGGATGAGACGAGTGACAAGGGTTGCAGGTAGTAGCAGGGCCGGCACAGGGCTACAAAGCCTTGGGCTCAGGAGCGAAAAGAGCGAAAACCAGGGGAGAGCCGTTATCGCATCGCCATATCACTGGGGGCTCACTGTTTACAGCTTACTGATTAGATAAGCCATTGCACGTTCTGCTGAGGGAAGGGCATTCCAAAATTAACTAGTTACACCAACATGAGCAACATGTTGTTGACAGTCAAGATTACAGATGAACTTTGCAAACAAAAATTCCATGTTTTGAATAGCGCTATATGCTGCCTAAAACTGTTGTTCTGGGTGATTTTTATGCATGTTACTCTCAAGCAGGACTTTAACTGTCAAATGGGTTATCAAAATCCTGCCTGTTGGGGAGGGAGGGGGAGGGAGAGAGAAAGTGCATGGGTCCAGATTGAATTGCGACTTTCAATGCACATACGCCCACCCCCCTCTCATTACAGTAGACGCGATCTGGGCTAAGCCTGCCTTTAGGCCCTTGAAAGTTCCCAGCAAAATCAGCGGAAAGTCTTCATCCACGCCTTGTTTAACCCGAATGCCTGTGAGGCATTATCACCTAGAAGATAGATCATCAACAAAAGGCACAACTTTCTGTGTGCTAGGAGTTAGGGGACAGAAAATACGGGAGAAATTTAATAAGATAACATGGGGAATAGCTGATTAGCGGTATTATCATCAAGGCAGTCAAAATGTATTTCCCTGGGAAGCCTTTTGAGGAGGAAAACCTGGCGCAGGGCGACTCCGTCCGTGAAAGAGGAGAAGCGCAAAGCCAGTGAGTGTCCAGCCCGTGATCAGACGTAGCTGTATCACGGCCAGCAATAGTTAATCTGGAAAATCTCCTTCATTTTCCATTCTCTATAGAACTTAATGTAAGCGCAAGTGTCCGGCACGCCCGTTTAATATGGGATCAGGGAATGAAAAGATAATTTATACGATGTTTATATCTCGTCCCTTTCTCTCCTTTACCTCTCAAATCAGTCGTCTAAAAAAAGCACGAGATTGCTTATTACTAACGAGCCAACACGCATCATGTCCTAATACTACTAACTAAACCTACCGATTTTTCTCGTTCATGTAGTCTCACGAGGACGTATGTCATTGGTAGAACTTTGACGTCGTTTTATGTGTAGTTAGCGGTCCAGCCAGCTGGTCAGCCAGCCGACTTGCTCACTAGGAGGGCTTGCTGCCTACAGTAGAATCTTACAAAGAATCAATCATCACGATTAATGTGGAATGGTGTGTTTGGGTGTACGTGGGGAGAAGCAGGAAAAGACATCATCTGCGTGATAGTAGTTTCTTTGTCTACTACAGCACCTGTATACCAGTCCATCGCTCATCCGCTAACTCTCGCTAAATACCATTGCTAGCTCTCACTAACTTTTACTATCTCTTGATTTCTTTGTTATTTTCATTTCCTGTGTTCCAACAGGCATCCTCTTTTCGCCCTCTATCCTCCTTCCCCTCCCCTCCTTTCTTTGCCCTTCTTTCACCACTTTTGTTTCGGGGCTTGACCCCTAAGGAAATATACCTCTTTGGCAACACAAAGCACAAACCTAACTCTTAAGCCCTATCCTAAATAGACAGCTGTGGAAATGTCTGTATACTTGTGGTCCCATCTCCTCCACTTTGAGAACCTGGAGCTTAGCCTATGAAATCTCATAGTCTTATTTGTCTCCATAATTTATTTACCAACTGCTAGGCTATCCTATTCTGTCTCCCTTTTTGTACCTTTGCATCAAACCTGCTTCAAGGCCTTTCATACGTTGCAAGCTGGTGCAGAAGCTCAATGAAAGTACAGTACTTCCTGTTTACTAAACAAATTTCATTATCATGTTTGCCACGAGATTGCTCAAGCGCCACTTGTCCCACTGTTGCTTCACAAAAAAAAGTATATGGGAGTCCCACTTACCTCAAACATCAAAGAGAGTTCCACTCAATGGGGTTGTACTTGGTACATTCACGCCACACCCACACAGCCCTCACTCCCTATCCCCCTTCCTTCCTTGGCTTCCATAGTCTCCTGCTTGTTTCGTTCCGCCCCCTTCCAAGTCGGGTCAGTTATTATTGTCTGTGTGAATGTTCATGTGCCTCGTGCTTTCCTTTGACCTGATCTGAGTTTAAGTTCGTTTTTGGGAAAAAAAAACAGTTGCGACCTGCTCAACTTTTTTTTCTCCCATTTCTTTCCTTAACCACACCGATTCATATCCTCTTCTAGCTTCTTTCAACATCAAAGAACGACCGTATCTCTGCCTTCATATTCTTCTTTTAACGCCATTGACCCGCCCCTTCATCTGACTACCTCTTCATCATCAACACTACGGCTTTCGATTTCGAGTTAACCGGCCCGCTATACTATACTCTCAACTGTTTCTCCCCTCCCCCACTTCTCGTGCTATACTTATCCTGCCCCTCTTAACATCCTCACGTCTAGCAACTCTTGTGTTGTATATTGTCGGTTAGCACCGCTGCCGCCGCCGCCGTTGTCGTCGTCGTCTTTGTCGTTTTCTGTACTCTCTATTTACTCTAGGCTTGTCTTGTCACATTATCTCAACCACGGCAGGCGGACGTGTTACATGACCAGCTTCTCGTCGCTTGTATAAACACGCACCCGCCTTACTCGCAAGTTTCCTCTTCGGTAGCTATTCTGTTCCAAGGAAATAGGACTAGCAATGGCTTCGTCCAATGTAGGTTGAACCACCATTGCTGTGATGTCCTTGCCCTTGGCTCAACACAACATGCAGAGCTCCCTGCCATGTTCTGCTTTGTGCGATGCCGTTCTCTCCCCGTCTTTGAGTCCCCTCCCCCCTTCCGAGCGACTGACTCCTGAGCCCCCTGTGACTTGCTGCATTCATGTGAAAGAAGACACAATGTGGTGTCCTAACCAGCCCTTGTCCCGTCTACTTGTTGGTCTATGAACAAAATCACTGACTATCGGTTGCTCGCTTTGTCCCACCAGGAAATGCACCAGTCATCGAGGCCTTTTGCACAAGCTCAAACCTCGACTCTCTCAACTATGCCTGTGACTACGACTATGCCTTCTTCCACCCCTACGTTCGCCTCTGTCTCCGTGCCCGCCTCTGCTTCGGGCTTGGCTCCGGCTCCCACACCTATCACTGGCCTGCTGCTTCGTCCTGCTCATACTCGAACACCTTCTCATACATATACTCCTCTGGCGATTTCTCCTATGAACTCAAACAACCGGATCAACAGACGCAAGTCTGTTAGCAGTGTAACACACAGTACTGTTGCGGCTGTTGCTTCGGCTCTGGAGTCTTCGCCATTGGCTCTTCCAGGCCCAAGCTCGAAGCGCTATATGGCAACGGCACCAATGCCTTTGTCGTCATCAATGGGATGTGTCAACTCTGGAAGCTCTATGTCCCCCCCCCTCTGCTCAAAATTTTGCTACATCTGTCCCTAGAGTGAAGAAGGAATCTATTGAGCTTGGCGAGGATCGAATGTCTCAGACGCCACTGAGCCATGGCTCGCTTTCTCCTCCTGCTCCAGACACGTCTCTCGAGGAGCAAAGCCGCCTGCGCAGAGCTAGTGACGGACAACCGCTAGTTCGTGAAGGTGGAAAACGGTTCAACCGGGTTGAACTTCGCTGCGAAACGTGCGGGAAGAGCTACAAGCACAGCAGCTGCTTGACAAAGCATCTGTTAGTGACCCTATTCCTCCTCCCCCTCCCCCCTCCTGAAAGCCGAAGAGCTGAGGCTGCTCAGCGTTGGTATACCCCTTTCCCTACTGAATACGCCATTTGTCTGCATGTGATGTAGGATGTAATGCTTGTACGGTCAAATGACTGTTTAGTTGCATGCGTCCAAATCTTTACGAATGAGAGAAAAGGCAGTACAGCCCTTCCCCTGTATGTGTTTTCACGCTGAAATGCACAACAGCTACATGTCGGATACTGTCTGCCTTAAATCTTTGCTTAAAAATGGGGAAACAGAAAAGAGCGTTGAAGGCTTTGTTTTTCTACAGACTCGCTCCTAGATCTGAGCTCGTACCTTCGCTCTTGATCTAGTCGGTGCATGTCAGCTCGATTTTTGACCTCGCCATCACCCAGAACTCATTTACACGTGCACATATTTCTCCGCTACTACCGCAACTGGGAATTGACGGCTGACTTGGGTTTTCCTTTTTTTTTTTTTTTCCTTTCAGGTGGGAGCACACTCCAGAATGGTCCTACACTTCTAAGCTCCTCATTTCCAAGCACCAACAGGTACAACTACTTGAGGCTGCAAGTGTTCTGGTTGCTATGAATCACAACGACCCCAAATCCGACTCTATGTCGGAATCACTTTCAGACTCTACTAGTGGCTTCCATAGTGAGTCCGATTCTGTATCCACAGCAGATTCTGTTCTAAATCGCCATGAACGAACAAGCTCAACTGAGACTACTCCACCACCCATGGAAGGTCTGGGCTTGAAACTTAACTCTCATCAGTTTTCAGCAAAGCGCTACAGCACTGGTGGTATTTCCAAAGCGTACAAACTAGGAAACCACAAACCATCTACGAGCATACTTCAGGGTATTGCCTCCTCGGGTCCCAATGGGAGTTCGTCTAGCCATGGCCGCAAACGCAGTGAGGATATCCGCCCAACTTCATCAGGCCGTAGTTCTACGGGAAAGGTAGACCGGGAACTGGCTGCCGCAGTTGAGCTCCTTAGTTGTAGCTTCACCAGCAACAACGCAAAGTCGCCGTCTACGACTACCCTTGCACCTCCAGTTCCTGCGTTGCCTATTCAGTATCTTGAGCAATCTACGTCCTTTGCTAGCTCGGGCTTCCTCAGCAGCTTCCCTAGCCGACAACCAGAGAGTTTTACGCGCGGTGAAAGCTTCATTCGTGGCAGCAAGTCATTGCGCTCTGATGATGTGGATATGAATGACAGTAGCAATGAAAGTGTGTTAGGGGATTTTGATGATGATGATGTGCGGAGAGCACGCAATGATGAGGATGATGATGGTGTTTTTGGCCACATGGAAGAGTGAAGTTAGCTTCCATGTGTATGTCTTTGTTTTCTTTTTCTTTTGGCTTTTTTTTTGCTTGTTTCTTTTTGGGGGTATTTACGGTGCGGGTTCGTGTTTGTCTTATTCTCTACATTTGGGACGATGTCTTTTTTCCCCATTCTGTCCATGTCCCTCTTTTTCCCAATGTTTATAGCTTGACATGGGGATTTGCTCCTCGTTCTTTTTGTTTCCTTTTTTTTCTTTCTTTTTTCCCTCCTCTTGTTATCCTTTCCAGAGATACTGTTTACGATAACCGGTTGTGGTTTATCGTTTCCATATTCATGTTTCTATTATATTTGTCGAAGCTCTTTTGGGCTTAGATTATTGCGCAGGCGACAGTAGAATAATCTACTGCTTTTATTACATAACATATTTATTAATGACCTAGAGTGTTAAAAACTGATTTCAATATGATGAGTGAGGTGTTGAGACTGGTTCCGTGTAAAATTTCGTTACTATTTTTCCCCGTTGATAAAAAAAAAAGCCCCTCTTGATGCACAATCAAAGCGACTGTGCACTTTGTTTGCTGCAGAGCAACCCCTCTCTCTAGCTATGTTTGATTGGATAAGAGGAGCAGCAATAAACGGCTAGCAGCTCGTTTCCAGGAGGCGAGTGAAGCGCTATCACGTTTTCTGCCAGGCTGGCATCTACAAAGCGCCTCACCCTCTCCTACTAAATCACAATCAGCGAACATTCATCATCATGGGAGGAAACAAAAAATCACGAGAAAAACGGCGAGAGGAGAAGCATCAGCAACGGCAACACATGCTGCAGCAGTTGCAAGATGTCCTCGGCCTCACTCACCCGGAATTCCAGTCTTTCGACAGCTTGCCGCAAATCAACAGGCCAAAGGAAGAATGCCCAGTCCTGGTGGCTATCGATTTCGAACTTTGGGAGGTGAATGGCAGCACTATTACCGAGATCGGTCTCGCTGTTCTAGATCCTTTGCTCTTACGTGGCCTTGCTCCGGGCGATCGCGGCGCAAATTGGTGGTCTCTCGTATATGCAAAGCACATCTGGATAAAGGAGTGCCAGCATATGGTCAATCGCGAATATGTTTCTGGATGTCCCGAAAGCTTCAACTTTGGGTGAGTTAATTGCATGTGCCTGTTTCGCCCATGCGCCGCTTTGTCCACATGGAAACGGATGTCGTAAGCTAACACTTCTTGATCTCTACTAGTAAAACTGATATAATCCCACAACGCATCAAACTTGAGCTTACAAAATCCTTCCTCGAGGAGATACTCGTCCCCAGGCGTCCACTTTATGTAGTTGGACATGATGTTGGTCAAGATATTCAGTCCTTTGACAACATGGGGCTGATGTTGGAGTCACTAACCTCTGAGCTTACGCTGATTGACTCAAGGGAGATATATACGCTCCTTGCCAACACACATCAGGGTCCCTCCCTTGGCTCAGCGCTCACGGGACTGAACATGGACTCCCGCAACCTCCATAATGCGGGGAACGACGCTGTTTATACCTTGAGGGCGTGTCTAGCTCTGGCCCTCATCCTCAAAGAAAGTGACCCCCAAGCATACAAGACAAGAGAACTCTTAGATTGGAAGTAGAGGTCACGGATTATTTGCCAAGGCCAACTAGATAGCTCAATCAAAGCACATATGCTTCCTTTTGATACTAGCTACTATTTTTTGCTCTGGAGGCATGCAACGATGGGCCGTAGATAAGCCTATGTAGTGATAGCAGAAAAGAATGGTTGGCATTGGCTTCAAAACGACATGGCATGATGGATGGACAAGATAAAACAGAGGAAACAACCCCGGACTGCTACTGCCACTGTTGCTAGTTGTTGGCTAGTAATAATCAAAAGGGCGCTGCACATGCCTAGTGTATAGACTACCTACTAGCCTTCTTAGCTTAGCACTGAACCATCAGGTGTGTAACAAGTCACCGCATTTTCCCGTTTCCTTTATTCTTTTTCACTCTAATATTGACGTCATATTCTATGCTCTGTTGTTCTTCGCATATCTTTAGGCAGCTTTGAAGTTATCATGTTATGGCTTTACATTCACCTTATTATCGTACTAGAAGAGGTTTGAAGTAACATGGTTCTTTCAAGATTACTATTCAAGCGGCGAATAGCGTTAGCCTTTCTTCCCCTCAGGATATTTAGAATCTTTCATTCATGTGCAGATTGGCCTAAGGGTGTCTCAGTTCCGCCATTATTTGATCAGCTCATCTGATATGAGTTCAAGTCGGAGATTCGAGCTACCAGTTTTCAATAGGCAATCAATACACACTCTCAGGCTGTAAAATGGGGCTCGGAATAACTAAAAGAAACAAGCGCTACGTCAATCTTCACAACTTCAAAGCCCTTCTTGTCCTGAAGGGCACCTTTCAAGATGGAGCGCTCTCCCAGCCATCCTTCCGGATACTACCGATCAACAATGCCACAACTCTTGAAGCCAAGGAAGTGATTCACTAATCCAAAGAATCGTTCAGTGGGTGCTATACCTCTTCACTCTTCAGGTATTAAACGATTTTACGAAAAGGATTCAAAGATCCCGAAGAGTTCCATTAATCCTACCATTCTGGCAGTGCTGGGCTTTGTGAGATGCACTTGAATGCCAGTTTATAGAAACATACTGAAACTATTTGATTATCCCCTGACATACACAACGATTTCTACTTTTCTTGGCACGGAGAAAACATAGATACTGTCGAGCAGCTTACTGTCGAACATGATAAACATGTAACGTATCTCTGCTCCTAAACAGCCAATGTTCTTTCAAGCCTTGAATTGCCTATGCCTATCTCATTCTAGGAAACCTGGAGAAAGTGAATCTTGCATCCCGCCTCCTCGGCTAGTGCCTTGGAATAGTGTGAAAACAGTCTCTCATACTCGAGACACTCTTGCATTCGCCATATCAGCCTATGCCTCTAGAGTTAGCCTGAAGGAACCTTTCAATTCCTAGCCTGACTAAGGCTGTGCTTACAATGCAAATCGCGGGGAGTTTGCTAGTCCGTCATCAGGAACTTTATCCCTAAATCCAAATTGAACAATTGCATCACGGATGTAGTCTGTATCGTCCTGGAGTTTAAGGATGGATGTCGGGGTCTGTCGACGGCAAATACGGTGGAAAGAGAGTTTTCCAAAAGAGATCATTCTTCCATAGCGAGATACCGGCCTTGAAGATGATTTGAGCTGGTTTATCACAGACACTCCAAACAATTTTCTCCAAGGAAACTTTTGACAGAAATAGTACCAAGATCCTCACCTCGGCGCTCTTCAGCCATAACTGTATGGCGTGTAATAAGGGGAATAAGTCCCGCAACGAACTCAGTCCTATTTACACTAATAAAGCGCCGGTCAAGGGCGTCTCGGTAATCAAATGCGGCCTCACACGGGTTCCGCATGGCTATTAGGCCGGGGAGGATGGAGTCATCAGGCGGTGTCACCAAAAGCTGCTCCCTATTGGAATTTTAGACTGAGGAGGGACAGAGGGGACGGACCTCGAAAACAACGCAATCCCCCTTCAAGATCTCTGGCTTTGATTCCTGGTCATCAGCCAGCGGATTATCTAATGACATGATTTGGGTGGGCTCCGATGTCACAGGCCTGGGGAACTGGAAGAAAGGTGGGAAAAGCCTTTGGCATTCTAGCCTGTCGTTGGGTGGCCGCTGATCCGGGTCTTGATAAAAAGCAGGAAACAGCTTGGTTATTTCAGCTGACTTATCGACAAACATCGCGTTGCAACTGGACTAGTAAACATCTTTCTTTTGGCTACTACAATCACAGCCAACAAAGGAGAGATGACTGAAAAGAAAAAAAAAAAATGTGATAAGGTTAGCTGGGGCTAGTTTTGCAGTGACACGGTGCTGTTGTCTCCTACACAGTGTAAACAACTTTTTCGCGCACTGTTGGTACCGGTATTTTGGCCTTGCAGGCCTATTACCACTCGGCTCTAAACTCCTCTTCAGGACGGGCTGTTTCTACAAAGCTGTCCCGCCCAAATGCCCAGTGTCCTTCTTCAATGCCCCCGCAGTCCTATGTAACTCCATGCATCTAGCCATCTAGGCCAACCTTGTGTGAGTGGGTACGTGTTAACAACTTGCTGGCCAAGCAAGTCAGATGACAAGAACAGCAATTTCTTCGAACCTTAAGCAAATGTATGTGCACTGACTGATACAATAGCCGACTCAGAATATAGTTGCACAAGTGAGACCGTATTTCCCCATCAAGCCTGTGTTGTGTTATAGAGACTCTTCCTGTGTAACACACACTCTCTTTGTTCTCTTTGTTCTCTTTGCTTCCCAACGTAACCCTTATTTTCCCCTAAACCCCCTTCTCCGGCACAAATCCCGCCGGTATATTCGAGTTGCTGCATCAATCACGTTGCATATGACTAGGGCTTAGGAATTACCTAAGATGCTGTGCGTACCTTGCTCTCTCGTACTCCACCGGTCGGCCTATGCCTTCCTCGTCAGCCCGACGTGCTGTGTGCAGACAGGGGCAGGCGAGCTTCTTTGAGAAGAAGCAAGAAGCAAGAAGCAAGCAGCATGCAAGATGATGCAACTTCTTCGTTTTATCGCTATCTTTTTTTTTTCATTGGCCCTTGTGCACCGGGAATCTGGTTCTTGTTTCGAGTAATGCTCCTCCTCTTTTTTCATGCATCGTTCTAAATCATAGTATTTCTGTGCCTGCCTCCTTGACCGGTCTGTCCTTGTCCTTGCTCGCTCGTCTATCCCCGCCTATCTTTGTCTTGTGCTGCTCTGCCTTGTACTGTGCTGTGTTGTAATCTGTATGTACCTTCCTCTTTCATACACTACAACACGTAGCTGCCCCGATTTCTGCGCTGGCCTGATTGCGTTTGCTTGTCCTTGGAGGGTTCCTTCCTTTTTGTTGAAATATTCGCATGTCTCCCTTACAGTTTTCGTGTCCCCCGTCCCCTCTCCCTCCTTTCCCTTTGCTTCACCGTTCTTCTCTCCTTAACCTGCGTATTCCAAGTTCGTCCTGTCTCGTTTGTTCCCTATATTTACGGACTAATTTTTTACGTGTTAATAAGAGCGATTTGCCAGCAAAATGACATTCACTTATCGCTCGACCACAGCAGGCATTATTAACGAGCTGAAATACACATCTCCCCCGATCGAGTACCTTCGGATATACTGGAATGATCTAAGCTCAATTCCCCGTGCCCGTGTTTTCCCCATTGATCGGGTTCTGGATGCTTTAAACAACGAAGAACTCCATGTCGGCATAGCCAGTGCATGGACCGGACTTATGCCTGACGACAACTACATCGGAGACTCTGCTGCTGGCGAGCTCGATTTGTTCCCAGATTGGTCGAGTCTCCGAATCGGACCTCGCGATGGTCATGCTTCAGTGCAGGGCGAGTTCCGCAATAAGGATGGCAGCCAAAGCCGGCTGTGCCCCCGCTCGGAGCTTCGCCGGGTCGTACGCGAGGCCAAGGCTATTGGTCTGGACTTCCGGGTTGGGTTTGAGATGGAGTTCATGATCCTCGAGCGGGATCCTTCTGGAAAGCTGACCTCTAAATACCAGGGGTCTTGGTCCTACGCACGTGCCCTAGACACAGGCTACGCGAGACGGGTGATTGAGCCGACCATCAAAAAATTGAAGGAGAGTGGCATCAAAGTTGAGCAGTACCATGCTGAAGCTGCAAGCAGTCAATATGAGATTATCTTGCCCCATAAGCCACCCACAGAAGCCATTGATAATCTCCTGCATGCCCGTGAAATTCTCCATGCCACTGCCCTAAGCGAGGGCTTAGTTGTCACCTTCCATCCCAAATTTGACAGCGCTAAATGCGGTTCTGGAAGCCATGTTCACTTGTCTCTCTGCCAGCTCAATAACAATAAGAGCGCGTACGAGTCGTTTTATGCTGGTATCTTGAGCGAGCTGCCTACTTTGCTGGCCTTTACCTACTCCTCTCCGGCTAGCTATCTACGAATGCGCGACTTTTACTGGGCCGGAGGCTCGACAGTTACTTGGGGCAAACAGGACAAGGAGGCTGCACTGCGTGTAATTGAAGACAGCCATTGGGAGATGAAAACGATGGACGGCATGGCAAATCCATACTTGGCTCTAACTGCTGTTCTTACGGCAGGTCGCTTGGGCTACATGCAGAAGATGAAGCTGAGCATGGATGAGTGTACTACGAATGATGTCATTAAGCAGCCCGCTAGCGCTGTGAACAATGACCCTGGAAGAAGCCGCAGGCCACTCCCTCGGTCACTGAAAGACGCGCTCGGTGTCCTCAAGGAGTCAAGTCTAAAAGACTCATTGAGCCCTTTACTGATTCAACACTACATCAAGGTCAAGGAAGCAGAGATTGCAATGTACGAAAAAATGGACGAGGATGAGATGAGAGAGTTCATCTGTCGCCGTTACTAATCAAACGGATGAGATCCATGAGATATTATAAAAACGCATATCTACGCGACTCATACATATTAGCTAATACATTATTGAGATTTTTATTTGTTCCATTTAAATATACAGCGCTACAGATGCCCCCAACATCAATGCCAAATGCCAGGCCTTTCTCACCACCACCACCATACAATGCAACAACAGTACTACAACTTACTAACGGCACCTAAGCCAGCTAACAGTAGCTAGGGAGAAAACAGCACGGAAAGCCAGCATAGAAGCAAAAGTCAAACAATAAAGACCAATGACAAAGGAATAAGATGCAGGAAAAGCAAAACAAGACTTTTGGCTTTCAAAATCGAAATAATGACTATGCATCAACCTCCATCGCCACCGCAGGTGAAATAGCAGCGGCAGTCTTGGCGGCATACCGGTCTTGCTTTTGCGCCTGAGCCGTCTTTGAGTTCCGGCCAAAGCGCTTGTCATAACGCTTTTTGTCATCTTCGGCAAGCTCAACCTTGAGATCACGGCCCTTGAGCCGGGACACGTGCCACTTGCGCATAGCCGGCTTCTTCGACTTCACTTCCGTCGTTTGGCCGCCCTCGGACTTGGCCTCGGCTGCGGCAATAGCCGCTTTCTCCTCCTCAGTTTGGAAATCCTCCGGGTTATCTTCGGTCTGGGGGATTCGGACCCAGCCCTTGACGGCAGAGGCAGCAGCGGTAGGCTCCTTGAACTTGACCCAGCCATAGCCTTTGCACTTTCCAGAGTCTTCAAAATTAGCCACCTTGACCCAGTCAATCTCGCCACATTTCTCAAACAGCGTGTAAAGGTCATCTTCTGTCGCTGTGAATGGCATATTGCCTACATAAATCTTTTTGCAAGCATTGCGCTCACTCTTAGTCTGAGGTTTGGTCTCCTTGGCCGCCATTTGATCTGCGTTGGCACCTGTCACCGCTGTCGCGTCAGCCGCAGGCTTGGGCCGGCCCTCAAACGATGTAGAATCTTTGATCAGCAGCTTGCGAGTGCCAATCGAGTTTTCAGATAGCGCAATAGCAGCAACCTTGGCACCTAGGGTGTCAAAGTCGACATACGCAAAGCCCTTATTCTGGCTCTGGCCATTGGGAAGTTTGTGCTCCTTGCTGCTGGGCATCTTGACACGCGTGATAGAGTCCTCGAGGATTACGCCACCTGAGTTGTCTACCAGCCACTTGCGGAGCTCGGTGGTAGTTACTTGGAACGGCAAGTTACCAACCCACACGCAGTGCTCGGAACGGGGTCTCTTAGCGCTTTGCTTTTTGTCCCCATTCTTATCGGCATCCTCATCGTCGCCGGGACCAACGTCGAGCAGATCTTCATCACTGGCAGCGGCCTTCTTTTTCGCTTTGGATAGGGCGGTGGGATCCTTGCCCTTCTTCATCAGACGCTTGGCCTTCTTAGACGGTGGTTCGGGCAGGGTTAGATCGACTTGGATTTCCTCGAGATCAGCTTTGCGCTTCTTGGACGATGTGACTTCGGCATCGGTAGGAGGGGTGGAAGAAGCGGCGGGTGCCTCAGTAGTGGTTGCTATCTCGTCTTTTATCTTAGCCTCATCGGTGTCTTGGGAAGAGGTCTTGGAATTCTTCTTGTCGGACTTGTTCTTCTTGCTCTTCTTGACGGGGGTCTCGGCATTGGCGACAGCCGCCTCCAACTCCTGCTTCGCGGCGGCAGCAGCCTCCTCGGTCATGCGAACGCGCTTGCCCATTATGTTGTAGAATCAAATATCGGAATAAAATGTAGCCACAGAAGGAGAGTGAGGTTCGGGGGTCCGGACTACGAATTAAGTCCTGATGGTATGAAGTCAGAAAATAGCCTGATGGGTGACCGCCTAAACTTCTGGAGAGCTTCTAGTATGTCTACGACAAAAAAAAAAAAGTTTCTGCCACAAAGGCGGCGATAGCGATAAGATAAGCGGGAGGATAAAAGGCAATCAAAGTAGCCGCCCAACCTTAAATAGTGGCGCATTGTGGCTGCGGCGCCGCTTCCCTTTTTCTGCTGCTCTCATGGTAGCCCCACTATTTCTGTCTTAGGATCTGTTTATGACGTTAGACATGATGAAATTAGGCCCTGTGACAAGTCCCAAGTCACTAGACAAGAAGCTGATGATAGGATGGGGGTCATGACGTAGCTTTGGGGCTTTAGTTGACTTGAGTAGAGTAGAGAAGACGGTCTAGAAATTCACCATAGGATGCAGAGCTTTGGGGGTGCCTTGTCTGTAAAGTTGTGCACATGCATGCACATAATATTAAGTTAAAACGGATATTTAAACGATTACCTGCAATGTAGAATATGTTTATGTGAGAAAAAATAGCACAGCTAGCCTAGGCAGCCAGCCATGCTAGCCAAACTTTCACCAGTGATCAACCAATCCAAACACAGATTGTCATGATATGAGCCAACCACCATTTTTTCACCCGGCAGATTTATTGATGCGACTTACTGTTGTACTGTAGGCATGTCTGCATATCTAGGAGGGGCTGGGCCAGAGTTCTAGTTTGGATATGGATTAGAACCACTCCTCCAAGTGAAGGGCCCTAGCTCAGGCTGCAGGAAGAACAACAAAACCTACGATGAAGAAAAAAACAAAAAAAAAGAGGAGACAAGGCGAGACCGGTTAGAAACAGAAAAAAAAGGGAATCCCGCGGCATCCCATATTCATGCCTTCGAAAACGTGTTCTTTTGTTTCGTGAAGCTTTACATGCACACCACACTGCTCTACCATTGTGCTTGTTTCGTTTGGTGGGCGGATGGACAGACGTTAAAAAAGGACTCTGGTTGCTTGGCCATTAAGTGGGTCCTTGATTTTTAAGGTAGAGCCAAGTACGTCCTTCAGAGGGGGAAAAGAGAGGAGGGAGAAAAGAAAGGAGAGCAAGCTGAAGAACATCGTTCCATGCAGGCAGGTAAGGGCGAATAATTCTGCGCCAGGTGGTGCCAGTTGGCCCAGTCAGAGGGCTATAAAGGGGTGCCAAAAATCGAGCAAGGCAAGTCCAACATCTGTTTGTAGCATGTCGTTGTACCTGCTGGGCTTTGAGATTAGATGCATGAACCACCTACATGTACACACTGTGAGCAAGTGAGGTGTAATACTGTGGGTCTTTGCTGTATAGAAGGCTAATTTTTACAGTGCGATTTGCTGCCACTACAGCCGGACCATGCCGAGAATGAGATCAAGGCTCACTGAGAACAGGGCAGGGGAGGGCAGGACAGGACAGGACAGGCAAGGGGCTTTGGCACAGCTAGTTTGTAGCAGAATAGGAAAAATAGAAAATAGGGAGAATAAAGGGCAAAGCGCTGAGAATGAGGATAAGTCACGTGATGTATACAGCTGAAGCCTGTGTTATGGAGCTTCGCAGAATTTCGTAGTGGCTTTTCATTCTTCTACGACTCAAAGTAACATGGTAGAGGTAGGAGTGGAAAAAAAATAAAGCTCAAGAATAGATAGGGAGTGATGCCAAATTGAGAATGGGAGCCGTCAGGTCGCAGCGATAATATAGGGGGAAGAGCTTCCTGGGAGTCATAATCCGATATGCACTATTATATACACGATACGTAGTAGCACGTCGTTAAAAAGTCCAAATATACATTTCTCGGGTACTTAAGTAGCCTGGAATTGGACAGCCCCTAAGGTTAGGCCTTGGCTCGTCAAGTCCATTGTCACAGGTAAAATAGGCCAGCCATTGCAACACCAATCAAGATGCTAGCCCCACTTTCCAGGCCATAGGCTGCGGACCATTAATGGACGTGGGTATGGGTGTTAGTGTGATCAATTGTGAAGCAAGAGCCTTGAGTGTGTATGGCAATAGCATGGCCCATGTGCAATCTCATATGTATCATAAACAAGGAAGTGTGTAAATGTGTACAAGTGACGAGTGAGTGTATCAAAGGCTAGCAACTGCAACTGCACTACTTACTTAGAGTAGCACTTCCTTCCACCAACAAGCCACCAGTGGTCCTTGCTTCCTTCCGCCTTTGCTCGCTTTTGGCTATGACCCTTTTTTTTCTCGTAGTTTTTTATATCCCTGATCCCTGCGCCTGTTGAGTTCCTTCTCTTGTTTTTCCTGTGCCTGCCGTTTCTTTTCCTTTCTTACTAGCGCTACTATTTCCCTCCTTTTGTTGTTGTGTGCAAAATCTCTCCTTGTTTCTTTCTTCTTTTTTCTTCAACCTTCTTTTTTTTTCTTTTCGCTCCCTCTACCTTGGCCAACTACAATCAACAACCCATCCCACGAAGAAAGTCATAGCCAAGGCCAGACACCAGCAAGACTCATAATAAACCGAGCGAACTCCCGCCGTCCAGCGACCCAACGGGTCTTTATCACGAGAATCAGGCAACTGCCTCACAACATTTTGCTACACTGCCGTTGCGGCTAACGATCACGACTTTTTTGCTCGTCATTCTTTTCCTGTTCATTACAACAAGAAAGCCAACTCAAACGATCGCGAGACTTTGACCCGATCGACATATTCCCTAAACTACACATACACATACGTATTTCTATTTACTTCGCTGGGCCTGGCCGGTGGGCTCTCACTGTTCTTTGATATCTGGAACCTTCTACCATAAATCCAAGACGTCAACCTTTGAAACCACAGAAGAAAGAATACTTTTCCTTCATCTGTTGTGGTGTTGTGTTGGTACCTAGCAATAGATTATTTTATATTCTTTTACCACTAGGCTACCTCACCACTTCCCTTCTCCCAGTACATCCCATTTTCATATCTTTCCCATCATGAGTGCCGTTCTTCCCCCTCATAACGTCGTCTTCCCTCACAACCACGAGGCTCCCCGCCGCTCACCCCAGCGATCTAGTAAGTTGTATTGTCATCTTGTTTCTACTATCCCCGGTTTTCTAACTGCGTTCGACTCTCGTTGTAGTGTCTCCCTTCAATATGTCTACCTCTACCTCCCGCAAGAGAAAGGCTGATGATGATGATGAAATGACCATCTCGCCCTCTGCCTCGCCTGCTATCTCCCAACGTCAAATTTTACGGCCACAAAAGAGAAACCGTCAATCAGAGCTTGTCGGCCGCCAACTTTCCATGCCTAGATTACTCGAGACTCTCGATCCCGCCCAACTACGGACTGTCCTTGGACAAATATGCCAGCACCATCCAGAAATCGGCCATCAAGTGGCCATGTCAGCCCCCAGGCCAACCGTATCATCGGTTCTTGGCCTTCTCGACGAATACATGGGCCGTCTAAAAGATGCTATGCCATACGGCAACTCATCGCCCGACTACACGTACAATCGTGTAAAGCAGCCTCTGATTGCCCTTATCGACGCCCTTGCAGATTTCACCATGCAGTTCCTGCCGCCTGTTGAATCTCAGGTCTCTGCCTCGCTGCAGTTCCTCGATGGTGCCACCAAAATTATCCACTCCTTGCCCAACTGGGAGTCACCCTCATACACTCACCACAAAGATACCGCCTACGATGAAATTGCCAAAGCCTGGGCTCTCGTTTTCAATGAGGCCTCGAGCCGTGGCGCTGGCTTTCAGCTCTCTACCGGTGGCTGGGAACAGACCATTAACCGACACAATTCCCAGTCCGGTGGTCGTCTTGCTTCTGCCGTGACTGCTATGCAGGGTGCTGCCAACTGGTCCACACCTAACAACAGTGTTAACGATGCTAGCTGTATCAGAAACCAAATCATGTCTGGGACTTATGGTCTCCCCAGTGTTCGTGTGGGACCGTGGTAGTGGTGAACAAGTTCCAGACCTTTTTTGATCTCTCAAGACTGCTGTTATGCTCTCAATTCGGGACACCAGCTTTTTCTTTTCCCTTCTTTCTTTTACCTCTGCCTGGCCCATATTTTCCTGGGCGTCATTTAACGTCTCACATGTTTTCTCACAGAACTTGACCAAACTATTCTTCTCTCTTCTCATCTCTTTGTTCTTCCTTACATCCGGCATTTTTTTTCCACATCTTCCATTGCATCAACAACGCCATAGTTATCCCGTACTCCCTCATTATACGACGACCTTATTCCATCCCGTTATACGACCACTTTTCGGCCAGGCCATAATACCAATGCTGGTACAATCTTTGGCTGAGCTTAGCACGATAGTCATGCCAACAAATCAGCTCTTGTGTGCTCTGGGCCAACACCCTTGACGCACTGTCATGGATTGTCAAAGGGATTTCAATTTTGCCAGCTTACGCAAACTACGTAACGACTGTTTTTGGTTCTTTTTTATCTGTTTCTAGCCACGATACGCCCTGACTCACAATATGATGGCTGTGCTTTTATTATTCTTTGGTCTTTTCCTAGCTGCTATTCCGTTGGATTATTTTTATTTCTTCCTTTCCCTTGACTTTTTGGTTAGGATTGCGTCACAAGTGTTCACTCGTTATTTGCCTCTATCTCTTTTTTTTTGTGCTTTCGCTGACCCTCTTGGTCCCGTCTTTCATATGGCATGGACTTGTTATTTTTTTTGTCTTTGTGTCTTGGCTTGTTTTTCTGCGTCTTTTCGTTTGGGGGTTTCAGGTGTTTGATTTTGTTCTTGGGCATAGATTCTGAGCAAGAGGGAATAGGTGGTCTAGTTATTTCTTATTTCTTTGCATTTTTGTTGTTGTCTGAAACTTGCACTACTACACCGAGAGGCGGCAAGAACATGTTCCGAAAAAACAGCTAAAAAAATGAACCTTACCTGTTGGTCACGTTCTTGGTTACTCTTCTTTCTCTACTACCCATATTCTTAGTGACTGTTGCCGCTTGCTTTGTGCGACAACTGATATGGCGTTGTGTACATCAACATCAAGTTCTTTTGTTTGTTCTTATAATCCCTCTGTGTCGTGAATGGTAATGCCATGAATGTGTTTGTGTTTGTGGCTGTGACTGAATGCAATTATTGCATATCAACGGAGTCGTAGCATGCATGCAGCTATCACATACGTACCCTCCCTATATCGGTCACCCTACTCCCCCTTGCTTTTACAGACGCAATCCAAAACTAGGTAGCCAAACAAATGTCTAAACAGCCCAAGCTACAGGGGAAAGACCACATGGCTTGCATATCAGCCCAAGACTTGCCTCATCCTCTTCCTCTTTATTACTGCTCCTCCAGTTCCGCTTTGCCACCACAAGCCAAGCTAAATGCATCTATGTGCTGCAGGCCTGGCTGTATCAGCTTTCGTTTTGCGCCGCTTCAAGCATATCATGAATTTCTGCTCTCCAAAAAACATATATTGAGGTCAAGGTGAGAAAAGAAAAGTGGGCCTTCTATCCAATTGAGCTAACCCAAGCTTTACCCACCCAAGCTCTCAATTAAGGGTTATGCTCTTTACTTTAGTCACGCTTCCCCGGATTTTCTATCGATACCTGTCACGTGATTACCCGTCGCATCAGCCTTCCCTCGCCGCGTCGGCTGCCTAGAGCCAGCGCGTTCCGACAGCTCAAAATCAACCTTCACCTCCCAATAGCCAGCAACTGTCCGTTATCAAAGTGCAAAGCGCCTTCCCTTCTATCTTCATCTCTAACTTTCATCTCCATATCTCAGTGATCCGTTCTCCGCATCCCTTCCCCTTGTAATTGTTAATCTTTGACCTCCATACGCTCTTATTTTCAACTTTGTCCCGTTTATTATTAGTGAGGGGTGCCTCAATTCTCTTGGGCAATTGCCAAAACATCACCGAGCGGCACTGGGAATAGCCAGTCAGGAAGGAGGTGAAGTTTCTTAATTTTTCTATTGAATGAGAGGAAATATATGAGCTAAACAGCGCGCCTTTTGTTCTTTTGCTTCTCCTTTTGATCCTCTTCCCTTGTTAGCATCTTCTTTGCATCGACGTCTACCCTGACTGGAGCGGCCAGTCAGCCTTATCTTGGATACAGATAAATAGAGGCTCAATTACTTTTCTCATGTCGACCTAACTACGAATCGAGGCTCATACATCATACTACTCCCCAATCTCCTATTCAACCCTCACGATGCCTGCGTAAGCTATCCTTTCCCTCCTGAACATTGGCTTGACTAATTGCTGACCCAACATTTTCGCAGTGTGGGAGACCAACATCAGGTTGGCATCGTCAACCCATTTGAAGAAGTTCAGCCTCGCGTTTCCGTCTATACTGCCGAAGAAATTGCTCTTCTCCAGTATCGTCTAGACAAACAACTAGGCCCAGAGTATATATCCAATAGACAAGGCCCCGGCGGCGGTCGAGTACATTATCTTGCTGCTGACAAGGTCATCAATCTTGCCAACGAAGTACTTGGCTTCAATGGTTGGTCCAGCTCTATCCAAAATATCCAGGTTGACTTTGTGGACGAAAACCCCCAGACCGCACGTGTTAGCTTGGGCTTGTCAGTCATTATGCGGGTGACTCTCCGCGACGGCACCTTTCACGAAGACGTTGGCTATGGGCATATTGAGAATGCCAAGGGGAAAGCAGCCGCCTTCGAAAAGGCAAAAAAAGAAGGAACAACTGATGCTTTAAAGCGTGCACTTCGCAACTTCGGAAATGTCCTCGGAAACTGTATCTACGACAAGGAATATCTGTCAAAGGTCACCAAAGTGAAACATATGCCTGCCAAGTTCGATGAGCAAAATTTATACCGCCATGGAGACAGAAATCGGCTTAACCGCATCGAATCTGCATCTTCGGCTTCACGTCCCCAGATTACCACTCCTGTTACTGCACCATCCAGGCCATCATCCGTACCACCAGGGGGGCTCAAGTCAGCTCCTACTGCTCCTTTACAACAGATTACCGCCGTTGCCAACGGGGTTCAATCTAGATCTGCATCACCTGCACCCCTTATTGACTCCATAGATGACCTAGATAGCCTCATGGATGGTGTGTTCCCTTTTTCTCCTACCACATCCTCTTTCTTATGCTAATTCCTCCTCATTATAGATATCGATGATGCTGATCTATGCATGGCTGAAGAAGGACATCCGGACGAGATAATACTCCCGGGCACCACAGAGATTCTTAATGGAGGCAACCAAAACAGCAGTGGGGGTAGCAACTTGGCTCTTCAACAACCAAACAAGCAAGCCTACCAACCCGCTGCGCCACAAACACCCATACCTAACTCTCGCCAGATACCCCCAAAGCCTAATGGTAATGGTGCGGCAGCTGGGCGTGTCATGCCTTCGACACGCGCCCCACAGTTCAACCAAAACCCCAATTCCAATGGTCAAGCACAAAACGGCCCTGGCCCTGGCCTTCCCAAGCCACCAACTGGGAATGAGCCAGTCGCCTTCTTTTCTGCGCGCGCCTTTAGTCAACTCCCTGAAACCACTATCAACAATCCCGCCTCTATCCCTGTAGCACAATGCATCTTTAATCCCAAGGCTGAAAGTCCCTCAATCCGTAAGACTCCGGGCGTGGACCACACGTCTTCGAAGCCCGTGGCCCGTAACTTGCAACACGTGCCCCCGGCGTCTTCGCAGAAGGAACAAATAGCTATCGGACCCGGGCCTGGGCTCGGGTCCGGGTCTGCTCAACAACAGCAATATATGCAGCAGGCTGCTCAAAGCCCCTCACTCCAGCGATCCATGAACAACGCTCCTCCGCGAAACGGCGCAAATGTTGTCAACCCTCACCTAGATCAGACCCGCCGCATTGGTGCGCCTATGGCTGCCAACGCCAGCCCTCTAGGCAATAGAGGTCAATACAAACCACCCAAGATGATGAAACGCCTACCACCAGGTGTTCCACAGTATCCGCAGCTGCAGCACCAGCAGCAGTATAACCAGCAGAATGGAGGCGGCAGCAACAATGGATCAGACATGACAGAGCGTCAGGCACTGTCGGAAGTCACGAATAATAACCCTGTTCTGGGCGGTGGTCCGATAGCTCCAGACAACAAAAGACCTCGGTTGGCATAGAAAATGATTGTGTAGCTTTTTTTCCCGTTTCCCTTTTTTTTTTCATTTTCCCTCCTTGCCATGGTAATGGCCATGCATTCACCCGTCAGTCTCTTGGCCTTCAGTTGTTTAGTCTTCCCAGCCGTCTTTCATTTTTCACTCTGTGCTTTCTGTCTTTCTTGTCTCCCTTGACCTGCTACGAGATTCATGACACATACCATTCTTCCTTGTTCCTACCTACCTCCAGACTCTTGTCGCAGTTTCTGCTGCTTACGTATACTCACTTGTTGCTTGTTTCCCTTGCTTTCCTTGCTTTCCATATAGCTCCTTTATCTGACCGGCACATCACCATGTCTAGAGTTTGTTCAAGTCTTTTGGTCACGGCGTCTGGCGTTTGATCCTTGTTTCTTCCTTTCAGATTCACGTGGCTGCATGTCTTCATGTCTCCTATTCATTTTAAATCTATTTATGTAAAGTTGGAATTTTTACTTGATTCAGCCATGTTGGAATTGCCTCTTGTCCATATTGAAATCATCAACAAATCCATGAGCCTCAAGCCCTTTGAAAACAAAGGAAGCAGTCGGTTTTTCTTCTGCATCAGCAAAAGAGTATAAACACCATGCTAATGACCACAATAAACCAAGAATAAATGAAATCCAATACAATATACAATATCTATACAAATTATGCCTATCATTTACCACTTCTAATAGCTCTTACTCAGATACGATGGCAGTAGCTGCAGCGCCAATACTGTCATTGTGGACATGCAAGGTTCGGGAGAGGCCAGAGCTAATCCCCAAGGCTCTCCGAGCATAGATCCACCACTCAAACACGTTGAGCTTCATTTCAACACGCCAAAATGATAGCCAGGCTGCCAAATAGTTGATGGCGGTTGGAGGCCACAGCATCGACGTACCATTCATCTTTATGGCATCGATGCTCTCTTGAAAAACAGTACGTGCACAGTACCGAGCCAAAATCATAAAAGAGCGAATGGGACCCTGGCGCGTATGCAGGTTCTCATCCAAGCTACGAGTCAGATCATTGGTCTTTAGGATAAGCAGAATCACTGGTGGCACTTTGCCGAGCAAGTGCACAAGGTCAACAATCAGACCATCCTTCAACATGGTACTCATCCGCTTTTGCTCTGCATCAGTGCGTTTTTTGAACATGCTCCCACTAGTGCGCACGACACGATAATCACGTCCGGTGATTGCAGAGGCAAAAAGAGGAAAGTCCTTTTCTTCAATGTTGGCAACCTCCATGGCGTATTTGCACATACGATCCATATCGCCATCAACAGCGGCAATCCACATCTTAGCATAAGATCGACGCATGTCTTCGGGGATATCGCGGTATAAACCATGATCGTACAAAATCACATCGAAATTATGGCCGCGGCGGTGGTTGTTTTTGCGAATAGCCAGATTTCCACCGTGGGGGTCGCAGTGGAGAGGGGCATTGTGACCGAAAATCATTTCGTTGAATATGCGCGCCAGTGAAGCAGACACTTCATCGCGGTCAATTCCATTTTCATCCATGTACTCAAGATCGTCGAGGCGGTGGCCCTTTTCAGCGGCCATGACCAATATGCGGCGTTTGGCCCAAACAACGTCGGGGATAACCAGTGGTAGTTCCGGGATGTGCGAAAAATACTCCTTAGTCCTCTGGGCATTACGTGCCTCCTCACGAAAGTCGAGCTCACGAGGGAGTGACTCTTCCATCTCCTTGGCCAACCATTCTAGGTCATATTCGGGGAAGACCTTTTTAAGAATGCTGAAGGTAAAAGATGTCAACTTGATATCCAGATGAGAAAAGACATCAAGCGAGGGGTGTTGAACTTTTACGGCAACCTCCTCTGTCGTCCCCTTTAACTTAGCCATGTGCACCTGTGCTAATGAAGCAGCACCGATAGGAACGGGGTTGAAATCTGTAAATAATTCCGATATCTCGGAGCCTGTATCCTTTCGGAACATTTCCTGGACAGATTCAAGCGATGATATAGGGCATTTGTCCTGCAATGGAATGAAAGTTGTGGTCCATTCGACAGGTAGCAGGTAATTCATGGCACTCTATAAAATGCGTCAGTCTTGATATTAGAGGAAACAGTGAAATAATGAGCGTAACATACCAAGTGTTGGCCAAGCTTAATAAAAATCCCGCCATTCTTCTCAAGAACCTTGAGTGTCCTATTTGCACAGCGCTGGTGACAAGAATGAAGTTCCTTATTCTTTTCTTCGGTGTCTGTAATCTTTTCCATTTTGTTTAACGTCACCCGATAGCTGCAGATAGCAAATTAGAAACAGAGAACCCCCATAGCAAACTGTGACAGTAAACTCACTCATTGACGCAAATAGCCAAGGCGACGCCTACGCGGGTGCTCCTCTCAGCAGTTTCATAACCATTTTTTATGTCTTCTGAGAAAACAGCAGCAGTGGTTCCAAGAGCAGCCGTTCCGGAAGCCAATAGCACAGTACGCCGGCTTTTAGGCTGGGACTTGGAGTGAGAATGAGATTGAGATTGAGAATGAGACTGGGACTGGGACTGGGATGAATAGAAGCGATTTTTGCGGGAATGCAGTCGTGACAAGCAGTTATGTGAGCCGCATGAGAACCTAGTTAAAATTTGGGTGTGATTGGTGGTCGAAAGCCGAGCCCAGGAGCGCAATGGGCTATGCATAGCGACAGTGACGAAAAAGAGAAAGAAAAATGGACACAAGATGCTTGAAGTGGTGAAATTCAATGTACAAGCAAAGGAAAAAAGAGTAGCTTAGAGATGGTGTAAAATCGGGTTTCTTCTATCGGATCGTCATTAGAAGCAAAAGAGACGAAAATGAAGAGGAGAAATCAACAGGGAAAAGCCAGGTATGCTAGAATTGCATTCATCAGTTAAATCAAGAAGCTGCAAAGATTTTAGGCGCACAAAACTATGTTGGCGAATATAGCAACACGTAGCAACTGCTGTTTTGTTCTTGTTGTTTCCAATTACTCAGCTCAACTGGTTCATTTCCTCATATACATGAGCATCTCACTTCTGCACCCTGGAGTTAATACTACAGATGTTGCGAATTAGTAATTGCTAAATTAGCAAGCAAGGGTTAATTAAGTGCCCTCGTGTGCTACTCCTCCTTTCGACCCGTCGCATAAATCACGTGATACCGTGAGCTCAATATTATAGTTTGCACTCAGTCTAACGCGTCAGGTACCCTCCTTCTATATTCCTCATCCTATCGACCTTCACGTCGAGTACTTTCCTTTATTTAGCTAATAGCTATTTCCCACAACTATTACCACAACTTGACCTTGAAATCTACCTTGGTTGAGTATCCGTCTACCGCAATCGAACAGCTAATTTGCTACTAAGAACACCCATTATAGTCATCGCGACGCGCAATGTTCTCAATTTCTACGATGCCATCTTTGACTCCTTGCGATTGGGCTTGTCACCAACCGCCTATTTCTTCTCCATTACGACCATCACGGCCTACAGAACAAACTGCATTTTTTAAATCATCCCCCCCCGGCTCGCCCACTCGCTCATCGCCAATCCGGCCTTCTATGACAAACTCTGAGGGGCTGTCCCTTGGTACAGCCCGGCAGTCTCTGTTTAGCTCATTCAATTATGAAGATAATAATGGCAGTCAGAGCAGCAATCGCAAGTTTCCAGCATCATCCCCAATAAGAGGGGTTGACAGGTTTTCGCGGTTTTCCGATCGCCAAATACGACCAAATCCTGTGATACGTAAGAGGGAAGATGAACAGACAACTCGTAGACGTCTGTTTCTTAAGACAGTGCGCGATAGAGCGGACGATCAGCGCTTCGAAAAACGCTCGATTGAAGCCCAGGTATGTTTTATGTTCCGTACTTGACACCTGAACATGTCAAAGATTCGCTAACATCCCTTCTCTTTTTATAGGCTATCCGATCTTGGCATGAAGAGCATCAACAGTATTTAGCTTGTAAAGCTCGTGAGGCATCGGGAAACGACTTGGAAATGGATTCTTACATCGACGATGCTATCAACGCACAGCAACAGCAACAGCTGGATTATGAAGATCTTCCCGAAATTTACATGGACGATTACCCTGCAGATCTCGAATACGAAGCCATGATGAAGGACGATGAGAATGCTGGGCTAATGTCAGAATGGGATCTTGACGATGACATGCTATTAGATTTGATTCGTGCTGAGGAGCAGAAGCAAGGCGACACGGACATGTCATGAAAACAGCAGCTTGTTTGTGGTATCTTGGGTTAATGTAATGGCGTCCGCAGGCGTTAAAAGGCTTTTTTTTTCGGGATGGGGTTCTTTTTTATATGAATTGGAGAGTATTTAGATCGCAGTGCCAGTCTGTGATCAGAACAAGTCGAAATCCCATACATAGTAGACTGAAACATAATGTGCCAGATTTTCACTCTCTGGGATTTACGGCAATCTTTTGTTCGCCTGGGACACTGGGTATATATGGTGCTCAATTGCCGCAACCAAAAAAAAATACAAAAAAACAAATTAAGCTTAGTATGAGCACTATACAGAAATTAAGTCGATAGATGTAGGACCGGCTCGCTCGCCCGTTGGTGCCCTAGGACATGCTACTGCGGATTGCATGCCTCATCGTCTGGAGCTCCAAGAGCATCCTGTGCGGAGGGCATATCCCCGACAAGGTCTGGTGGTGGTGAGCCAGCATCTTGCATCTAAGGAAGGAGTTTGTTAGTGGTTAATAAACCCTTTAATACGGGGTTTCTCTAGGATAGACTTACTTTTTGCATGCGCTCGACAATGTACTGACGGTCGGCCGCATTGTCATCAGAGAACTTTGGGTCATCGAATTTGGCGACAATCTCCTTGACTAGCTTCTGCTGGGTCTGGTATCTCTGTGTGTCTTCAGCCGAAATTTTGTCTTGGTTCTCCGCCATCCATGCTGGGAAGCGGTCATTAAGCTCTTTCATGGGTTCATATAGAATATCTTTGTTCGTCAATTGCTCCATCATGCCCATTAGCATCTTGGAAAAGTCTTCTTCTCCTCCACCGTCTAGACCTGGGATTCCCGCGCCGCCACTTCCACCGCCCATCTGTTTTAGCATCTCCGTAAGAAAATCGTCGCTGCCGTTAGCTGCTGCAGCAGCTGTTGCTTGATCACCCGAGGTTTGCATTCGTTCAATTGTTTTGCGGATAGTTTCTTGAAAATCGCTAGCGTTATCACTGCGGGCTGTAGATGGTCTTGAAGGAATCTTTGGAGCCGGGGCTGTAGCTGGAGATGCTGTGTCTGTGGTGGCGGCAGCAGCCGTGGCTGCTGCTTCTGTGCTTATTTGCTTGAAGATATCTTCGAACTGGGCTTGCATTTCCTTCTGTTCATATACTCTTGTTAGTAAGTCATGTCCTGTCGCTGATTAGAGCATGTTTTTCTCAAGTTTTATCTAACTAATTGAACTTACTGAATCAGCCCCCATGCCGCCTAGCAAGTTTGCCATACTCTCTTGGAGCTGTTTTGCAAACTCTTCCTCTGAAATATCGTCATCTGGGCTAAACTGACTACTTTCAGGCTTAGGAGGAGTCAAAGATCCCGCATTAGCGGTGCTTCTAGGGGGCACTACGGAGGGAATAGAGGGAATAGAACCCGGCGCATTGGAAAGGTTTGCCGCCGAGAACTCATCAAGCATATCTGGAGATATGGTTAGGATTTGCACGCGTTGCCAGTATTATTGCGTTGGTAGATTTCTCACCATCTAAATCGTCTAGATCATCTTCATCGGGATCGGGAACATCATCGTCGTCTTCAAATGTTGGCTTGGGGGGAGGATGAGCTGACATCATAGGATATTGAAGGTTGAACGTGGGGGTTTGGTGGATGATATAAGGCTGAAGACGAAAACTAGTGGGGAGTTATCAACACCTGTACATATAAAGCTAGAAAAGGCGAGATAATGACTTGATTAGAGTAACGGAATAATATTAGTTACCTCAATATGAGACAGTGCAGGCGAAGCCTCCTACGCTTTATATCAGCATTAAAAGAGGCGATTGATCACATGCAAAGAGCAAGTCAGAAGCTCTGTCCAATTTGCCTGCCCAAGCCCAGCCTGGTGGCTTGCAGCACCCCCTTGTTGACTTTTTGTACCTGATATATGCATATTCTTTTGTCTGTAGGGTGCCAGTAAACAAATTTGGTGGGGACAGGGTGGAGGAGCTGTCACATTAGCCGCGGTACACGCATTTACTCGGATTGTTGTATAGTGGGGCAAGCAGCGACAAATAGTAGAAGGCTGAAATCGCTTTGGATGTACTTAGAATTGATTTTAAAGTGCCTAAAATTGAACAAAAATAACAACAGCAGAGGTTCAGAAAAACCCCTATTTGCTTCGTTTGTAGGATCCAAAATAACTTAGATATGCGCTTTAGTAGTGTAGACAACGTTAAAAGCTCATATCTATTTCATCTGCGTGCAAAAAATATGTTTGCATATCCCTGTGCTCATCTGGTCCATCTCTATTGTAGGGCTCAAGCGGCCGGGTTTTCACGGACTATGCGTTTGATACGCTTCTCATACTCTCCTCTGTCACGTCTGAATAGGTTGTATGCTTCTGCTTGTGCCGGTGAGTCGGGGTTCGGGTCGTTTAGCAGGTCCTGGATCCCAATCAAGATTTGTTTCATGGTGATGGCTGGCTTCCAGGCTTCATCTTCGTTGAGAATTGACAAGCATACGGTGCCAGAGGGGTAGACATTGGGATGAAATAGAGGTGGTACGAACTTGCCTAAAAAATAGCGGACAGCGTTAGTTGCAAGCTTGGAATAAGCCGCATATTTCATGATTTATTAGGCCCGGGGTTTCTTGGGGGCCGAATGAGAGCTTACACTTGGGAGGCTTGGTTGGGTATTCTGTACTTAAGGCTGCGTTAGTAGAGTAATGTAAAAGTAGAACCAGCGGGTGCGAAACTTGCCTTCGGGAAATGTAATCACTAGCTTGAACAAACCGCCCTCCCAAATCGTCTTTTCTTTGCCTGGGATTCCGCACTCCCACACCTTAATATCGAGCTGGCCTTGGGAATTACGCTGCGGCCTGGCATAAAACCCAAACGGATGGCCTTTACGCCATTGTTTCCTGCAAAAGTCGCAAGAGAGCAAGAGACGCGAAACACAGGTCAGAACTCTATTTTTTTTTGACTGCCACAATCAACCATACAACTCGGATGGATTTACCTTTCCTCTTGAAGGCGGTTTTGACAGAGGCTCATGGTGGAAAGTCAGCAAGGCTGGGGGTGAGGCTGATACAAGTAGTGGATCTGCGGCTTGCGGTATGTTTGGCTTTGTTCGTCGCGCGGGGAGGCAGGTGGGCTTTATAGTCGCCGGTCCGTGAGGAGTGTTTGGAAAAGAGCGATAGATAGTAAGAAGATGGGCTTCTCGTGAAGATGGTAAAGAGACTGGGCAGATTAAGATTTAGTAGGAAGAAGAGTTTGACAGGCCTGGTTTCTTTAGATGGGCCAAGGAAAGAGGAAAGAGCGGAATAGAGAGATGAAAGAAGCGATAACTTCTTGCCCTTATTTTAAGAGAAAGGGAAAATCAAACGATGGGCGAGGATAGGCAGATTCGTATGCCAAGTTGATGGAAGAAAGTATTGGTTCGGTGACCTTCAATAAAGCATTCAAGTCCTCCAAATTTGTTCTGTTGAAATGAGATGACATCGGCGCATACGGTGCGAAGGATATGATAATGTTATCGGCACAGTACGAGCCTCCTCATCACGTGACTATTGTTAAGATTATCTATGTTACACTAGACTTGCGTACTACTTACTACATGTGTTAGTGCAACTCGCACTGGCACAAGAGTAAGGAAAATGAACTTGTTTCAAACGAAGAGCTTCAAAGAAAAGTAAAACGTATTTCACGAGAGAAAGTTGTATAGATTTTGCAAGATTTCACAGCTGTTTTATCATGACTCTCATAGGCCGTTAGCAGAGCTTTCAGCTAAAACTTGCTGTTTGTAAGGTGCTAGAACACTGGGGCGTAGTATTAGGCCTAAAACTTGGTGTTATCTTAAATATTGCTAGCAACTAACAGATAGCAAAAATAACATCCTATGATGACAATCTTTGCCGGAAAATGGTTGAGCCTTGTAGGGACAAGGAAAAAGAAGCTATCGAGCTCATGTTATTTTTATATAAGGCAACAATATAAACAGTGGTATGGGCCAGCGTGTGATATAACTAGAGGTTGCATGACATTGGCCATCTTGTCAAAAGATGCTGCAATGCTGCAACACCAAAACGGATGTTATTTTCAGTCAATAGTTTTCTCATGCTCTGGTAGAGGGAGCTTAGAGTCTGGGGTTCTGAAACCAGGGCAAACGTAGGAGAAGTGACATTCGTAGTTGGTAGGATTAGAATATGCGGGAGAGAATACGATTTGTTGCTTTACTTCTCTTCGTTTTTGAATTGATTTTGATTCACAAGACTTCAGGACAGTTGGTATGGCTCTCGGTGCGGTTAGGGTTTAAAACTGAAAGGATTTCAGATTCCGGATTCGGCCCCCGTATTAGGGTTTGTGGTATCGATAAGCAAATAAATGCCTGAGCACCGATTGTTCCTGTGTATGACTCCTCTGATAAGTGACCATGATCTCTCCTGCTGTTGTACATGCGATTTTAAAATGCACGTGTGACACAGAATCTGTAACATCAAGAAGCGAAGAGAACGTGCACAGGCCATATAACTGCAAGAAGTTGTGGTACCTGTTAAAGTATTGATACGATACAGCACTGGAGATAAGAATAACAGTTAGGACTACTAGGCACATTACATTAGTGTTTCCTTATCAGTCAAGTGCCCAAGTTTTTCATGCTCATTTCTACACAGCACTTTCCTTCTTGCAGCCATTGGCCAATGATATGTTTTGGTTTATATATACACCAATATTCCGAGATCGGGGTTTCTTTCACTAAAAGACAGTAGTTATAGGCTTCGTCTCTAGTAAAAGTCCTCTGTAAAAAAAGAAAAACCTTTCCTTTTCCTGAACGCTTTTCCTCGGATAACGCAGGCCATCGTCCCACAATAACAGTTAAGAAAATCGACTACCCTATCAATGTCAGTACTTCCTTATGACTCCTCAGTGCGTCCTGCTTCGTCGTTTTCAATCTCTGCAAGAAGAAATCTAGCTTCGTGATTCATTGGGTTGATTCACATGACGGGTAGTCTCCTGCTGGCCCCAGCGTAATCTAGACTAAATGGCTATGTTGGACTCACTATCTCTTCTTTTTCTCTGCTTTCAATCCATCGAAAATCCTATGACCCTCTGTCCCTAGTTCTGCAGACCCACCCCTTGCTATCTATGACTCTCAGCCGCAGCAATTTAGTTGTCCGCCGACGCCTTTAGATTTACCTAGCCTTGCCATGTACATGTACTTATTTATAAAGGGCCCCACAGGCTCTACAGGGCGCATGTTATCCATCCTTTCGTTTTGGTCTTCCACCTTCGCTTTCTCTTCCTCTTCTTGATTTTCTTTTTCTTCCGCTCTGGCTGACTTCTTACTCGTTTTCGCGATACCCTTTGTATAGTCTTTTTTGATATCACGGCAATCTCTCCGGGCCTCCCTAATCCAATCTCTGTGCTACATACATCCATCTCTCCACATCTATACACTATGTGTGGCATTTTTGCGTGTCACCGGTACGTTTGACGCACACTATTATCCGCTGCAATGGCATGCAATATCAAGCGCGCATGTTGGAAGCGTTTGGCTGTTGCCATTCTAAGACCTAATATCTGCGGTATTGCAGTAGAATGAGGTGTTCAGAATTGCAACTTCCATTCTTGCCGACTTCTATTAGGGCTTGATTGCATGGAGGGGCTTTTTTTTTTTACTTCTTCAGGGGTGCCCCTCCATTATCTTGTTTGATCTATCCTGCAGGCTCTCACCATGCCAGCTAAAATCAGGAGTCTGGTCTTTATATCATGTCCATAGCAATTGCAACTGACTCTTTTTGTGAATTTTATCTATAGTCACCCTGACGTCCAGGCCTTCAAGCCTACTGCGCTGAAGCTGTCTAAGCTGTAAGTTGAATTTTCCTCGTTATCGCCCTGTGATAATCTAGGTTTCCACCCTACACCCCACTGTTATCTAAACTTTTTACTAATATGCAGTTGCTACTTAGGATCCGCCATCGTGGTCCCGATTGGAGTGAGTTTCTTCCAGTTTTCGCGAATTCCCTCCTTATACGGCTTCTCGCAATCAATTCCATCTTTACGCCAGTTGGTTTGGCCCACTCAAAGCTCCTCTGAGTCCAATATGAATATGCCTGTGGGCTATGTAAGGCAAGAAGGGGGACGCGGAATTTCCAGAGCTCAATTTTCCAAAGGGCACTCTTTTGTTTTATTGAATTCAGTGGTTGTTCTGAGTTGGGTCAAATCAATTCACCGAGAAATCAAGGCCATCGATGGGGAATAGAACATTGGCCTCTTAGGACCGTGCTGGCGATCAAATCAATAGGCCATGGGATGAGTTTGCACCGGGTTTCTCTTTCTGCAATTATGCTAACCTCATGTTTATTTATCTAGGCGGCAGCGTCATCTCCAACAACACTAGTAAGTCAATCTACCTCCATCGGCTCCCAGCCCAGGTAACATCAGACACCTAACCAACTATTCTAGTCCTTTGCCATGAACGTCTCTCCATTGTTGGTGTTGAGTCTGGCGCTCAACCCCTGACCAACTCCGATGAAACTATAATCCTTGCTGTCAATGGCGAAATCTACAACCACCGTTCAATTCGCAAGAACTTGCACAACTCCTACCACTTCAAGACAGCCTCTGATTGCGAAGTTGTCATTCCCCTGGTAAGCTGAGACTTGAGCTACTGCCAACCTCGAACTGGGTATTGCGAGATTGTAGTTATTAACAAGACTCTCTTTGTAGTATGAAAAATACGGCAAGGATGCCCCCAACCATCTGGATGGTATGTTCTCATTTGTCCTGTACGACAAGAAGCAAGACAGAATCATTGCAGCCCGCGACCCTATTGGTATTACCACTCTGTACCAGGGTTGGTCTTCCAAGGAGCCCGAGACCGTTTACTTTGCTTCCGAGCTCAAGTCTCTGGCCCCTGTTTGCGACAAGATCGAAGCCTTCCCTCCCGGCCACGTTTTCGACTCCCTGACTGGCGAGCGTACTCGCTACTTCAACCCCTCATGGTGGGAGCCGTCCCGTGTCCCTACTAGCCCTCTTGACTTGACCGCCATCCGCGAGTCTCTCGAGAAGTCAGTGCGAAAGCGCCTCATGGCCGAGGTCCCCTATGGTGTTTTGCTGTCTGGTGGTCTAGACTCTTCACTGGTCGCTTCCATTGCCCAGCGTGAAACCTTGAGACTCAAGGAGGCTGCTCTTGCTAGCAAGGGAGAGCAGACCCAGAACCCTGACACTGGTGAGGGCCTGGTCGGTATGGATGATGAGAACCATTTGGACACTGTGACATATCTGCCCCAGCTCAACTCTTTCTCTATTGGTCTTCCTGGCTCTCCTGACAATGAGGCTGCTCTCAAGGTTGCCAAGTTTTTGGGCACCAAGCACCACGTCATGACTTTCACAATCGAGGATGGTCTCAACGCTCTGTCTGACGTCATCTACCATCTGGAAACATATGATGTCACCACCATCCGTGCCTCTACTCCTATGTACTTGCTGTCCCGCAAGATCAAGGCTATGGGCATCAAGATGGTTTTGTCTGGCGAGGGCTCTGATGAGATCTTCGGTGGCTACCTGTATTTCCACGCTGCGCCCGACGCCAAGTCTTTCCACGAAGAGACGGTAAGCCGTGTGCGCAACCTGCACCTTGCTGACTGCCTGCGCGCCAACAAGTCTACTTCTGCCTGGGGCCTGGAGGCGCGTGTGCCCTTCCTGGACAAGGAGTTCTTGGAGACTTGCATGAACATAGACCCCAAGGAGAAAATGATTACTGAGGGAAAGATTGAGAAGCACATTCTACGCAAGGCCTTTGACACAAAGGAGAAGCCGTACCTGCCAGATGATATTCTTTGGCGCCAGAAGGAACAGTTCTCCGACGGTGTTGGATACGGATGGATTGACGCGCTCAAGGACAACGCCGAGCTACAAGTGACGGACGAGATGATGAAGAACCCCAAGGCCGAGTGGGGCACTGACATCCCCGATACTAAGGAGGCCTACTGGTACCGCTTGATGTTTGATGAGCTCTTCCCCCAGACGTGTGCATCGACTGTGATGCGCTGGACGCCGAAGTGGTCTAAACAGACGGACCCTTCTGGCCGTTCAATTTCTATTCACAACGCCAAGTACGAGACTACCGACTGAAGGAGGCGGTCTTGTGGCCATAGCGAATAAAAAATAAAAATAGACTAAAATGACTTCTTTTTGAATCTTAGCACGAAGCCCAAGCGCGAGCTTGGAAATGAAATGAGAAGGCGAGGGAGACCCAGAATTTAGAAGGTAATAGTCTTATGCCTTTGCGATTTGTTACTCGGGGCCGTGTCCCTCCAACCCATAATATGAGGGCTGTATTGACTACTCGGCTGTGCTAAGCCTGAAGCTTGATGAGAAGGTTCCCTTTGGCGAGGGTTGGGTGTTGTTGTTGTAATGGTCGTTGTGATGAGGGTTTATTGCCTCTTTCACCTAATGTATCATGATGGATGATTATTAGTATAGTAGTCTAGACTATTGGCTGCTACGGAATAAAAATAGTCAAATAGAATAACAGAACAATGGCCACGTGCCCGCGGTCTGGTGCTTAGAAAAATCGGCCATGTGGTTGAGAGAGGGGAAGAAAGTGATGAGATAGAGTGGGGTTTGCCTTAGAGCCGAACAAGAAAGTCAAGGAATATCCGCAATCTGCCGAGAACGAGAAAGAGAGAGTAGCTGTAGCAACTAGTAGTAAAACAAAATAGGGTTAAAGAAGAAAAAGGAAGAAAAAGGAAGAAAAGAAGGGGCCCAAAGATATTATTGATTGCGTGGATCAAACATCAGTCGTTTGCGAGGTTATTTTAGGCATGAAGGTTTCCCAACAAGAGGCATAAGAGTGAAAGCAAGCCCGTATTTCTCCTTCTTCCGTTGCTTTGGTGTTGGTGTATTTCCATATGGCGCTTGCTATATGGCTACTAAGAAATAGCTCGATGGGAATAGGATATATGGATAGAACCAAAACAACGCATAACAGAATAAATAAAGCACAACATGGTGATATATGGTGTTTTTCTTCTTCTGTTCTACTCCCTAGCTATTTTGGAGGGGCAACAATTCAAAGAACCCAGCCCTCATATTAAATTAAGGTTTCAAGCGCAAGCGCAGCAGGCCAAGTAAGAGTTGGTGCCAGCCCACCAAGATTGCACATGATCGTTGGGCCTGTACAGAAGGAAGCCCCTCCAAAGCGGGGCTGGGCTTGTCTGTAGCTGGAGTAGGTAGTTGGATGGGCAACAGCCTAAGCAACGTTCTAGTCGTCGAGTAACTTGCAGCTGCCAAACCTGGGCAGTACAAGACTCACAGCTTCAATTTTTTACCCGACAACTGAAAGGAAGAAGAAGGGTCCCTTTGCCCCCAGTCAGCCAACCAGACCAACGGATGTTCCTGCCCTTTCTTAATTTTCTCTTCTTTTTGGACCTTCTTTTATTTCCTTTTTTTTTTTTAAATTTCTCTTCTTTCCTTCATCTCTTTTCCTTTCCTTTTGTCCTTTATACAAACCACATCTTCATCCACCTTCTTCACAATGGCTGTCCCTGCTTTCACCGATATCGCCAAGCCGGCTAACGATGTGCGTTCTTTCCTTCCTTTTCTTGCCGACGATGGGCAATAGTGGCGATGTTGGCAGTCACAATAGCCTGCGTCTTGGCCAGCACTATTGCGAGCTTCATATCACTTAGAGCAAGCAATTGGCTTGTCTGTCAGCCCTTTATGCCCTAGAATCCGTACTGACCTTCCGCCCTGCTGATAAATAGCTCCTCAACCGGGATTTCTACCACGCTGCCGCCTCGACCTTTGAGTTCAAGAGCAACACTCCCAACAACGTTGCCTTCAAGGTCACTGGCAAGTCTTCGCACGAGAAGGCCACTAGCGGTGCTGTAAGTACTTCCTTTGTTATTTGTCTCTTCGACTTGACTAGACCGCTAGATTTTCTAACCCATCATTGCCTACTACACAGCTCGAGGGAAAATACACTGACAAGCCTTCCGGTACGCATCAAATATCATACTACTCTCGCCAATCCAATCCTTCCCGCCCTAGACAAGAAAGACAACAAGCAAACAACGGGCGTGAAGCTGGCCTGGTCTGGTCTGATGACACTGCTTAAGATGGCTTTAGACTCCAAGAATGTGTTTAGAAGAAAATCGCACTGGTCAAATGTTGCAGATTAAGCAGATCTTGGCTAATGGAACGCCGTCATGACCATGGATCAAAGGGCAGGCTATGATGCCTTTTTTTTTTGGCTCCCGGCCCACGCTCGTCTTTCTTGTCAGGATCCTCCTTCGAAAGCCTTCGGCCGCTAACGTTCTATCTTCCTCTCCCACTGTAGGCCTGACTCTGACCCAAACCTGGAACACTGCCAACGCTCTCGACACCAAGCTTGAGCTCTCGGACACTCTAGCCAAGGGCCTTAAGGCTGAGGGTCTCTTCACCTTCCTGCCCGCATCGCAGAAGAAGGGTGCCAAGCTCAACCTGTACTTCAAGCAGTCTAACTTCCATGGCCGTGCTTTCTTCAACCTGCTGAGCGGCCCCACCGCTGCCATTGACGCTGTTGTTGGCCACGAGGGCTTCCTGGCTGGTGCTTCGGCTGGCTATGACGTTGGCAAGGCTACCATCAGCTCCTACAACGCTGCCGTTGGCTACAGCGCCCCCGCTTACAGTGCCGCTATCACCGCCACTGACAACCTGTCTGTTTTCTCGGCCTCTTTCTACCAGAAGGTCAACTCGCAGGTTGAGGCCGGCTGCAAGGCCTCGTGGAACTCCAAGACTGGCTCTGCCGTTGGTCTGGAGATTGCCTCCAAGTACCGCATTGACCCCGTCTCGTTTGCCAAGGTGAGTTTAGATGCGCGTGGAGAACGGGCGTATATTCCATGAACACACGCAGATCCACCCATTTGCTAACATATATTCTTACTCTCCTCATAGGCCAAGATCAACGACCGCGGTATTGCTGCCCTGTCTTACAACGTCCTTCTCCGTGACGGTGTGACTCTGGGTCTGGGTGCGTCCGTTGACACTCAGAAGCTGGACCAGGCCACCCACAAGATCGGCACCTCTTTCACCTTCTCTTCGTAGATTTCTGCCCTACCTGCCTTGACTTACCAATACCATGTCTCCATGCCCATCTCTCAGCTAGCCCTGTCTAGTACTTCGTCAGTTGAAACACCGACAAAATAAATACTTTGAACATAACCAACCAGCCAGGCAAACGTGCAATAAAACGGGCAGTCAAACAACTGAGCGTGTATGCTTGCTGCGTGTCTATCTAGCTTTTTATCCATGCTTTGTAACGCGTCCATTCGTAACAATATCGAAGCCAAGCTGAGAACAGTGGTTGTTATGTGTTCCTTCCTATGTTATAAAATGCATGTATTTACAACGAAATAGGCTAAACAGTTCCTATCAGCCATCCTTGGGCCTGTGTCCCGTATGTAGCCAACCTGCCGCCAATATCGCTAGGCTCTCGTTTTTTTATTTCATTTTCGTACTGTGGGAATCAATAGCGGCACCATCACCATACCGCCCACCATCATGGCTAGAATCAAAAAGATCTTGGTGCCCGATGAGACCTCGTCGAAGTCCTTTTCACGTGCCGAATTCACCGCTCGCCGCCGATTCAACATCACCTGTTGACGCATATGAGTCTGGAAGTGGGCTGCAGCATTAAAATGTGCCATTCGGCCAACCGAGTGTAGCGGGTCAGGACCGGGACCCGTTCCAGGCCAGTATGTCCCTTGCGAAGACCCGGGTTTTGACGTCGAAGCATCTTGGGCCGCCTGGCGCTTGGCATAGTGTGTGCTCCAGCCACCAGCCCGGTAGAACGACGGCGGAGGCCCGGTGAAAGCCGATTTGCGATTTGACAACCCTGACGGTGGACGGCCGCCGGCAGGATTGGATGATGAATATGACCCGCCGCGACGTGATTGTTGCTGGTCCCGGTGCTGCTGTTGGCGATGCACAGCCGGTATGCTACGGTCATAGGCACTACGTTTAGCCGGCACGGAAAGAACAGCATAGGCTTCGGAGATGCGCAGGAAACGTGCTTTAGCACTAGGATTATCGGGGTTGAGGTCCGGGTGGTAGGTTTTAGAGAGTGCGTAAAAGGCCTTCTTGATGGCAGCTGGCGAGGCGGTGACTGGCACGGCGAGCACGTCGTAATGGGTTTGAGTCTGGGATGTGCTAGGCTTGTGGTTGGAGAAGAAGAAGCGGTGGGAAATTGAGAACAAAGGAGAAGTGGATGCAAAGCCGGGGGGAAATGCTGATGGGAGGCACGGGGCTTGGAGCCGGGGAAGGGCGCGTTTCGATGGGGTGTGGAGAGGCATCGTGAACAAAACAGGGGTTTGGTGGATCTGAATCCGGCTGGTTGGCTTGAAGCGAAGCGCAATTGACTCGTCGGGGATGTAAAGAGAATAAGCGCATTAAAGATGAAACTAGAACCGCGGTTAGGTCAATCAATTGAGGTGAAACTCAATAAGACTATGGTTCTATAAGGACGGGATGCAGGACTGGCTGTCGCTTGCTGCTCGACTAAGATTAGGCAGCCTATTTATTATTTTTCGCTTATTGAGTGATAGTTTCTTGTTTGTTGGCCAGCCAAGTGAACACCAGAGCTCTGAGGATGTAGATGATCATTTATCGATTGATAAGAATATATCCCCACTTTTTATTCATTTTAGGGTTATGCAATGAAACCGGATGGCTACTCTCATTATAGAAAGTTCATGGGCTAAAAATGACAAGGTAAGCTCGTGGAAAAGAATATCAAATCAATAGAAGAAAAGTGGGCTACATAAACTACGACGCCGGCGCCGGTGCTGGGCGTGGAAATGCATGGGCTTCAGTGTTAAACACGTAATCGTCTAGGCTCATGACCTCTGGATCGTCAAAGATCAGATAAAAGTACTTCATGGTCTCAGCAAACCAAAACGATTCCATCGAGTCTAGGTAGGCAAGTTTATCTCCCTTTTTCACATGGACGTTGGCAATGCCCGAGTGGCCGAATCTCGAGCGTGTGGCCTTCTCGATCGCTTTCCACATTGCCCAGGCCATGTCTCGATACTCCTCCTTGCCGGTGATTCGATAAGCATAAAATATGCTTTCGATGGCTTCTGGTCGCATAATATATCGCGCATCATTGATTTGGGAGAAGCCATTAGGGAGTGTTGTTGTAGAGCTATCACTATTGCTTGGATGTGATGTTGGGGGTTTGAACTCACATGCAGCAAAGTCCGGCGCGTATGACTCGTTTCTCGGGCACGCTAGAAGCTCGAATACTTCGGGCATGATACCAGTAGAGAACTGTGCATAAGCCCAAGCACAGCCTCGAGCTAGGCGTTCGCCAACGCTCAGGTAATTAGTCTGATTGTAGATCTGACCTGAGAGCAGAAACATGCCTCCCACAAAGCATGTCAAATGCTCGCTTTGGTGACGGATTTGAGGCACACCGTCTTTGTCGACAGTCACGCGTCCAGAAAAGAGCACATCAGCTTGGTCGATCGTCATTGGTCGAAAGACAAGGTTGGACAAGGCAGTATCCAAAGATTTCAGCGCCATTTCACGCCATGAATCATCGCGACCAGCGAGAAGCAAGTCCATTTTGGGGAGGTACTCATATAGAGAGTCAGCACCGCCACCAAGGGTAAATATAGCATTACCAACACGTTCGTTCTGGAAATCGATCAGAAGCGGCCACATGCCAGGTAATAGACTCTGGCTTTGTGTGCGTTTGAAAAAAAGCCTGATGCGATCAATGGCATCGTAGTACTTATCGTCACCAGTAAGGCGCGACAGTTCCGAAAACTCCATGCTAAGAGTGCCGATAGCAGCCGATGGCTCTCGTCCTCCTGCAACTTGGCGGCCCTGCCTAGCCATGGCAAAAGTGAGCCAGAAAGCTGGGATGTGGTTTGGGGTATCAAAGGCCATGTACAGCATATCGCCAAGCTCTACAGCCTTCGCTAACAGCACAGGGTCTCCGCTCAGCTGGTGGGCCGAGAGAAGGCCACCTAGGTGTCGAATCGTGGTTTCGAACAGATTGAGACTGATGGATCTCGTGCGAGCCCAATCAATTTGCGCAACAGCTTGCACAGCCTCGTTGAACTCGCTCTTCAAGCCCACGATCCATAATGAATCTAGAGAGTCGATTGCCGTGGCTGCCCAGCCACCAAATGGATTCTGTGGCTTTCCAGCAATAGGCTTTAGCTCGTCCTGCATCCAAGCATAGCGACGATACAGAGCCCAGTCTCGCTTAAAGACGGAAAACACGGCGTTTCGGCGCTTGGTATTGATCTTGCGCGCCTTAGCAGTGGCCTTGTCATCCAGAAAGTGGAATTGGACACGGGGAAACACGCGGGGAGGACCGGACGGCGGCGAGGCATAGGAGTCTACAGGAAAATATCGAAGGGCAGTAGACCAATCGTAGCTAATGCGGCGAACAGGGATGCCGTTGATGGAGAAAGGTTCTGGGGCTTCTGAGAGGCTTTGGCCAGATCCGTGAACACCCTGGCTACTGCTTCGGTAGTCCCTATCCAAGCAATCATTGACAAAGAAGAAGGGCACTAGAATATATGCAAACATACAGGCCAGGACAATGGGCAGCATGTGCAGGTGCTGTTGCACAAGACCCGGCATATTGTCTAAGGAACCAAGACAACAGCAACGGCGGGCCTAATACGGGGCTAGCAAGTAAAGTCCCGGCAATAGATTATAGGGATGCTGATTAAATATATGGTGAGTTGCCCTTGGAAGGACACTATCGCTGGTTTACGTTCCGAACATGTGGCTAAAGGTAATTGGAGCTTTGTTCGAGTTTAGTGAGAGAAGAAGAGAACGAATCCAAAAGGGGAAAATGACGAGAAAGACAAGATACAAGATAACAGGGCTGAGGAAAATTGACAACAGGCAATAAAATAGATAATGGTTCAGCCTTGTGAATCAGAGATTCAAGAAAGGAAGGACTCTTGACAGAAAGGAGGTACAGTGACAGTGTGAATTACAAAGATGGTTTATTATACTGTGTATAGGACAATAATGAGTACTTGATAAGAAATCTCCGGATACTAGACAATTAATTACAGGTAAATCGGCAGAAAATAAAAAGATCAGGGGAGAGTCACAGAAATGCAAGAGTACTAAATGCCTCCTGCCTTGTTTCAACCCGCTGCGGGCTCTAAGCTTCAAGCATCAAGCTTAAAACCTTGTGTTAGCACCAACGTTAAATAAAGCCCCTACGCTAAGCCATTAACAACACCATTCACTCTGTAAGATCCCACCGCAAACTCAACAATGATATTATTGCGTTGCCCCGCAAGAAGTATTATAGATAAACTGATGTAGTAACAAAGATACAGGACAATACATGGCATGGAGATAACGCCCTCGGCCAGCACCAAAGTTAAATGTTTCCCAGTCCTAGATTAAGTAGAGCCTCCACCGCCATATGGCTGACGTCACCCCGTCTTCCCTTCAGTTTCGCTCGCTCTTGGTCTCTCTTTCCTTCCCTTCTCTTCCCTCATCGCTTACTTCAGACCAACGCCTAGACCAATTCCCAGGGCCAGGGCTAGTATAATAACCACTACGATCCACGTGCAGTACCACTTCAACTTGCGTGTGTGTCGAGCCTTGGCCGTAGCCTCGTCAACATGCTTGTTACCGGCCTCCATGTTGTCGACGGCCTCGCTGGCCTTAATATCGACCGCCTCGATTGCTGCGCCTTGAGACACAACCATGCTGTCGATCTGGCCGATTAAGAGTGCGAGTTTTTGGATACTGCGCTCAATGTTCTGCAAGTCGTTGTGGCGCGCACGCACAGCGCCAAGAGAGTCTTGAGCATTACGGATGCGGGAATCGTGAAGCTAAAAGAGGGAAGAAAATCGTTAGCAGGGGTTTATTTTCTTGGCATCTTGTTATCGTTGCTGTTGCTGTCGCTCTATCTCTTTTTCTTTCTAGATTCCCTCTTCTCCGGATACGTACCGCTGTTTGGAAAACTCCCTCGTGAGACCTGTCCTGTTCTGTTGCTGCTTGCACCTCTTCCTCTGTTGCCCCGGGATTGGCTACGCGATATTGACGGGCAATCTGCTTGCGGTACTTGCGCGAATAGTCGGCCTCAGTCTGCATCAACCGTTGCACCGTTTCCTGCAACTGCTTCTTCAGCGTGCTGTACTGGCCTGATTTGGCCTGGGCGGCCGATCCTGCCGGCGTCCGGCTAATGTCCTGGTTCAGTTGCGCCAATGAATTCTTCAGCTGGATAGCCTTGTCCTGCGCCGCTGATACTGCGCTATCTACATCGCTAGCATTGGTGTCTGTTGAATCCAACGCACGCTGATGCAGTGCTGCGATACTCCCAATGTCGCTGTTTAAAGAGTCGATTTTTGTGTGGAGAGACGATGCCTCGTTGAGAAAGGCGTTCCGATCAAGAGGACCAGAGGCCTGGGGCTGGACCTGGGTTTGTGGCTGTGCGTAGTTGGCCATTTCATACTGCTGATTCTGCGCCTGGTCGTCATATTGAGCATATGGGCTGGCGTTTACGGCATGGTTAGCGCCGCTTTCAACATTGTTGGCTTCCTCGTACGGATTACCTCCGTAGCCCGAGTACTGGTTCGACATGTTTTATAGAGGGTTTGGGGATTTAGTAACGCTTCGGGTGAACGATATTATCCCGTGCGAATCCCGACAGTGCCGGGAGTGTAAAAGTGATGATATAAATATTAGGGTTTAGTAAATAAAGAGAAACAGCTTATATGAAAGAGTGTAACTCTTAAAAGTAAGGGAAGAAAAACGAGGCGAGACAAATGTGAAGAATAAAAATGATGCAAAGTCAATAGGAGAATCTGCAGTGAGAATGGGGATAATTAGAAGAAATAAGTTAAAGATGAGGATGACGTTGTGAGAAATTTTCCCTGGCAAAAGAAAGAGAAGTTACGGAAAGAGCAAGACCAAAATCGGTGGTGATCACTCGTAGACAAACCCGGTTATAAATCTTTTTTCTTTTTTTCCTTTTCCTTCCTGCACCTCTTTCCGCATTAGAACTACCTTCCTGCCTGTTCTCTCTTACTCCTCTTACCTTTCCGCCTTTCTTACTACGCCGATGACCCGTGTCAATAAAAGTACCTTCAGGTACCTTGGAGCAAGTCCAAGCATAGCCTCCTCTTGTGGTCGGGCTCGTAAAAGAATGAAAACGCTCATGGAAATCTGCTGGGGAACTGCTTTTGGGCTGCGGAAGCTGCGGTAAGGATGGCCCTATTGCATCACAATTTTGAGGGTGGATTTCTCAAGCAACATTCTGCATAGTAACATCAAGGTACATTACAGTACATGTGGACCCATGACATCTTTTCTAATTGCAGTTGCCTTCCAGTGCTGCAATACAAGAAGCTGTGCTGCTTATATTGCGCACTTTGTGGGCGTATCTTCTCTTTGCATGCGTGTCTTTCTACGAAGTTGTGGCCAGTATTTATCCTTATTTTTATGTATTGATCTTTAACACTCCTCCCCCTTTTGCTACGCCAAGCAGTAGCCATAGCTTTTCCTTGAGAGAAGAGGGAAGCGCTTCTAGCTTTGAGAAAGCTGTGTTGCAAGCATACGAACGAAACTTTTTACTACTAAGACGAAGTTTGCCACCTGCCAAACACCCCACTGCTTTTAAAGACCAGCCAATATAGCGGATCCCTCCTGAGCTAGAATCAGGCGGAGCAGCCTGCTTCAACATATGACCAACTTGCATAGAAGGCAGGTAGAAGATGGATAGGCAAGAGAGTAGAACCCATATGGGCTGCACTCAACAACGTTAACCCAGCCAACACACGTATATTGAATTCAATTGAACGCCCTTTATTACACCCTAACGCCCGAGAGTGTCCATATGCATGTAGTAGCAAATAACGGAAAATCAGAAGCAGCGAAACCAAACGCAAAATAAAACAAAACAGACAAATCTAAGGCCTGCTAGAAGGAAATATTGGGATATAGGATAGGCATGTGCTCCTCTTTCCCCTTTCCTCTTTTCCTCCCTCATACCGCTTACAGATAATTCTTTTTGCGACCAGTCCGCGTGTACTGCGACAGATGCCATTCCACATCCCCGTCCTTGTTCTCTAATGTACTGTTGCGAATCTCAAAGGCTCGCATCGTCATGCGAGGTCCGACCTCGGCTAGCTCTACGCTATCGTGGCCTGTTCGCACAAATACATGGTGTCGTACCTCAATACTGTCGTCCATGTTTTTGAATGTCACCACACGGCTACCTAGCTGCGACTTGCTAGTTAGAGGTTCGCGAGGCGGGAAAAGATGTTTGAGAATCTTGACTACACGCTTGCCTAGAGGTGTGGTGAATCCGTCAAAGATAAGATGTGGGTAAGCTTCGCTGACAGTACCGCGGACACTGCCAGGGATGTCGTGACGCAGAACAACGTTATGCAGGGAAAAGGATCTATGAGATGAGCAAATTGCGGGGAAAGTTACATTAGTTAATTGACGGCCTAGAGAGTAAAGAGTGAAGATTAAGAACCTCCAACCCAATGCCTTTTTCGCTGGAGGTGGTGATACGTACATAGTAGGCCCATGAGGCAAATGCGAAACTGACATGGCCGTTGGCGTACCACGGTGCTCATGAAGAAGCACCACATCTGATAGACCATTGCTTTTACACGAGTGCACTAGCTCGGGCAGGATCAAGTTGCCTCTGTTCAGGCGAATGGCGGTTGGGAATAGAAGGCGGATCTCTTTAGAAAAGGCAGCAAGGCGCGTGCTAGGATCGCGAGACGTCGTCACCATAACGCGTGGCTCGACGATACCCGACAATTCGGCGTATTCATCGTCCATGTCCAAGCGTTCGTGCGTAGTCAAATCGGGTTGCGACTCATCGTACGGCAGGTCTTTGCGTAGGCCAGTGTCCTTAGCAATGGAAGGGTCGAGGGGCTTGCCGGAGGCCAGCGAGGCTCTGAGTTTGGCACGCTTCTCTGAGATTTCAGCATCACGGAGAGTGATAGCGCGGCGATGGAGATCTAGAGCAAGGGCGGAGTGTTAGTACTAAAGGAAGCGCAATGTGTAGTAGCTGAGAGACGAGGTTGGATTGGATTAGGACTGAAACAGGGACTAGAGTAACTGTTGAAGTCGACGTACAATCTCTCCGTTGACGAGCTTGTTTCCGAATCATGATGGATACAAGGAGGAAGAATAAACAATGAAAAATAGAGGAAGTATCGTTATCCGTAGGTCAGCCTCCAAACAAACAGGAAAAGCCAGCGGTTTCGTCAAGCTGCAAGCCATACAGAAAAGTTTCCCCGCGATAAGGTCTTATCGTGGTTATCAGCTTATCACTTTAGCCGAAGGACATCCGACAGCACCCCCACACAAAGCGGTAATTCATCCAAAAGCGTCATCCTCACTGTTTTATTTATTTCTCCCCTCACCTACCCACACACACGGCTTGTTGTCTCTCTACCATTGAAAATCTTATCGTGACAGCATTTGAGTGGCTTCTGTTTTTTTTTTGGCTACTCTTTGTTGTGCTGCATCTCTCACCGCCTCGCCAAACACCGTTAATATGTGATTCTTTGCTTGACTCAATGCTTCTTTTCTTCTCTTCATCTTCTCAGCAAGCAAGCTCAGCTTTTCCAAGCTTCTAAAATCTCGTCCTCAAATAAGGCTCCTATCAGGGTCTTTATAGCCCGCTAATTTTGCTCTATCAATCTCGACTCGACCCTGCCAATTCCACATTCAAACCCTTGAAATTCCTGCTCGGTATTTCAAGCAAGTCGCCATCAAACCCTGATCAATCAGCTCTGGTGTTCCCAGCTGCCTGGTCTTCTCTTACTCTGATTAGCAAATCAGTCGTAGCCGCGTTATCGATTGTTAGTTTTTCCTTTTCTTTTTTTTTTCCTTCTTTTGTCTCTCCCCTTGTCGCATATTAGGTGCACAGGTGAGTTACGATATTTCCTATCACCAACCGCCTAAGAACTACCTATAAAAGAGACATGACCCCTCCTCCACTTCCCTCGCCCCTCCAGCAAGGCACACAAAAGTTGATGATATCCGTGTGCGACATTCGAGCAGTCGACCGTCCTTTTACGTTTATTTATTGATTTTTAATCCATCTTCCTTCGCCCGCTCCACTAAAAAATTACTCCTCTTTTTCCGTCTCGACTCTTTGCTAACTTAACCTACTGCCTGTGCTCGTTGTCATTATAGCATACATTCTACCTATCTCGCCCCCAATCGACCTTTCGTCCAGGTATCATGGACGACAAAGCTGACGCTAGCGTCACACACCAAAACTTTGACTCACAATCTGTCGCCGACCCTGACAATGAAGAAACTCTCTTGTTTTCTGGTCTCGCCGGCCGTCGCCGCACTAACGACGAAGACAACCTGATTGACGATGATTCTGCCTCAGAGGATAACAATCATGATCATGATCATGATCACGACAACGACAACGACAGTTCTGTGAGCGCTGCTATCGACGACCTTGACCGTCTTAGCATAACTGCTCCTGAGGAACCTGTTCTTCCTGCTCATGCCTGCAGCTACTGCGAAATCCACAATCCTAGCTGCGTCGTTAAATGTCTTGTCTGCAATAAATGGTTTTGCAACGGTCGTACTAGAGGCCGCTCCGCCCACATCATCAACCACCTGGTCCGCTCTCGCCACAAGGAGGTTTCTCTTCATCCTGACTCTACTCTTGGAGGCACTACTCTGGAGTGCTACGTCTGTGGAATCAAAAACGTCTTTCTGCTTGGCTTTATCCCTGCAAAGGCTGACTCTGTTGTTGTTCTTTTGTGTCGCAGCCCTTGTGCCTCTGACCCCTCACGCAAGGAGGCTACTTGGGACATCACTAAGTGGCAGCCGCTTATTGAAGACCGCACGTTTTTACCCTGGCTGGTTCATTTACCTTCTGAAGAAGAAAAAATGCGGTCTCGCCACATCACCAATGACCAAATGTCTAGCCTTGAAACCCTCTGGAAGACCAACCCCGAACGTGGCATTGACTTTCTCAACTGCACTGATGACATTGAAGATGAACCTCTTCCTGTTCTTCTCAACTACAATGACCCTTATCACTATCACAGTGTCTTTGGTCCACTCGTCACCATGGAAAGCGACTATGACAAGGAACTAAAAGAGGCTCAGACCGAGGACGACCTGACAATTACCTGGGATCAGGCACTTAATACCAGGACAACGGCACGCTTTAAGCTGCGCAAAATCGAACTTGGTGATGTTAAGCTTGCTGTTGGAGACGAAATGCGCCTTCACTACTCGTCTGGCAACCGCCTTATTTGGGAGGGCGTTGGCTACGTCATTAAGATTCCTAATAACGAGTCAGCAACCGTTACACTTGAATTGCGCAAAACAGGCAATGATAAGCCTGTGCCTCAGCATCTTGAGACAGGCTTCTCGGCTGACTACGTATGGAAGGCCACTTCCTATGAGCGTATGTTGTGGGCTCTCAACACATTCCAGCGTGATGAAAAGTCGATCCACGGCTACATTTTCCACAAACTTCTGGGCCACGATGTTACCCCAAAGCCCAAGGACCGTGGCCGCCACCAAAATCTCAGCCGTAAAATACATGCTCCTGGTCTTCCTGCGCTTAATGATAGCCAAAGCAATGCTGTGCGTACTGTCCTCCAGCAGCCTCTCAGCCTGATCCAAGGCCCCCCTGGAACCGGCAAGACTGTTACGTCTGCTACTATTATCTACAATATGGCAAAGCAGTCTGGCGGGGAGCCTGTTCTTGTGTGTGCACCATCCAACGTCGCTGTTGACCAGCTTTGTGAGCGCATTAGCTTAACTGGTCTCAAAGTCGTCCGTCTCACTGCCAAGTCACGCGAGGATGTTGAATCTTCGGTGAACCACTTGTCTCTCCACGAGCAAGTGCGCCAGGGTCAGACGAACTCGGAACTTGCCAGATTACTGCAGCTACAGACAGAAATCGGAGAACTGACGAGCGAAGATGAGAAGCGTTACCGTAAGCTTTTGCGCAAGGCTGAAAAGGACTTTCTTAACAATGCCGATGTTATTTGCTGTACCTGTGTTGGTGCTGGCGATCCTCGTCTTCTGAAAAAGAGTTTCCGCCATGTGCTGATTGATGAGTCGACGCAATCTGCTGAGCCAGAATGTCTTATCCCCATCGTCCATGGTGCTACCCAAGTCGTACTGGTTGGTGATCACAAGCAGTTAGGTCCTGTAATCATGAACAAAAAGGCTGCTCGTGCCGGCCTGAACCAGTCGCTTTTCGAGCGCCTTGTGCACCTGGGAATGAACCCTATTCGTCTCAATGTGCAGTACCGCATGCACCCCTGCCTTTCAGACTTCCCATCCAACATGTTCTACGACGGCGATTTGCAGAATGGCATCGGCTACGAGTCTCGTATCCGGAATGACATTGACTTCCCTTGGCCGGTTAAGGAATCACCCATGATGTTCTGGGCTAACATGGGCAACGAGGAAATCTCAGCATCGGGTACTTCGTACCTGAACCGCACCGAAGCGTCTAATGTTGAAAAAGTTGTCACGCGCTTCCTCAAAGAGGGCGTCCAGCCTACTGACATTGGCGTCATAACCCCATACGAAGGCCAGCGCAGTTTCTTGGTTACAACAATGCAGACTACTGGCACTTGCAATAAGGACCTTTATAAGCGCGTTGAGGTAGCTTCGGTCGATGCATTCCAGGGTCGTGAAAAGGATTGGATTGTGCTGTCTTGTGTTCGCTCGAACGACAACCAGGGCATTGGCTTCTTGTCTGACCCACGTCGTCTCAATGTAGCACTCACTCGTGCCAAATATGGTCTGGTAATAATTGGTAACCCCAAGGCTCTGTCTAAAAACGAGCTTTGGCACAGCCTTCTGAGTCACTATAAGGACAAGAACTGCTTTGTTGAGGGTCCTCTTTCAAATTTGCAAAAGTCTTTAATGCAGTTTAGTCGGCCTCGCCCTTCTTTCCGGCCCCGCAACAACAATCCAGGCCATAACGCCGGACTGAATGCTAACCACCAGCCACACGGTATCTACGGACCTACTAGCAGTGCTAGCACTGTTGGTGGTTCTGGAGGGCTTGGCAACGGCAGTAGCAGCCGCTTCGGCTCTGGCTCTGGCCGTGATTTCGATACAGGCTCAATGATGTCATATATCCCCGATGACGCGTCATCTCTGCATGGATCAATTTACAATGGAGCGTCTTTGAACCTCAAGTTCAATAACGGGTTTCTTGCTGGTCTCGCCCCTGAGATGTGGCCTGGGCTTCCTGGTGTTCCTGCTCTTCCACGGGGCAGTCGGCGTCATGCTCGCCCTGCTGAGAGCATTGCTGGTGAAAGCGATGCCACGTCGGAGTTTACCGATGCTACATCAGTAGTTGGGGGCAATGGAGTTGGCCAGGGTGGAGTTAGCTTGAACCTTGGTAGCAACGGAGCCCCAGGTGGTTTGCATCCTCACCAACAGCCACACCACCACCATGCTTTGAGTGGTAGTAGCAGTGCTCAAAAGGACCGCTTCAACCGATATATTCAGAATGGTGGCCGCATGGGCGTTAACCGGCCGCTCGATGATGATGAAAAAAGCGTTAGTACTGCGTTCCAGAGCCAAATAGGTGACCCTAGACGCGGAGGCCCTGGCTCAACTGTGGGACGGCCTGGAAGCTTGCGTAAGGGCACTCCCGCACAAGCAGAGAGCAAGAGCCGTAGAGCCAACGGAAAAAAGACAGCCAAGGAATGAGCAATAAAGTGGCAATGACTTTATTGAGCAGCAAGGCAACGGGACGAGTCAGAGAAGAGGTCATGATCCAGATATATGTTGATACATCAGTTGGAATATGGCTTTAAGTCTGTCTATTGTCAGCTAGAGTCCCTGGGGACCAAGATCGCTGTGCAGCCCAGACTGCGGCAAGATCTTGCCTGTCTTTCTACTTGGACTATGTAGCTGACTATGGCGAGCGCAAAAGGCTATGCCACTTGAGCCTGTTGTGCTGTATCAAGCATCAGGCACTGATTGATCGAGATTGGAGGGAGCTTTACATCTTTTTTCTCCAGGAACTCTCAGTTGTTGCTCATAATAGCCTAGGACCCATGGTAGTATCTAGCTGATTGGGTGGTTATTTCTAGCTGCTCTTAGTTAGATTGGCTGACGGCTTGTCATGTGTGTCTTTGATGGAAATGGTGTAGTGCCATATCAACTAAGTAGTGATGCTGCCACGTGACATTTTATGTGTCATCATGTAAACTATGGGCGCGTTTTTTCTTAGCTAAGCTTTTAACTTGAATAAAAATGTCACATTGATAGGAAGAATTCGACATTGTAAACCTACTCTGTGAGTGATTTCAGCATCTAGAGAGCGCAATTATATTATGGTAGGCTCTGTTTTGAATAACACTACAAATTGAGTACCCTGAAATGCAGAGTAATGAGAGACACCCCAGGCACTAACATAATGGCAACCTTGGCGTTTAAAACTACTAATAATAACAGATTCGGCTTGACAAGGTTCCTGAATAAGATAATTTTCCCAAAAGAATGAAGTTTCTGGGGGGCTCACTGTTAAAGAATCGCCAGTTTGATTATTGACCCAACTTTCGTGAGGCTCTTAAGATAATCTAAACAATACGATATCCAGCAAAGCTCCCGCTTCAGTCATCTCTGTACAAACCTCGGAGCAACTGAACCCTTCTCATGAGCTAACACTAGAGCCCTTCCACATGATGATGAAAACTGCGAATCTTAGGCATGGTAGTTTAACCTAACTAACCTAAGAATAAGGAAATCTAGACGGAGGAAAGTTGATATGTGACCAAGTCTTTCCCAGCTTATATGCAATATAATATGACGACAAGCTTGCTTCAAGGTAGGCTATCGAAATTCAGTGGAGCAGGCATTTATTTCCTCTCGGACTTTGGGACATAATGATAGAGTCTTTTGGCACGTTAAGCAGTCAGAAGGAAGATTCCCAGATGGTAGAAATGTACTCTGATCCTGAAATGTAGTTGAAGCAGAATCGTGAATAACGGGCATTAGAACTAATAGCTAAAATGGCTGTATAAATGTCAAAGCATTCTTTGAATCAGTGCCAGAGTCATGAAGACATAAGCCACATCACCGATATACTTGAAAAAAGAAGAAATAATAACCCTCCAAGTCATTAGTGACGTAGACCTTTTCTAAAACCCTACACCTTGGCATATGAGCTTTGAGGTTTATATTTGATGAGTTAGTGCATTGTGTTGTTCCGACATTATGGCTAGAGTGTAAACTTCCCACAATATCGCCGATATAACACCACAGATGGTGTTATAAATGAGTCCATCAGGTTTCCCTCCCTTAGTTTCCGGAACCCAAGCTACAGCTTCAAAGTAATGTCATCTCTCCATAGTCACTACACTACATTAACAGCATACATGAGTGGGGCTTATGAATAAACTCAGTAGAGAGCCAGTAACAAAGGGCAAGCTGTCAATTCTGATGAGCACAGTACAAAGCCAATTTTCGGCCTGTATTTTTGTACAGATGGTGAAGTAATGGTTTAAAACTGACACCGTAAACCCCGTGCTAACATTGAAAGTTGCATCCGGAGAACTCAAGGCAGGATAGCGTTATCGGGGAAATGGCATCATCAAGTTAAAAAAACTATTTCTAATGTCGATGCTTAGTAAATCAAACAACGACAAAGAAAACAGAAATCAAGTGTGCCAAAGCCTGAACGATAGCCGACCTGTAGCGATATGTAGGATCCTCATGACGCCGGTGATCACGTGACACAGAGGCCCCACATGTAGTAGTTACACGAAGAATGACCTTACCGACGTTTACAGTCCTTGTTTCGCAATCTCTACTTGCAATAAATATGTATTCTAGTAGCACAGACTTGAAAGGGGGACAGTCTCATGAGGCCCTTTGCTTTCATCCCGAGAAGATGTTTATAAAGACAATGTGTGAACTGGCTTCCCTCAAACTTATATGCTAGCTCCTGTAAGGCTAAAATCCTTCTAAACATGATCACACCAACACAAAGTACGGAGTATAAACCGGTATGGAAGCCCTTAGGCCCCGGTCTTGGATGGCCTATTTTTCTCAAATAGCATCATGGCCACTCTCTTCCTATTTTACCCACTATCTTATCCCGCTCAAGGAACCTTAGCATTAGGCCTCCCCTCGATGTTTGATTGTCTAGATTGATGGGTAGATTCTCTATAGTAATCTTGAAGCTTTGCAGAGCAATAATGTTGCTTATTGCATGGCAAGATGCTGGACTACAAAGCAGAAGCGCGCGTTAATTGAGGCGGCCTCTGGGTAGACACCCCGCGCCTATACGGCGCCGCAGGGCCGTACTTCTTACATAGCCTAATACCAGCAAACTATAGATATTAAAGTCAAGGGCTCTAATTCTATGGCTCCAATGCTAGCTTTAGTTTTGAACTTTGGAAGATTATGGGTATGGGGCTAACTATGTTTAATATGCTGTAACAAGTCCAATTCCAACTATGACAAGACAGCTGTTGTCCAAGACGAAGTCTATTAGTATGTACATACCAACCCTAACAGAGGCCCAGTATTGACGTAACCCTCCCCACTTTTATAACAGCTTACGTCAGGACAGGTTTACCGGAGTTTCTCATTGCATTAAGAAGCTCCAGTCAATCAATGCTAGCTTCTAGGTCTCAGCTTATCATATACCTAGTTACCTACCTTTTCTCGTCTGATTTATATCCATAGTATCAAAGAGAGGTCGCAATTAGTTTCACAATGGACGAGAAACAAAGGGCCGAGAAGCTGGCGGCTGCCCGCAAAAAGGTAGGGTCATCATCTTCAGAGCTTCAAATGAGCTGCCTGTAAGTTTGAATACTAACCAGAATTGTGCGATTTAGGCGCAGCAGATGAAGAAGGCGAAGAAGGAAAAAAAGGAAAAGGTTGCCGAGGGAACTGCCGACAAACCGGTAGATCAGGAGAACCCGAAGAAGAAAGACGCCCAGGAAGACGCCGTGGATGCAGAGCCGTCCAAAGCCGGGGATAGCAAGGCTCCCGAGGAGCCTACTGAAGACATTGAACCTGCCGATGATACGGCAGCCGCGACTACTATAACATCAGATGATTCCTCCGATAAACCACCCGCCGATAATAACGATGCCTCTTCTAATACCGCTTCACTCGCCGAACAGTCCAAGATGCGCTCATCTAGCTTCCGAAAAAATTCGACTACATCTATGTCGCCACCGCCACAAAGCGCAGGGCTTGCTGGGGTGGCCGAGGCTGAAGCCAGGGCAGCCGACATCTACCGGAAACAGACAGCACGCATAGAGGAGCTTGAGAAGGAGAACAAACGACTCGGTAGAGATGCAGCGGATGCTGAAAAACGCTGGAAGAAGGCGGAAGAAGAGCTAGAAGATTTACGAGAGCAGGACGGGGGAAATAATGACGACGATGAAGTTGCTAAGTTGGTATGCTTTAGCATGATTGTTCTTGTTTTTGTCTTGCATTGAAGGCAATTATACGCTAACATTTCGCAGAAAGAGGATAACGAAAGCCTTGAGCGTCAGATCAAGCAGTTGCAATCGCAACTCACTCGGCGCCAAAGCTCATCAGCTGCCCCTTTGCCGGCCGGCCTGTCGCCAACCGCCTTGCAGGAGCAAATAGACTCCAAGACGACTATTATCGAGTCGATGGAGGCCGAACTCTCGACTTTACGCGGCAAACTCGAACGCACGGAATCCGGTAGCTCTTCGGAAAAGGAGCAAATCACGGCCCTAGAGGAAAAGCTCTTGTCAGCGGAGAAGAAAGCAGAAGAGGCTCAAAACGAGCTTGTAGAGCTGAAGAAGAATATTGATCGCACAGCTGAAAAGGCTGTTCGTGAGGGCAGTGAGCGGACAAGCATCGAGACTAAACTGCACGCGTTAGAGAATGAGCTAGCTGAGAAGCAAGCTGCACTGGTAGAGGCTGAAAAAAAGGTTGATGCACTCGAAAAGAAGATCTCTGCGCTGACAACGCTACACAAGGAGCAGGAAACGCGGTCGCAAGGCCTGCGTAAGGAGAAGGAGGCTGCTGACAAGCAGCTTCTCGATCTTAAACTCAAGCTTGAACGCGCCGACAGTGAAAACCTACGTCTTAAGACCCGCAAGTCTACAGACGGTGGGGGTGGCTTGGACGACGATGGAGTTGACGAGCTCGAGGACGAAGGGCGCCGACGTCTAGAGCAGCAGGTACGCGACATGGAAGCCGAAATCTCGGAGCTGCGACGTGGAATCTGGCGTACCCGGCGCAAGTCGCTTGCTAGCGGCGCTGATGGAACCAACGCAGCATTCCATGATGTCGATCTCAACTCGGCACCGCCTACACACTCGCATTCACGCAAGCCGACACAAACGGGCAGCGGCTTTGGCGAATTTCTGACTAGTGGACTTAATGCACTAGCAGGCACGGGTGGCCATGACGGTGGTCTAGAAGAAGACGACTCGTTCCTCTCAGATGACGACGAAGCGGGGTTGGATTTCGACGAAGATGCATTCCGCCATGCCCAAGCTGAGGAGGCCAAAGTGCGCTTAGAGCGCATGAAGGAGCTGAAACGCGGGCTGAAGAACTGGGAGGGCTGGAGGCTGGATCTGGTAGATACGCGGAAGGGCGTGCAAGGGTTTGGCGATGTGTTCGAGATTTAGAAGGGCGCTTGGGGAAGGAGAGAGAAGAAAGAAGCAAAGAAGCAAAGAACAAACCTGTACCAAACAATGTTGTAGTATCAATGTATCACATAATGCTCTTCTAGAGAACAAGTAGCTAGTAAAAGCGGGGCGTTGAGACTACAGGATCTAATTGCGATACGTTTGTGCGACTACATGTAAAATCTTTGGTTAGGTGACAACAACTCATCGTTGGCATGACATGCTGTGTTAAGCATAGTATTCTAGTAGAAGAACCCCCCTACGTAGTCATTTCATGACAAGAAGCACATAGAAAGCCCATGAAAATCCATTAACAAAATCAAGATAACAAGATGAGGAAAGAGAAAAAAAAAAAAGACGTAGATGAACCAATAAAAAAGACAACCGGAGAAAGAAGAATGGGAAAGAAAGACCGTGAAGAGCTACAGATATTGTACAGGATCGGTTCCAGGGTGGAGGATCAGAAAAGCAAGGGCAGAGGGAGGGGAAGAGAAACGAGGGCAACTAAAACCCAGGAAGAAAGAAGAATGGTACACGACAGATGACAGATGACAGAAAGGGGGAAGAAACAGAAAAAAGCAGGCAACATATGAAGCAAAAAGGAGAGCAGCCCCCCGCATTGTGTACGCTACGACGGAGGTGAGATAAGGGCAGAAAAAAAAAAGACAAAAGCACGGCACCACATCATGCGTTCTTCATATCTTGTTCTCTATGTAGAGTAGAGCACCCATGTTTCTTGTTTTTCTTCTTTCTCTGAGGCCCTTGTGTCGTGTCGTGTTGCTCGTGGCAACCATGAGGAGTAATAAAAAGAGAACCCGCTAACCTTCTTTTTGTACCCTTCAAGTTTTATTTCTGCTTCTCTTCCGCACAAGAAAAGACTGAATTTGTATTCCTTTTTTCTTCTTCTTGTTTTGATGAGTCTACTTGAGTGCAGCCGCAGCACCAGGGTTCATCATGGCTAACTTGGCAGCCAGTTCGGGGTACTTCTCCTGCACCTCCAGCTGGGTTGACGTGGCCTCGGCATAGGAAAGCGCGTTAACAATCTCGCCTTCGGTGCGAGCGATTTCAGCAGCACGGCGGAAGTATTTGAGGGCTTCGACAGTTTTGCCTTGCTGCAGCAGAAGCTGGGCCATGGTGGCAACAGCGATATCACACTCAGGATCAACTATTACAGGAGAGATCACATGGTTAGTCATAACTGAAGTACAAAGGGAACTTTGGGATACAAAGCTAGTAAGACAGAGGAAGATGACAAAAAAGAAAGGAACTTACTAATTAGCGCCTTCTGGCACAGGCCCTCGGCCTCGGCAAAGTCCTGTTTCCACTGGAAAATAGCCAATGCCTTGTTGATAAGCGGCAGCACGTTCATAGACATAGGCGAGGCTGACTTCTCAATTTTGATGGCCTCGTCAAACTTTTCAATAGCCTCATTGAAGTTGCCCTGGTCGAGGAGCAGCTCGCCGTAGTAGTTGTAGACATCGGGCACATCGGGGAAATTCTTGACGCAACGGCGGAAGGTGGCCATCGACGACGCCACAGAGCCCATCTTGTACTGGGTGACTCCCAGCTGGATGTGCGAGAAGATAAAGTCACGGTCAAGGTCGATGCTCTTCTGGTAGTCCTTGGCCGCCTCGTTGAACTCTGACTTGATGAAGTGCAACTGAGCGCGATGATAGTAGACATCGGGGTCATTGGGGTCTTTGGCAGCGACAGTCTGGAAATCGGCGGTGGCTTCCTCAGGACGGCCTAGTGGGAATGGAAGTAATAGACAGTTAGTCAAGTTAGTGCTAGGGGAAAGGGGATATCATGCAACTAAACATATGGCGCAAAGGGAAAGCCTCACCTAGCTCCAGATTCATGCTCGCCCGCTTAATGTAACTTTGCGTCATGGAATCATCCAGTTCAATGCTCTTAGTGACGTCTTCCATAGCCTCCTCGTGTTTGCCAACTAGACATCTGAAGGTGCCACGCATGTTGTAGGCCAAAGCCTCGTAATCGCCTAGATCGCCTAGCTGCAGAGCCTTCTCAAAGGCCTGTCTCGCCTCCTCGTAGCCCTCGGCAGTACGCTTCTCCTGCGACAAAAGACCCAACTGCAGCTGGCCCTTGCCAGTGTCCCTGGACAGCTCGACAGAATCCTCCAGACCGGCAGGACGGGGCTTTGTGCGGAAGCTCTGCAAGTAGTTTCGCACAAAGGTATGGGATGGTAGATGTTCCGATCGGGCAGCCATCATTTCCTTAGCCTTGTCTTCGGCTACACGGCGAAGCAGGCGCTCGACAGATTCGGCATTGGCTTGGCTGCGGAAGTTGTCGATGATGCACGAAGTGGTGTAGTCTAGTAGAGCCTCGCGATAGCGGCCAGTCTTATCGTAGGCGTGGGCACGGCGGTTGAGGGCCTTGACATACTGTGAGTCAATGGCAATAGCAGCCGTAGTGTCTTCAATGACCTTGTCCCATTCATTCCGGGCACTGTAGCAGGCAGCACGGTTGCTGTAGAAGATAGAGTCGTCGGACTTGCAAAGAATGGCACGAGTGTACAGGTCAATAGCGCGTGTATAGTTCTTGTCGCCATAAGCTTTGTTCCCGGCCTTCTTGAGCCGGTCTGCATACTCCTTGCGTGTCGAGGCCGAGAGGCCGGCCAGCGAGGCCTCGGTGACTTCGGGCAGGTCGTCATCGGCGGCAGTTACGGAAGCGGAGGGGGCTGAAGAGGAAGTTGCTGAACGGGCCGAAGAACCATCAGACTTCTTGGACTTTTCACTTTTGGCAGCATCGCGAAGACGCTTGCGGTCCTTTTTAGTGAGCTTGGCGGGCTTCTATTACAGGGGAAGAAAAGGAAGGAAAAAAGACAATTGGGTTAGTATTGGCGACCTTATGACATTATGACATGGTACGATGACGCAGGGTATTGCGGGCCCTGTTAAGACCCTCGGAATCACAAGACATACCGGATCGCTTGTGCTGTTATAGTACACCACTCCAGCTCCTGTAACTACTACCACGACACCAGCTATCGTGTACACAGCCACCTTGTTCTCCGACACCCACGACGATATCCGGTCCCATACCGATGGGGACGCCTGCGAAGCGGGAATGGAAAGGATCGGCCGGAGGGGCGGGGCCGAAGATGGCGACGGCAGGGACATTTCGGGCTCGGGAAATGATTGGCGACTTCAAGAGCAAAAGAAAGAGAAGGGTTCTGGGGGGGGGGGGGAGATGAAAAGAGATGGAGAGTAGAAGCTTGGAGAGCGGGGAGAAGGGGACAGAAAGGGGAGAAAAGAAGACGAGACTCTTGACTAATCAAGGAGGCCAAGGGAAAATTAAACGGAGATAGAAACCGTTGAGATGAGGGTGAATGGCAAGGCTGAGAGACTTAATGGGTGATAATAAAAAAGGTTTTTTTCCCTTTTATTTAAAAAAAATCACACGAAGTTGATTCAAAAGTGGGCGAGACAAGGCTGACAAAAAAAGCAGTGCAAAAGGCTGAAAGAAAAAGCCGCCAAAGAAGGAAGTTTCTGGGGAAATCGGATAAAGACAAGATCCAGACGGCAAGAGCAGCCGACGAGACAAGCCAATTGAGAACGTGGAGTGAGAAAGAAGAAAAAGGGCAGCCAGAAGACAACTTGCGGGAAATCGTTTTCAAGCGGAGCAAATATGGAAGTTTTAGAACGGAGCTTTTCGTCTTTCGTTTTCTATCTTTCTGCAAGCAGCAGACGAGCAAGGAAAAAAAGTCGAGTTATCGAAGAAGCAAAGTCCGAAAAAATCAGGTTGGCAGATGAACCGCCAGGGCTATATGTATCTATTCATTTTTGGCTTGTGGGCTGATGCATGAACTGACCCCAAAACGGTGGAGCACAAGCCATAAGCCTTTGCAAGCTTGCTGTTCACGGCCATGCTTTATCGCAACTACTACCTCTCGTCTCTCTATCCACCTTATGCTGTCAACTTGGGAGGCTGCAGAGTTTTCGTCCTTCATTTTCCAATTAATTCCTGCTCTTCTACATAGAAACCCATTGGGATATTTCCATATATCTAAGACAACAATTGCTCCTTCCGCCTAGATACCCATAGTTCTTTTTCGTTGGCTACAAGCAATGGAAACTTGAAGCGCATTACATATATCATAATTTCACAATCAAATCAACTGATAACCAGCCACTTTCCTTAGCGCTCTGCTATATCACACCACCTGCTACTTATTAATAATTATAATAAAAGAACAAAAAATTCGAGGCCTCATTGCTGTAAACAAGCTTTATTTCCAATTTGGTCTCCAACAAGAAAAGAAGCTTTTCCCAATAACCCCAACCCCTCATCTGAAGTTCTATGTTCCAACCCCCATTTGGCTTTACACGTGTAGTGAGTAGTGCAGGCAGCTGCCCTGTTCGGCACCTTGCAAATCAAGATAAGCGCCATCTCGAGGGAGGGGCATTAGCTTTCTGTAGCTTCGTTTTTTTTTTTTTTTTTTTTTTTTTTTTTTTTTTTTCGTTCAGCCTTGTGTTTTGTTTCTTGCGCATTTTGGAGAGGAACCTTTCCCAGACGAAACAAAACAAAGAAAGTAATTACATTCCCTGTCTTCTTGGATTGTTTCAGCCCTGGTGCAAAAAGAGAAAAGAAGGAGCTAAAGAAGGGTTTCTGTAAGTCCTCACTCAGTTGTATGCATGTACTGAAGCCCTCAAAAGGTTCGTCACTACATCGGGTACATGCATAATACACAGCTTTGATTCTGTGACTTACATCATTACATTCTCGACTTATAATCTCTCGATCTTATGTTTCTTACCCATAAACACGCGCACCCACAGTATGGCTGAAGAATTTAACATCATTTCTTCCATCCGTTACGATCCTCTCCTGGAGGCTGCCTATCAGAATCCCGACTTCCCCCATGCCGCCTGGAACTCTACCCACCGCTCACGGCACTACATGCTCGACTTCCACCGTGATCGCCTGAACCGCGCTGCTACTCACTGGGTCTGGAACACGGCTCGCGATACAATCAGTGGGCCGGGCGGACTTGCTAATCTTGCCAGTATTATTGACGCCGCTGTGCAGGATGCTGGGGCTCAGGACCGTGCTCAGGCCGTCCGGCTCGAGCTCTTGCGTGACGGTTCTCTCAAGGCTGTGCTTCGTGATGTCGGCCCGGCCACTTTAGAGGACTTGTACCCTAGCGAGTTTGCGACACCGGCATTAGCACCAGTAACAAGTGCTGCACTAACTGAGGTTGCTCTGCCGTCGTTCACAGTACATCTAGACACGTGTGCCACGGAGGCGTCACCATTCACGCACTACAAGACGACAAAGCGAGATATGTACAATGCAGCACGTGGGCGGCTGGGCATCACAGCCGGCGATTCAGCAGAAGTTCTAATCATGAATAACCGTGGTGAGGTCATGGAGGGAAGTATTACGACACCCTTTTTCTGGCGTGGAGGCCGTTGGGTGACACCACCAATCCCAGCTGCGTATCAGGATCATCTTGGTGCCGGTGGGCAGGACGGTACAACAAGGCGATGGGCTCTAGAGCAGTAAGTTGTGCTGAGGCAGTGGGGAGAATACTGAGAGAACCATGGCTACAGATATTATGCCCGAAGAGAGTATGACTAACACGTAGGTTATAGAGGCTTTGCTGTCCAAGACACAGTGCATGTTGACTCGATCCAAGATGGAGAAGTTATCTGGATCAGCAACGGCGCCCGAGGATTTTTTAAGGCCACAGTACGAAGGGAGCCCTTAGTCGCCAGAGCAACGGAATAAGGGTTAAAAGCTATCTTGAGGATGTTTAGAGCAAGAACTCAGTTGTCCTGTGACTTAAAGCTTCTTGCGCCATACTACGTTACGATGGCCGTGGCACTTCTTCTGCTTAGCCTTGTTTGTTACGTGATTCATGAAATATTGAGATTGATCAGTTGATAATTGATATACAGGGGACTCCGCCTACATAGGCGGGAAACGAAGATCAGAGTTAAACGAAGATGAAGGGAATAAAAAGCAAAAGCGTTTAAACTGGGTCGTCTCAAGGTCCAGAAAGAGGAGATGGTGCGTTTTTTTGTGGTAAAAAAAGTAGAAAGAGAAGAGAGGGCAGAACAAAGATGGAAATGAAGCAAATGGTATCTGTAGTGGAGGCAGCAGAGCAATGAAGACAAAAAAGAATCGGAAATAGAGGCTGTAGTCGTGAGGGTAGTAGTAGTGAGAAGCTTGCTGAAGAGCGAGCCTACCGCTTACATGAGAGAACGAGAAAGGCAGAGATGAATAATAATAATACAAGGCCACAAGAAAGTATTTTATACGTCGCATGGCGTTTGCGCAACTGACGAATAGAAAGAGAAATGAAAAACAGACACGGGGAGGTTATCAATGCTATCGTTTTTGGCGCGGAATGAAAAGGCCCCTCAATAGACAAGCTATTGAACTCTAACCCTCATGCAAAGGAGATGGACAAAGAAGAGAAGAAATAGGGAGAGGCGATGGAGAGAAGAAAGGGCCTCTCTTTTTTTACAGCACTGGCGGCGGTGAATTTGAACTAGCATTGTTCAGTCGCAATGCGCCCTGAAGCTCTGTAATTTGTGCCATCATAGACAGCTGCTCCTGTTGGAATTGCGTACGCAGATCCTGGTTCTCTTGCTGAAGACGCTTGACCTGCTCACGCAACTCTAAGACTTCATCTGAAGACGTTCCGTCGCCGCCGGCATTCTCGGCATCAATCTCACCAGTGCTAGCAGCCACTCCGGTACTGCTTCCAGGAGCTGGGCGCTTCCGGACAGCTGGCAGGTCGCCTAGTCCACCCTTCTCACTTTCATCACTAAGCGACTGTGCCTCGTCGGGAGGTGAGGCAATACCAGACGTGTCCGACGTGTGCACACGACGCAAGTGCTCGTTGAGGTTTTCCTGGCGTGAAAAGCCCTTGCCAGTGTGCCGCTTGCAAGATAGATGGGGGCAGTTGACAGTTTTTTTTGGACCGCCATGTTTGCCGTGAACCTCACGCTGGTGGCGAAGTAGGCCACCCGAATAGGTGAAACCAGGAAGCTTGTCGCACCCAGGCTGATCGCACCGATATGGACGCTCATGTTTGTCCATATGTTTGCTATTTAGGTAGACTGTTAGCAAGAGACAAGAAAAGGAGGGGGGCTTGAGCAGCAAAATGGAATAGACACAAAAAAACATTGGCCAATGGTGTTGGAGACTTACTTCCACTCGCATTTGCGATTAAAGGCCCGCTGTGCATCCGAGCAATATTCATATGTGCAGTGATACTTGCCGTCACTCTGTTTTTCTACCTCCCGTTCTGGCTTTGTTATGAGCCACATACGCAACATGGCTTTACCAGGGCTCAGAGGCGGTCTAGACGGATACGTACTTGATGTCAATATCTGCTGCTGCGGAAACATGTCAACATCAAGCGCGTCGTCTTCGTTAATTTCGGCGTCGGCGTTGGAGCTAGAGACGCCAGCATCGCCAACAGATTCGGGCTCCTGACCAGGCTCGTGTTCAGGTTCTAGTTCAGTCTCAGGCCCAGGCCCGGGCTCATGCTCAGTCTCGGGTTCTGCTTGAATATCTACACGATTGTTCATGGTTTCGGGCTCTTCTATATGCGGGCTTCTGCTCTCGGCCTCGGGGCTCTTGAGATCGGACAGGTGGAGCTCGGTATGTTCAGCCAGAGCTGGCATTCCTGCTAATGCAGCGATGGATAGGTTTGGGATTGGAGCAGTGGACAGGTCAAGGTGAGCGTGCTCGGCTACAGAGACGGCAATAGCCATGGCAGCCTCTTCTTCTATAATATTGCGCTCGTGGTCCTCGACAGGGAGCAATGGGGGCGACGGTCCAGGAACTGATACATTAAATGACAGATCAGGGACGGCATCGTTGCTATAAGGATCCGGAAGACTAGCAGAAGGATCGTTATCAGCTATAGATGAGTAGGAAGTCTCGTGGATGAACTGCCGCGGTTCGTACGCCACAGGCATTATGGAGGCAAAGACATCTGACTCAGCTTCGGGGTCATTAAAGAGGTGAGTGTCATGATGGCTGTTATGGTGGTTGTTGTGACTATTGCTGTGACTATGGCTGTAGCTGTAGCTGTGGTTGTGGCTGTGGTTGTGGACATGGCTTTGATTGTGGTTGTAGTTTTGAGTTTGATGTTGGCATTGGCTATGGGGTTGATTTTGGATCTGGACTTGAATTTGGTTATAATTGTGGTTATGATGTGGGGTTTGACCAAAACTTTGGCCAATCCCAAGGCTATGCCCAAGGTTGGAGGGCGGCTTTGACGGCACCGGATCAGGCAAAAGGCGGGAGCCGCCATGGCTGCCACGATGTAAGGGCTGATAGCTTGGAGGCGCATGCGGGTGCGAAGTTGGATGTGAGTGGGGTGGGGGGTGCTGCTGCAGCTGCTGGGGATGGAGCGAGACGGCCGAGCCAACAGGCGACGGCGTCGAAAGCAGCGCGTGGATAGCTGGGACCGCCGTGGTTGCTACTAAGCCCGTGGCCGACGACGGAGCCGGTGGCGGCCTATGTTGGTGCTGGATGTCGTGCTGGTCCCGGTTTCGGTACCAGTGTCGGTGCTCCGTAGCTGCAGCTGGGGTGGGTACTGGAACTGACGACAAAGATGAGTCTGAGGCCAAGGAAGAGTTGGGGCCAAAGGGAGGAGGAGGTCGGTCGTCACGATTATGCCGTGAAAGAAAATGATCCACAGTGCAAACAGCCGGCGCTCATATGCAGGGCGCCGAAAAACTGCGGAGGTCTAGAAGGCAAGAGCAATAGGATGGGCCGGGCCGGGCCGAAGAGAGACGCAGAACAGATGGGAAACAGGCAATTTTTAGCCACAGTAGGAAGGCGAGCTATCGTGAAACCTTGTGGGTCTGATCGCGAGGGAAAAAAAGAATAAGAAAATAAGAAGCCGTGCGAAGAGAAATAGAAATAAACAAAAACAAACAACTAATGACGCTGCAAGATCTCGTGATAATTGATCGGTGCTGAAAAAATGATTATCACGGTCAAATTCCTGTCAATAATTGTTGCGATGGATGGAGGAGTGAAGCACCCTTTGTGATTTATTAGCCGATAATCAGCCGATGACCGGAGGCTCAACAAGTGCACGTGACCTCATATTGAGGCGCCGCCGGGCGGCTAGCACCCTCTGGGGGACCGCAAAAAGGGGTCTTGCCGTGGATCGAACACGGGACCTCTCGCATGCGGTGCTTTAGGGTTAACCCTAAGCGAGAATCATACCACTAGACCACAAGACCGTATTAATATGAATGACGTAAAGAGCGAGTCTTAGCAACACTTAAAAAAACGCATTTGGAAAGAGCAGAATTTTTTTTAATAAATTAATATTTTTGTGAAAAAAAGGGGGCAAATAACGAGTGGCTAGTATCTATAGAATATGAAAGCTCTGACCGATGTCATTTGTTGAAGTTTTCCTTCGCATATATAGCTTACTTTAAGCCATACTCTTTTTTCTACATCGCTTCTGGAAGACCCAAGGAGAGGGATTCGCCTAGACGCAGTGACAATAAAAGAATCCGCCAAACTATGCATGTGCGGTTATAAGCGTAGTGGCACCCCTGGATGAATAACGACAGATCGATAAGACCCCTTGCCCTCTTCCACAGATGCTACTACTAGCTTATTTCTGCTGTTGATCAGTGGCTTGTCTGTGGTGCCTATCAACCCAGACCTCGGGACCTGGCAGGACCGATCCGGTCTACAAAGGCTTTGCTCTCCCCTCTCTGCTCCTCTCGCCGCTATAGGAAGCATGGCCTTTGCCGGGCTAATAGGGAAAAAAGCGCCTAGAGAGGGGGAGTTATTTTTAGGCAGGCGGCCAATCAGACTTTTGAGGGCTTTAGTCCGTTTTAGCATCTCCACTTGCTTGGATCTGACAATCACGTCAAAGACGCACGCGCAGGTTTGTAGAGGGCGCATGCGTTCGGCCCAGCTTAGAGAGATGTTGTGCGTATATCAGGAACTTCGGCTGCGCTCGCAAGATCTGGCTGCAGCGCTGGCATTTGCATGACTCCAGCCAAGGGCTTTCTTCTGACTGCCTTCTTCCGGTGGTTCTTCTCCTCTCACTACTGCCTTTTCCTCCTATGGAGCTGCTCTGCTTGCTGGCTCTGATAATCTCGCTCGCACGCTTTCAAGGCCTGCTTCACTATCCGTCCTCGCCAGTCTTGCTTCTCTTTTTCTTTTTCTTTTCCTTTTTATCCCTACGCCAGTCACCTCTGCACACTCAGTCGGTAGTAAGCCTTGCTTCCGCTCCTCCATCATCGGCCATATATTGCCTGTAATAAGGAAAGCTCAGATCATTTTCTTTCCTCGTTCTCTGCTTTGTCTCGGTTCATTCCCATTTTTCCTGACGCAAACAACTCATCGCGCGCGCGTACTTTCTTTTGATATCTTCATCGACTTTTATACTATTTCCTGGCATATTCACGGCCTCTGTTTTGCCCTGTGTCTGGCTGTGATTTGTAATGAGCAGCGGTTATTGAGAAAAATAATGGCGATCCTTTGTTCTAATTGTCCCTTAGTCACCGTTTCAACCTTCACTCACTCTCCCTTTTATTGACCCGCCCCTTCCCCTTCTCTCGTCTTCTACCTCCTCCTCTTCACCATCTTCTTCTTAATCTACACTCTTCCTCTTCTTGCAAGCCATGTCCTTGTCCATCCGCGGTCCCCAAGCGGACCCTGAGCCTGCAGCCAAGCCAGCACCTCTTGTTTCTGCAGACCATGCCAAAAGCCTGCCAACGGTGGAATATTCCGCCGAAGAGGCCGAGCGCATGTACCGCCGGCTTGACTGGCGCATTATCCCAGGTAGGCTTGTCCTCTTGCGCTTTAGTAACACCATCTTCTCTATGCTAACCCTATCTCTCTGCTCAGCTTTCTGGGCCCTCTTTTTCTTGTGCTCCGGCATTCGCTCCAACATAGGTGTTGCGCAGACTATGAACCGGAAGGAAGGCCATGATCTGATGAGCGAGCTGGAGCTGACTTCGAAGGACACTTCTACTGCCTTGGCATTGTTCTATATTGCCTACACCATCTTTGACGTCCCATCCAATCTCGTCATGACGCGGTTCAGTCCCCGCGTGTGGATGGCCCGAATTGTAACTGCCACTGGAATAATTGGCACCTGTTTTGCTGCTGTCCAGGATGCCTGGAGTCTCAAGCTACTCCGGTTTTTGCTGGGTGCCGTGATTGCCGGCATGTGGTCGGGCATGGCTTTCTATTTGACCATGTTCTATCCGCCATCGCATAGCGGCAAGCGCATTGGTATGTACTATACCGCAGCCCAGGCCTCAGCGGCCGTTGTAGGCCTGGTCTCGGCTGGCTTCCAGAAAATGGATGGTATAGGGGGACTGGCTGGGTTTCAGTGGATGTTTCTGTTGTGGGGGTTTGTGACTACAGCCGTTGGCGTATCACTGTTGTGGTGGCTGCCTGACCGGCCCTTGGTGCCTGGCCAGGCGCGGCTGCGCAAGGGCTTTGTGCGCTTCATCCCCGCAACCCCTGAGGCTCTGACGGGCCGAGATGCACAGATACACTACCAAGACCTACGCCGCGTCTACCACACACGGCGATGGAAGCTCCATGACCTAGGCCGTGTGCTGATTGACTGGCGGCTGTGGCCATTAATGCTCATGTATTTTGGCGTAGTGGGTGTGGGCATTGGCACTCAGCTCTACGGGTCCGTCATAATTGCCTCAATCCAGCCCAGCGCCAGTACAATCGTTGTGTCGCTGCTAGTTGCGCCTATTTGGATCATCGACCTGTGTTCCATCCTGCTGGTCGTGCCCTTGTCGGATCGTTACCGCCAATACCGGCCCTTTTTCTTTGTTGGTGGCGCGTGTATCCAAATTGCCGGCCTTCTCACCACCACATTTGCCATGGAAAACGGCTGGGCACGTTACAGCGGCCTGTTGATGGTCGGTTTTGGCCTTGGGCCGACTATTCCCATTTGTATGGCATGGACTACGCAGATTTTCCAGAAACGCCACGGCGATATTGGTGTGGCGGCAGCTACTGCTGTGGTATCTGGACTAGGAAATCTTGGCAGCATCACTACGACATATGGCCTGTACACTGGCTGGGATGACGATGCCAAGCCGGGGCCCTACCGCTTTCGCAAAAGCAACTTGGCTATGGTCGGCATTCTGTGCATGAGCATCCTTAGTAGCCTAGTTATGTTTGTCCTGCTGAGGGTCTTTGGTGCCCCACCCATCCAAGAGCTTAACGCCGATATCGCAGATGATGCGGAAGCCGAGGCCGAAATTGCGTGTAAGAGCCAGCGCTCGCCTAGCGATATGGCAAGCAGCGATCAAGAAAAGAAGAGTGGCTTGAGTGAGGCAGTGTTAGTGCGTCAAGAACGTGCTTGAAAAGAAAGATGGAGGGACCTGAGTCTGCCTTTTTTTGTTTCCATTTTTTTTGGCGTTTTGGCCTCTTGTGCTTCTTTATTTCTTGTTTGTTTGTGTGGCGAGCGCCCCGCAGGACTAAGGAGGCTGGTGCTCCTGTACATGTAATTGCACATGCACACGTATGACGAGAGTGAAATATAGACGTTTTAACTGCCTCGTGGTACTTTGGACATATCCCCAAGGCGTCTTTTTGGCATCTGTTTGTATTTCCCGCTTGCTGTTTCCAGTTCTCCAATGCTATTTGGGCGCTCCTTTTTGTTCACTTGTTGCGAGATATGCCCCCCTCCCCCCCTCGTTTCCCCTAGCCATGGACAGACACACCACGCCTTTTCCTAATCTGCTAGTAAGCATTGAAAAGAAGCTTCTTTGCCTAATTTCTTGCTCACTCGTCGATCTCCTTCCCGCTCGTTCCTAGCCCGCAAATAACCTTCCTAATACAAACATCATGCGTTAAAAGAATAAGCAGTGCATACACGTGAGGCTGAATGATCCGCTCCTCAAAAACTCAAATAATAGGACATGTATGTAACACAAGACGTGGAGTGGAACCAACCCTACCTCGGTCTCGAGGTCGAAATCCTTCGCAAGCTTCATACAGCAACTGCTTCCTGTATTATTAGGGTTAGAAAATAGCTGGCCTTGCCCAACGCCGAGATGACAGCATGACTACGTGGTGACACAAGCACAAAATAGACCCCTAACATCGAAGCCTTCGGTCATACGCCCAGCTTGGATGCGCAGGTTTTTCACATTCATTTAGCCGTCCTCTATTTTATTCTATTTTTATCATCTGAGACATTGCATACACGATAGAAGCACACGTGAAGGCTATTCGCTGGCTACTCCCTTGGTTGTTCCTTCCTCTTTGCCTGCTTACTATGTGCGTTTTCTTTTCTTGTTTCTTTCTTTTGTCCCTTTTTACCCTATCCCGCCCCTTCTTCCCCTCCAGCCTGGCCGTATATGCAGATGCACAGTGACAACGACTAATGCATGTGCATTTGAAAGATACAACCTACCAGCTGTGACGACAAAGGCTTCTCCAACAGCACTGCATGTTTCGCCCATCCTTTGCTAAGTGGTAAAGAGAATACAAATAACCTGAACACTTAGCCCGCGTTGCATCGAGTACGCTCGCTCGAACGGCTGGTGTAAATAAGTGAGCGGGTGGTGCATCCTTTCGGGGCCAGTCTTGGGGAAGAAAACACACCTGTCCGATAGTTTCCTCTCCTCTCCTCTTTTTTATCAAAGAGGCCCTTTAGCTTTCAAGCTTAAGAGACTCTACTCGGAGAGGAGAAAAGCGGAGACCCGCGTCCGATGTAAGGCTGACGGGATCTGCAGTGTAGCTATCGCTGAGGGGATTCCTCTATCGGGCCTCTCTGGGCCTAGTCTAGGCTCAAGGTAAGCTAGTAGGGCGGAAAGTGGAAATAGATAGGTGACCGTCTCTGTAGCATCGAGGGTACGTCTAAGTCCATGTATGTCTCTGTATTTTGTCTCTGTTTGTGTCTCTCGCTGCCCTTGAACTGAATCCTGCGTGTGCTAAGGAATAGTCAGCTGCTGCATGGGGGGCAATGCCCAACGCCCCATATCTGTACTCCTAAGCTCAAGCAATGTCCTCTGTGAGTCTGGTTCTCCCACTCCGCTCCGGCTTTCCCGCTTCTTGCTACTGGGTTATGGCCTGTGTTTGGTTGAGTTCAGGAGAAAAGACTAGCCACTCCAAACAAACATGACCACAAACCAAACTTTTGTATGCGCATTTTGTGCCTGTACCATTCTGTTTTCACATAGCACGACGGGCTACAAAAAACAGGTCAGAACACAGGCCTTGCATGTCAGCCGCCACACACGGAGACTTAGCTGGTTAGACTACAGCCAAGACTCCAGATGCAGCGTCAACCCATCACGACGCACCCAAGCTTCGCCCTCTCGAAGTTTGGTTGACATACTAGAAAGGCTTGGCAAAATAGCTATGCGGGCGACTTTGGCTGTTTCTTTTGCTTTTGCACACGGCTCACATAAGACGGAGAGAGGGAAAGAAGGCTGGGCTACGGAGCTGCAGAAAAGACAAAACATGTGTGGGGTAGCAGCAAGATGATCAGGACGCGCGGACAAAAAGAATGCAAAGAAATAGAGAGGAAGAAGGGTATGAAAGGAAGAGGAGAACGAGGCAAGGCAAGAAGCCAAGAGCCTTTTCACTTGTGAGCTGGGGAAACGAAAAGAAAGAAGCCAGCAATAGGGCACCACAGATGCCTAGAGCGATTGGATTGGAAAAGAGACGAAATAGCATTCGTATCCATATCGAGAGGTGGGGATGTGCGGGTGTACTGCATGCTGTTGGCTTGGCCTTCTTGACCTTTTGGCACATCTTGATACTGGGTTGACCTGTTGTCATTTCTGCCCTGCGCAACAGCCACGGCCTGTCTATCTGAGCTGTGCTAGAAATCACGTCAGAGATGGCTTGCTTGTCGTTTGTTCTAGGGCAAATCAGGGCAAGAAGATGAATGCTACAGTCTGCAGCTAGTGTGAACGGAGTTTATGCCTGGATTTGGGACTGCATGCGAGTGTGACGTCGTACCCAGTAGAGTTTCGAGGTGGGAGAGAACCGATCGTAGCCTGATAGACCCATGGTTGACATACGACGTCTGCTTGGTAAAGCAAGAAGAGGCTAAGCTAAGTCAGACCAAAGCATATAAGCTACGCAAGTCTCGCAAATCTCATGTCCTGTTTCTCTCCCTCCTCTCTCCTCACCACCGCAGCTAAGACTCGCCTTTCTCAAGCCCTTGTGTGTGATCTGCCTCAGCTCGCGCGGTTTTCCCATTGCATTCTTTGTCTTACTTCCTTCTTCTCTCTCCTCTTCTTCACCTAAAAAGAAAACACAATGAGGTTCTCTCTGGGTCTTCTGGGCCTTGCACTGTCGGCTTCGGCCGCTAAAGGAGGTGGCTCTGGCCATGACAGCCCCAAGCAGGCCATCACAGCGACCACGTACGAGATGACAACTGTCTGCCCGGTGACTAACACCGTGACGTGGGGAGGATCGTGAGTATACCCCAAAAACTAGGAAAAGCCTTGGGTAGAATCGTAGCCCTTGCTGACAGTACATCTTTCTTTTGTATAGGACCAAGGTCTGGACCACCCTCACTACTTCAACTATCACTGTTACCAAGGGCGATGACAAGACTGTTACTGTTCATCATCCGGACACGACCGTTGGCACTACCACTGAGGTGGAGCTCACTTATGTAAGAGGCCGGCCGGAAACCTTGATGTTTTTTTTAGCGGCGCTGGGGAGAAATACTAACCTCTCAATAGACCACTGTCTGCCCCGTCACCGAGACGATCACAAAGGGCGGGTCAACGGTGACTTCGACCTACACCACCACGTCGGCCGTTGTCACAAAGGTCCCTACAACCGTCTATGAAACAGCCACTCTGCCCGATGTGACTGCGGTTGCCAACACCCTCGTGTTAACAACTTACACCAAGAAGATCCCCGTGACCAAGACAACGTTGGTTGGCGGCAAGACTGAGACAGTGACTTACACGGCCACTTCGACCATTATCACCAAGGTCCCTGAGACCAAGGTCGTGACTGACAAGGCCCCGGACGTCACTGAGCATGCAACTGCCTGGAAGACCGTGACTGAGACTCACAAGGTGCCTGTAGTCTCAACTTTTGTTGTTGATGGCAAGACCGTGTACAACACATACACGAAGTACACCACTGAGGTCCTGACTGTCCCCTTCACCAAGGTCATCACTAGCCAGGGTCCTGACGTCACCCAGCACGTCGACCAGTGGAAGACGATAACCGAGACCAAGAAGATTCCTGTAGTCTCCACTGTTGTCGTTGATGGAAAGACTGTGTACAATACATACACCAAGTTCACCACACAGACCCAGGTTGTGCCTGTGACCAAGGTCGTCACTAGCAAGGGCCCTGACGTCACCCAGCACGTCGACCAGTGGAAGACGATCACCGAGACCAAGAAGATTCCTGTAGTCTCAACTGTTGTCGTTGATGGAAAGACCGTGTACAATACATACACCAAGTTCACCACACAGACCCAGGTTGTGCCCGTGACCAAGGTCGTCACTAGCAAGGGCCCTGACGTGACCCAAGGCGTGACGCAGTGGCAGACAGTCACCTCCACCAAGGAAATACCCACTGTGTCAACCACGGTTATCAACGGCGAGACCATCTACAAGACCTACACTGTCTTCAAGACCGAGGTGGTCACTATTCCCGTGACGTCCGTTGTGACTTCTGAGCTGCCTGATGTGACTTCTGTCGTGAAGAAGTATGACACCCTCACGCTGACCAAGAACGTCCCTGTGACTTCGTACGTTGTTGAGAACGGCGAGACCATCTACAAGACCTACACCAAGCAGGTGACGATTGAGACCACCGTACCTCACACTGTTGTCGTCACCTCTGAGCTTCCTGATGTGACTTCTGTCGTGGAGAAGTATGACACAATCACGCTGACCAAGAACGTCCCTGTGACTTCGTACACTGTTGATAACGGCGAGACCATCTACAAGACCTACACCAAGCAGGTGACGATTGAGACCACCGTACCTCACACTGTTGTCGTCACCTCTGAGCTTCCTGATGTGACTTCCGTCGTGGAGAAGTATGACACTATCACGCTGACCAAGAACGTCCCTGTGACTTCGTACACTGTTGATAACGGCGAGACCATCTACAAGACCTACACCAAGCAGGTGACGATTGAGACTACCGTACCCCACACTGTTGTCGTCACCTCTGAGCTGCCCGACGTGACCTCTGTCGTCAAGCAGTACGACACGGTGGTTTTGACCAAGAACATTCCCGTGACCTCGTACATTGTTGATAACGGCGAGACCATCTACAAGACTTACACCAAGCAGGTCACTGTAGAGACCACCATCCCTCACGTTGTCCTGGTCACCTCTGAGCTTCCTGATGTGACTTCTGTTATTAAGGAGTACGACACCGTGGTATTGACCAAGAACGTTCCCGTAACTTCGTACACTGTCGAGAACGGCGAGACTATCTACAAGACCTACACCAAGCAGGTGACGATTGAGACCACTGTACCTCACACTGTTGTTGTTACCTCTGAGCTTCCAGATGTCACCCATACCAAGGACGTCGAGGCCACTGCCGTCGTCACCGAATTTGCGGCGACCACCAAGACCAACTTTGTCGGCGGTGAGACTGACTACGTGGTCCAGACCAAGTACAAGACATCCACTGTTACTGTGCCTACCACAGTGATTGAGTACGTGACTTACGGCACAACCGTCACCAAGCAGACCGATCTGTACACTACCACTACCTGCCTTGTGGCTACGACCACCACCGTTGCCGAGAATACCACTGTGACCGTGTACCAGACCGACTACAAGACCCTCACGTACACCAAGGCCAAGACCTGGACTGATGTTGCGCCAACCACTCTGACCACCACTGTGCACGTCACCGAGACCAGCAAGGTCCCAGGCTACGACAAGGACTACACCGCACCTCCCGTTATTGTCACCGTGACCAAGACCAACTGGGCTTCTATCCCAGGCAGTAAGTGGACCAAGTCCAGCGAGCCCACCACCCTGTACACCACCACGACGGTGCCGGGAGATAGCAAGAGTTATGCCCATAAGAAGCGTGCAACGGACGACACTGGCTCTCTCCTGACTGAGACGGAAGTAGTTGCTCCTGAGGTTACCGACATTGCTGAAAGCTTGTCCGGAACCGATGTTCTGCCTAGCATTACCGCTGGAACTGTGGATACGCCTGACATCATTGCTAGCATTCCTGGAACCACTGTAGTGCCTGACCCCATTGCAAGTGCCTCCGGAACCGTGGATATGCCTGACATCATTGCTAGCATTCCTGGAACCACTATTGTACCGGATGTCACCGCGAGCGCCTCTGAAACTGATGTTGTAACCGACTCCCCCACGGATGCTGTCTTGCCTACAGCCACAAACTCGAGCCCCTCCTCAGCGGAGACCTCTGGCTCCGACACTAGCAGCAGTTCCAGTGGCAGCGCCGCCACCACTACTGCCCCAATCACAGCTGGAGCCCAGGCTGTCGGTGGCTCGCCTACTCTGGCTCTGACGATTGCCGGTATCTTTGCAGTTGCGCTAATGATCTAAGGCAGACAAAGTGCATCTCGGCCCAAATATAGGATAGGCCCATGACATGGCTGCGAAAACGAACAAGATTCTGGCTGAGCTCTGGCTTGAGAGGAAGAGAAAAGCTCTTCAGGGATAGTGTGAACACGTTGTCACGATGTTCTCCTTCTCTTGTGGCCCTTTCCCTTTTATCATTTTCAAGCTCTATCAGGTTCTATTGTTTTCTCTTGCCGACCAGCTCTGTGTCTTCCTTTCCTGCTTCTCTTGCTTTCTGCTATCCAAACATGAAAGCCTTTCCTTCTTTTGTTGCTTTCTCTCTTCACCGCTGTTCTTCCCGGCTCCCCCCGTCTTTGCCTTTACATCGCACACACTATTTTCTTCTGATAAGTTTACTTTTCCCCTTTGTAGCTGCCCCTCTTCCTCGTGCCGTACCATAGCCCCCTTTTCTTCCTTGTCTTCTCTTTCTTTTCTCTGCTTGATACTTCTTGTTATGATTCTACCTTTTCGGTCCTGCAACGCCGCGACTGACAGTTAATATTATCTTCTTCCCGCCTCCGTATATAACGTTCTATAGTATTGCAAGGCTGTATAACTTATCCATATCAATAATACAAAACACCAGTTATGCACCGTCTATGCTTTCTTGGTAGCGCATTTCAAGTAGTAGCACTAATTGTAACGGTAATGAGGTAGCATAATTCAAGGCACTGTACACACAGTCATGTCATAAAAAAGAGCTAATTTACATGCTAGCAAGCCTCCACGTTAGCACCACCAAAGTCAACTAATATCGATGCTAACCACTGCTCAGCCATCCTCTCTCCAAACCCGCCTCGCATTGGGGGGGGGGGGGGGCTCTCTTCAGTAGTAGGACATGAGAGACAACTCGAGCTAAGCGCCCTTATCTTTTCACGCCCACTTACTCTTTATCATTTCATGGCGGCATTAAATAGACAAACAGCATAGGGAGACTACGCTTTTTCGTATCCGGCCTCTCTCCTTACTGGGCCAGGATCTTGTTCAACTCGACCACAACGGCATCACCCATGGCAGCTGTGCCGACAGAGCCACCCAGATCTTTGGTGCGGGCACCACCATCAATAGCACGCTTAACGGCCTCTTCAACGGCGGCAGCTTCTTCGGGGAGGTTAAGCGAGAAGCGGAGCATCATAGCCACTGACAGAATGGTGCCGATGGGGTTGACGATACCCTTGCCAGAAATGTCAGGGGCAGAGCCTGCGTGTAAGTGGAGAGCCGTTAGCAATGTGTCTGGGAAGTGAGGTGAAGCTAACAAGTAAAGGAAAGGCTATAGGTGATATGCCATGGGCTTTGGATGGAATGACTTTGACATACCGTGAATAGGCTCGTAGATACCGTTGCACTTGCTCTTGCCATCGGGAATGCCGCTCAGACTAGCACTAGGCAGAAGACCGATAGAGCCAGGAATGACGCTAGCCTCGTCAGAAATAATGTCGCCAAACAGGTTGCTAGTGACAACCACACCGTTGAGAGCACGGGGGTTCTTGACCAGAATCATGGCAGCCGAGTCAATCAGCTGGTGTTCGAGCTTCAGGGTAGGGAATTCCTTTTCGAACACCTCGGTGATAACCTTGCGCCACAGGCGGCTAGTTGCTAGCACGTTGGCCTTGTCCAGCGACCAGACCGTCTTGTCGCCACGACGCAGAGCCAGGAAGCCAGCCAGGCGAGCAATACGCTCAACCTCGGCCCGGGAGTAGGGCTCGGTGTCCCAAGCAAGGCCGTCGCCTTCATCCTCCTTGCGCTCTCCAAAGTAGATGCCACCGGTGAGCTCGCGAACAATCATCATGTCGGTGCCGCGGCAAACGTCAGCCTTGAGAGGCGAAAAGTCGACCAACGACTCGGAGGCAAAGCTGCACGGGCGCAGGTTGCCATAGGTGCACATTTCCTTGCGGATGCGCAGAATGCCCTGCTCGGGACGGACCTTGCCAGTGCCCCACTCGGGACCTCCAATAGCACCGAGGAGGACGGCATCAGCGGCCTTGGCAGCGTTCAGAGCTTCGTCGGTGAGGGGGGTGCCATGAGCATCGATGGAGCACTACAGGATAAGGTTCAATCAGAGGTTAGTAAAGCGAAAGCAAAAGAAAACAGACAGATAGTAGCCTAAAAGCGGCCGGAGGAGTAGAGGCAAGACTCACGCCACCCATTAAATGGTTTTGCAGATTGAACTTGATGGGGCGGGCAGCCTCGAGAGCTTTGAGAACCTAAAGTATAAACGAAGAAGCCAGCTAGTCAGTGAACTGGACGGTGTTGAGAGAGTGGAGCCGGTGGTATGAGAGAACGAGCAATTGGCCAGGGCGCAAATTGCCTGCCCATTGTGCGCCGGCATCGTCCTCTTGCCGTCGCAGTCGCAGTCGCAGGCGCAGTCGCAGGCGCAGTCGCAGCCACCATTTGTCGTGTATCTGTGGGTCGTGTGTTGTGAAATACCGGATAGCAAGGGAAAACAAGCAATGGCTCTCATACCTTGACGCCCTCGGCTACGCACTATCAAGACAAAACAACAATCGGGTTAGCTTAGAGAACCATCCACTAAGTCATGCACTGCAAAAGTGTGCAAAAAGCTGCTGCGTACTTACCTCCGGACCGCTGTGGTCACCACCAAACACAACAATGTTAAACTCGCTCATTTTATATGGTAAAATAAATATAAAATGGATGAATAGAAGGAGAAAGAAAAGGATTAAGAATCAAATATGAGGGTTTTATAAGACGAGCACAAAGAAGAGGAAATAGGAAGTGAAAAAAAGAGGAAGAAATAAAACAGGAAGGAGGAAAGGCTGACAAAGAAAAAGCGGATATATTGAAATTCTGACTCCGGTTAACAAAGCGTGAGAGTCAATTGTCTACGTTATCAATGGGATCAGACGAAGAGATACAAAAACTACCAGGTAGAAAATAGAAATCTGTCAACACAATCAGGCAACAGCATAGGTCGATCGCCAGTTGATGGCGCATCTGCTGTGCTAATAAGCACAGCTTGTTCTACTTTGCTTCCTTCTGCCTACCCCCCTTCCCTTTGCTGCTCAAAAATTCAAACTCCGTCCCCTCCTCCGCCAAATCCGAGATCGGAGCCCCATTCTCCCCTGCTTCTGGCCCCATATTTAACGGCAGTCATATCAAAGCGAGCCCCGTTTTGAACCTCCGCAGGCTTTACCCCCTCAACACCCTACCACCGCTCCACCCAACAATACCAATTATGTGTTCATTTCTTTTACTGCTTGTATAAAAAATCAAGTCGTTAGGAATTTTTATTACATCAACTTCGTCGTATCGTTAGAAATTGTTACCTGTTGGTGTGACTCACACGACCCTTCCTCGTCCCCCTCCTGTTCTTTGTATTCCACCACTGATAAAAGAAAATTACACAAAATGACTCGCTATCATGATAATAATATAATACCTGGGCCAAAAAAAACCCCTACAAAATACTAACCAGCCGCAATAAAAGGAGACAAGACTGGATAGCCTGCCTAGCTACATACGCGGTCGTTATCGCATATCAGCCCCAGCAGCCTGTACAGTCACTGGTGCAGGAACTGGCACTGGAACTACAGAGACTGTTGCAGGAGCTAATACTTTAGCCGTCTCTGCGCTTGCCTTCGACTTGCCCTTTGCTTTTGGCTTTGGCCCAGGCTTTGCTCTTAACTTAGACCCAGGCTTCGGCCCAGGCTTGCCCCTTATCGTCGCAGTTTGTAGTGTCGGACTCGGCTTTGCTGGGGGTACCGCCTGTGTCGCCTTGGAGGATACGTCAACACAGAACGCGCATTTATAGGTTGTGGATCTAGTTTGCGCGGAAACGTTGATACATGCTCCGTGCAACCACTTCTGGCACGAGTTGCTATAATAACGCCTTCCGTGTTAGCTAAACAGACGCTCGCAACTCACAAGATTCTCGTTGAGATCATCGCTTACCAGTTCACCATAAATTGACTTCCAACCTGCTCCGGGGCGTCTTGCTGACATATACAACGGATAGTGCTTGTGGTAGCCCCTGGTGTTGTACCTTGTCCAACCTTTCCTCCCACTGTTGCCTGGATCAACGGAGCCATGGCGATGTTTAGACCCGGCTGTACATCATGGCACTGGGTCGCTATAGGCGCCTGCGAATTTGGGAACTTCATGTGGATAAAAGAGATGTCGAGCCCGGACCGCGCTTCTGTAGGCCGTGATCCCAGTTTCGTGGCAAAATTTGTGCCATTGGAACTTCCATTTTTAATACTTGCAGCGTTGTTCATTTTTGCGGCGCTCTTATTGTTTTTGTTTGGAATTCCATCGACGCTGCCACCCATTATCGATACCATGACCTCGCTTGAGTGCTTGCGCCGACTCTCCCGAACCTTTAGCAGTTCGCACATTGCATTGCCTTCTCTAGCACCCCTACCGTTGTCTGTGCTCAAGGAAGCACGCTCTTTATCCATTGATTCTGAATCCAAATCGCTATCGTCCAGTTCTAATGGGGAGTTGCTATAATGTGCTTCTGAAGGCGTAGCTCGTGTGCTTCCACTATAGCTATCAGGGCTTCTGCGGTATGATGACAAGGGATTATACGTTGTAGATCTGCGGTCATCTGAGCCACCAAGCTTGGAGCCGCGTCCGGGAATGATTATAGGTTCGTCATCGCTGGAAGAGTCATAGTATTCAGCAGGACTGTAACTGCGCGATCTCCTGTCTTGCTCGCGGCCAGGGTGTCGGCGAGAAGGCTTTGGTGGCGGTGGAGGGGGGAGTGCCTCAGCATGTGCACGGCCCATAGCATCAATGACAAATTTAACCGATGGACTAGCTGGTCTAGATCTAGAGACAGCGGGCTTCTGCGACACATCAGAAGATGTCAATTGGGCTAACCTCAAAGACCTTGCAGAGACTACTCTATCACCAGACATTGAACGAGATCCAATCAGTGGTCTAGTGGGCTTAACTCCATTTACACCAATGCCGGGAGACTTGGAACGGATAGCGGGAGCAAGGGTTGAGAGATTAGCAGGCCGTGCAAGAGAGCGCTTAGAGCGGGCATCACTAAAGCTCCGCTGTAAATTGGGCCTTGAAAGCTTGGCTGCAGCTACATTCATAGTCGACTTATTCTCTTTCAAACTTGTCGACCGATATAGCTCACGTGCGGAGCTAGATCTAGAAATAGGGTCAAGGCCGCTGTTTCCAGCATAGCCTATAGAAGAGGAATCAGCCATGGCGACAGCGCCATCTGGAATTGTCGATTCTAGAGGTGGTGGCTGGGGGTGGGAAATGGGGGCAAAGCTGCTAGGAGAATCTAGAATGCAAGGAGACTGAGAATAGATAAGACCAGGATTGACTGCAGTGGGATTCTCAAGCATAGGAGACGGAAACGTTGGTGACATTGCTGCAATATCAGCTGCAACGCTAGTATTTATGGCAGAAGGCAGTGGCTTTGCGGCTAAGGGGCGTCTTCGTTTAACGGGCAAAACCATTGTCATGGGCAAAGATGCTGGTACTGGTGGCGAAGTCGAAGCTAAGGTCTTGGAGCGAGCATTTTGTTGCATTTGTTGTGGACTGCCTGCAGGAAGAGGAAGAGATAGGGACCCAGCAGTAGCGATGGAGTGGCTATTGAACATCTGAGTATCCTGGTTATTCCAAGAGTCGAAGCTTGATATAGCGCTGTTTTGGGTAAAGGGATTTTGAGGGTGTAGTTGAAGATGTTGTAGATGTTGCTGCTGCTGGTGCTGCTGTGGCTGTAGCTGTGGCTCCGAGTGTTGCTGCTGTTGCTGAGGGAAATGTTGCTGTGCAAACAACTGTACATCGTCGTCAGTAAAGTCGATGTCCATATTCAGCGGCATATCAGGGTCCCAAATGGGGTTGGTTCCCATAGCAGAGACCGACAGGCCACTCTGGTTCTGGTTCATATAGGGGTCATCCTGGCCGGCATGGATATACGCAGACATGTCGGGCTGGTTTCTATCTGAAGGGTCGCCATGGGCAAAGTTCAGTTGGTTGTTTTGCATAGTAATCTGCGCCTCAAGTTGGCCGCCCTCGTGGGTGCTACTCTCACGGATAGACAGGCCGGGAGAAGCCTTTGTAGTGGTAACTGCGGTGCAGACCCTCTTTTGTTGTCTAGGGCTAGAAGGTGCTGGTTCTGAGAGTGCAATCTCATGTGTTTGCTGTGGGTTTATAGCAGGATAGCCAGTACGAAAAGGTGTATTATGGGCAGGAGAAGCACTGATCGAAAGTCGCCGTTTCGCAGAAAGGCAGTTTGTGTGAGGCGGAATGGCGAGCACGGTAGGAGTGCCACAGATCAAGTCGATCACGGGCGAATTAGAAGACTCGAAGGATGGCAAATCGTCTGGAATACGGCTGTTCAAAAGCAAGGCAGTGCTTGGATCGACTTCTATATTAATAGCAGGTTTACAGATTGTCGGTAGAGACTCGAGCACGAGTGCAGCAGCGGGCTCAGATAAGGATGTGGGGGTTGCGATATCCGAGCTCAGTTGACTTGGTGTTGGAGGTTGGGAGCTCGATTGTTGAAGACTGAGACAGGATAGGAAGGTTAACTTTTGAGGACGGGAGAGGATAGTAATAATGGAAGGGGTGGGGGGGGGGGGGGCTTATAAGGAGTGGCTAGAAGCGAGGTATTCCAAGAAGCCTAAGGTGTAATTCAGTGGAGAGAAATAATGGAGAAAAAAAAGATGGAGAAAGAAAAGATGAAGAACAAGAAAGACTCATGTCGACAGGGCAGTCAGCTTGCAAAAGTACTGAAGTTGTGGACAGACAGTTCTAGGCATTGGTGGGGGTAGATAGGTGTCGTCGTAGCTACAGAACAAACCAAACTAAGCGGGCAAACGGACAAGGCAAAGGAAACAATGAAGGATGAAGGGTCCCTCAAGCAGGAAAGAAGTCACGGGCAGGCATTTGGTGAAGATTAAGAGAGGCCAGGAGAGCAATGGCAAAGAGTTGACACAAGGTTGACGACGGTAAAGACTTGGGGAAGGAGAATAGAGCAAAATAGATGGCATCATAGACGTACCTTGGGAGCAGAAGATCGGTATGCATCGCTCCGATATTAAAGAGGATCTATAGCTTTGTATGTCTGGATGGGCGGGTCGAATTAAAGCATAAGACAAAAATCAAAAAGGCCGACTCAGAGAGAAGTGTAGGCAACTTAATAGGTATATGATCAAAAAGAAACAACCAACATGCCGTTAAACTTCCAAAGTCGTAAAAGAAGGCTGGCGAGCAGCAACAAGCGTAAGAGAGAGCAAGAACAAGAACAAAAAGAAACAAGGCCGAAGGTTGAAGCCAAGGCTAAAAAAGAAGAGGGAACAAAAAAATAAAATAAAAACAAGAAGCAAACAGAGAACAATCAAGAACGAAAAGAACAGGGCCCAGGCCTAGGATTCAGACGCAGGGTAGGGAGAGCCCGTATCACATAGGAAAAGTAACAAGAGAAAAGAAGAGAGGGATAGAGTAAAAAAGCCCAAAAAAACGGACGAAGGCGGTGTAGGCGAGGAAGCTATGATGCTATCAGTGCCCCTGGCGAGATGGAAGAAGTTGAGCAAGGGGACGACGGCAGCGGTAAAAATACCAGGCCGAACAGGACGAAGCAGCAGGGCAACAGTGACAAAGAGGTAGCGAGTTCAAGGAAGGAACGACTGGAGAAAAAGAGGGGGGAGAAGCGAGTAGTTGGCCGTGTGAGTTGTGAGCTATTGTGGTGATATTGTGTGAAATGTTGTGGGTGGTGTTCTTATTTTTTTTAGCTAGTCGCTCAGACGTTCTTTGTTCCGTTGCTATGAGGAAAGCTCGCAAAAAAATTGTCAACAAAACAATGCAAAACAAAACAAAAAAGAGCTTAAAAAGAGAAGAGCGAGACAAGAGAGAGATGAAGCCGAGGGATCGATCCTTTCAGTATCTGTTTTGGGATCAAGCGGCGGCGATAAACACAACCGGACAGAAATAAACGGAAACTAGTAAGTAGCTTAAGAGTGTGCAGAAATTTCTGCTCGACTCAAACTTTCACTAGTCAAAAAGTAATGATTTCAACGCGGCGATGATCTGACAAGATGGAGGGGAGCAAGAGAAGGAAAAACAAACAGATTCTTCTTCTCTTCGGCCTTCAGTCTTCAGCCTTCAGCCTTCAGCCTTGTCTTCAGCCTAGTCTTGCAGCCTAGCCCAGCCTAAAGGGCTCTTTTCTGAACAGAAAGTGGGGAAGTGGAGGTGGAGGGATGCTGGCTGCTGAGTGCTGTGATTCGCTGGATTTGTTGGATGGACTGGAGCTGCCGGCCAGCATCTTTTCTCTTTTCTCTTCGACGTCAATTAACGCACATGTACAATACAGCAACCTCTAATTTTGCGCCTCTAAACCTCACGCATCATTAGTCTAACCCGCCACCACTATCACGGAATCACCAAACATGACGGTCAGCAAAAATTGCCCCTCCCCCTCCTAAAGGGAAGCCTCTCCTAGTATCCATTCCAATGGAGGAAAGAAGCGTGAAAGGCAAGCAAGACAACTAGACCCCAACTTGGCAAAAAGCCGTCGCTCTTTGTTTCTCGTCTGCTTGTTCTATTGTTTGACTCTATGTAGATGTAGATGCATTGGGCTGGTCCTAAATTGGTCCTTCTCGATTCCTTCCCCGTCCTTCACATCCAGAATTCTACTTTTAGTCAAAGTCAGGCACATTCCAACCTTAGCCAAGCCCCAACCCTAAATGACGCTCAACTACACCCTCGCCTACTGCATCCTCCTTGCCTCCCTTCACACAACGCCTCATCGCACCACATCTTTGCTTGCGTTGTACAACATGTGCAACATGCATATGCATATTGCCCCTCCATACCTTCTATCCCGCTCACATATTCTTTCTTTAGCCAATCTTCCTTCAAATACACTGTCAATGTCTCGATTGGATCAATATTGTGACAAAAGAACGTAAGGATATATAATGGTGCTCATCATTAACGCTTTCGACTGCACTAAAGTTGCTAAAATAGACCTCCTTTTGTCCGCTTCTCACGTCCTTACTCACGGCCCACCCGCCCCGTTATGCTAACAACAGCCACCGCAATACAAACGGGCTTTCTGTTCTCTACCCCTTATCCTGCTTAGAGACGCTCACAACTTTCCCCCTTCGTAGATAGAAGAGCCGTAGGAAACTGTGGACATTGGTGATGCTGAAAATACGGAAGACACGGATGGCGATGACTGCTGACCACCATCAAATTCATCGTCAGCTATGGAGCGACCATGACCCTGTCCGAACGATTGCAACTTGTCGTTCAGCAGATACTCGGCTGTCTCATTATCAGAATTGGACTCTGACGTCTCCAAGTCAACGGAATTCATTTCATCTTCAAATGTGATTCTCCCACAAGACAAGATGCGCGGAAGCGTGCCGTCTTGAACTTCGTCCTTTGGGGTGATCGGCGATGAGACTCGGCTTTTACGTGGAATATGTAGTGGGCCAAGTGTTGTCTCAGAACCACCATTTGCAACATGAATGAGGAACGATGTTAGGTACTCGATTTGACTTTTCAGAGCCTCGGGATTGATTTTGCCCGAGCCATCTTCGGCATCTGGAGGAACGTGGACATGGAATAGGAGGGCTCCTGGCTTGCCAAGGTTAGGGATTGCGAGAAATATAATTGCTTCGCAAGTGGAAATGTATCCATAGTGAGACTTGGAGCTGAGCATTCCGCCATATGCTCTTATCAAGACTGAAGCCAGGCTAGCGTCTCGCCAGAGACTCATATCGGTATCACCGGCATAAGTTTGCAGGTCCCGATTAAAATCTGTCCAGTTCTGGCCCATGAGGGCTTCTTTAATGCTTGAAGATGGCAGATTTCCAGGCGGGATGGCTAATCCCCAGATACAGTTCTCTGTAGATTCCCTGTCAAGCAATGTTTTGACCCAGAGCTTTTCAGCAATAGGGAAAAGAAGCGGCTGGATTCGAGGCTCAATGTTTGTTTTTCCTGCTATGCGACAATTGATTTTGACCGAAGCCATGTGCTGGTTGACCAGCTTCTGAGCAGGAGACTCGAGGTAGATAAAGTTGCGCCACTAGACATCTAGAGCTGTTTCGAGGGGAAAATCGGACGCATCAGATATGGAAGACATGGCTTTGTCAATAATTGCTTTTGTATCTAAGCTGTTGTTTGCTTGAACTTCGTCGAACAAGTGCTGTTGCAATATAGGAAAAACTTTCCATGGAACAAGGCTTTCTAGCTGAGCCGAGGATGGAATTGTGCGATTAGTAGGGCTTTTGAGGAGAGATGAGTGGCTAGAGTCGGAGATAGGACTAGAGGGCGAGCTAGAGGTGGGGCTTGATCCGGAGTTGGTACCGGGGCTGGAGTCGGGGTTGGAGCCCGAGCCAGAAGCGAAACCGGTATCATTTGCCGGGGGCGAGGTGAAGGCAGGGACAGGGGCAGGGTCAGAGTCTGAATGAGTGTCAGAAATGGGGCCGGAGTCATAGCCAGAGCTAGAATTGCAGCTGCTACTGCGGCTTCTGCTGTGGCAGTGAGAGATAGCTGATAGAATGGTAGCCATATTGGACAAAAAAAAGAATAAGATTAAGATAGGAGTAAGATATATGGGAAGTAAAGAAAGATGTAATATGCGACGAAAGGATAACGACAAAAGAAGACAATTGAAGATGTGTGGGGGAGAGACAGAAGAATGGCAAAAGAAGAGCGAAAATAGTGATATAAACAAAAAAAAAAAAAAAGACCACATATGTTGTACAGTAGAAAAAGGCAACTACCTTTGGGATACAGCGTTATATGTATCACGATGTCTTGCTTAAAAGTAAAGCGGAGCAAAAATTTGGGACTTGTTGTTGACAAGACTGGGACTCGAACCCAGGCGGATTTCTCCATCAGGAAACTTGCGTTAAGGAACGACCTTAACCTGACGCCATAACCAACTCGGCCATCTTGCCAATTTGTCGCCGGGAAAATGGGTGCTGATCCGGAGCTATGAAGCTGCGGAAATTTGGGGGCCGGCCGGCGATCGCGGAGGCGAAGCAACTAAGCGAGCGACAGCTCGCGAAGGAGCTGGAGAAATCTGGCTGTGTCTAGACAACAGAGGAGTTGTGGACCGACTCCGCAATGCAGCCACCAAAAACAGCACATCACAGGAAGCGGTAGACGAGACAAGACGGATCCAAAAGCCTGGGAAAACGAGACACCTGGAAGACTTGCCCGAGTGCTATGGGTTCTAGGACACATGAGCATTAGAGGCAATGAGCTATCCGACACCCAGGCCAAGTTAGGATGCCAGGGACTGGTAACAGAACACCACTTCAGCCTCGCAGGAGCACGGAGATGGAGAAGAGACCGGTTACGTCTCGACTATGAAGGGTGATGGAAAGAACAAAAAGGATACCGTCCACTTGAAACCGGCGTCCCCACTGAACCCCCCCTCAAGACAGGTGGAGAGGCAGGTCACTGCCGCCACATACTACAAAGGATCGATCACGACAAGGGCAGCCTAGGATGACAAAACTAACCCTGAGACAGGAAAGGCAACAACGAAGAATGGGCCAACGAGGATGAAGATGAGAGGGAAGGGGAGAGATGGGAGGAGGAAACGCTTGCAGGACCGGAAGGAGATGTCGAGAAAGGCTCTGTGAGAAGATGCTGAGGGAGCTCTACTGCCAACCACCAGCAAAACGAAAAAAAGGATTACACGATGCGGCATCAGCCATGGATATAGAAGGACAAAACCGCGGTACTCCATCTGGGCTCGTCCCCCGTGCCGAAAGCCGGCGGCCTTTTATACTAGTTTACACGCGGTCGTCGCAGACCAGAAATACTAGGAATCCAATCCTAGAACCCCGCAGGCACGCCCTAGGGCTACGCTGGACAGAGCCCGCCGGACCCTAAAAAGTCACAGGAGTCGCTCGAAATCTAAGCAAACCCGCAACTGCTGACCGCCCAGGAGTTACGGGAAGATGACATCAGTCAGCAACTCCTGCCCGGAACACGCAGTCGTATTGTAGCGGAATAACAGTAGGTAGACGTAAAATAATACAACAACAACAAGGGCTAACCGGCGAATACAGAAGCCGGGCACTCCACAGCTCAGAGTAGACGAGATCTGCCGCATCCTGTCAGGGTGGGAAGATAGCTCTAACACCCTGGTGCTGGAGAAGTCGTTCGGCAAGATATATTGGGCCCCAGAACACTGCCAAGTCCTAGGTAATGAAGTAGTCGACTAACTAGCCAAAGCGGGCTGCAAGAACCAATACCTCTTGGTCTCAAGGGCGACGATTTCACTGACAGCAGCGGGGCGGTGGAGGAATGAAGCCTTCAAAGCAGATTTCCATGACTAGATAAAAGATAACTGCCTAAAGATAAGACACCTCAGTAAAGCACCAAAACACCCCATGTTCAATGAGATCTACGGGATAAAGGAAATGTCCAGAGGCGGTCGCTCGAATTCTGGCAGCGCCCCCGGGACACGGATACTTTGAAGAATATCACGTGCGGCCCAAGCACGTGGGTGTGAAAATGCGGTGTCCGATCCTAGGTTGCAAGCGGCCCAGAACTTTTAGCCATCCATGGGAATTCCGGGGTGATGACAAGAAGCTGTCCACGGGATTAATGCGAAAGCCTCTCTCAGGAGATAGGAGTTGCATATATCTGACGAAGATACTTGACGCCAAGTGAGGTATATGCTATGCTGCATTTGCATCTAAAGGGGGATGGCGTAGCTATATGAGCGTGTCTTCCCGGAAGTGGGAGTGCTAAGCTACAAGTAATTTTCCTACTATTCTTTGGTTTTGCATCTTGTTTACTATTTGGTTGTTCTTCCTTTCCTACTACAACCACAATAGAGCGGAAACGGGCAAGTTAGCTTGGGAGCAATTCCTCCTAGCTTGTTGACACTCTATGATGACCCTTGCAGAGGCTCTATTCTGACTGATAGCCAAGCCAGCGTTGTTTGGCCTCTGCAGACGCCAGATGTATTCAAGCTGAAATTCATGGAGGGCTATAAAAGGAGAAATGAAGACTATACGACAACACACACCATATGGCAGACACATACTTCAAGGACCGCAATACAACCGAGTGGTGGAAAGACTACTACGTAAGCTGCTGTCAACTCAAATGGAAAAGCGCTACAAACTAATACCAATATCAGATGGGCCCAGCATGCCGCCCCAAATGTGACCCAGCAAGGCGGGAGAAACAAAGAGGCACCAGGCAGAAATCTAGAGTGCCTCATTGAATACTTGATGAATCGAAAGATGGGAACGGCACCAGACAGCACAAGCTCAAGGGAGCGATCATCAAGAATAGTGCTACTCTAAAAGCAGACCATGCAGCTTTAGAAAAATGTATGGGAGTGACATATGTAAAAAATGGTCGGCGCTCTTAAGGCAGCAAAGCGAGTCGCAGCTCGTGAAGCTAGTGATATGTGGCTGTGTTTAGACAACAGAATGGTAGACTGCCTCCACAACTCACACATCAGAAACAGCACAGCACAGGATGCTCTATACGAGGCAAAGCCAGCCGCAAACACTTGGGTAGATGGGATACCTAGAAAGCTCCTCCTAGAGCTACCAGTTCTAGACCATGTAGGCATAGAAGGCAGATGCTCAAGCAAAGTTAGGGTGCCAAGAAACAGCAACAGAATAATGCATCAACTTTGCAGGAGCAAGGGGAGGTAGTATAAATCAATTACATCCCGGCCATGTGGAATGGTGGAAAAAACAACAAGGATGCCGTCCATGTGTAATTGATGTGCTAACCGAAATCCCCTTCCGTGTTTCCCGATACAAGGGCCTCGCCAGAGCGGGGATAGGTCATGTTCTAGCGACTAGACCTGATTGCGGAGACTTCAACAAGTACCACCGGCGATGGGAACACAGCTGCCTACTTAGGTGCGAGGCCTGTAACCACCCAAAATAACGAGGCCATTGATGGATATGAAAGGCGCTATCAACGCCGTGGAACCAGGGGTTTGCGGACAAGCTTCCGGGAAGCACAAAAGCGGAAAGTCTTACTGACGACATGCTACGCCACAGCTCCAGGTTCCTCCAGAAAAAAACGGTCGCTAGATTCTGCGTTGAATGCCAGGCTCTGCCGAGAAAGCCCCCTCAAACCAAGGAGAAGCAGACCACTGCTCCCACCAGCGGTAGATGAGCTTTTGCAGCACTCTAGACATCCCAGGAATACCCAGTCACTGACCAAGGCAGGCAGACATGGCCTAGAGCGGATGACAGGGGGGCAGACGAAGAAGAGGAATGAAGGAGAAGGAGACAGGGTAGGACCTGGCCCCATAAGATCAGGAGGAGATGTCGAAAGGGACACTACTCGGAAAGGTACCGCCAAGAAAAACAATACGCTCCGACAGTTACACCTATGGAAGAAAGCCGATGGTCCACCGCAGACAATGCCCCTGCTGAGCGATAGTAGATTCTAGAAACCGGCAGATACGGCTTAGGGCTAAGCTAGGAAGAGATCCCTCCTAGCCCTAGTACCAGTACCCAAAGCGCCATAGGAGACACTTGAAATCTAGGCGCATCTGCAATTGCTAGCTATCCGGGGCTACCCATCTCATTGCTGTGAGATAACAGTAGGCAGACGTTGAAGGATGCAGCAAAGTACAATGCAATATAATCGAGGGGTGGAGGGCTCCTACTGCATCGTTTGATGTTACCGACTCCCGTTGCCGTTAGCCGGGTCCATATTGGGTAGTTTCTCTACCCTTGAGGCGTCAAGCTGATTGGTCAAGTGAATCCTTTATCTGCGCCCTACAACGACTTTGAAGATAGCCAACCAATCAGCCACCTTACCTTGCTCTGGTCTGATTTATGCAACCCTAACTCCATAGGGTCATCCACTTACACCGACCTTTCGAGGCTTTCCTCCTATCTTCCCTGAGTCCGTTGATCGTCTTCTTTCTTCAGCTTGTCATCCAAAAAGCACAGACGCAAAACACGCACAAGCAAAACGAGATAACGGGAAAATAGAGGGTAAAAAAAAAGTTTTCCTCTTTTTCACACACCAGGTAATCCGTGCTTTTTGTTGTTCTTCCTTCGCCCCCCCCCCTTCTTGACTGATGCCTGGAGACGCGGCCTTGGCCCAGCAGTTCTATCTCTTTCTCTTCTCCTAATGAAGCCAGGCTAGGTACATTGGGTCTGGAGACCACTGTGACTACTGCGACCCTTATCAGATACAAGCGGGGAATAGGCGGTCAATGAGCCAAGTGTCCGACAATACCCTCACTACGAAGGGCCAAAAGGTCAAAGGAAGCACCGGGATGTAGATATGTGTATGTACATACATATGCATGTATGTATCTGTATTTTATATGTACTGCTACTAAGGCGAGTCCGGGGCCTAGCCAAGTAGAGATAGACGCAAAAGCACCAAAAGCAAAAACATGAGGCTGAGTTGCTCGGTCCAAGCTCAACCCAAGTCAACAAAAGCCAATGCATTGAATTTCTCTTTCTTTTCTCTGGGGGCCTTTGTCTGGTCAGATTATCGGACTCCCCAGACTTGGTGGTAGTGTCTTCTTGTAGGCATCCCGTAGGATTGGCTACAAGCTGGTGCTCTCAGAAGTTATCATACATTCTAGAAGCTCGGGGCAAGTGTGGCAAAGAGGAGATTGGCTGGGCTGAATCTGGCGGCTGCCGGGGTCGCAGAAGGACTATGGGGCGGCAAGCACGTCTTTGCTAGGCATGTAGTAGTAGACGTCTGTGTTGTGGTTATTCTAGTGTCTTTTCTCTAGGCCTGGTCTGATCTGGTGCAATGTGATCTGACTCTTATTTGCTCTCTAGAATGGGGCGTTGTAGCATCGTATATTCGGAGAGACCTTGGTTGTTATACGGATACACCCCCTCCCTCCCCACGACCGGCTAGGGAGATGGTCAAGGACAAGGGTGCAGATGTGGAGTGGACAGACTTGTCACGGGAATCGAATGTACAGTACGTGTATGCGCACTTGTGAAAATTTGCGTCCGTGTCTGTGGAAACCCACACGTGTTGACGTCAACACTCCACCTCCACATAGAAAAACAATGTAGACGTACGATATGCGTATGTGTACGCATATATATGTACACATAAAATTCATATGGCGCATACAACACGCACACACACCTAATCCTCAGCCTCGGTCTCCATAACCCCGGGCCAGAGCCGTGACACTTTGCAGACGCAGCTTTCTTCACGGGTGGTACGCATCAAGACTCCATTATCCAGAAAGTCAGCCTCGGCGCCCCTTCCACTATTCCGCCCCCCCCCCCTCCCCCGCGCGCGCGCCTCATCTCCACCCCCCGATGCCTGGGCCGCATTCCGGCCCTTGTATCTACCCTGCTCATCATCCCACATGCTTTCCCCAGCCTGTCTCTCACACCAACCCACACCCTCGGTTTCAACTGAAATGCAGCCAGCCAACCAAAGCTCTGGAGAGTACATCGAGCCATGGGAGAGTATGCGCACGGAGCAGTAGAGAATACCAGCGGTAGTGTCGAGGCGTCGGACTTGACTACTAAGAAGGGAGGGAGGGGGAAGGAGAAGGAAGACAATCAGGGGAAAGCAGAATAAGGACGGGGCAGCTCCTGAGTTGTCTCCGTTTCTAAGGCTTGGGCTTAGCTTCGTACTGCTGAAAGAAAGGCAAGGGCCTGGCTGGCGTAATCCACGTCAATATGTTATTATAGCAGGATAATCTTATACAGCACTACCAGCCACCATAAAACATGAAACAAGGGCGCTTGTAGTCGCCGCTGGCTTCTGTCAAGGACCGGAAGCATGTACTGAGTTGTGATGTAAGCAGAGCGAGAAGTCCCATAAGAGCTAAGAGGGAGGTGAAAAAAAGAGAACACAAAACGCTATACTGCCTTGCGCCTTGGCGAGCTCCAGATTGGGGTTATCTATCATGCAAGCAAACAGATACACAAGCACGAGCACAGGCACAGGCCACAATTGCATTCGCATATTCATGTGGAATCACGTTGAGCATTTGGTATCTTAACGATCTATCTAAGTAACACACAAAAAGCGTATGGAAAAGACCAACAAATGAAGACAATAACAAAATAAAAAGAAAATGCATTAGCTCTCTCGTAGTTCCAAGCAGACAAGAAGAGCCCCCCCACACCAACAACACCAAGAAACAGGACAGTCAAGCCGTGGTTTCCAGGGCCATGACCACCCTTCACGGCCTAACTAGGCTATCTAGACAAGTACAAAGAAAGAGCAGAAAGACAAGTAGAAAAGGAAAAGAAGGAGGGAATAAAGGAAGCAAGTAAGTGTATGTATCGAGAGAGCACAAGCATAAAGAGAATTTCGAGAACCAAGGCGTAACAGAAAATAAGAAGACGAAAAAAAGAAAGAGGAAAAAGCAGTGTCCCAAGAGTACGAGCTAACAAGCTAGTACCGAAGGAGAGGGAAAGCAAAAAAATGAAAAATGAAAAGGCTAAAAAGAAAACACGAAGCCCCGGGTCCTCTCATTCCTTCTGTGCCCATTGAGTGAGTCCAGACGGGCAAAGAGAGAGAACCCGGAAAATGACGATGATAATGATGGATGATGACAATAGAGGGGAGTGACAATGCAATTGTTTATGTTCTCATTCTTCGTTGGGTATCGGGGATTTCGTAAGGTAACAAGACATTTGTCCTCAACAGAGGCACAGAAAAGACAAGCAAAACCAAAACAAAACATAGGGGGGAGGGGAGTAGGGCATAAGCGGGCATGAAGAAACAAGAAAAGGAAACCAAGAAAAAAAAAAGGAAAAAAAACCGTTCTACTTTTCTTCATTTCTCCCTTTCGTTGTTCTTTCTTTCTTTCTTTCTCTTATCTTTTATTTATCGTCAGATCATTCCCGGAGGCGCCCCCTCGGAAATTGGTGGCGGCAAACCTCGGGAGAATTGGCCGACAGGTCTCATTGGCGGTGCTGATACATGTGGAGGTGTTGGCTGTGATAGATGTGCTGGTGTGCTGCCAGTTGACATCATGTGTGTTGGTATCATCGACATCGACATCGTTGCTGGAGGCATAGAGAGCGCCGCCGCCCCAGTGTCACCACCTGAAGTGCCAGTTCCTCCCATGGCCATTGCTGGATTGGGGTCCATGTGCTGTCCCGGCGGGGTGTGCGGCATCTGTGGCTCAACCTTGGGCTTGGCCATAGTCGAAGCCGCCAGCGAGCGATTCTGGTTGCTTTCACGGCGGCGCTTGGGCGCGTCCTTAATTTTTGGGTGCGTGTGACACTTGTATGCGTGTCGGAACCACGTAGTGCCCTTCTTCTTGCTGCTCACAAGCGCAATCCAGTCGTTGCAGCTACCACACAGGCCCTCCCAGACATCGGGGTTGCCATCCATGCGCCGGGTCTCCAGGGGCTCCTGGAATGGGCTACCAGTGGTGGCGCTAATGCCGTGCGTGAATGATTTGTCGTACCAGTATGCCGAGTTCTTGAGTACAAGCCAGCGGCCAGGCTTGCAGATGCCGCACCAACCCTCACGCTTGTTGCCGTGGCCACGAACCCAGCGGGGAGTATACAAGTCACCCTCAAAACGCAGCTCCTGCTCATGGGGAACCAGGTCGGGGTCTGAAGGGTTCATGTCCTCAGGCGGAGGAGGGATCTGCTGCTCGTTCAGAGCCGAGTACAGATCCGGAGGGTCAGAGAGATCGCCATAATGGCCTGGCATGGCATATGGGTCGCCGTTGCTTTGCAGCATCCGGAACAGGCCGTGTGACATGAGGGGAGGCGGGACGTGCAGGGCGTTCATGTCGGTGGAGTAGGTGTGCGACGGTACTTGTGAGGGCAGCTGAGTAGGAAGAAGCATACTATTACGGTAGGGCGTGCCAGTGAGCATGTAGGGGTTCTGCTGGGCTGCTGGCATGGCGCTGTATTCGAGAGGCATGCCACCGGCAACGGTAGAAGAGTCCTGGGTCGTAGGCATAGCATGGTACATGCTGTAGGGGACAGCGTTGCGGTTCTGCTGGGTTCCATAGGAGCCGGTCGACCAGCGCTTGTTGTTGGCACGGCCGACATCGATGTTGTAGGGCGTAGAGCGCACATTCGGGCGGGGCGAAGGCGAGGCATGACCGCGGCTCTGGGTGCGGACCAACTCAGTGCGGCCGCCCTGGCTAGACATGCGCGGAGAAGCAACGGGCGAAAGCTGGGTGCACGATGATAGAAGAGAGGTCCGGTTAGAAGGCGGGGGGTAATCTGAGCTCAGGGAAGGAGCTTCGGAGAGAGCACTGGAAAAGTCTTCGTAAGAAGGCATGTCAGACAGGGTGCCATTCGTTGACATGGTAAAGGAAGAGCCAGACATGCGTCTGGGAGCAATAGTGCCATCCATACCCTCTGTTTGTGGGTTCTGGAAACGCAGATCCAGAATAGGGATAGCCTCATCGGCCGTGTAAGCTTGGCCGATTTGCATATCAGGGAACTCCAAGCCTTCGTCGCACTTGCGTGACGCCCAAGAGCCTAGATAGATGGATGGTGTTAGAGGATGTCATTTGAGAGGAGTAAGGGAGGGGGGAGGGGTCTTGAACGTACTGTAGTCCGAATTCATGGGATTCAGGAAGTCCTGGTGCATGGAGACGGGACGGGACGAGTACAGAGTGTCGCTAGGGGTCTGCTGGAGGGACATGGTAGAAGAGTCCCAGGCAGGCAGCGATCTGTGGTCGTCGCCCGTGCAGCAGGAGGAGAAGCCTTCATGGATGGTGGCAGGGCGGGGGCGAATAGCGGAGGCAGGAGTCTGCCACATGCCGGGAGACACAGTGGCCTCGGTCTTGATAGCAATGTCACCGGGAGTCATAGTCACCATTGGAGTAGAGCGAGGCGGGTCGTCATGACGGTACTTGACAGGCGCCGGTGTGCTGAAGGCAAAGCTACTAGCGTCTAGGTGAGACTGAGACTGCTGCTGACTGTGGGGCGGTGTTAGTTTTGCCCATCTGGCGAGAAGGGAGCTTGGAAGACAACTTACATCTGTGACTCGCTATTATCCATTTTGACAAAAGCCGATCTGGTGGGTCTTGGGAATGACGACTATAAAATTGGCGCGTGTAAGTCGGGCTGGCCAAGTACAAACAACAAGGGGGGGGGGGGGGGGGGGGAAGCAAAAGAGACCAAAGAAAGAAGGGTCGTACAGTTTGTATTGGTGTACTGGGAGTGTCCAACCAAGCAATTCCGGCTAGTATAAACCACCAAATAGATGAGACCACAGCAAGTTGCGGTTAGCTGTTGTGTTGCTGCCGCTGTTGTTGTTTCTGCTGCTGCTGCTGCTGTTGAGGCTGGTGAAGAGTGATGTTGGTAATGGCAGCAGGTGTCCTGTTAAAGCCGGGAAGAGTCTAGAGTCTAGAAGTTGGAGTCGACGGAAGATGCAGATGACGAACAGGCGGAGGCAGAAAAGAACCAAACAACACAAAAGGTGACTAAGAAGCAAGTGTGGCTGGTTGCTGTTGGATGTAGAAGAAGCAGGCGAAGATGAAGTAAAAACAAAAAGGAGCAAAAATAAATAACAAAAGAAGAAGAAGAATGAAAAGAAGAGAGGTTGAAGTCGAAGCAGAAAGCGATGGAAAAGAGCGTAGAGGGGAGGAGGGGGGGGGCGTCGTATAATTCCAATTCGTTTCGCTGTGAATGAAATCAAAGCTGATTCTTTCAAACTGGAAACTCAGAAGGCAGAGGGAGAGGAAAAAAGAGGTGCCAGCTCTTGGGTATATGTATAATTGGTTCTTGCGAGGGGAGGGGAAGGGGCAGAGAGAGAAAGAGAGAAAGAGAAAGAGACTTAGAGGCGAGAGGGAAGACAAGGACGACTTGAGACAGAAGGGGGTGCAAAAAGAGTCCATGAGGAGCATGGGAGAGATGGAAGAGAGAAGATGGCAAAGACGGGAGGGGGGGGTACGTAAAAGAGGGCCAAGCAGCCAGAAGACGGGGGTGGAATCATCAGCTTTGGGTGTGAAGCGTAGAAGGGTAAGGTCTGTGCCTATGTTGTCTGTGGACGGACCAAGTCTGATATTATAGGATGGAGGTATTATAGGCTTCATGTGGCAGGGTTACCCAGCCAGGGACGGAGTGCAAAAGAGGAACAGGGGAGACAAGAAAATAGAGCCAGAGAAAGTGAAGGAAGCTTTTTAGAATGCCAAGTGATGCTTCTCCTTCTGGACATAAGTTCAGAGCAGAAAGATAAATGTAGAGATAAAAGTAAGAATAAATAGCAACATTAGCGGGTTTAGAGGGACCAGGGCAGGCCGTATGAGCCGATTTAGCGTGGCAAGAGAGAGAGAGCGAGGAACACGATGGACAAACGCCGCAGCCGTAGATGAAGATAGATGGAGAGGGGGGGGGGGGGGGGAGAAGAGAGACCAGTCCATGTGCCAGCCGGCGAGGCCATGACGGCGAAGAATAGCAAGTAGTGGTGCTAGCCTAGATTTGGTTTACTGGTGGGTTTGGATGGGGATGGATACGTGAAAGGAAAGGATATCAGGCGGGCGGGCAGGCGGGCAGGCGGGCGGACGACGATGCAAGACTGGGGGACGCCATGATACAGTATTAATTGGGAGGGCATGGAGGCAAGCGGCGTGTCAAAGAGGAAGGACTTGCCCCCGAGACAAGGCGACTGCAAAGAGCAAAATAACAAGCCCAGGCGCCAGACTATCCGCCATCAACGTCTTGGGGTCTTCAGGCCAGACAGACTGACAGACACAGCGCAGCATAGCCTAGCACACGACACAGCACACAGCACACGGCACACAGCACAGGGTTGGATAGCGCAGCGCAGCAGCATATCACAGCACCACACATCCCCATCATCCCCATGGCTAAAAAAGGAATAGCCAGCAAGGGAGGAAAAGAAGTAGCAAGATGGAGAAAAGGAAGAAAAACAAGCACAACGGGTTCGCACAATCGACCAAGGTATTGTGAAGCGGGAGAAAAAAGGCCAGAAAAAGGTGAGCAACATGAACAAGGGTCCCTCCCCCTTCCTGCTACTCCTCCTCCTCCTCCTCCTCCTCCCCTCCTCCATCTCCCACTTGCACTCCTCATGCCCAAACTGCTCTCCCACCCCTGGCCTGGCCATCTACAAGGTAGCCTCGGAAAACAGTGCACGTACGCCTGGAGTCGTATTGTCGACAAGGCCTGCCCGACGTAGAGCTATTGTGGGCGATTAGTGCGAAAAAAGAGGAAAACAGGCGAGTCAAAGACCATGGCCAAGGTCGTAAGGGCAGGAAAAAATAGCAAAGCCAAACAAAAAAGAGCTCAATGTCTGTGGCATTTCTTTTGACCGCTAGCTCCAGGGCTCGCACCTCTAGTGCCCGTATATCTCTTATTCGGTGTTGTTCTTATTTTCGAGCAAACGTGAGGCTAGCCAAGCCCCAGCGCTGCAACATAGCAGCAAATGCTCTGAATAGCGCAGTGCCGCGAACAATGGGATCGCTCGATAGAAGGTAGGACGCCGGTGCTGACAGACGAAAATGATGGAATCGGGAGCAGGCAGAAGAACAGAAGAAAGAAGAAAAGGATTTGAAAACGGAGGGTGAAGAAGAAAAACAAGAATAAAAAAGACGAAAAAAATCTGCCAATATGGGTAGCAGCAGTCCTGCACAGCGCTAAACGGCCGACCACTGCTGATACGCCGGCATCACGAACACCACGGACACCACGAACAGGCGTCGGAAGGGCGCTTGCTTTGCGTTTACTGCCCTGTGTCTTGTGTGTCTATCAGGCCTTGGCCAGCCCCGGCCGGCAGCCAGATTCCCATGCCGTACAGACTCGCGGCAGACGAGCAGCGGGGGCTGCAAGCCGCGATAGAGCAGATCGCATTAGCTGTGCCAGCAGCGGCAGCAAGTCAGTCAGCATCTGTACTACAGAAGAACAGGCAGGCAGCATGTTTTGTGCAATGCCACGCCCGCACTGCAGAAGCAGAGCATGGCTATTCTAGAGAGGATAAGGAGATCTATGAAGGATTAACTCCGTCTCTTGTTTGGGAGAATTTTTTATTTCTTTTTTTTTCTTTTTTTGCTTTTTTTGGTTCCTTCCTATCTTCTTTTTCTCTCGGGTGGGTCTATCTTTGCCTTGGCTGCGGCCATGATGCAGACAAACCCCAACCCTACTGGGCAGGATCAGAGTTTTCCAGCAGCAAGTCAAAACAGCTTGCGGAAAACACAAGAGGCAGAACGGCTGAAACTAACATACAATACTAACAATGCAGAATGACACAGGCTGCATGATGGCGCGCTATCGAAGCTGGAAGAAGATTGGGCTGGTTGGGTTGGAGCAAGCCGCGCCTTTCAGACTCGGAACTATGGGCGGGGTTGCCACAGCCAGGTTATAACCCCCCAAGAGACCCCCGGAAGTCTTCAAGCTAGACGGCCTCAGTGTCACCATGACGCTAGTTGATGCCCGTCTGGACGTAAAGAACGCCACAGAATATGCCAGTGAGTGCGTGCTGCAGAAGGCAGGAGGCAAACAGCATCACACGAGTCCGAATAATCCAAGCCAGAGCGGAAAGGGAAGAAGGCTAGAAAAGAGTAAAAATTAAGAATAAAAGGGAAGTAAAAGCAGCTTCGAGGGGCAAAAAGGACCCTCTTGCTGCTGTGTAGGGATAAGGATGTCCCCCTCCCCCCCGATTTGGGCAAGACCTGCGAACAGGCCCAGGCTTAGAAAAGAGAAAACAGAACAAGCACAAGCTGCGCAGTGGGCAAGAGGCAAGAATGCGCCCACCAGCCCAACTTCAGCCAGCCATCAAGATATCTACGAATCAAGGCTCGCGGTTCGAGGCCGCACTATCCAGCACGCCGGCAGGAGGGGGCTCTGCTGCCCCCCGTGGCCGGCCCACGCCCTGGATTGGGTTGGCTATCAGCACACACAGAGACACGCTAGCGAAGCAAGCACACACGCCCACACACTGACCACGCTGACATTATGGGTCCTGGTCCTGGTCCTGGTGTAAGTCCAAGTCTAATGGTCCTTTGGTGTGGCAGTCAAGGCAGCAAAGCCGGCACTAGGAAGCTAAAAAAGTGAAAAGAAGAAAAAAAAACGAAAAAAAGTCAGACCTGCTGGCTGGCCAAGGCCAAGACCAAGACACTACAACAAAGCGCTTGCTAGGGCTCGACTAGGAAAGAAAGCAAAGACAAGCTTGCTTCCCCTTCCACTTTCCTGCCTCTCGACAATGAACCTTTGGTTTTGGGGCGGCCAAACCCAGGCGGAGACCCTGTCGTCAGCCAGGTAGCACATCGGCATGAAATACAGGAGCCAGGATGTAATTGGCTTAATATGAGATGGGATGGGAGTCGTATAGACACCTATGGCGGGGTTCTCTTGGGGTCAGGAAGACGGGGGGGGGGGGGCCTTTTCCAACCAGAATGCGCTGGCAAAACCCAGGCGTGATAAGGCCAAGCAGCGCAAGAGAAAAAAAAATAGACGATAAATTCTCTGATAATGCCGGCTGTTCGTCGAGCAAAGCAGAGAAAGAAAAAAAAAAAAAAACCGCCACAATAAAAGAAGGTTAAAGACGTGCCAGACGATCACAAGCGCTATGCCACCAAATGAAGAGGCACGAAGAATGTCTGGGCGTTAAACCTTTTTTTGGGATTACAAGAAAGGAAATCCCAATCTTATTTGCGAGCCTGGGCGAGATATTTCGCCAATGTGCCCGAGCCAAGGAGGGCAGCCTCTATTTCGACAAGCGGCTTGGGCCTGAGAGCAAGATACGAGGCGGCCATGTTGTTGCTGGAGCACGCAATTTACTGGCCATCTCCAGACGACTGCTGCTTGGCACTAGCTACGCAGCCAAGCATAAACACACACACACACACACAGCTGGCTGCTATAGTATGACGCACAATGCGGCAGACGCCTTCTTGCACATGGGTTCTGGCATTTTTATTTCTACATGTGTTTGTTTGCACATGCAAGCCGGCTACGCACAATGGAGGAAGACAGAAGTGAGGGACAGCGGCTCGGCAGTGTCAGTCCAACGTGTGCAGTGCATTGTGAGTCTATCCGACTCCCATTGTTTTAAAGGAGGGATGGGAAGATATGGCGACAGCTCCTGGCTGTCGTGTCACGACAAACCTGCTCCCTGGCTGTCTGGGACCCTTTCGGCTGGCGCGGTCACGGCCGACGCCACAGACAGCACGCAAAAAGCAGAGGGGAATGGGCTAGGCCAGCACGGCAAGAGAGCAGGGTTGTCCCTTTGTGTGCTTATGTACGCACAAAAGTTCGCAGGCTGGGCAGGCGTGCAATAATCAATAGGCCGGTACTTTGGCCTGCCAGGCCCATGACAGGCTGGCTATTGTGAGAGCGGAGGCGTGCGGGTGTACCAGCCCTTGGATGTACGAATGTACGAACGTGCGGATATAGGGAAAGCCAGATATTGAGCAACCTCATGTGTTTGGTGGTGGTGGTGGTGGTGCTGCTGCTTGCTTGCTTGCTGGCTGGCTGCACCCCACCACCCAGCACCAAAGCCAATCCCAATTCCAATCCCGGCTCTGCCTGCCCTCCCTCTCCCAGTCAACTGGGTATCCCAAAAAGGATAATACAGTTGTGCTAGAAGCCCCATAGAAGCCCCCAGCCCTTGCTTCTTTTTTAACCGAGCCCTCGGAGAACAGCACTAGAAAAGCCAAGCGGCCCAAATAGGGCTTGCTTTTACCTCTGTACCTCTGTACCTGCGTTGTATCAAAAGTCTTATTTCTTTTTTTTTTTTTTTTTTTTCCTTTTCCTTTTTTATCTTTTCTTAGAGAGAGCGATTTTTCCCTCAGTCAGTTACTTAAATGGTACCCAAGGGGGAAATTAGGCAGTGGTAATTTAGGAGAGAAGGTAAAAATAAAAACAACCATCCGCAGATTACCTAGCCGCTGCTCTTGTCTGTGGTCTAGATTTGTCAGCCCAACCCGCTCCAAGCACAGAGACAGAACCTCGCCACCCTTTGTTTATTCATATTCAAAATTTAAAGCGCTGTCCATTGTCTACACCAGGCTAGGCAGAGAACACTATCCACCGGGATAGAAAAAAAAAAAGCTAATCGACAAAGTGATGCACATATAAGTCCAGGTGTAGATAGCCTTGTAAGTGGCCTTGCAAGATAAGCAGCGGGTGCAGACGCCAACCGTCGTGGTTACATTACACTTAGACTTGGACCTGGAGCTTGCTGGTTCAGTCGAACGACGACAGATAGACGATCTGACGGGCGCATGTAGACGTCACGCGAGGGAGAGAAATATACATTGTGTATGCACCTACCAAAGCCTCGCATGCCGTCCTGCTCAGCGGAGGTCAAGATGGAGGTTGTGATGGTAACGGCTAGCTCTCAAAGTGCCTGCTGCCCATTGTGACTGGCAGCATTGGGCATGTATTTATTTCCTTGTTTATGCGTCGCCCCGTCGTAAACATCAACAATCAACAGCCTCCCTGCATCAGAGGCATCATTCGCCAATGAGCTCAGACCTGCTTGCCTGCCAGGGGAAGCCTTAGCGGCAAGGAAGGCGAAAGGCACAAAGGCCCATCAGCAAGTAATCGGTTGGCAAGTTCAGGGAAAAGAGGAGAGGGGAGGGGCAGAAAATGAGCGAGGGGACACTGCGCTTGCTATCGCCGTATCCTTCTCATGTTCCTACTACTACTGCTGCTGCTGCTGCTGCTGCTGCTACATACCACAATACTAACCCTGTATTGCCGGGTCTGTGGAGTCAGAAAGTCCGTTGCATTGTCCAAGTCTCTCTGTCCAAATCACAGTGCCATTGAGTCCGTTAGCCCCTTTTGTCTTGTCCACTTGAGCAAATCACAAGCCAGAAGTCCTGAGAAGCTCTCCCCCCCCCCCCCCCCCCCTCTCTCTCTCTCTAAAAGCACTGTCCATTTCCATGCTATATGCTATAAGTCCCCAAAGAGCCCACCACCGTTCCACTGGGGATGCAAGCCCCTTGAAAAAAAAGAAAAAAAAAAAAGAAAGCAACGCAACGCAATAGTATAACAGAAAGGTTTTATCAGAACCCAGAGTCAGCCTATCAGCCTATCAGCCTATCAGCCTATCAGCCTAGCCAGCCACCGCCTACCTATAACACGGCGCAATACACGATGAGTTGGCCGTGGCTCTGCTCTCTCTATCAACCGTACTTTTGTGGAATCTTTTGTTTTTCTTGCTCTCAGGACTGTCCTGTCCACCCACCTGTCCACGTCACTCACTAATCAGAAACGGGCAACAGGCAACAGACAACAGGCAACAGGCAACAAGGCAACGAGTAACACACGAGCCCGACAAGGATAGGGCAACTCTTGCAGTGGCTGCTTCCTCCCCCTCTTTCCCTGTCTCTAGGAGCGCACAACCGCTTCTGCTCGGAAGAAGCTGCCGGAACTGCCGCTGGCGGCCTCATTTGAAGCTTTGCCCAAGTTGTAAAGGTTCAAGGGCAGAAGAGAAGATGCTTGAACAAGAAGGGGAACGAACAACAGGATGCAACAGCACAGACGGAATATCAAAGACCCTGGACCCCTGATCGTGTTGTAAGCCCAGGGTTCTTTCTGCGTTGATGGCACACGTACTAGTAGCAATTGCAAAGTGCTCTTGTCACTTGACTTTCTAACCCTTGTCCCCAGTCCGACCCTTCGCTGCATGTCCTGGGGTTGTTGTCATAGGGTGGGTGCCCTCTACCTCTGCTGCTTTGTCTGGTGGTATTTGTTGCGGGTTTACTACGGTGCTTGGCGGCTGTTGACGTTCCTGGTTCCTGTAAAAGAAAATCACAAGACAAAAGGCCTTGGCTACGTTGCTTGTAGTCAGCCAGGAAATTAAAAGCAAAAGGAAAGAGAAGAAAAAGAAAAGAAAAAGTCTCTCAAAAATATTGTCAAAAAAGCCTGATTTCTTTCCTCCCTAGCTAGACTATACCCAATCAAGATAAACACTACTGAAGAAGAAAAGCCTGGCCCCGTCTCATATCTGTCACAGATGCCGGAAACCCCTGTCGATGTCTCAGAGCGGGAGATCCACAGACAAAAACACCAGGAGGAAAATAGAGACTTATTTCGTACCGAGAAACGCGTTGGGAAATCAGATTCGAACTTGAAATATACAGCGACCGCAGGTTTTGGAATCTATTCTTAGGGTTTACAGCCGGCTTGCGCCCGGCACGCTCGCAAAAAAGGCAAAAAAACCAAAAAATCAATGCTCTCACCAACCGAAGTCGAATCGGTGACCTTTCGATGGCAATTCTTTACAAGTTACAGTCGAACGTGATAACCAGCTACACCATGGTGAGTATCGACAGTGGTTAACCACTGCGCATGGCTTTCTCGAAAATTTCCGGCGATAATGGAGCTTATATTGGCAGCCTGACAGCGGCAGCGGCAGCGGCAGTTGTTTCCTCACGAAGCCGAACGAAGGACCATTTCTTAGCCACAGGAAACAACAACCCACGAAAAGAAGATAGAGCACGCATGTTCCTCCTGCCTGCTTTTCATGCCCAAAAAATCCGGCTTTGAGGCAGTCCTCTTTCCCCTCTCTCCCTCCCTCCCTCCCTCATCTCCCCCGGCCCAAGAAGTTTGAAAGCTCGGTTGGGTTGAAACGCAAAAACTGCTGGATCGACGAATCCGCAGCTGTTCCAGCCTGTGGCTTACAGAAGGGGCCGTGCCATCTAGCACGCCAGCAGGAAAAAAAAAGAAGAAAAAAGACGAGACGCACATAGCGACAGAGACCGAATGGTGTGCCTGTCTTCCTCCTGGCGCCTCCCATGCATGTCTCTCTTTTCCATATGTCTTATCCTTCCTTTCCTTCTTTTTCCTTTTCTTCTGCCACACTTACTGCTTCATTGCCGTGTTGTCTCAGGACATCCATTGTTTGAGAGCATCCAAACCCAAAGGCAAGTTGAGAGCAAAAATGACAAGGTCATGTTGGATGTTCAGGTCCAACCTCTGAAAACAGCTACAGGCGGCTGATAGCCAAAGGGTGCCTGAAATACAGGCACCCGACCCCTGGGATTTACTGCGACTGCGCTCTGGCAGTACCTTTGGACCCATTGTAATACAGTACCCCGCTATCCGGAACGGCTTATAGGCTCATATACATACTGGGTGTAGGATCTTAGTTTTACAGTGTTGTTACACCGTTACACAGTCAGACAAAGAGTGAACTCGGCCCAGTGCAGGCCTCGGGAAGCGGCATGATACTTGTTTCTTGCTGCTGCCCCTTCTCTCTGTCTTGTTATTTTTTTTTCTGGTGCGGCTGACAGTGTTTGGCATTTTGTAGCTGTCAGACTATAGTCGCGGGCTGCAAAGAACGAAAGAAGGAACAAATGGCCATAGGACACTTAGGGGTAAATGCTAGTGGAATCTAGACATGCACGCTCTAGAGTCTCTACAGTAGTGTACGTCTATATGCAGCAGAACAGCCATGCGTTCATCGTACCTGTCACACGCACAACACGCAGACACAAGTCCAGCATCACAAACATCGGAAACCTGCAGAATTGCAATACCTACACTTCACTGCATGCGTAGGACAGAACAACACATCTCTTCGGGAGAGGGGGAGGGGGAGGGGGAGGAGACCCTCTATCCTGTAGACACTGGATGACAGCTTAGCATGTAGCACCATGCGACAGAAGTCTCGCTTCTTTCTGTATTAGACCCTGACGTACTCCTATAAGTCTTTTACCTTCTTTGTCTCTGTTTTTGGGCCTCTTTTTCTGGAGCCGGATGCACCACGCGCACGCATATATCGACGGGACTCTGGGGTTTAGTTTTCTTGAACCCCCCCCCCCCCCCCTTCCAGTGTCTGTACTGACATTGTGGTCAGGTCGGGGTGAAAACCAAGGGAGGCAGGATCGCGATGGCATGAGGGGCAGGAGGCACAGCAAAGAAGACCGGGGGAACAAAAAGACATAAAAAGGCAGAAAAGGCGCAGTCTTGTTTTATAGGACCGCGGGAACACAAATAGAAAAATGGCCGAGCCAGAAACAACAACATCAACAAAAACAACGATAAAGTAGATCCTTTTGTTCATATCCACCGGTACCAAGCTACAGTCCGACACTTGTTGACTTGTCGAATATTCTCCGTGCCAAGGCTCGTTTGGTAGGTCGAAGGGGAAATGAAGATGGATATAAAAAGCAGGCGTGGCGGCTGAGGCTCGTAGCAACAGTCTGCCGAGCCTCTGTTTTGTATACGGCCTGAGAGTATCGGGATTTCGCTTTTTGATATACACACAATCTCGATTGTATTCATCCTGCATTGTGTTGTGTCGCAGCTCTCTTCACTTCTTGACATCGTTGTGAGCAAGGCACAGACATTCTTCCTCCCAGCCCTTTTTTTTTTTTTTTCCCCTTGGTCAAAAAAAGATGCTGCCGATCTTCTGGAGGTACACGCCACATATGGTGCTGGCACTGCACAGAAATTGTACTGACTCCAAATGCAGTGGCCGACAGACTGCAACTTGCTAGTGGAGACAAAGTTGAAGATGCAAAGTTGGCGGTGTATGACCTGTACTCTTGTACCTAGGTATCTCACTTGTATCTTTCCCCCTCCCCTCCAAAAAAAACCAAAAGGGAAGGCGAGAAAACAAAACTTGCAACTGCAGCAAGAATAGAAACGCTGATACTAAACCCCCCCCCCCCCCTCCCAAAAAAAAAATCTTTTATTTGTCCTCTTTTCCTCGCCTTTTGGTCTCCTAAATTTTCTCCGCGCGGCGACTCGGCGCTGTTTCTCTAAAATCGCACTTGCCCACTAGAATAGAAACCTACTCCACCCCTCTCTCTCCCAAACCTTGTAGTTGCTCCCTGTTCCCTGCCCCTCTATACTCGTCTCTCGTCTCTTTTCCTTCCTACTTTTCTCTACACCTTCCAAGCCTAAGAGAGCTCAGTGGGACTAAACTAAAAAAGTACAGTTATAGCAGCTACTTTATTGCCTATCGCCTCCCCCCCCCCCCCCAAAGTCCTCACTCTTTTCTTGCTCTGTTTCTATCATGTTCTATTTTGGACGGGGCAGTTTAGCCTGAGCCAAGTTACTTATATCCAGGAAACAAACAATGGGCTGATTGGCTGGTTGTTGCACATATAGATATAGACCGACTACCTTGCAAGTATATCAATCAACTAAGACTGGCTTGTGCGTGAATTTGTAGTGTCACATGTCTAGTATTGGCTATCGAAGTACGAATCGTCGCTGCCTTGCCCTTTTCTTTCCCCCCTCTTACCCTCTTATGTCTGATGGTGTGAATAAGGCCGTCTTGCTATTGATCCATTGGGTAGAGAAAGAAAGGAAGAGCGACGGAGATGTAGAAAGAACCCCTCGAGATCGACGTCATCCCTCAAACAGTAAAAGGAAGGAAGCAAAAATTGCAGTTGTAAAATGGTAAAAATAAAAATAAATAAAAAATCTTTTGCCGTGTATGCCGGTAGAAGCCCGGCTAAACCAAGAGTACTACACTCCTACCTGGTCTTGTTACATCCTCGCCGTCCCCGAAGCGAGCAGGAGGAAGAGAGATGCGATGGGGCCATGACACTATCTTGCCTTTGGGTTCTTCACCGCTCCGGCTCGGCTCTGTAGTAATGGCCGAGCCTGGCGGAACTTCATTGTGACCCGAATGGTGAGAGAGTGGCTGACATAGAGAGACAATAGAGTAAGGAGATATAGAAAGAGAGAGAAGGGGGCGGTTTTTCCTGTGCACGAGCCTCTTTGGGCAGCCTTCTTTGTGTTCTCATGTGTGGGTGGGTGTTGCTGTGGGATTTCCATCCTCTCTTCTTCTCGTGCGGAGAATAGGCTACATAAAGACTGGACAGTTAAGTGAACTTGCCGTGAACAAGCAGAAACGAGCTGTTCCTGCGTTGTTGCTCTCGGATGTTTTTGGGCTGCTGGGTGAGAGCTGGGAACAGATTGGCTGGTGGACAAGGCGGGCAGATGGAAAAGCATAATAGTTGCGTGTAATAGCAGCTGCGCAATAGTGGAGTTATCCGCTGGCATTGGCGTTTGTGTCGACGGGTTCATGGCCTCTATAGGACCGCTTCAAAATGGAGTGGACCTACTTGTGTGATTGTATTGATTGATATCGCTTTGATATCTGCAACGGTGTGATGTAGGGCGAGTGTGAGCGTGAATGTGATGCCAGTGCCTAGGGCTGCATTTCAATGCCAGACACCTCTGTATCATGACATCATGGCTTGGGTCTAGATGCCTAGAGTACGTCTCTCTTTTCTCCCACGCCCCATGCTATTCACCTGGGTAAACAAAAAGGTCGGCTAGCCAATCAGTCAGTCAGCCTTTTCGCCTAGACTGGTATTGATTCGGTTCCACATCTCCTCTTCTGCCATTGCAAACTTTTGTGATGCTGCCGCCACAAAATGTCTCGTCATATTCCAGCCTGATGTTGTAGCGTCCGACTCGTGGCTAAGCACGTCCAGGTCATATGCAAGCTTGTACTTGTGCAAAGAAGCTTCCTGTGCAGCGCGCTGGTCGGCCGTGTACTCAAATGCGTGGATGTTCTGCTGGTAGCCTTGAGGATGCGATAGGTCGGCATCCAGGCCATGGGCGCCCTCAAAGTCCAGTGGCATCTGCGTCAGCTCTGAGTACCGCGGCTTGAGTTCTGGCAGCTGAGTGTTTTCAAGCTCCTCCTCGATCACTTGGGTATAGTTTCTGGGGCAGCTAGCACAGGCGTCGCCCATGGCGGAGTCGGTTTTGCCGCCACGGTAGGCAATTACCATGGCTGAACTAGGCCCAGAGTCAACTCCTCCTAGGTTCGGGCTAGCGAGGCTCGGAAATGTGCTTCGCTTATTCTTATTCGTCGTGCATAGGGAATCAATGGGCGACATGCAAGTGGAGGCTTGCTGTTGGGTGGGCGAGTTCTTGAGGATACCCTTGAGAGGCAGGCTGCCGGCAGCGGGCCTTGGACTCATTTGAGAAGACGGGCAGACTATCGGAGGTTCGGTAATGGGCAGCATACTGTTACCGACATTGCTAGTGGCGGGGAGCGCCGTAGTAGAGGTAGTGACAATAGGGTTTAGATTGGCGCTGGTACCGCGGCGGGTACTACATGGGATAGTGGTATTTTTAGGACGAATAGGGCTTGATGAGTGAATGGCTACGGGAGAGACTTCCTGATGCAAAGGTTGATCAGTGGTAATGGGTTTGATGGGGCTTTTGGAGTAGACAGGAATTGAGGACATGAGTGAAAGTGTTAACACTTGTTGGTATTAGAGAAAACAATATGAGGGTGATAGATAGAAGTCAGGTTGGTGCAGTTGTTATGAGCATATAGGTATTAAAGGTTAATATAAGACATAAAGAATCAGAGATTTGAGAGTTGAGGGGAAAGAAAAGAGTGAGTGACAGCGCTACTGTCAGCGAACTTGTATGATATCTTGCCGCCCGCCACTGGAGGGTGTAAGTCAGGTGCATCGTGTATGCTAGGGTTAGTCATCAAAATAGGGTTCGTAAATTGAAGGATAGCATCACGTGATAGCAAGATATAAACAGTGTATCTCGCCCAAGATCTCCGTCTAGCTTTGTGTTGTACGCGCGCAAAGACATCACCAACATAGCAATCAATCCCCTCCCAAGTCTTTTTTTTTTCTAGGACAGGCAGGATCTGTGTTTACCTTTCCTCCATAATCCCCTTTGGCTGTCCGCTTTTTTCTATTCTCTCCTTTTCTTTGCTTCCAGTTTTACAGACGCTCTCTCACGTTAAAATGGTCGGCAAAGTCAGTGAGCGAGTCCTCTTGCGCGAGGGTAAATTTATCGCCAACTTATTTGCAGCTATAGAGGCGCATGTACTGACTACGGGTATTTTTTAGGTCTCGAGAGGACCGACAATGGCATGAAACAGACAACATGGCCCGAGGTGGTGCCTATCAACCAGAAAAACTACTACACGTAAGAACTATGCAGGGAAGGAGTGGAGGGAAGAACAGCTGCGGCTTGCTTGCCCGCTTGCCGTGGCCTTGTAGACGAGGCTAGCTAAGCTAACGGGACAGCTGCAAACGAACAGCGACTATATGAAGCGCGATGACCAAGTTCTCGCGCTAAGATTACAAGGCGACGCGGCGCGCGAGCAGATAATACAAAGCACTAAAGACCGCGAACGGATACTGGTCCAATGGGTAGCCAAGGACGAGGACGGCGATGGAAAGACCGAGCCTATAGCCAAGAGCGATGACGACGGCGATGACGATGATGACAAGTCCGAACAAGACAAAACCGAGGCCGACTACATAGACCTCGAAAACCCCGCACGAATGATTGTGATTCACCCCGGAAGCCAGAATTTGCGCATTGGTTTTGCCAGCGACCCTTTGCCCAAGACGGTGCCCATGGTTCTTGCTAACAAAGCGCCACACACGGAATCCGAGGAGTACGATTCATTGCCACGGCGCAGGTTTGAAGAGCAGACATTGGAGGGCCAGTTTGGCGAGGAGTGGAGTAAAAAGTATCGCAAGCTGTCGGAAGATCTCAAGATGGAAATGCGGGCAAACAAGCACAAGGTGCTGCCCAACAGCAAGGATCTGGTTGTCAATTACAACCGACGCTCCGATCCAGAGCGTATTCCCGTGCACAATGACCCATTGCAGGTTGAGTGGACCGAGATCCCGGCATCAGAGACGGCATGTGCTGGAAATGAGGCGCTGCGCATTCCCGAGGACTCTAAACCCAAGTACAAGCTGTGGTGGCCCATGCAACAGGGTTGGTTCAACGAAAACGACTACGGCACGTCAGAACACTTGTACGATGACTTTGAGACGATCATCGAAAAGGCTATTCGCACAGAGCTCGGGCTCAAGAGCAGCATGCAGTGGAAAAAGTATAGCTGCATCTTCATCATCCCCGATCTGTACGACAAAAAGTACGTGGAGCAGATGCTCGAGTCGTGCCTGACATGGTTCGAGTTCAATCGCGTGTGCTTCATCCAGGAGAGCATGGCAGCCACGTTTGGTGCAGGCTACACACAGGCATGTGTGGTTGATGTGGGTGCACAAAAGACGTCAATCACGTGCGTGGAAGACGGCATGTGCCTAGAGGACTCACGTATCAATCTCAAATATGGTGGCTGGGACGTGACCGAGACGTTTTTGCGCATGATGCTCTTTGACAATTTCCCCTACGAGGAAATAAACCTGCGCCGCCGCTACGACTGGCTGTTGGCCGAGGAGCTCAAAATTAAGCACTGCTCGCTAGCACAGAACCTTGTCTCCGTACAGCTCATGACCTTCCACGTGCGCACGCCTAACCAGCCCACGCGCAAGTACCAGGCCAAGATGTACGATGAAGCATATCTATCAGCCATGGGTTTCTACCACCCAACCATTTTCGACCACAGTGCCAAGCTGCGTGGCCGCCGCAGCTTGATTGATATGTCGTACAACTGCTACGAGTCTGACCTGCCGGACGACCCTTCGTCGGCTGCCCAGCTGGCCATCCTCACCATGGTCAAGCCGTCGCTCAAGAACAACATGGTGCTGACTGCTCAACCGAACCTACTCGTTCAGGCTTCGTCTGGTGGCAATGGTGTGTCTACGCCCATCAAGGACCGCTCACAGCCGTTCAACTTCCTAGCCAAGGTTAACGAAGGCCTCAGCTCCACTCCGGCTACGTCTAATGCACCGTCGCCGGGTCCTGGGGCTGGGCCGGACGGCACATCGACGCCTGTGCCTCCGGTCTTTGTTTTCGGTCGCGACACGGCAACGGGGAGCCCCGCGCCGGCCAGCGTGCGCAATGGCACACCCACGCCCTCTCTGCCAGGAGCAGGGGCTGGTGCGGCCAACAGTGTTGCTGGTGCTTCTGCCTCAGATGCGGGTGCGTCTGCTAACGCCACATCTGCAGCCACAGTGCCACAGCCGCTGCCGCGTTACTCAGCCACCGAGCTTGCGAATGAGCGCGACTTGGTGCTGCCCATTGCTCCGCTAGACGTGGCCGTGTTGACGAGCATTTCGCACGCGGCGCGCGGAGACGAGAAAAAGCTCCGCGAGCTGCTAGGCAGCGTGATGGTGGTGGGTGGCGGAGCTAAAATCCCGCTGTTTGGCAGCGTGCTGGAAGACAAACTACGTGCGCATCGGCCGGATCTAAGCGACAAGATCTTAGTTAGTACTAGTGCCCGTGATATGGACGAGCAGGTGGTTACATGGAAGGGCGCGAGCGTGTTTGCAAAGCTGTCGACAAATGATAGCTGGATTACGCCGTTTGAGTATGAGCGGCTAGGGCCGCGTATTTTGCATCACAAGGTGATGTGGTCGTGGTGAGGCTGGGGAGGGCTGCTACAGGAGGGCCACCAGAGGTCGAGGTGAGCCGAGTTGCAATCAGGCTGTCGCCACGTACAGTATGGGCACTGTCAACCTCATTTGTCTTATTTTCGCCTTATTTTCGCCTTAGCTTTTCGTTCATGTTTCCGGCTTCTATGGTGTATTGGTTGTTTTTAGGGAGCTATTAGTTAGCTATTACTGTTCTTGCTTTTGTACTTGGGGATTCATTGTTGTCTTCTACTGATACCTGATACCTGATCCCTTTTTCTTTCTTTTTTTGCTACCTCGCTCGCTTGCATTCCCTGCTTGCGCCTTTTGCTATCTATCAAGTCTCGGTGTCTGCGGCGCCTTTCCTCCCATTAAATCCTTGATATTCACATGCGTCCCTCCTTCCCTCCTTCTGGCGTCCTTTGCTATCTATCTGTTCTAATGATCGTCCATTTTTTTTTCGCCTTGGGCTGCAAATTCAAAGCCCAAAGTGCGAATTCACCAACCCCTTCTTCATCTTCGCCTCCTCTTCCCGCCTCCCCCACCCCTTGTCCTGTGCTTGTGAAAGCTGTTTAAAATGATAGCCAGAGAGGATAGATAGCTAGAGCCCATCTTGATCCAATGCCCCCTCTAAACTTTAGAAGCAAAAAAAAAACAAAAAAAAAAGGCTAGGGCCAATGCCAATGCCAGACAAGAGAGCCCAAGCCTAAGCCAGCCTCAGAAAACAGGGCGGTGTAATGCTGTTTAATCTGTATTAAAACACAGCCCGTGTAAAAAAAAATGACTAAGCGCCTATTGATCCTTCGTGTCGAGTTGTTTGATGCCTTTAGGCATTTGTTATTCTTCGCTGTTGTATTGGGGGTCTTTTTTTTTTTTTTTTTTTTTTTTTTTCTTTATGTATATTGACGTAGCGAAAGGCCTAGTTTATAGACCCCCTTCTTCTCCTCCTCTCCCCTTATCACGTCTTATTTTCTGTGGTTTCTCCTTTCTCCCTCCCTCTTGGCTCTTTGATTGCAAGCTTCTGTTTTTTTGTGGTGCTGCTCTTGTTTACTGTTCTCTGTGTGGTTGGTACTTTGACGTCACACGCTTTGCCGCTTCAGTCTCCTGAAAGCTTGATAGCTAGCTGCAAGCTGGAAGCTGGAAGCTGATGCTCAAGCTCAAGCTCAAGCTTGCCTCCTTCCTAGCGCTTCTTGCACCGCATTACGCAACTTCGAAACGCTTTCTCAAACGCCTCTGTTTCTTTTGGACGCTGCCAACGGATAGGCAAATAAATCGGCAAACTCTCGAGTGTCGCTTCGGCTTCCTCTCTACCTCTCTCTCTTCACCAGCACCTTGGCCTTTTGCCCAAACCTCAGCCTCTATTTTTCGCAGTCTCTCTCCCCCCCCCCCCCATTCTTCCCCCTGACCGCCCATGGCATCTCTCTGTCGTTACATGCGGGCCTTGCTGCCCTTCAGCCCCACAACCACCGGCTTGCAGGCTGCCACATATCTGTTGGGAATATCGCTCTTTTCCATCTCTTTCCTGGTCTTCCTTAACAGCAGTGTTTCATTTGTCATCACTGATCTGATTGGCCGGAAAAAGGGTGTTGGAGATGTTGTCGGCACGCTCGGTTTTGCTGACGAGGCCGTGGCCCTGGTTATGTGTCCAGTGTGGGGGCTAGTTTCTGATCGCCTCGGAGTGCGCTGGGTGGCCGTACTCGGCTATGTCATTGTCGGCATCGCGCTTGTTGTGTTCGTGCAGGCCCGCAACGTTTACCCGCAGTTGCTTCTGGCGCGCGTGTTTTTCGCCTTGGGCGCTACCGCATGGTAAGTCTCGGTTGGATCTGTCCTTCGCAATTGGGCTCTCCTTCACTCCCCCTTGCTTTGTTCCTTCTTCCCCGTTCATCCGGCGTCACCCCCACTAATCGCCCTTCGCCGCAGTGCTACCATGGTCACTGCCATCCTCCCTTCATTGGCTGACGACTCTCCGCCACCATCGGGCTCTCCCTTTGGTTCTGGAGGACATGAAGAACCGGAAGAAGAAACTTCCCCATTTTCTGCGCCTACGGCCCGCGAGAAGCCGCCCGTTCTGGCCGGCTTCGTTGGCCTGTTTACCGGATGTGGAGCTCTCGTCGCTCTTCTAGTCTTCCTTCCTCTCCCTGCTCGCTTTTCTGAGCAAGATGGCGTATCGCAGAGCGAAGCTGTTACGCGCAGCTTCTATGTTGTCGCTGCTGTGGCGCTGTGTGTAGCTGGCTTTGTAGCTGTTGGCTTGCGCGGGCTCAAGGGTGAGGAGGACAAGGGCTGGCGAACGCTGTTTGGCCTGGAGTCTAAGATCGCTGAAGACGACGGCGATGGCTGTGCCGGTGGCAGCCTGACCTACATACCTGGTCGCCGCCCACTACCTTACCTGCACCTAATGCGCGCGGCTGTGCGACTAGGCTTTGTCGATGCTGACATCGGTCTAGGCTACCTGGGTGGTTTTGTTGCGCGAGCATCGACAGTAGCTATTTCACTGTTTGTGCCGCTGTTTATCAACACCTTTTTTATCAGCAATGGCTTCTGCCACGGTTCGCCACATGACCCCTCGCCTGAGCTGAAGAAAGAATGCCGTACCGCATATATCCTCGCCTCGGTATTAACTGGCGTTGCCCAGTTAATGGGTTTTGTGTGTGCTCCGCTGTTCGGCTATCTTGCCCGTCGCCCTGGCAAGTGGAACATTCCGCTGATTATTTCCACGCTCAGTGGTGTGGCTGGTTACACTGCCTTTCCACTCCTACGAAGCCCTGAGCTCCGCGATGTTGATGGTCGCGGTGGTAGCCGGTGGGTTCTTGTGCCCGTAGCATTGATGGGCATCAGCCAGATAGGTGCCATTGTATGCAGTCTTGGGTTGCTGGGCCGTGGCATCATCGACTCGTCACCATCCGCAGCCCCTTTTGGAGCTGCTACAATCGTCGCACAGACGGATTCAGTCCCGAGCCATCACGATGACGCAAGTGACGCCGAGTACTGCGAGGAATGCGTTGCCGAAGAGGGCGACTGCCTGCTTCCCGGCGGCTCGCACGCGGTGGCGGCTGCGTCACGCATCCAGCTCAAGGGCTCAATCGCTGGTCTATATTCATGGTGTGGCGGTGCGGCTATCCTCCTGCTGACCAAGGCCGGCGGGCACCTTTTCGATGTGCTCTCGACCGGTGCCCCATTCTATATGATGGCCGGCTTCAATGCGATGCTTCTAGCTGCTGTCGTCGCCGTTGATATAGCGCGTCTGGGGAAATGCTAATCCGTGAGCAGGGCTGTCCGTCTATCTCTGTCCCTGCCCCTTTGCGCTCATCTCGCTCTGATAGGCCTGGAAACAAGCCTAATCAACCCGAATTTGTAGCCTCAGACTAACGCACCTTTTGAAATCCCCTTTGAAATGCTTCTCACGACTTTTGCTCCTTCCATTTGCTATTTCCTTTTTTTTTTTTTTTTTCCGTTTGCGCCTTCCCTTAGTTTCACTCGCTCATGCCCATGTTTGATTTGTTTTTTTTTTCTTTTCGCTCTTGTACATATATTGATTCCTATGCTTCAAATTGCCTGATATCACATGCGTACCACCCCGCCTTTGCTATATAGTTTCTTTGTTTTACGACATGTCTACCGGAAAAAAATACTGATTTCGTATTCAATACATATTTCTTCTTTTTCTTTGTTCATAACTTCTTGGGAGTCTTGCATATACTTGTCCAACGTCGCCTTCGCCAAGTGATTGGACGGCGTTTTGATCACGTAAAAAAGAAGTGACGGTATCTATTGTCTGTGCCAAGTTAGGTAACACAGACTCATCTATGAGCAACCTACACACATCTCATTCACTCGTTATCACTATCCATGTTTCTCTTCCTCTCCTCTCTATCCCGATGTTGTTAGTTTCTTTAATTTTTTTTGGTTTCTCTTCCTGTTTTTTTTTGCTGGGCATCTATCTAAGACGAACGAAAAGAAAACATAATTTGGTACGATGACGCCATCTAATGCCTTCGCCCAACCAGTCATTCAAGAAAAGAAGAGTTGGCCATGAAGCAGCGACGCACACACACGCACAATAACAACGATCCAATGCTTGTTGTTTGTTGCCCCCTTCTTTTTCTTCTTGTGGTTACTCATCAAAGTTTTGTTGTGCTTAAGCACCCAGCGAAGGGAAAGCAGCCTCGTCCGAGGTGTTGATAGCCTGCTTAGCAGCACGAGGGCCAGGGCCAGGGGCAGCGCTGCGGGGGCCACCACGGGCGCCGCCACGGCCGCCACGGCCTTCACCGCGGAAGCCACCACGGGGACCACCGCGGCCACCGCGGCCACCCTCAGAACGGGAGGAACGCTCAGCCTCAACGAAACGGGGCTCGATGTCAATGGTCTGCTTGACCTTGCGCTCACGCTGGCGGGTGGCCTTGCCGGTGCCAGGGGTGAAGTAGTCAGACTCTTCGTTGACGACCTGCTTAGCGGTCTCCCACTTCTTGTTGGCCTTGGTGCCCTCGTTGGCCTGGCGCAGAGACAGAGATTCGCCCAGAGCAAGCTTCTTCTCAGCCTTCTCAGCCAGGAAATCGTCGAAAGATTTGACCTTCTCCTCAGGCTCGGCGGCCTCGGCGACCTCCTCCTCCGTCTTATCAGCGGCAGCGATCTCCTCACCGGCGATCTCATCCTTTAGCTCAGCGTTGCCCTCATTGGCACCCCAGGCCTTGTCAGCCTGCTTCTCGCCGGGGCCACTGCACATTTTTGTTAGCAAGCTAAGACACAAGATGACTGAGACTAGTGATGAAAACTTACCCAACGCTCTTGGAGTGACGGTCGTCCTTCTCGCGGGGGAAGCGAGAGCCACGGCCTGGTGTTGAAGGTCAGTCTTATTTCTTGGCATGTGCATAGGGAGAGTGTCAAGCTTACCACCACGGGGACCACCGCGGCCGCGGCGGGCACCGGACTCGTCGGTAGGCTTGCCGCGGTTGTTCTCACGGCCAGCGTTCTTGTCACGGAAGGCTGATGCAAAAGTTACGTCAGTACAAGGAGACCACAACAACCATTTTTAGAATGAGAAAGAAATGTACGTACCGGCATCGTTGCCACCGCGACGGGCGGGGGCAGCAGCAGCAGGCTTGGGGGCTTGCTTCTTAGGGGCCGCGGCAGGGGCGGCAGGGCTTTCGCCGTCGCCTATAATTTACAGGTTAGTTCCAACACCAACATCGATACGAAGCAATCGCAAAGTCCTCAAAAGGGGTCTTGGTTGTGTTCGGTTCGGCATATCGAGATCACTCGCGCTCTGCTCAAATACAAGTTTCCGTGGCTTAGGTCCATGCGCCATCGCTCCACTAGATAGATTTGCTAGGATAAACCAACTGACAAATCGGAAACAATTCCCCCGCTCTAGCTCATGCCCAGCCATTGGGACCACTGCAGAAAGCAATGGAATGAAAAAAGGACAGAGACTTGAGCAAAAGAGAACATTGTGACCGTATATTTGTGCAGCCATGAAAAAGTTCAATGCGCTATTTTCTCTGCCAGACAAATCTAGCCTCTCAAGATACACAGAATGGTTCATCCACTTGACAGCTTGATGTGAGGCTCACAGAAACGAGGGCCGGAAATAAACGGAAAGCAAAATGATCGTGAATTCATAGGGGTGGAGACGTACCGAGCAGGTCAAAGGGGTTCTGCAACACAATTAATTGTTAGCTTGGGAACTGAGGACGCAGGGAAAAGAGCTAATCCAGTTTGTTCTGGATTAGGAAGCAGTTATCAAGGCGCTTTGTATGTCGCATACAAAGAGCGAACATCTTTTTTCTTGCTTGGGTAATTTTTCTTCTTGCATCACCGTCATTCTTCGCTTGTGCCCCGCCCTGCATCCAATCCAACCAAAGGTAAAAAAAATTGACCCTGAAGAAAAAGAGCAGAGCATTTGCCTGTTTAGCGAGAAGTAAAAAAGACCAAGACGGACGGGCATACAACGCCGATGAGAGAAGAAAAAAGACCCAGCGACAAGACAGTGACGGCGATTCTCTGTAAACTCTATCTTGATCGCCGGCATGGCCTCTTCAAGCAGCAAGAAAGGCAAACGAAAATAAAGAAAACAACAACAGCTGAGAAGACATACCTTGGAGACAACCGACATTTTGTCTCTTGATTCTTGTTTAAACGCCTAGGAGGCGGAGAGTATAAAAAGTCACAAGGTGGGTGGGAAGGGGGGGATGAGGTGAGAGAGGAAAAAAAAAAAAAGAATCGGAAAAAAGTGTGGGAGGAGAGGAGGTTTGGAAAAGAGAAGTGGGCAGGTAGTGTAGGAGGATGGATGGTTGTGCAGGGAATGAGTGGGTTACTACCATTAATTTTTTTTTCCCTTTTTTAAAAATTACTTTTGTAAAATATTTCTCTTCACTGAACGGGAGAATTCATTAACATCAGCACACAGTTCTATCACGCCATCACCGAACAAATATATGCCCCTTCATTCAGCCATTGATTCAGTAATATCTTTTTATTCTTACGCAAAGTCTGTCAAAACATGCGAAAGAAGTGTTTTTTTTTTAAAAAAAAAAAAAATAAGCATGCTAAACAAAAGCCTTCAATCTTGCCCCTCTTGCTCACGAACTTTTTGTCAATCAATCCTTCTTGTCTTCATGCACTAACTTAAAGACCATGGTAAAACCCCGGCAAATTCCAGAGGCCAACCTAATTTTTTCAAGCTCAGATTAAGCCAAGGAAAAAATACAGTGTGTTTTGCTGTAATTTGTGGAACATCCTCTCGTTACGCAACAGTGTGCACACAGTATACTTACACACAAAACTTTTCCCATCAATTCAGGTTGCTTCAAGCCCTACTCTTATTTTTTCGAAGGAGCGAAAGTTTCTTAGAGAAGACTCAACCTCTCAGCCACGCTAAAGCTAGCTCTGAGAAAAGTGGCGGTGGCTGATATGCTTTTTTTCATTTGTTCTTGTATCAAATCGAAGCTCTGCATAAAGATGAGTATTGTATTACTATGAGCATAACTCAATGCTTGACTTATTCATAAATTAGCCTAAACTGAAAGCCACCCCCATGGCTTGCGCCAAATAGGACCTGTCCTCGTGATGTTGGTGAAAAGCACGGTACAAGAAAATCATGCCATTACGATGAAAACATGCAAGACAGCGACTATCGGAGAACCAGGAACTTTTTGATGTGTATATCAGCAAAGATAGAATTGTATATCACGAACCATAAAAAAAAGGTAACGCCCAAAAAATAGCGATATCAACAACACTATATATCAAAACGCCCGAACAGGAGAAAAACCAAAAAGCGCCGTAACCATGTTCAATCCGGATTGAACAATAAAGGAAGGGGAGACGAGAAGGTTTGAGGAGGGAGTTGAAGCATGAAAAATCAAACAGCGCCAACTCATACTCGAGGTAGGGCATTAAATAAAAGGAAAAGCAGCGTATACAAAGAAATAAAAAGACATTAATAGGATAAATATACCAAAAAGAAAACGACAGCGCTATAAAAAAGACTTTTGTGGCGGTATGAGATGAGAAGTGACGTTGCTAGAGGACATCAAATCATGGAAGGAAAGAGGAAAGCATACTGAAAACAGATTTTCTCTCTCACTTTCTTCATCCCCTGTCTCCCTTACCGCATGTTACTTTGATCAAAAGCAAATGGAGTGGGGAAGGCCATGCTGGCGCTGAGACCGAATGGATCCCACTCCATGCCCGAGTCAAGCAGTTGGTTCATAGACGGGTACTGGCCGCCGTTTGCTCCAGGCTGTTGTGGTTGTTGTGCTTGGGGTTGCGGTTGTTGTGGTTGCTGCTGCTGTGGCTGCATGGCTTCTGACTGACTTTGAGCATGTGACCCCCTTGTGGAAGCAGGCGAAGGCATTATGGATGGTGCCGCAGAGTAAGTAGAATAGCCCCCATTGCCACTAGATGGCTCCAGTTCAGAGTCATCCATCATTTCATTTTGAGCGTCGTATTCTTGCTCTGTAGGAACAGTTTATAGTTAGTTGGTGGTTTCAAAACGAATATACGTGATATAGTCATATATAAAATTGACTCTCACCAAGGCATACACTTTGCACTTACCTAGCTGTTCAATGTGGCTTTGGAAGCCGGGTGTCGGGTAATAAGGTGTCTGCTGTGTTGCTCTGCTTTGACCATGTGATTGCTGGTGTGTTGCCATGACTTGTGAGGGCGCGGGCATGGAGTTTATTGGACTCATATGAGGCGGCTTAATAGATGGAGGAACCGAGGTTCGAGAGGACATGTAGTCTGAAGCAGCAGGTGACAGTGCTGCGGGGCCGCCAAATGTGGGCGCCGATGCGGTAGGGGAGTTTGAGTGGTTTGAGGAGGGTACGGGCCTGCTGCGCGGAGACGGCAATGCTCCTAACCCACCTTGGTGAAGCGGCGGTGGGAGAGGACTGATAGGGGTGGTATCTAACTTGGTAGCAATAGAAGCTGGTCTGCGGTTTTGGTTATGGCGATTCATGATAGCACGCTGGATAGGCGGTGGTTGTACCATGTTTTGAGGCATGTGGGTTGGGCCAAGGTTCGGACTGCCGGTCTTGGCACGGAGTTCAGCCTGCACATCAATCCCTACACAAGTGGGGGATAAGGTGATTTATGTGTTAGCTACAAGGGAGTCGTCGCGAGTGGGGATGGCAAAAAAATGGAAGGGACAAACCTTTCTCAAGCAGGATGCGCTCAAGCAAAGAGTTCTTATAACGAAGCATGAGACACTCATCTGCAGCGTTCCTATGAGCAGCTTGAAGATTTTGGAGGTTGCTTTCATGAACTCTAATGGTTTCCTCTAACTGTTTGATATATTCCGTACGTCTTTCGCGAAAAGCTGCTTGTGCCTGACGATTGCGCTGCTTGCGTTCCTCGGAAGTGGCGTATATCTAGGAGCAGCTGTTAGCAGTAGTACATTTATACATGTTATGGCCAAGGACTACAAGGAATCAAAGAAGGGGAAAGAAACAAAGTATGACAATTGTGGACAAAGAGAAAGAAAGAAACTCACCGGCTTCCGGCCACCTTTGCGCTTCGGCTGCTGAACTTCTTGGGCATTGCTAACACTAGATGGCGTGGTGGTACTAGCAGTCGCCTGTTCAGCCTCTGGAGTAGATTCCATGGATTCTTCACCGCCTGTGTCCTCCTTGACCTTGACCTTTTCTTTGTTATGTTTGGTAATGGACATGGCGTCGTTCATATTCATGAATTTCTATAAGCGAAAGACGTTGTTGAATATGGATAACGGGCTGTAAGGATGTAAGGATGTAATAGTTGCCGCCTGCAGCAGATATGTAGGTATGTAGCGAGTAGCAACGAGACAAGAGCTAGACCGGGCCGGACTGGGAGAGAAGTGAGACAAGCACAGAAACCCCCAAAAAAAATGACGTAGTAGCAAAGTAAAGAAAAAAAAAAGGCTGTAAAAAAAACAGGAATATTGGTCGTTGTTGTTTGTTGGTTTTGCTTTTATCCGCTGTAAACGAGTTTAGCTCCGAGCAAATCAACGAAGACTGGCAAAGAGTGAACGGGATTGCGAATCGAGATGAAGAATACCCAAGTGCAAAAATACACAAACACAGATGAGGGGTGAGGGGTGGGAATGGAGATAATGTGTTTATCAAGGAGACGAGACGACAACAAAGGACCGAGTCACTCCGTTTGTCAGAGCTGGACAACACAGGGTAAAAGGCAAAGGGTTCCAATGGTAGCCTGCAGTAAAGAGCTAAGAAAGCTGTTTGCAAAAGCGAGGCAGGACAATGCAAATGCAAAGTGACAAAGGGTGAGAAGGTGGACGGGAACGAGTAGGAAGGGAGAAAGAGGGAAGAGAAAGGTCTAGAGTCGTGCTACAATATATGGCAATATGGGACAGACCAGGGTCAGTCAAAAGAAGCTGTGCTACAATATACGGCGGTATGTATGGTTGAGTATAGTGAGAGCAGAGTACTCTAGTATAGCGACTCCTATGTGGATTCAGTGCAGTCCAGCAAGGGTTCAGTGCACTGTCCCAGGAGCAGTAGAGGAACAGTACAGCAAAGCTACAGTGAAGTGCGTACTCTGTATGGCCCACTTCAGTACACTACAGTGCAGTGGAGCACAGAGGCCTAGCAGCTGACGTAGACGAGCTGTGGTTTTCGTTTGGAGATTAGGCCCACCAAATTTTAGGGCGGCCAGGTGATGTAAAAGGCAACAGTGAAGAATATCTGCGATATCAAAACCAAAAGAGAACCAAAATCGAGGATGAAAAGAAAAGAGATCCTCGGTCGCCGTCAAAATAGCCAGAGACCAGGATGTCTCAGTCGAACTGTCGTCGAAAATGGAGACCAAGGCTATCCTCTCACAAGGAGAAGAAAGGATGACTTGCGGGCGCAAAATCGAGCAAGCCAGCCCTGTAGCCGTCGAATAAATAGAAGCGAAAAAAAAGGAGATATTATGCCTGCAAGACAGGTAGAGCAGGGCAGAACAGAAGAGTCAGCCAAAAAGGAAGCCTTTATTTGGTCAACTTTTGGTTCTGTCCGCCGGGTTGCAGCGTCTAAATGTGAGACGATGAGAGAGAAGAAAAGAAGAGAAAGAAAGATATAGAGAAATAGACGCCGCTAAGCGTAACGCGAAAAGAAAAAATAAATGAATAAATCGATGGTAGCTTTAATGACTTGATAAAAATAAAGGATGAAAAAGATCACTACATGCAAGTCATGCGTGAGAGTGCGGGCGCAAGAACAAGGCACAAGCACAGCAATGGAAGCAGCCGAAGAAAGTCTGTGACAAAGAAAAACAAGGCAAGTCAAAGCAAACAAGTCAGGACGAGACAATAGAACAGAAAAACAGAGTTAAGAGTTTAAGGGTCGAGTGCCAATCAATCTTTGTCGAGTGCCGGTGCGGGCGTTTGATTGCTGATGTAGACGTATATCTGGGACTGTACTGTATGCTGTATGTGCGAGTAAAGGGACAGATGGAGAGGGGAAGAGCGTGTGTGCGGGCGCAAAATCAAGGTAGAGGATTCTGGAATAAGAAAACCGGAAGGAGGAAGGGGGCAAAAGGGAAAAAGAAATACGTAGTTGTGGTTGATTTCGATAGGAAACCACACACATTCGCACACGCAAAGATTGATCCAGAATAGAGATGGCGGGAGAAGCGTAACAAGAGACACGACAACTAGGAAAGGCCAGGGAGGACAAGCAAGACAGGCGTATATTCGGGTTCGACTTTGGCTTTGATTTGGAGGAGAGAAGGAAAGTAGCAAGCAATACGACAAACCGCTAACTTTCAGGCAAAGAAAATCAAGAGAAGCAAGAGCGGCCAGCAAGCGTTTTATGTAATAAGAACGTAAGGGCAGGGCCGTAGGGTGGCTTGAGTGGCTGTTGGCTTTTACTGGGTGAGTGGAAGAGGATAGAGAGAGAAGGGAATTGGAAAAAGAAAGAGAGGAAGAGGAGAAGGAGGGGGTTTTCCCAGGCTGGCTCCGACCGAACGGCGTGCAGGTAAAGGAATATAGCAAGACAAGAAAAGAGACAAGGGACAAGGCTAGACAGGACGAGGAAGGAAGGAAGGAAGGAGGACTGAAGAACAGACAAGAAGCGAGGGTACATGGCGGGTTATTGCCCGGTCGGGCTGGGTTGCCTGTTTATGCCTAGGAGCTATGTATGTTCTGTACATTATGGATGTACATGCAAGTACACATGTAGCATGCAGCATGCAGCATGGGTATGGAGAGGAAGGTGGAGAGCTATGTGGGCATGTGGGCATGTGTGCATGTGTGCATGTGTGCATGTGGGCTGGGTGTATGGTTGGCAATGGTGTAGGCCGTGATAGTGTGCTGCAAAAATGAAACTGAAAAAAAAAACCAAATAATCCACGGTGGAAAAAGGCGAAAAAGAGAAAAAAAAAAACGAAAAAAAAAAGCGAAAAGGACACAAACATACCAAGACACAAGGGCGGAGGAGAGGGTATGCAGAGCCCAGCCAGTGTGGCAGCGGGTAGGCGGTACCTGGCCAGTGGGTGCTAGGGCCCGCACAGTCCAAGTCCTCGGTACATCCAGAGTATCCATACATAGTACGTACGGATGGGATCCTGGCTCTGGAACTATAGACCTAGGCAGGCGACGAGAACTGGAACTTGGAAGCATGACATGAGCGTGACATGGGTGTGGGCACATCACATCATGGACAACATGCAAGCTGCAGGGCAGCGCAAGGCAGAGCATGACCGGCCATATAATGAGGAGCAGTGCGTGGCAGTTGTCTATATGGCATTGGCTATTCCGTAGCTTGTTCTACTCCCATATGTGTGCCTTGTTCGCTTCCCCCCGATTTCTATCTCATATTTCTTCTATTCCTGCATCAAGACAGACTGGAGTGGGGCATAACAAAAAAGAGAAGCAGAAAAGCGGAGTCTTTTGACGGATTTTCGTGTGTGGGTGGAGACGTTGTTACTTTGTGTGTGCACAAGCCCCCTCTATAACTGTCCATATCTCGTTCTTCCTCCAGGACGTGAGAAAGATACACAACGGTCGATAGCAACGAGGGCAGGAAAGGCAGACAATACGGATATGGAAGGTATGGCGCAGCAGATAAAAAGGACTACAAAAGGCTGCAGAAGGAGAATAAAATAAAAGCCCTACAAGCACATAAAAAGCCGGGAAAAGCGGGCATATTTCCCCAGATTCTACGGCGATGGCGTTGCCTGTTATTAACACATATTTCCTTTTTTAAATTCATTTTATTATTTTTACTCCACCCACAAATTGTTCACTTTTTCTTCATTCACCTTTCCTAGTTACACATTCGTTTTTCCTTCCCTTAATGCTGCAAGGTGTGAGAGAAAAACATCACCGTTCGCCCGTTTTTGAACGTTCTGTCTCTCGTTCCCAACCAAGCTAATTTTCGCCAGGCTATTTTATTTTGTTGTGGCCTCTTGGCCTGTTCCGGCTTAGCTTACATGCAAGAGCTGCTCGACGGAACTTAAAAAAAATATACAAGCATTACCCAGCCAGCAACGAGGAATCAAAGACTCGAGTGTCAGACTGCTACTGACTTGGCTGATTGTGCTCTCGTCCCTTTCTCCCGCTCTCGCTTCCAGGCTCGGGCAACCAGGCATGTTATGCGCGCAACTGTAATGCAACTAGTGTTTCTGCTGCTCGACTTCTCTCATCGATCAAGAAGCTGGGAACACGTCCCCCCCCTAATCGTCTCTCACCCCCCCCCCCCCCCGCCCCCGCCGTATGGAACCTAGCCAGGTCGTAGCAATGATGATAATAATATATCAGCAGATACACATTTCCCCCCATGAAGTCCACCGAGCCGAAGTCCACCCCCCCGGTCTAGAAAGAAAGGAAGCAGGCAGCTTTCCCTCTTGAATTATAACCGTCAGCGTCAATATGCCAGAGTTTGCCTCTCTCGTCCTCTTAAGAAGTGAAACGAGACAGTTTTAGCATTGATCATAATGTGAACTATGTGGTTATTTCATCCAGCCCTTCCAGTCTTCTAGATGTTTAACCTGGCCCTGGCTTTGCCTCGCCTCGCCTCGCCTCGCTTGGCTTTTCTGTTACTGATTTCAGTTTATAGCATACAACTATAACGTTAAGGTTGTAGCTCTTCTCGTGCTAGCTGCTGGCTCTGGCTTCAGCTTTGGCTATGGCTCTGGCTATGGCTTTTGCTCCTGCTCTAGCTCTGATTTAGGCAAATTGCAACGTTCTACCCCCTTAGAAAAGAAAAACCCGCCCACTTCTCAAGTCGAGTCACAACCTCGGTGAAGTCCGAAGTCGCCTTTTTTCCTCTTTTCTGAGAGTTCTTTATCCATGTTCTATTTTCTTTGTTTCTATTGTCCTTTGGATCTCCTGTTTGTTCCCCGGCGGAAACATAAAAGAAGAGAAAATATTCGGCGGAGAGGCCCACAACCTACGAGTCAGCTAACTGGCCCTCCTTTTCCTCCTCTTTGTGTCGTTACATTCAGAAAAATCAGGTCACTCAAGTCCCACAAAAGAATTCAACGAAACAACGAATGAAAAAAAGACGACAAACCCCGTCTTTCATCCGAGCCAACTCGCTCTTCCATCCTTGGCCACTATTCTTAGTACTTATTCTCCATCAGCGTCGTCTTCTTTTCTTTCACCCAGTCATCGATTTGGAGCTAAAACCCCCAGCATCCAGCCTAGTCTGAAGCTATTAGTTCTTTTTTGGATGCAGAATTTCAGAGGACTCTTGCTTTTCTCTTTTTAAGTGAGTTCAACTCCGTGTTTGGCCCCTACTTGTTTGCTTTTCCCTCAAACGGACTCACTTGCCTATATCACCAGTGCTCCGGTGATCCAGCGCTTTCCGATTTTGCGCGGCGATCAATAAAATTAAGATTGATCCCATCAAGGTTGGAGAACAAAAGGAAAAGAAAAAAAGGCATGTCCTTGATTCGGGTGCCTTTGCGCGCCTCGTGTATCTTGTGGCTCTAGCTTTTTGTTCTGGAAAAGAATAGCTGCAAGGGTCGGTCGGTAAGGAGAGCGAGGCGAAGGCAAGGTCAAAGGCGACGACGCATGGACGGGGCAAAGGGCAAGGCAAAAGAAGTTTACGATCCCTTTTGGGGGGAAAGAAATGGGAGAGAAGCCTGGGTGAGCTGGTCCTAGCTTTGGCCAGTGGGCCAACTTCTGACCCAGGCTTCGCCTTGGATTTTTGGTTTCGCATGGCTTTGTTCCAGTTCTGGCTGGGGCTCTTTGTCGGCATAGCCATAATGATGGTCTACGAGGGCCAACGGGGCCAGCGGGGCCAACGGGGAAGATGGAAGAGGAGAGCTGGGAGATGGGAGGAATTCCCGTGTCTGTTCCTCGCCTCCCCTTGCTTTCTTTTTTCTAGGCTCTTCATGTGTCCAAATCCAAAATTATACCTGTTCTTGCCTACGCATTTATGTAGCGGCTCTCCGACAAATGAAGCATCGACAGGGGGACAAGACAAGCCCGTTATCGTCATGCCTGAGCAGAAGGTTCGCAAGTTCGGGATCTACCTCCTATTCTTCTTGTCTTCAAGCTGGCAGAAATCCTCCCTCTTAGTCTAGATTAACCTCCGGACTCCTAGAAGCGACTAAAAGTAGCGAAATGGAAATTTGCGACTACGAACGGCGAAATGCCGGCCAGAAGATCCTTGAAAGAGAGATGAAGAACTTTTTTCCAGTGGCTTATCTGATCTAATTGTCGTGAGAATGGACATGGAATAAAGAGGAGTTAAAGAAACAGAATAGGTTCATCGTTTTGCTCGTTCATTAGACACGCCTAGAGGCTTAATGAGTGGGTAATGCGGCGTGGATGGACGGCTATTATGTACACATATGTCGGCTATTGCATGTCCATACTACGTTGGTAACACATTGACGCCTACCAACACCAGTAGCCTAGTCCGCCCTAGTCTAGTCTGTTCAAGTCCGGCTTCTGCCCTTGTCTAACTTGCCCTAGATGTCCACGTAGTATGTGTTGCTTTGAATACAATGCCACATTAATACAGAGACACAGACGCAGACGCAGGTGCAAGCGCAAACACAGACGTAGAGATATATGAACAGACACCCACCCATAGGCAAATCAAGCCTTATTCTTAAATCAAATAGAATAGGCATAACCTACCTGTTTCGCCTATTCCATCCATTTTCCATATATATAAATGTATATCTGCCTGCTTGTTTTGTACCATTGTTTGTTTGAAAGCACTGTTATATTTCCAAAAGACAAAGTGTGGGCTCGAGTGTTTTTATGCAAAGGCGGTGGCGGCCAAACTGCCCAAGAACTTTTGTTGAAGACCAGGTGATGTTGAGAGTAAAGGACGAAAAAAAAAGGGCGAAGCTTCACACAGAAAATGCGCTGATTTCTAGGCACGTGATTCTGAAAAACTTTCCCTTTTCGGCATTAGAGCAGTTGTGGAGAATCTCTCCCTGTTTGGTAGAACACCGGCTAGGTCCATGATGCATTGCAGCGTGAGATGAAATTTGAAAGCGCAACAAAAACCGTTCTCTGGTTAAGTCGACTGTAGGGTTATTTAGGGTTTGTATGAGACATCAAGGTATGCAAAGGTGTACAGGGTTGCTGTGGGAACCAAGGAAGGAGTATCGTGACTTCATGAACTAGAGCGCAAAGTTAAAGTCATGTCGAAAAGAGGTAGGGTGATGTTGGCAGGCGCGTAAAGATGATGCTGTACTTTTGTCCTTCAACAAGGCTACAACTTGCGTGTCAGTTGTCGACTCTATGGCATTGAAGCCAAGTTTAACAGTTTGAAGTGTGCAAAACACGGCATACAGTACACAGACAGTGAATACACTGTGAGGAGACAGTGTGGGGGGGGGATTAACCAGATAACTTGTCATGCTGTCCAACAATAACAATAGCAGATCACAAACAAAGGCACGCACATTTTTATTTATTCTGTTTTATTTTCTTTTGATGATCAGGCAGTTGGTTCTATTCCTCCCACAAAAACACCAAGAATAGCCATCGAGAACGCGTTGATTTCATAAAAAACCATTACGCGTTTCCCTTGACTCTTCATCTTCGCAATAATTTCCTATTTGCTTTGTTCTACTACTTTCTCAGCTCTGCCTTGAATCAATTTGTCTTTCTCCTCATAAAGACGCGTCTCACTGGCCACCGAATACTTCAGCCTCATTGCACATGGCATAATCCACATTCACCGTCTGTGCTTTTTGCCTTGTCTTTCATTCCTGACTTGATATTGCTGTGGTCGCAAGGCCTTGATTTTATTGCATTAACGGCTCTGACAAGGCAACCTAACAAGGCAACTGTCAACGTGTCTGGCTCTTTGCTCCTGTTACCTTTCTTTATTGTGTTCTAGCGAGAGCAATATTTGCAGCAAATTCCTTGCTATTTATTCCCTCTGCCATGACGTCGTCTACTATGACGCCTCCGCCGCGCCGCCGCTCGGCGCGTTTGGCCAGTACTTCCAAGGCAAGTCAAAGTTAGCCCCGGTTAATGATAAAATATAACTGGCCTCTGTTCTTGTTGCTAATGTTATATAGACCAAGGCTACTCAGCCCCAGGCCACCCTTTCCACCGTTTCCGAGCATGGCGAACCGGCCTCAGCTGCCGGCAGTAGCCCGCGTCTTCCTCGTCCTATTCCCAAGGAGCCACAGACTTCGCCTGTATCTAAAACCAGGCATCAGCCTTCCACCCCTTCTACTAGTGTGGCTAGGCCTCCGGCCTCCGAGATGCACCCCAGCAAGATTCATCGTCCAAGTCTCGTGCCATCCTCTGCCATTAAGCATGGATTCCGTGATCTTAATCCAACTACCCGTACTGAGCAGCTTCTTGCTGCTGCTCAGGCCACTCCCACAAAATCTCGTGAAACACATGCTAGACATCACCACGCCATGCCCTCATCGCCCTTTACCTTTAGTGTCACCCATCCCAGCGGCGTTGAAAAGGGCTTGAGTAATGAGGCTCTAAAAATTATGGATGGCTTACGTGAAGAAGCTGCTAAAATCAAGGCTGGTCTTATTGCTGATCGTGAACGCGATCGTGAACAGGCCGAGTCCTTGGCTGACCGAAAGTTTGCTCAGCCCAAGGGCAAGAGCAACAGGTACAGTGCCGTTCATATGGCCGAGTTCAAGAAAATGGACTCTATTGAAAACCACCCTTCAGCGTTCCGTGCGGCTCCAGGCCGCTTCACCCCTGTGAAAGCTCTTAAGCGTAAGCCCTCCAAGGCTAACCTTGATGATGCTACTGAGCCAACTATTCGTCAAGTCGGAATTAAGCGTTCTCCGTCCAAGGCTAGCCTTGCTGATGAAGTTGCTGCCACCCCCTCCACGCCTAGTAAAATCACTGGGCCTGGAGGCTTGCGTTCTGGCATTTCTAGCGTGAAACGTCTTAAGCAAAAACTCGAAGATGATGCTGCAACTACTCGCCCTGTATCGCGTGATGGAACAAACACCTCGAGTGCTATCCCTCGGCCAGTATCGAATGGCGACTCGCCATTAAAGCAACAGTCGCAGAGGCAGCCTAATTCAGCTACGTCCTTCGGGACGCCTACGAAATCGGGTATTGCCCGCCCCACCGACTTCAGCTCTACTATCAGGCTAGTGAGGTCTGCCTCCAAGTCGGATCTTGTCGCCGAGTCTAGGGCTCCGACTCAAGCCCCAGCTACCCCCTCGGCGATCCCTCGTTCTGCGGCTTCTGCAGCAACCTCGACTCAGACTAAAGCTTCAGGCACTCCAGGACGCTTTGAGCGCATCAAGTCTATCTTGAAGAAGACGACTATTCCTAGTGCTGCTCCTGGAACCGCTACTAACATTATGTGTGATACGGCCGCCCAAAAGTCTAGTGAGAAGACAACTAGCAACGACGCCGTTTTTGACACCCCCTCAAAGGCTCTCACCGGATCTCGTCTGCCTGAAAAGGTTGTGACTACACCTAGCCACCGGCTCACAAAGCATAGTGTCAATACTCCTCGTCTGACTACTGTCACCCCTACAAGTCACGTGTCGCCCTCGTTCAAGTCAGCCATGAAGCGTGTCCGTATGGTTGTACCTGGTGACGAGTGCCCTACTATGGAGTCAGTACTCTCCAAGGCTGAGACGGCTCTCGAGGTCAAGTATCCTGATCTCACGACGTTTAGTGGACTGCTCGAGAATGATTTAGATATGCCTGACATCGATGAGGCTAAGTCCCCAGCTGTACCTGGCACATTTTCCTTCCGCAGTGATAAGACAATTGATTTTGGAATATCGAAGCCTTCTTTTGGGTCGTCTGCTGGACAGGCAAGCATTCGCCAAGTGCGACGGTCAGTGTTTGGTGGCCTTTCAAGTGGTGCTTCGGCTGGAATTCCTGGAGGCTTCCCTAAGAGCCAGCTCGAGGTGATGCCTGATGCGCCGACTATGAGCCCTACGGAGACTGATGTTGCTAAGGACGCCGGCGGAAGCAATAAAGAAAACGATACGCCCATGTCTGCTAGCAAGTTGGATGGCAAGTACCGCGCTATCTCTCACGGTATCGGAAATAAGAAGCGCAACAGACCGTCAACTGATGAAGATGACCAGGCCCGTGATGTTGAGAGGGGCAACAAGAAGCGTCGTAACGAAGACCTTCCACTGGGCATCTCTGTTACATCTACCCAGACTGCTACTACAGCTGCTGGCTCCTTTGAAACTAGGCCTAAGACGCCATCAGCAAGTGTTGTCAATACCACCACTACTATGGCTACTGCCACTCCGACGCGGACACCCGGATATGCTGCTGCTACCTCAGCCGTGAAGAACAAGGAGTTCCTCACCCGCAAGATCAGAAAGCCTGTCCGGCCCACAGAAAAGCTCAAAACCGCAGCCGTGGCCAAGACTGTCAACAAGTCCGCTTCCGCTACCCCATCTCGGGTTGTTCCACCTCGAGCAGGCTCATCACGCATAGGAGCCCCAACACCTTCTCGTTTGACTGCACCGACCGCAGCATCCCGAGCAACTGCTACTGCTAATCCTAGCCGTACTAAGACGACCGCATCTGGAGCTGCTGCCTCGCCAGCTCGGTCACAAGTACGTGCTACTCCTTCAATCAGTGCATCACGTTTGGCCATGCTTGCTACGCCAAAGCGGAGATAGAATGGGACTTGTCTCTTTAAATGCTTACATACGGTTTGTTCTTTTCTCTTCATTTCACTGTCTTCTATTCTAGCTCGGCAGCCTAGGAGAGACACTTTATTTTACGTACTACCTTGTCTTTTATTTCTCATTTCTCTTTTTACCTATTCTTATTACTTGGTGTACTTTGTACTTTTTTTCTTCTACCTTTTAACTGGCTACATGCATACCAACAACCACATACATCTTGACATATTCCGAGGCGAGATACTTTTGCTTCGTCTTGGGCGTTTTTTTTTCTTGCTTTTTTGGAGAACCGGTTTTTGGAAATATTTTGACAGGCGTTTTTGACTTAGACTTCATATTTTTATTTCATGTACATTTTATAAAACAGAATGCGTTTTATGCTTGAACGTAGCAAGCTTCTCTTCACTATCTCTCTTGCTATGAATGACCAAAAGATGCCTAGATAAGATCATGGCTCCTTGTCAGGTCGCCAGAACAACTAACTCTAATATAACGACAGTATCTATTATACAGAAAAACTACAGTTTGAGAAAGACTTGAAGAAATCCCACCTCACACCATCCCTGGCCCGGCTCCTAGGGTCTCCTTGGCAACCTGCCAGAACCGATGATTCCAATACCGTCCATCTGCACACGTCTCATTTTCAGTGGCATAGTCGATCTCGCGGTTAACTAGCTCTAGCGCCTGTTTGTGTAGATTTAATTCGACAAGCATTAAGAGGACTTCAGCTTGCATGGCTAATGACATGTGCACATGCGGCCACAGCTTGCGGTAGACGGAGAGATAATGCATAGCGTACACATGATCGTGCAATGCAATGAAGCCGCTGATGACAGACTCCCAAAACACACTGTCGAGCATGGTGCCGGGCCCGCGAGTGGTAAGTTTCCATTCCTTGATGAGGCCATCTACGGCGGCGCCATCGCCTTGTGAAAAGAACTTGTCCACAAGAATGGTGAATATATGTGTGCTGGGCTGTACTTTGTGAGCTTCCATGTGCTGGAGAATGACACGAGCTGCTTTGGCGCTGGTGGCACCACCAACGGTAAACACTACATGTAGCATCTTGGCATATGTAGCTGTCTGCATAGCAATCTCGGAATCGGCAAACACGGAAAAGCTATTGAGTACAGCCTGGATTTGTTCTTCAGCCGATGTGCCCGACGCAGCATTGGAAAGAGCGTGCTCAAGAAGGATAGTATATGTGGCAATGTCAGGCTCAATTTTGCGGTCTCGCATGGCTTCTATAATCTTGGGCGTCTCGGCGGCTAAATCACAGCGAAACAAGCCCTCAAGAAGAGTATTGTATGTGATGACATCAGGCTCGATCTTGCGCTCGCCGGCCCATGCGAGGATTCGCCGAGCACCCTCAGCATCTTGACGGCGGAAAAGACTGGCCAGGGCTGAATTTACGGCACCAATAGATGGGGCTGCATGTATCTGTGGTTTCGCCTTATGAGTGGCATCCATCTCGAAGAGTACGTTGACTGCCTCGCGATTAAGACCCAGGTGGCCCAGTGCACTAATGCGTGCCGCCCAAAATATATCGTCAACAGGCACGTCATTGGCCTTGAGCATGCGCCAAAGAGCCTCGATTTTTTGCGGTTCACGGGATTTCTTCCAGCCATTGATCATGGCAGTGTATGTTTTGGAATCAATATCAAAGCCTGAATCCGCCAAAAAGGTTAGCACTCTGTCGACATAGTGGCCGTTCTTCAAAGCGCAAAAACCGTAGGCAAAATAATTAAGCATGAGACGCTGCTCTTCACGTTCTTCCTTTGTAATGTGTGTATGCCCCACAAAGGCAGCAGTGGGAAACTGATGGAACAGTTGCTGGGCCTGGTAAACATCACGGGTGCGTAAGCTTTCCGATAGTTGCTTGTGGAAGGAACTAATGACTACTGTAGGATTAATGACATTGTCCGCTTTTGAAGGTAAAGTACTGGCTAGGCTGTTCATTCCCTGTAGCAACTTTGGATGGTCGGATAACATGTAGGAAATATCGGCTTGGCCAATATCGAGAGCGGCCATAATGCTGTCTAAAAATGGCTTGATTAGGACAAACCGGGTTTCTGGAGATGCTATGACGTGCGAGCACAGCGAGAAGATAATGTACCATGTCATCAAGGACCGGGTTAGGGTTGGGATCGATGTGGGATTGTGCCATGGCAGAAGCATTTCTAGAGCTTTTGATAGAGTCACTCCGGCGCTCTTGAATTCGGATACTATCGCGGGAGTGACCTTGGGAACATCCAAAGAGCCGGCAACCTCAGGAACCCCAGGAGGTGCCGGTTTTGTGATGACTAGTTTCCAGAAGGCGTCCTGGTCATCTATTATGGCGTCGCGAGGATCTTTGGGTAGCATGGATTCACGCAGAGGAAGCTTGGCTGAGTCTAAGAGTATGCTAATTAGAGGCTCGGCTTGGCTGAGGCTGATTTCAAAGAGCACATTGACACTGTGCTGCAGGCCAAAGGCTATCTGAACCTGGTAAAGGCTTGTGATAGATGGTAAGCTTTTTTCCATGGGTTCCTGCAGTTTGGCTCTGCATATCTGTGACAGCAATTCAGATACATAGTTGCGAATAGTTGGATGCTCTCGCACACTTCTATGGAGCGGCAGCAAGTTCTCTTCTACCTGCCTAAACAGGGCTGATAGGGAACTTCTACTATCATCCTTGAGGTTTCTGATAAAATCTATCGCCCACACTCCTTGTAGATCGGCTGGCTTTTTTGCAATTGCAGGCTCGTGTATGGTGACATAAGGCCATGAATCTGGAAGAGATCTTGGTGCTTTGTGGGATGGTTTCGGAGGCTCTGTTTCGTATTTGGACGGGTGTTTCGTAGTTGGCGCTTTGGAGTGTTTCTTGGCTTGGCCCTTGTGTTGATTCTGACTCGTCCGGTTTTTAGAAAGAGCATGTTTTCTGTTGTGGCTTCCTGATAGCTTTGGAGGGCACTGGCTCTGGCTTTGCTGCTGTCGCGACTGTCCCGCATTATGCGAGTTTGGATGTGGTTGTAGCTGACTCTGTTGTGGCATCAACATGGCGGCTGATGACGGTATCGGCTGGCGATGGCCCACTGCATGGCTTTCTTGATTGCGTGGCTGCGATGTTGAGCCTGCGCGGATATGAATAGTAGTGGGAGTGCAGGCCCGCGATATCTGTGACTGCAATTGCGGCCGGCCTTGTCTAGCCAGGCTGACGCGTCTAGCACAAAGACGATGCATTGTTTGTTGTATAGGGTTGATATTAGAACCGATTTGATCAATTGGTCTTACAAGCCCGTGACGATGCTCAAAATATAGCAATTCGCCGGTTACTAGTGGGTGCAAAGGACCCCCAAAGACCATAAAAGTGACGTTGATTGAGCTAAGAAGAAGCGAGTTGCTTTATTCTCGTATTACTGCATACCCCCGCATTATGCAACAATAGGGGCTATGTGAAGGCTCCTTGGCTTTGACTGGGGCTGTCGCACGACAGCACCAACCTCTACAAAAAAGGAAAGAGGGGGTAAGTAAAATCTGCATGGATATTGAATTGATAAGATACATTAGGAAAATGTCTACAAAGAGCGGAAAAAAAAACATAAGGAAATCTGGCAAAAAGAAAGGGTCTTGCCGTGGATCGAACACGGGACCTCTCGCAAGCTATGCTGTAGGGTTAACCCTAAGCGAGAATCATACCACTAGACCACAAGACCAAGGGTTAATGAGATACTTGCGTATCTCACGTGACTGGGGCAAACCGGGATTGAACCAGTGACCTTTAAACTCTCCCTCTTACAACCCTCGGGGGGGTACCTTTGAGGTCTGGTGCCTCCCCTTCTTCCGGGCTGCTGGAGGACGACGTCTATGACACTGATAAGCGTCTTTCATTCTTTTCTTCTTCTTTGACTCTGTCATGGATCTTGACAATGAGCTGTGGAGCCTTGAGGCCGCACTTACCCAACTTTGAGGATAACCTCGTCGTCGACTCGCCCCCTTTTTCACGACAACTTTTGCGATCGCCAACTCCTCATCGCCGCAACACCACTCCAACTCAAGGAGTTCACCTTCACGCTCAGGACTGAATTTTGAGAGTTCACACAGTCCGCACCTTTTTTTTTTTTTTTTGTTTTGTTTTCTTTCTTGCGCTCCTCTGTCCTCGGATAGACTGGTGACTGTGGCATGTCACTAGAAAGGGGGCTGTCTGGCGCCTCATCCACACGCGCAAGGCAGCGGCCACCAGAAAAGTGGAAGGATATACCACGAGCCCTCGGATGCTCACACAGTCTGGTTTTTTCTCGTCTTTGGGGGGTTTTCCCAGGCTGCACTGGATGCTGCCGTCTTGCTCTCGTGATTTTCACGACTTCAGGAAGCGTGGCAGGTTTTTCAGAGGAACGAATGTTTGTGGGGAAGTTGGGGGTTAGCCCCACTACTTCTGGGCTTAGGGTATATCTGGGGATTTCCTTTTTTTTTTTTTTTTTTTTTTTTTTGTTTCTGACGACTACAGGTGGAAGACGAGTAACAAGCTTGCTTGGGAGCATACGAGCTTCTCTCGTCCAAAACCCGTGGTCAGCCCTGCAGAAGGGTTAATTCTGTCCGGTAACCAATCCGGCGTCGTTTGATCTTAGTGATTCCAGTAGACGTTAAATAAATTCAAATTCAAATTCAAATTCAAATTCAACCAGTGACCTTTAGATAACCGAACCACTGAAGTTGTGCTTCAGTCTAACGCGCTCCCAACTGCGCCATTGCCCCGAAGCCGGAATCGCTGATTTTTCATGTCCGTGTGGACTCTATGTAGTTTCCGGAGCCGCGGCCGGAGCACAATCCGTCGTACCCTCGCAAGATGGCAAGGCGGATCAGACAACCTGGCCCTGAAAGAGCCGGTCGGCAAGGTGCACTGGGTCCCAGGACACTGCGAAGTCCCGGGCAATGAAGCAGTCGACCAGCTGGCCAAAGCGGGTTGCAAGAACGAAGACCTTCTGGTCCCAAAGGCGACAATGTCACCGACGGCAGCAAGAAGGTGAAGGAACGAAGCCTTTAAAGCAGATTTCCGAAACTGGATGAAAGAAAACTGCCCGAAGATCAAGCATTTCGGTGGAGCGCTGGGCTGGCCGAGACCATATGACATCGGCTGGATAAAAGGGCTGGCTACACAGAGGTACAGTCGCCCGGATCCTGGCAGCGCGCTCCGGACACGGCGACTTTACAGAGTATCACACACGAATGCAGAAATACGTTGCCCAGTCGCAGGGTGCGACCAAGTCAAGACCTTTAGCCATCCGTGGGAGTGCCGAGGCAACGAGAAGAAACTGTTCATGAGAGTGCCGAGCTGTTGCTTGTTGTTTTTGATACTTTTCTTTTGAACTGGTTCTACGTCTTCAATTTCTTCATCCTCTTGTTCCTTTGTACTACAACTACAATAGAGCGGACGCAAGCAACAACTTAGCTTGGGAGCAATTGCGCTTTGCTCGTCAAAGCCCTACAGTGAAGCTTGAATGGGGTTAATTCTTTGAGGTATCCAATCTAGCGTTGCTTGATCTCTGTGATTCCCGTAGATGTTGGATAAATTTAAGTTCAAGTTCAGATCAACGCTCACTTGCAATGGCTGGCTGCCGGGAAGTAGTGTTGGAAGATGACAATATCTAAGCTGCTTCCATCCCAAGCATGTCATCGTATTGACGTGGAAATCCAGTAGGTAGACGTCAAACAATACGAGCAAGCATACATATAAAAGTAAACCCAAATTGCAAAAGGGGAGAACCAAATCCCTCCACTTTCAAGCTCTTGTCTCGACTATCTCTTCTTATCGTCTCCCAACACTACATAAACCTACTTGCTGCTTTAACCCTCTTACTTGGTCACAATTTAACACCCTACTCGCTGTCCTTTCCTCCAATAACATGGCTGCGAGGCTTCCTAACTTCAACGACCTATTTGCGGGCGCCTCTCAGGAGGTGGACTGCAGTGCCCCTGAGGACGCCACTCTGCCTATTCTTCCCATTCCCAATGAGACAGATGATCTGGCCACAGCTACACATAAGTTTGAGGCCCTTGCTGCGCTGGTCAAGTCCGGCAAGAATCTAGCAGTACACACCGCTTACGCATGCACCCCCTATCAAACGCGAGACCCAGCTGAGCTAGCCAAGCTATCCATGACTCCCGCCCAGCTGAAGCAATTTGAGGCCTGGCGCAAAGGCATCAAAATGCCGGCCTTTGATTGGGCTAACTTCAAGGAGCCCGTTCAAGACACCAATGCTAGTCGTAAGCGCTATGAGCAGCGCGCTCGCGCTATGAATGCGATTTGGAAGACGACCCTTGCAACCCCCGAGAACGCCATGTATGTCTCCATGCATATGGTATATGCGGTTCCCCTCTTGGTGGCCGTGGCGAAGGTGGAGAGTGCCCAGAGGGCGCTAGTAGGCGGTTCTACAGGACTAACGGAGATGGAACTTGCAGAGCTCCAGACCTTGCGTAAGATTATTGCTATAAACAATAGAAACGTAAACAGGAATATGAAGCGGAGGTGCCCGTTGTTGGTTGCTAGATTGAATTTGGCGAAGGAAATACTAAAGAGGAGGGCGAACGCTCTGAAACAATACTAAATAAAACACACAAAGTTGACCGTCGTACCACCAAGGAAAATTAGTGAGTAGACGTCAAACAGTACAAATAAAAAGCATATTTGGCATATTCTCGCAGTGAGAAGGCGGGACATGAATCTTGTTGAGGGGCATAATCACTAGAATACACCAAAATCTATGAACATGAATGAACATTGCCATAGTAATCAAAGTACTACATAGTACTGGGAGTACTTGGAGACAATATTGGTAAAACACAGTAAGAGGGTAGAAGAACATACGACATCACTAACAAGAATTACTTTACTTAACCGCCTAAGGGAAAAATAAAAATGCCGAACTCAAGGCAATCCGTTGATTTGCTAGATAATTGATCAAGGCATTAGGAGTGTCGATGCAAGTGGTCTTTTGTACCGTGACACAACCGTAGCTTTATCACAGCCTTATTGGAAATCGAGATACCAAAGGCATGACACGATGGCTTGAGCCTTTGTCCCTCCCCTCGTCTAATAAAAGTGTTGTGTACACCGAAAAGAAAGGGGACTTGGCTGCCTGGTTAACTATGCATGTTAAGGAGTACTCGTTCCACTGGCAGTCAGCTCCCGGATCAAATAGACTGGGTATCAGACAGAACGTATTCCTAGTCGCTCATTTTCACGTCCTCGTCTGACACGGGCGCTGTAGCTGTCGCAATTGAAGTCGCTGTATCTGAAGCTGACAGGGTAGCCAGTGTCACTGCCATATTCTGAGAGCCCAATCTATTTGATGGTCCATCTGACTCCGTGACATCTCCCAGGCCCAAGGCGGCACTTCGGTTTGATGATCTCACATCAAAATGGCTATTCGTATCTTCCCCAAGCTTTTTGCCCATAAAGCATGCCCGCAACGAGTCCTTAGTCACTTGGTCCATTTCCGACGTACCTGATGCGGCCAGCATAGGCTCTAGGTCAGCTATGTTCAAGCCAATCAACCGCAACGCATTCCGGAGGTTATCTTCAAATCGCATTGCCCGTACCGCTGTGAGATAGAGCACATTTGTGGTAGTAGATTTGGGTTGCGAAGTAACGAGCTAGTCGATTAGTATCTAGAAGTTAGCACGCCAATAATTATCTGATACTACAAGAATGAAGAAAACGAGGAAAGAGCTACTCCAACTCACCCCATCGATAGTATTGATACGCGCCTGCAGGTGTCCCTGGCGAATCAATGTCTTGAGTTCGTCAATGATGCTCTTATCCCTTTCTCCAAAGACGCTTTGCAGGCTTTTGATGGTAATTTTGGAGAACGGCCTGCAGTACTCTCGGATGCACTTGGTACGAATTTTGCCGTAGAGGATATTGACATGCTTGCTTAGATAGAGGTCCAACAAGTAATCGGGCCGGCAATCTTCTAGGATAGATAAACACAAGCCATAACGGCCTGCCACAAATGCCACAATAGCCTTGCGGAGGTTTGGCTCGATGCCCAAAAACGAGCGAAACTGTGGGTTGCCCAGCACCTTTTCCTGTAGCATTTCGCGGTCCATCATAGCTAATGATAGCAGACTCCCATACACGGCAATGTCATTAGGTGAGGCATAACCGCTGTATGGTGAGTTCTGGGTTGCCAAGCCTACATGGAGAAATGCATTGGCACTTTCTTGGTACTCGCCCCTGTTCATGTGCGTGAGGCCCATGCAGACATGAATGGCAGCCTCTTCGTCGTTATTTAGGTTCTCGATTGTAGCGGCAATGCCGGCCATTTTACTAATGTGTGACATGGCAACGTGCCAATCACGCATGTAGAAACCAACCCGCACACACATGGCATGTACGGACAGTAATTGTTTTGGAGTAACAGACTCGGGTCGGCAGAGGCTAAATTGTTCGAGAGCGAGCGTTGACTTTCCGATTCTCTCGTAATGCGTGCCCAAAAAGAGATAGGTGAGCTAGCGGCCGTTGAGTTAGCGTTAGGGTGGGTTTTTCTTCCTTTCCTGTTGTTCATCTAGTGATGCTTACTCGTATAGACTCTTGGTTCATGTTACGCCGGTGTAATTTGAGTTCTTTCTGAAGCCGAGCCGTCTCCTCGGTCACCGCGGCTATAGTTGTAGAAACCCAGTCAGCATCCTCGGTAGCATCGGGATCATTAGGCGCGACTTTAGCTAGAGTTTTCACAGCGTTCTTGTATAGTAGAACATCACTGCCATTCTTTGCTTCAGCGACGGCAAGCTTCAACGCCGGGATGCATAACGATACACTAGTACATCCAATAAAGTGAAGTCTCTCATATCGGGTGCGTCCTAAATTTTTATCGTGGCATATGCCGTACAGGGTCAGCTTCGGAATTTTTGTAGGCATGTGAAGAGGATAACGGCCGGTTAGTTTGTCTACGGCGCCAAAGGAGTGGAAAATGGACGTACCCTCATAGTTTGCGAGGTAGCTTTCAAGTTCGATGTTGCCAGGGCCTAGATATACAATTAATTGTGTCTTGTCAGCAAACGCAAGTCCAGGCGTACAGATACAGCTCAAAGCCATCCAGCGTTGTCGTCATTAGTTTATTAGATATGCTCAAAGAGGGACCGTCACGATTAGGAGAGGCTTGAGCCGTGGGGTAGGAAACATACCGTCTACAACAGGGCGGCCCTCCCTGCGAAGCTCGTCAAAGAATACTGATACTAACTCTGAAGACGCCATGATCCGTCGCGGTGATAATGTAGATAAATGTAGGGCAAGGCCAAGGCAGCATGTTGATACAAGCGAGCTACAGGCAGGGAAGCCTTGAAGCTTAAGCTTCCCGCATGTGAGTTCCCCACCAACGGCCAACGCTTGCAGCTGGCAGTAGCTGGTAGTGCCCCCGGCTGCCAGCCGTCATAAATACAGTGTTATTCTTCACAGTGTCTCCATATTAAATACTGTATCTGCACAAGTCGCTCTGTTTAACCCTAAAGTAGACTAGAGACCCTCGAAACGAGATTAGCTATCTTGGTGTGACCATCTAAAAGACCCCAACCCAAATTACGATGCTTCTGTCAAGTATGTTCAAAGTAATTACCTACCTATTGCCTTCGAAGGCTGAGTTTGGTACTAAAAATAACTCGGGTTGAATTTTAGTAAGCCCTCTATCTTAGATAAAACCTGCCAGCGGGATGTTCTGATCGGTTGCCGGAGAATGGGAAGTGAAGAGTCCAAGGCACATAGAGGCCTTACACATCACGCAAAGCACATACCAATACCAGTGTGGCGGTGTCTTTTCTCTTTTTTTTTTTTTTTTCTTCTCTTTTTAGTGAGAGCCAGGGAAATATTTAGAGAGGGATTAGTGGGACTGAGTAGGCAAGGATGGATTGACAGAGAAGGTGAGAGCTTTTTTTTGACAGCAAGAATTGTGCATTGCTTGTTTGTTGTGGTTGTGCTATGAGAGGGACGTTATTGGTATGATATCTGATGAGCTTTGCTCAAGAGAGGAGATAGGAACACGGAAAAAAAAACGCGAAGAATATAATATGAAAGAAAGTTGAGGGAATAGAAGAGGCTAAGCCGCATAGTGAGGTAGATGAAATGACACAAGGTTTTAGTGGCTCTTGTTCGTCCGTTGTTTTTCCCAGCCTTGTCGTTTCATTTGCATTGCTTCTATACTTTCTGAGAGACTTCTACCTTCCTTGCTTATTCTATTGTTCTTCTTTTGTCGCTGCCCCACTTTTTGTCACATTATTGATGTCCAAGATACAGGCATGTATTAGCCTAATGGCCTTGTCTTCCTCCCCTTCGACCTATATGTACATTATACATGTACGTATGTGTGCATCACTCCCGCTCTGGGCAAGCAAATGCCTTTGCACAGGCCTTGACCGTCTTGGCAAGCTGTAAGTAAAAGGAAAGACAACAAAAAGTCCTTTCCAGAAGGGGACAGTCAGCCCTCTTTTTTATTCTACGAAGTACCTGTGACTGGCTGTTGACCGATTTAGTTATCTACTAGCCTGAAATCCATTCTCGATTTCAAGTCGATTTGTGGAAGAAAGCGCATCAACGAAGTAGCCTAGACAAAACAAAGATCGCCAATTCTGATCGATTAAGAAGGGCGAGATAGTATAATATGCGCCAAGTGCGTGCTGGCACAGCGCTAATTAGATACTTGGATGTACCTGGTAAGCCTCCATGTCGCACAAAACGGGAGGAGCTAGTAACAGTAGCAATAGGCTCTTTCCGAACAAACGGCAAAATTACGGCTTTTTATCCGATCGCCGTCCTCTTTTCTAATATCCCGCCAACATCTTTGCAATTTCCCCCGGCAATACAGGAAAAAAAAACTTTTCCTTCCTTCCACTCTTACGCTTCCTAAACTTCTCGTACCACCGGAATAAAGGGCAGCTAGGCAAGCCCCCCATTTCCTTGCCTTGAATTGTATTAAACAACAAGCGATGCAAGTCCCACCTCATACTTGTATGTCTGTCTATCTTATACCTTGCTCATACGCCACCGGTGAATCTAAAGCTGGTTTCAAATGATATCATGCTAACTAGCCCTAGCTGACTACTTACTTTGCTATGCTAAGTATGCCTCGAGCTTTGGTTGTCTGGCCCACTAACTGGGGTCTACAGCCTTTCTCGATCTTAGCCGCCTTGTGCCTGAGGCTGTGAAGAAAACGTGTCATTTCCTGACTTCTATGCTGAGTTTCATCCGCGGTTTTCTTCCCATCCTACTCTTGCTTACTATCCCTGTAGCCCGTTGAGTTCGCCCGCAAAAGCTCAATTGACCATCTGGACTAATCTAGAATTCTGCAGGTCAATGTCAACCTAGATGATGATGTCTATGCAGTACTACAGTGGTGCTGCAGCGCTACAGTGCTATAGCCATGCATGGGCCTGATCCCACCAACCTCCACAACCTGTTAAGCTAAGCTGCAGCGTCCACGCCGGTTGACTGGCTTGGCTGTTAGGATTCATACTCTTCTCTTCTCTTCTCTCCGTCTTCTCCTTATGCCCTTTTCTTTCACAAGCAAGCTTCACTCCCCTTTCCCCTCACCCCCCCTTCTTCTCCAATTGTTCTTCCATCTTCACCCATATTGCTTGGAGCTTTCCTCTTCTTTTTTCTGATATCTCCTTTCTTTCTTTTCTCCAAGCCGCTCTTCCTATCATGCTTCTAGGCCAACCCTTCACCCCATATCACCCAACTATCTGCTACCTACCGTACGCATACACACCCGGCCTTACACTTCCTCACTTTTCGTGGGCAGCCTGCTAGGATATGTTTTGTTCAAAATCTAGGCCTATTCCAAGTTAACATGCCGTCAATTTTGTCTCGTCTCTGAGCGTCATTCTCTGTTGGTTGGCTTTGCCTTGTTTCTCTCTTTAGAACAATAATTCTCAAGTCTTTCATTTCTACCACAACCACTGCTAAGCTTCTTAGCGGTTTCTGTACGGACTAATCTATCTAATACGCTAGCGTAGCCGTTTTTTATCAACCTACCTAGCATACCTCTATCCACCTTGAATGAAACAGTGTACAAGGCTACCCTACATTCAAGCCCCTCCTCCTTTCCCCCTCCCTAGTCGATGGGAGCCAGTCCCACGAGTTGAGTAGCTTGTGTGGAGCAACACCACAAATGGCTGCATGGCTGTTGATTCTTGATACTGAGGAGCTCGCTCTACTTTTGCCAAACCAACTTGCCCGGGAACCTATTGGATTCCTCGTCTGATTGGATCTATGCGGCGAACGACTCTACAATTACTCGTTTATCGGAACACTGGCTTAGCCATAAATACTTCATCTTATCTACTAGTCCTAGTAACAGGGCGTGCTCCATACGCTACCAGGGATGCCTTCACCTTCGACTTCTTCAAGTGTCTCCAAGCATGCTTCAAAATCCAAGCCCCTAAAAGGCGAATCTTCCACACAACACAGCACTGAGACTGTCTCTCCGTTCAAAAGCCCGCATGGCGAGTCTGAGGACGGCGAAGAAGATGGCTTTTACAGATTTCAACTACAAGATCAGAATTCCAATGAACCTGCACAAAAGCGCCGAAGAGTCACCAGGGCCTGCGACGAATGTCGCCAAAAGAAGATCAAATGCGACGGCAAACAACCGTGCAGCCATTGCTTTGTCTACAGCTACAGTAAGTATCCTCCGATATCATGGCATTTAGCTCAACTTAATTCCCAACCTTATAACCAACTTTTTGTTTTCTCAATTTCTAGAGTGCACCTACATAAAGCCTTCAAATCGCAGACGAAACCCCACCCCACAGTATATTGAGGCACTTGAAAGCCAGCTTCAGCGCGCCGAAAGCCTGCTAAGGAAATATATTCCAGATGTCGACTTGGCTGATCCCGCTCTAGACCCTGCGGTGCAACAAGAGATTCGTGCCCGGCAGCTGGCTCGCAAGCAAACTGGCAAAGCCCGAGTCACTCATGAAAAAGAGAGGTCTTCAACGGACAAGTCTATTGCATCTATCGCCGGACCTATGGGGGATCTTAATCTCAACAGCTATGGTACCTGGGAATTTTACGGCTCTTCTTCTAGTACGGTGTTTTTCTTGTGGATTAGGGATCACTTCCATGGTATGCTCGGCCTAGAGCTTGAAGAGGTCGATTTTCACTGCCGACCAAACTACTCTCCCAAGCTTGCAAAACCTGTCGTGCCAAATCATGGATGTGAGCTTGGTGAGCAGCCTTCAATGTTAATCAAGGCACATGGTCTTCCACTCAAAGAAACAGCTCGCTCTCTTTGTTATTACTACACCCTGAACAGTACAAGCCATTTGATTCGAATACTCCACATCCCATCGCTATATGAGCTTCTGGATCAAATCTACGATAGTCCACCGGGAGATGATGCAAACATTGTCCAGCGCCATAACCTTGCGCTGATCCATTCTGTGTTTGCTTTGGGATACACATACCAAACGATGGATGCTGCCTTTGCCATGGATTCTAGGTATCGGGACTATAAGACGGAAGGGTAAGTAAATCTGCTTGTTCATAGAGAAATATGAACCCATATTATCAAGGTCTTTTATGCAGCATCTAACACACACACTCTATCTTTATAGACTTAAGCACTACGAAATCTCACAGCATCTTCTACAACAAACATCGGGGTATTGCAATCTGAAATCTCTTCAAACTCTGTTGCATATGATACTCTTTCTTCAGGGCTCATCCGACCTTACGCAAGGGTACGTCCTTATTGGGATGGCCCTTCGCATGTGCATACGTATGGGTCTTCATCGCAATTTACACCATTCAGATATGAGCTGTATCGAGATTGAAGAACGGCGCCGTGCGTTTTTTGTAGTCCGCCACTTGGACATCAACGTATCTCATGTGCTAGGATTTCCGATTCTATTACACGAAGATGATGTCGATCAAGAGCCTCCGAGTGAAGTTGACGACGAGTTTATTCTCCATGATCAAATTCTGACCCAGCCGCCAGAAACACAATCTTTTTTTGAAGCCTCCAATGCACATGCACGCTTGCTGGAAATTATGGTCAGAGTAACAAAGCATGTGTATCCAATTAAAAGAGTCCGAAAGTCCGAACCCAGCAGCGCATGCTCTCGAGTGCTTCGTATTAGCTATGAAAAGGTTCAGGAGATTGAGAAAGATTTGCAGCAATGGTTTGAGGATCTTCCTATGGCGTGGCGGCCCGGATCTAAGGGCACAATTGAGGTGGTTCGGTAAGAAGCATACAACCCGATGTTACTAGCTGTGTCGTGGTACTTATACTGACCCATCACTTAGTGTGCAACATTTACTACGCTTTTTCTATGCCCATGTACAGCTCGCTCTATATCGCCCATTCCTTCAGTACACAGCTCCCAGACTAGTGGAAGACCAAGACATAGATGAAGCTGCATTTGCATACGCTGCCGCAGCCATAAGCGTGTCCCGAAACATTGTGCATATCGGCAACGAAATGCAAAAGCAGGGTGTGTTAGTCGGGCCGTACTGGCTACTGTTATCAACCGAACTATTTGCTGTTCTCACCCTAGTTTTTCATGTGTCGGAAAATCCGAACACGCAAGATTCTATGGAAATCTTAGAAGATGCATATGCTGGGTGGGATCTGATCACAAAGCTGACCAAACACGATATTGAGGCGCATGGCGTGTGTCGAGCTCTAAAGGTAAGCTAAGCACATCCTGGCAATTTGGGCTATTGAGAACCCCTAGCTAACACGAGGCGTGGCTAGCTGACATTCAAATGTCTATCCGCGCATCTAAGTTCTAAGCAAACCCAAGCACCAATTCCATCTGCTCGAAAGCGGTCGGCTCCTTACTTTGAGAAACACGATTTTAGATATCTGCAAAGTAGCAAGCCCGGTAGCCAGACTTCTCCCAAGCAAGTTTCAAGAGCGAGCAGAATTGCAATAGCCGTGGAAGACAAAGCAGTCTCAGGCCCCCCCACTCCCAGAGCTAACAGCCACAAGCCTACTGATGCTCTGCCGCATTCGGAGCCGAAATTAACAACGAAGGTCGATAGACCAAATGAATCTGATGCATTTCCTGCGTTGTCCAACAGCATCACAATAGACGATTTAGATTCACTAGATTTCTCACCTGAAGATGGATTCAAGTACACAGCAACACCCCTTGACTTGGACTTGGCAGAGAATATGGCCCAGGCCGAAGCACATTCACGCTGTACCCAAAGCACAGCTGGAAGCTCTCTTCTCAACCAGAGTACCTATCACTACGACTACGGCTATGATTACAGTACACTGAATGTAGATCTTGACCCGGGCGCGGCTAGCCACACGTCACTGCCAGCATTCATGACACGTCAAATTGGTGGGCAGATAGGCAGGGGAGAGGCAGCAGGAGCAGGATATACAGGCCACCTGTTTGACCATGGAACGGCTGTAGCTTGCTCTGTGCCGGGGACAACAACAGCAACAACAGCAGCGGTGTCGACACCAGTAATAGGGTCAGGTATGGGTGTGGATATGAACATAGATATGGGGATCAACATGGGTGTAAGTGTAGATATGAGTCAAGCTGATGTCCATGTTAGAGAATCGCTGCTCGCAGGATATACCAAAGCAGGGCTTGGGGCAGAGGAATGGAGCGGATTTACGGGGGTGTTTGGAGGCAACGGAAACAGCGGTGATGGACTAGGAGAAGAGGCCGAGAGATAGAGTTGAACAAGACAGGTTAGATAGGGAAAACCTATAGAAGAAGAAATGAAAATGGCGACATGCAAGATGCCCTGCCATTTTCCGAGAACACTAGACTAGCGTTGCTATACCGCAGGATTGGCGAAACCGTATCGTGCAGCAAGATTGCTACAAGAGGCAATTAAAGTAACTATCAACGTGACTGTTTCTAGAACCTCGACTGAAAGGGGTCCTACAAACGAATTCCAACTTTGACATCTCCTTACTACCCACCTAGGCCTTCCTAAAGTTCCACTATTCGGCGAAGGGGAAAGCCTCACAATTATTGAGCCGTACCATACAGGAGGCAGCGGCAGATGAACGAATGAAGTAGTGGATATATTGCTTAAACCAAACAGCGAATAGACGACGAAGCAGCATGGCAATCATGAACAACTCTTAGCTATACTGTGACTTATGGGATGTGACATGGCGTCTACCTGAGAAGCAAGAGTGTCAGTTGATAGGCCTAACTGGAATGTAGCATAAAATAATGATACGTCTTCTCAAGGGCAAGTGACACATCAAGCACTACTCTGAATCACGGCAATCCAAGGTTGGACCCGTCATACTCCACTCATACGATGGGCTAGTTTATACGCTAGCCTTTATCATATAGCTACTATCCCATTGAAAAGTGGCATCTATGCTATAATGATCTGAACACAGAGTACCTATGTGTATGTGTGCTCAAACGATGTACTTCTAACTTCTACGCCCCCCCCTCCCCCCCCCCTCCGAAGCCGAAATCTTCAAAACGAGCAACATTACAATGCACGCAAGCTACGTTTCCGCGCAAGTCTACTCTGCAAGCTCAGACCTTCCATCGTATGTCACATTCTCATAGCGGATGTTGCCGTAGATGTCTATAAAAGCCAAGGGTTGAGATTCGATATCGTCAGCAACATTCTCGTGGAATTTGAGGATTGGCTAACCTGCAAACAACGCCAAAAGATTTTAGCAGATTGTCAGATAGAGAGACATCATGTATTGCCTGTTTTGTAGAGGCATGCCCAAGACATAATAGGACTAACAAGCCTGTATCTCATAGTGAATGAACAACACGCCAAGAGAGTCTCCTCTTGTAGAATAAAGAAAAGACCAAGAAAAGCCGAGGGACAGCACGGTTAACTGAAACGAAAGTAAAAATAGCTCAAAAGAAAAGGGAAGCGATAAAAGATGCCTCAGTTCCCAAAGCGCAGTCGAGCCGCTGCTCAGCCAGTGCTTCTTTAGTTCTTCGTTGAGTAAGATCATTGGTGGCCCGACCTAACCACGATTTGTGATTTAATTTTGCCAATGTTTTGCTACGTGGCATTGACTTTATAGGCAAGTAGAGGGCACTGTTTAACATGGATAGCATTCGTCTTTTTATCATATCGTCTTTTTCAAGTTAGCCGCGCTGTGTGTCAGTCTTCAGCCGGTCGTACAACTAGCCGGAGGAGTGGGCGACCCTGCTTCACCCTGCCAAGTTGATATAAACTTATATCTTAGAATGCCATCACTGGTATAATAATGTCGTAGCTCTCTTGTTTGCCGCCGCATACAGCGTCATGATGAAGCAAGCATATGACTCTCTCTTGCGATGCCTAAAAATCGTTTTGACCTTTAAAGCATATATGCATCCTCGTCAAGCTATACCTACTATACTATACAATTATTCAACCACACATATAAAAGAACTCTAGGCTAGACGATGACCTCATTCTTCGTTCCTGAATCTCACAGCACTCAAACTCGGGTTCTACTATTTCTAATACCACACTTAACCCGAATAAAGCCGGCGGGGGCAGGCTCTAGGTATCAGAGCTCGTATTTTTGAAGCTCCCAGGAGTTAGGTCCATCAATATGCTAAACCAAGCTTCAAGTGAGGCTCCGTCTCTAACTTTTCGCAGGCCTAGGTAGGTTGTATAGTCTCGCCTTTGCTTTCTCCATCGTCACGCAGAGTCAAGGACGCAATTTCCCTCCCCTATGCGAGCAAAACGGCCAGAGAATCAAGTACTTCTTCTACCAGAGAATAATTTATCTAGCAAAAGACATAGACCCAAGGCAATCCGTTTCTAGCATAAGCGAGCCAACAAAAGACCATCCCATGATGAGGCTTTAGAAAGCAGATAACGGCCGATGCGCCAAAGCAGTAGTGATAAAGTAGCGGCGTAGCCGAGGGTGAGATACTTTAGAGCATGTAGCCAGGCTGATTCTATAATTGGCAGCTGTAGTATCCTAGAAAGAGCCCTGCACCTCCGCTTAGTGTATCGTTTATTGAACATACTATCCTACGGCGCATGCTGGAGACACAGAGAACTGGCAGATGCGAAAGCAATCGCAGCCCTCAGAACAGCCAGGATCGCAGCTAAAATTGTCATATCACAAGCAGAGGGTATGAATCTGTGTGTGGACAACCTAGGAGTAGCGAAGCGAATAAGTAAGCAAATGAGGAAACCAGGCACTTCCCAGCTCGAAGTCGACGAGATCCGGCGCATTATCGCGATGTGGGAAGATGGGCCAGAAAGCCTAGCACTAGACAAGCCAACCGGCAGGGTCTACTGGGTCGCAGGGCATTGCGAAGTCCCAGGAAACGAGACAGTAGGCCAGCTGGCCATAGCGGGTTGCAAGAGCGCGGACTTGCTGGTTCCTAATAGGACGATGTCTCTGGCGGCGGTAAGGCGCTTGAAGAACGACGCGTTCAGGGCCGAACTCAAGAACTGGATGGGAGACAGCTGCCCAAACACCGATCGCCTTGGAGGAGTGCTGTGACTCCCAAAGCCATACAAGGCAAACTGTATGGAAGGGCTGAGCCGAGGCTCCGTCGCGAGAATCCTGGCGGCACGCTCCAGACATGGCGACTTCGAGGAGTATCACTTCAGATTCAACCATCAAAGCGTATGAACTTTAGCTATAGGGATAGTATTAGCCAGAAACTGCCAGCATTTCATCTTTCTCCTATGTTTGTTTTTCACATGTTACAGCCTCGTCCTCCGACTACTTCTATCTCGCCCTTATCTACCTGTTTGGCCGCTATTGCACCATACGTTTGGTATGGAGATGGCGTGCACCTCGATGTACTTGAATAGCCCGTAAAGTGCTCCGCGGGATAGAAATACAAGACCAACTTCTCGTACATTCTCGCCCCTAGTCTGACTTCTCGCCAGTTGATTCTTAGAGATAGAACATGGGACGGGCTAGGACGGAGAGAAGCGAGGCGTTCAGATCTTGTTTGGTAGTCATGCGGGGATACATGCACTTTTCTTTCTTTCCGGTAACCGGTCGTCTGGCGTCGCTTGATATTGGTGATTCTAGTAGACGTTCAATATATTCAAGTCAAATCAAAATCAAATCACATGTTGTAGAGATTCCAGCCCCACTCGGAATAACATCGGGTGAATGTGTGGTGTACCATGTTAGGAGATCTAGAACGTGGTCTTTAATACTCCAATAATATCTGTCGCCACCTCATGAGTATTTCGGATAAGCATCGGGTGAATTGATAATAGTCTAGATTATTAGATGTCGTGATCTGGATAACCTAAAATAAAAAATAGCCAGACGCTAACTTTAACACCATTCCTTTCACAACAACTAATCACTCCGTCATCTGGATCGCGCTCGCATTGCTCTGTCATATAGCCTACTAATGATTAGACGGTTGAATTTTGCAGTGCTACAGGTCCCTGTTTGCTTTAAAAACCCTCCGTTCCATGTGCAAGATCTGGCACACTGGACTCAGCATCAGCATAGGGCTGGGATTCGTTTTGTTTGCCCGTTTTGAGTTATAACCATGCAATTTTATTAGAGTATCCCATCACTGGAACTAAGCCCCAAGCCGGGCTTTCAAACAGGTCCTAGGCCTGGCTTCAAGCAAGATCCAATCCATCCTGAGGTAGCCTTGCGACTGTCAGTCTCGTCTTCTGAAGAAAGCTTGCGGACTAGCTAACGACTTCCTCAGACATAGCGAGAAACCACCGCTTCATCGGGCTTTGTGATGTCTTCTAACTCAGATCCAACATCACTACCATCATCCAAACCATTTGAACCATCGGAAGCCCCCTGCAGCTTGGTTCACACACGCTCAGGATTCGTATCAGTGCCCGGGCTGCCTTCAGCTTCAGGTTCAACATCGCTTTCGCTGGAAGGGCCAGAAAAGTTGCTTTCTTCATCCGGCAGCGTCTTGAACGAGAACCTGATGACCTCGGCAACGACAGCTGGGTAGCTGGTGCCAGACGACCGACGCTCTTGCCTCCGGATAATAATTTTATCCATTACAGCGTCAGGCACCATTTTGGCCGCTTCGACAGAGTAGTATTCATTGGCGAAAGTGTCCCAGTTTTCATCACCAAGCGTAACTCTGATCTCCTGCTTAGGGTCAATGCCATTAGCTTTCCGATAATCTCGCACGACTGAGGCAAAGAAATCATCATGTATATCCATGCGAATCCAGCCCATTTCGTTAAAGTCAATGCCGTGCTCATAGCAAAGGGCTTGGAAGATTTGATGAAGGTTTAAATTCATCCTGTGGGCTTTTTCATCACGTAGGCTGTTCTCATAGATCATGGCGATTTTGTGATCAGTGTCAAAGCGAATTCGCAGCATTTCTCTCTGATCTTGAGCGCGACCGGAATGAACGCTAATAGAGCCGTCTTTCTCAACCCAAGTAGAATATCCATGGCTGCTTAGGTAGTAGGGATAAGCCGGATCTGTGGGTAACAATTGTAGAATATCAATAGCATCAAGCCTAATAGTCCGGGTAGGATAAGCTACACTCGTCGGATCAGGATTGCAGTTCCCGAAGCGCGAAAAAGAGAGGCCAAAAAAAAGAAACGAAGAAAGCTTCATGTTGACAACGACGTGGACGAGGAAAGGAAAGGTGTGGATAGACAGCAGAGTGTGGTGGTGAATACCAGAGGAGGCATCAGTTCCCACACAGGGCAGGGCTTCCCACTGGTATTTATCGAGACGCCTCTACTTTCACATCCCATTATATTCTATGTTGTACTGCCACCCGTTTGCCGTGCTACGTTGCTGAGAAGATTGCGTTATGGTCTCAGTCCTATCAAAGCTATCTTGGGAGTAGAGAAAACGCGCCAAGTAGCCAGCTACAGCCCTGCAAAGCACACGAGCATCCATCCATGTGAGGAATCCAAGAGATTTCTAGAAAGACAGTGCCAACGTCCGGTCGGACCATGAGCCGGAGGCTACGTATAGCCTCCGGGCATTGAAAAAAATAAGACAGTGCAACATCTTTTTACTTGGTTGCACATACTTTGAAATCTCTGCCCCAGACTTTTGCTGTTAGAGTTAGTTCGGATGATAAAATACGACAGCCAATACGACTAACTGATGAGTCAAAAGCCATCCATACCGCCGTGTTTAATCCCAGATACAAGGGTGGTGTGGTTTCTTGACTCCTTTTTTGCAAAACCACATGCGCCTATTCACCTATTTAGCAGCAAAGCTCGCGTTGAAATCAACCTCCTAGCCGGGGAGAAAACAGCACTAAGGCGCTTATATTGCTATCTTACAGGGAGGGCCCTCGGCGTTACTACCAGGACTATGCATCCGAAGTATGTACGCTTGCATTAGAGAAGCTTATATTCGTTTCTTCCCGTTACCTCATTGCACGACATACGATACTCGGCATTGTGTGCGGCATAGCTAGCCCTTGATGCATATATTTCTCAGAAGAAGGAAGCTCCAAGCCCAATGCTTCATAGTTCACCTGCTGGTCATGTGGTAGTTCTTGTTGGGGATATTTTGCTTTCCAAAGCAAGCAGTAATGTCTACGCATATCTCAGAACAATGCATCTTGCAAGTTGCATTTACGCTTTGCGTGAAAGCCCCCGACAGCCATCGCGGTTAGATCCGACATCTGCAGAGAACATAATCAAGGCTCGTATACAAGAGGCCTGCCCACATGGCACCAGCGGAGTCCCCGCATAGCAGCATAGCAAAAGTCTTCCAGGGACAATCTACCAAGTTGCCCCGGATAGGGCAGCATGTCCGCAATACCCGTCTAGACTCTGCGCTAGTGCAGCACCACTTTTCGTCAAAGTGTTAGACATAGAGTGCGTATCAATGGCCGGAACTTGGTGAGTCTTGCAAGTTTGGTAAAGCTACCTGCCAACGCTATGCTGCAGTTATATCTCGTTGTTGTCTGGCTGCATGGTGCTGTATGCTGAGGTATTTTGGTCTCGCGTCAGAACGTGATCAAGTCAATTTAGGATGCATGTGTGGCTACGCTACGTAACTATAAGGCCATGAGAGCCCGGGCTTGTCTTCTCCATCAAAGCTCTCAACAAAACGCAAGATATGATAGAGGACATGGAGGGAAGATCATAGGAAGCTTGCAAGGCAGGGTCTGGAGCGCAGCAACTTGGGCCACGCAGCACGACATCCCGGATGCATTATCGCCTTGCTCCAATACTATTACTAATATCTAGCCTGGTCTCTCTGTATTTCCCCAGAAAGAACCACTCTTCTAATAACGTATGTTCGTATACTATAAATAGTAGGACTCGAGATTTGTCGTTCGTTACTTTTAACTCCAGTGTTGACTACTAATTTGAGTCGGTGGTTGAAGCACACTTTGTGTTATCCATGCTAGAAGCGGCCCAACCACAGCTCTTAGAGCAGCCCTCTTCACATGCAATCTACATGGTCTTTCCTTTAAAGTTAGACTACAACGTAGACTAGACATACGGGGGCTACCCTCCAGCTTAGAGTTGTGCGTGAGCTTGCTATTCATTAATGTCACACTATCTAGACTAGGGAACTTTTATGCAAGAAAGCTGCCAAAGAATCAACCAAGTGGATTAGTCGCGCTATCAGCATGCTCTTCGTCCAAGTTAACTCTCTCAGGCACCCAAGGGCTATGATGATATCCTATCGCAGTGGAGATTGTTGGTATGGGAGGTGGAGTAAGGGCCTCTATTCAATGGATCAACCCAGCATCAGCAAACTCGACTCTTGAGCTACAACACGCCTCCATAGTGCTCTGAAAGGGCTCTCAGAGCCTACTTTTATAATCAAAGACAACTTCTCCTCCCCTGCAAACTCCTACGGACAGATGCCTCTGACGTAGCTACCCAGACTCACAAACCTTTCATCAAACGGGCCTTGGGCTAATTCCTTGGGCTTCCTGATTCATATCGGGGTCAGACGAAGCACGTTTGGCACTTGGCGACAAATATCCTCATAAATCTATTCTCCAATGTATTTTATCTCCTAGAACTCGGAGGAGGCCAGTCAGGGTTGCTATGCTTGTTGGGCCGGTGTGAGGTCTAATTTCTCTTAGCCAACCAAGGGTCTACTATAGCTGAGCTACTATCCCACGGCACACTTCACATTATTTTACATGTACGTCCTGAGTATATTGCTTTTTTCTGCACATAGTGTTGCCTCTAATCTATAGAATCATCCACTTATGTTTGATAGGGCTTGAGCTTAGATATATTGAACGCCTCTCAGTCGGGTGCCTTTGTCATCTCCCAGTCAGGTCAACAGCAAAGATTTCGGTTTCTTTACGCCCTGTGAGTTCTCTCACCTTGAGTCAGTTAGCTTCCCTCGAGCATGTCTACTTACACACTTCCACATCCAATCTCCCCATATTGCATTAGGTAGGCCTGACCTATGCCGCCTACTTGTATGCTCTCGACCTTCGTCGCGAAGGGGTGGCGGTCGCTTCCACAATTGACCTCCTTCAAGGCTCTGGTGGCGCAAGTGGTGTGCTAGCGGCAAAAAGCCAGGGAGATTCCTTCTGAGCAAAACAGGCCCATTAAGTAGTGTCAATGGCCGGTTGTTTCTTCGCTCTCCTCCACAGCCTAGCCTCCTCCGTCCAGGAGGCGCTCGATCAGGCCGGTGTACTAGACCCATCTTCATGGCCTGGATTACATCAGTGTCTGGTTCCATGTGGTTTTTTTGATTTCGTTGCTCTTCTCAAGCAGGGTCGGTCGAACGACAGTCCTTGTTCGCTACGAAACCACTGCCTGTCTTCTAGACGTTCTTTAGAACTTTGCCTGACTCTAGGTTCAACTGCCTAAGCCTTACGAGCATTAGGGGGCTTACGCATTTGCTCATCTCCTTATCTAAACTAGTTCTTACTGGGACTTTGTTGTCCTAGTGGACTACCTCCTGTGAGAAGCGCCTAGTATTCTTGCCCCGGGCTACTCTCCTGTCAACCTTGTGGCACATGACAGTCTGTCACCCCGCTCTGCTTAACGGCCTTGTGGGATCGGAAAGCGGCAGTAGGTTTCTCTGTGCGCCCGCTGACTTTTGGGCGACATTCAAGATACTTGGTCTCTTTCGAAGCCTGGGCTTTTGACGGGCTTTCCTTTTCCGCCAGGTCCGGCTTAGCAGCCAGGAGGCTTTTCCGCCCGCCGTGACAACCACTACTTGAACTTGAACTTGAAAGACAGCACGACCTGTGGACTTACCACGTCAGTGTACTGCGTATAGTGAGCTCCCCACGGGACGAGGACAACCACTACCGTATTGTATTGTATTGTATTGTATTATTTTACGTCTACCTACCAATTATTTCGCGGTAATACGACGGCATATTCCGGACAGGAGCCGTTGGCTGATGTCAGCTTCCCGTGACTCCTCCTGGGCGGTCAGCAATTGCAGGTTTGCTTGGATTTCGAGCGCCTCCTATGACTTTTTAGGGTCCGGCGCTTGGGCCAGGATGGCTCTCTGTCCAGCATTGCCCTAGGGCGTGCCTGCGGGGTTCCAGGTATTTTTGGTCTGCGACGACCGCGTGTAATCTAGTCTAAAAGGCCGCCGGCTTTCAGCACGGGGGGTAGGCCCCGGCAGAGTACAGCGGTTTTGTCCTTCCGTATGCATGGCTGCTGCCGCATCGTTTTTAATAATTTTTCCCGTTCTGCTGGTGGTTGATAGCAGAGCTCCCTCCACACCTTCTCACGGAGCCCTCCTCGACATCTCCTTCCTGTCCTGCAAACGTTTCCTCCTCGTTCCTTGGCTTGGTTGCAGGCTCTGCATCCAAGTGGGCAGTTGTGTCCCCATCGCTCGTGGTATCTGTCGAAGTCTCCATCGCCAGTTCTAGCCGCGAGGATGTGGCCCAGCTCTATTCTAGTCAGCCCTTTGTAGCGGGAGTTGCGGAAGGGGGGTTCAGTGGGGACGCCGGTTCCAAGCGGACGGTATCCTTTTTGTTCTTTCCACCACCCTTCGTAGTCGAGACGTAGCTGGTCTCTTCTCCATCTCCGTGCTCCTGCAAGGCTGAAGCGGTGTTCCGTTACCAGTCCCTGGCTTCCTAACTTGGCCTGGGTATCGGCTAGCTCATTGCCTTTGATGCCCATGTGTCCTGGGACCCATAGCACTCGGGCGAGCCTTCCGGGTGTCTTGTCTGCCCAGGCTTTTAGGATTCGTCTGGTTTCGTCTACCGCTTCCTGTGATGTGCTGTTTTTGGTGGCAGCATTTCGGAGTCGGTCCACAACTCCTCTGTTGTCTAGACACAGCCAGATTTCTCCAGCTCCTTCGCGAGCTGTTGCTCGCTTAGTTGCCTCGAGAGCGCCAACTGCCTCCGGACAACCACTACCGGTGAGTTTGAAATGATATAAATACTACAATAAGACCAGATTTTAATATCGCAGTAGGGGACATGGTCTAGTGGTATGACGGATCCTTAGCATATTCTGAGCAATTGCACTCCAGTTGCCCTCAGGAGCCAATGGATCAGGTCCGGGGTTCGATTCCCCGTGTCTCCACTTCAATAGGTCATTCACACGAGAATGCGCCGTTCTTTTTTTTTTCTTAGCAGAAGTGGATTGGCTCTAGATCATACGACAATGCCAGCGATCAAACCTACTGCAACATTCTTATCTTATCTATGTATTATACCCCTCGCCTGCTATTTAGTTGGTTGAAAAAAAAAAACAAGATGGCATTCTGTGCTTCGCTGTCTTCCTTCTTATATCGCTATGCAGATCGGCTTCAAATCGTGCCCAAAAAGGTGGGCCGGCGGCTGTTCTTTGGCTGTCGTTGTCGTTGATTGATTGATTAATTGATTGATTGGTCATTGTCCTGGCTCTTTTTGTCAAGTCTTCTTTCTTCAATGATAGGTTTTATTTGTTCTGGAAGATTCGGAGGTGAGGGGCTGCAACAATGTGTATATGTACATCTACATGCACAAGTTTTCTGTGTACAGGTACTTACATATGTCGGTCGTTACATCGAGACATAAGGAAAAGAACAAAAACATATCGTCCGCTTGTACGTCTACTTCTTCCTACGGGGCTCTAGATTTAGCTTTAGCTCTGGACTCAGGCCGGCTGTGTTGTTTTATTGGCCCGTGATCAAAGACAAATAGTAAATTGACTGCTAACGGTTAAGTTGGCTGCTGCTTCTGTCCTGTGTGTGCCTTTTGTACCTACATTTGCCCTGATGTGTATGTGCATGGACAGTACTTGCATGCTTGAATCCAAGTGCGAGATGTACGGTACAATTACACAAGTACCTCCTACCTTGGTCCCGGTACCTTGTTGCCTTTCGGCTGTTTTTAAGCCCTTGGATTTGGTTTTCGTAGTATTTGTTTACATGATTGTCAACTATGGCCTATGGGTAGCAAGCCACCAGCAAAAGGAAGCGATAATGGAGATGCAAGAATCCAAAACCAAACAAGGGCCGGGGTTTGTGCCGTGCGATGACCGGGGTATCTGTTAACCGAGGACCGTTAAGTTCTATCAGAGGTTAGATGAAGGCAAAAACAAACACGAAGCTTTGTATTTTCTGTACATTAGAGAGGATCGATGAAACAAAGAGCCAAAGGTGTAGATTGAAAAGAAAAATGTTTGAGAAGAGGAGGGGGGAAGCGCTGTCCTTGAGGTACAAGTCAGGGTACAGACAGGTACAGACAGGTACAATACATGAAGAATAAGGCAAGCACTGAAAGGGCGAGGACCCCCCCCCCCCCTTTTGGGCCCGCTACTGGTGGCCAAAGCTTGTAGAGTCCAAACAAGTTAGTACCCGTACTGTGTGATTTACATGTTGCATAAGCGGATAAGGGGGAGGGGGAAGAGAAGGAGGAGGGGAGGAGAGGGGGAATAAAAGGAAGATGGGTACAGTGCATCGAGACTCTGGCAGACTGTGGCTTGGCTTTTTTTTTCAGTTGCTTTAGATAGGTCTAGTCAGGCTAGCTGGCTGGTTTGATGCTTGAGAGAGCTCCTCATAAGAGCTTTATCAGGAGGGGGGGGGTAGTGGGCTGGCCTGTGACTTGTGAACTCGAAACATTGGTGACTTGGCCGAGGGTGTCTGTGTTGTCTGCTCTGTTCGTGTAAAGAAATGGCGGCACAGGTCAAGCTTGAAATTCTAGCTTGAGCGGTTGTTAGTAGCACAAAAGAAGGGAAGAACAGAGAGGGGAGGAGAGAAGTGGTTCGCCGTTTTTGTCACCAACCACCTAGAGAGCAGAAAGAAGGGGTTCGTTCGGTACGTGATTGATTGGTTTACTCTGTCTATTCTGTCTCGGCGTCAAAGAAACCAGAGGTGAGCAAATCAAAAGCCAAAGAGAAAGGATGCCGCCGCAGAAGATAGAGGAAGTTTCTGGGTGTTATTGGGGCAATTAATTCGTTTCGTTTGTTAGAGAACAACATCGAAACTTAAAACCAAAGCGACCCTTTGACCTCTCTCCTGAGTGGACGAGATAACAAATGGAGGGAGAGAGGAGCAAATAGTTGCATCCACTTCCTTCGTTCCCCAGTCCGTCCTGTTTATCGAGCCAAAACAAAGAAGGTCCAGCCAGTCCATTTTTTTGCTGTCCAAGTAGGTTAGTCGATAATTAATAGTCCCATAGTGCACTAAACGGCAAATTGACAAGTAAAAAAGTCACAAGCCAGTCAGTAGCCAGGTTAGGAGCCAGCGCGGCGCCTGCCTCTTCAGATCGTGCAGTTTCTCCTTCTCTCCCCTCCTGCTCTCCTGCTCTCCTGCTCTCCTGCTCTCCTGCTCTCCTGCTGCTCTCCTTCCTGTCTTTTGTCCTTCTTTCTTTCCTTCTTCTTCTAGCCCCTTCCTCTCTCTCTTTCATTTCTTCCTTTCTTCCTTTTTCTCTCTTCTTTCCTTTTCCTGTTTTCTTGCCATTACCAGTGATTCTTCCCTATTCCATCCACGCTCAAAATATTTCTATTTATTTTATTCTTTTTTTTCTTCCTTCTTCCTCTTTCCAGCCTCGCCAAATTCAACCACTATCGACAATCGAAATTATCGCGATCCTCAATTCAGTTTATTTTTTCCTTGGGGCTCTTTCAAGCTTTTTAGGGTCGCTTGTTTCTCTCTTGCTTTATAGTCTCCGCACCTGCTTTATTTTTATAGGGGCACCCTTATTTTTCCTCTTCCTATTCCTTTCGAGTTTCCCTTCCGTCGCCAAACACCAAAGGAAAAATAAAAAACTCGAATTTCAAGCTGTCTCTTTCTTACATCGTCATCAAGCATATCGTCTTCTTTTTTCCTATTTCCTATTCTTCCCTCACACGTCGTTGTCTTTTCCATCTAATATCGCCCTCAGCCTTTATCTCGACGTCTCTATTTCTCGCCCTCTCATTGCGCGCCCCTTAACGCCCGCCTTTTTAATTTGTCACGGTAGCAAACAACAAACCTTGCCAATTTGTATCGCCCTTCTCCTTCTTTTTCATACGAGAACAACATACACCGGCTATTTGTTACATTTCCTTCTCGTCTCTGTATAATTGCTAGCCGTTAAATCCTCTTTTCTGTTTCTTGTGATACCAATTCATACACACTTACAATGGCCCAGCCTGGTGTTCAGTCTCTCAAGGTATGTCATCAACACCTTTCTCTCTTCCCCCTACTGTTACCACTACCCCCATCCAATCATGGCTGCTATCGTCGGGAGAAGAGACCCCCCCCCTTTGCATTTGCCGCGTCTCTGCCGCTATCGACATCACCATCATTCTTGGCTCGTGCTTGCCTCCGCTGCTTGCCTCCGCTGTCCCTTAATGCGCTAGCTAGCCTTGTCCCTCTCCTGTCTCTGTCTCTCGACCTTTACCCTCAGCCTCACCATCTCCTTTCTATCTCCAGTCCCAGTCTCTTTTATCTTTAGTGTCCAACCAGACTAACTCATCTCTTTTCCCATTCAGTGCGTCGTCACTGGTGATGGTGCCGTGGGCAAGGTAAATACAGTCCCTCCCCTTATCCCATTCCTCGCTCAACGACCATCCCGATTACTACACATGATGTGCATCCAACACATCTTCATCGAGCTGCCCATTGTCCATCTCCCGGCTTAGACGACGACAACGATAACAACGGCGAAGGCAACGATAACGGCAACAACACAATCAAACCCTCTATAGCTACAAAACCAACACAAAGCACGAGCCTTTTTTCTTCCCTTCCCCTTCTTTCAACACCTCTGTCACTTTTCCAGCTTGTTTCAGCACAGGCCGTCTTCTGCCCGCCCTGCCAGTAACAACAAGGCAACACAAGCCTACAACGACAAGCTCCTCCCTAGCTCTTATCTGTTTCGTCTCTACCGCCTACCCATTTCTCACGTTTTAGCCTAGATTATTCTATCAGTCATCGACCGGTGGCATCCACGCATGCACAAATGCACATCACACCCTCCTCTGCCCACCAGTCTCTTGCTTTTTTTTTTTCTCTTGACGTGTCCGAAAATTCTAACACTGCTTGCTTCCTTCTAGACTTGTCTACTCATCTCATACACCACTAATGCATTTCCCGGCGAATATGTTCCCACCGTGTTAGTCTCATCTCCTATCTCTCACCACTTCTCTCTATCTCGACTAAGCTAACCTTTCCACTACAGTTTTGATAACTACTCGGCAAGTGTAATGGTCGATGGTAAACCCATCAGCCTAGGTCTATGGGATACTGCCGGTCAGGAAGATTACGATCGCCTGCGTCCGCTGTCCTACCCTCAGTCTGATGTCTTCCTTATCTGTTTCTCCATTGTCAGCCCTCCTTCATTCGACAACGTCAAGGCCAAGGTATGTTTGGGCCCCGTAGAAAAAACGACAGACACGCAAGGAATCACTATGCTAACATGCTTTTAGTGGTATCCCGAAATTGGACATCATGCTCCCAACATCCCCATCATCCTTGTCGGTACTAAACTCGATCTTCGTGACGATAAGGATACACTCGAGCAGATGATGCAGAAGCGCATGGAGCCAGTCTCGTATGACCAGGCTCTTATTTGTGCCAGAGACATCAAAGCCCGCAAGTATCTCGAGTGCTCGGCCCTGACGCAGCGGAATCTGAAGAGTGTCTTTGACGAAGCCATTCGCGCCGTTCTGAGCCCCCGGCCTGTCAATGTCAAGCCAAAGAAACCCAAGTGCACCATTCTCTAGATTGATAGCCTCGTTTACAGGCGCATCTATTCCTTTCCTTCCTATCCTCGCTCTTCGTTTCTCCATACAAATCCATGCGTTGCCGAGACCTGCAGCCTATACGAAACGCCAGCAAACCCCTGCCATTCAACATCGACGCATTATTTCTTTCTCTATCATGTCTTGCAAACACACAACAGTCACGCGCATGGACCAACGCATCTCTGCATATCCCTCCATACGCCACAATATGCCCCTCCATCACAATACCCCTTCCCCCGCTTCTAGTCGTTGTCTGTTGAAATATTTGGTTTGTTTCTAGCTCGCTCTATCCCCCCACCCTTTCTCTATTTCATCCTCTTTGAATCACTACGCCATATTTTCTCGTCCTGTCTTTGGTTTGTTGTTGCCTTCCCTCTTTCCCTTTCCCTTTTTTGTTTCTTGTACGCCCCCAATTCTGCTATCTACTGCGTCTAGTTTATCTGTTGCTTTTTTTTATCGTTTTTAGTTGCTTCTTTTTGATCTTTTGGAATGGCGTCTTGGGTGGAGCTTCATATTCCCGATTTCTCTCTCGTTATCTCTTGATGTTTTAGCAGCTCAACTTCTTGCTCAACTGTATGTCGGGTTGTGTCTGTGTGTCTCTCCCTCTTGCACCTTGATGCTCTTTTGTGTCCTCGTATCCCCTCTCCACTACCCTCTTGGCCGAATAACCAATCAATGCAAGTAAATATTCACACAAATTAGTCTGAATACGTCTGATGATTTCTGTGTACCAAACCCAATGTATAATAGCCTGCCCAGTCGTTTTTAATGCCTGTTCCCCCTGCGTATGCGTATTATACAATAAAGAAAAAAAAAGGATACCCGACAACCATAAAAGACAAGCGCAACGAAACTCCCACACGCCAGCAAGAAGAAACACGATCACCACCTCCTTCTTTTCACTCCTTCCACAGCGCCTTACCGGCGCTGTCTCTTGAAGTCCCGGCCATCTCTATCACCACCACGTCCACCACCACGTCCACCCCCACCTCTCCCAAAGCCTCCCCTTCCGCGGCCACCGCCGAAACCACCACGTCCACGGCCGCCAAACCGGCCACCATTGCCACTGTTATTGCTATTGGTTTCCGGCGCACCGCCCTCCTTAATCTGCGCTAGCCGAGCGGGATGCATGCCGGTCTCTCGAGCAGTCTCAGCAGCCTCAATATCCTCCTTTTCTTTTCGCTGACTGCGCTCATCAGACTCGCGCTGAATTCGACGAGAGCGCGAAGCACGCAGCTTGTCATTCTTAGCCTTGATCTTGGCAGTGCGATGGGCAGTCTTGCCGCCACCACCAGCCGTCAGCTCAATATTTATTTTTCGCGCCGGAGAGAGGCCGTCGTCAAAAGTGCTGTGGTGGAATTTGTCCAGGCATGTGCGCATAGAGCGCCAGTGTGAAAATTCGATGAAAGCGATGCCGCGCGTTTTAGTCGGGTCCGATTTCGAGGTGAGCAAGCGGATTGATGAGGGCTCGAGAGAGGCAAAGTGTTTGCGTAGATGTTCTTCCTTGGCGGTGAAGGGAAGATTACCTATGATGATGGTGCGCGGTTAGTTAGGCTGGCAAAGAAAAGAAAAGAGCAAAGTCGGCCCTAATGCAAGGAAGCGCTTCGGGGTGAGAGAGGGGTAGAGACGTACCAACAAATACAATAAAACGCTCCTTTTTCTTTTTGTCATGTTCTTCATCCTGGTTCTCGTCGGTATCCTCGGCGTTCTCGCCTCCAGTATCACCATCAACCTTGATGATATCCTCTGCGGCATCGTCTATCCGGGCCTCCTCTTCGGCTTGAGTGTCCTGTGCAATCTCTGCTTTCTTCTTCTCACGCTCGGTAGTCTTGACAGCGTCCTTTTCAGAGATCTCCTTGGCTTTCTTAACCTTCTTTTCAAGCTTTTTCAGCTGTTTCTTGGATAATTGCTGCTTTGTCTCGTCGGCCGGTTTCTCTAGCACAGCGGCGCCATCGTCTTTGTCGCCAGCTGTCGCTACTTCTGGATCTTCGGCATTCTCAGTATCCTCATCGTTTTTCGCTTTCAACTTGGCCTTGACAGCCTTGGACTGGAAAGGCTTGTCCTTTTTGGAGGATTTCTTTGGTTTGGTCCCCACGGGGTTCTCCAAGTCGTATGCAGCGCTGGTAGCAGCTGCGACTTCTTCGTCGTCTTCGCGTCTACGTTTGACGGCCATTGTAAGTCTGAAAGAGTTATTGCGAGAAGATAATATACCAAGAGTCAGCGCAAGAAAAAAGCGACAAACTGTTTATCTGTCGTATGAGTGCCCAGAAGATTCCCTTGGAATAAACGGTTTCCCTTAATTTCCTATATTTAATCGGTTGTGTTTCGGTCCAAAGCTTTGTGAAAGCAGAAAAAGTACAACAAAGTCAAAGTCCTTCTCATGTTGGTTGTCGCGAACTATCAAAATTTCTTCACCGCCTAAACGGCAAAAAGAAAAAAAAAGATAATGCAGTTGCGCCCAAGAGATGATGACCCGCTTTAAATTACTAGCCCAGGCCAGCCAGGAGTAAGACCTTACAAGCATAGTCAGTATCAGTATAAATAGAGCCAGACTTGGCTGCAGATACTATTCGTATCGGGATTTGCGGATAGAAACAAGTTTGTGAGTTGTTGCTATGCCATCACCAGCAACTTAGTTTCACAGAATGTAAGTACAACTCAGCAACTTGCCCAGCAAGTCTTATCTTATCACAAATTCCCAGTCTTATTACAATAATTGGCCTTGCGCTCTACATGAAAACCCTACCATTTGTGACAGGACTAAACCAGGGTGTCATTATCAGCTGAATAGCCAATCAAAATCTCGTTGTCACCCTATTTTGAAGCTACATCTTGAATATTCTTCAACATTCTCTGCACCAACTGCAGGATTCATTCTTTACAAAAGTATATTCAGATTCACACCCCCGTCAGTTATTGTTCATGATTCAGTAAAATGTGCCAGTTTCTCCTCAGCATTCCCGTGTTTTATTGTAGCGCCAGCCTTTGATTCCGGTCCCGGAATGAGTGAATGAGTGGGGCATCAACCCTCGCATGGCGACGCGCTACTATTGGCTGGATCTTGGCTTTCCTATTGTTGCTCTCGTACATATCACGTGCCACGACAGGCAGTTGCTTCCAGCCACCCTACTTTGGGCATTCTGTGCACAGACCAAGAGAATACAACGGCCAATAAGATGAGGTATAGGGTTATAGTATTTTAGGGTAAAGGCCAGAACCACAAATTTCTCCCAACCCTTTCTGCCTCCCTCTCTCTTTTTTTTCCCTTTATATTTCCCCTCCGTTTCTTCCTCCCACTCAATCAACCCAAACCCCGACTTAACCCTTCTTTTTTTTTTCCTTCTCTCTCGTCCACCTCTTCTTCATCATCCTGCCATTTATCGAGTCTTGAGACGAAAAAAAAAGTGACACCTTTTTTTTCTCCGTGTGTGAGTTCAGCACAAATTTATTCTTTATTTCCTTTCATCAGAGGGTTTTTTTCTCCTTTACCGCTTGAATCAACAACAACAGGTGAGTCCGAAATTTATTAGCCGTAATATTTCCAGTACTGAGGGAGTTGCCCTCTTTTCCCGTCGTTGCTCTTGCCATAACAAAAAAATATGTATACCTGTTTGTTCAGGCATTAAAAAACCGTAGAGGCTGTTGCTAACGTGAATAATCCAGGGTTTTCTTTTTTAATATTCTTTTATTTCTTCGGGTTTGGGCCTCTTTTGTTCAACACGGTCTTCAAACCCTTCTTCACCGGCCGTTTCCTTACCCTTGGAAATTTCAACGCCTCTGATTAGTGAGACGCGTTTCTTTTTTGGCTAACACGCAAACCCAAACTTTTCAGGGTTAGCTAGTAACAGTGAAAACTATACTAGCGACGCGTTACGACTTCAACTGCACACGGAGGTCCAAATATTAACGAGCGGCCTTGAAGACGACATAAAAGAAGCGCCATTCCAATAGAGAGAAGACCTATAGGAAGGAAAAAAAAGAAAAAAGAAAAGCTGGCTATTATCAAAAATGGCTGGCAGGACACGATCTATGCGCGGACATGTCATCAAGGTCGATCCTTCTGATGAACAGGCCGCTGCTACAGCCGTGATGGCTTTATCTGAGAAGAAGAATGCCTTCAGGCCTTCTGACGAGTCTGTGATTGAAGCCGAGGCTGAAGGTGAGGAGGATCTTGAGGATGATGAGGATATGGATGATGATGCAGAGGCCGAAGGCGAGGATGATGATGCAGAGGCTGATGAGGCTGAAGAGAATGCTGGTGAAGAGGATGACGACGCTGAAGTTGACGTCGATACTTCTGGCTTGCCTGAGATGGCTATTGATCAGCAGCTCTCCCAGGTTGTACCTCCAATGTCTTCGTCGCGTCGTACTGCCACTGCTGATGAGAATGCCAGCATTGCTACCGACCTGCAAAATCTAAATGGACAAGCTGCTTTTGTGCAGTCTACTGCTGTCCCTAACCCTGCAGATATATTGCCCTCGGTGGACGCTATCCCTCGTCCAATGGGTTCCTCTAACGGCAAGGACCCTGCAGTCCTTGGCCTTTTGCTACCTGCCCTGAGATCAGATGCGCTCTCTCTCAAAAACCATTTGGCCCAGCCCTGCCCTAACAGTCCGTCATGGAGCCAGGTGTGGAACATCTTGCGTCAGGCCTTTGACCTTATAAAGGGCCCCTACATGACACCCGGTGATGCGCTGTTGAACCTCAACGAAATCCAAAACAGCTTTGAGGATAATGCTACAGCCGAAACGGCCTATTTGTCTATGTCTCTGGCAAACCTGGCTACTGTTTTAGACGCCCTCAACCGCCATGAAGAGGCAGATGATGACCTTAAGATCTTGCTACAAATCCTAGATACGGGATTCCCCTTTTCCATTGTGCACTCTACCGGTATTTCAGTCGACTGGTTAGATGCTAACGACTACATTGGCATGGCTTTGGATATTCGCACGCAACGCTGGATGCTGGAGCTCCATGGCTCGGATAAGTTTGAGGCAGTCAATATCTTCAAGAAAATCTTCCTCGATGAGTCTGAGGACCCGTCGCGTGACTGGGATGGTGACCGTCAGAAGCTACCCGGTGCTAATTGGAAGGATATCGGTGACTTTGACATGACTGAGTTTACCAACGACGAGAACGACGAGATGATCCGTCAAAAGACGATGCAGCGCGTCGATGCCGTATTTGAGTTTGCCGAGTCACAGAATGATCCCGATGGCACCCTAAACAAGTTTTCCGAGGTGCAGCCTTTTGTGCAAGAGTTGCGTCGCTTTATTGTCAAGATCTTTGAAGAAGTCGATCGCGCCTATCTGGCCAAGACGCGTCAAAAATTGCCTGATGGTGGTGAGGAGTACGACGATGGTATGAGCAGCACACAGCGGTCTGGATTCAACGAACCGTCTCGAAATCTATACGATGGTTTGTCTTCACTAAGTCGATTCTCCCGTCTGGGCTCATCCGACTATGCACGGAATCGGAAACGGCGTGTACCCGAAAATGACATTGACCAGGAGGCTGCCATTCGCAAAGTGCCCCAAAAGCGACAGCGCCGTAGCATGGCTACCCCATCTAGCCAACTAGCACAGCTTCAGGCTGTTGCTGCCGCATCAACTGCCCCGCAACAAACTGGCCATCCCATTGCCCCTTCATCAATTGTCTCTGGTGTCAGCGGCGTCAATGGTACTTCTATGCCGCCACCTACCGCATCTTCTGTAGTGCCTCATTCGCCCAGTAGCTCTGTCATGACCTCGCAAGGTGTTGCTGTGGATGGTACTTCAGGAAAGCGCAAAGAACTTCAGAAGCGCTTTTTCTGGGGTCCTAGTGATACCGAGAAACTTTGTGACTATATTGACCGCTATGGCTGCAACTGGGCACGCATTTCAAAGGAGGCTACTTTTGAGATCCCTAGAACACAGCAACAGTTGCGCGACAAGGCACGCAATCTCAAAGTCGATATGCTTCGTCATGACAAGATTCTCCTCCCTGGCTTCGACAACGTCGGCCTTCACTTGAAGGAACAGACCCTGGTGCGCAAACACAGCAAGAACCCGCATCGCACTGAGAAGGATGTTGACGAGCACAACATTCCCATTAACACTGAGTGGGAAGACGGAATGGACGAGGAATACGACGGCAGTACTGTCGGGGCTGCTATGTCTGTCGCCGGTACTCAGGTGGACACTACTATGGACACTGCATCTGTTACCGATCCTAGTCTTAGTCAGGCCACCGCCTCTATTGCCAACATGAGCGTTGCTATTGCTGATCCTTCTCACCCTGTTAACAATCCCTCGCACCCTGCTCGTGCTGCTGCCCAACAGGAGTTACATGCTCAGCTGCAGCAGACACCCGAGGAAATCCATGCCCGCATCCAGGAACGCTTTGGCCAGATGCATCAGGCCGCACAGCTCAGCTTTGCTCAGGCACAAGCGCAGCAGCAGCACAATGAAAATGAGGTTGCTGTCGCCGCTGCCGCCGCTGCTGCCGCTGTGGCAGCAGCAGCAGCAAACCAGGTTGATGTCGATGTCGACATGAACGGCGGTGCCCAACAGCAGCAGGATATGCAGATGGTGCCTGTCTCGGATACTGGGAACATGATGTAGATGGTGATTAGGAAAGAACAGGAATGCCACTGTTCCGTTGCGGGAGATGGGGAAGGGGAGAGGGGGATAGTCAAGGAGAGACAGAAAAGAAAAATGGAGGGGGGAGGCGGGGGGGAGGCGGAGAGCTTCTAATTACATTGCATTGCTCTTTTGACTCCATTTTCTTCCTTTTCCACACATCTTTCTTCTGCCCTCCCATTCTCCCCCGTGTTTCCTTTCATCTTCTCTCTCCAATGTACGGACCAACCAACCTGCCTGCCTGCCTGCCTACCAATACCAACAAAACATTCCTTATAGATACACCTATCATAACTTTGTCTTGCCAATTCACGCAATGCCCATCCATACATCTACATGCAATGCAATGCACTTTCACAACAAGGTCGGGATAAAAAAAAAGCAACAACAACAACAACGACGACAACGACAGCAGTAGTAGCCTGCGAATGAGGTATAATAAAAGAGTGGAGCAGCTCTTTCTTTTTGCTTCGCTTCATCTATCGCTCTTCTTCTCCCTTCTGCGTATTCCTTTATTTCCTCACGTAGTTCTAGTCCCATTTTTCTCTTCTCTTGTATGTCTTTTCTTCTTTGGCTTAATTTTTATGTTTCCCTCCATCTTCATCTTGTCCTCTTTTCTTGGGTTTTTTTTTTCATTATAGCTGCTTTATTCCAACTTGTTTTTTTTCTTGATATTAAGAGTAACATCCTTTTTCATTTTTGTTATGTGGTGCCTACAAACAGATATGACAACATTCTATCTTAAGAGTTGTACAATATGAATAGCTATCTCTAAGCCAATCGTGATGGATAATTAGAAAATAATCAAGATAAAACACGAGACTTCATATTTAGGGTGGCGCTAACAATAGACAAATCATGTGTAACCAAACAAAAACAACAATATAAAAAGAGGGAATCTCGGGTTAAAAGAAAAGAGAAATGACAAAGAAAAAAAGGGCCCCAACGTCGGAGAAAGAAAGAAAACAGTAAAAGGCAAAGTAAAAAAACGCCAAGCCAAAAAAGTCTTGCAGAAAATCATCTTAAAACAACCCCATACCATCATCGTCTTATGCTGTTGGAAGTACGCAGCTTAAGCCTACTTGTCCGCCAGCCCTCGTACCACTGTTCTCTGCTTAGCTCACGTAGATCCCCACGCCATTCAGAAAACACAGCTTCTTTGAGGCGTATGAAGTCGCAGTGCTCCTCGTTGTATGGGTCGGCGAAGCCCCAAGGGAACTGACGGCCCATTACGCCGGGTTCGTATAGATCTGGACTGATGATGGAGAGCGGCAGCATTGGTGTCTCATCTGACACGCTATTGCGATGAGAGGGGTCTGAAACGGCTCCATTGGAAGGGAGTTCATTGGGGTCTCCAATGGCGTGACCAATAGTCTCGTAGTTGACGTTATTGGGAGCACCATTGCTAGTGGCAATCTCGTATTCATCCGTCTCATCAATGCAGCTAGAGTCTGAGCCATCTTCATTGAGTCCTAGAGAAGATAGTGGATCGATATTGGCTCTCTTCAGGCTCTCAGCAACGCTTTTCTTCAATACGGCCATGTGCTTGGATGTGATGGTATCAGCCTTTGAAATGACAGGAATTACTGTCGTTTTTCGGTTTAGAGTGCGGAGGACCTGAAGGTCGAGGTCTTCATCTAAGCCGCCCAGGACACGTGCGTGGGGGCCTTTGAAGCTATTGGTGGCGGCGCGTGACGCAGAAATGTTTTGGTCCAATCTGACAGGGTCAAGCACTAAGAAGACAGCATGGATATGGGTATCCTGGACACCAGGCGAACGAACAACCTTCATCTCTTCGGTAAATGTGTCTTCAAACTTGCTTTCTAAAAAGGCCAGCATTTCACGAAGTTGGAGATCAACCACGTTCTTTTCGAGACCCTCGGAATCCCATAGGGTGAGACCAATGCGTTCGTTATCAATCTCCGTTTCTAAATAGTGAGGAATGAAGTTTCCTTGAGGCGCGCGGTAGACAGGCTCATCATCTTCCATTTTGCGAGATCTCTTCTTTGGTGGTAGAGCTAGCGCAGTCTTTAGGAATTCAAGAAAAGACGTTTTGCCAGAGTTACGAGATCCAATAACTAGGATGCTGCGAAGCAATCAGTATTGGTTGGACAACAAGATGGTTTATCAAAGGCTGCACTTACTTGAATGGGGTAGGATCCTTACGACGGCGCACACGGCGCGGACTGTTAATAGTGCTAATGGCACTGCTGGCATAGCTATAGCGGCCACGGTGGGTCATGCTCTCGGTCCTTGCGTATGGATCAAAGGGGATGGACTGGGGGACAGGTGGGGGAGGTTTAGAGACGACATAGCGGCCAGGTTCCATAGAAGTACGGGCTGAGTAAGGTTCAGTCGGCACTGAAACGATTGAAACGGCGTCATGTGACAAATGGGTGGCCCCGAATGCGTTAGAGAGTTGGTCTTGGGCTTTGTTGAACTCGGGGAGCTTGGGCGGCATTTTAGGGATAGCTTTCTGCTGCTGTTGGCGCAGAAGTTCCTGTTGCTCGCGGGCCTTTTTGCTCTTCAAGTCGCTCGACTTGCTTCTTCTTAGTAACATGATGAAATTTGCTTCGTTTAGTGCTGATGGGGAAACAAAGCTGAGGGGAGTTGGTAGTGTTGGCGATATTTAAATAGCCTAAGGAAGGAAGTATGGTAAATGGGATAGGAGATGTAAAGGAGGATTGAAAGAAGGTAGACAGGCGGGCTTTGAAATAAGATTCCAAAGTTTGCGAATACAAAGATCAAGGTGTTTGGGCGCAAGAGAAGGCCAAGGTTCCAAGGCGAGACAAGAACTCGTTTGTGTAAGTAGACGAGACGCAATACAAGTTTGTGGTAGAAGAAGGCGCTTAGGCTGTCGCAAACCGAGGGCGCTTGCAGTTGAATGTGATAAGGCGTACTTTATTTGCTGGTTGACTGCGTATGAAAAAGATGTGGTTAATATAGATGGTAAAAGAGAGGAAGATAGAGAATGCTCAAGGGCAGACGAGGACGCCTAGAGGAGGTGGGATTAGAACAGACTTAAAGCCTGTTTGGACTGCTATGGTGGATATTGGTTGGATGGATGTGAAGCATTTTGCGATCGGCGGTTTGCGACATCCCGAGGGTATTTTTGTATTTTGTTTGTGCCGACTTGGCCAGGTCTGGCGCAATTGCAAGCAAGTAGGTATATCAGATGGGGGGGGGTGGGGGACCCTGACTGAGCAGGATATGATGGTGATGGTTGTGTGGGTTGCGTTGTGAGTCGAGGGAGGGGCTGTTGTCAAGGAGGAGACAGAGGGAAGAGAATAGGAAGGGAGGTGTGTAGTCTAACTTACATCAATACTTTAGAAAGCGGAGAAAGAAAGAAGAAAAAAAGGGAAATAAGGTTGTGTAGACGGGAGCAAAGTGAAGACTCCGATGTGAGGTCATCTAGGACGGATGACGATGAATCGGGGATTGTTTAGAGTTTTTTTCGTCTTTTTTTTTTGTATTTTTTCCTTTAAAAGAGGGTGTCTCAGATTTCAGAGAGTTGGGAAAAGAAGAGAAATAAAAAAAACAAAAGAGACGACCGAAACAAGGCCCTGGGAAGGTTGATGTTGGGTTCTGGGGATTTGAGGGGGCCTTTCACCTAAAAGAAAAAAGCGAAACAGGGCCCTAGTGCTAAGAACTAGAAAACAGGGGAGAGGACGGGTTAGAACATGGACGTGGACGGGAGTAATAAGTCCAGAGGGAAAGAAAAAGACGATGATAGGCTTACAGGGAAGACCCAAGACGAGAGGGTGTGATTTTGAGGAAGTGGTTAATTGGATATTTTGGCGAGGAGGATGAGGGCCTAATAAGGCAAACAAGTAGAGAGAGAAATAAAATAAAATAAAATAGAATAATTAAAAGAGGGAGAGAAGAAACAAGAAAAAGGGGACTTCGAAAATTGACAAGGCTGTGGTTGTAGTGGCTTCTTTATAGTTGGCGATGGAAGTCACTCCTCGAAGACTTCTTTTTGATGGTGATGATGATAATGATGGCGGTGATGAGAGAAGAAGAGGGAGAAGAGGGGAAAGCCGAAAGAGGGGGCAAAGCAAACACCGAAACTTATTTTGTGCGCAGGCCTAGAGAGGCATGCGCTGACTGATCAATCGTGTATTTGCTAAGTGAAAGGCAAGAACCAAGAAGCAAGAAACACGGGAGGAAAGTGCCAGAGGAATGGATACCAGTGACCAGTGGTTGGATAGGAGCTCCTGCTGTACTGGAAAGTCTGGGCGTTCATGAGAGGGAAGGAAGGGACAAAGAGGTACATATGTGTGTGTGCAAGTACACAGATGCCCTATGTACCATTACTTCTATCACCTAGGTAGACATCTCAAATTTAAAATAAACCCTGCTGCTTGTATCTTGGGAAGTTCGGTCATAGAGTCTTTCGATCACGTGAAAAATACCACCAGTAGCAAAAGCCCAAGGTAGTATGATATCACGTAAACGATGAGGTATAGGTACATTGCCCAAGCCCATGCACCGAGCACCGAGCACAGAGCTTCTCCACGTATGCAAGAAAGCTTGCACTTACACATAGAGCCCAGATCGCTGCTTATTTCTCACTAGCTCTTTTTTCTTTTTCCTCTCTTTCTTCCCACCTTCCATGCCTTGGGCTGCGTCAGGGGGCTCGCTTCAGAGTAAGACAGCCTGAAGGAGTCGTAGAGGGGTAGCAGAGGAAGCCTCCATCTATGTCTGAGAGCACATACATACATACGCAGAAAGTTTGAGGATTCAGCCGGGCTTGTCTGGCTGTCTTGTTCCTGTCACCAGAAATAGATTCAGCATCAGAGGCCGAATAAGTAGCCTCAAAATACAGACGAGAACGAGACGACTTATTCCCGAGAGGAAGGGGAATCTGGAGCTTTGGGGGCATGAGCAGTTGCTTGTACTTGTGTTAGAGCACTTGTACTTGTACTTCTGTACGTACTTGTGGTTTGGGGGAAGGGAAGGGTTAGGCAATGGGGTGCATTGTCCCCACTGACCGAGAAATCTCCACTCTATCCTAAATATACAGCAACCAACTTATACTCCTATATCTCTGTGTCGCTGTGTCTCTGTGTCTCTGTATCTCTGTGTTAATCTGTCCTTATCATCTCCTTAATCGTTTCCCGTATCATTTCTTCTGTACCTGCCGCCCTCTCTTCCTTCATCTCCGCTCCTAACGAACCACAAAGCCAGAATCCAGAAGCTAACCCTGTTTGCCTGTCTGCTTGCCCACTTGCATTGCAAGTAGAATTCAGGGGCTGTACCACATTGCCATGAACAAGGATCACACTACTTCCCCCTAGTTGATATGAAACATGGCGTCTTGGGTCTTGCTGTGTTTTTAAGTACCTTGTACCTTTTTGCCCTCTGCCTTTTGCCTTGTACTTGTCTCATGCCTCAAAGCTTCTCACCTAACCTTGTTTGTATAGGCTTTCCCTCTACCTCTACACTATGCGAAAGCCTTCTTCTCTCTGCTTCTTGCATTTTTATTATTTTGCCTTTGCCTGAGAATACTCGCACAAAAAGGGCTTCTCTCCTATCCCTTCACTGGGCCCTCGCTGGCCGGCCTAGCCCTGTCGCCTCATTATCTAAGAGAATATTCTAGTCGGCTTCGCGAACAATAAAAATACCAAAAGAAAACGCCACAAGAAGAGCTAAGCAACAAGAAAGTAAGCAGGGTTTTTTTCTTTTTTTTTTTTTTTTTTTCTTTTCTGACAAAGAATGGACCTGCATGAAAGAAAGTAGCCCAGCCAACCCTCATATTATATTACGTCTGACATGGGGGGAGAGGGACTACTAACGTTGTATAGTGGCAACTATGCATATCCGCTTTCCTGGTATGCATATACGGCTTAAGTGCATTAATACCCTCTATGCATTTATCACGTTTATACGCTCATACATACTCGTGCCTTCCAACCCACGACTCCTTCATCCATTGAACACTTTATGCTGTAGATCAACGCCATACCCGCTGGCTACTTCTTTCATCCGTTCCTCAACCTCATCTTCCATGCCCTTGCCCCAGCCCAACATTTGTCTAACCCAGAACCAGTAAAACGCCACATCTGACACTACCATCACGACTTTAAACATCACGTGGCGCATGTAGTAGTCTATCCTGGCTAGCAGCGTCAAGTCAGCCTGCATGTAGAAGCTACGGCTTGCCCACTCTCCCATGAGCTTGACTCTGTTGACCGGCGATCCCATGGACTGGTTGATGCCCTGGACAATCCGCATATTGCGTCCGATGAAAATCAATTCTCTGGGCATCAACGTTTCGTCCTGGAGAAACTCGCGGGTTGTCTTCTTCATACGCTCGCGTGTCAGCACCTGCCGCTCCGCCCGACTCTTCCCCTTGAGCGAGTCTAGGAATCGCCGCGTATCATCTCCCTGGTATGGCCGCAATAATGTTGCGCTAGCAAGCACCTCGCCTGACCCGATCCCCCAGTTTCGGCTGATGCGCATGACGGTCGCTTTGTCCAGTGTCATGAGCGCTTTCCAGAACTGCGCATATTCTGCTCGGAACTTGGGCTGCATGTAGACGTACAGCCCGTGGTCGATAAGGACTACTTGGGCCTTGCCGTTTTCTAGCCTCCGTACAAACATATTGCCTGGATGTGGATCGCAGTGAACTACGCCCCAACGGAAGATCTGTGCTGCAAATAGATCCACGATGGTTCGCATAACTTCGGCTCGGGAAACACCAAGACCGCCTTGTCCGTTTTTACCACGCCACTCCTGGCGCGCAGGCTTGAGCTGTTCATTCAGCGACTGAACTCGAGGTTGTTGCCGGGACGTAGACGTTTCAGGAGTGGAAAGCGGGGAAGAGACACCTGGCGTGGAATTGCTAGTGCGGTCCAACCACGGCCTAGAGATTATTTCACGGTCATGTAGCCGAACTCCCTCGATCCATTCAGCAGTCATAACACGCCGAGTCGTCAGATCATCGTATATAGCAGGAATGTAAACGCGGTCGCGGAGTAATGGTTCAGAGTTGACCAAATCACGCATTTTACGAGAATTCGTAGCCTCATTGATGAAGTCCGTCTCTAGTTTCAACCGCTCGCAAATATACGGAACAAGGCTCATGAGTGGCAGTTCGAAAGCCCATGAGTAGATGCCGGTTATGGCTCTGGTAAGAAATGGGTTAGCTAAGAGCCTGAAAAGGCTGGAAATGGAAGCCTTACTTGAATGTCCACAAATCAAACGCCAGCTGCTTCACAATATCTCGCTTTTGGACCTTGATGGCAACCTCTCTCCCGTCACCAAGTTTTGCCCAATGAACTTGTGCCACGCTGGCACTTGCTCTGGCCCGCCTCTCCATCAGCCCTTTACCTTCATCGCCCGTGAAGCTTACACCGAAAACCTCTTCGACTGATCGGCCGCCAAAGTCTTCCCGTATGACTGCCTCGACATCGCTCCAACTATCCTGCGGGGCATCATCAAACATGCGCGCAAACATAGCCTGAAACTCGGGCGGCAGGATGGCTGTCTGCATCGCAATAGCCTGGCCGATTTTAAGGTATACGCCTCCATTGGTACGTATCAGCTGCGAAAGCCGCTCGGCATTGCGTCGGTGTAGCTCATGCGGATCCCCTGCAAACCATGGATCTGGCCGGAAGTTCAGCTTATAGTCCGCTGCAACCACCAAGCCCAATGCAAAGGTGCGCAGTGAACGCGTCATGCCACCAGCAAAAAAGTGCCTATCGCCTAGATATCCTGCGCCGCCAAGCGCCGTGGCCAACAGCAACCGCCGGCCCCATCGCCATTGCGTGGCGTATGTGCGTGCGGCATATGGCTTGCCGAGAGATTCAGGCGACGGCGGGCGTAGTGGCTCGAATCCTGAGTTTGGCGATTTTTGAGGTTGCTTCGGGGTAGTATGAAGACAATGTCGTGTACAATAGTTGGTTGCGTTGGCACCTGTGATGGTGGCCACGTGTGGGGGTGACGGCCGAAAGCCTCGTGCAATCCGAAGCATGATTGTACTGCTTTGTAATGACGATGGAATCTGGTGACCAGTAGAGAACAGGCCGACACTGCCATACAACAAAATGGTAGCGAGCAATGAAATAAACAGCCTTAATAATCAGGCCGCATTTTGTTAGCGTTCCAACCTTCATTTTTGTGCTCGCTTGATCTCAACCCAGAATGTGCTCTAACCCTAGGGTTTGTGGCGTTTTTAATGACGGTCTCTATTGTCTCCGTCTCCGTTTTTCCCGCGACTTCAGACGAACTCCTTCAGCTTCAGAAGGGCAAACTTAGGCCCGTCTCTCCAAAACTCGAATGGCAAATAGACGGCCTTGCTGTCTTGCAATACGACTACACACGGTTGTCAATTTCTCTGTCTCAATTTCTAACTCAGATTAGTCCGGTTTCCTCTTCTAAACTCAGGTAAAACACAGATGTGAGCATAGCCTTCACACGCACCTCTTGAAACAGTAGTAGAGGCAAGGCAACAGCTACTCAGCCCTCGCTCCCCACAATGCCTTGAGAGGAATGGATTGAGGGTTATAATAAGGAATAGGGTTTACATGACTCTAACGCCGAATGTTGGTGAGCCATGAGACAAACGACTCCGGCGAAGAGCTAAAACATGGCCAGCGATGAGCCTGGGGTTACTCTTATGCCGCCCTTTATCACTCACTCTATGCAACTCATTGTGCAACAACATTACGTTATTAGCTCTTGCTAATCTTCTTCCTGTTTTAGTCCGCCTCTTCTCTTGAATCTGCAGCATAAAAGAATCTATTAACATGAAGTTCCAGGTTTATGTTCCCATAATCACACGATACAGCAGCATCTTGTGGTCCCCAGAAACTCTGTACCATTACCATTGAAATACCCAAGATGCCACACATGTTGAACTTCTGGGTATTTGTAATCATAAAAAAGCCTCCGCCCCCAAAAGGAACCGATAAAATTTGTCCTTTCAAGGTCGCCGTATGAACGTGGCACTTTATCTTTGTCGGCCGTGCTTGGCTGGCCGTTGAAACATGGTATTTTATATACTATTATTTAGATTTGGATTTGTAAGTTAGCATACCCACAAGACTCACACTACGCTCGCTATCTCTTGCGAGCAAGCTGGCATCAAACCCATTGATGCAAGAGATGTTCCCGCTTCTCGAATCGACCCTTGGTTTGCCCTGAGGCTCAATGGCTATATGCTATATCGTTGGCCGCCGCAATAATGCTTCTTATGGATGGCTTGTGGAGTAGTGGAATGAAATCAAGGAATTCCAGATTCCAGTCTTGGATAATGGTTGTCGTCAAATAGTCTATATCAAGCAGGACAAAGTAGCCTATCTCAAGCTCTAGTCATTGATAAGACCGCAGGCCTTGTTGAAAATGCAGCAATATGTGGGAAGGCATGTCTTGAGATCTGTCTGGACAACCAGCTTGTCGTCAAAGGCCCTTGGGCCGTATGCTGGTTGGGATGAAGGCGATCTTGCTCGCGGCACTGCTGAAAAAGATGTGGTCAACATTGCCTGCTAGTACCGCCACGATACTGCCCATACGAGTAGCGTCATTGATGGTATCCGAGGCAGTGATAGTAGGGGAACCAATGTCATTAGCCTACAGAAATCAAGAGAGGCGCTGACATGGCTCTTCCTATTGGAAGCTAAGGTTATGCCGTTCTTGGCTCTTCAAAGAGAACGACAGCCGGCCATGTCTCTGATTCAAGCTACATGCTCCGTGAAGGAAAGCTTGTCACAAACTGCCGCGCCCATTCCCATATTGCTTCAAGACTTTTAAGCAGGTTTAGCCAGGTTTCTTGGGTGATGATCTCCATTATACTGTGAAGGATAGGACAGACAAACATTCTTTGTGTATGGCCTAGGATTCTTTGAGGTGCCATTTTTGGACATACATACTACAACGGTCCGGGTGGTGCCACAGTCTTTAAAACGCATGACAGCTGGAATTGCTGGCAATGCAAATACCTGCGGTGAACAACATGGCCATTGAATTCGCAGTAGTTAAGGTAGCCCACTTCCCAGTGCTGCTCATTTATAGAAGCCGTTATCTCCAAGTGGTACTGCCAAAAAACAGTTGGGCTCAGATACGGGGTAGTCTACAAAAGATGAAAACTTGGTAAGGCAAACTAAGTTGATAGATGGAATCAAGTGATAGTCCACATTTAGAATTCATAATTCAATCTTGAAGATGATTTCATCATACGCAAGGTAAGGGTGCTTATCGGCGGCTTTGTTATGGACTCCGCGTAGCCCTATGTGGCACTAGCCCGGGCCATATATAAGTAAGTATTATTCTCGTGTATGTTTGCTTCAAGTCTTATTCGTGCGTGCTATCGCTTTTCTGATATCTGCATCAACTTGTCAAAATAGCCTCGCTTCCAACATCGCTCGCTCCATTACATACATTGCCTAGAACAAATGCGTCTAGAAGTGAAAGTTTTGGACACCCTGCGATCTGGTGCCACATTATGTGGGCCTTGGGAGTTTTGGAATAGCCCCAAGGTATAGCCGGGGAGAGGCACGTCGACGATCTGTGCCAGTTCAAGTTCAATCATAGTGGCTGGATGGCCGATAGACCGACTGAGTGACCGACCAATTTGGGGGCTGCTACTATGACCAGCTCCGGCCAGGCCAAGATAAGGCCAGCTAGCCCTGGAGCATATCTAGTTTCATTCTTAAGTTCTCGTGTCTTTCATCGCTATAGCTTTAACTGACCGGTAATGACGTCCTTTATTGGGTTATCTGATCCAGGGGGTTGTTGGGGAAGGTTGGCAAGCGCGGATGGCCCTTCGTTGTTTTTCTTCGACATGAATTAGAATGATGGCATTGGACCCCTGATAAAATAAACAATGGCCACATGTAAAACAAGGGCTAATGTGCTGGGTCGGTCTATGCCAGATAAATAATATAACCTAACTTCAGGAACCAAACGAGAGAAGCAGGGGCTAGGCTGGAGACGGACATACAAATGAATATCTGAATTATCTCCCTAGATGAAAAGGTAGTATTGTACACCATGAAAGTAATATCTCTTATCACCGTAAGAAAGGACATTACTTTGTTTACGGGCTGTTTCACAGCCTTGTCTTGCGAATCTGAAGTTGACTGATGGGGGGGTATCATTACCTGGCTGCCTTGGCTATTATATGGGCTTTGTTTTAGGGCCCACGGGGCTACGAAACCAACACCATCTGTAAATCACCAAGCACCGAACCACCCTAGAAACAAAAACAACAACAATCCTAGCCTGTGGCTTATGGAGGCATGTAGCCCTCAAGGGAGAGAGAGCGGGAACCAAGCCTCGTGTCGTAACTGCTGTCCAACGTCTGACTGACGACGCAGCATGCGTAACGGCAGTCGAGGGCGACTGCAGCTTGCACAAGTAGCTTAGACAATGTAGGATAAGACGGATATCGTCAGCTTATTAGGATGACAGCGTAGCTGTGATTGGTGACTGATTATTAGCTGGCCCACCTTTGCTGAGATTAAATGATGACACAACCACACATTTTAGAGTTTGTCGATATTGAGCAAGACTCCTATTTCCCCCCCTCTGGACCGGAACTTCCCTGTCAACTCTTCTGTTGCGCGTTATTGCTTGCTTAGGAAAACTAGATATCAGGCTGGTACTGACATGGGGAGCAACATAACAGGATTTCGACTGTGTGCACTGTAGAAGGAAGCCAGCCAGGAGCAAGCCCCAAAGCCTCCTCTAAAAAAGGTGAAACCAAATATGGCTAGTGTCCAAGGGATCCTTCGTCCAGGCAAAAGACCCCAAAAAAAGACAGGAACAGAATAGATGCAAAAGAGAAACGGAAGAGAAGACAATGCAAATGCAGTATTGTGTAGACGTTCAGTAAGTTAGGGTTACAGGAAGGAGAGAAAAAAAGCAACGACGAGAGAAAGAGCAGGACGAAGAACAGAAAAGGAAACTACTTTTTTGGGCAGTGCGATGGCCTAATTAGGCCGAGAAGTGAATTGTGCAAATGGATACGTATCCCAGTGACGCACTTCAGCCTCGAGGAAGCTTAGCCTGAGTGTTTGTTTGCATACTGTAATTTGCGAGCAAGCTAATGACACATCGTGAATTCCCTCGAATCATCATCCAGGTCTTTCGACTGTCACCGGCCTGGCCTGGCGAAAGCTTTTTTAGTAATGTTGGCTGTCTGGCCCAGGCGCAATGGCTCTTGTTATATTTTCGTATGATGCTAGTTATACATTGACACAAAAAGGAGTGGGGAAACATGCAGCGCGGGCACAGCAACAGAAACAGAGAAAAGGGACAAGAAGCAACAGAAAGGCAGCAAAATAGGAATAAAAGTGGGAAGGAAAAAGAAGAGGAACGAACAAAGTGGAGCCCCAGGGATCGGTGACTTTTTTTTTTTTTTCTTTTTTTCGTACCTGCGTTTTGTAGTGCAGTGCAAGGTTCGGGGAAAGAGCGAGAGTAAGAAAGAGTAAGAAAGAAAGCAAAGCAACTACCGTGGGACAAGACAGGCTGACACAGCATGATACAAGAGCCAATTACCACTGTTGTACTTGGCTTGGTGCCTGGCACATTGCGTCTTGGTATAACAGCCATGGCGACAAACGCCCCAGCCCAAGAGAAAAAAAAAACCAAAGCTACCCTGGCTAGGACCGCATGCGTCTCCAAGTTCTATTTGTTCTTTCCTTCCTTTGTTTTCAAGCCGATGTCTCGCAGGTTGAAGATAACTAGACCGCAGCCAGCCGGCATGGGGGGGCCGGCTTTCTTGGTCTTCATTCTGGACTTAAGTCTGACATGGCCCTTGCTTTGTTGGAATCTCCGCTTAGGCTACTCGTATGTCTGTGCCTTTGAGTGGGTTGTCTTATCCAGTGTTACCCGCTCCTAATAACTTTGGGATAGTGGACAGGGGTATGTCGTGCTGCGTACAAGGAAAGAAGCGAGAGAAAGTTAGGAAGGGACAGAAGCTAGCCAGGCACCAGGCACAAGAAGGGAAAGAGGCAAGGTCGTCAGTGACGTTTTGGATGCTACTTTCCTTGTGCTTTCGTTCTTTCTCTGTTTTCGTGTCTTTTTTTTTTTTTTTTCTTTTCTTTATTCCTTGAATTTCTTTTTCTTTCCTCTTCGTTCACTCTTTTTGCTTGAACTTTGTTTCTTGCTTCACATTGTCTCTTGGCTGCCAACAGCAGCTCGTGACTGGAATCTCCACGCCTCCTCTTTCTCTCATTTTTTCTTCCCTCTTATTCCCTTTTTATCCTTCACGGCCGTCCGTCCAGCATTCCTGGCTTGCCTTTTATCCTAGACTTGGTCGCTTAACAACATCAACAAGCCCTCGCTGCTCCCTGTTGGCAGGCTTCCTCATCGATACTTTCTTATTTTTATCACCAATTTTTACTTCATCTATGTCTTCCATCTGCCATCAATCTTCGTTGAAATAATCACTCCATTCATACTACTGTCAGTCTCCAGAAGCTCTTCAAACTATCGTCGAATTCAACCAGCCTTCAAAGTGTCGAGCCGCTGTTGCTGGCATCCTCATTCTACGCGGCTGTCACAGATGGTCTGCTATCGCAACTTATAAAGCAACTAGTCACACCATTGTTACCACTGCTGCTACTCGACAGCTTCTTATGAAGCCGCGTCTTGAAGGCGCCGGCTTGTTTCTTTCGGTTGCTTCCTCCCTCTGGATCTTGGCCTTTTTGGATCTCCTGCCGCCATGCTTCGTCCAGCGACCCCATTGTCGTTAATCTTGGTGGTGGCTTTTGGCTTGCTGGTGCTTTCGGTGCTTTCGACGCCCGTTATCAAAGGCGTGCCTCTGGGCACCTTCAACGACTTTGACTATGGAGTCTTTGGCTTCTGCCATGTCGACGACTGTAGCGGCTTCCAGGTCGGCTACAAAGTCTGTAAGCTTTCCATCGATTTCGTCTGTGCTAAAATGATCGCCCTACTAACTTGGCATGCCACCCATCATAAGCTACCGATACTACTAAAGAATCCGACTTCAATCTGCCTAGCAACACCCGTAACAACTTGACGACTCTTCTCATTGTCCATCCTATCGCCTGCTTGTTGACTCTCGTTACCATGGTCATGGCTTTCACTTCCCACATCCGTTCCGCCGCCCACTCCTCACGTTATCTACTGGCCGTTACTATCATGAACTTTCTCTCTTTCCTTGTGTCTCTACTTGCATTCCTCGCCGATGTTCTTGTCTTCATCCCTCATCTAGGATGGGGTTCCTATGTTGTTCTTGGGGCTACCATTTTGCTTGGCTTAGGTTCAATTATGGCTTGTGCCATGCGTCGCACTCTGGTTAGTCGCAAGTCAAGAAAGAAGAAGATTGCTGAGCACGCTGAAATGAGCGGCGAGAACTTTTACAACCGCGAAAACGCCATCAAGGCCGCCAATGCGGCCGTAGCGCCGGTCCCTTCTATTCCTGCAATCCCTGCAATCCCTGCTGTCCCTAGCGTCAATAAGAGCACTTCGGATGGTCACACTGCATTTGCTACTTTTGAAAGCTCAAAGGAAAAGGCTAATAGTCAGGTTAGCGAAGAGCGCATACCTCTAACCTCCCAAAACTCCATTCACAGGATGAACTCTGCCGACCAAAACAACGACATGCCTCTGCCCCCTCCTCCTGTAAATATGGGAGGATATGGAGGCCCTCCTCGCTCCAACTCTGCCCCTCCCCAAGTTGACCAATACGGCAACCCCATTGACAATGGCCAGTCTATGTATGCTGGAAACTATAATGCCTCTGTCGATCGCTTCAACAACTACTCTGGCCGCGGCGGCCCTCAGAATTTCCGTGGGCGTGGTGGCTATGGTCGTGGCGGTAGCCGTGGAGGCTACAATGGTCCTAATAACTACCCCAACAATGGAAATGGATATGGCGGCCCCAGACGCGGTGATGGTAGCAGTTATGGCCCCCGAGGCGGATACGGACCAGGCCCCCGTGGCCCAGGGCGCCCCCGCCAGCCACCTGCCAACTATCAGAACGACAATGGCTACAACAACTACCAGGACACCTACAACATGCCTCACAACAATATGAACATGAACCAAGGTGGATACAATGACGGCTACGTAGACACTTACAACAACAACAACAACATGATCCCCAACAACGACGGCTACAACAATATTGGGAACAATAGCAATAATGACAACAACCCTAATAGCTATGTGCCTTACTCCCAGCAACAGCTTGTTATTGACAGCTACACCTCGGACAATGCCCAAAACCCCACAAACCCCATGCGGGAATTCAACTTTGAAACTGAAAATAACCCCGATGCAAGTGATCTCAACTTACCAAGGGCCGAGTCTCCTCCCCCTCTGCCTGCCGATCTTGCCGCCACAGCTCCACCAGCTAGTGGCAGCCCGGCACCTGTTGCGTTTGAGATGGAGGGTAGTCCTACTGAACCCAAGGCTAGCCTTAAGAGTGAGTCGCCTCAGGAAGCTAAGGTAGACGTTGAACTTGATGGAGCACCGCAACCCCCCCGTCTTGGTGATGGCCCCCGTCAGACCTTTGTCAGCGCTGCTAGCAAGTACAGCCAGGATGGTCCAGATGGACCTGATAATGGTTCTGTTCCCCCTAGTCCTAATAACGGTTGGGGGAATACCGCTCGTCCATCTGCCCTTCCGTCTCCGCTTGCTCTTGGCCGCGAGCCATCGCCGTCTAAAATCTCCGAAAATGGACCTCCTGGCCACGGTGCCTACTACGAGGACGTTGACCCCCGCTATGACAACCCACCAATATCGCCTATGCCTGTTGCACCGCCGTCTCATGAAATCATGATTACTCCGCCCGAGGTCACAATCGATGACATCCCTGGGAAGAGCGACCCGCGTAGTCCTGGTTGCGAGTCTGATGTGTCTAACTTTACATCCATCTCGCAGCGCGGAATCAACCCTCGCTGGAACCCTAATGCACCGCCAATGCCTCCATTTGGCGGCGGAGGGCCTATGGGAGGACCTAGGGGCCCCGGCCATGGCCCTGGTCCTAGACCTCGGCCTCGCCAAAATCTTGGTCCAGGTCCAGGACAGGGTGGTCCATGGGTAGGCGGCGGCGGCGGCTCTAGAAGACCACCTCCGGCTCAGCAGCGCCAGGACATGCTTCTTAACAGTAACCCTGACTTTGCGCTGCCTGGCCGGCGGTAGAAAAAAACCAACACTACAACGGTGGATGGTCGATACTACATGAGTCTTTTGTGGCTAGTCATTTTGCTTTTTTCTTCCCTACCCGCTTTCTACATTACCCATCCTTTTCCAAAAAAAGCATATACCGTTCGTCTATTTATGTCGTATGCTTGACAGTTTCTGGCCTGTTGATACCCTCTACCATTTGCATTTTTCACTCTTGGTATTTTTGCTTTTTTTTTTTCCACGTTGATTGGATCCTTTGTTTTTGTTGTTTTTTGCTATGTTTGGTTTGCGCCTATGAAGGTTTCTTTCCTTGGCATACCAACCGGCGTCTTGTGTTGTCTCTGTGCTTTTTTTTTCCCCCTCGATCTGGGTTGGCATCGTATTAGTGCTTTTATTTATTTGGCCATTTTTTGATATTCAAGTCCTGCTTTAGTTGTTTGATAGATTACACTGCAATCAATGTTGTGGAAATGAACATGGGCTTTGCTTTGCATGTTGATGTGATGAGAGTGAAGGATGGAAATCCGTGTGTAACGTAACATCCTATTATGTGTTGTTGATGACGTCATGGCCCCTTGGAGTAACTGTAGACTACTCTTTTGTTAGTTGCTTCCTTGATAAAACCACGTTGCTTGTACTCATTATACACATGCCTTGTATTGCTTTCTTCCCACATCACGCAATGGCGCTATGATGATGATTCGGTAGACACGCAACTGCCCTTTGCTTTGGCAGGTCGCCTTCCCTCTGCGAGACACTAGGAGTGATGTTGTTCGTTTAATTGGTAGATAGTTGCTTAGGATACTCACCCGCGGGGTAATTTCTTGAGCTACTGGTAATCATAAGTAAAGAGATAGGTAGCTACCTCATCATAAAGGGCGCGTATGCCGCCACAAGGCCCTCCGCTCGTGTTCATTGAGTGGTTGCCCGTTCATTTTGGCGATGATGCGCGCACTTGCCCCGTTAGAGACTGGATTTAGCGGGGATGTGGTGACATTGTAAACAATGGCTTGGGGCTAGGTTCGGAAGCCGAGGAACTGGAAGCTAGAAGCGAGGTCGACGGGAAGCTGCCAGATGGTAGCATCCGCGACGTAATCAACGTTAATGGGCCAGAGCTAGACGTGATCTGGCGAAAGTCGAGGGAAGCAATAGCAGAAACATAACATGGAACTTGTTGACTTGATTTTGGGACGCGCTCGAAATTGTTTACATATCTATAATAGAGGATGACATAGCCGTTCGAGATATATTTTTGCCTCAGGCCTGTCCCACCTCAATTACATCGTTGCTGCCACCGCTATCTCTACTGCTACTACTACCACTACGACTGCTATCTCTACTACTACTACTACTGCTACTGCTACTCCTACTACCGCTGCTACTACTGATACTACTACTACCACTACTACTTACTGCTACTTACCGCTACTACTACTACTACTACTACCACCACTACTACTACTACTACTACTGCTACTACTACTACTACTACTACTACTACTACTACTACTACTACTACTACTACTACTACTACTACTACCACTACTACTATTACCACTGCCGCTACTACTACTGATAATACTACATCTATCGTACCGCTTATATCTCCTCTAGCCATCTCTTCTTTGTTTCTGCCAGCCATGGCTGAGTCGTCTTCCGAGAAGCCACTACCGCTGCCGATCTCCAAGCCTGAAAAAAAGCCCCCGGTTGGCAACGTAGAGGAAGTAGCTAATGGGAGCATGAGAAAGCTCCTTTTATCAAACTTCACACTTAAGTCACTGTTTAGCCTCGCTTCATATCCCAATCCTAACCAAAACGAGGCTCGTGAAGTGATAATGGAAGTCTCGGGCTCTTCCAGTCAGCAGTCTTCCAGTCAGCATTCCTCCAGCCAGCATTCAGGAACTGGAGGACATAGCGCGACATGCTCGAGTGTTGATTCAAATTCTCATTCGGAGGAGATTGATAGTGGTGGTGTCCGTCTTGGCTTCCGCGAGTTCTCCATGTCTAGCGAGCCGGATGCTGAAGGAGATGCTGGTGCCGAGGGTGATAGAGCCAAGACACCGTTAAAAGACGGCAATCTACTCCCCACTGAGCGTTTCAAGGCTCTCCTGCTGACTAAGGCTGATTCGGAAATCGAAATCGAGGCAGACACACTCCGAAATTTCTCGCCTTCACGTACACCAGACCGGGCGTTAGCACGTTCATGCCCCGGTCTTCGGTCCTTGTCTGCTCTAGACATACACGACGGCAAGTCATACGGCCCAAACTATGACGGTGGCAATGATAAAGGCGAGCTGGTTGCCTTTCTTCCCCGTTATTTTCCGCTCATGTTTTTATGTTTCTAACACTTCTTTTTAATAGATTTGGACCCTGGTGGCTCTGCTAAAAAGGCATCACCCGCTTCTGTTTCAAGTTTGCGGCCGACTGCCGAGGAATTCACGACCAAGTGCGGCGGCGGTCTCGGTGGAAATGTGCGAAAGCCCGAGTATTTCTTTATGGGCATGTCAAATGTTGCTCTTAATGGACAGGCCCAGAGTGCGTCTTGTTCAGACAGGCTACAGCAACAACCACAACAACAACAGCAGCAACAGCAGCAACAACAACAGCATCTTTTCTGCTTCCCGCCTTTCGCTAGCCATAGCCACTCACCAGATTCAGATGGAGGTCAAAGTATCGACACATGCGCTCGATCACGTGCCTCGTCATCCTCGTGCTCGACTGCTGTTTTCGCAAACCACGAGTCTCGGTGTGACCGTCGACAGAACCGCAAGTCGGCGTTGAAGGGGATCTTTAGAGGCACTAGTACAAGCACAAGCGCAGGCACAGGTACAGGTACGGGTACGGGTGCTGACACAGACACGGATGCTGATCTCGAAGATGCTACAGAGCAGCCGAACTTTCCACCATCACATCGTTCGGTTAGTGCCTCCGCGTCAAGCTCGACCTTAGAGAGCCTTGGGAAGATGTTGGCATCGATGCCGCCAGCTGGCGAAAGAACTTGGAGCCAGCACACCGAGGCCTGCCATATTGAAAAGCAAATGGAAGACCTCCGAGAGTCCATCAAGATGCCACGGCAGCCTAGAGTTGCCTCGAAGCAGACCATGGCCTCTACTGCTCTAGACACACTCTCAATTAGCGGCGGTAGCACCAACAAGCCTCGATTTCGCCACGTCTCGGACATGGGCCAACCTCTGACTGCAACGCGTGTTCCCTCTTCTGAAGCACAACCTCGCCACTCTTTACCTACACAGTCGGCCAGCGATGTTGGAAGCTTCTACTATAATGGCCGGTCTAATATGGCCATAAGTGCTTTGACGAGGAGCCAGGGCATACCCAGCTTGCTGTCAGCTACTACACACAATCTAGGTATTGAAAATGCTACATGCACACCTTTGTCCCCTGCAGCTGTCGCTGACGGCTCAGGGCCTGTAGCCCCCACGCCCATGGCGGCTCAGACAGCCAAGTTTCTGGCCGATCCATCGGGCGGCTCCGCGTTGCAGGCTCTGCCGCCATTTATGGGTCAGCTGCCACTCTCTGGCATTTCTAGCACTCCTTCGATAGCGACAGTAGGGACGGCTATATCTTCCCGGTCTTATCCCGGGGTTCATCCTACTGGGACCCACACAGCGCCGCCTACAATCACACGACCTCAGCAGTTACAGCCATCGGGCTATATTCACCCCTACTGCGGCGAGCAGTTGGCACAGGCCCATCAACGGCCGCGTTATCCGCATTCACACTCGGAGAACCGGTCTCAACTTTTAGGCGGTGTTGGTAGCATAGTTGGAGGAGGTGGTACTAGTGGAAACGGATATTTTGGGATCCCACCGGGCTTTCAGCCCCATCATCCAATGGGCAACCTAAATGCACAGACTGCCCAAGTAAAGACCCACCAGTTGAGCCCTCAACATGGTGATGGCCAACTCCCGGTGACCGGCTATCAGTCGCTTGTGTCGGCTCAATCTCAGACAGTCCAGCAACAGCTTTCGTCTTACGCCCAGCCTCGACCTCAAATCCGTCACTACTATCCCCATGCCACACCAGAGAGCCAGGATGACTATTGCATATACTGCAGTTTCGAGGAGTACAGCCCCAAGTTCCAGCAGCTGCCTGTTGCGATGAACTACGACTGCAAGTTTGGGGGCCAGGGCCAGGGCCAGGGCCAAGACCCAGGACAGAATCAAAAGCTGGATAGACAAGACAATAGCGAGACAAGGAGATACTCCCCAGAAAACAAAGGATGTTCTCAACTTAACGCAACGTATCGGCCTCCCCAAGAGCTGATTGGAAGGATACATGCCCAGGTCCCAAAGCCATCATCGGCTTTTGGCGCGGCAGCTGGTCGGACAGAGGCGCTTGTTAGCTTTTCAGCTAAATTCCTAGTGCCTATCCCCGACGCTCCGTGGCCGTATGGGATCGGCGTCAATGCCAGCCAGAAGATGAAGGATAACCTCAGAGCGCAGGCATATCCGCTGTACATGAACGCAGCAGAGATCCAGGTTCTGGAGCGGCGGAAGCAGGCTGAGAGCGAGACTAGGGCCATTACTGTCCCATCTATGGCTAAATATCCAGCTCCTATGAGACCCGTAGACCTGGATATGCTGATTCCGAGCGGTCTGTGGAAGGTCGATGACGGATCATGGGAAACGCACCAGGGACGGCCTCATGCACAACGCGATTATGTTGGGAAGCAGCAGCCAGCTAGTGCAAGTTACCTCAATCCTGACCAGAGTCATGGCCATAGTCATGCCCTAGCAGGGCAATTCCCTGACCCGGTTTCCGTACTATCGACAGCTCGTATGTCTAGCACTATGCAAATCAATACTTCTCGGGTGCGGGACAAGGCCCATGATCAGCAGCAATCACAGCTACAGTCGCAGCCACCCCTGCCTCGCTTTGATGGCGAGACCGGCGGACTGCCACGCAAGAGCCCACATGGAGTTATCGGCCAGCATCTAGACGACCTTCACGATGGCTATAGATATCCTAACGAACCTGCAGCTTCCCCGGCACAACTGAATTTGGAGGCTGTTCTCGATATGATTCAGGTCCCGGGAGGGGTAGAAGTAGAAGTGGGGGCGGGGGCCGGAGCTGTCTACAACATGTCCAATTCCAATGCCCCGGTCAGGATTTGTGGCGGCCAAGGGATCAAGGAGCTGCTGGTTGGGTCTACGCGCGATGGCGATTAAGAGGCGCGGGGGAATATGGCTTGCTTATGATATAAGCCCATGCCATGCCCAAGCGGGTAAGGTCAGCACAAGTCTGGTGATCGTGCCTGTCTACGGCTGGCCAAGATGCACGATGATTGGTTGTTATTTTTGTTGCCTGTGTTGGTCTCTCAGCCTTGCTCCCTCCATCATCTTTCTTCTTTCTTTTTCCTTCTTTTCCTCTTCTTTCGTACTGTTTTTTCTGATGTCTAGATAAATTTTATTGCGACGTCTGTTTTTTGTTGGAATATTTCTTTTTTTGTCTCTTTTTTAAGGGGCTAATTTTTGTTCTTTTTCCTGTGCCCTAACCTACTTTGTCAGATTTGGAGAACGCCGAAAAGCGAAAGCGAAACACTATAACAGCCACATTAGGACAAGCAGTGAGAACGAGATCACGATAGAGACGACGGCAAGAAAGATAATAATAATAACGCCAAACTGATCCCAGTGTCGCTGTTGGGTTATCTGACCAACACACAAACAAGCAGCAGCTAGACTCAATAGACAAATCTACCGGCCGATTGACTACCACTGCCACTCATCCACTCACTAACTTGCTCCGTAACTCGCCATATCTCGAAACCCTCGACCGCCAGCGCCGCTTTTGACTATCTCTCTCTTTTCTCTCTTCGCTCTACCTACAATGGACTTCCCCCCAGGCTCAGGCCAGCCCTTCTTTGGTGCCTGCGCCCAATCGTCATATGCCCCGTTTATGCATATGAACGGCCTGCCGCCCCAGAACGATATCAACACCACAAACACCAACAGCAATGGTGCCAGTAGTTGTGCAAATGTAGGGGCAGGTTCGGCCGATTTTTGTGCTGCCGATACATCGCCACCACCGGTGAGTTGCTAGTTAGCGGTCGCTTGCCCGCCGTCGCTTGTTTTAGGCTCCCCCCCCCCTCCCCCTCATTTGCACCCTGCTTATTCTCACCCCCCCTAACCTCCCTTTCTCTCCAGCCGATTTTCGATGGCTTTGCCCCTGCAGACCAGTTTTCTAGCGACCGCAACAATGGCCATATCGACTCTTTCTCCTTCGATGCCGCTGCCGCTGCTCAGTTCAATGCTTCGCCGCACACCTCTAGCTTTGCCCCTCCAACGCCTCCGATCTTGTCCCATGCCGAACAAACACCGCCAAGACACGCTTCTAGCCAACCGTTGTCGGCAGGGCCCATGTCGGCCGGCCAGATGCATATGCAGAACTTCAATTTCGACCCTTCTCGCGACGACATAGCCGGTCGCCGTGGTGGGTCAAACTCGGAGGACGAGGAGCTTACGCCAGCCCAGTCGCGACGCAAGGCCCAGAATCGCGCAGCGTGAGTCCTTTTCCCATTTCTTCCTCACCCAAAGACTCCCTACCCCGCAGCTGACCTTTCTCCTCTCCCCCTAATAGTCAGCGTGCTTTCCGTGAAAGAAAAGAACGGCACGTCAAAGAACTCGAAGAAAAGCTCGCCACCCTCGAAGCCTCCAGCCAGCAGACATCATCCGAAAATGAGCAACTCCGCCGCCGCATTGAGAAAATGTCTACGGAAAACCAGATCCTCCGTGCAACCGGGGCTGCCGCCGCTGCTGCCTCAGGCTCCGGCGCGGCCCAAACCCCACAGACAACTACAGGGCCCATGGCCTACAATCCCGACGCCTTTTATGACGATATGCTTGCCAACCACAGTAACAAGACGCGCAGCCACCGTGTTGTGGTTTCCGAAACGGGTGAGCGTCTGCTAGCTATTGGTGCTACCTGGGACCTGATTGTGAACCACGAGCTGTTCCAGCTCGGCAAGGTCAATCTCGTAGACATTAGCGAGAAGCTCAAGATGCAGGTTCGCTGTGATGGCCAGGGCCCAGTCTTTTGCGAAAATGACATTCGCCGTGTCATTGAAGAGACCGCAACGAACAATTTAGATGACGATACCTTGTGACGAACAGGTTAGAGCGTGGGCTGTCAGCCAGAAGTGGGGAGGCTCCGGGCCATTGTTCTCCCTTATGCGGGTTAGCTAGAAGTTGGATGATGACTTGTTGTACGGCACACATTACGTAGACAGGCTAAACTGGTATTAGTAGTGGTGGAATAATAACGTGACGTGACGTTCTTGAAATCTCCTTGAAAGAGGTTTGCTTTCCGTCATTCTTTTTTGTCTCTTTTTCTTTTTTTTTTTTGCTTTCTCAGAGATTGGCGTTGTCCAGGTCTGATTATTAGGATGGGAATGTAAAGAGACAGAAAAGGCTTTCTTTTTCTTGTTTCTGATTTATTTTTTTTCAAGGCTCCCCCATCAATATACATATATATATATATATATATATATACATACAAAAACGGATGCATAAACCTTTGCACAAAATGCGGTTAATAATGTGTATGTATGTATAAATATACATTCTTTCTTTTAATTCGCATGGTAGTTGTTCTATTTCAGCTGTTGTAGATAGGACGAGATGTCAGACAGGACAGGATAAGTTACAGAGAGGAAAGAATAAAGGAAGAAAAGGGAGAATCATGGAGAGCTGGTGAAAGAAGGGAGGAGATGGGGGGGGGGGAGGGGGACAAAGAAGGAAAACAAAAAACTATATAAATATCAAAATCAAAGACGAGGCCACGTCAAGCCGGACAGATGAGAGGAGGCTAATGAGAGTGGATGATGAGAGAGTGTACTAGGATTACAAAAGGGAAGAAGAGGTCGGTAGGTAGGTACAGGCGGCAGAGGAGAGGAAGAACGAGGCTGGAATAAGCATTTCTGTGTGTGTGTGTGGCAAAGGAAAGAGAAGAAATATCAACTCATACTCGGTTCCCTTCTAAGCAGTCTTCTTAGTCTCCTCGCCCTCAACGTGGGGGTGCTTAATCGTCAAGCACCAAATGTCCAAGTAGTCGCAAATGGTCACAATCACATCAACAACAAACGACGAGTAAATGCCGACAGCAAAGCCAAACATTAGGAACATGTAAGCCACCTGGTAGACATCATTTCCCAGTGCACTAGGCCAGCCGAGACCAACGCGAGCCTGCAACACGGGGCCTAGCGAGTCAATGATGCCTAACACCAAAGGCAGACCCAGCACGTTGAAGTGCGGGAAATCGAGCTTAACAAGGTGCGCTGTGATCATGCGGCCGACGCTGTAGGCGTTGATGAGGCCAGCAAAGAGCAGGAATGGCACTAGGTGGTTGTACAGAATAACCGGTTGCAAGTACAGGTACACAGCAATCAACGCCCACATAACAAAGAATGGCAAGAGTCCCACGAGCGCAAACCGGCTACGATCGCCACGTGCCCGGCGTGCACGGATCACACTACGTGCGGCCTCGACAGTATTAAATACCATGACCACGGTACCCATGACGGTGTACCACTCGGTGAAACTAAGAGCACGGAGCGGCACGGGCAAAAAGTCAGGTGTAGGTAGCCCAAGAGTGGCGAGCATAGGCTGTTTCCAGAAAGAGGCGCCACCGAGGAAGCCGGTGGCAGCATAGACAGCAACGAGGATCAGAACGCCTTCAACGGGGCCGTTAATGATGCCAAGAGTTAGGGTCTTGGTGTGGTATTCGTCCCAGGTTTGCACATAGAAAGTAAAAGAGGAAGCGAAGAGACTGACGACGGTCAGCCAGCCCTGGCCCATATTCTGGGTAGCGGCGAAAATAATGACTTCGAGGGTGGTGTTGAGAGCGTCGACGCCGTGATCGAAGAGTTCACCAAGAGGGCCACTCTGGCGAGTGCGACGGCTAGGGAGGATTCCTAGTTAGCAATTGAGATATCGGGAGAGCAAAGGAAGATAGATAACTCACGCCTGAGATCCATCCACAGCATCAAATGTCTGGTATAATAACAGCCCTATGGCCCATGAAAAGTATACCCATGGCGGACAGTCCTGATCTAGCGTGGGGTTGTACCACAGCAGCGTCAAGAAGTTGATCACGACAAAGCCAAACCCTGATAACGTTATCAGGTTCGGTGCCATGGTCATTGGGAACAGCTTAATGACGACATTGGTGTAGAATGGCTTGAGGATGTACTTGGACACCAACGAGTGGTCGACACCGGAGTATTTATACTCCTTGAGACTTGGAAGATATTCCTGGCGTACGTACACCATGATTGGCCAGCTGGGGAAAAAAAGAAAAACGATAGGACTAGTTGACCGGCGGTTGGAGAAAGTCAGACCCGGAGTAGTTACACCAATGCGGGCGATTCGCCGGCGCTGTTCGTTCTCGTCAAAAGAAGAAAAAAAGAGGTCTGAGGAGCTTGGAACCAGAAAAGAGCAAAAGCTTAAAGCCTTGACTGAAGAGACAAGGTTCTGACTTTGAGAGTGCGGCTAGGGGAAGAGAGGATTCGGTGTCTTGGTGAGGCAAGCAAGCAAAAACCGCTTCACTCCCTAGTAGAGTTAAATTGGATAAGAAAGCCTAATAAAAAGGGAAAAGAACTGTGATTAAGCTTTCCTTCTTCCCACGCCCCTTTTCTTGGATCTTTTGAAACTGTGTCTAAGGCAAGGCTGACACTCATTACAACAGGACGAAAAAGGTGGTGAAAAGTGACCTTGAAGAGCAAGGCTGAAAAAAAGTTGCAGAAGACAGAATAGGCACGAATAGAAGCTCAAAGAATAAGAAGGAACTTCACTCTTTCGAAACCTTGATAACATTGCAATTCCTATTCTTTTTTTATTTTCTTTCCTTCTGCCTTCTTAGGTTATTGTAATGAGCTGTAGGTGCCGGTAATTTATCGGGTAAATTCAGGGCGAGAATTGCCCTCTTCCTCTGAAAAGCATGTGACAGCCGAAGCTTTAATTAAGCTTGCCTTGTCTATGTACAGCTATAACACAACTATAACACTACAAGAATAGCAGGAAGAAGACCAAGGAAAAGAAAAGAAACGTAATATAATACGGCGCGCTCAAAGAAGCAAACAACAATACCAACAAAAAGACTGCAACAAAATAACAAATCCCACCCCCAGAGGGGGAGGGCTTGTTCTCTCCCTCACGACAGGTAGATAGACATCTTCGCATCAATGGTTCAAAGGCGCGCCCACAGCATCACTAGCACAATAAGTCACCAGTTTCAAGCCAGTGCACTCAGAACCAGAGCTGCCACATTCTCTTCCTCACTGCGTACCACCACCTTTGTCGTCACACCCGTCTTGGCTGAGTACGCCATACGTGCGCTGGCAACCACTTTTCCGCCAGTAATCGTCTTGCCCAGCATCTTGAGCGTATGTGTCGCTTGGTTGATCGGCACGTCAGTACCCTCAAGAGCCTGCAACGACAGGGCCTTGGCAATCTGCTCAGTAGCATCTGGAGGGTGCGAAAGAAAAATAGTGTTAGCAAATAACGAGAACATAAAAAGATCATCTGATGCCCGTTTCCCGTCTTACCTGCTATGCTCTTTATATCGCTCAACTGCAGTGTCTCGGTGGCTTCATCACCTGAAGCGCCCACCTGTTCCCAGATATGGTTAAAGTTGCCAGCAAACAGCGGAACGACATAATCACTGCCTGAGAGCTCAAACTCGCCAACCTCATACTCATCATCATAACCCTCGTCTTCCGGCTCGTTAGTTGACGGGTCAATCTCCTTGATCGTAAACTTGAGCACGTTAGAGAAGGCGCTAACTGGTAGAGCCTGCTCGCCTCCTGTCTTGCGGAAAGCCACATAGACCTGTCCCGGGACATCCGTCTCCAGCTTGGGTGCCTGAAGAATGAACTCTTCCTCGAGCTCTTCCTCGTCGCCAGCCGTCGCCACAACTGACACGTTCTCTAACACCGTGGATGGCAGTGTGTTCTTGACATCGTATTGCAAGACAATGTGTTCCTTAAAGATATGCTTGACCACACTGACTACGTACTCCGTCTCGGCCTCCGTCAACTCAACAGGCGCTGATGACTTGAGCACTGCGCCAAAGGCCGCCATCTCGGGAATCCGCATGAGTTCCTGTGCATAGCGCTGTGCCACAGCAGAAGCAGAAGCAGCAGCTTCTGCCCCAGTAGCTGTCGCCTTGGTAGGACCGGCCTTGGCGGGCTTGGCCAGCGGCGTTGATGCCGTGAGTTTCTTGGTGCGATCTTCGGCATCCACCTGTTCCTTTGTAACAGTGGGCACCTTTGAAATATCAAATGGTTCGGTGAAGGTCCCCTTATCGTCCGATGTGACATATACGACAAGCTGGTTCTCAAAGTACTCGAGAGAGAACACGTTGTCGTTCTTGACAAAGCGCGTGGCCAGCTCGTCATCCTCCTCGTCCATCAAACGCAGGTTTAGGGCAGCGCGATCACGCACCTCATCATCAACGTCGTCCAAGCAGCGCGTAAGTAGCACGTGCACACTCTTCTTGACTTCCGCGTCCTTTTGGCCTACACCAAACTTGGCAAGTGCCGTGACAGCTGCCGCACGTACAATCGAGTTCTCCAGAACAACGCGGTTGTATATGTAGCGGATGTACTTGGTAGGATGTGCCGTCTTAGGGCCCTCCAAGCCAATCAGATGCAATATCCGCACAGCCAGCTTGGTGAATTCACAGTCCTCGATAAACTCGCAGAGGTGAGCTAGTGCCTCTTCCTTGGACGTAGGAACGAACTTAATCAGATCAAACATGCTCTCAACCACAGATCGCTTAAACTCGTAGCCGCCCTCATCACGGAGGATGCCGCTGAGGAAGGTAAGCATACCAGCCTGTTTGTTGGGGAACTTAAGGCACAAGGTGCGGATAGCTTCGACAATGGTGATCTTGAATTCGTCAGAAATCTCCGACATGAGGTTGGAAATCTGCTTCATCAGGCGGTCCACACTAGCCTCAGTACCCGTCTTAAGCAGTGTGGTGATGGCAAACGTCGCAATCGACCGGTTAGAGTTAGAAATGAGAAGCTCAATGTCGGGGTTGCATGGGCTAACAGCCGACGGTTTAAATGAGGCAATGTTGTGAAGAATTCGGAGAGCAGCAAATTTGGTAACAGCTCTAGGTGACGTTAGGAACAACTGCAGTGTATGCACGGCCTGCGTGACCTCGGCATCGCTGACGTCACGCATATCACATATGGCCTTAGCCGCCTCGAAGTTGACCATCTCGCTCTTGTGTCTCAGCCAGCCATCCAGCAGCTGCATCATGGGCTTGCGTAGCGAAGCATCTTCCTCCGCAAGCTGGGAGGCGAGACGCACAAGCATAATAAGAGCTGCTGGGTTCTTAACAGCACCCGGCGTGCCAAACTGTTGGACCATTTTGACTAAGGCCATGCGATCATGCATTCGCATCTGATAGAGAAGACCAATGGCGTGGTACTGTGTCATGGTCGAGTTGTTGATAGGTGTCTGGTTGCTAGAGGAAAAGCCAAGAGAAAAGCCACCAGAAGATTTGTTGGATGCTGCAGCTTCCTGGGTCTCGCTCTGCCAGCGCCGAACAACATCACGGGCAATTGGAAGTAAATGGTATGAAGAAACAAGAGCAGCCGAAGAGACAGAAGGGTTCTTGTCGACGATTGCGGTCTTCATGACACGTTCGATGGATTGGACGGTGGAAGCCTGGAAAGAGGTGGGAGGGAAAGGAGACCGTTAGCTAACTCTGTTCATCTTATCATTTTACATCCATAGCGTTTAGCCAATTGACATCTATATGGCTCATATAGATGATATATGACCGATGCTATCAGTTCTAGTCGCCATATTTCAAAGGGGGTGGAAGCCTAGCCACCGGCTTGCTTGCGCTTGGCTTACGTCAATGATGCGGCACAACGCGCGAATGGCATTGGGCCGGAAGATGGCATCAGTGCCACCACCAGTATCTTTCATAATGGTACTTGTCACCATAATAATGTCCTCGGCAGAGCTTGACAGCTCCTTGATAACCAGGTGCACCATCTGACGCAGGCTGGAATCTTTGTTTTGGAATAGCTTCGAGATTCCAAAGAACAAAGTGGTTGCCTCGGTGGTCGGAAACTTCTCGCCCGTATAGAGCAGAAGCGCAATTTTGGTCAAGAGAATTCGGCATCTTCGAGGCTGGATGGGTGATGAATTGAAGAGACGAGCTATAGAGATAAAGAACAAACGAGATGGTCAGCTTAGATCAAAGTCAACCCCACCATTTGACCACTGCACACTATCGCCAGGCCAGTAAAGGGGAAGAATATAGCTGAGAGTCTGAGGTATGCCGGAATGGGGACGATCAGCCAGCCCGCGAGCGCATAATAAGGGGAGTTTAAGCTATGGGCAACGTCGTCCCAAGCTTGCAATATCAACACTTACCTTCTTGGAACACTTGTGTGCGGTCAGCCCGCACCAGTCCGACATCTGCGTCGTCGTCTTTCTTACCGCCGTAACTCATTGTGGGCAAGTGCAATTAATGAGCAAGGCTGTAGTCAATGTTTTTATGTTTGGCGGTGGGTTGAAATGGACTTCGTTTCTGTGGATTCAAGCTGCGATCCCAAATCCAGAGCCAAAGCCGACATCGACACGTCTCACCTTCCCAATAGGTGGTCCATGGGTAGGTTAAAGTGGGTTGCTCCTGTCATTTTGTCACGTGACTTAGCACGTGGTGATATGCCACCTTGCTTCAACTTTATCGGCTGACGGGTCCCTACCGTTTTCGGGTTATGCTAATTCAATATTAGGGTTTTAGAATTAGCTCCTTTGCTTGTTTCCCCACTTCTATCTAATGTAAGCTCAGACCCTTATTATGACCCCGCTGTAACAACCCTATCAAAACGGCACCTCTACTTTATTTCTAACCTATCATGAACAGGCAACTACAAAGTTCCTAGGCCACTATTAACAAAGTTTAGGTTAGTTCTTCCCTCACACCTACGACAGGAGCAACACTGTCATTCAACATCCATTTGTCAACAATATTAAGTGGCAATAGCGAATAGAATGAATACCAATTGAAACTTGAGGTCATAAGCGTGAAAGTGGTCTAGAAGAAAGAAGTGCCTGTCCATGTCATAACCCATAATGCTCTCCACATAGTTTGAAACCTCTTCCCGCCAACCGCCCTCGACTTTTGATACAGGCATTTGTTTTGATACGCAGATGCTTTGTTATGCCTAGCTCCTAACAAGCTACTCTTATAGGTTGTGTACACTATACACATGTCACACAGATATATGTGCCTGCTATCACTGCTACTGTGGCCTGTATAATCTACTATAATAATTAATTTCTCTTTCTTGGTCTCTTCCACACTTGGTTTATGCTGATGGTTTGTTTGCCTATCCTTCCCCTCAGACAAAAAAAATCTTCCTCCGTTTGACATCAAGTCAAACATTAGCCCATTGAAAACGGCATCAAGACGAAAGTCCATGCTTTTACCATTCCTTGCCATCCATTCTGTTTCACCGCTTTCCCAATTTATGAAATACCCGCCTCCCACCCCTCTTTCCTTTCCTAGTTTCCATTCTAGACTGTTCACTCCATCCTGCCTTCCTACGTATGAGCTATCCACAACAAACAACAAACTAGGAAGAGAGCGGCTACCTACATTTCAATGCGTTGTTGCCTTTTTTGCTCGTAAAAAAAACCTTTTCTTCTTCATAGTCCCTTTTTCGTCACCCTTCCTTGTAGCAGCAGCCTTCCCTTTATTTTTGCATGTTTGCCTCCTCCAGCTATGGATCTAGCGACGGAGTATCCGCAATCAAAACTATGAGGCACAACGGAAAAAATTATTGTAGAAGAAATCCTATAGAAAGTGGGGCCATTGAGGGGCAGGGAGTATATGCTACCTACCGGAATGCGTGAATAATGCACTAAAGGATAGGTAGTGGCTACCTTCCTTTAGCATGATACCGTTTTTTCCTATTTCTATTTACTAAAATATCCGGAGTATATGTACTTGCATACCTTTATGGCTGGCTAGAAGGAGGGGTTGATGATTTTTCAAAACATGCAAGCCACATCTAACTGAGGCAAGTTATTATGGGATAAAACGAGGGAAGGGTAGTGAAAAAGTAAGGGCATGACAGTATACTTATGGTAGGCTAATCTATCCACACAGGATGTGTGGCCACTTCCACTTGCTGTGGTCAATGACTCACGCCAAAACAAAATCAGGCCTCAACAGATGCAGACAGGTACATGCATACGTATAACACATGTACAGATAAACAGCAAATAGATACATATCTTAGGTATCGGAACCTATCACTGAAAAGCCCGCGCCCCAATAAAAAGGAAGCGACTTGGCTTCTCATTGGCCATGATTCCTCTGTATAATCCGTTCTAGGGCAGTACTTGCTTGGACATTTTGCGCACACGGCAAGATATACTCCTTGCCCCACTAATTAATTTTTCTGCCACGCACCCCGCTTTTACCTTCCCCTCCCATCATTCTGGACCTATTTAATTTTCTCTCGGCGCCCATCTTCTCTCGAGAACTTTCTCCTTCTTCTTTCTCTCTTTGTCTGCACACCGTGATTCTGAGCAATCCATCTGCAAATTGTAAGTGTCCAGATTCTTGCTTCATTTATTCTTGCTTTTCCATCACTTGGCCTTGGATACATTCTTCGTTCTTCACTAGTCTGTTGTTACGCTGCTCATCTTGGAGCTTCGTTGAAGAATGACTTCTTGGAGACCGCAATGGTCATCGCCTCTACTATATAAACATATGTTGATTCTGTACTAACGTATTCTTTTCCTCAAGTTCACAACCCCCACATAAACATAAAAATCCGTCAAAATGGGTAAGGAGGACAAGTCCCACATCAACATCGTCGTTATCGGCCACGTCGATTCCGGCAAGTCGACCACCACTGGTCATCTGATCTACCAGTGCGGTGGTATCGACAAGCGTACCATTGAGAAGTTCGAGAATAAGTCTCCCCTATTTCCCCTCATTGTTGTGGACAGCATGCAATTGGTGTTATTGAGCTCTACTTTTTTGATGACGCTTTACCCTCTGTTCTTCTGGCCATCGAAGGGCGGGGTAGCGTCACTGAAGTGGGGCTGCTATTTTTTCTAAATGACGTGCATGCTGTCTCCACTTTCATGTTTCAATTCAATTCATGTACTGACCTTCTTTGCACAGGAGGCCGCTGAGCTCGGTAAGGGTTCCTTCAAGTACGCCTGGGTTCTTGACAAGCTCAAGGCCGAGCGTGAGCGTGGTATCACTATCGACATTGCCCTGTGGAAGTTCGAGACCCCCAAGTACTACGTCACTGTCATTGGTAAGCCTTCTTATCTCTTATTATTTTTCATTATTAGATGCTAACAGTTCTAAAACAGATGCCCCTGGTCACAGAGATTTCATCAAGAACATGATCACTGGTACTTCCCAGGCTGACTGCGCTATTCTGATCATTGCTGCCGGTACCGGTGAGTTCGAGGCCGGTATCTCCAAGGATGGCCAGACCCGTGAGCACGCTCTGCTGGCTTTCACCCTCGGTGTCAAGCAGCTGATTGTTGCCATCAACAAGATGGACACCGCCAAGTGGGCTGAGGCTCGTTTCAACGAGATTATCAAGGAGACCTCCACCTTCATCAAGAAGGTCGGTTACAACCCCAAGACCGTTGCCTTTGTCCCCATCTCTGGTTTCAACGGTGACAACATGCTGGCTCCTTCCACCAACTGCCCCTGGTACAAGGGTTGGGTTAAGGAGGTCAAGGGTGGCACCAGCACTGGCAAGACCCTTCTGGAGGCCATTGACGCCATCGAGACCCCCAAGCGTCCCACCGAGAAGCCCCTGCGTCTGCCCCTGCAGGATGTGTACAAGATCGGTGGTATCGGCACGGTCCCTGTCGGCCGTATCGAGACTGGTGTCCTGAAGCCCGGTATGGTCGTTACCTTCGCTCCCTCCAACGTGACCACTGAAGTCAAGTCCGTTGAGATGCACCACGAGCAGCTTACTGAGGGTCTCCCCGGTGACAACGTTGGTTTCAACGTCAAGAACGTCTCCGTCAAGGATATCCGCCGTGGTAACGTTGCTGGTGACTCCAAGAACGACCCCCCTCAGGGCTGCGCCAGCTTCACCGCTCAGGTCATTGTCCTGGGTCACCCCGGTCAGATTGGTGCCGGTTACGCTCCCGTTCTGGACTGCCACACCGCCCACATTGCCTGCAAGTTCTCTGAGCTGCTGGAGAAGATTGACCGCCGTACCGGAAAGTCTGTTGAGGCTTCGCCCAAGTTCGTCAAGTCTGGTGATGCTTGCATCGTCAAGATGATTCCCTCCAAGCCCATGTGTGTCGAGGCTTTCACCGACTACCCTCCCCTGGGCCGTTTCGCCGTCCGTGACATGCGCCAGACCGTCGCCGTCGGTGTCATCAAGGCCGTCGACAAGTCCGCCGCCAGCGGTGGCAAGGTCACCAAGTCCGCTGCCAAGGCTGCCAAGAAATAAGCAGCTTAACCCGTCCGAAAAAATAAAAAGGTTGGGTTTGGGATGGAATAGGCCCAGCTGTTTCTTTCTCTGGTTACCTAAATGAAGGGCTTAGTTAAAAACCAATGAATGATAAACGATAACAAAAACACAACGATGAATCAACGTGGCATATTTCAACTGTAATTGTGAAAATGTTTAATGATCGTAGAGGTAGTGTTGTAGGGGTAGCGCTAACTTCGGTGTGAGGGGAAAAAACCCTAGGGCTTCAGCTGTTGAACACGCAGCCCTGCTCATAATTTTTCATTAGTGTGATCAACCGCTGTCTACACCACACAGTGCTGCATGTACGTACAACAATACACCATGAGTCTAATTACACAAAACAATGTAATGTCTTTATGTGTCTAAAAGCTAGTAATTTTTATAGGAATATTGTATATGTACAACTATAAATCAGGAACTGAAAATAAGGAGGAAAACGACATGGATGAAAATCAAAAACAGATGGTGGTAGTACAAAAGTGAGTGTTAGTTGGCAGTTCATTCCGCTCGAGAGAGCGTTGGCTCTTTCCCCACCTTCCCAATCTTCAATTTTAGGGAGATCGCAAGAAAATCGAACCCAATCTTAGGGAGTTTTAGCAGCGGAAGCGCTCTAGCTTCTGATGCCATGGGAAGTAGTGGCCAGTCGCGATGGCGTAGACGGAACAGAGGTAATTGTCTTCGGCGTGCGAGGGATCAGTATTAGAATCATCCAGGGAATGCGGGGACCCCGCGAGGGTGGCTTCGTCCCCGAGGGTATTAGTGGGCTCGGAGACATTAATCCGCAGGGAGTTCGGGCTAGTAGTAGTTGTCGGTATAACGGGCTCAAGCGAGAATTCAGTACGTTGGCCGCCGTGATAGCCGGCTTCGATAGACGAATGTGCTAGTCGGTGGCCATGGAAAGGCGCGGTAAAAGACTCGCGCATCTCGAGACCCGTGAAGAGAAACTGTAGCTCGGGGCTCGTAGCCTCGGCCTCCGAGTTGGTCTCTAGGTCGCCTAGCGGCACTGATAGATTGACAGCTGGTGGTGTGCGTAGTGTACCCTCAACTAAATCTAGGATCGATTCGTCGATGAAGGCTTGTAGATTTGCGTTGTTAACTAGCGCGTCAGTACGCAATGTCTGAACTCGCTGCTGAGTTATCTGCACATCGACGTCGGCAGCAGGTAGGAGAACCTGTGTGCGGTGAGCGGCACGCACATAGACAAGGCGCTTGGCGCTATTGAGCCATGTGATTGAGCTGGCGCTCTCCGGAACGCTAATATGTAGCTCAAGCTTGGGTGCCTCACTAGCAGAGATGGCGGTAGGCAGGGACTGGGGCGATGCGACAAAGTATAGCACAAGTGTGTGGGCTTCAGTTGGCAGCGTAGCGGGGTCTATAGGGATGCGTGCTAGGCAGCTGATATGCGGGATTGTTGGTACAAGGAATGAAGTGGATAACAGTGGTGGCCCTGCAGGGCAAGGCACGCACGGGGTTGTGGCAGTCGTAGGTTTAACATGAAGCATGTGACCAAAGACGGCACTGGTGCGTGTAGTAATAGGTGACCAGGCTGAAGGGGCGGATGTGGCGCGAGATTCAGAGGTTGAGAGAGGCCATTTGAGGGCGTTCTGAAGCTCAACAGGTAGAGCAAGCTTGGGAACAGTAGCTTCGGGGGATTGTGTAGCTTTTTCAGTGTCTATGGTGTCGACAGACTTGGGCTCAATAGTCTTAGGTTTTTCTATAGCGGGTGCAGTCAGACGCATCCATTCGCCCATGCGGTTTTTCCAGTTGCGTTTCTTTGGATTGCTGTGGTCTTGCACTAGCATAGCGTGCTCGGAAACGGCAGCGCCGGAAGGTCGAATTATTGCTAGGGCAGTAGACTCAACGGCAGGCATGAGGGCAACATGCATGAGGCGAGTAACAACGTGTTTAATGCTCTCGATAGTGGGCATGGGCATTACGTCTTCAATCCAGCCAACGTCAACCTGTAAGACGAAGAGAAGTGTTAGAAGGGACAATATAAGAGTAGGGGAACAGTAAGGGGAGATGCGCTTACCGTAGGATTCTTCTCGCCCTTGGGACTCTGCCGGATCCACGTGGTTGTAATACGGGCTAGCTCCCTGACTTCCGCATCCGATAACCTGCGGTTATCAAATAGGGCCAACGGGATGCTGCCGCCACGCATACGCGAGGCAAGCTCGTTAATCTTACGCAATAAAGTGAGAGATAGAGCATGTGAGGCGTTGACCACAAATGTGTTATCCAGTGGGTTGACATGTATATCATCACCAAGGCCGAGGTAGCGTTTTTTGAGAAGGGAGAGCATGTTAGTTTGGGGGCCTAAAAGAGAGTAACAGTGTTAGCAGGGCGTCCTATTCAGATGGCATTTAGTATGATTCTGACGTACTAAGAAGCAATCCAACAGCCTGGGATGCGATTTTTACAGTCATAGACCCACGACCAAACTCCTCCTCTTGAATCTTGAGTTTCCACTCGCGCAACATGAGATTGAGAATCAGAATATTCTTGCGCTTGAAGTCTTCTGTTTTAAGTAAGGTTTTGGGGATCCATGTAACTGGGCCAGATATCCAATTATAATCGATATCCTCAGGATCGCGGAAGTCAGTGCCAGGATTTAGCACACGTGGGGTATTGTAATGATCAAGATAGTTTTGAAGATTTTCGGAAGTCAGACTACTATCCAGCATGGCCTGTAATCTGAGGAACTCTTCGTACTGGATGATGTTGGACGAGGGCCGCAATTCGTCAATGTTAGCAACTAACTCTTGGTCAGTGGGCAGAACGCGATCTCGAGCAATAGCTTCGATCTCTCCGGCATCAAGCGAATCACTTTCGAAAACTTGAGTCTCATGGTCGAGATTTTTGGGCAAGCGACTAGTGCGCATGACGATGGCCTGGCCAGGCTGGCCAAGGATGGGCTTGTCTAACGCCTCGGAGCAAATTTGCACGCGTTGGGTGCGAGTGCGGAAGCGCTTGTTCTTGGTAGTGGCGTTTTCAATTTGAATTTGGCGAGGAATAGACTCGAGGGCCTTGATAGGATCGGTGGGGTCAGCGGGGTTGGAGGGGACAATGGCAGGGAGATGTGTAGAATTTGGGGCATTCTGTGAGGAGGGGGGCTGGATGTCGGTAGTCTGGGCCTCTGTAGCTTCTGTGGTCTCAAGAGGCTCGGTAATCTCTGTCACCTCGCCAGTCTGGCCTTCAGCCTCTGCTATAGCCTCCTCCTTTTCCTTCTCCGTGTCCTTATCCGTATTGAGAGCTTCCTCCAGCACAGCGCCGTCCATGTCAAACATCAGCCCTTCAGTGCTCATCTTTTCCAAAACCTCATCTTCTTGCGGTTTTCTACGGCGAGGCTTGAGCTTCTGTTTCCGCTCACGCGGTCTGAATTGGCGAGGGGAAAGTCGAAACTCGTCACGGTCATAGCCACGTTCATAGCCACTAGCTCGTGAGCGGCCTGAGTGGGAGTAGGGGTAGTGGCCTCCACGGCCAGCATGGACATTGACTAATGCATCATCATCGAGCCATTCATTGCGATTTTGTTGGGAGCTAGTCTGATGCTCTGTTTCATTTTCAGGGATAGCCCTGCCCTGTGGCATCGTTGATACAAGTTCGTCCCTACTTGCGGCTTCTGCCGTGTCTCTCGCCCGAGAGTTATATCTTGTCTCAGTCCACTGAGTATCAGATTTGTTGTCGTAGCTCCGAGATTTCTCCCTGGATGAGTGTCTTCCCTGGCCCTTGAAGCCCTTTTTATGGCTACTTGGATTCCTGCGCTGCGACTTGCCAAACACATCTTCGCCTGATCCAAAGCCAAAGTCCTCAATGGCCCAAGTCTCGGCATTTTGGGCGGTGGCCTTGAGCGACTTCTGGCGCGAAATATCGCTGAACATACTTTCAAAAGACTTGAAATTTTCTTCACTTGAGGCCGGGAGCTGCTGGCTGGAGAGGCCTTTCGTATCAGGAGCGGCTGGAGAGGAGGCGTGTATTCGGTCATGGTCAGGAGCGGAAGATGTGTCAGAAGATTTCGGAGGGTCGTATGAGGCAGGGTTTCCGGGTTTATCTTCCTGGCGAAGCAAACGAAGGGCCTGGAAGCTACGGGTTTGACGTGAAACAGCACGCAGTGTTTGGCGACTGCAAAAACATTGTAGACAGGCTTGCCGAGCCGGCCTCGTCAAGGCGACGTACATTTAGCGAGGACGGACGTTGAAGAAAGGCGATCAAATCCAAGGCGTGCCGTCTACTGTAAAGGGAAGTAAACAAACAAATAAACCAATCGTCGGCTTGTCGTGGAGGATATCTTGCAGGCCTCAAAGATCGCTGCTATTGTCTAAATCCAAAAAAAAAAAAAAAAAAAAAAAAAAAACTTAATTCTTCTGACGTTATGAGTGGGTTTGCAGTAGCAGGTTTTTTTCGACAGGCGCGCTTATCGATAATCACAAGGTGGAACACCCCACTACTATCAATGGTTACACCAAAACTCCAGAAGCAGGGGCAGTGGCTCTTTGTCACGTTCTCGAACTTTTATTCACCTGCCTGCGTCCCAGATGCCCAACGACTCCTCAACCACGAGTACCACCCGCTTCTACTTCCAAATTTTTCCTTCACACGCATCATGTCTCGTAGACGGCGCACTGTTAGTCATTCTTATTGTCTTCCTTTCTCTCTCTCCCATTCCACCAAGATTAACCTCCCTCCCTCCAGCAAAACCTCGAGGCCGACGACAATGAAACCGCTGACATCACCATGGCCGATGGCTCGGCCCCGACAGCTCCAGATGAGCTGCATACCCAGATTTCCCGCAATCTAGTGCGCTATGCACTAGCCTGTGATTTGCAGCGCATGCCAATCCGGCGACAAGCCTTTCGTGAAAAGTGTGAGACTAATTACGCGCCCAATCATAAGACACGAGGGCATGAGCATTTTTAATCGCTAACTGAAAGCCTTCTTCTTGGTCCCTTGGTAGTCATGGCGCAACATCCACGCGCGTGGAAAAAGTCATTTGACTTGGCGCAACAAAAACTGGCAGATACGTTTGGGATGGAGCTGCGACAATTGCCGGCACGTGAGAAGCTGACGATGGAAGAGAAGCGCAAAGGTAAATCCAGACTGCTTTTTACCTGTCTGTCCGTGTTTTCTTCTTTTCCCCTTCTCTATCTTTCTGTATTTTGACACTAGACTAATAATACCTTCCACTCCCCAAAAAATAGCTTCTGCCTCCGCGAGCACCACCGCTGCCAAAGCCTCCGATTCATACATCCTCATCTCTATTCTACCCACTCCCTTACGGATACCATCTCTTGTCACGCCTTCACTTGCACCTACCTCTGACTCCGAAGCCACATATGCTGGTTTCTACACGCTGGTTGTAACACTGATCTTACTACATGGTGGTGAAATGACAGACCCGAAGCTACGTCGATACCTAGCCCGCATGAATGCCGATACACATCTGGGCATGCACCGCACTAATGACGTGCTATCTCGTATGGAGCGCCATGGATACCTGACCAAGAAGATCGACAAAGACGCGTTTACTGGCGCTGATGACGAACGCAACACAAGCTATTTAGTAGGCCCGCGTGCCAAGATCGAGCTAGCGCCAGAGAATGTCGCACAGTTTGTACGTGCAGTGTATGGAGAGGTGACCCCAGAGATCGAAAAGCAAATTTCTGCAAGTCTAGGCACAGAGCTAGGCGGGCCAAGGGGAGAGGCCGAGGGTGCGAGCGGGCAGAGTGGTAGTGAAGCTGAGGAAATGGACGTTGACGTAGATGAGCAGATGCCTCGCTAGCCTGGGTGGTAAAAACCACAAACGGGCTACAAGTGCGACTAACGAACGATTACGACTACATCAGTATGAGCAAATATGTAATGACACCCATGTATGCATCTATAAGTATTGCGACATGCGTAACACTATTTATGAACAAAAGATAAACGCTGTATATTGTAAAACAAATTGCTTGTAGCAACAGAACAGATCTAAATGGCCTCCCTTCTTTAGAGATGGGCCAAGTCCAATTAAGGGTTTCGATTATCACCTTTAGTCGTGGTGGTCGTTATCTCTTTCTGTCGAGGTCTACTTAGACTCATCCATTCTCATAGGCATATCCTCTTCGCGCATTGGCGGAGGTCCACACGGCTGCAGCATTTTCTACAAAACGCAAAATAAATTAGTAAAAGCCGAATCCCATGCGCATATCTGCTATAGTTAGCTATCACCTACCCGAATCATCCGTGTTCGCACCATGTGCAACGGCTCGTTTTCTGCTACCGCCATGTAATTCACCATTCCTGGATGTCCAGCAATAGACGACAGGGTATCGCGCTGAATATTGGTCTTCCACTCCCAGCTAGAAACATCAGGGTGGCCAGTGCCGATATATTTGGCCTGAAGACGCTCAAGCTCTTGTTGCGCACGTAGTTTGTCGGCCTAGAGAGGAGGGATGGAAGGAGAAGGTTAGTTAGTTTCTAGTTGCTGGGCAATTAACCCTGGTGGGTGCGATTAGGTAAAAGGGAAAATACTATACCATTATTTCGGGAGTGAGAGAGTTCACAGAACTTTCGTAACAGCGTTAAAGCGACAACGGCAAGCTAACAAGGCTGCGATGCGATGCGATGCGATGGTGTAGCAAGATCAAACTAACCCCATATTTATTTTATAGTGACATTGACGCCACATTCACATGCCACGCCACACGTGTGCCTAGGTGGCGCTTCATACTCGATATTCTTCCAATGAACGCCAGAATCGACCATTCTCTCTCTTAAACTCAATTTAATTCCCACCAACCCGCACTGTTTTCTCATTCTCTAGTATTTATAGCGACTTGTATTGAAGCCTTTTTTTCGCCCTTGCCTCCTCGTTTCTACTTTTTTCTAATAACCAATCAGCTGCATACGCCCTTTCAGCCCCGTACAACAAGGCTGACAACTTCCATCTCCCACAACCGAGCCATGCCCGTGTTCGACGAACCCCTAATCACTGACTGGACAAGCCCGCTTTACAAGCTCAAACAGACATGGGCGGCATGTGGCAATGACGTCAATAGCATCAGTCTAGCCTGCCACGAGAATCATGGCAAGCCAGTAGCCATCCAATGCCGTGACTGCCATGGCGCCATTGTAGATCGCATTCACCGCGTGTTTCAATCACCTCCAGTCGATGCCTGGTTTAGTAATCGGCCGGCTTTTCTAGCTGAGCTAGATGATATGTTTGCACGTGCGCGCACATATGACCTCGATATGCAAGCCATAAGTAACCGTATCAAGGCCGAGAAAATCCAGTGGTACCGCGATATGGTCACGCAGTACCCACTACTAATTGCGGTGCTCGAGAGCACGCATTCTAGTGACCATGTGGCGTGGCTTTTGGGCAGCGACCACGAGATGGCCGCTCCATCACCACCACCAGGCCAGCCGCCTCCACCTGTTGAATTTGACTTTGGCGTGCTTTCAGAGGCGGTAGCCTTAGCTATTGGCCCACCGCAAGGTCGCAATATTGGCCCAACCGAGGTCAATCAATACGCCGCTCTACGGCGGGCAAGCGAAGATGAAGCAGCAAAGAAGGTGGCTATAGAGTTTTTTTTTCGCAGGCCAGGGACAGCACTAAGCAACAAACCGGGGGACGTAGAGGATGGGACAAGCACAACAAAGGCATCACCAGAATCAGGAACAATAGGACCACCAACAAAAGAAACCGCTTCAAGTTTGTCCACATCTACCTCTATAACTACAGTCCCACCCGCCATCCTATCTACTTCGTCGCAACCAATCCCGGGCACAGAACGCTATGCGCAAATCTACCAAGACTCCAATATCTCTATTGAGCGCCTCATGTCCATGATCGAGGCTGACCTACGACGCACCTCTAGCAACACCACACCAACGACACACCTTCATGGACCGCCAGATCGACGTCGTGCGTTAGGCCTCGGCACGGCAACTCCGCTAACGCCAGAGCAACGACAGCGTGTTGACCAATTAGTGCGTATTATAGATGCCCAGGGCAAACGTACAGCTGAAATTGCAGCTATGCGCACGCGCATGGCTGAGCTACAGCGTGCCAAACGGGCAAATGAGGAAGATGCCGCACGGAAAAAGCGTGAGAAAGTAGCAGCCGAGGAAAAGCGTCGGGTAGAGGCAATCCAAGCGGCTGAGGCTGAGGTCAAAGCCAAGGCTGCAGCGCTTTCGAGCGGAGACAAGATGGACATTGATGACCCGAATAAGATTCCTACAAGCATGTACGACATACAACCGTGCAGTTCATGTACAACTCCAGTAGATCCAAAACTGGGGCAGAGCCTAGGCTGTGCGATTTGCGTACTAGGCACACTTTCAGGACGGGTGGCAAAGCAGACACTGTACTGTTCAGAAACATGCTACAACAAGGGCCATGTGAGTATGAGAAGAGGAAGAAAGAAAGATGCCGACTATCTGAACTAGCTGATCATGAAAGAATGCTAACTGTTTCTTCGTACCGTCAGGAGCCCCACGTCAAGGACGCACATCCATGTGAAAGTGGTTCTAGTTGTATTCGCCTGGCCCCAGGTCCCACTACTCCCTCCCTAACAGGACCCGGGCCCAGCCCGACCACTAACGGACCAACAACGGCAGCTTCGCCAGCAAGCGGTGGGACGGCAGCCCCGCCAACACCAACAGGTTGTTCTACAGCAACCACCACTACCAGTACAACACAACCCAACGGAGCACTCGACTCGACCACAGCAGTGGCATGCCTAATGTGCGATGTGCGGCTAAAAAGAAACTCGTTCTTCTGCTGCCTAGCATGTGCCAAAAGCAACAAGGATGCACATATTGCGAACTTCCACCGCGATGCCTTTGCCGACGGCCGTGGAATGCCGAAGACGCTAGTGCTGGAGGATTTCCTGGCCAAGAGGCTTGATATGTTTGTCAAGGGGGCAAAGATGGAGTTCGCAGGGAAGCGGTAAAGGAATAATGGAAGACTAAGATAGCAAGAATGATGTGAGGTTAAGAAGACCATCCATCATACTAAATAATACACAATAACAGAGAGCCTTAAGGTCACGTAAAATAACAAAGCGGAGCTAAACTGAAGTTTAATAAACATACAATGGATACAAAATTTAAAAGACTATGGAAAGGAAAAAAAGAAAGAAAAAAGAGATAAACACAAAGGCAAAAAATAAAAAAAAGACGAACAGAGAAGGAAAAAAAAAATGAAAAAAATAGAGGGCCACGCTGCAAAGCCTCAAGCCATGCGAGGAAGAAAAGAAGAATGATACGGACAGAAAGGATCATACACGATAGCGTAAGATGAAGGAATGTGAGAGAAAGGAAAAATGAGTTAGAGTGTGTCGGAGTATAGAGCGGTATAGATTAAGAGACCAACCAAGCCTCAGACTGAGAAAATCAAGCAAAAGAGGAAAGATGATGAATGACGATGTGCCGAAATGCCGAATGAAGAAAAATAAAATAAAAAGGGGGATCATATGAAGAACGGCTTTGGCTTTGTTTGAGAGTAAATGTGAAAAAAGAGGAAAAAAAAGAGAAATGCAAAAGACGCTCTTCCGGTTAAAATGAAAAAGACAAGTGAATGAAGAAAAGGCGAGAGTCGAAGGATGAAGTGGAAAGGTCAGAAAATATCACAAAAGAAGCCTAGAAAGTCCAAGAAAAATAATAGACAATAAAAGACCAAGAATAGACCAAGAAAAATGAACACCCTGAATGGGCAGGCTAGCCAAACACACTCCCTCTTCCAGCTTAATGGCCCATCATATGCGACGGGAAGAGAGCCGTGTTTGCCTGGGCCTGGGCCTGAGCCTGAGCCTGGGCTTGGGCCTGCTCGGTAGCCTGGACAGAGTGGAAGGCACCAAAGCCACGGGCCGCATCAAACAAGCCTCCGCCCGTAGCTCCCGAGCCAGAGCCGAATACCGACGGCCCGCTGTTCCACGGGTTTGCCGTAATAGTGCTAGCCGAAGCAGGATAGTAGGCAGGGACCGAAGGCGAGGCCGACGACGAAGCTGACGACGAAGCACCACCAGCACTAGTAGTCGAAGCGCTAGTAGACAGCAACGACATTTCAGAAGCCAGGTTGGTGTTAATGGTCGTTGTGGTAGCAGCCGCTGCAGTGCCCGAGCCGGAGCCAGAGCCGGCGCCATTGGCAGCCCCTACTCCACCGCTGCTGTTGTTGCTCACACTGCGTGAGTTGAGGGCCAGGCCAGGCGGCATGGACAGACCGGGCGGTGGGCCATTGGCGTTAGGGAAAGCTGGAACAGCATGCGGCCCGCCGAGGTTAGGCAGGGTAGCAGCAGGCATGTTGGTTGGGGGCATCGACCGCACGCCAAGCGGGTTCTTGGAAAAGCTCAGGCGAATACCATGCTTGTTACTGCGTGGCAAAAGGTAGCCATACATGTCATTGAGGCATTTGGTTGCGTGCTGAATATCCTCAAATTCAACGAAGCACATGGGTCCGTTGGCCTTGACACGGTAGCACAACCGCTTGTAGCCCTTGACCGTAGTGAACACCTCCTTGAGCTCATCCTCGGTCGTGCCGGCTGGGAGGTTGCCGACATAGAGGGTGTTGCACGGTGGGTTCTGGTCAGCAGGGTTGGCCGAGGGGAAGTTGCTGCCACGGCGGAACGAAGGGCCAGGTGTAGGGCCAGCAGTGAAAGGGGCATGGATATTTCCCAGGCTAGACAAGGGCGAGAGGATATTGGAGCCCACGAGAGGCGAGATAGCCGATGCGGGGCCAGTAACAGGATGGAAAAGCATAGCCCCGTTGAGATTAGTGGTGTTAAGGGGAGTCAGGCCAGCCAGGGCATTGAGCATGGGGATATGAGCTACGGTGGCACGGCGTTGCGAGGATAGAGGGGGCAAGGCGCCAGCGCCATAGGCCGGGACAAGCGGAATTGCACCAGGAGGGGGGGTCATTCCAGAGACGCTGGCAGCAGCAGTGGCAGCAGCAGCAGCAGCCGCCGCCGCAGCGGCGGTAGAGCCAGAGCCGTTAGATGACACGTTGGCAAAGGCATTAGAGCCATTGTTGAATGGAATTGACAGCAGCTCATTGTCATCGTCGTGGTTGGCATCACTGCCGCCAATCAGGTCCTTGCCGGTCTGGCGCGAGGGGAACTCGCTGCCTGTAGGCAGGGTGCCAAAGGCGTAGCGGGCAGGGCCAGCAGCGGTGGCAGCGTCGGCAGCATTGAGAGCAGAGGCACGAGAAGGAGCAGCAGGGGTAGCGTTTCCGCCGCTAGTAGTAGTCGTGGCATGGATGGGGGCGTGGATATGGGCAGAGCCGGGGCCGGGGCTATGACCAGCGCTCGAGCCAGGACCAGGGCTAGAATTGGGGACAGTGCCAGCGCCAGCGCCCGCACCAAGACCATTTCCAATACCACCAACGGACGTCGCTGCAGGAGAGACGCGACCACGGAGGCGGCCAAAAGTCTGGGTTGGCGTGTTGGAAGCCGAAGCCAGCTCAATAATCAGTGTAGCAGTTCCACGGATGTTCATCTTTCCGTCAAGCGCGTGCGAGATGTCGTCAGCCACGTGACGCGATCGGAGAGTCACGTGAGCAGTGGCCAGCCCGGCATCGCGCGTGGTGGCATCAGCAGGGCGAGTCTCGACGTCGATGACATCGCCATCGGCACAGAACTGAAGCATGAAGCGGACTTGGTCGTTGGTGGTCAACTCAGGCAGATGGCGAATGCGGATGCGGACAGGGGCAGACGCAGAGCCAGGGGCTGCAGCAACAGCTGATCCAGAGCCGGGCCGCTGGGGAGCGGGGTCAAATCCGGATGATGTTTGCATGTCGACGAGAGCGGTCGAGTCGGCCATGATGCCGGAAAGCTTAGTGGTAGACGGTGGAGAAATATTGGCAGGGGAAGCGACGTAGGAGGTGGGCGACGGCGATGAGCCTGTCTTGTAGTTGGTCGATGTGGCAGCAGTATTGCTAACGGGAGAGGTCGAGGGCAAGGAGCCGACCGGCGTGTTGATAGCAGCGCCGGTAGACGAGGAGGGGATGGAGGAGTTGTCCATATCGTCGGAGACGGGAGAGGACGACAGCGGTGTGGCTATAGGAGCAGTATCTGAGGCTGGGGCTGGAGCTGGGGATAGGGCTGGGACTAGGGCGTTCGTGATGCTAGTGTCTACTGCGCGTAGCGGCGATGCAGAGGGCGATGCAGATGGCAATGCTGATGATGCTGGCGATGGTTTCTTTTGTATGTCTAGACAATGCTGTGTGTGGCTGTCGCTCATTGTTTTTCCGCACGACAGTCGACGGAAAAGAGGAAGCTTGGGAAGTTCAGATATGAGTGAAAGAAAAATATGAAAAAAGGGAAAGAAATAACAAGAAGATGAGGCGTTCCGTATAAAGAATGAAGCAGAAAGGAACAGAGATGGCGATGAATGTTTTTTTTTTCTTGGACTTCGATTTTTAGGTGTGATGGAAATATGAGAGAAATAAGGAGGAGGAAAAATTAGGAAATAATTCAAGCATAAACCAGCGGGAAAAGAACGACCAAGTAAAAAAGAAAAAGGAAAAAGAAATAAAGACAAAAGCGAGAGGAAAAAGGGAAGAGAAATGGTGGGAAAAAGAAGCAATTAATTTTATAGTTATTAAAGATAAAAGAAATATTATTTTTTGCTTTTCTCATTAGCTCTTGCCCTAGCTTCCCCTAGGCTAGCACTTATTGCCTGGCCCTGCCCACTGTTGCTGCCTCGTTTCAACTGTGTACAGCACTATGTTTCAGTGTTTTCCGGCTTCACAGCGTCTGATTTCAGCAAGGAAGGCACCGCTGCTGCCTCTCCTGTGCAGCAAATCAATAAATGAAAGGGAAAGAACGGAAAAGGGCTAATATACCAGATTTGTTGCTGATACTACTGCAACCACGGGCCTAAGCCTTGAAAGGCAAAGACGGAACGAACAGAGGACAGGTAAAAGCTGGACGTGCAAAGGCAAAGCAAAGCAAAGCAAAGCAAGAATGGGCATGAGAATGAATGAAAGGGGGGAGAGTGGAATCAGGGGGGTAGGCACGAAAGACACAGAGATAAATTCGATAAATCCCATGACAACAAGCCAGCTTGCTACAACTCTCTTGCTTTCTTTTTCGGAGCCCCTCTCCTCTCCATTCAGCTCTTCGCAGAAACGCACGTACACACTTCTCTTCCCTCCTAAAATGGAGAGAACCAAGGAAAGAAAATTCCCGAGCTCTCCTCCCACACCCCTGCCGAATAAGAGCAGCTCATATTGCACTGAAGAGCGGGGGCGAAACCAACAGCAACTGCAAGAGCAGCCGCGAGAGCAACTGCAAGAGCGAGCAACAGCAACAGCAACAGCAACAGCAACAGAAACAGCAATAGCAATAGCAATAAATAGCAATAGCAGCAATAACAGAAAGAAGCAAGCACTCTAACAAAACAGTGGAGCCCACCCACCTGCCTGCAACTCTAAGCCAAGCCCACTCCACTCTAGCCTTCACCACCAACCCCAACCCATACCATACCAGACCATACCAGACCATACATAGCGCCGTTTCTTCTTCTTGTAAGCCCCTTTTGTGAAGCCCTGTGATGAAACGGCAGACACACGACAGACAGGACGAACCCTCCTCGTTGTCCTCTCTCGACCGCTTTCTTCTGCCCCCTCGGTTCTCTGTCCTCTCGCAGCACGACCCTGACTCGTTGAAACACCCAGAAACATCAGCCAGGTCCCCTTAAACCCACTACGGAGCAGGCCCAAGTCCACAGGGCTTCAGATCAGAACCCCCTCCTCAAATCCCAATTGTCACAAGCCTGATCCCCATAATCCAGGTCAAGTCAATTGTCAAACAAGCATGAACCAAAGGAAAAGAAAAAGAAGGTGGGTTACCGGGTTAGGCGGTTTGGCTTGTTCCTGCTTTCTCTCATTCCCTTTTATTTTTCTCCTTCTTCGGTTGTTCGTTCCTTCGCTCCTCCAGTCCCTCTTCCTTCTCTCGCCCATCGCCCATTTCCTTCGTTTCTAGGTGTCTTGTCTTGTCTCGTCTCTTGTGCCTGGTATGTTTCGTTCCCCCTTTTTCTTCCTTCTTTTTCTTCTTCCTTTCTGTCCTGCTCTCTGTTCTTCAATCTCCCCTCCCCCCCCCCCCCCTTTGTTTACCGCGCCGTAGCTTCATTCTTGTTTACTAGCGCGCGCGCCTTTCCTCCTTACACCCACCCACCCCAATGTAAACAAACAGAAAGCCAACAGAGAAGAGGACATCAGCCCAAAATCAGGGCTCAGAACTGGGTGCGCCCATGCTTCTTCTTACCTTCTTCCTCAACCCTGGACGCCCGAGCCCTCTCGCTCGTCTCATTGGTCTGTCCGCTGGTTCATCGTCATGTGCATATGTACTACATACCCGTCCACGATACGTCCCATGTACTACTACATCTGTAACCATGCTGCTTCTCTTTCACTCGTCTGTCCGTAGCCAACAACAAGTGTAACTTGCACGTCTTTCTCTGGCTCTCTCCTGTACTAGTACATGGACAAGTTCAGACAAAAAGCCTCCTTCCCCTCCTTCCTTCTCTTCCTATTCCCTCTCTCTCCCTTGCTCACACGGAAACGCTCATCCCTGTGCAATGCCCCTTCACTCTAACTCCTACCATTCTTAGCTTCGACAACGCCAATCAACCAACATGGCTTCTATCCTTTTCGCCTTCTAGCCCTCGACTCTAACACAAGACAGCGCAATATCAACGAACAGACCCCCTTTTTACCACCCATTCTCTATGCGTGGCATGAACATCAAGATAGACGCAAAGGAAAAGAGGCCCTTCTAGAGCTCCTCTATGCTTTGCTTTAGCTTTACACTAACATGAAGAAACCATGCTCTATCTACTGTTTCTCTAGTTTCTATTGTGCTGACCAAAGTAAGCACAAACACGTGTCGCGCTGCTTTTTTTTTTTTTTTTTTTTTTTTTTTTCCTTCTTCACATCCCCTTCATATTTTAGTCACGCCCGCTTTCTAGGCCAGTGATGTAATTGGTTTCTTCCGGCTTGCCCTTCTCTCTTTCCTTCTGTCTCTTTCTCCTGGTTCTGGTTCTCTTGCTCTCCTCTCCGTCTGTCAACTCTTTATCACTCTTTGACTTTTTTTTTTTTTTCTCTCCTATCCTGCCCTACCAACCCACTCCATAATTTGCCCACCAATAGTGTCACCCTGACAGTTTGGCCCCCCTGCAAGACACTTCGCCAGTCGACACTTCCCCCCTCCTCTTTCGCCTCTCGCCTCACATCTTGTGAGTTTCATCACCTCCTGCTAACATTATATGCCGCCGTGCGAGTACGTAACGCTCCCCAACCCTTGCCCAATAGCCCAATTCGGTGCTCAGTTCAAGTTCTTATTTTAAGCACATGCTCACAATCCACTTGCCCACTACCCGTCTCACAAACATGCCCATGTCCCCATGTCCCCACGTCCCCATGTTCTCTAGGAAAGCATACGCACGACCCCCTTAACGGTCCGAGCATCAGGCAGGCCAAGAAGAAGGAAAGAAGGAAGAGAGCACGAAAACATGGAGGGAGGAAGATGAACATGAAGGAACACGACGAGCAGTAGAAGGGCAAGGGCTGTGGGGGGGAATATCTAAAAGAGAGGGGCATCAAGATCTACCAAAGACCCTGCCTGTGATTGAACGCGAGAACTAGCTCAGTTTCAATGTCACTATCATCCGGCTCGCATTGATGACAAGGACATGTCGCTGATGATAGCCTGCAGTTGTTAGGGTTGCGTGGCTAGGGTTGTGTAGTGTATGCTGCCAAAATGAGTCCTTGGCATTAGACGTCTTTCTCCCTTCCTCTTCCGCCCTTTTCCAAGAGACAAGACACATGCCAAGTTGTCACTTTTTTCCTGCCGTAATGGGGGTTGCTGCTTTCCTCACTCATTTTATGCTAGACAACAGGCAACCAACTTGATCCTCTCTTGTTATGTCTATCTCTCTATCTGTCTGTCCTGGCCAAACAGAAACAAAACAAAGCAAAACAAAACAAGGGCAAACAAACCAACCAACAACTTGAATCAGGCCTCCATAGAGTAGAAGAAGCGCCAGGCCCAGGCCGGAACTACGCCCATTTCTGCCTTATCTCAAGATGCTGAAGCGTCTGTTGAGTTGCCTGTCTAGAACTGCACTCTAGGCCTTGGTTGGGTTGGGGCCGTTCGCAGCGAAAATCACTTGCTTGCAGTGCAAATCAAGTCCTTGTAATTGAAGTCTGCCCTCCGTGACATCCATGGCGGGAAGCCATTCTCAGCGTGTGTTTGTTCTCTGCTTCCCCTCCCTTCACCTCCGTTATTCCTTCCTCCTCAGCCTTGCGACAATATAACAAGAAGGCGGTACCAAGACAGGATAACTTGGTCTCTTTGACATTTGGCTATTTCTTCTTTTGTCTGTTTGCTCCTTCATGGGCTAAACAACTCGGGATATTTCCTCTTTGTCACCTTCTCCTTCTTTTTTTGTCTGCAAACCCCTACGCGTCCCTTCCCTTTTTGTTTCTTTCTCTTACTCCCAATTAACCCACAGCCCACAGCCCACAGCCCACAGTCCACAGTCCACAGTCCACAGCCCACAGCCCACACCCACAACCCACGGCTCAAGGCCGCCCGCAACCCAGGCTATAATAAACGCGTCGAGCTCTCCCCCGAAAGAAGAAGAGGAAAAAAAAGACCAGCAAGAAAGTGGTTCACGAAGCTGCCGCTTTCCCTCCAAATCTCACTCTTATTTTGTTCCTTTTCCCGTCTAAAGCATACTGAAAAAAAAAACACTAGCTTCGCCTTTTTAATTTTTTCTACTTGCTCTTGCTATCTTTGCTCCTTCCACATTTGACTGCTACGCTACGCTATCTAACTGTCGTTACGTTGGACACTACGCTACGGCTGGCTGCTGCTCATAACTTCCTTCTTCCATCCTTCTCAGAAATAAGAAGACGGGCGGCTCTGTTACCTTGTTGGACTCGAGGACTTCCAGGAAGAAGGAGCTCGAGGTCCGGGATTTGACGAACCACTTCTTTTGGAATTTCGGTTGCCGTATAATTCTATCCAAGTTCCTCGATATTCTTCATCTTGTCTCCTGGGCTCTTTTTTTCTTCTCTTTTCCTGCTGTCTCGTGTTTTTATTTTTATTTTATTTTTTCCCGCTTTCTTTCCCCAATTGAACTAGCTAAAGAGGTGGTTTGGAGAAAATAAAGCAAAAGAAAACGTATGACGTCGCCGCCGCTTGCCGTCATCCTATCACCAAGTTTTTTTTTTCTTTTTTTTTTTTTCTTTCCTTTCCTTTGGATAGCTTGAAAGCTTGCCTTGGAAGCTTTGTTCTCCCTCATTTTTTTTCATTATTTTTATTTTCTTTTTGCCTATTACGTATTTGCCATTGACTTTCGGCCTGTTCCACATTTCTATTTTTCCCTCTATTTCTTTTGCCGCGCTTCTCTTCCACGTCTTCGGCTTTCACAATCTGGCTTTTCAGGTTTTCCTTTGCTTGCTGTTTATTGCTGCTATTTTTGACAGCTCCGCATTTCTGCAGTGCAGTCTGACCAACTGCAGCTTGTGACAGCTTGTATTTTGCTTCCTTTGGCTTGCTCTTTTTTTTCTTATTGGCGCCCCTTCGACTTCCTCCTTCCTCGTGACAAACACAGCAGCATTCCATTAAGCTGTTTGTTTGTTTGTTTGTTTCTGTTCCCCTCCCCACGAGTCTTTTTTTTCTTTTTTTTTCTTTTCTATCCTGTCCCATTTCCCTTTGTCTTTCTTCTTTACAAATTCTTCACTTTCTCCTCCCTCGTTTCTGCATCTTCTCCTTCCCGCACATAGAGACAGGCTCGGCCCTAGTCCGGTTCACAGATAACTTGCAATGCCACGATATCAACCAAGGTGTGTTATATATATATATGGAACTGAAAAAAAGCCCCCCCCCCAAAAAAAAAGGCATAACCTTGCACATTCGCCTTGCATAAGCTTGCATCAGTCTGGGTAGAGAAACCGTGCTGCTTGGGTGGCCTTGGCCTTGTGTCCGGCCTCTTCCATCTACTTGCAATCCCATGTTATTGGAGGCGACTGATGACCCGTCCTGTGCCGTTGGCCCACAGCCGAGATACAGCCCTGCCAAGAGCTGCTTGATGGTACCTACATACAACCCATCCATCCATCCATCCATCCATCCATCCGTCCCATCCACACATGCACATGCACACATACAGTACTATTCTCTCTGAAATGCTAACCATGTCCACCTTAGCCGAGAACTCCACGTTGTAGTGTTTGGAGCTGGTGTGTGAAAAACTCCCTCTTCTCCGCATGCATCTTACATTTTATTATATATTTTTTATTCCACTCCCCCCGTCCCCCTGCTAACTCCCCCCGGCTCTCATCGCTGCTATCCGCATACAGGTGGTGTAGGAAAGAGTTGCTTAACAGCCCAGTTCGTACATAATGAATGGATCGAGAGCTATGATCCAACTATCGAGGATACATACCGCACACAAATACAGGTCGATGTAAGTCATCACATCACGCCTGGAGATGGAGCGTCTGGGTAGGCCAATCTGCTAACAACCCTCTGTAGGGACGGCAAATAGTCTTAGAAATGTAAGAACACGGGTCGTTTGGCCAATTGTCGTGTGGCCAACCACCTGCACCACTACCTTTTGTCCAATATAGCAAAACTAACCCACACTCTCCTGTACAGTCTTGACACTGCCGGGACAGAACAGTTTGGTGAGCCCCTTCCATCCCTCTTCCTACCCGATTGTCGGCCTCGTAGTCGTTGCTAACAATGGTTTTTGCATACAGTGGCCATGCGTGATCTTTACATGAAGACAGGCCAAGGGTTCTTGCTTGTGTTTAGCATAACGTCCGACTCATCCCTGACTGAGCTCGCATCATTGCGGAAAGAAATTATCCGCATCAAGGATGACGACACTGTGCCTATAGTGATTGTCGGTAACAAGTCCGATCTAGAGGACCAGCGCGAAGTGCCGCGAGCGAGGGCTTTTGCGATTTCGCAGGACTGGGGATCGCCGTACTACGAGGCGAGTGCACGAACAAGAAGTGAGTGTGTTCTGTTGTTGCTTTCCTGCCTTTAGCTCTCTTCACTCATCGAGTTCTTTTTAACCCTGCAGTACTTGGCTTGGCTAACCAGTGACCCCCTAACCGCCCTCCCCAATGCAGCAAATGTCGATGAGGTCTTTATCGATCTGTGCAGGCAAATGCTGCGCCGTGACGATATTTACGAAGCGGACCACGCCGAGGAGCGACTGAATGTGCGGCGGCGTCGGAAGAGCGGCAGGAAAGGTCGGAGCAGCGGGCTACAGAGGTGTGTGATATTGTAAAGCCGGGCCGGGATAATTGCTCTGGCAGGAAAGGCAAGAAGACGACGATGTCATGATCAGTTTGATTAAGGATAAAATAATAAGGAATATAATATGAACCATTTGAGGGCATCTGCCGGATTTGAAGGGAAAGCTTGTGAATACTTTTGCCCTTTGCCCTTTGCCCTCACTCTCCAACCATTACTCCTCGGCCTGGTTGTATGATCGATTTCCTTTGCCATATAATCCCCAAGCTAGGCCTCAAGTAAGATGTGGCTGTGGCTGTGTGACGTTGTGACTAGTGGTTACACACGTTAGTCTGGCCCTTTCTTGTTTCTCACTTCCTTTCCTACTTCTCTCCATGTTACCCTCTGCTATCGCGCTTCTATTCTTTAAATAATCATTCGCAAAGGGAAAGGAAGAAGAAAAAGCCATCAATATTGGCAGATGCAATCATGATAGAGAGAGGAACTGCCTCCCTCTCTTATCTCATGGCCATCCCTTCCCTCCATGTCCCTCCTTCCGCCATGTGGTTTGGCTGCTAAATATAGCTTCACTGACAGGCCAAGTCCTGCCTAAGCACAGTGGAAAAAAAAGCTTGGATTCTGAGAGGGGGGGCGTGGGCTGCCTTGGCTCTCTTTCGCCTGGGTTGAGCCCCTCCCCGGAAATTCAGGTGTAAAGTAACATTAACTGGGCGGGCTCAGCCATTGACGATGACGACGTGCTCGATTTTCCATTGACTTGTTTGTTTCTTCTTTTAATTTTTCTTAATTTTTCTTTTCTTTGTTCCTTCTTTTTTATTATTATTTTTTTTTTTCACCTGAGGCTTTTGATCGTGTTCGTTCATGCGTCCTTTGGAGGATGGATGGGAGGGGCAATCCAATCCATACGATGCATCCGTAAATAATATGAGAGAGAGAGAAGAATACAGTAAATTACAATCAATGTGCTATTAATCAGTTGTTTTCTTTGAGGATAGCCTCAGGGACCTTGCGAGAAGCTTGAACACGGACACATTGAGTCGAGAGGAAGGCAGCGGGCAAGGCCCAGTCAGATAGTGGTACATTTGACGACGCGCGTTCAGCGCTTGTGGGAGCCGGGGGGGGGAAGGAGGGGGAACTTCCAAGGAGGAAAAAGGGAAAGAACTTCGTGACTAAAAAGTCGGTCGTTATTATTCTCCTCTGCCCTTCCCTTTCTTTTTCCTCTACCCCTTCATTTCCCTCCTGTTCTTGCTCTTGCTCTTGCTCTTGTATTCTTGCTCAGGAAAGAAGTCAGCAAAAAGCGTAGCAACTACTACTACTACTACTACTACTACATAAACTTCTCACAAGGCAAGAGGGCTCCACTTTCATCTTCTCATCCCAAAAGGGGATGTTTCTTGCCTCCCAACCTACTTACAAGCCCTGCCCAGAAAAGGAAGGCTTTCCGCTTTCCGCTTTGCTTATTGCCCTACTTCTTCTTGCTCGGCAGCAAAACGGCCCATTCTTTCATCTACATCGTTGCTCTGCTGTCTGGTCTTTCCTAGATTTTCTATCGGTTCCTGCCCCCTTCCCTTCCTCTTTTCTATCGTTCTTTCTTCATCTCGCCTCCGTCTTTGACTGCTTAAAACTCCCGGCTCTTTTTTACCTTTTCCACCCTAGTTTTTGCTGCTAACCAGAAAGAACCTGTTCTGGACTTTCCGTTTGTTTGCCTCCTAACCTAACGCCGGTTTTGCTCACTGGCTAGACTTTGATTGGCTGCTTTCACTTCATTTTTTTGTATTTTTTCTTTTCATTTTTTTCATTTTGTCCTTTCTTTCTTCGTTATTCATCTTCGTTTTCATTACTATCTGGATCTTCACTCACCAGCATTTTTCTGTCTTCTGTTTTCTGGCTTTTTTCTTCTTTCTTTTCTTGTCTCTCTTCTTCTCGTTCTGCTTTCGTTTTCGTCACGACGTTTCGATACACCCACTGTTCCTTCCTTGATATATCGGGGCCTTGTTTATTCTCCGCTCGCCTGTTCCTAGACTTTCTCATACTAGAGCAAACGCATCTTCACGGCCTGTGGTCAAATTTGTCCTTCTTTTACCCCCTGCTATCCCTTGGGTTGTCGTCTTTCATTCACAAAGCTGTACTCTATAAACAATGCCATCAGGAAAGATCACATCGGCTGAAAAGGCCCCACCTCTAGATGATATGCGGGAAGTAACTCCCCCGGCAGCGTCTACTAGCGGAACTGCTGCGCCAATTGATGGCGGAAGTGTTGTCAATGACACCACCGCTTCGAACAGCAACGTCACCGGCTCTGCTGATACTAATTTCAGCTCCAACCCCAATGGCACCGACACCAACACCAGCGTCAGTGCTAGCGCCACCACCGAAAGCAAAAACATGACTGATTCTAAAGCTAAAGAACCGCAACCATATGATCTGCCTTCAGGACCCAGTTTCGGCCTTGGTCCAGACTTTGGCTCCAACTCAGGTCTGAGCCTCGGCATGGGCTTTGGCTCAAATACTGGCCTGGGCTTGGATTTTGGCTCAAACTCAGGGCTGGGCTTGGATTTTGGGTCGAATAGTGGCCTAGGTATGGGGACGGGGATGGGCTTCGGTTCTAATACAGGCCTTGACCCGGGGTATGGCTCTAACACAGGACTCGCTTTCGGCCCAAGCACGGGGCTAGGCCTAGGACATGGCTCGAACTCTGGCCTTGGCTTTGGCTCCAATACAGGCCTGGGTCCCGAATTTGGCGCCAATTCAGGCCTGCCGCTGGGAAGCTTTGATCCGACATCAACCGCGGCCGCTGCCATAACACCTACAACTGCTCCTCCCACCGGATCCACATCAATTTCGACAACATTACCAGCACCAGCACCAGCACCAGCACCAGCACCAGCATCGGCATCGGCATCAGCACCAGAGCCAGCACCGGCCTCCACCGACCGCAAGGTCGACCACCTTGCTATGCCAGGCAGTGGCTTGCCGCTCCCTCTTCCCCTCTCGTTCAACAACATGTCACAAGGCGCTTCCTCCGCCTCATCAGCTCACACCTATGCCAATGCCTCCAATAGCACAAACACTAGCGGGCTTATCCCATGGCAAACACAGACCGTGCCCATGACCTTACCAATGCCTGCAACCATCGCCGCACCCACAGCTGTGTCTACACGTATCGACTCGTATGGCCCACCACCTCCGTATGAGCCATCACGGCCAACCACAGCTGCAACAGCCGCCACAGCCGCCACAGCCGCAACAGCCACCACAGGAACAACAGCTACAGGAACTACTGCTAGTACCACAGCACCCCTAGGTCCTGCCTCTGGCATGACGCAACCACCATCGCCTACGCTGTCTCTCAGCAGCACTGCGCCATTGCAATCCCGGCGGGGCCGCGGCCGGGGTAATACAATGTCATCTTCGGCTGCGTCACTGATTCCTATGCGGGCACCATCAGATGCCAGTGCTGCAAGCCTCATGTCACATTCCCGCTCACACCTCGCACAGAACCCGGTGTATCCGCACCAGCACGGCCACATACAGCAATATAGTCACTCGGTGCCGCGTGACCGGCCATGGAGCACTGCATACTGGATTCACCCTAACGGGCAGCTGACAACAGTAGCACCTGATGTGGTGGCTAAGAAGAAGCACTGGGGTAAACACAAGCGCTACTGGATTTGCGCAGCAATCTTGCTATTCATCGTCGGCTTATCGACTGGACTAGCTGTGTCGATGGGTAACCGTCGTGGTGGGCCCCAGGCGCCTTCCCCAGGGGTGAATAGGCCGGAGGGAAAGTGATGATTCGAGGGGAATGAGAGAGTGGGAGAGGATGAGGATGAGAGTGAGGGTGAAGAGATGAGGGCGAGAAGAGTGTCGGGTAGGGGGATCAAACTTTTGTGTTATTCGTCATCTAAGCGTAGCGTCTTTCCAAACATATAAAACAAACTCACGTCCTGCTTTGTCTTGCTTTATTCTGCGGTGTCTGAATATTGGCTAAAAAGTAGCATCAATGATAGATTTCCCTCTCTTTAGATAGGGAGGGGGCTTATTTTCCTCATGCCATCCATCTACTTACTCATCCAAGAACGGCTCTACACCCCACGTTAGCATGGCCCGGCGATTTTCGTCAATCCGCAGGGCATACAGGCCCTGGAGGAGGCAATCAGCTAGGTCATCGATCTTGCGCTGTCGCACCGCTGTTGACGAGACTTTCTTCTCCTTCACCTGTTTTGGTTCCGGAACCGGCTCTGATTCTTGGCCTTTGGCCTTTGTCTTGGCCTTGCTTTTTCTCTTTTCCTTTGTGCTTTTGGACTCCGCGGGCGGCGGTGGTAAGAACATGGCTGCCACATTCTTTGCCTCAGGCGTAGCCAAGTCTAGTGCACCGGCTTCCAACCAATTAGTTAGAACATTGACCTTGGCACGTTTGATGGCTTGTGTGGTCAAGCGAGCGCGCGGCGCTGCCTTGCGCAGGGGCATGGAAGCTTCGAGCTCAGTATCGGGCTCATTTGCAGCCATGTGATCTTCATCTATAACACCTGGAATATGAACCTGTGAATCAGCACCGGCCGGGCGCTTGCGGCGACGCTTTGAGCGTGGATTTCGCGCATCTGCTTCTTCGAGCATGGCATCGATATCACGCACCCAGAATTCGGAGACCTTGCGCGGGTCCATGAGGTGGGTAGGCGGTACATGGGCCAAAAGGGGCGGATGTTTAGAATTAGGTGCTGGCGCTTTCTTGGCCACCACACCGCCCTTTTCTGGGTCAAAGGCAAACTCGCGCATACCTTCTAGGAGAGTGTGTAAGCTGACTTCGAGTGAGTTGACCAACACGGTGGTGTGTAACACGCCCATGAGCCCCCGTGAGTGGTGACGTTGATGCTCAATGAGCACGCGATCAGCGCGCACCGAAACCAAAGGCTTCCCCTCAGGACATACTACGCCAGCGCACGTTGCCGCGTCCGTAACTAGCGGTAGGATGATATCGCGCACTACACGCACAGCCAGAGCAGGGATATCTGCAGTTGCGAAGTCAGTGACCTTGACGGCCGTTGGCGGCAGCGGCGCATCGCTATCCGTTAGGACTGCCTGCATGCTTTTGGCTGCAAGTGCCTTGGGGCTCTTATTTGAACTTTTGAATAACTCTAGAAGATCGTATTTGCGCCAGGCAAGTACCTGTGGCGTGCTCAACCATAGCGGGCGTGCTATATTGGTTGCGTGGGCTCTGCAGTGCTGCGCAGTTTCGGGAGTTTGTGGGGCGGAGACCCCAGTTCCGAGCACGCATATAGCAAAGTTGCGAATGCCCATGTCTATACTAACGACCACATACTGGTGGGGTGGTGGGAGCAGGGGAAGAGAGTTGCGTTTTGACGCAGCGTCAGGCTTGAGCCTCGTGCGTGCAGTGCCTCTTGTGGCATCGCCGGCAGCAGCAGAGGTAGCTAAAGCGGTAGAAGCTGTATGTTTTGCCTGTAGCATCACGGCCGCCTCAATACCAGCCTTCAGTTCAGCCTTGCGCGCAGTCATTTGCGAACCAACATGGAAGGCGAGACGGCGCAGACGGGGAATTGTCAGAGCTGAGGACACCTGAAAGGCGGCAACGGCAGCCGAGGATGAAGGCGAAGGCATGCTAGCAGGGTAGAAGGTTGGAAGGACAGCCGGAGAGCCGGAGAGCCGGCCAGAAAAGAGGAGGTACAACCAGAAATGGAAGGCAGAATAAAGGGCGCTTTCTTGCTCTTTGCGTACCAAATCAAAAAGGGGAAGGACCGAATAAGAATAGGAAAGAGTGTTGTGCGTTGGTCGTGCTTACCCAAGTTAAGCTGGTAACCCTCCTCATAAGCCCTAGTCTTTCCCGCAAAAGGGAAACAATAAGAAGGCAAAGGGCCTCTTCTTCTAAGGAAAGAGCAAGGCACAGTAGGAGTAGATAAAAGTGCCCACAAACGGAAATTCCCAGGGCTTGAGCTGGCGGCTTGATAGCGCCACTAGTTGGAAGTTTGGCATCGACAAGTCAAACTCTTTCTTTTTCTTTGTCTTTTTTCTAAAAGGTGGAGACAATGAGACTGGCAGCTGCCCCGCTTTTTTTGGTGAAGTGACGGGGCGAGGGCTTCCCCGGTCATGATACTAGATGTAGGTTTGCTTAAGGAATATATAGGGTCCGAGGCTGGCCTGATATGACTGGCCTTGTTCCCTTGTGGGTTGGTCTCTGTGCCTGTGCTAGCGCTGATCTGGTCGGTCTGCTGGCAACGTGCCTAGTTTCAGTTTCAAGGCTTTCTATGGTCGCGCCCATTGGTGCTTGACGTAGTGTCAGGCTTGGGGGCTCTGCGGGAAAGAGGCTTTGGTGTATCTACTGGGCTTTAATTAGTATGGGACTCAGCTGATAGTCTGGACGATCCATTGGTTCTAGCACAGACAGCTATGCCGCAGTTAGAAAGTCTCTGATGGGCTTCCCTGTCTTGCGCGAAGACCTCCTGTTTATTCCTCGCAACCACAATAATATTCCGCGAAATGTCTGCCTGGGTTCTAGAAGGATGACAGGTTGGTTATGCAGTGTGGACGGGGCGTGTAGTAAAAGTGAGTAGAGGATACAATGGGAAAGAAAAAGCAAACAAGAACCAGAAGATGAGTGAGAAGTATGTGTATGTGCTTTAGCGGCAGGCCGGGGCTGCTGAGATGAAGGGGCAACAGCAGGACAGAGGAGGGTTGCACAGGTCGGAGCACGGCCGGCAGAAGGACACCGAAGAGGCACAGTTATAGAGTAGAAGTTAAATCAAGAGAATTCCTATTTGCACCCAAAGATTTAATGCCCCACACATCAAGTAGTTGAACCAATCACATAACCAATTTAACAGCAATCCAGCCAATCAAATAGCCATATTTCTTTAAATATTGGCCAGAACGTCAAGAGTGGTTGAATCAAGAATACCAGAAACTACGGCCCACGAACTACGTCTCCGACAGGGTTAGCACATTGTGAGCTAAAAAGCTATTTGGCCAGACGTACTGGTGACTTGAAGAGGGTTTTTGATATTATTCAAGAGCTTTTACAAAATAAGCAAAAAGCTTGTGATGCAGAACTTGCTAAGCAAAAGGAGCGTATTCGACGAAGCTACACAGCAGAATATCCCTCGTGAAGTATCACATGCCTGTGTCGATATTCTTGCTAAGCAGAACCGCTATATTGCAGGTGTATGGGATACAGGTCCGCCTACTTGTATGCCTTTTATACGCTCTTGTTCTGGCCTTTGTACGAAGCAATATGGATTACCTTGTGCCCATGAAATTATGGCAAAAAAAGACAGCAAGGAAGCCATTGCAAAGCTCGAAATTGATTCGTCTTGGTGGCTAGACGGCGATATCTTCCTAATTCAGGAGCCAGAAGTTATTCAACGTGGGCGTAGGCGCCCTCGAAAGACTGCAGCTTTCGGCGAAGATAAAATAGGTGTCTTTCCATTGTCTCAGTCTGTCTACGACAGCCGAGTAATCATCCTATACAGCTGATTCTAGACCAAGGGTCCCGCCATACAACTGACTGCCTTGGGAGGCTACACCCAACACTTGGCGCAACAGGCTCGGAGTAGACTTTCTCGAGTTGAGGAGGAGAGGGATGTTGCAAAGTGGGGCTAGTATGACTGGATTGTTGCTAATGTGGTTATGTCATTGGTTCAATTGCTTGGTGTGTGGGGCATTAAATATTCAGGTGCAAATAGGAATTCTCTTCTCTAAATCCAAGGAAGGCAAGTATTGAAAGTGCAGGTGGTACTCAAAGAGTTCGTGCTACATGACAGAAAAAGAAAGCTTGTCGTGATTGGGCAAGCAAGGGAACCCTAACAAGGGTTAGGAAATTGACTCCTTTTCTCGTGAAACGCTGTTTTTGTGTGTCAATGGGCAATGTGCCTGTTTGATGAGGAATATGTTGTTGGCAAAGAAAAAAAAAAAAGACACAAGGATTGATTCCCATCTCGTTAACCGCAAGGAACACGGAATACGTGATTGACTGACGCAAAAAGAGCTGGCGCAAGCGAACTATCCAGGAGAAAAACGCCTGTGCTCCCCTTCAAACTTGGCGAGAATCTAGCTGTAAGACTGGACAATATCTGTATCTTTCGTTGTCGTTATACTGGCACGGAACTAGCAAGCTTGCTTGTGTGGGCTGGCATAGCATTCATGTAGAGAGAGCCCCAAGCCTAGTTGCTAGACTTCGTTGGTAACCTTCGTCCCAAAGATGAGGCCGAAATAAAGAATGGGGGACTACTCTTGGTACTGTACACTACGAGCAGGTGTCGCAGGTTTGATCTGATGATAGGGAGCAAGAGAAAAAGGAGGCCAAATTCCAGGGTGTGACTAATATTGGGTCTGGCAGCCAGGCCTTGGCTACTGGGGAAAGTGCTGATGCACCAGTCTCTCGAGCTTGGTCAGAGGGGTAGCCCTTACGGGCAGCGGTGGCAATGTTTGGTGCTGGTATGGAGGGCCTTTGCGCCGCTATAATCGAGTTCCCTGCAACGTGGGGTAATATTAGAAAACGCTAATCTACGTTGGCTAGAAAGTGCCGAGACTTTTGTAATGTAGGCTGCCTAGATGCTTGACGGCTCAAGCCTTTAATTGGCCGATTTCTCCTAAGGATGAGAAAAACTCGGCCTGCAAAGCCTTACGGAGGGTTCTCTGGTGCGGCTTGCCACATTATGCTGGCCATTTTTCCTATTTGCCACCCTCTAGCCGGCTAGCTTATCACCTTGTAGTTGAGCCTCTTTTCTCCCGCATACCTAGGTCTATGCTTCTTCCTTGACCAATGCCTCTGCAAAGGCTTGAGGGCTATTATGGGCCTCACAGACTCGCTGCTATTTTCAACACAATCCCTGATGAGGTAGGAGTCTGAAGGATTGTTCTGCCGATACTGGCCATGTCAATTCGTCTAATGGTTGCTTTGAAAGCTCCCGAGGATTACATTCTGCGCGCAGTAGTCTCAGCAGGATGACGGACTAGCTTAGACGTGGATCTTGGCGATGGCATGCAAAGTGAGAGTCTTGGGCTTTCTCCTTCTTGCTTGGTAATGAGCGAGATCGAGGATGTTGGGAGCTTGTTAAAAACATCACTCCCACGGATGATTTCATGACTTGTCGTAGTTATCTGACAGATTTTGGGGCTGTGCAGGATAGCAGCATTGCATCGAATTGGGCGGTATACTAGCAGCCAAGCACAAGCTCAGTGCCATTGAGTCTCTATGTCGTCTCATAGACCGCGCGCTGTTATTCGCGCATACTAATGATACATTGTGTAGTACTAGGGGGGGGGGGGGGCATTGATCTCTCTATAGACGAAACTCTCGGATGGCCAACTTTTGGCTGGCATGTCTAGAAAATAAGCAAAACCGCCAAAACAAGCGTAGAAGATGGAAGAGTGTATCTTGGATTTTGGGTTGTGGCGGATAAAAGTGCATGGATCTGATGTTGGTCCGGGAAGGGCTCTGACCACCACGGGTCCTGTAGCTCTACAGGATCCGTAAGACCAGCACTAACGCCGAATGCCGCTAGAGTGGTACGTGCGTAGTGGCTTTAGGCAGTCATTGTCATTGCTGTAGGGAATCGGTAGTTGTCACTGGTCTATGCAATAATATCGAGCGGACATTTAGATGTGGTATGTTGGGCAGAGTTTGTCCTACGGACGACGGCCGAGGAGGGCAAGCTGACGTCGTTATCCTTTTTTCATCCGCAGGAGTCGGCTTATTGATATGCTTTACTTCCCGTCAGCTACGGTGTGCTTCTAGAATGCTTTACCGCTCGATGCTAGAGATGTATTTAGGATGGTTTGGTGTATGGGTGCTCTACCAGTTCGGCTTGCACTTCACGGAGCTATATGGAGTTGCAGGGGTGGCGCACAGGTCATTGGTGACTAGGGACGAAAATCCTGTACGGCGAGAAAGAGAGGACACCAGTTTGCAGCTTCTATTGATTGAGATGGCATGCAGCTCAGTGCTCGCCGAGAACCAGTGGCCAGCCGAGAAGTACTTAAGTAGTTGATATGTGCCCATCACTGAGTCTTGGAGCCCTTTCTTGGGATGAAGTTTGGAAAATTCGACGCCCTACCACTGTCGTATTCTCGGATCCTCACACCCACTCGTTTTTCACTCTTCCATCCCCATACTTGGCACTGTTCTTGTATATCCTTGACTACACAAAGCAATGAGACTCCTATCCCTATCCTCTTGGTCTCTGGTTCTATCCCTCATTGGCCTCGTCCAGGGCGGCATCCTTGAGGACCATGGCTATGAGGTGCAAAGCTGGGATGGCACACTGCATGTAGTCTTCTCTCCAAAATATTATCACAACATACAATTTCTCGATGTGATCGCCTTCCGCCCAGAGTCAAAGATTGCTACTATACGCGTTGCCAACAACGAGAAAGAACGTCATCATACAAATAAGCTCAGTCTGGGGCAAATCTACACTGCCCTTGCTGGGGTTAAGAAGTTGGAGCCTGACGACATGAGATGGGTGATTCTTGATGTCAATGAAGACTTGGAAACCGACAAGGTGATTGATAGGATCCGCAAGGGTCGCAATCTTAAGCCCAAACAAGAAGTCAGAATCCTCCCGGGCGACGAGGAGTGGGATACAATTCTTGGCACCCAGTACTACGAAAAAGTGACGCAGGTCATCAATAAACCAGTCCAGAAAATCCTCTTGAGAAACCAGGATCGCAGACACCCTAAGAGAGGCGTTGAACCCATGAATCGCGTTCTATTCTCCTTCCCGGCGTTGGAAGAAGGGGGTCCTACTACGGGCGCTGCTTCTGATGATTGGGCCACTGAAACTCAGTCGTCCCTGGACGATGAAGAGCAGGAGGCTGCGTTAAAGGCCCTATTTGCTGATGAGGAGGAGAAGGAGCCCGCATTCCAGGCCGCAATTACATCCGAGGTTGCTGATCGGACTCTAGCTGCGAAGAAGAATAGCAAGCGCAAGATCGTGAGGTTCTAACTACGGAGTCAGTTTGTGCTGAAACAGTGCACATGGCCTCGAAATCAGGAGAGTTGGGAAGGTGGCTTGATGCTCCCCTCTATCCCTATGCGATACGAGCCAGCCAATCAATGTACTACCGGCTTTTAGATAGGAGTTTGTACATGGCTACGAAGTTATAGCACCTAGTGTTTTTGTCATAACGTGATGCCAAACCATGTGTCTTGCGTATATATGAGGACATTGCTCAGTATCATGTCTGGTAGAAAAGGCAGGGCCTATTCAGGGAGAAAGCCTTCCACCGTCACCTCATCACAAAAGAACCCTCTCTCAAACACCAGACTATCTCGTATCTCATACGCAATTCATTCCTCAGTTTTGCCACCAACTTCCGTCCAGATGGTAGCCCTGTATATAATAGGTATCAAAAAGACGCAACGTGAAGAGAAAGTCAAGACATGGGCGCTTCAACCGACCTCCCCATAATCTCACAGAATCTCGCTCGGCCTCATCCTGGCTCGATTCTCGGTGTCTATCGTTCTTCAGCACTGTCAACAGCTACACTCTTCTTTAGATCCACTTGCCGATGTAGCCATGTTGCGTACATCTCTATCTTGACCATTGCCTCCTTTCCACCGTGCCAGAATCAGCTTCATTTCAACAACAATTCATTCCTCTTTTGATACCCCCCTTGTCACTGCATTCTTTGTTTCACCAACAAAGCCATACCCATTCTTCTTCCCATCCGCCATTTTTCTTTTCATTCCCTAGTCAGCCTCGCAGCCTTACTCATGCTAATCAAACGAATACCCCTTCCTTGGGACTCCCGCATGGCATGGATACAGTCTCCTGTCAACTCCCCTGACCTCGGCTAGGCCCCAAGCTATCGGGTTTAGGGGATGAGCTGTAGAATGGCCGGGAGCTCGACCTTACTTGTAATCTCGACATGTCAACGGCCGTTGAGTAATTTGGCTTAGCATACAACACTATGCCGCTGTCGTCAGTACGATAGACAAAACACTGGGTAATGCTCCTGCTCTTCTATCCCACAACCAACATTTCCAGCGGCGGCCTCTAATGTCCTATCATGGCAATCGGCTCACCATGGGCCTCAGCCACACAGCTTTAATAGGTAGCGTCAGCCATCCTGGGCTTGACAGTCGCCCTTCTCTGATTGCCGATTGAATTGCCGCGCTGGATGGTATTGAAGCCATTGCCACCCAACTTGAGATATAGGCGCAGCATAAAGATATCCCTATGATCAATAATCTTCGCCTTCTTCAGCGCCGTGACTGATAGCTTCTACCCGCTGCGCCTCTTCGCCAACTGGTGTCTTGGCTCTGTTGGAACGTTCATATGAAGAGCCTCCAAGCAAGCATTCGCTTCCTGCAACATTGGAACGCTCCTCTGATTCAATCGCAAAGCTTGTATTAAAAATAAGTAGCAGACACTCCATCTCAGGGTCTTTTGTATACAAGAAGCTTTGGCCCAGAAGCCTAAATAGCAATTTAGGGTTACTTTTAAGGTTAGGTTTCTCAGCCACTCAAACGCCACGGTTTACCCCCTGCAGTAGCACAAACTAGCGGCTGAATACAAGCTTAGCTTGGGTGCTAGCGGCCGGCAGTTTACCGTCACGTGACCCTACATTGGAGCTTTCAGGGGAAGCTTCCTTTAGTAGCCAAAAAGACCACGAACCCTTTCTCAGAGGCTATGCAAGGCTGTAACTGTGTTAATTTTCGTCCTTCTTTTTGAGCCATCGTGCCTTGTTTTTATATATATATAAAGGGCGACGAGAATCAAAAAAGGAGCCATTAGTTTGACGGCATAAACGCCCATGCTTACTAAGCCTCCAATTTCTCTTCCTTTCGCACTGCTTCTGCAGGATTGAGTTTTGCCCTCTTTGGATACTTGTTCGGTCTCTGCTAAGTTGGGCCGACTCCACTTGTAACAACGACCCGTCTTGGCGATAACGTATCTCAATCTGCGCCGGACGTCTACGCTCGCTGCAGCTTTCCCTTCCTCTGTATGGCTACTCTCCCTGTTTCCATTACAGAACCAGTCGAGGCTTCGTAAACCAAAAATACAAGTCTGACCACCATGTCTTCTTCTTCCGAAACCCTAACTCCCTCGCCGGCTAGCCGCCGCTCTCTAAGCTCACAATATTTAAAACCCTATGGCCCAAATTCATCTCGAGGCCCCTGGATATGGCGGTATCAGCCTGTGCGGAATACTGTCTTTACGCTGCTTGGCGTTGGTTTAGCATTTGTCATTCTAAAACAGGCTTATGTGGACTCTGCTGGTCGTGACTACATCAGCAGTCTAGTTAAAGAACACTCCTCTAATGGCTCCTGTCACTGTCCTGCACTACCAGAACCCAAAGCTACAGCCACTGTTCCAGACTACTTCCAGACCAAGCCCGAGCTCTTTCCCGGCCCAACGGCCACGGGAAAGGCCGCTTTTCTGGCACAGACCATGTCGTTCGACCCGCTGGCTACGACGATTTACGAGCCCAATACCCCATTGCAGACCGTCTTGCCCATTTCCGGCATGCCGGGCGGCGGCAAAGACGGGAAGAACAGCACCACTAACCGTGCGCCTGTCAATATCTTTCGCTTGATGGGGAACCTGTCACCGTACCAACCTGCTGACGGGTTTGGCGTACGTGAATACCCTTTGCCACCTTCGGCCAAAATAGTTCAAGTGCAAATGCTGTCTCGCCATGGATCGCGATACCCGACTACGGGGTCAGAGGTGGCCCTGTTTGGCGAGCGTGTGGCCAATGCTTCGGATACAATATCTGCAACAGACAAGCTCGCATTTCTTAACGATTGGGAATATGGCCTGGGTGCAGAAATCCTGGTACCCAAGGGTCGCCAGGAGCTTTTTGAGTCGGGTGTTCTACATTCTTATATGTACGGACAGATGTATGACCCAAACACCAAGATTATTGCGCGTACGACGACACAGGATCGTATGTTGAAGTCTGCAGAAAATTTCATGGCAGGCTTCTTCGGGCTGGACTGGTGAGTTTGATCGTGAAAAAGACAGACTAGAAATGCTTGCCAATGTCCTCTGTTTTTGACCAAGACATGTTACAAAGATCATTGACTGACTTATTAGCGCGCAGGGCTGAAAATGTTACGCTTGAGGTTATCATTGAAAAACCAGGCTTCAACAACTCTCTTGCAGGCTACATGAACTGCCCTAACGCCAATGAAGAAAGCGGCGGAGTTGAAGCACGCTCGACCTGGGTTAACATCTATCTGAAAAACGGCAAGTCTCTTTATACCCAACTTTATACCACTCTGCCATGTGCGGTTTTGCTAACCAACTAATATTCACACTTGATTAGCTACCGAGCGATTCAAGTCCATGATAACAGGTTTCGATTGGACTATTGATGACACGTACGCTGCACAAACGCTTTGTCCCTACGAGACTGTAGCATTTGGGTCTTCCAGATTCTGCGACTTGTTTACGTATGAAGAATGGGAGGGCTTTGCATACTCTCTGGACCTCGAGTTTTCTGCCAGCTCTGGTTTCCAAAGTCCTACAGGGGTAAGCCTACGCCTTCCATCCCCCTTTCAATACCGGAATACTTCTGACTATTTACCTGTGTAATTTAGCGTGCTATTGGCATTGGCTACCAGCAAGAAGTTGTTGCTCGCCTCAAAAATACGACTCTGGACTACTCGCACTCGCAAATAAACACCACCATGGATTCCTCACTAATTACCTTCCCCTGAACCAGAGCCTTTATCTGGACTTTTCTCATGACTCCAACATCATCTCGGTACTAGCAGCCTTTGGCCTACGCCAATTTGCCGAACCACTCGACCCTGCTGTCAATCCCGGCCACCACAATTTCAGTGTTGCACAACTGACTCCATTCGGGGCCCGTCTCGATATCGAACTAATAGAAACGCCACACCCTATGGCTGCAGACCGCTCTGGATACATCGATAAGGATTCTAAGGGTGGCGGCAATGTGACACGCTACGTGCACTTTGTGCTTAACCAACGTACAATCCCACTCGGCCTGAGCTTCCACGAGTGCGATGTCGAAAGAGTTGATGGTTGGTGTGAATTGGAGACCTTCCTCAAGGTGCAGAGCAAGATGGCAGCAGTGGCGCAGTATGATTATGCATGCCATGGCGAGGTGCTGGATAAGCAACAGTTTGGCAAGGTCACGGATGGGGCCCCTATTACCACGACTACAGTCACAGCTGCGTAGTGTCTTTTTTTTTTGGCCAATACCTTTTGTTGTTATCTTTGCTGCATGCCGCGTATATCTTTTTTGGCTTTTGAATTTTTATCTATTGGTTCATACACACGGGAGGAAACCGACTGGTAGGTCAGGTTGCCCATATTATTATTGCTTGTTAATTGTTTGTGGTTGTTTGTGGGGCTGTGTGTATGGTCTGTTGCCGGCAGGCTGGTGCTTGACTGAGTGTGTAGGTTGTGAGTCAGTAAGACTTGTGTTTCTCTGATGAGAAGAAATTCTCTCTAGGGAGGTGTATAAATGCTCATGTTGCCGCCTTTTTTCTCTCTCTGGCATCTTCTTCTTCTTTCTCCTCTCACTCTCGGCGCTATGCGCTAATTTCACTCCTTTGCCGCCGTTTATCCTTTTACTAACTATGCCTTCTCTTTTTCGTTATCCTTTTTGCTTTTTCTATTTCAACTCCCCTTCTTTGTGCCTCTTCGACCTTGTCCACCACCATCTTCATGGAGACACTCTTTTATCTCGTTGATCTGCCCGGCGTTTATTCTCTTGCTCCCGCCCAGCCCGGAGCCCTGGTCTTCATTTCATCATGACAAGTCCCTAGCACCTCTTGGCTTCTATCATCAATCTGTAAGTTAACTCTTTGAGTCGTTATATAATAAGCCGTATGCATGTAACTGTGAGGTCAGCTGAGCTAACACCACCCCATCGCCCTAGCCGCTGTTCCGCAGTGTCCAGGTAAGTTTAGCCATTCTTTTGATTTGCACTTTCACATTGCGGTATAGCAAGAGCACCTCTAACACGTGTCATTTGATCAAGAAAAAGGAGCAAGGTCTAAAGACCAGATGCTTTCGTTGGCCTTAAGCTAGCCTCATGGATGCTTACTTCGTGCCTACAAAGTCTCCAATGAGGGCAAAAGTGCACTTGAATATAAGTAGCAGGCCTTCTATGACACTTGAGGAGGTTTTCTTCTTCTTTTATTTTTTATAATTTAATTCACTCTTTCGTTTTTTTCCAGGCGTCTTCTTTGATCTTCTGCGTGATACACTACCCGCTATCTCGTGTAACCTGATATTAGTTATATGTAACAGCAACTCTTTAACGCCGTATATCACACTTCTCCTATCATGCTACTCCAAAAACGGTAGTTGCCGCGCAAAACAGCTTGTCGAAGCCCCAAATCATATGCCTGCGCCTAGCTCTTTCCCTTTCTGTGGTAGTATCTTTGAGCCAGCCGCTCGGCGTTGTAGACGCGGAAAGAACAAATTACGCAAGACCGTAACTGCTTTGATCAACGTTAGACAGCTTGTTATGTTTTGGCGCATATTGGAGTTTATCTTTGTGATGATCTTTTCTTTTCCTTCCCTTTCCTTATTTTCCCTGCCCTTCTTTTTCCCCTTCGACCTTTGCATTTCCCAACTCCCTCCAAACGGAATCTTCCATGATTTTAATCTCGTCCTATTTCATCCCGCATACAAGCTGTTACATTGTTATTGAGCCTGTCTACAATATTTGATCCTGGACGAGTCTCAAGTTCATTTGATCTAAGCAACGTTCAAAATCTTGTCCCGATGCGAGCTATTGTTGCTAATATTGCTGCTAATGCTACCGCTGCTTTTCCCCAGATATCTTCACGCCAGAGCCAGCTCTCGTTTCTGCCAACACCTAAATCCGAGACCTCACCGCCACATAGCTTTGAAATTACCGAACCATATGAAACGAATGAAGCGGCCTTGACACCTCGGGCAAATCCCAGCACTGGCGGCTCTTCTTCATCTGTTCAAAGCCCTAGACTTACCACAGATGTTGCAAAATATAGCGAGTCTCTTAATATTTTCAAGGTGCTTCACTTCTGGGATCCTGGCTGCTTTGCTCAAAACGCAATACACCAGCTTTTTAAGAGCATCCGTGCCCAGGAAGACCGGACGTTCCCAGTTGTTGCGGCCTGGCACTTTACAATTGCTGGCTACCTAGAGCAGAGCAATGCTACTCTTCAAGAAGCCGCACTTCCATTGGACTGGCAGATCTCATATGATGGTGATCGATACTTAAAGCTGATAATTACAGAAGGCGGTGTTCCTCGAAAGGAAGCTTTATTAGTGTATTGCCAGGCACCACAACCAAGCCGCCTCTGTGAAATTCAAAGCTGGCCAAATAACAATAGTACTAGTCACGACATCGCCACAATAACTTCTCTAAAGACTGATGCACAGCCGACCCCCAACAGGCCCATCTCCTGCGCAGGTGAGGATGTTATCGGCGGTGCCGGTATCCAGCATGAGCAATGGTTCCTGGCTATTGAGACTGCTACTAGGAAGCTCAAAGCGACGTCACCACAAAGCGTTTTGCAGGTTGTGATTGCCCTTGGAGCCTGTAGCTTGTGGTTGATATGGGATCCAAACACACCACGTTACCCGCCATTATGGCTGAATCCACGGCGCATGGATGGCTGGGAACATGTATACCATAAGGACCCCATACGCAGCTTCGAGTGGTACCTCGACAAACATTTGCACTTAGTGCCGCGAGGTGTCAAGACATCCGAGCCATCAGGAGAGATTCTCCCATCGGCCTTTCTTGGGCTCAACTATTGGGCTAGCTTCTCCGCTGGCGTCAATGGCCTGGGTGTAAAGCAGATAAGGCGAGAGCTGAATACGTATAGTCTGTTGAATATTGAGCAGAGCCTCTTGCAAGTCTTTAACTTTCAATCGGCTGGCATGGATGGCTATAGAAACCACATAATACAACATCGGGGCTCGGCCGGGTGGGAGATTGGCGGACGAGATACACAGGCCTTTGTTCCCTGGGGTGACGGCGAGGCAAAGAAGCGAAAGGGAGCTTCCAGCTGATGCTTGGAAGCTTGGAGGCGAAAGAAAGCAAAAGGCAGCCCCGCTCCGTGCGTAGGCACATACATAAATGACGATAGACCACATCTTGTTGATTCACTTTTAATAGAAGGTAGCTTTATTTTAATGGTATAGTAGTGTTCAAGACTAAAGAAAAAAGAAAAACAGGCAACAGCCGGGTGGTATAAATGGCGTCTAGCTAGTCAAAGTACAGAACGCTTCACAATGGGGATTATAATAATCAAGAGGGGTGGGTGGGGAGAGAATAAAAAGGAAAAAAAAAAAAAAAAAAAAGACCCACGCCCTCGCCAAGAATTTTCAACAGCTTCGTGGTAGTGGGCAGGGGGGATCTGGACAAAAGACGAGAGATGGTGCCCGTTCCAAGGAAGCGATATAAAGGTCAAAAGGAAATAGTTAAAAAGAAAGAGGAACCACACGCGCTGTTTAGAGTTGTCGAGTGGGTAAAAAGAATCGGAAAGAAATGATGTCAAAGAAGAGGAAAAGAGGTGTAGGTAGATTTGCGGAACAATAAGTATCCGAAAAAGGCAGATTTGGTACGTCATAATGAATGGAACTTTCCCACATCCATCATCATAAGCAATGCGGGATAGCTTTAGTCCGCTAAAGGCATCTAGTCTCTTTTGGTTATAGCATCCACATCACTACCAGACACGGGTTCGGGAATCGCTCTGGCTGAGGCTCCAGGAGCAGACGTGCTAATGTTAGAAGATTCAGGACCGGAGCCTTTAGATCCTGGACGCTCCGCTTTGGTCCGCGGTGGCGACCGGTTAGCAGGGCTAGTGGGGCCGAGGATGCGGGTCAGTCGCGAGATCTTTTCAGGCTCCGGTGGGTCACCGCGCTGGCGCTCCTTTTCAGCCTGTGAAGCAGCTGCAAGGGTAGCATGCTGAGGAACTCCTAGCTGAGGGTTGGCGTAGACACCGTCAAGCTCACCAGTCTGGGGATAATCAGTAGCAGGGGTCCAGGCGAGGTAGTCACGACGGACCTCGACGTAGTCATAGGCATACTCGCCATGTTGATCATCGTCAGTTCCGAAAAGCTCGCCGTCATGGGTCACACGGAGGTGGAGGCCGGGAATCAAGTCAATGCCACGAGCTAGGACGTATGAGACGCCAAACGAGTAAGCTGAAGCAGCGCAAATGTAGGCAAACTGTTTGTAGAGACGAGACCATACGTGGTCGACCCAGCCACCATTAATCCCGACGTTGATGCCATCAAGAGCAATGACATTCTCCTCAGCAAAAAGGCCGTTGAAAATGAGACCAATGATGCCGCCGACAGCGTGCTCGGCAAAAACATCAAGGGAATCGTCGATTTTCAGGATATACTTGATCTTGGTGGCAAAATTGCAAAGAATACCAGCAACGATGCCCAGGACAATAGAGGCCCACATGGAAATGAAACCAGAGGCAGGCGTAGCAGCAACAAGACCGGAAATAGTGCCTGAGCACCAGCCCACCATGGAAAGCTTGTGCGACAGACGGAAGTCAAGGGCAACCCAGGCCATTCCAGCAAACCCAGCAGTCAAGGTAGTGTTCCAGCACGAAATGACAGCGCGGAGATTGGCACCGAAGGCAGAGCCACCGTTGAAACCCATCCAGCCGAAAAACAGCATAATGGTACCAATCATGACAAGAGAAATGTTGTGGGGGCGGTAGTTACCCATAAGGAAAGCGTTGCGGCGACCCAGCACCATGGAGTAAGCCAGAGCTGACATACCCGAGCCAATCTCAACAGGACCACCACCAGCATAATCAAAGACGCCCCACTTGAAAGCCCAGCCATTGGCATTCCAGACCCAATATGCGATGGGACAGTAAACAACAGTAGCCCAGGCAAAAATAAACACCATGGCAGGGAAAGCCCGCCCACGCTCACACACAGCACCCACAACTAGCGCACCCGTGACAGCACAAAACATCAGTTGGAACCACGAATATAGAAGAGAGGAAACCAGCGGAGATCCCTGTGAGGGAGCGCCAAGGACGTGCTGCAGGCCGAAGTGGTGGAGGTTGCCGATGAAGGAGTTGGAGGCAGTACTACTATAGGCTAACGAGTACCCCCAGAAATACCACTGGAATGTGAGGACACTGAAAGACATCATGACCACCCATAGAAGCGAGAGAGCAGACTTTCTGCGGGCAAGACCGGAGTATAGGAGGGCGATACCGGGGACCATGAACATGACAAGGCAAGAGGCGAGGATGATGAAGGATGTGTCACCGGTGGTGTACCACTGGTTGAGATTGACAAAGCCTGAGAGAAAGAATAAAGAATTAGATTGGCATTGAACGCGATGAATTGACCTACAAAAAGAGGGTATAGCATGATGGTGGATTGCAGGCAAACCATTTGAACAACTTACTGGGATCGCCGCCATTTTCGCCCGTACCATTGTAGGTAGTGGGGGCCCCAAAGTGGGAGTATGACATGTTAGGGAGATGAGGGAAGTGCGCTGAAGAAAGTATCGATAAAATAGAGGTGAGAGCAGTAGTGAAGTTCAAAGAACGGTTACCGAGCGTTGATCGAGGATGCGACGGCGTAGGGAAGAGGGGAAAAACAACGCCGAATGCTTGCCCAAAACAAGATAATGTTTTGTGTCAGCGTAGCAGCTGAATCGGCGAGAAGGCCGTAGGGTAGAGAAGCAAAATCAAGTCTAAAAGAGACTTGGGGAGTCAGGTTGAGGGAAAAGAAGAAAAAGAGAGTCTAACAAGCAACGGAGAGAAAAAGGAAGGAGCGGGAGGACAAAACGAAAGAAAGAAAAGAAAAACAAAAATACAAGTGAGACGGGTCTTGGCTAAGATGCGGCTACAAGACCCCTATATACAAAGTATGCGTAGACATGTACAAAAGCGCCTATCAAACTAATTCCGTTGCTGATTAGTTAAATGTCGCAAGAAATATGAGTTGTCCCGATTGAGCTCCGTGGGCTTGGAAACTTTCGGCAATGAACATTTGGGATGCGATGCGCCTGCACCTGGTATGGTATAGTGGCTATTCCCGTAGCGTAACTAGACCAGGGAGGGTATCGACTGTAGATAAGAAACGATGATTGTGGGATTTGACAACCACAAGGGCTTGTTCGTCTTAAACACACGCCCTTGCCCTTGTTCTTACCCCCACTCCTTGGTGTTGTTGGTTGTTTATCGGGTTCAAGCCAGTTTCTTGTATGTAATTTCCTTTCTCAATTATTCTGTCGAGTAGAATGTAAAAGATGGAGAGGAGCGGAGTGCATAGAGGTAGCTAAGGTTTAGACCCCTTTTTGAACGTACGAGAAAGTCAAGAGCCCTTGAATCGAAGCTTTTGGGGGCTGGATAATAGGTACGGATCGATCGGTTAAAACGCGCGATTCAGAGAATAATTTCTGTTGAGAGCCCTTTTTTTTTTTCTATCAAGAGTCCGAGAGATAGTTGGTGGCAAAGCTTTGAAGACCGCATGACAAGGTGAGCGTGCGAGGAAAAAAAGAATATAATAAAGTAGGCTACTCTCTTAATGCCTCAACCTAGAAAGCGGAAAATAAAATATTTCTTCGTTGACACGATTAATGATGATAGTAACGGAAAGTTTTTGGAAAGGAAAGCCCCGACAGGGCAGCAAAAACATCTATGCATCATATCATGCATGATAATGACGGACGTTATTTCGTCCTGTCAAAGGAAACTAGTGGCGGTCCATTTCACAATGTTCACATCGTATGCATATTGCCGTTGAATTTAAACAGCCGCTGTTTCGGTTGGCGCATTGTTATGCCGGCATAGTATCGCCACCAAGTGCTTACTTACACATGAAGCACAAAGCCCTTGCGGTCACCACTCAAGCGAGCGACGAAGGTGGGAAATGAATTGGGGGGCTAGAATAAATGAAGCATTGGTTGTGGTGCTACATCAAAGCATCAATGGAAACCCAAAGCTGACTTATTGCACAAACAGTAACAGTAATGCAAAGACAGACGGTATAAGCCTCGGGCACAAACAGGAGCAGTGCAAACACAGCCCATAGAGCGTCAGAGCTGAAGCTGGAGCTGAAGTGGCGGCAGCATGGAAAGAAAAAGAAACTTGGCGTCGAGTGTCTGATGTTTGAAAGGCGATGAGTCCAACATGGGTTCCGCGCTCTGTGCTATGATAAGCCGCAAGTTCACCCTGCCCAACCTAACCCATAAAGCGGAGAGTCCCCAGCTGATGCCCATTTTTAATGTTGTTGTATGCAGATAGCACGTACGTCCAGTGCACAAACATGGTCTTTGCTTGGTCTTTTGATCATTAGCCTAGGCCACAAAACGCCCGGGCTGGTTGTGGAGAAGCGTAAGAGCTAGAATATATACAAGAGCAAGAGAAGATAGGTAGGGCTTAAACAGGGCACAAGGAAATGCCAAGCAACGGCCGAAGCAGGCTTGCAAGGAGAGCACGAGACGAAGGGTTGGGCGACAGACAATCAGTAGACGCAAAGAGAGATTAGAGTAGGTGTAAAGACACAAACGTAAGTCTTTGAAATAGAGAGCAGGCCTAGACTCGGCAGCGCTTTTTGAAGATGATTGACAAAAGCCCAAATGCCAGAATCTCTGTCGCTTTGCATCCAAGCCATATATCAATTTTTGATGTCCGAGTGTCCGCATATGCCTACTACGGATTATGAAGATTGGATGCGTATTTTGTGCGTTGTGCGTGCCTGCCTATATTTCAGCGCGGGGCACTAAAACCCTACCTGCCTACGTTCTTTCCGCGCACCAATCTGCTGCAAAATAGTGGTTAGTTAGAGCTGCTCGGCACGTATAGCACTTGCTGTTATTGGATGTTCTTTCCTATTGATTTGACGCATTATTTTTTTGGTACAAACATAAAAATAACAGCAAATGGCAACTGCCAAATGCGAGCAAAGGCACGTGAACTTGTCCAGGCAGGCCCGTTCGGCTTAATGCAGGGTTTATCCCCGCAAAGCCTCAATAATTATGTGCTTTCGCATCAATTGTAACAAGCGACATCCAGAAGGGCGTGAAGAGCAGGCAGGTTGGCTAAACCCAGAGTTCAAGCCTCACGTTCTCTCGCTGACGATCAAGAAATCTGACGGTTGTCTTTGGTATTGAAAGATAAGCCGAGGCCCTACATTTAGCAAGAAGAGCATGGGGCAACAGGGCATCTGTTGACACTTATCCAGCTCAGAGCGCCCGAATAGTGTGTTGATGGCAACTGTCTGTTACTTACAGTAGTTTTAGGCCTATTTGAATTGTCTACCATTGCCAAACGTTGAACAAGCTTGTCAGGAATGGCTTGAAATCAAGCTGTTCTTGCTAGTATCTTTGAGATTGTTTATCAATACAGATTGTCCTCCCCTCCTTTCAGCCAATAGGCTTGCAGCAGCTGCAAAATCTCTTAGCAAACTATTTGTCCATGGTCTTTAGTAAGTTATCAATTAAGGCAAGCCACTGTGCTTTAGTGCTGTTTTACTTCTGTTAGTGTTCTATATGTCAACAGCAGCAGGGCACTAACGGATCAGCAACAGACCAATACGGCAAGACAGTAATTCGGGTATTTTGGTGCCTATGGCTACCCCTATCACTCGTACGCCCCCCCCCCCTCCCCCTATGTCTTAGGGCCACTGGCCAATTAGAAACCTGTTAACTTTAATTCTCGCCTTCTTTTCCTTGCCCTTTAGCATTCGCACCAGAAAAGTCTCGCTCGTTGCAAGCTATCAACAAACGGGAAAATAGCCGATCTATTTGTCATAGAAATTGGTTAAAGGTACAGGAAAACGACTTGTTGTAGGCAGAACAAGAGCTCCCTTGTGCCGTTATCATGCGGCTCTACAAATTGGAACTAATATTCAGTCATGTTTAGAGTTGATAGAAGCTGGACAACGAACTAGCATATGGTCCATACTGTCAAGCTTTCTCGAGTCCGTGTCGATGGCGAAAATGAATTGAGTGTATATCTTTATTTTCACATCTTCGCATGCTAGTCCTATACATGTGATGTCTCGGTTTACCGGATTTTATTTATAATCTCATCAATTTGGCTATAGGAAGCCTGATTACTACTATCCCTACTGCAAACTTGAGGTCATGTCATATTTCGTTCCTCCCTATTCTTCCTTCCGTTCGCCCTTTAGATTACTATAATGTTCCCAGAGGCGCCTCGCTCAACTATATACGTTATGATGGTGTGGTTATCGTAGTACAACATAACGCGCCACTTGCCGCTCACAGCACCCATGCTGAAGAGTTTTTCTTTCCGGCGTTGTCGCCAAGGAACGAGATAATCAAGATCAAGACCCTCCCTATCAAACCGCCAACCTGGACCCGGGTATAACTGTGCTCTGGAGCAGAAATGCAGATCGTCGTACGAATGAGTTTCTTCTTTCTCCTCAAAGAGAGGACTGCACGAAAGTCCAATAAGGCTGACGCCTTTCATCAAAGCTCCAGTCTCATCATCCCATTGTGGCAGTTGTGTTTCTACAGCGAATGTATAGCGGATATTGTCATTACGTCCTTGGCTGAACTTGTTTGGCACTTTTGTCGGAGTTAACATGTTCACACATCCAGTGATGTTGCCCACAATCACCAATGATAACTCGGGAATGGTGGCCGTAAGATAGACCCGGGGATTGCCAAGCGCAGGATATTCCCCAGGGCGTGAAAGTCCGCCATACATCACCATGTCCTCGGCAATGTCTTTTGTGTTAGGACTCATCACTACAGCCTCTTTAGAAAACCCTAACAAAAGACGAAGTGGGGAGCCATTCTTGTATAATTCTGTTAATTGCTGTTCCTTCGTTGTAACCAAGGGCATGATTTTCCGCCTCAGAAACGCAACCAAGTCTTGATGAGATTTCGGGTAGAGTCCAATCTGAGTTACGGATGAAAAGGCAATTCGAGGCCCTTCGATATACACTCGGGAGTGTTTTAGCTTTGTCAGCCCTATTAGGGGATCAATTTCACTCAGAACTTCCTCATTGGGGTATGGGTCGTTATAAGTCATAGTTGTTAGGATTTGCTTGTCAACAATGATTTTACCGTTTTTATCACGTAATGCGACAGTGTCGTTTTCGACGCGGTTGATAGATTCGGGGGCCACGCTGTAATCATCTGTAGACATCCGCAAGAGTTCTGCCGCCATGGCTGCCGTTGGATGCGCTCCTACACCCGTGTCCGGCTCTCTGATGGAATCCTGAATCTCAAGATTTTGGCTGTGCGACTGGCCCATTTCATCTTCCTCATACATGAAGCTCAAATCAAGGCCTTGAAACTCTTCGAACAAAGATTGACCGGCTGGTATATAGTTCGTGCCCCAAACTGAATTTCGCAGCTCATATATTGACGCATCTGTTTGTGTAAGATCTCGGGAGCTGAGATCTAGGGAATAATTTGAAGGGGTACGGATTCGGTAGAAGCGTAATTCCTCTTGCATGGGATAGGTCATAGATTGTTCAGGATCGATGGGCAACGGAGTGATGTTAAGAATTCTTTTGCTCCGGTTGATTTTGTCGGAGCATTTGAAACGAGAAGGCTCCATAGTAGACGTCATGGCTTCCTCGTGAGAAGAGCAGGGGACGAATATGTCTTCTGAGAGCGCTGTAATAGACCAGATACAAGAGACTCCACTACAAAGAGTACAGGGAAAAGTGGCAAGTGAGGGTGCGTTAGTATACTGAGCTTTACAAGACTGGTGGGGGTCAGAGTAAGACCTCGAGGTTTTACTTACGATCCAGCCCGCAGCAATTCGTGGTAATAACCAGGCTTAGTTCCTCGCTCCCAAATATCGGCTACCCATAAATAGCCGCCAAGTGCTCCAACAAGAACCTTGATTGCGAAGCCCTCTTTGTCTTCTATAAATTCAAGAGATGGAAGATGTTGCTCTACCCGTTCTCTGAGAGAGATGATGATGTATAAGTCCTCATTACTACTGTTTATGAACTTGGTCTGAGAAGATATACTAGGGCTTATTACTGGAAGACCCTTCGTGCCATTACTGGCAGGGGCGAAGACAGTGACTTCGTGGCGATTAGATGATATGGCAATAAGTCTTGACTTTTGGTGGATCGCAATGCCCCATGCAGACAGGCCCACATTGATTCGGTATATTGGCTGAGGATAGGGTATTGTGCCATTGGGATTTTTTGGATGCCTGCCTTCATTGGCGAGAAGAAAGCGGACATATTGTTCAATATGGCTCGTATCATAGACAACTACATCACCGTCATCGTGTGAGGTGACAACAATTTCCATAGCACCAAGAAAGCCCGTGGCGATAGTATTTGCATCGTGGCACCGTATCGAGTCTTGGTGACCATGAACTGACATGGCTTCTGGAGTGGGGCAAGAGTAGAGAAGAAGATCTGCCTTGGCAGGGATGAGTTGGGTGAGGTGGGTACGAGGCCGGTAGACGTATAGCCGGTGGGACATAGCAGCAAAGTATAACTACATATTGAACTAGTAAGCATTGGAATTCTAGAGATGCTGTGGGGTAGGATAGCAAGAAATGGAGAGAAACCTGTCGCTCAAGACTTACATTGTATGCTTGCGATAGCGCCGTTAGGTTGTTTCGATTAATCTGTACCCGGGGGATTTCAGGTGACTGGCGGTCGGCAAACGAAATAGCCCTGTTCATTTGTGCAAAGTATTTGCCATCTCTGCACCAGCAATTGCTATCATCACTTTCGGCTTCCTCAGGGTCCACGTAATCATGAGTTTCCTCTAGAGCGAGCTCGTGCATGTCGTTGACATCATCAGTAATTTGGAACTCGTTTACACTGTTGCGTACGGGACGCACATTAAACTGCCATGATTGCCATATTAGTGAGTGTGCTTCGAAATAAAAGAAGGAACAATTAATTGAGAGAAAGGATAAGACTGGCTTGAAAGCATGATATTGGTCGTGAAAAACCCAGAATGGACGCCATTTAGTTTAGTACAGTATTTAATGTTTCACGACGAAACTATGTATACATACCCTGTCTTCGGGTAGCTGAGTGTAGGCTGCGCTGACGCGCAGCTTGCCAGCTATTGTCGGCATTTTGAAGCGATGGTCGAAGAGGATGAGACTAGAAGGATGTTGAAAGTGTAAGATTGAAAAGACAAGAGATAAAGAGCGAAGGATTTGAAATAATAAGAAGCAGATATAATAACAAATGACAGGTGGATGTATTTGCAATGTTATGGAGGAATAGCTAGAAAGTTTTGTGATTGCGCAAGATGACTGGGATGGATAATGTGGAAAAGACGAAGTTGAGGGGGGAAAAAAAAAGTCCAGGACTGCGGCCTGTTATTTGTAAGTTTCGGGACCTCAGTCTGACATCTTGGGCGGCCAGACTACCCCAAGTTTAACCGATGGTAACTGTATTTTGCAGCAATGATGCAGAAGTCCCACTTCCGTTTGCCCCGTGTGCATACATGCAGAACCGAATCTCTTACCGAAATTGTAAAAAAGGTCAGGCATCAAGAAGTGTCAGTCAGATTAAGCCTATTTTCATGAAAGAAGATCGGGGTAGTAAATATCAATGTGAAAGGAGGAAGTGGAGACAGAAGTGGAGACAAGAATCGGAAAAGCGCAAACGGAAACGGAAACTAAAAAACAAAAACAAAGCTAGGCCAAAGTGGAGACAAACAGCACATGCATAGGCAACTACTAAATCAACATAAAAAAAGCCCACCCCACCAAAAAAAAAATATCAAAGATAGCAATCCAGCTGCATACCCAGGAAACTTTAGTCATAATTATTCGTTTCTTCTTCTGCAACACCATGGTTTATAACTCAACAAAAGTGGCACTGAATACTATCGAATAGCCGGCTAAACGATCATTAGCCAACAGGCTGGTTTGTTTGCCACTTATCCTAGCAGCCTAGCTCCAAATGGGGCAGATATACCGGCCCATATTTAGTTGGGGTTGTAAACGCTCCATCGCCTTGTACCACAAAGTCTACCTGCAATGTCAACTTCGACCCAGGTCCGGTCGCCAGTGGCTGGATAAATCCCATTTGCATCTGAACTTGCTGCTGTTTCTGTATGTGGTCAACATACTCCGAGTCCATCGATGTCACTGAGATGTAGTTCCTGCGACCCATAAGACGCTTTAGCTCACGCTGATTGCCGCTAGCATCCGTGTGGAAGATCTCCATCATATCTTCCTTGGTATCAGACACTTCATGCATCGACTTTTGTCCGTTCTGTGGCACATACAGCGCCTTGCTGTTATGCAACATCTTTAGAGCGTATTGCCCCTGGGGCTGGGCCACAATAGGCGACGTGATGATTTGGTACATAGTCTTATGATCACGGGGTCGAGATGGGTCATGAACTAGACCGGCCCCGCAGCAGTTGACATCTAGAATTGCGAGCATTGTTAGTGAAATAGACCTTTGTGTTGGAGGCAAAAAAGAAGGAGAAAGAAGAGAACAAGAGAATGGGAGGGAAAGAGCTAAAAGTAGGATAAAGCATACCTCCTGATAAAAAGGTCATGCGAAGGCCCTTTTGCTGTGCGATTCCTTGCAAAGTACGGATCAGATAGGTCCTCTCCAGATCCTTGGAGTCATGAGTCCACAAGTCTTTGAGCATTTCAGCCATGTCCAAGTCGCCAAATTGGTTGAGAACGCCGCCCATGAAACCCTGCTTTCCAACAGCTTTCTTAACGTGCGAAAAGCCATGAGCCACAACCTCCTTGCCGCCAACAACACCAGCAACGGAGCTAGTGACTTTACCCAAGATATTGTATGTCGTATTGACTGCCTTCTTTCCCGTCGCCACAGCACCAGCCAGACTTTCCACAGCCTCCAGACGGGGGTAAATCAGAGGCACAGATATCATAAAAACACAGTGCTGAATCGTGGATGGAAGACTAGCAATCTTAGGGAAAAGGCCCTGATATGTTGGACCAGCCATGACATGGGCCATGGTCCGTTCTGAGCGACAATCAGTACCTACAACCGCCATTGAGGGGCCAAGGTACTTGATAAAATGCCATCCCTGTCCAGTAATGCTGAAAAGATCAAAGTCGTTGCTCACATTACGCAGGATTTCGAGAGAAGTGTGATGCTGGAAAAGCAGGTACATGTCAAGAGCCACGCGACCAATGTTCTGGAAGATGGCCGAGTTATGCATGTAGTCAGGATATGACCCATAACCATCGAAGCTGAAGGGTTAAGACATGTTAGTAACCTGAATTTTTTCTTACCCCCGCCGCCATGTTTTCAAACAAAGATATCAATTAATCACTCACATGTCATGATCATCCAGTTGTAGGACGTGTGGGATTTGAGCAAAAGCCTCCCTCAAATACGGCTGGTCAAAATGGCTGGTATAGTAGTGGAAGTATGCATGCGAAACGTCTTCTTCATGGCGGGCTGTCCACTGAGCGGTCTTGCGGTTATCCTTTCCACTTATAGAAAGCCATTGCTTTAATACTGGAATCTCCTTCCAGAGCCGATCGCCGTATATTTGAGCACCCAATCCCAGCTGGACGTGGTAGCCACCACAGTCAATGTTTCGTTGCAGAACGTCTTTCCACATGAATCCAACGCCCCCAAGTTTAGAGCGCTCGTTTTGGGATGTGGATGGTGAAAAATCATTGCCTGAATGGGCAATGAACCGCCAGTTAACCTGGGTTTTGCCTGCAACCACAAACTCATATCTTGTACATCCCATGTGCGACGTAATAGCATACGTCCATCGTTCTGTGCCATTATCTCCCATGGATAAGTTGACCTCATACTTGTAGAATTTCCATTTTTGGTGTTGGGAAATAACTTGAGGCATTAGTTGGCGGGGGTTCGGAGACAAATCCATGCTTAGATGTACGTGTATGGTGGGTGGCTGGGGCGAGTCTGTCACAATAAGAATACTACCATACCAGATGCCCTTTTCAATGTCCATATTAGTATACCGCAGATAAGGACCAAAGTAGACACCATTGGTAGGCTGGACCTTGTACATATCAACACCCGAGCTAGGCGGAGGCCCAGAAAACCCTGCGGTGCTGGGAGCTGTTGAGTGCGCAACGCTCATGATACTCTCGGCATATACAGGAGTCTGCGGGGGGAACATTGGCGAGGCTATCGACTGTTTTCCAGTTAAGAGAGGAGAGGCAAATGGATTTCCATAAGTAGATGCCGTTGGAGATAGGGGCGCCACTTCATGACTGATAGGGTTTGGGCCTTTGGGGAACTCCCATTGGGTTGACTGGGTAGTTAGATGAATGTAGTAATATTGGCCCGAATTTTGGTCTAAATGGGCAATCCAACCTTCAGGGAGGGGGGGTGGTGACGAGACTACAGGTAGTGGTGTACCAGTGTTATTGGTGGCATCATTGGCAAAAGCTGGATGGTTAGAGAGGCCAACCGAGCTAGAAGCAGCAGCAGCAGCAGCGGCGGCGGCAGTCAACTGGGCTTTTGAATAGGGTTGCTGCTGTTGCTGTTGCTGTTGCTGTTGCTGTTGCTGTTGCTGTTGCTGTTGCTGTTGCTGTTGCTGTTGCTGTTGCTGTTGCTGCTGCTGCTGCTGTTGATGCTGAAATTGCTGGTTTCCATCTTGATGATGCTGAGAAACGGCATGCTGATTGGTTAGAGGTTGTGACTCTTGGCTTTGTGGCTGGTTCCCATCTAGCCGAGTGGAGATGAACAGCCCAGCTTGGGCTGTAGCTTGGGCTGGAATGGGCTTGGGGGCAACTATTGACGCCTGTGAGTGGCTTGTCGTAGCAGCAGTAATAGCAGATGAAGATGCTGAGCCAGAGGAATTATTCGCATCAGCAGTAGTAGTACTATTAGGCCTCTGTTGCTTCTCTTTTGGGTATTTCGAGCGAGCTCCGGCGGCGTTCAGAGGAGAGTAAGCCGGAGGCGGGGTCTTCGTGCTGAGGCGCTGGAAATCTTGCTCTAGAACACTGACTTGGAGATTGGAAGACTCTTGAGAGACAACTAGCGGCTTACTAGGGGCAGCGGAAGATGTGTGTGATGAACTGGCGACAGGGGTAGAGCCCTGATACACCGTTGGTGGGCCATGGGGGCCTGCACCAGGGATCTCTGTTGGAGTCCAGGGCCTTAATGCGGATGGCTGTTGTGGGGCAGCACCGTATTGAGCCAGTCTTTGGGAAGCGGCAGCACTTTGTACAGAATGGGTTTGTAGTGAATTCAAAGCGGTGGCACCAGGAATACCGCTAATAGCGTAGTGGCCTTCGATGCCCCCACCAGAAATTGCACCAGGCTCAATAACTGGTGTCTCAGGAGGAGGAGGAGAACCCCTGCTTGCCTTAATAGTTGAGATGCTAGCAGTTGACGCGAAGCGGTTGACACCTCCAGAATCACCCGTCAGGTTTGGGAGTGTAAGATTACTGAGTGAGCTGCTAGTAAAAGCCGCTGAAGAGGAGGGTGTTCCGCTGCTCAGTAGAGCAGGCTCGGGATAGAATGGCTTTTTGTTTACGTTAGGATACCCGGTGGCTGATGCTGCTAAGGGCCGTTCGGTAGGTTGGCTTTGATTGGTTGAGGCAGTTAGAGGCCTGATATGCGGCTCATCTCCCGCATAGATAGGGCTTGAAGGGCCTGAAAGAGGCTTAGGTGCAGCTCCCCTCCGTTGCGCTAAACCAGGACCCCGATATTCAGACGGGCTATGAAGGCGGGGCGACGTATCGTTGTGATTGTAGCAGCTCGAAGCAACAGACGTCTGAATGGGAGAAGGCTGGACTCTGGAAGGAGCTGGATCTTCTTCATCCGGATAGGGAAGAGAAATTATGTTGGCGGAGCTCAGCGCACCGGGAGGGAGAGGGAAGCTTGGCTTGGATGAACTAGAGAACGGAGCCGGCGGAGTTGAGATGGAAGCCGGAGGCGTGGGATACTTGTAGCGGTCCTGACCAGCAGGCTTGGGACTCTGGGGCTTCTGGATGCGGAGTGGCTCGATAATTGGGCTATCATCGTCGGGGGTGTGATTGTTTTTGGGGCGATTAAGGAAGAGCTCTTCATCAGGAAGGTCCCTGCTGCGTTCCATGGCGATAGATGTATGGTCACAAGTCCAAGGGGAGCGAGCAGAAAGCAAAGAGAAGATAAGATGGCTTTGGTGGGGAAAACGTCGTGACGTCTAAGAAGCACAAAGAGGTCGTCAAAGATGGCCGCAAATTTAGACCACGCAAAGCAACAACAGTACAAAGCAATGCGATGCAGGGACCCAAAATGGCAGAAACAATAGAATATGGCAGATATTGGGCTGCGACGAGCAGTGAGGAAGTCTTAAGCTGCGGATATCAACAGGCAAGAAGAAAAAGGGATAAAGAACGAGAGAATGAATGAAGCGTTGGCAAGCTACGAAGTAGATAAGATTGGCTACGGCAAAGTCTCACAGAGAAGGTAAAATAAGGGCCAGAACCACGAGCCTTGGTCAGGAGACCATGTGAAAAGAGATGGTAAAATAGATGAAGGTAAGGCCCGGCGCGTACAGGCCTGGGCATGAGCTCCTAAAGTGGGCTTTGAGAGGGGTTATTGGGATGACTGGAGTCAATGAAGCGATATCAATGGGTGGGTGGGGGTGTGAACGGGTACAGACCAACGTCCTGTCCTGTCTTTGTTTCGTCTATTGGAAACGGGGTGAGGGGAAGCTTGCTTGCCCTTGCTCTTTTTTGGTCATGCCAGGGTTGATAGGCGGCCTCGGGGCAGACTGGCGCAACCAGAGACGACAGCGAGCAAAAGAAAAGTTTTACTTTCACATACGAGAGCTATGCAGCTATGCAACTATGCAGCTATGCATGTATAAGACAGATACTATTGCCAATAGGTTATGGGAAACAACGATAAAACAGGCCTCCAAGCTGTTACACTGGGACGAATAAAACTGGGCCTCGATTTGTAAGGTAGGAAGGAGCTAGAGTGACAACAGTTGCCTATTGGCTTGTTTCATTGAAGTTGGTCTATTATCGAAATGAGAACAAGCTTCCTGCTGAAGATGTGCGTACAACTGGCAAGAGCCATTTGAGAGCTATGACAGCTTTCTATTTCTTGGCTGAGCTAGTAATTCCAAGGGTTGGACGTTGGACCCCACATCAGTATAGCGGCTGCTTAATCGAGACAGTTGATTGGCTCAGGCCTACTTTTACTGGGCGCTTAATTTTCAGCATAAAACTGGGCGCGTAGTGAAGATGAGGTGAAGGGAGAGCCATAAAAAACAAGGACAACGGTGTTCTACACATTTAAATAGTGGTAAAAGAGTAGAAAGTTTATGGGTTATTCTGAGTGAGCGCCTCTTGAACATGATGACAAATTTTGATCATTAGCATTATAGGCCTGATTTATTGTCTATTGCGCTGCCTACAGCAAGCTACAGAAGCCTGGGTTCTTTGACAAGCCAAATATAGAGCTGGGATCTAACTCTTGCTCTAGAAAATATTGAAGGCGTAGATGACAAGGAATGGCCGTCCGGGATGCTCGGTTTCTTTGAGCCAACGTGAGATCCATTAAAAATATGTTGATGTAACGGTAGCCAAAACTGCGGTGTGGTTAGGAAAAATAGAGAAGATAACGACATATCTGGATTCACTTTGGCTAGATACAGAGGAGGAATACTAAAAAAAAAAGGAAACTGCGTTCAACATACAACACCGAGGATTCGCATGTGGTCACCCACCATACTACTGGTTCGGCGCTCTGTGGCTTGACTAGGGGGGAGCAGACGGGACCCCGTATTTTCCACAGGCTGTGGTCGTATGTTGAGAAAAATCGGTCTTACTGGATATTATAAACAAAAAAAAGGCTCGGATTTTTTGTGCATGATAGACGCTTGCTTGGAAGCATACGTGGTCAGCCATGTGCAGAGTCAGCCCTGATCGGTAACCGATCCGGCGTCGTTGAGTCTCAGTGATTCCCTTAGACGGTGAATAAGTTCAAGTTCAAGCCTCGACGTTCTTGGGCACTGTGAAGTCTTGAGACAGTAGGCTAGCCAGCTAAAGAGGGTTAGAAGGGCGCGGATTTGCTGGTTCTTGAGATGATGGTAGTGGGATGCTGGAATGACGGGTTCAGGGCCGATTTCAAAGACTAGGTCAGAGCGAACTGTCCAAAGACCGATCACCTGGCAGTGACGGTGGGACTCTCAAAGCCACTCAAGGTGACTGGGTGGAAGGACTGCAACAAGGCTCCGTCTCTAGAGCTTTGGCAGCACGCCCCAGACATGGCGACCTTGAGCGGTACCACGCCCAGCTCAACCATCAGGACACGGAGACAAAGTGCCAAGTGCGGAACTGTGGCAAACCGAGGGACCTTAGCAATCCCTGTGAATGGATGTGCAACGCTATGAAGCTTCATAGAGAAGGTGACTCTTGCAAGTGCCTAGCAGTGAAGCTCGACCTGAAATGGAGGGCGTGTTGAGTAAACACATAACAGGGGACGGGACGGGCTATCACGGAGAGATGTGAGGCGCCCGGGTTTGCTTAGAGATTATTCGCGGGTACATATTCTGCCCTTTCCTTTCCTTTTATTTTTCTTCTGTTCTGAAACGACTAGGATGGAGACCAATGTCAAGATTTCCTGGAAGCATACGTGCCTCTCTTGCCAACCTGGCGGGCAGCTTTACAGAGTTCCAATTCTGTCCAGCAGCCAGTCTAGCGTCGTTTAATCTCTGGGATTCCCATAGACGTTGAACCGGATCAAGTTCAAGTTCAACTCCCTCGACGAGCCCTTTTTCAACCGGTGAGCATGTAGGTGGGCAGACGTAAAATGATGCAATAGCGAGTAACTAGTAAGTGGAGATTAAATATAACCAGCAAACAAAGTAGCCACACACTGATAGCGGAAAAGTCGTGTAGTGGAAAGCTTGGACTTTTGAAAGCTATAGGAGGTCCTTGAAGTCGAGGTGCATCCACAATTACTTCTTACCTACAAGTGGCGTCAGAAGACAACGCCATTCAAGCTTCTCCCGTCTAAAACATGTTGTCGTACTACTTTGGAAAACCTAGTAAGTACATGCTAGATAGAGCAAACGAACAAACAAAAGAGCTATACCCCAATCCTAGAGAATGAGAAAGTAAAGAATGCCATGTACTCGACATGTTGGTTAGCTAACGCATACTTTGAGGGGTGAAATGCAATCCAGGTGCGCAAAAGCTATGGCTGAGGCCAACTCATGAGAGGGCTGCCATGCTGCCCCAACCGTGGTTTAGTGAGGAGAAAGGCGTCAAGAGACGACAGGCAGAAATTGAGAGGGCCCTGCTAATAGCACTCGCCGTGGACTATGACGGATTGGAAGACGTGGGCGGCAGAACAGAGTCAGGAGAGACAATTGTTGAAAACAAAGTTACCCTAAAAGAGGGCACATAGCTCTAGGAAGATGGATGGAAGCGGCAAATTCAGGGGCGGTTGGTGCTTCTGAGGCATCAAGACGAGTTGCGGCTCCCGGGGACACCAGAGATATCTGGCCTGGCCGCGTCTGAATAGAGGAGCAGTGGACAACTGATACTACTAGCTTACTACGCCATAGTGTCGTGTTTACCCAGAAGAAACAACAGCTTGGGCCTGCATGGGACTATACAAGCCCCGCTAAGAAATCCACCCTTAAGACATAGAGGAACTGATGACTAGCCTCCCAGCTCTCAGAGAAAGCCACAGGAGACGCTCGGAATTTAAGAGCATCTGGCCGCCTGGTATTAGCAAGTTTCTCCCAACCGAGATACACTGTCGTATTGTTGCAGACATACATGAAAAATAGGATGCAATACAATATGCTGCAAGCAAGCATGAGTAGTCTTACGTAGTTTGCTCAAGGGCAGCCGTGATTCTCTCGTCAAAACTCCAGGATCGCACTTGCAGAGGGTAATCAATCCGGGACCATTTGATCTCCGCCATTCTAGCAGAAGCTCAACATCGGTGTTATGTTCAGGCAAACCTATTTTGTAGCCTTGGTAATTCTAGTAGACGTTGATACATTCAGCGTTTCGTCATTACTCTTCCAGACATCTGGGGTCTTCAAATATCCATCAATTAATGTTTCATTCTGAGAAATCGTGCTAGATCTAGGAGAGAACACTAAGAAATGAAGAGGCTATTAGGAGAGTGGCACATGAATATATACACAACTTACTTTGGATTCGACGTAATGTTAAGTGATGTATGTATAAAGGTTCATAAACACTATGAACTACGGAATTAATTTAAATGCTTATTTGAAAGAATGGTTTTATTAATTATTAACGGGCGGTTGCTTTCATGTCTAGATTCTGCTCATAGGGCAGACACCGACTTTGCAAGCTTCGCAAAACTCGTCTAGATGGGGATCAGAGTCTTTATAAGTGTAGTCTGCCTTTGGCTGAGCTATGTTATTCCATTTTTTCAAGCGATAGGCCACCCGCTCAGCGTAGGAGGAGTCAAGCTTGGGCCTGCTAAGGTGGTTACACTCCTTGCATCGCTGATGGTATACAATGGCGTTATATCTGTTGTGTTGATAGAGCTGTATTGTTACAGCAATCTTTTTACTAGCCCATCCGCCAGCCTCGCACCCACTATTATGGCACAAAAACTTGCCCATGATACTGGTTGTATAGGCATTGATGGGCTGTTCTTTTGGCTTCTCGTAGAACTTGAAAGATAGCCCCGACCCTCGGAGCTGGACTTCCACTTCGCCATGCAGGTCGGGGTACATGGATTTTGTCTTGGCTGGCTTAGAATTCTTTTTTTTTGTTTTTGCATTCTTTAGACTTTCGTCATTCTTTGGTTGAGACGTGGAGTAGCTTCGGATAGCATTTTCGACGCCATAGAAGCTTAGCGTCGATAGATTTTCACGGGCCACAGAAGAATAGAACTGCGGAGCATAGTGATGAAATACAAGCTGTGTCAGAAGCCTGTTGGCGTACATTTTTCGCTGGCCTGCTTTTGTGATTGAGATGATACCGGATGGGAGTCAGTAAACTGTGGTTGGAGAAGCTATTTGGAGTTTCAAAGATAAGATGGAGACTTGCAGGCACTAAGATACTGTGTATTGGACTGGGAGATATCTCTTTCGTTCAGCTGGTTCAAATCTACGGAAAAGGTTTGTGATGCACGAAGCCCTAAAATATATGTCGTTGTGGTCCATGTGACTAGCTAGCTATGTCCTGAGTCATCTTTTGCACAAATAGGTTTCTGGAATTACTCATACTTGCGAGTTTCCACGGCGACAAATAGTAATACGATAGTATTACATGCACATGGTACATACATGGCATGTATATACCTCCATATTTTATATGATGAGACCTAGTACAATGCGCAGGACGGTAACACATACATTGTGTAACCTAAGAACGCGAAAGCTAGGGTCGTGGCTGATTTTAATCCACATGTGGCGTTCCGGGAGCTAGGTTGCGCCACACTACGCACCTACAAAGCTTCATGATGTAAAAGTTCGAGGCAGCAGGCCTGGGATATGTAAACTATCATACTATTTGCTTTTGCAACATTCGCGAGTGGAAATAAACAATGAACCTTTGAAGTGAAAAGACGCGTGGCCGCTTTGTGAGGGACGAGACAAAAATGACGTCAACAAATTCAAAAGTCCCAATGGACGCGCATTCATCCACCCCGGCTGAGGCCTTTGTTATGCCCTTATCTAGTGAAGAGGAAAAAAGAGTTACAGGACTAAAAAACAAGTTGGGCTGCCTCTTGGTCTTCAGCCTTGTTGCTACCTAGTAGTTTTCTCTCAGCCTCATATTTGACTACTTGATGCCTACTAGCCTTACGGCTGCCTAGTCTTATGTCAGTGAACAGTGGGGTGGTGTCCCTCCTCAGCATCACCTCTATAGCCAAGCAGGCTGCTTGTCTGTCTCACCAGACTCGGGTAGGCTGCGCTTCCATTTTGCTATCAATAATCATGCTAGAAGCGCACATATAAAACTCTGGTTGGCCCCCCTCTTCTCAATGTCTCTACCCGCTTCTCCCAACCCATTACCTCTTTTAACCTCCTCCATCGCCCTACACACAACAGCCCATTCCTTTCCATACAAGTTTCTCCAACACCACAATGACGGAGCTTGCTTCTCTTTCTATCCCACCTGCTAACAGGACTGAAACTTCTAAAAGTGTTACTCCAGCTCACACTGAGAAAGATGGTAAACCGTATCACTACGAAAAACGCCATCGCCACCATCATCATCCCCCCGGGTATTACGCTCGATATGACCCCGATGATGATGGCAACGGATCTCCCTACGAGGACTTCTACGCCGACTTTACTTATGATGCAGAGGACTTCTCTGGCCCCTTCTCTGACGATAGTCAGTCAGATGTGATCTGTGCTCCTAAGGCCAACAGCGCCGGTCTAGACCTTCAACCTACTGAGATGGAGGGCAAAAACGACGCTGATGAAAAGGCAGACCCCGAGCAGGATGGTCCTAGCCCTTACCGCCTTCGCCACGGCCGCCATAATTCCTTTAAAGATCGCGGCCGCTTTTTTGCTAGGCGTAGCGGCCATAGTCCTAACAGGCATGAAGATCACATGGGTGGATGGGGAGGTCGCTTTGGCGGGCGGGGTGGCCATTTCAGTAAGCATCACCATGCGGGCGGCTATGGCCGACGTCATCCCCCCACCATCACAGTCCCGGCAGGCATGTGCCTGACAATTTCTGGGATAAACTCTCTGGAGATTCTGATGGACCTCATGGCAGGCCCCGTCACTTCGGTACTCCCCCTCATTTCCCCCCCTGGCCCCGTCTTTCTCGTCATCGCGGTCCTCCTGGCCCTCCTGGCCCCCCCGGTCCTCCCGGTCCCCCTGGCCCTCCTGGTCCTCCTGGCCCTCCCAGGCTTGCGGCCCTCTCTAGCCATCTCCATAACATGTCTATATCCCAAGATATCCCGTCTTCCCCCTCATCTTCCTCTTCTCCGATTGAGGCTCTTTTCCCAATCGATGTCCTGCGATCCGAACGCAAGATTACTATCGTTGTCCCCGTCTTCGGGCCTCGGGATAAATTCTCTGTTATGTGGCAACCTGAGACCCGGAGCCTCGAGCTCTCCACTTCGCTGAATGCCCAAAAGTATCCTGCTGATCTTGGCACCGTTCTCTCAAGAGAAATAAAAACCGAAGTTTTCAAACGCACCATTGATATGTCGACATTTGAGTTAGGAAATACTTTTTGGTCGAGTTCACGCGGTATAGTGACTGGCGAAAACATCCAAACCCGTATCTGTCCTGACAAAGATTTGATGATTATTGAGCTTCCCTTGACTATCAAGAACGAGAAATAGTCAGTTAGTCAGTGGCCCGATGGCCTTCACGCACCAGCCTCGCCTCATCTTTTCACTTGCATCGCATTTGCTGTTTTAGTCTTTCATTTATTTACTACTATCCATGGTTGATTTGCTCGGATGTTTTTGTTTCTTTTTTCTTTTTTTTTTAAAAAATTTTAGCCACCTCAACTATCTTTGTCATAACTCATTGTAGCATTAACAAATACAAAAAAAACGGGAGGAAAAAGGAGAAAATAAAAAAAAATTCACTAATTAAACCAAACTAAGGCCCGTTCCATCACAGGTGACAGCAACATGTGTAGCTGGTTATCTATCTACAAGTGACTATCACCAATCTTGAATGTTTGTGCGCAGAACTTGAACAACCCTTGTAAAGTATAAAAACTATCTCCGCCCATCAACAGCCAACGTCTGCTGTTTGTCCTTTAAAGTATTATCATTACTTGGTACTGTTTCTTCCTCAGTCAATATCCATCCATCGTCGTGTTCAGCAGATTTACCTGCAAAAAAACAAGACGAAAAAGAATTATCCAGAAATATTAAATAGTCATCGCAAAATCGCCGTCTGCGCCAGACTAGCCTGACGTACACACCCACAAACAGCACCAGGCACAAAGAGGAATTAGACCGGGCCCATTGAGAGACATTATTACACCGGCCAAGCCTCTGCTGCTTAGACAGTTTGTTCCACAACATGGAGAGTGGTCTCTGTGGTCTTGCTAGCCTTCTTCTTATTCTTCTTGGTGGAACGAGGCACAGCATCGGCAGCGCTGCTGCTTCCGGCCATGGGCTCAGTAGTGAGAGTAACTGATGTCTCTTGCTCAAACTCCTCCTCCTCCTCCTCTTCGATACGGTCGCTGCCCTCAAGACTGTAGTCATCGTATGCCTCTGGGGCCCATTCACGGAGGTCATCTTCAGCATCATTTAGCACCTGGCGGGCCTGGAGAGCATGTTCGTAGGCAGGACGACCAACGCCAGGCACAGTAGGGGTATCGTCAAGCAGGGCAAGCAGGCGACGACCATGCTTGGCAAGGATAAGCTGTTTTTCAGCACGTTCGATAATGGCGGCAAACTCGTCGTTGTACGCCTCCTTCATCTTTTGGCGGGTCTGCAAGGTTGGGAAAAAGAGAAAAGGTTGAGGTTAGCCTCATGGCCTGGCAGGTATAGTCCTACGTCTGCAACTACTTACAATGTTGGTTAGCTGAGCATCAGCGACCAGGTTTTCAGCCTCGGAGCGCACAAGCTCCTGTTCCAGTACCGCCAGACGCTGATTTTCGGGATCCTTCATTTTGAGGCGCTGGATCTCGTCCATAATCTTGACCTTATTTTCGCGGGCAGGAGCAACACTGCGCTCTGTGTTGCGAATCACCTTGAGACGGCCCCGAACAGACTCGAGGTGGCGGGCATAGTTGTCTTCCTGGTCGGCCATTTCCGACAGCACAACACCAATCTTGTCCGATAGATCGCTCACGGCATCATCGCCTGTCTGCTCACCCCACTCGCTTAGCTGTGTGGCAATGATAGATCTCTCGCGCGCAGCGGTCTCATGGGCCTGAACTAGGTTGTTCTCGCTCTTGATCAGCTGGTAGAGACGGCGAGTGTTGTCCTTATGGCTGCTGTTGCTGCCGCCACCGAAGCGGTTGAACGAAAAGCCTTTGCTGCGATGGTTGTTGTTGGGCTTGTTGCCCCGGATCGAAAGGGTGCGGTTCCTAGAGACAAAGCATAAGACAGTCAATTGTTGACAGAATGGATACGAAAACAAAAGCTGACAAAGGGGAGAGAAAGGCAGATACGTACATCAAAGGCATGATGGCGATTTTAGATTATGATACGGAAAAAAAAAACACTCGGAGGTAAGCAATAGCGATAGGAAAAGCGGGTTATGAGATATCCAAGATGTCAAAAATAACTGGTAATAGTAAGCCAGATAACGTTACGAAACCAATATGATATGGCACGGGCAGAATATAGAGGAGAGAAAATTTAGAAGAAAAATTATCATGGCGCCTTCGCCAAATAGAGCGGAAAGCGACGCCTTTTGTACGGCCATAATACACCCGCTACTGAAGAAGGTGCGGTGCGGCGATTGTCGAATCCGGTTGAATGTGGCAGGGCAGGTACGCATTAGTACCTTCCTAGGATGCCATGTTTATAGCAAGCTTTTCCGTCTTGAGGGTTAGCGGCCAGCGTTATCACCAAATCTCCCATCTTGGAGTCGTGCTGATGGCTGATGCTAAGAAGCTATCAAGACAAAAGTTGCCATCTGACGTCACGGGATTTTCCCCTCATTAGTTATTTTGGTGTTAGTGCTTGGACTCCATTTGACCATTTTCTGTGGAGCTGAGGACAAGCATCGTCGCCACCGGGACATGAGACCTGAGGGCTAGAACGCAAATGGAGTCAATCCTATGGCTATGGGTGCTCCTTACTGTGCAGTGCGGTATAATACACATCAGTTTCTACACAAAAGTGTTGATTTTTACAGCGATCGCGAGTCTATTATCGTTCTATCTCCCTGCCTCGCAGGCTTAGCTCCAGAAAAATAAGCAAGTTCAGTCCAGGCATCTTATCTTCTAGTGCCGACCTCCAGGTCCACCCGGGCCGCCGGGGCCACCACCTCCATGGTGGTTTCCATGTTGTCCTTGGTTTCCTTGGGGAGGACCACCTCCTTGGTTGCCGTGAGGGCCGCCTCCTTGGTTGCCATGAGGGCCACCTCCTTGGTTGCCGTGAGGGCCACCGAAGTTCTGCTGGCCCTGGGGACCTCCGAAGCCGCCATGGCTGGGAGGTCCGCCCTGGCCGCCCTGAGGGGGAGGGCCACCGTGATTGCCGTGGTGGTGACCCTCCTCCTTCTTGTCGTTGTGGTGATGGTGGCCGAGACCGAAGACCATTTTGAAGATTGAGATGGTGTAAAGTTGTAATGTATTAAGACTCGTGAGGGCAAAGAAGAGGCGATCAATCGTGGCTGAAGCTCACTAAGAATGAAATGAAGGAAAGGCAAATTGACCAAGGACTTTGTTGGTTGGTTGTCTAGACAAATGAGTATGGCGACGTTATTGCCGTCCGGGCATACACCACTTTATATAGATATAACCTACCGTACAATAGCCCATCACTTCATGCGTTGCATCAACATCGTCATTGTGCAAATAAACAACGCAAGCTCAGACTCCAGTGTATTCATGCTCCTCAGCTCTCGTCCATGCTTTCCTCCCTTTATTACGTGGCCACCCCGCAACTACACTGTTTTCAGTACTCGGATTTACGAAAGGCCTCGTCAGCTCTCGATGGCCTCCCAGTCAAAACACGTTTCTTCAACGCTAGGAGACAGCTACGCAAAGCTAAAGGAAGCACTAAGAGTTGGCCTGTCAAGCTGTGCACCACGTAAGACTAGTCAGCTAGCGACAATAACGTAGCTCTATAGTGGACTTAAGCCTTGTGTAAGATTAGGCTGAAAGCGTCTGAAAAACGAGACGTCCAAAGGTCTGGAGACGAGACATAAGTGTCGAACATGACACTAGCTCGAGCGGGAAGGAGCCGAGCCAGGCAAGACGTGACACGTGATGACATCAACCCTAAACAAAACTATATTATAGGGTTGTGCTTACATATCATGTTCTAAGTTGTGACATAGGCGATAAAGCTCGATCAGAGCTACCAACCTCCTTCCACTTAATAGTTACGCCATCCGGCAATTTTTTTTCTTCATCATAATCCCAGAAAACCTCTGGCTTTCCATAAATTCCAACACAATAAAGCTCGCTTCCCGCCCTGCCGGAACCTTCTAATGACGGCTCGTCGTTGGCCAGATTTAAGCGCCGTGATTTCCCAGGATCGGTTTTCTCCTTGGCCTCATCTTGGCTATACTATCACTTGCAGCATGCTATAAATAGCAATGCAGGTATCAAAAGTCGCCGTGAATCATGGCTACATAAATAGCGTATGGCAGCAGTGGCAGAAGGAAATGCAACACGTGAAAACAGAAAAAGACATGGGTGGTTCGGTTGTACTGCCCATGTCAGCCCTGGTTATGAAGAACCAGCGTCCATGTCCAGTCTTGGCGTGATCCTCCCCGGCCCCTCTGAACCGAAGCCTACCTTGGACTGAGCATGTAACCGCTCTTCCAAGTCATCTGTGTTGTTCACTTCAGTCTAATCAAAGCATTGCTTGCCTTACTGCGACTCTGGTCCTGCTTTGAGCAGGAATCATTGGCCAGGAGTATGATGGAGGGGTAATACTTGAGTTCATACATGCACACATATGTACATTCGTAGACATGCTTCCACTGACAGTCCACTTGCTTTTTTTCCTTCTTTTTCTCTCGCATGCACATCTGAACTTATATGTGGTATGAGAGAGTCCCTTACAACAAGACGATATCCCATTCAACGCCTCTTTTACACATCCAGAATCTAGCATAGCCAGCTACGACAACCATGTGGCCTTCCCTCGTAACATCTCTCCTGACGGCCTCTGTGGCTTCAGCCCATATTCTTCTCACCTATCCAGGCTCGCGAGGAAACAGCTTCATAACCAACGATACTTTCCCCTTTGGAATGCAATGGACCTATCCATGTACGCGTCTTCGTTTCCCCCCCCTTATCCTATCCCAGAGCCCATCAACGATAATGCTTAACTAACACCGCCCCTCTCATCCCCTTTATATTAACAGGCGGTGGCATCCCACTTTCTCGCAACCGGACATACTGGTCCGTCAATGGCGGAAGTATCGCCTTTCAGCCTGGTTGGTTCTCAGGACATGCATCGGCCATGCTGTATGTCAACATTGGTCTAGACAGCGACGGTCCAGATGGCGGGCCCATGAACTTCACCAACCAGCTCGTAATGCCATTTGAGCTACAGGGTCCATCTAATGGCCCTTTCCCAGGCACCATGTGCCTCCCAAACGTGCAGGTCCCGGCATCTTTAGGTGTCACGGCTGGTATGAATGCTTCGTTGCAAATTGTCGAACTGGCAACACACGGGGCCTCTTTGTTTGCTGTAAGTTTGTTTTATGATACAGCCCCCTACTACTCGCCCGCACTCGGCCAACTTACTGACTTCTGCTTGGCATTTTCTTAGTGCTCCGATATCACCTTCGTTGAGCCCGATGACTCCCGTATTCCTGCCTCTAACGAGTCTATATGTTTCAATAGCACAGACTTTGGTTTTGGTGAAGTATACACTGCAGTTGTGCACGAAGCATCCCCGGTGCGAAATTCATCAGCCAAAAGCGCGGCTGTGTCATCGCAACACCTCCAAAATCCTTATTGGCCTTTCTCGGGGCCAGTTTTGTTTTTCATTGTTGGGCTATTGGTTGTACTGTAATTCACCTTCATTTCCTCGTAGGCGCTTTCATGTATGGTCTAGCGCTGTTGTAAATGCTGCATGCTTCATAGCACATGAATAAAAAATTCCTAGGATAAAAGCACGCGTTTAGCTTGATACACATATACTAGACCCTATACAGTGTTCTACTACTCAATACGGAGTCCGGAATGATACCAACCGAGTGTTGTGACGCTTTTCATTTCGATCTCACCATGTGAATAATTAGTTTAACGTCTAAATCCATGAAATACATGATGTTCTGAAGTGAAATAGGAAACAAGTCTAGGCTTATATGTCCGCAGTTTGAAAGAGCATGTCATTAGAAAAGACTCTACCAAGGTCGTTGGCCTAAAACCAAACCGTCAATGATGCCAGCCTCGAAGCTCTGCTTCACTAAACCCATTACTACCAGCAAATCGGTGGAAAGCGTCGGCTTCCTAGAAATGCCGCTTAGACTCCCCACAAGGCCTTTTAGCGGCGTCTGGTGTTCGTGATGCTATTCCACAGTACTATCAAGCTTTCTGGGTGTCTCATGGTGTATAAACATTGGCAGAAGGAAAGTTAGAAAAGAAAGCTCCTATGACAGACATGTGGCGTCTAGTGAGGTCTTGCCGTCTAATTTAGAAGCCCGTTCTATCAACTAATAAACTTTGGTCATGTATAAATAAATGGCATATAGAATAAAATGAGTAAATATAATTGGCCTCTGTTTTACGAGATTTGGATAATAAAAGGTCACCTGGCCTGATATTAACATACATGTATCTCCGCCACCTTCTCTTTGTAAATGAGTAGATGAGTAGCTCTATCCTTCTCATAACTCAACCTCTACCGTAACAAATTTTTACAACCTTCTCGACGATGTTCTGGAAAAGCTGAGGTCGATTGACGCCAACAAGTAAGTCATGATGAACACACTAACCGCGCTGGCAAAGATTACAGCGGGCTTGCGCAGCGCGGCGGTTGTCGGGTAGTCATAGGCGATAATCAACTGGCGATCCCGGAAATCATCTACCACGTTTTCGGCCTTGATGATGACAGCAGTGCGGCCCACTGTGTCGAGATAGGTCTTGACCTTGGTCACAGACGACTCAACGATATCCGACTTAGGCAAAGTGGTATAGTAGCGAACATTTCTACAATATTAAATAAGCTTGTCAGTTCTTAACTTGTCCTTGGTCCTTAGGGAAAAAAGAAAAAGGCTAGACTTACTCAGCTCCTTCCGGCAGAAGAACCTGGACGTTCACATAACTGTACTCCACACCCTCAGGCTGCTTGGGGCCTTCGAATAGAGGGATGTTGAGCACATAGCCTCCATCAGCGGTGGTGCGAAGGAAACTACTCGCATCCGAGTTCCAGCCCACAGTGAAGGGGTACTTCCAACCACCGAAAAGAGGGTAGCGAGGCTTCACCTGGAGAAGAGCCTCGCGGTTGTTAGAACGGAAGTGTGAGGTGGAGACATTGCCGATAACGTCAGTGTAGTATGGGTTAAGACTGCCCACGGGTAGGCTGAAGGTCAGCTCCTTGGCAGCATAAGTCTCGGGCCGCATGTATTGAGCCTGTGCCCACTTGACACGGTTAAACAAACTCGACAGGTTGGCGCCACGGTGGTACAGGTCGTAGTTCTCCTCAAAGGCGATGTTCCCACCCCAGTGGCTAACCTCGACATCACGAGTCAGGGTCTCAACGTGTAGCACGGGTTTCGTAAAGTCGTAACGCGCGCTAGCTGGGTACGAAGTACCGGCAGCCACAGATTCAAAGGGGCCATAGGTAAGCTTAGGGCCCTTGAGTTCAGTCAGGCCCTCAATCTTGGTATAGTTAGGAACCTTCGAGGAGGGGAACTTGATTTCAGTTCTCTGCTTGGTAGTATCGTAGGGCGACAGGGCATAGGCGGAAAAGTCAAACTTGAGGAACTGGCGGTCATCTTGTTCAATCGAAGCAGGGAGAGGCTTGAATGCCTTGAGAATGTTGAAGCTAATACCCAGAGTGATCTGGCTGCCAGCGGCCAGAGGGGTCGGGAACTTGATTTGGTAGTACTGGATGGGGCTAAGAGGAAAGCAAGTCACTGTTAAATGTTGGCTCTTTCTACACGTCGGCCGTGCGCTAATCGAACAGGGCAATATGGCTAACTTACTTGGTTGCTTGGTATTCCACAGGAGCAATGACAAAATCGCCAGCTTCAGAGTCTCTCTTGTTTTTGACCTCAAACCCTCCAATGCGAAGGAACTCAGCCGAGTCAAAGGCCAGGAAGTATTCGTCCTGAGGCTCCTTGGCGATATTTTGGACTTGGATATTGACCGTCTCGCGAGCGTAGTTTCGCTCTAGCGAGACAATACGCACGAGATTGTTGTTCTTGAAAACGGCCGGAGGCGTAAAACCAACAGGTTGCTGCACGGCAGTTCTTGAGTCGATAGTCTCTCCATTCGCCGATGCAGTGGCAGCAGTGGCCAGAAGGCTAACGAAAGTTGAGTAGAGAGCTAGCAACCTCATGATTATGCCAATATGTATGTACCTTGGAGCTGTGGCGGAGGGTGTATGGGCGTGTGTGTATTTTGTATGCGGTGCTTGTTGAGGCAGAAAATACAATTCGGATCAAGACTCAAGGCTCAATTGGAGAGCGGCGATTGTGGAATCCGTCAAAACCCTGTCTTGACAAAAAATTAGGAGCAAAATAAAAATCACAAAGCCAACGTCTAAGAAAGTGATGACGAGTCTTAAGCTTCAACAGTCGCATTCTAGAGCTCTAGAAAATGGCATACGTTGCTGGATCCAAGGATAAGGCGATAACAAATTATACTGGGCAGGGGGCTGAATAGAGAGCTACGTACCTTTCAGCCACAGTTCAGAGGGTCTTAGGGGCTTAGTGTGGCGCCACCATGCCATGTATCACGAGGCAATTTGTCTTAAGTTATGGCATGTATGGCGATAACCGACACGTTAAAAAGCGTCAGCACTTGATATATTTATTTGCTTATGCCTGCCTCGTTCTCTTTCCATCTTTTTCTCTTCTTCTCTTCTACACATTTCCTCAATTCCTATTCACTGCTAGGTCGTTCACTTACTCAAAATCCTTCATTCTCAAAAAGTTAAGAAACAATGGTCACTTTTAATCCCAAGGTATTGATCAAGCCTGAAGGTATGTTTTACAAGCGCCACGAGCGCCACAATATCTCTGTGGCTTCCCCAAGCAAGAGCTTCCTCCAGGAGCCTGTTCCCTGCTCTCCCTGTGGCTTCCTTTACCCCGTTTCCTTCCTATGCCTCCAAATCCAGTCAAGCATCTTTTTCCAGGATGAGCAACTTGATTTAGACCCATGCATGCTAGCAAATAGAACATTTACTTTATCCTCAAGCCTCTCCCCCATCCCTTCCTAGATAGCATCAGAAAGCCGTCTACTTGCAGGCAATCTCGCAGCATCGGAGGTACCACAATGGGAGAGTCCCATCTTGCTTATCGCTAGGGTGTTCCTTCCGCCAGCCTTTTTTTTCTGTTTCCCCAGGCCCTGCTGTGCAAGTTTGGCTGGGCTGGGGTGAACTAGGATGGACTAGGGCAAGTTCCCAGGTCAAATCTGATGAGCCGCAGGATATAGATATATCGGCAAGTTTAAGCCGTTATCAAACACCTGCACGGCTCATAGCCCAACAATTATTGAACACCATTGAGGAAAGTCGAAGCACGGCTTTCCAAATCTATGGAAGGGGCTACTACCAAGCTCCCCCTCTCCCTCCCCCCACCTTATCTGGAGCATGGACCCTTGACCCACGCTATATCTTTCACGTTTATTTCTTCTCTGGTCCGTTCGAGGGTCTCGTGGTTTTCCAGAGGCTCTTCACCGTCCACAATCCTACGCCTCTTAGCCATTAAATTCCTGGGGTGTCATGGCATGGAGCTATAGCTGGCCCTGCTTCTAACTCTTTTTGGGGCTCCATTGAAGGCTGAAGCCGCTGTTGAAACAAATGGAAAAAACCCAACAATGTTTCAAGCTTCAGCTGGTACACTATCAGTGCATATCAATCACAATACAACTAAGAGGCGGGGGGCTTCAACACAAGCAGCGACCACCCCTTTAGATCCCGCACCCTACATCTCCCTCTAGTTATGACACACATTCATTGATATGGGTGACTAAGGACCAAGTAGGCTTCACCTCCGCTTGTGTCACTGTCCCTTAGGCGACGTTATTTGCACCGCTGAATATGTCAAATTTTTATGAAAGAGAAAGCAGATACTTCTACAGGCTGTTGCCAGTTTGGGCCTGCGACGTGAATCCCGTCCTTCCTCCGTTGTGGCCTGTCCTGTCTTGCCTTGTCCCTCCCCAAACCAACTTGTCTTGGGCCTTCCCCTCCTTTTTTTTCCTCTTCAAACTGAAGCAGAAGGATCCCCCCTCGTTCCAACTCCATCGGCAAGGCAAGAGCTTAGCTTAGCTCAAGCCCCATTAAATCTTTGCTCTTGCCTAACAACTGCCCACCAATCTTTAAGCCACCCACCTGTCCTCCTAAAGGGACTGATTGCCTTTTTTTTTTCCTTTTCTCCTCTTCTTTCTCAAATCTTCATCTCTGCTCTTCACCATCCTTCTATCGATCTCTCCGTCCCATTCAGTTCCTCTCGCCTGTCTTTCCTTTACTCCCTTGTTTACTTTTTTTCTTTTTCTATTATTCAACCATCGCAATTGCTCCGACAAAGCCACTTGTCACAATGGAGGCCGCTATTCCAACAGACCACACCATTGCCCCTGCCACTATGGCTAAGTCATTTCACCATGAGGGCAAGCCAGCTCATCCCTATGCCCTCATAGCAGCTTGGCGTATCTCTGTTCCTGCGCTAACCAGCTGCCCATAGGCTCAATGGCCACTGCGCCTCAAGCCCTCCTAGATGAGATGAAAAAGCTAGAGGAGGCCTTCACCGTCGATTCTGCCACCCTAAAGAAGATTAGCGACCACTTTGTCAACGAGCTAGCTAAGGGTAAGTAGCAGAGTTTCGTAAAGCCTCCTAGGTCTGTTGGGCTATTTAGGCTTCAACTCGGACTTTTGAATCCGGAACTCGAGAACTAGCTTTGTTAACGATCTCGTTTTGATGTTACACAGGTCTGTCTGTTGAGGGCGGTAGTATTGTAAGTTATTATAGACAATCAAAAACCCATCCCAAGCAAGCAAACAACCGGGTTTTCCGCCCTCCGTTTCATCGCTGCAACGCCGAGTTGACAGTTAATCTCGGCCCTTACTTACTAATTCTTTCTAGCCCATGAACCCCACCTGGGTCATGAACATGCCCACTGGTTATGAGACCGGCACCTTCCTTGCCCTAGACATGGGTGGCACCAATCTGCGTGTCTGCCAGATCACCTTGACTGAGCAGAAGTCCGAGTTCGATATTATCCAGTCCAAGTACCGCATGCCGGAGGAACTCAAGACCGGCAACAAGGAGGAATTATGGGAGTATGTTGCCGACTGCCTCATGCAGTTTATCGAAACTCACCACGGCGATGCCACGAAGCTTGACAAGCTTGCTTTGGGCTTTACCTTTTCCTACCCTGCCGACCAGCGCCACATTGATCACGGCGTTCTGCAACGGTGGACCAAGGGATTTGATATCCCTGGTGTCGAGGGTGAAAACGTTGTTCCTATGTTTGAGGCTGCCATTGCTCGTCGTGTAAGTCGGCAACACCCATGAAAATATGCCAAAGATGCATTCACTAATGCGCTAGCCCAATAGGGAGTTCCCATCAAACTGTCCGCCCTGATTAACGACACCACCGGTACTCTCATTGCTTCTGCCTACACTGACCCCAAGATGAAGATCGGCTGCATTTTTGGCACTGGGTGCAATGCCGCCTACATGGATGTCTGCGGCAACATTCCCAAGTTGGCCCACCTCAATCTGCCTGCTGACATGCCCATGGCTATCAACTGCGAGTGGGGTGCTTTCGACAATGAGCACGTCGTCCTTCCCCGTACTAAATACGACCTCCAGATCGACAATGACTCGCCCCGTCCCGGCCAGCAGGCCTTCGAGAAGATGATTGCTGGCCTGTACCTGGGCGAGATCCTGCGTCTCCTCATGGTTGATCTACATGAGAACTCGCCGTGCAAGTTCTTCAAAGGCCAGGATATTTCCAGCCTTAAGAAGCCTTACACTTTGGACGCTTCGTTTCTCTCTAATATTGAAGAGTAAGTCATATAGCCTATAGTTCATGTTCGTCAACAAGGGGCAGTATCTCCTTCACCTTCATGCTCAAAGTTGTCGATACTTTACATGAACCAGACGCCTTATCCGTTCCTTCTCCTTAGCTCAACTCCCAAAGTACTAACGTTCTTTCTTTCACAGGGACCCCTTTGAGAACCTCCAGGAGACTCACGATCTGTTCCAATCCAAGCTTAACCTGACCTGCACCAAGCACGAACTTGAGCTGATCCGCCGCGCCTGCGAACTTGTCGGTACTCGCTCTGCCCGTCTCTCGGCCTGCGGTGTTGCTGCCATCTGCAAGAAGATGGGCTACCAGAGCTGCCATGTTGGTGCTGATGGTTCCGTATTCAACAAGTATCCCCACTTCAAGGAGCGCGGTGCACAGGCACTTTCCGAGATTCTCGATTGGCCCGAGAAGAAGGATCCCACTACCGAGGATCCTATTGAGATCCTAGCTGCCGAGGATGGCAGTGGTGTTGGTGCGGCTCTGATTGCAGCCTTGACTCTCCAGCGCGTCAAGGACGGTAACATGGCCGGCATTCTGCACCCCGAGAACTTCCAGTAAGGCAGAATCTAAACAATCAGCATTCTTTTTTTTTTCGCTGATCTACAGGAAGTAAAGACGAAAGGCCAAAAAAGGAGCTTTTCCTGTTCAAGAGAAACAAATATGCTTGTCAACATAAACCTGGCTGGCTCCTAGATATACAAGGGACGCCATTAGATAATGAAGATAATATACATCGAATCACCAAACAACAGATAGATGAGCAAATCCATGGGTGTTAAATAACACAAACCCCATGCAGGGAGATATCAAACAATCAAAGTACAAAATATTGTGGTTCATGGCATTTAGCATTTGTATTCTTCCTTTTTCCGTTCTACATCTCCATTTTTTGTATTCTAGGACAACATCGTGCATATCGGTAGGCGGTAAGCTAAGTTGAAAGAGGTTAGCCAATGTCCTAGACCACAGGTATTCAAATACCAATGACTTACTATCCAGTGTCCAGTACCTGCGCCTTACACCCTCCCATTCTCCCTTGCCGGCTTCCTCCATGCCCTTCATATCAACAGGAATTTCAATCCATTCAATATCCATCGCCGCTTCAGTCGTGTGCATCTCAACCACTTTTGTGTACACGTCATAGCACACACGTCTATCGGCTCCCAAGCCATTAAAGAAGCTGAAGCGCCCACCCTCAGCCAATAGCGCAGGCACAAACTCAGTGAAGAATAGCTTCAACTGCGTATAGTCTTCGCCAAATGTGTCAAAGTAGATGGCATCATACTGCTCACCAGTGACTAATAATTCGGGGAGGATTCCCTGCCATTTTCCAGCGTACATCTTGAAAGCACCCTCCTCAGGGCCCGATGCCTCCCACTCGGGACCAAAGGCGCAGGCTGGGGAGCCGTCTGCGTTTTTAGAAGCTGCGTAAGCCAGTACGGCCTCATGGGCTTCAATGATGTGATGCCGCGATGGCTTAGTGGCAGCAAACATGCCATCCACAATTCCCATACCGAAACCAATGTTCAAAATGCGCGCACCGGCTGGCAGGTCTGGCAGCAGTGCATCGACGCTACGGCGCATAATTTCCGTTTCCCATGCCATCATCACGCCATTGCCACCGTCATCGACAAGCTTGCCATCGGAGTAGGTTAGTTGGGCCTTGAGGTAGTCTTCGCTATTAACATCTCGATCAGGCTCAGTAGGAGCAGAGGCTTGGCCAACAGATGCAGGGTTGCCCTCTTGCGCTAACGCTTTGTCGCTAGATTCGCTGCCATCTTGTGCTTCGGTTTGTTCCACAATAGCATTGCCATCATCTCCATTCATCTCGGCATCCTCATCCTCTGAGTCCAGCTCTTCATAACCATCGTTGTCAAATAGCGACAGTAGCATCTCAGCACGCACACCCGCATCAACACATATCTCGTACAGGCCCTTGCGTCCCAATCTCAGCGCCACACAGCCAGGTGTCTCATCATTGTCGTCTAGATCATTCCAAATAGCGCCGCAGAAGAACAGCTCTTGCATTACATCGCGAGCTTCCTCAACACAACCGTCCTCGCCATCAGAACCCGTATCCTCGGGGTCTGCAGGCCCACAGGCACGAATTGCGGCGTGGAGCGGCGTCTCGCGCGTAGAGGGATCCATGCAACTGGCTGAGCCAGGCTCTTTAAGCAGTTCACGGAGGCCGCTCTTGTCATGCACCCAGGCATGATGCAATATTTCTCGGGTTGGCGAAGGGCAGGCGGTAGAAATGCGAGCTGCAAGAGAGTCATCAATCGGATTTGCGGTTGGTGCCGCAGCAACCGCTTCGGAGGTCGGGGCAGACATGATGAGCAGTAGAATAGCAGATAACCAAGTTCGTGAATTCAACTGGGGAGCTTAGACTATAGACCAGTCAGAGACAGGTTCGAGTTGCATGATGACTGTAAGGTACAAGGCTAGTGGAAACAAAGGCGTATTGCTTCGCAGTAGGGCCATTAGTATACTGTCAGTTTCCCCGCCTAGACTGAAAATTCGCAAAGGCATTATAGTAGTTCCACAACACAAGGCTGGCCACAAATGGAAAAAACCCCGCCATGAACTTGTCAAATTTCCTAGGCTTGTCTGTGTCACCTAAGCTGGACCGTGCCGGACAGTGCCAGCCAACACAGCCCATTCAGGAACATGATTAAAGTGGGGCCGCTGGCTTAGCACGTGCATAGGCACTGCCGTGATGATTGGATTGGTGATAATATGAGACGTTTTGAGTATTGGGCAAGCTGACGATTTGATGTTTGATAGTTTTCCTTCATTGACAGGCCTAGTATTTTTTTTCGCCTAGCTTGTCATTTCTTTTGCCAACCATTTAATCAGACCAAAAAAATGGAGGAAAATTACTAGTAGATGCAAGGGAAACAAAGCGAGGGCCCAAGCAATGTCGGGGCGTTAGGTACTTCTAACCCTAACCCTCCCCAGCATACATACCAAGCTTTGACCGCGAAATGGAGTAAATTATCCAGGCCGTTGCTTTGTGGTCTGCATTGGCTTATAGAAATCAATGGCTACTAAAGTGTCAATATTTGGGACGGCTCGCGTCCCGTCTTGTGGAGTTTGCACATGTGAAAGATGATGACAAAAAACAAAGACATTTGCATCAAAGACACGGTTTAGCTAAATAGTAACTCGTTATAAGCATCATGGGCGAAGTTGGACTAGAACGGCAGGACTGGTTTGATGCATGCCAGCGAAGGGCTAGCTCAATATTTCTCACCGTCTTATTTTCTTTCCTCTTTCTTTCCTTTGCTTTTGCAGTTCTTTAGAAAAGAACCATCTTTATATATCAATTATCATATAGTTTTCTTCTTTTTCTCGCACCGCTATTCAAACTTCGCCCTCATTCCAGGCAGTGCAAAAAATACAATAAAACACGACAAAAAAGTCCATGCCAAATGCCCAGAGGCGAGCCCCAGCCAGTCAAGCTAAGCTAAGCGCAGCCCTTTTTAGCTAGCGTTCTGAGGCCTGTATTAATTATTACCTGCTACTATTTGGCTCTTATTTTTTTTTTGGCAGTCTATTTCCTCATCTCTTTTCGTCCCCCGTCCTGTTTTGTTCGTTCAATCCGTCCATGCTGGTGATTGAGGACTTGAAAACTCGAAAAACTATCTGGAAATCGAATCATACCGGTCACCCTATCCCCAAAGTCCCTCCTGGTTTTATCGTGATGAAGTTTGGCGAGCAGCTGCGCACTAGCGTCATTCGCGAGTATGAGTGGTCGTACATCGACTATGAAGGTCTCAAGAACGACTTGCTAGATGGTGCACGCCGTCGGGGCTCTTCCACAGCCCGCGATGCCAAGGGCAAAGGAAAGGCTCAGGACAAGTCTCCGGCCGCGCAGGGCTGGTCTGAGGACGACGAGGCGCGTTTTGTTGCTAAACTCGACGCCGAGCTTGACAAAGTGCACACCAAACAGAAGGTCAAGGCCATGGAAATTTCCCGGCGCATCCAACTTAGTGAGAAGGAAGTCGGCGAGGTTGTTGGCCGCCTGAACGAGCGCACCGTAGGCGAAGATGCGCCTAGCGAGGAGGAGTTTATGCTATTGGAACAAGATCTCAGCGACGTGATTGCTGATGTGCATGACCTTGCTAAGTTTGTGCAGCTGAACTATACCGGCTTCTACAAGATCATCAAGAAGCATGATGTATGAAGATCCTCTCTACAGCACTCCCATTTTTTCCCTCGTTTTTTTTTTTTTTTTTTCCATGCTCCCCTTCTTTTTCCCTATCCGCGACAAAAAAGCTAACTCTCTCTCTCTCTCTCTCTTGCGCAGAAACTTACTGGTTGGCACCTTAAGCCCGTATTTGATGTTCGCCTCAAGGCCAAGCCCTTTTACAAAGAAAACTACGATGCCCAGGTTGTCAAGCTTTCCAAGCTATGGGATCTGGTCCGGACCCGAGGAAATCCCGTCAAGGGCGATAGTGCGGCTGGTGGAAGCCAGGGTAGCTTCGTTCGCCAAACCACGAAATACTGGGTGCATCCCGACAATGTTACTGAGTTGAAGCTCATCATTCTGAAGCACTTGCCTGTGCTGGTTTTCAATCCCAACAAAGAGTTTGAGACTGCCGATTCCGCCATCACGTCAATCTATTACGACAACCCCGACACCTGGGAGCTATACGAAGGTCGCTTGAAGAAGACAGAGGGAGCCGAAGCCATCCGTCTCAGATGGTACGGTGGCATGAAGACAGACACCATTTTCGTTGAACGCAAAACCCATCGCGAGGACTGGACCGGCGAGAAATCGGTCAAGGCACGCTTTGGCATCAAGGAAAAGAACGTCAATGCTTACATGCGCGGCGAGATGCTCCCCGCCGCCCTTTTTGAAAAAGCTCGCAAGGAACGCAAGAAGTCCGAGAAGGCCATTGCCGAAGATCAGCGCCTTGCCGCTGAAATCCAGTATGAGGTCCTTAAGCGCGGATATAAGCCTGTGTGCCGCTCCTTCTACAACCGTACTGCCTTCCAGCTGCCCGCCGACGCCCGTGTGCGCATTTCCCTCGACACCGAGCTTACCATGGTTCGCGAAGACAACCTTGATGGCTGCACGCGTAGTGGTGACAACTGGCGACGTATGGATATTGGCATTGACTGGCCTTTCTCACAGCTGCCCGCTGGCGATGTTGAACGCTTTCCCTATGCTGTCCTAGAAGTCAAGCTCCAAACACAGATGGGCCAAGAACCTCCGGAGTGGGTCCGCCAGCTGATCTCCAGTCATCTGGTCGAAGCTGTTCCAAAGTTCTCCAAGTTTATTCACGGAACTGCCACCATGTTCCCTGACCGCATCAACCTGCTTCCCTTCTGGTTCCCTCAGATGGACGTTGACATCCGCAAACCTGCTACCCATGACTTTGGTATCAAGCGGCCTTCGATTGAGGCTGCTGCTTCTACTTCCGATGACGATGATGATTTTGCCTCTGACGACGACGATCTTCCTGCCACAAGCCGTAGCGGCCAGGCCCATGGCCAAGGCCTGCGCATGTTGGCTGCCAACCCTATTGCCAATGGCGATGCTGAGGGTCAAGTAAGCGAAACGCCTGCTGCTAATGACTACATTTATGACTCAGAAGATGAATATGACGAGGACTATGCCTTGGAAGAATCACGACGCATTGGCGGCATTACCTACTATGCTGCTGTGACTAAGAGCATGATACGAAAGGCTGGTTCTGCTGTCAAGACAACCATGTCCAACATGATTCCCAACTCTCGTGGCTCAGCAATTCCCCGAAATGACCGGCTGCGTATGCTGTATGGCGCACAGGAGATTCAGAGCAAGCGCTTCAAGGCGCCCAAAGGCAAGAAGATTCATGTGCCAGTGCGCATTGAACCCAAGGTGTACTTTGCGGCTGAGCGTACCTTCCTTGGTTGGGTGAGTTAATTTGTCCAGTATTTCACTAGTCTTTGTTACTTCCCGTTTCCACTTGAACTCTGTATTGACCATGACTAACCAACATGGACACGCTCGTGTCTTTTGCTCTTTTACAGCTCGAGTACTCTATTTACATTGGCACTATTGCTGTAACTCTGCTCAATTTTGGCACCAAGCCGACTGCCGCATCGTTCATTGTCTCAGGAACCTTCACGCTTATTGCCATCTTAGCTCTGCTATATTCGGTAGGCATCTACCTATACCGTAGCGAGGCTATCCGCACTAAACGGGTGGCCAAATATTACGATCGCTGGGGGCCTTCTATTTTGTGTGGTTGTTTGTTTGCAGCTGTCGCATTGAATTTTGGTTTTGAGGGCAGAGAACGCGGGGTGTGGTAAGATACACTATTGTGTTTTGGCTGGCCTTGTCTTTTTTTCTTGGATGGAAGAGATTGTGTGTGTACGTGTGAGGAGAACCAAGTGTTTGTTGTTGTTTCTGCCCTTCTCGATCTTCGATTATAATGCTATTTTCCTGGTTTTTCTTCTTGTTTTTTGCTTTGTTTCTTTTGTAGCAACATTATATTCTTTGTCTTGGCTTCACCAAACTAGGCTCGTGTCGCTCAAAGGCCCAATGCTAAGATTAAATCAGCCTTTTTTTTTGTCCGCCCACATTATTCGAATCATGATAATTGCCAATAAATGATAGAGCGTGTCTTGTGACAGAAGTTCATTATACATAAATAGTGTAAATATATACATAGATAGTTGGGATGGTGAGAACAAGGAAAAAGAAAAAGCAATAGTAAACATCAGATGCGTCTGGCTCAGAAATTCATCTATTAACAGAGATGAGAACCAAACTGATCATAGCCCTTCCAGGATAAAACTGGTCGTCTGGGCTTGTATGAGCAAAAGAGAAAAGTCAAGAATGGGTAAAGAAGGGAAATATAAGGCAATGCTAAACAGCGCAAACCAAGCCAAAAACAACTAAATAAACAATCCAGCCGTCACGGTTGGGAACCACACAAGGGAAAAGGGTATTAGAAGGAACAAAGCACATGGGTCTCGGTCTGTTTTTTTTTTGTTCGTTTTTTAGTTTTCGTTTCTGGAAAACCTTTACCGGGCGTGCGTGTAGCCTTCAGCATACGCCCCCGGAATGGGAACCGACTCGTACACTGGTTCATCTGCAGCCACGGGCGCTACTGTTGGTAGCGACGGAGGCGGGGAAGGCGTGCGGGCCTTCGCGGGCGAGCCGTAAATCAAGTCAGTAGGGAACGGTGGGGATGTCGGTGTGATAGGCGATAGGCCATTGTTTGATGCCTTGGGTGTTGCGCTTGGTGCCTTAGGTGGCGGCGCTTGCAGCTTGAATGGGACGCTAGGTGACGAAGTCAAAGCAGGCTTGAGCGAGGTTTCAAACTGCGATGGCGGCTCAACAACACGGTTGCCTGGAGTGAAAGGAGACTCCTTGGCCAAGGTTTGGCTTTCAATATCATTCATGCTAGCGAAATTCGCGGGAGCAAAACGCGGCGAAAAAGCGTAGTTGCTCAAAGCCGGGGACTTCGGGCCAAAACCAGGGGTGTTAGGGGCACTCTGCATGCGGAGCTGTGCCAGATACATGTCAGAGCGGGCCTTGTCGCGGCTATCCATGGTCTTGCGAAGACGGCGCTTGGTGTAGTAGCGGTAGAAGATGAAAGTGTATAGCGCGATACAGATTACCTCGACGACAATCTCAATAATCATGCAGATAAGCGCCCAGTTCTGTAGACGACACACCAGAGCATAGTCGACTTTGTCACTAAAGACTTGTGAACGCTTGTTGTCAACACACGACCAGCCCCAGATGTCTTTGTTGTTGCTATTGTTGCGCTTGTACTGGAAGATGCCGGCTGAAATAGCCCACAAAATCATGGACAAGATGAACCAGCCAATAGCGAACATGGTGTAGTATGTCTGAACCTTTTCGGCGCGGCGATGGCCGCCTTTGCAGTATGCAAAAAATACGATCAGGCAGGCAGTCAGCGAGATACAAGCCATGGAGAGCACCAAGATCTGGGGCCATGTGCTTGTTCCTTTGGCCCATGCCGGCATAGAGCTTTGAGTAGGCAGAGATCTGGTGCTGTTGAAGATGGCAAGAGTGGACGAGATCATAGCCAAGATGATGAGCGAGCAGCCGAAATTGACGAAGCGTAGTGCAAACTTGGCAAGTCTCACGCGGCCCTTGACTTTCTGTATGGATTTCATGAGAAATGATTAACGTCTTGAAGCTTCAAACCCCCAAGGAACGAGATAAGAACATATTTTTCTGGCACTTACCACATCGCGTGCTTGCTCTTTGTCTGTCAAGACTTCGTGTTTCTCCACGATCTGCTCTTCACGGAACGTTGGGCTCAAGGGTCCGTCGGCAAACCTCCGGGGAGCAGTTGGCGAACGAAGAGCACTTTTAAGAGGTGACATGGGTGGCGCGAGATAAGTGGTTTGAGTAGGGGCGTTTTGAATGTATCCAAAGCCGACATCAGCTACTTTGGGGTCTGTAAAAGGAGACTTGCCATCAATAGGAGAATGCACGGCAGTTGCTTCCACGAAGCGGGGAGTTCGGGGGTGTTTAAGTGAGTCTAGAGAAGAAGTAGAAGATTCACTAGAAAGACTCCGCGAGGGTTTCAGATCGAGAGCCGCTGGCCGCTTTTTATCCTCTGAGAAAAGGTGTTAGAGTTAGAAGACAGGAGGCGGTTGTAATAAGGCTTGTGGCGGTTTCAACTGACCTTGTTGAGTCATTATGTCTGTGTGTCTATGTGTAAGTGCTGTTTATGTGATAGCACAAGTACAAGGAGGTCTGCAGTTTTCTCAAGACAACGAAGTGGATTAGTATAAAAAGAGCCAGTCCTCAACCAATACACAGCAAGTGTTGAGTTGCTGAGAAAACATCCAATATAGAAAAAGCCTTGAAGTGATATCGATCTGGGGCGATCGTCAGACAGAAAAGTAGAAGAAAGAAATAAGAAATAAACCAAAAGAGAAACAAAAGATTAGGGTGAGACCAGCTAGAGATCGAAAGAGAAGAGAAGGAAAAAAATGTATCGACAAGAGCGGGCTGTACCGTAGTTTTCTTTTTTTTCTTTGCCCAGTTTGTATATTTGGTGCTTCCAAGGAGTGGTCAGAGTCAGAAACCTCATGCAGACGGCACGGAGAGAATTGAGCGAGAATAAAAGAGCGAGAAAGACGCCGTTAGTTATGAGACCTATGGCAGAGGAAGGGGTGTACCACCAATCCCCGACCTCTCCAGCTTCGTTTTCTGCCCCATGTCCAACAGACTGGGAGCGGGCGCCTGCAGCTTGTCTAGTGTGTATCCTCGGCCTCGATACAGGCCTGCATTTGTACGTAGTAACGTGTTAGAGAGGGGGTGTGATGGGAGAAAAGTTCTCAGGCGAGAGAGACAATGTGACCTGCAAGCTGGCTCTGTATTCTGATAGGACGATTAGCTAGAGTTAAACGCCCGGATCCCTGAGCCTGAATTGTCCTACTCGGTAATGCGGATCTCGGCCTTGGAAACTGATATGCCACAGGAAAAACGCTCTCAAAAGGGAGCGAGAACATAAGGGCCTAGATTGAAGATTGTTAGCAAGAATTTGACAGATTGAGGTTAAGAATATGAGAGTAAAGAGCCAACAAAATTTTCGCTACGATGCTCAGGCTCCAGATTCTTAGGCAACAACTTCGGCCAGCATGCGGAGTAGGCAGTTGCTCTTTTTTCCGTCAGCCATCGAGCAGCACAAAAATACTACTGTTGGCGCGAATTATATGCGACCTCTTCTTACCCATATGTTGTGTTGCATTGCTTGAGAGAGCGTGTGAATCACCTGTGTACCCGGTACAAGAAGGTACCTACCTGCGTACCTCCTTATGTCACTTTTCTCGGATATTGTCTACTGATGCCTCTGACAAAAGCTTTTTTTTTTCTCTATTTAAATAACTAAATGATACTAGTTTTTTTTCATATCAGAAACTCATCTGATGCGCCAATAAGTTAGTGTCTAACAGCTACTTAGGATAAATAGCCATAGCCGCGATCAAGAGCAGCTCAGCAAGAATTACTTACTACACACACAAGTACGGGTATACGCATTAAATAACCAATGCAAAGCACACATGTTGTACTGTACATACACAGGCATGCCTTCTGTTTGCTCCTGCTCCTGCCCTTGTCCTTCCTCTCCCGGATCTTGACCTCTCTTGACGTTGATGTCTCCACATTTTATGCAGGCTCTTTGACATTCTATTGGCTGTAGTTTCACTTCCCTATCGCTATACAAAGAGGCCAAGCTATTTGCCGCTGGCGCTAAACCTATTTTGTCAGCAGAACATAGGCTGGCTCATCTGATTGGCCAGTACTTTTACTAGGAATATAAAGCTCTCTTCCTCAGAACCTCCAAGCCCAGCCTTTGCAGCCTTTGTAACACCACATAGCAGTTGCCTATTGGCTAGTGAGGTTCTTCGGCATGGGAAGACATGTCACAACCTGCACGAAAGAGGCGGTGGTGAGCGCTAAGAGAAAGACGTAGGAACATGGGAGAGAAACAAAAACGTAAAAATGACTGAGCAGATAAAGAAAGACAAAGAAAAGATGGAGGTTTGAGAAAGCCAATGAGGTGCTGACAGCAGGTGAGAAGATCTTAAAATAGAAAAGAAACTGAAAGTGGGATCATGTTAACCCTAGCTATTGTCTGAATTGCACAAGAACTATGGCACGATGGTTTAAAATTAGAGTGTTTCTCGTTTTCTATCATAATTAAAGCCTGACAAGAAGCAAGGTCTTGATCAAGAGCTTAGAACCGGACAAGATTACGCGGCCTGAAGAAGTAAGAACACTATCAGTTGTTTTGTTTGACACACAGCTCAATAGGGTGATGAATACCGAGAGAGCTTGTCTCTAGTGGTCCCCTGGTTTATGGGTGCTTGCTCTTGCACTTGAGCTGCTATGGAAAGGGTTTACGAGGGGGTCGTAGCTCTTGCCTATGCTGCGACATTGAAGGGTCCACAGATCCTTGAGGCTTTGGAGCTGGGAAAAGACGTCTTTTTTGCTTGGTGGTATTCCTTTGCGCCTGGCTGCGTAGAAATATGGCTGTGTATTCTGGACAGTGCTTTTTGGTTGATGTCATCTTCCGGTGCAACTTCTGGGCTGCATGTACACATAGATTTCGTGCGTCTTCTGCAAAGTTTTGGGGCCTACTGCTAGGGACGGGAGGGCTGCATCTTTCTATCGTAGCTCTAGGAAATACCTTGCAGATTCTGAGATTAAATCCATGGCCTACGGCGATTGCGCAAAAAATAGTCCAAAGGACCGCAGGCTTTCGGCATAGAACATCGGCCCCGAATTTGAGAAAACTATATAATGTTTCTTAAGGCCCGAAACGCCAGGATAAAGGCCCTATGGCGCAACGGTAGCGCGTTTGACTCCAGATCAAAAGGTTATCCGTTCAAATCGGGTTGGGGTCAAAAGATTGGATACATATTTGATGTATTCTTTTTTTTGCACCACTGAATGAATCTACATCCTCCTCAAATTCCAACGTCAAGTTGTTAACTATCTCGCTGCTCTTGTCAGTAGAGCATGAGTGGCCAGCCCGGGCCCACGATTGTTGGTGATGATGTCCTTGCTTTTTACCCGGGTAGACGTTAGACAATACAAACAAACGAAATACTTTAGTGCTCTCTTATACTCACACACGATAACGATAGGTTTACAATAGGGTTGCCTCATTTGGCGTCATTTCTGTAGCAGCTCTAAATACACCCTCTTTGCCAATACAGTTTAGTTTCTATTCTATTAGTTGTCTTTCATCTTATATTCGTGTAGCATTTTGAGTATAATAAACAACAAACACTATAACAGCTGGCGCAGTGACTTGGAGCATGTATTCATCCGCAAACTACGCTGGCTCAACTCATCATTGCTCCTACTTAAATCGCGTCAGCTCTTCAACAGATCACAACATAGCACCACTAGCTGCATATTTTTCATTCTGGAGCTTCTCGTACACACATATCGATACAATAAACGTTAGTAACCCTTGCCCGCTGCTCGAAACCCATTATGTGTACTAGAGTGTCATATATGGTCTTTGAGTCATACATTATCTTAACAACTGCCTTATGAGACCCGAACTTATGGCGAGTACTGCCTTCTCTGTTAAGACACACGCGAGATTTTGGATTACAAGATAGCCACAACTATGTCAAGTGGACATGTAGTATACCATGCTTGCTAGGCTTTCTCGGGTAGTTGAAATGACCCAAAGGTGGCCTAGTCTCGTCATAAAATTTAGTAACGTTGCCTACATAGACAATGAAATCTAATTGAGAGTGTGCTATTGTTCTGATGCCCTACCCTAGCTTTAGACTAACATCACTTTACTTATACATAGGGCAGCTCGGCTTGACAAGCGTTTCTGAAGCTTATGATTATGGCATAACCAGAGATGCGGCTCAGCTCAACTCTTGTGCTTGCAGCCTTCTAGGACGATAGCTTGGCAGTAGCCAAAGAAACCTTTGCCCACTCTTCACAACCAATATATCATCGTCGCTGACACCGCATTCGTGGAAGTTACAGTGAAGTAAAGATACTCGCTCGATTGGATGATGATGGAATCACACTTGAAATTAGAGTTTGGATTGGCGTATGAAAGAAATAATATTGCTGTGGAGAATTAAGAACGCGTCAAATGAGGTCACGCGTCCTTTCATCTTCTTCCTGTTTAGCTCCTCAGCCACCCCGACAAGGGAATGAAGCTCTTCTAAAGTGGTAGTTAGTATACAACTAAGGCTTGAGCAAGAATCAACTTTGCAGAAATAAGTATCTTCTGACTAAGAGATATGTCAAATTGATGTGCATAGAGGATCAGTCCCGGTCGGAAAGGACTTCAGTTTCTCTGTGGTGTGCTACTTTCAGATCTGCACAGTAGAAAGCATCCCACAAACTAGAACTACCCAGAGGAACGTGTCATGTGCGTCCAACATTCAATTATTCGAAATATAAATCCTCATACTACCACAGCGCATGTCCTTCTGTGCTATTTGACTCACTGTGAAGTTAATAACATAACATTAGACTGTCATAGAGACCGAATCTTGGCTTAGTTTGGGGTGTTTTATCTCGGCCTTTTCTCGATTTATATTCGCTTGCAGCTCGACATGATCCATCTAGTAAGTGAGGGTTTGGCGATGAAGCCAAATAGACATTATACTTCTGCGCAACACTCGTCCAAAGCATTGACAATTAGAAAGGACCTTTTCTCATTCATTCATCAATTTTTGAAAACACTGGTCAAGCTTTTCCTTTTGCTTGTGTTACTTGAGGGTTTTTTCTAACCCTAGACTTTTGGGTGTCTTGCTTGTGGCAGGTTGTGGAGATTGTTCTTCCTTATCTCTTATCGGACTTCATAATTTGTGGGCGCGCTCATGTTCTGATATATTCCCACAACTTTTTAGATGACTGATGAGTACTGAGTGCACAGTACATGGTCTCAAGACTGGACCTAGGCGAAGAGGGATAGCTAGATTAGGGCAGCCTCGTAATTAGCTGTATCCCCCTCTATATTCTCTTCTCATCGCAAACAGTTTTGTGCAAGTAATGGGAGTTTGACGCATCTGGTCGCTGTGAGGCTAGAAGCTATGGAGAATTTGCTTTGAGACCTGAGGATGGAGACAACTATCATCATCCCGTGTTCTCCAAAGTACTGTACTCATGTACTGTGTATGCTCTGTACTACGAAGGCAGCAAGGAAAAATGATGACTAACAAGGGCATGGCCAATTTTTTTTTTTGCTGGGACGCTAATAGTATTCTAATTTTTGAGCTGGCGAAAACCCCTCCAAGGTCTTGTTCCTCACCAAAAGCCAAAGCTGCGTGAACAACACCAGCATTACAAATTGCAGATATCTCTTTCTTGATTCCTTTTTTTTCTATTAGGCAGGAAAATTTGAAAATCACTCTATCTTTGCTTGCAGCTTGTGTGAGAATTCTCCCCTTCTCTGTATCGTAACTCATTAGACGAACGTTCAAGCATCAAAGTGCCCCGCCTTTTTTTCTCTTTTGAGTGTATTGAGTCATCAAAGCCGTTCGCCAGCCAAACTACGAACCAACTACCACTACTACAACACTCTCCCCCCCCACCCCCTATCAATCAAACATCATAGACTGCCCATCACAATGTCCTCTGTCGAAGAACCCAAGATCGACGAGCATGTCGACAACAATGTCAATGTGGAGTCCGACCACGAATCTGCTGATGAGCAGCCTCTCAAGCCTGCCCTGAAGAAGACTAACCCTGCTACTGGCACCTCGACCGAGCCTAAACCTTACCTCCCTCCTCAGACCGAGCCCAAGGACCTCGACCTCAAGACGCTGTCACCTTTGACCCCCGAGATTATCGCCCGCCAAGCAACCATCAACATCGGCACCATTGGCCATGTCGCTCACGGAAAGTCCACCGTGGTCAAGGCCATTTCCGGTGTGCAGACTGTCCGTTTCAAGAACGAGCTGATCCGCAACATCACCATCAAGCTGGGTTACGCCAATGCCAAGATCTACAAGTGCGACAATGATGCATGCCCTCGGCCAGGCTGCTACCGCAGCTACAAGAGTGATAAGGAGGTTGACCCTCCTTGCGAGCGCGAAGGCTGTGGAGGCACCTACAGACTCTTCCGCCACGTTTCGTAAGCCTTGAACCTAAGCCTCCGGATTGATGTCTGCATGTGTGCGATGCGTTTTTACACGTTCAACTTTATATTGTGGCTAACCAGGATCCCTCTCTTTTTTCTTAGATTTGTCGATTGCCCTGGTCACGACATTCTCATGAGCACTATGCTTTCAGGTGCCGCTGTCATGGATGCTGCCCTGCTCTTGATTGCCGGAAACGAATCATGCCCCCAGCCCCAGACTTCGGAGCATCTGGCTGCCATTGAAATCATGAAGCTGGACAAGATCATCATCCTACAGAACAAGGTTGATCTGATGCGCGAAGAGGCTGCCAAGCAGCACCACGAGTCAATTCAGAAGTTTATCCGCGGCACTGTCGCTGGAAAGTCGCCAGTCATTCCCATCTCGGCTCAGCTCAAGTTCAACATCGATGCTGTCAACGAGGCCATTGTCAACACCATTCCCATTCCTCCCAGAGACTTCACCCAGGACCCGCATATGATCGTCATTCGTTCTTTTGATGTCAACAAGCCCGGTGCTGGTATTGACGAACTAAAAGGCGGTGTTGCTGGTGGTTCGATTCTGCACGGTGTGCTCAAGCTGGATGACGAGATCGAGATCCGCCCTGGTATTGTCACCCGTGACGAGAAGGGCGCCCTTAAGTGCACCCCCATTTTCAGCCGTATCGTGTCGCTGAACTCCGAGACCAATGACCTCAAGTACGCTGTTCCTGGCGGCCTGATTGGTGTCGGTACTCGCATCGACCCCACCCTCTGCCGTGCTGATCGTCTGGTTGGTTTCGTGCTGGGTCTTAAAGGTAGACTACCTGAGATCTACAGCGAGATTGAGGTCAACTTCTTCCTGCTGCGTCGCCTTCTGGGTGTGCGTACTGCTGATGGCAAGCAGGCTAAGGTTGCTAAGCTGGCTAAGAACGAGGTCATCATGGTCAACATTGGCTCGACCTCGACTGGTGCCAAGGTCGCTGCTATCAAGAATGATGCTGCTAAGCTGATCCTGACCAGCCCTGCCTGCACTAACATCGGCGAGAAGGTCGCCCTGTCTCGCCGTATTGAAAAGCATTGGCGTCTGATTGGTTGGGCCACCATTGCTGCGTAAGTTTACATCCGCCGGGTGTTGTGGGATCTATGCCCACACACTTACACATACATAACTTCAGTGGCCAACTTTGCTAACTTTTTTGTGATTCCTTATTTGTAGTGGTGTCACCCTGGCTCCTAGCACCAGCTGAACGACTCGCGTCTCGTTTATACCATCCTTTTATGAAGCCGGTCAGAAGTAAATCTAACTAGTTTCTTCTTTACTTTCCTTGTCTCTACCTCCAAAAATCTATATCAACCGGACACGGGGTCTGGGTCAGTTGTTTGTATGCTCATAGCTGCTTTTTTATTTTTCCCTCTGCTCTTATTCGTGTCTTAGCTGTGCCCTTGAACGGTATTTTTACCCTCCTTTTTTTCTCTTTCTTTGCCCTGCTCTCAAGATGTCTTGATTTCTAACATGAAGAAAAGAAAGCTTGGAACCCCCCTCCCCCCTAAAAAAAGGACAACAGCGTAAGGGCAATATAGGGAAAAACAACAGAGCAGGCAGGACAGAGGGTAAGTTCTGATGATGGTGGGGTCGGGCATGATGAACAAGCGCCAAGCGGCCGGAGAACATGAAGAGATATAAAAATAGGGAGTTCTTGTTGTAAGGGGCCCATCTGTGGAGTTGATAAAAAGAAAGGCATTATTGATGGACGTTTTGGCTTGCACGTGTTTCGTGGTTGTGTTTCTATTCTATTTTATTTTGTTTGACTTTATTTATATTTCTCGTGGGACTTGTATGCTTTCCTTGAGGTCTTTTTGTACAGCTGCTGTATATTTACATGTATTTGTGCGACAGTGGTATGAGAACAAGCTCAAATATGTTGTGCTCTAATTATTGGTAGGCGCACCGTTGCACAGTTCGTAGTTCTGTGGCATTTGCGCCACATCAGGTCTTGTATATACGTTATGTCATGACTACCCATTGCTCTCTTTTTAAGCCTGATCCATCCATATCCTCTCACTTGCGTACCTTTCTAGCATGCTTGACCAGGTTTTCTATAACGCCCTCTAGTGCGTCTCGTTCGCTGACCTTTTCCGCTGTTGTCTTTTGCCAGTACTCTAGGGACTGCTCTGCCGTATTCTTTAACGCCTTGAGCTTCTTCAGGTGTGCCTTGAGTTCGCCAAGTGTCATGCCAGCCAGGGCTTCCTCCGTCGTCATGCACAGTTGCTTAGAAGAGACTAAATCTAGTTCTGGTGGGCCCTTGTCACCCTTGCGGCGCCGGCTGCTCCCGTTTCGGCTTATGCTACCGCCTTTAGAGGCCCCGTTGGTCTGGGAGGTGGAGGTGCCGTCATTGTTGCCACCGCTTTTCTTAGATCGGCTATCGGTAGATGTACGGGGGGACTTGGTTGAAGGTACTTGCAACGATGGGAGCACAAGCTTCTTCTGCTTGGAGGCAGGCAGGATCTCATCAAGGTCGACGGGTACTCCAAGTGAGACGAGGAAGAGCCTGCGTATCCGAGACCGGATCCAATCGGGTGGAGCTAGAGGAGGAGGTGCTACTAACTGCGACCATAGGGAGGCGCTGCGCTGCGTGAGAAAAGAGGTATTGGCCTTGTTGAGCGGGGGAAGGTCAACAACATCTAGATTTTCTGGTGGGAAGAGCAGGTTCATGTATGGGTCAAGAGCTTCAGGGATATCATCTTCGTCCAGGCCTTCAAAGTCGGGAACAGGCTACAAAATTCATTAGCGACGAGGAAAAAGACCATGGCGCATTGTAAAACTTACATAGGGAAGTGGCGGCGCTGTAGAAACTGCTTGTGGCGGCACGGGCTGCTGCACAGCGGGCGCGGCGACAGGCTCCTGGAAAGCAACATCATCAAAGTCACCAAATCCATCGTCATCGCCACCTTCTTCGAAATCGTCAAAATCGCCAAAGTCGTCGTCAAAATCGTCGCCGCTTGGAGGGCCTAGAGTAGATCCCATTGGGCTCTGAGAGTTCCTGACCGATGACCTCCGCCTTGCACGAGGTGAGCTGGGAGTTGAGAGTGAGGGTGATTTAGGGGCTTCTGCATTAATAGACAAGTCGGTTAGTACACCGTGAAAAACTACGGGGCGCTGGTGTAGGTTACCTAATATCAGGGTATTGGAATGCGCTGGGATTGGATCGTCAGCGTTTTCTTTTGACGCCAACTCTTCTCTTTTAAACCCCTCCTCTGTCTCCTGGGATGTTGCATCTTCGACGGTAATTTTCTGCTGCTCGTCCGGATCAGGTTTTATGACCATGTCAGGGGCCGAGTCAGTCGCATGTGTATGTTCAACGTGAAATGATCTTTGCGGCATTGGCCCGGCTGACTCCTCAAGGATAGTTGTAGGTATAGGCATGCCACCGGGAAGAGAAATCCCAGAGGTTTCATCGAGCTCTTCATCTTTTGCGTTACCATCCTTGGGCTTGTCGACTTCAGAATTCTGGCTTTCAAGCGCATGCTCCTTAATCTCGTCTGCCAATTTGGCTGGCGCTATATTTTGTGTCTGATCGTCTGAGTTATCGTTCACTTGGCCGTCTAGATTTCCTGTTGTCGCGTTACTGATATCCTCTGTTTCTTTGTTGCTAGAGCCGTTTTCTTCTGGGCCAGCCTCGGTCTCAGTCTCCTTATCAGCCTCAATCTCGACTTCAGGCTTGGCTTCCATAATTGTTTCCTCTTCGGATTCCTCCTTGGTCTCAATCGGGCGCGACGCATCGATAGTCTCAGACGATGTTCTTGCGTCTAGTGCATCAACAGCCATGGACTCGGCCGCTTGTGTGCTGGCGTCACCGGCCCCAGTCTTTGTTTTGGCATCGGAGTATAGGGCGGAGCTTGGGCTGTTCATATCGGAAACGGCGTCGGAAAAGTGATCTTCCGATTCATCAGCAGAAGACTCTCCTGAAAGAAGAAAGCTATATTAGCAACGTGAACACTCTACTAGTTTCTTTCCGTGGTGAAGACTACCTAGATCATGAGCACCAGGATCAGCTAGGCCTGTACGAGCAGGAGGTTCTAGCCGGTCAGGATCGTGCGTTTCCGAAGAATTAGTCATGGTTACTTGTAGCAGGCCCAGGGAATTAGACTAGGCGAGGTCGTGATAAGAAAGAAGGGCGTTTGTTCACTGTGATGAGGCGTCTGGTGGCGTCTAAGATGGGGGAATTTGTGGCGGTAGGGGAAAAGCAAGTATAATAGAGCCAACACTGAGGCTAAAAGCAATGGAGAAATAGTCTCTATTTCAGACGCTGGGGCAAAAGGCTACCGATTTTTCCTAATAAGCATAGGACTTGTTATCTTAGGAGATGTGCAAGTTTAGCTTGTTGTTGTCCTATGGCTTGACGTCGTCAATTCTGGCAACTCGGAGGGAAGCTCTGAGCAGGGATGCTGATGTCGTTGTAGTGGGGAGCCTATTAGTATACAGCCACACTGTTACGCCACAATAATTGCTCAAATTATTTCTTGGAGAATGTGGCGCTGGTATCCTGCTCCTGAAGAACGCGAGGCAAGAAGAGCCTATTTGGGAAGCTCCAATGAAAAAATACACTTGGGTGTTATAGCTTAGCAACGTCAAGGAAGGGAAAAAAAAAGTTAGAGCAGTTGCTGTTTACCTTTCGGCCTTGGATAAATCAGCAATTCGTTGTTTAAAGGATTTCTATATTTTTAATTCTTTTATTTCCTCGGGTGAAGCCATCGCTGTTCCATCGACAATTCACGACGTCCATTAACTTGGCGGTGTTGCTCTGTTGTTTTCTTTTTTGCTGTTTAAAACCCACCAAGCGACGATCGATTCCAATATCTGCTTTGCGACGCGCCGCAAAATTATTGTTTGCGTTATTCAGCCTTGCGCCTTTAGAACCACGATCACGCCCTTCGATACGTCTGATCGCTTCCACCATCTCTACTCTCTACCGTCTTGCCATATTCCATAGACCACAATGAGTTTCAACTTTGGTACTTCTGCTGCCTCTGGCACATCTTCCACTCCGGCTCCAGCTTTCGGTAGTGGAAATACAACTTCTGGTAGTACTGGTGGCTTTACATTTGGAAAGCCTACTACTCCAGCAACCCCCGCAGCTGGCAGTGGTAGCGGTCTATTCGGTTCTGCCGCGTCTTCTGGTGGTGGCCTCTTTGGTGGTTCTGCGACTTCAGGCACTTCTTCAACGCCTTCAACCTCAGCACCAGCCTCCGGTGGTCTCTTTGGTGCCACAGCGTCCACTACGCCTGCTGCTTCTTCCGGTGCTGGTCTCTTTGGTGCCGGCGCTAAGGCTGATACTACCACTACCTCTGTTCCCGCTACTGGCGGCTTGTTCGGCGCTAGCTCTACGCCTGCTTTTTCTGCTCCGGCTGCTACTGGCAATATATTTGGCGGTGCTACCTCTGGAACCTCTACTACTTCTACCACCACCCCTACTCCCATATTCGGTGCTGGAGCTGTCAAGCCCGCTGGTCTAGGAGGCTTAGGAACTGGCCTTGCTACTCCTGCGAAGCCTGGCTTTTTCGGTACCAACTCGACTACGCCTGCTGGTGCCCCCCCTACCACTAAGCCCTCTGGTCCTTCATCTTTAGGCCTTTCTAGTACTACTGCTTCAGCTACTCCTACTACTGCACCTACTACGTCAATTTTTGGAGCGGCTGCTGCTAGCACCACTCCTGCTACTTCTGCACCGCCTGCCTCTGGAGGTTTGTTCGGTGCAAAGCCTGCTGCTGCTCCTGCCACTGGTAACTTCTTTGGAAACAAGACTGCTGAAGCTACTACTACTAATACCAGCACTGGCACTACTGCCACTACTACTGCCACTTCAGCTCCTACTACCACTGCTGCTCCTAGTTTGTTTGGCAGCAAGCCTGCCGGTTCTACACCGGCAACCACGGCGGCTGCTGCTACTTCTGCCGCCACTACTACCACCGCTGCTGGTGGTTTGTTCGGCGCTAAGCCTACAGAAAACGCTACTACGACTAGCACCATTGCCCCCTCTAAGCCTGCCTTATCTTTTGGTTCTCTTGGTACTACAACTCCAGCCACCACCTCTACGCCTTCAACCGCCGCGACTACAACCACTGCTGCCGCCCCTGCCAAGCCAATGTTTGGCGCTCCTGCCACCACCACCGCTACCAACCCCACCACTACCACGACATCCAATGCCCTGGGTGCTTCAACTGTTGGCCCCGCGTCGCAACTCCCCCGACTCAAGAACAAATCGATGGATGATATCATCACCCGCTGGGCGTCCGACCTCACCAAGTACCAGAAGGACTTCAAGGACCAAGCCACCAAGGTCGCCGACTGGGATCGCCTGCTAGTTGACAATGGCGAAAAAATCCAGAAGCTATATCTCAACACGTTTGAGGCCGAGAGGGCTAGTAATGAGATTGAAAAGCAGCTGATGGCTGTCGAAAGCCAGCAAGACGAGCTTGAGGCGTGGCTTGACAAGTACGAGGGTGAAGTCAAGGAAATGGTGTCGCGGCAGTACGGTGCCAATGACCAGCTTGGTGGGCCTGATCAGGAAAGAGAACGCACATATAAGCTGGCAGAAAAACTATCGCAAACGCTAGACGAGAAGAGCCATGATCTGGGCAAGATGGTAGACGAGATCAACGAGATTTCATCAACGCTCAGCAAGAGCAGTCGACCGGAAGACCCTGTAAGTTTTATTTTCTTTGTGTTGCCCACTATCTCAGCAATGTATCATGCATTTGCCTGCCGCTGGTTCCGCTTGAGCTTCAGTTTTTACTAACCAATTTCTCTTGCCTCCGTCCCCGTCTCTAGGTCAGCCAAATTGTCAGAGTACTCAACGGTCATCTCAGTCAGCTACAGTGGATCGACACCAACGCCGCAGCACTTCAAGCCAAGATTGCGGCAACCCAAAAGGCCGGCGGAAACCTAGGCAGCCAATACGGAATGTCGGACAACGATGCAGCAGAAAGTTTTTACCGCTCATACATGCCACGCAAGTAAGTCAGGACTGTATGTTTGGGGCTAGGAAGTCCGTAGCGTGGGCTTGTATGTGCTTTTGATAGATCTCATCGGGGAGAGGGTTTGAGTGAATGCGTCTAGAAGAGGCGGGGATTGTTCTGTCTTATTTGCTTTCTTGTTTTGTTTACTTATGGTTAATACGCGTATGCCGCAGATCACATACATGAGCGAGTCTTTTTTCTCTTTTCCTTCTGTACCCTGAATGTTGTCTCTTTACATTGGCTTCGAGCATGGGGGGGGGGTGTGTACAATGATGCTGTCAAGTGCATGAAGGGCTGGTTGGTATGGGTAGACGTAATCGAGCAGGGCGCAGGTTTGGATATTTTATTACTGCATATAATTGAGTAAATCAAGCCGCTGTAGATGCATGAGGCAGGCTACGATTTATTTCTTGTCCTCCTTGGTGAGCTCATCACTACAATAGAGAAACAGTTGTTAGTTGGGAACGTTTACAGAAGTCAAGCTTTCTACACACGGATGGAATAGAGGAAAACGAGATGTCTCTTACATATGATCGGAAAGTTCCTGAAGGTGTGCCTTCTGCTCCTCAAGCTTCTTCTTCAGGGCAAGTAGTTTCTCGTTTTCGCGCTGGCGGACGATGTAGTCTTCGTTGGCCTTTTCGCGACGCTGGAAGGCATCACTATAAAGATGAAGAACAAGACGGAATGTTAGCCTAGACCAGGGCAAAAGATAACAGAAACACCTCAATAGCTGGACAGCTCAGTATATCAACAGGCCTAGGCAGCCCTAGATTGCGGAACTCACCCTTGGCCGCCAGTCTTGGACGGGGAGCCAACATCGCCCGCACTCATGACACGGGTAGATACGGAAAAGGCTCTAGGACCACTAACAACAGCACGAAGCGCGGCCTTGGAAACGGAAGGGCGGATCATTGTTCAGAGAAATGGCAAATTTATGTGTAAAGTAAAGAAAGGGAAATATTGAGCCACGATGAATGGATTAGAATTGGTATTTGAATTAGTCGATTGAATGGTGAGGCGAGAGCTTAGAAAAAAAAAGACGAATCACCAAGGATGAGAGGGAAGCAAGATGAAAGCCCGTATATGTATGTAGCTATGTAGCTTTTTTACTTGTCACTTTGTAGCTTGTAGCTTGTATCCCACCTGCTGACTGGCTACAGCTAACTGCCTTGAGCTTCAGGACGTAATTGGGTGTCTTTCCTTTAAACTGCAGGAATAGAAACTAGTAGCAATAGCTAGAATTTACCCTTTTTTAGCTTAAAAGAGGAAAAAAGGGAAGTTGCCAAAAGCGATGCATTTGCAAAGGCAACGAATTCACGCGATTCATATTCTTTCTCAGGTCTGGGATATGCTACCTCTAGGTAGACAGAGCAAAGGCAAGCTGTTGCCGTAAAAGCCACCAAATCAATAACAAATATGATGTTTCTCCTTTTTTTTCTCGCTCTCGCTCTCGTTCTCGTCCCCGTTCTATTTCCCTCTTCCGCGCTTGCCCGTGGCCCATAAAAGCAAGGCAAACAACTACGGGGCGGGTTTCACGGCAGAATGGAAGGTGAAGGGGCCGCCTCCATTGTGAGGTAGAGTCACGTGGACAAGAGCACCTGTCTGACGTCTTTGTTGCCCCACTCTGGGGGTTTGGGTTTGCTGGCTTTCCCTGGGGGGACATTGCCGAAGAAGGCCTTGTGACCAAGATACCAACCCATTCTTTATTCTGTTGTGAGTTACTGGCGGCTGATGTCATGAACATTTTTCACATCGTGGAATGGATGTGGGGCGGAGCGGAGTGGCGTGGCGTGGCGTGGCGTGGCGTGTAGTCGCATAGCATAGAATTGCATCGCATTGATGCAAACCCATCCCCTTGTGATAAGGACAGTAGTCAGTCTTTCCTCAAAAGCTAGCTCTTCTGTTCAATACGAAGACTTTCTTGATTTCGCTCTCATAAGTGGCGGAGTTAATCAAGGGAGACCCAGTGACGCAGGGAAGCCTCACTAATTGGCCTGTCTTGGTATTATTGTCGGAAAGTCCAAAGCAAAAAAGACAGCAGCGAACAAATGAGCTTGCAGAAAGAACAAAAAAGGCACGACTTTGGCCTCTGATACTCTAGAAGCCAAGAGCAAATACAAAAAAAGAGTACAGGCTGTGAGAGGGAACGAGAAGCTCGGGGGGGAGAGGAATGGAAATTCAATGTTCAGAGAACTAGGCAAGACAATTACAATGCATTGTACTATATGCATGCTTGCAAAATACACTATAGAATAGCTAGAGAAAGGACAACAAGCAAGCCGATTGAGTGCAGGTTAGCTTATCGGCAACTATGCCATCAAACGATCGGTCCTACAGAATGCCAAGGCTAACCTAAATGCTCTCTTAGGAGCCATTTGGCAACGACTCGACATTTGGTGGATGTTGAGCATTGATTCACGGGCGTCGTGGGATGGAAGATAGAGCCAGTCTAGTCTACATTCTATGTCACTGTAACCTTGTTACACATGAGGGCTGTTCCGACTTCCAGCAGGGCTGAGCAGCAGTCAGATGCCAATTGTAACTGTTGTGTGGCTTGATGGGCCTGCGTGCTATAGGCGGGCGAGGGTCGGAGGCTCTTTTAGTAGTCTTGTTCTAGAACTTAGAACTAACTACGGTGCTTGGGGCTCGGGTCCGTGCCTTGTTTCGTCGATTTGCTGCCTCCATCGTTTCGTCATCTTCCGGTTGCGAGACCGTTCTGTCTCGTCTCGTATTGTGCCTGTTGTCTTGTCTCATCGTAATTGATACTATCAGCATTGCTAAAACTTCCTTTTACGTCCACAATTTGCCCCATTATTTGGTCGACAAGTTGCACACCTGGCTGAGAATTTAGCATCGCTAGGCCTGCTTCCTGATCATTGATCTTTGCTGGGGGAGGAGGGGGAGGGGGAGGGGACGGCAGTTGGCCAACTAACCACAACGAAACTCTTGGTAGAATAGAAAAGAAGGACAAGGAAGCATGCCAGTCTTGATCAGCGTGTTTTGCCCCACCTTTCCCACCTTCTCGACCTCCAATCTTGTTTGGTTGGCCCTGTAGATGGGCACGAGTGAAAAAAGAGAAAATGTGAGGCAGGCACGAAAAGGGCATGGGAAGTTGCCCTCGCTTCCGACAAATCAAGTCGACTAGTTTGGCTTTATCAGCGACAAAACCAAGAGGAAAACCATATATTTAGCAAGCGCCAGCTTAAGGGCGGTATTGAGAGGGGTTCTGTATCCTTCGCAGAGCTTATTGTAGTAATACTAGCATTGAGCAGTTAGCAGAGAAGCCCAAGCCAAGGGAGGCGGAACGTGAAAGATACTTTGTCACACTTAGCGAATTACTGCCTAGAGAAAGTACACCCCCCTCCTCCTTACACATATACAATGCGCTATAGTTAACAGCGGCATGTCTCTTAGTGCAAAACTCGAACAAGCTTATGCTGTCGCTGCTTGTTGCCTTGCTGCTTGCTGCTTTCTGGTCGCTTCCTTGTGCCAAGTAGGCAGGTAGGTACCTTCCCTATCCTTCTACTGCCTGCCTCGCTGTTTTCTTTTCTCCTTCTCGTCTTTTTGCTCTTCTCCCAATCCCTAGCCCACTTCTTTCGTTTTCACTTTGGCAGTACTTCCTCTTCCTCTTTTTCCCTCTTGTTCTCCAACAATTCTCAACCCTCCCTGATTTTTCTTGCTCTCTGCTATCGCGACTGTTGTCTGTTTCTTGCAGTTGACTGCACATATTTCTTTTCTAATTACAACCATCTCTTTCTTAGGTATGTTCGTGATTTTGAGTCAAAAGCTCCATTTTATCGCTTTGCTTCGCTATCTATCCTCTGCTCTTCCCTCCTCCTTTGTCCCTCCTCCCATCAAACCTACCCATCTACATCTACCCTATCTGTTGAGATCGATGTATCGCCTCTTGCCATTGCCGTGCTTCGAATATATTTTGGGCTCTTCCGGAGAATAAAAAGATCGGTCTTGACTATAGTTCGAGAAATGTAAAAAACAACACGCCGTCGTCAGATCAATCCAATTCAAAAGCCAATCAATCAGCCTACTCGTTCTCTTAACATCAGCGACCCATCCAAAATCAAGTGCTGTCATCATCGATCTCTTTCGTTTTCGCTCAATTCGACCGCCCTGTCTTGTGTCTCCGCCAGCGAAGCCTCCAGCCCGATTGCGATCCCCTATAGAGCGGACCGGTTGCCTGACTAGGAGCTTTGTCTGCGTAGTCGCAAGATACCCCACCAACACCCTGTTCACATTTGTGGATGGCGACGATGGCCAATTTAGTCACCAGACAGCCAGCTGTCCAGCCCTCTTTCTGTTCTTCTGGGAGCCTGCTTATGTCGGAAACTACAGACGAAAATGAAAAAGAAAAAAAAAAATTAAAAAAATATAGTGGCGATACGCCACGACTATAGCGTCCAGCTTACTTCCATTGGGTTCGGCTTCGGCTTCTTGGCTTTTGCAATTGAATTGTTCTTTTGGTCAATGGCTGGATTGTGGATATCGATCAAATAGGCGGCGATGCAGCCAGCAAAGCATACATACATTTGGTCCTCGTACTTTTTCTGTCCCTCCCCGCCCTCGCTCACCTCACACCCTGGCTCAGCGCAAACAGGCCTATACCTAGTTAGGTCAAACCTAGGTCTGGCCAAGTCTAATGAGCTGCTGTCTGCTGCAGAGCTATGTTACCGCTTGTTCTGTGCTATAAACAGGCCAGGCCAGGCCAGGCCAGGCCACCCACTCACCCTTCTGTAGGCTACGCACAGCACACAACTTTGTGTTGTGCTGTTGAACTTGGTTGCTATGTCACTCCCACATCGATTAAAGCAACAAGGAAGCCCGCCCGCTTAGCCCATCCACTCGCAAGCCTCACCGATCTCCATACTCCAATCCTACTTGATTTGCCCGCCGCCTTGTCTCCTTTGCTGCACTTCCTTCTTTCTTATCTTTTTGCACTCACACTCCTGCACTCACAATCAATCAAGCCTTCTCTTTCATTCTCCCCTTCGTCTAATTGTCCTCCCTCTCTATTTCTTGCTGTACTCTGCCAACTGCAAGTTGCTAATCTTCTCGACTTTTCAACCTCAGTCACTTCGACAACAATCACACAATCCACACATCAAAATGTCTGCCTCTCACGACGATGCCGTCTACCTGGCTAAGCTGGCCGAACAGGCTGAGCGCTACGAGGGTAAGTTTCCGATCCATTTCGATGCCAACTATTAAAGCAATGCGATATTACTTTAATTCGATATACCACCCACTATCTGCATTTTTTGCTAACCTGTGGCCCTTTTTTCTCCTCGTGCCCTCGCTGCACAGAGATGGTTGACAACATGAAGATCGTTGCGTCCGAAGACCGTGATTTGACCGTCGAGGAGCGCAACCTGCTGTCCGTCGCCTACAAGAACGTCATTGGTGCCCGCCGTGCTTCATGGAGAATCGTTACCTCTATTGAGCAGAAGGAGGAGAGCAAAGGTAGCTCTACCCAGGTTCCTCTGATCAAGGAGTACCGCACCAAGATTGAGGCTGAGCTAGCTAAGATCTGCGACGACATCCTCGATGTTCTCGACAAGCACTTGATCCCCTCTGCCAAGAGCGGCGAGTCTAAAGTCTTCTACCACAAGATGAAGGGTGACTACCACCGTTATCTCGCCGAGTTTGCCATTGGTGACCGCCGCAAGGACTCTGCCGACAAGTCCTTGGAAGCCTACAAGGCCGCTACCGAGGTTGCTGCTAGCGAGCTCCCTCCTACCCACCCCATCCGTCTGGGTCTTGCCCTGAACTTCTCCGTGTTCTACTACGAGATTCTCAACTCCCCCGACCAGGCCTGCCATCTGGCCAAGCAGGCGTTTGATGACGCCATTGCTGGTAAGTTTTTTAATTGAAAAATATAGTCACAGCCAAGTTCTGATCCTATGTATACCAATACTAACGCCGTCTCTTTTTTTTTTTCGCTCCATATAGAGTTGGATACCCTGTCTGAGGAGAGCTACAAGGACTCTACTCTTATCATGCAGCTTCTCCGTGACAACCTGGTATGTTAATCATTACCCTATTGTCCTAACCATGTCGATTTGTAGGCCACATGACTAACACTTATCTCTCTTGTTACAGACCCTGTGGACTTCTTCCGAGGCCGAGTCTTCGCTCCCTGCTGGCCAGACTGAGACTGCTGCCGAAGAAGCCAAGCCTGCTGAGGCTGCCGCCGAGACCGAGGAGGCCAAGCCTGAGTAATCCTTGGAATCTCGTTATTAAAACCCAAGATAGCGGCGTGGTAACTTAATTGATGCGTCGTTGACAAACAAAGACACAATTATCCTCTTGGGCCCTGTGAAATTCCCGTTCCCCTATGTCTACGGATTAGTTGACTATGAAATGGACTACTCCTCCTTCCCCCTTTCCCTGTGCTTCGCTTCGCCCTTCTTGATGTGCTGTCTTGCCTGATTCTACTTTTTGCACCTTGGAGGTTGCATTTTCATGCCTGTTGATTTCGTCTTTCCCGCCATTGTTATGTTCTATAGACTAGAGTCATACTTTTTATTATTGATCTCACTTCAGTCAAACACTACCTGCCCTACCCATACCTGGCATTCCCGGGCATAGTTTTCTTAAGTTTACACGGCGTGTCACGAGGTATTAGTCTCAAAGTTTGAGACAGCTTCCATCATTTCCGCGTATGTCACAAGCTGTTCGTGCAATGTGAAATCAACTGCACGATTGAGAACGGCGAGTAGTGACAAAGTGAAACATAACTTTTATATGCGGAGGGAGGTATCATCTCATCTATCTAGCTAGTATCCTATCTTGCTATGACGCCATGCTTTCCATTCTCTTACATCCGGGCATGCGCGATTTGCCGTAGGTTGTTAGCCAACTCTCTCGCGCATGCTCGCTCACTCAATCGTCCTCCACCACTGCAAAATGCACCTTGAGCCACAAACTGCAATCCAGACAACCCACCAACAACTCGCCACTATCTCCTGCGTCCTCGAGATCCTGCTCGCCAAAAGAAAACCCGCGATCGTTCCCACAGCGACACGAGCGCGACCAGGTCTCAGTCGCAGTGTCAAATTCCAAGTCGTCAAGGTCGACAGCCTCGGCAGTTTGGAAACTATCTCTACGCTGAGGCCGGGAGGTTGGGGCCGTCAAAAGGGCTTTGTCATACGCAGCTTTGAGCGAAGACGTGGAGAGTTGTTTATATGCCGTAGATATCTCGTCAATAGTGAATAGTTTGACAGGTGTGGAGGTGGATGGAGACGCAGACGCAGAAGTGACCTTGTCTGGATGATTTTGTAGTAAAGCACGGTGGTAGGCTCGCTTGAGAATGCCAGATATATCTTCTTGGGAAGATAATAGCGATTGAGATATGCCTAAGATCTCATAATACGTCGGTTCACCCATATTAGGCTTCAGCCGTTGTTCAGGGGGTGATGTCAGTAAATTTTATTAGGGTTATGACAAGGAAGTACTCATAGACAGAGAGATGGAATTGAACCAGACTGACTGTGCCTAAGATGCTGAGTTGCATAAACAAAATCTTTCACGAGAAAAAAAAAAAAAGAAACGAAGCGGCTCGAGAGGTCTTATTTGCAGGAACATTTTGAGTAGCAAGAGGTCCATGATAGTAGTGGGGGATCCACATTAGTCATTAGGCGGCCACTAGAATTTGTTATCACCCTTACGGCCAAAAGCTAAAGCATACAACATTTAAAAAAGCACATGTTAGACAAAGTACGTTTCTGTTTAAGGCACTGGATAGCTTGCAATATCGCAATGGGTGGGAAAAAGTCGCAATATTCTTTTCTGCGGTAGAGTACAAATTCCACTGCTTACGTACTTGAGGACGCAGCCGGTGGAAGGAATGATAAAAAAGGCCAAGGAAGCAACAATATAGTACAATACAAAATGGAGTAAAACCGAGACTGGACAGGAATGACATCTGGTCCGATGTGAAAGGAAACAGACTAGATCTTGGGGAACCGCTTCCACCACCGTTTGCCCGTCTAAAGAAGAGTAGAGGCTGGTTAGTACTAAACTGTATTTGTACAGCTTCCCGAGCAGCGCCAGAACATACCTTCTTCCATTCTGTGATGAGTTTGGGCATGGCAAGCATGGCTTCTCTCCGTTTGGCAATCCTAAATCCCCTTTGTTAGCTACCGTCCATTCCCAAGCGCCAGTGTTGCCTTCATCTTCATCCCCAGTGTGATCCACCCACTTGTTGTAGAGCTGTCTCTCGAAAGAGTGACCCTTGACTTTTTGGCCCACACCAGTACCACGCACACGAAGACCATGCTCAACTCTCTTTCCAAGCGTGTTGGCCGTCGACTTGGGGCCCTCGGGCAACAGCTCTTCGACGCCGTGCTCGCGGGCCATCTTGACGAGCTCCGCCTGTCGTCGTAACGAGTACACGGGGTCGTTCCACTTGCCGGTCACGGGGTGCTTGTAGTACAGGAACGGGTTTGGCCGGTCTTGTTGGTAGCCAGTTTTGGCTGCAGCGCCCGTGTCGGTCGAGCCTACAGATTGGATTATCGCGGGAGGGTACCGTGAGAGAAAGCGTAGTAGAGGTTGAGGCAGGGTTTTGGCCAAGGCCACAAGATTGCTTGCAGAGTTTGACATTTTGGGCGGGTGGTCGGTTGGGAAGAGAAACAGCCAACAAATCCACTTGATTTGGCCGGGACAAAAACTAGGATATGCGAAAAGGCGCAAAGCCAAAATAACGTTTAGCAGTTTCTTCCAATGCTCTACAAGAATTTGGTGGGTTTGGTGATGTCGAATTCTTAGTGGCGCAAGGCTGTGGCTTGTTAATTTGGCAACCAATTATATGCGAGGGGACGTGGGAAAATAGGTGGGGCCCGACCGACTGGACTGGGAATCTTTTTATGGCTCCTTTCAGCCTTGCAGAAGATGTCTCGATATGTAGATAGTTAAATGGCTAACTGCACTCCGAGACTCCTGTGCCCTTAATAAATACTACGTACGGTTGAATATCTCTCTGAATTTTTTTTCTTTTAGCCTTGTTGACTATTGACAATGGAACCCTCAGCCAAGAAACCCAAGTTCGACCTCGACGACTTTCTCAAAAAGAAAAAAGAAGCTGAAGAAGCTGCCCGCAAGCCCAGATGGATTCCCAAGGCCCAGCGCGAAGCTCTGGCTAAGAAGCAGAAGGAAGAGGAGGAGCTCAAGAAACAGCAGTCGAAAGCTATTGCCGAAGAGCGCGACCGAAAATGGCTGCAGGGCGAAAAAGCCAAGACCCCTACTTCAACGCCGACTCCACGAACTATTTCTGCAGCTCACGAAGCTATGCGTGCCGAGCGCGGAACTGGAAAGTTTGACACGAAGAAGTGGCTCGCTGCTGGCCTCACTCAAGCCGACATAACAGAGGAGCGCAAGTGGCGTGAGCACTACCTGGGCCCTGACGTGAACAAAGAATCCAAGTTTGTCGTTAAGCGCAAGCGCACTCGTGCCGGCGAGCAGTTCAACTTCGACTGGAGTCCCGAAGATGACACCACCCGCACCGATACCATAACCGAACTTCCGCGGAAGCAACAACGCTCGGCACCTAAGCAGTTCTACACGTGGGACGAGCGCTTCGATGCAAATGCTGAGGAGCGACTTAAGGAGCAGATCAAGTTCATTGAACAAAAAGATCCAGAGACTGGCCGTGAGCGTGGCCAGGAATTGTTACGAGAATTCTACCGAGGCCGGGAACGGGCTATTGAAAAGGACAATAAGACAGGCATGGGCCGACACTGGTCAAAGAAGAAGCTGTCGGAGATGAAACAACGAGATTGGCGTATCTTCAAAGAGGACTTTGGTATTGCAACAAAAGGAGGCGGCCTTCCCGACCCTATGCGAAGTTGGCGCGAGTCAGATCTGCCAGACAATATCCTGCATATTCTAGACTCGGTAGGCTTCGATGAGCCATCGCCTATCCAGAGAGCAGCGATTCCTATTGCTTTACAAGCCCGCGATCTCATTGGTGTTGCCGTGACAGGTTCGGGTAAGACGCTAGCGTTTCTACTTCCACTACTAGTTTATATCTCCGACCTACCACCATTAACGGAGGCTAACAAAAACGACGGGCCTTACGCACTTATCATGGCACCGACACGTGAGTTGGTGCAGCAAATTGAAAAGGAGGCTCGGCGGTTTGCCCGGCCAATGGGCTACCGTGTTGTTAGCATTGTTGGTGGTCACTCCCTTGAGGAGCAGGCCTATGCGTTACGAGACGGCGCGCACATTATCGTGGCCACACCTGGTCGTCTTGTTGACTGTATTGAACGGCGGATGATTGTCTTTGCGCAATGCTGCTATGTGATCATGGACGAAGCCGACCGCATGATTGATTTGGGGTTCGAGGAGCCCGTAAACAAGATTCTAGATGCCCTGCCGCTATCCAACCAAAAGCCCGACACTGAGGACGCCGAAGACTCGCTAGCTATGAAGCAATATATCAGCGGTCGCGACCGATACCGGCAGACGATGATGTACACAGCTACTATGCCGGCACAGGTAGAGCGTATTGCCAAGAAATATCTCCGGCGACCGGCAATTGTTACGATTGGTAACGCTGGCGAGGCGGTAGATACGGTAGAGCAGAGAGTGGAGTTTGTATCTGGCGAAGACCGCCGCAAGGCGCGTCTCAAGGACATTATCATGTCACACCAGTACGCACCGCCTATTATCGTGTTTGTCAACATCAAGCGTAACTGTGAGACAGTTGCGCGTGAAATCAAGCACATGGGTATGTCAGTGGTCACATTGCATGGTAGCAAAACACAGGAGCAGCGAGAAGCAGCTCTGGCATCGGTCCGCAACGGCCAGACGCAGATTTTGGTTGCTACCGATCTGGCGGGTCGTGGTATTGATGTGCCTGACGTCAGTCTGGTCATTAACTTCAACATGGCTACCAATATCGAGAGTTACACGCATCGTATTGGACGTACTGGCCGTGCAGGCAAGAGTGGTGTGGCCATTACGTTTTTGGGTAACGAGGATTCGGATGTGCTGTACGACCTCAAGCAGATCCTATCCAAGAGCTCTATTTCCAAGGTGCCAGATGAGCTGAGACGCCACGAAGCGGCCCAGCAAAAGCCAAATCGCATGAAACAGCAGAAGCCACTAGAATAGAGAGATGTGGGTGGGGCTAAACAGGCTTGTTGATTGAGCAATGCTAATGGACGTGTGTTGTTTGTGGCTGTGGCGGTGGCTTTGGCCGTTGTGGTGGTATTGCTTTTGGGGTCTGAGATAAAATTACTATAACAGTAGCAGAGCAATACAGTGCAGATATACTGTAGTACACTGGTGCAATTTCTTCATGTGCATGCACAATACAGGGACAGGATTGCGGAGGAAGGAACTAGACTCGGCGGTTTGTTGCATCTTATCCACTCCGGGTCGGCTCTTGCCTTCTTTGTGACTTGCTACCGGCCCCTTCCTTGCCTGTTTCCTTCCCTTTTTCTAGCGCTACTACTTTGCGCGGGGGGGTTTGCCCTCATTCTTCCGACGTCTTGCAGTCCATCTGATAACGAAAAGCCACATTCATGTTTGTGGCCTAGGAAAGAGCGAAAGTAGCCACACCGCATAATAATAGCAGGAAGGTACGACGCATCCGGGGCCGGCGTCTTGCTAGGCTATGCTGTAGTGGTATTTTTTCTCTTTTTCTTCTCCTTCATCGGCACTATTGCTTCGTGTTAGGCCTGATAGTCCTGAAAACTGCTTCCCTCCTTTTTTTCCTGTCCTAACTTTTCTACAATTTCATGTTTTTCTCGCCTTATTTTGTGCGTGCTGTATTGTCTTGGTAGTACAAACTGCGGGACATCGAAGCCCTGGCATCGGAGCAAATGAAGACATGCGCCCTTTCTCAGTCATTTTCAGTCATCTCAGACAAATCCTCATAAGAAAATTCCTGCTGCTCGTCGTCTTGCGCCCTTCTTTATTCCAAATTCCCAGGATTCCTGTCTCAGCGTTTATTTTTCCATCTTTCCTACCCTTCGTCTCAATCACGAAAAGAAGCCACGATCACCACATAGACACTTACGCACTCACCACTCCGTCACCACCAGCCACCCCTAAACGGGCCTCATTCACCGGCCTTCATTGGTAACTAACACCAAACCCACTGGCAAAACGTGGGATCTCCACTTTTAGCCATAGCTCAAATAGCGCTCTGGATCCTCCCTGGTCAAAGTCGTCAAATTTCCTTCCACCATTATTTTTGATTTGGCTACCTACTCTTGCTCTTTTTTCCCTCCCTCCCTTTGTTTGATTCTCCTATTGCGCTCGTCCTTGCTCTCGAGTAAAAAAGGAAAAAAAAACGCCTGAAAAAGAAGAAGGAAAGAGAGAGACGCGCGCATCTGGAAGCCATGGACGCCCTAACAAGACAACAATCTAATGCTGATCTCTCGCCAAGCCCAGAGCCGTCATCTGGTGCTATCCGTGTAGTGGAGGATCTGGCTTACGGCTCGGTATGTTTTGACTCACTCACCCGCTGCTGTTCCCCTTTTGCCTTATCAGCAGATATTAACCCTCGCCCGCTCTCTCTAGGCAGCTGGAATCGTGGGGAAACTCATCGAGTACCCGTTTGACACAGTCAAGGTGCGCTTGCAATCGCAGCCCGACCATCTGCCACCGCAGTACAAAGGCCCAATTGACTGCTTCAAACAATCGATTCGTGCAGATGGTGTTGCCAGCCTGTACCGCGGTATTAGTGCCCCTTTAGTTGGTGCTGCAGTAGAAAACAGCTGCCTTTTTTTCTTCGAGGGCCTGGGACGGTCTCTGATGTACGATTATGGATTTGTAGGCAAAAATGAACCATTGGCTCTTGGCGCACTGTGGGCTACCGGTGCCTTTTCTGGCGCGTGTACCTCTGTTGTCTTGACGCCCATAGAGCTGGTCAAATGCAAGATCCAAGTGCCAGACTCGAGCTCAGCAACGGCGAAACAAAGCCTACGTCCCATGTCCGTCATTAGGGAAATTTACCGGCACAGCGGCGTGCGCGGGTTTTGGAATGGCCAGATGGGCACGCTGATTCGTGAGGTGGGAGGGTGTGCTGGCTGGTTCGGCGCAAAGGAGACAGTGTCCGAGTTATTCTACCACCGCCGCGAAAGCTTGGAGCGAGTATCAGGCCAGGCGGTATCACCACGCACGAAAGCATTGCCACTGTGGCAGCAAGCATTGGCTGGTGCAATGGCAGGCGTTACATACAACTTCTTGTTCTTCCCTGCCGACACAATCAAGTCGCGCATGCAAACTGCCCCTATGACTCCAGGTGCTCAACCACGCTCGTTCGGGCAGGAATTTTTAGCGGTGTGGAGACAGATGGGCATTCGGGGTCTGTACAGAGGGTGTGGCATCACGTGTCTCAGGTCAGCCCCAAGCTCAGCGTTCATCTTCATGGTTTATGACGGGTTAAAGCGATACTTTCCCATGACCTAAAAGGCTTAGGGGGGAGGGGGAGCTGCCATGTGGTACGTTTGGTTTGCGAAGTGGCTGAGCTTTTCCGCAGCTTACCTCGCAACAACAAAACTGCTGGCATATGTTTTATTGTTCTGCATATCACGACCTATACATGTTACGGCGTTCTTTTTTTCTCTTTCTTTTCTAATGGGAACTTGTTGCGGATAGCTAGACATATAGATATGGTCTAGGATATATAGATGGATTGCTGTGGAATCCTGTAATTCCTGAATTTGATTCTTTCTTCTCTTTCGTTCTTTCGGATAATGAATAGATAGATAATAAGGCGGCGGCTACATGCGCCCCCCTTTGGCTCTTCTTCGAATGGGACCACCGTGTCACTTACCCTCACCATCTCTACCTCGGTTTCAATGGATGCGCTCGGGCAGCCATCGCCTATCTCGTTCTCTTGGACGCGATCTGACGGGGCGCTCGCTGATGCAACCGCCCACTCCACTGTGTCATCGTCTTTTCGTATTGGTAGTCTTGGTCGATATTGGGTGTCATTATGTAGGGTTGCCTAGGGTTATCCATTTTGAAGGAGGAAAGTCTTGAGAGGGCCTGCTATTGGTGGATTTAGAAGCTTTATCAGAAGATCCGTCAGTAACAGTAGATATTAGGAGGACGTACTGGATATTCTGTAAAGAGAAGAAGAAGGAATGGGTGATTATTGAAGTTGTTCCTTATCTATCCATGTCTTGCCTTAAGAGCAGATCTCAACCGATTTATATATCCATCACTATGGGCCGGCCTTTATGTTTGATGATAACCCTAGCGTTTGGGTGAGCTGGATCAGGGTCGGCAATCCTGGTAACCCTTACTTATGTTATTAACGTCCATGGGCTGCCTTACTCCATTTATGAAAACTAGTTGTGATACTTCGTTTCAATCAATATCCCACAGCCGCTTTTGCTCATTTGCATGATTTCACGTCTCCCCATAGTTATTTCGTAGTAATACAACGGCGCACTAGACAGAAGCAGGTTGATGACGTCATGTCCCAGGACTGGCAGTTGCAAGAATGGGTATATTTCAAGTATCACCACCACCCATGACTTTGCGGAGTCCAGCATGAAAGCCGGAACGACTCACTATTCAGCGTATCCCGAGGGCATAGCGGTTAGATTAGTTGGCCTTGTTGGTCCGCAGCAACCGACTGCGTGTGTGAAAAACTAGTTTAGAAGGCTGCTGCTAGCTTTCGGGATAGGGGATAGACCACGCTGATTCCATCCCGCTGTATTGCTATGGAAAACCAGTAGGTGGACGTTAAATGGTGCAAGCAAACAAAAGACCCCCATTTCATGCTGTGAAACAACAGTAGCTAGACGTTAAATATAAATAGTACAATAACCCAGAAAATGGCAGGCCTTCTTTGGATCTTCGTTCTCACCCTCGCTTTGTATTCACCTGTCGAGGCCTCAACCCCGACTCTGCATTGTAGCCCTTGCCTTGCCTTGCCTTGCCTTGCCTTGCCTTGCCTTGTTATTTTTATTTATACTACTTGAGCAGAGAAAGCACTGCTGGGACCTTACTGCTTGTCTTAGGAGTATTGGATGCCCCAGTTCTGACGGCTCACACCACCGGCCTGACAACGACCTTATCGCCACAAGTATCACGTGATGCGTTGCGTCTGCCTTGTTTTGTGTTGTGACTTTCCATCTCAGTCCTTCAATCTTGTCCGCTAAACCCATCACCGCGCTGCACTTTGACTCAAAATGGCCCTCACAGAAGAGCAGATCAAAATCATTTCAGAAAACCGTCTCGAAAATAGGCTTGACCATCTTCGAGAAAGATTACGCGTCGACGTCGACAATCCACTGCACAAAGATGTAATAGGCCTCCTAGGAGCTCTTCTTGGATCTCCAGCGGGATTCTGCCTTCCTTTTCTTGATGGAAACGGTGAAGTGGAGGCCAAATTATCGTCAATTCAACAGGGTGTCCGAAAGGGTGCAGTTGGACTCGACGAATTTCATCCTCTTGTCCGCCATGTCGTTGACGAATCTGCTGACACCGACATCTGGGAAGCTGTATTCGACATCATCAACAACCTTAGCATTCCCACTGCTATCCCCGCCAGCATCGCCTCGACATCCAGAGGAACTTTTGAAGAGATAAAGAACTGCACCTTCCGCAATGTGGGGGGCTTCTGGGAGAAGTTCTTTGATCCCAAGAGGTGGCGCAGAGAACAGGAGGCAATGCTCGAGGGGGTGTTGACCGCGCACGATGGAAAGAAATGGACGACCTTCCCGAAGGTGCGTGACGAAAAGCTGGTCTGGGACTGGCTTCGCTCTCTGGAAGAGCGCTTCTTGGACCACGCGCCGTACAGGTTCCACACCACCAAGACCGCCAACCAGTTCCAAGAGCAAAAAGGACAGATGGACCTTTTCTTGCAGAGGCCAGCTGTGGAAGGGAGTGACACACTTTGGTACAAGAATGTCCTTGTTGTGGGGGGGCAGAAGAAGTCCTACCACCCAAGCAGATTCGAGGTCGATTTCCTTCGGCTCACACGCCATGTGCAGGGTGTCTTCACTGACCAGCCGACCCGCCGATTCGTCCACGCCTTCACTCTTTATGCTTTCAACATGGAACTCTGGATCTTCGATCGGTCAGGGGCGTACAGCTCGGGTACCTTCGACATCCACGACGAGCCAGACAAATTTGCGCGTGCCCTTGTTGGCTATGCTACAATGGATGATGATACTATGGGCCTAGATACGTTAATGGAGCGGCGGGATGGGCATCGCTACGTCACCTTGGATGATGCAAATGGCAAAGAAACAAGGCTCCGGCTGGACAAGGCACTGATTCAACAGAAAGCCATTGTGTGTCGCGGGACGACATGCTACGAGACGCAGGACAGCCACGTTGCCAAATTTTCGTGGACGTCGGATAAGCGGAAGCTTGAGGTCGAACACCTGAAACGGGCGGAAGCGATGGGTGTCGAGGGCGTGGCTAGGGTTGTGGCACATCGTCAAATCACTACTATTGCAGAGATGTGGGAAGGACTCCGATTCTCCGCAGCCCACCCTTTTCGGAGCGAGGACGTTTACTTTCACGATTCACTATCAACCATGAGCATGTCAACCAAGCGCAAATCTTCAGCTGACCACACTTCTAGCAATGCATCTGGGTCAAAGAGGCGGCGGTCTAGCAATACGAAGCCGAGTCTGTACACACCTGGCGAGAATCTGTGGGAGAACAGGAACTACTCCTGCCTTGTCGTCTCACCAGCCGGTCGTGTCATCAGCGACTTTAGAACCATCAAGGAATTGCTGGAGTCTGAGCGGGATGCGATCAAAGCGCATCGGTCTCTCTTTGTCACTGGTAAGATCTTGCACCGCGACATCTCCCCAAACAACATTATTATCACCAACCCGGAAATAGCCAATGGCTTCAAGGGCATGCTCATCGATCTTGACTTGGCCAAAGTACTAGACAGTGAACCGAGCCGGGCACGGCACCGGACCGGCACGATGCAGTTTATGGCGATAGAGGTACTGCGCAAAAAGGATCACACCTACCGCCACGACCTCAAGTCGTTCTTCTATGTCTTGCTTTGGATGTGCGCACGCCAAGCATGGAGTAATGGATTCGCTGGTGAAGAGATCCCGCGCAAGAAAAGCCGCCTCCGGAAATGGGACATTGGGACATTCGAAGATAGAGCACGATTTAAGCAAGGTTATATGGCTGTAAATGGTCTTAAAAAGATTATGGCGGAATTTCCAGAGGCGCTGGATGTCGTGAAGCCGGTCTGCCTGAAGATCAGGAATATCCTTTTTCCTTATAACAAGGACATGTGGATGAACCTTGGAACACCTATTGGAGACCCTGACCAACTTTACAATCCTATAATAACTGCCTTGGACAAGGCTATCAGCAAGCTCTAGCTAATGCCAAACAATTATTTTACCACTACATGCAGGGATATGTGACCTTGTAGGAAGGAAGTCATGATGGTAAACAGCTGGGTAAGTGAATATGTCACTGTCATCTGACGGTTGAAGGCGTAAAGCCTCCATCGCCGTACTTGTCCAGTGCATTCTTATACCACATGTCCTAACCGAGTCCTTCTTTGCCAGCATTTGCACAGATCCCATCATTGCTTTTCATCACTTATCTTGCCCTTCACACAATCTAATAAGATATCGATACTGCAAGAGAAGCACTAAGGCAGAACAAGGGTGTAAGGTTAAGTGCTGTGGTGGCGGGTCATGCTTGCCATATATCCGAGTTGGAAACGACTGCTTGAGCTAATGAGTCTAACTACAGCCTACTATGTTTGAAAGCAAAGGCAAAAGGTCACGCATGTGGCCGGCTTTGATCTCATTCTTGTAGAGGCTCGATCAAGTGGCTTACGAGTTAGTGGGGGGCATGTAGGCCGCAAACCTTGGCTACAAGTCAAAGCTGTGGCCTCTCGGCGTCTTGGCAGAAGCTTGACAATACCGCAAAAAGTCTTGCAAAGACAGAAGGGGAGGATTAGACATGGCCATTTGTCGGCAACCATGTGTGTGCAATGGCTGTAGTAGGGCGGGAGAGGCTAATCGAAGGGACTTGGCTAGAGTCGAGCGACAATCTCTAAGGGTGGATGGATCACACTGCTTGCCTGCAGCTAGCCTATGGGAGCATCATTCTCCGCGCAGTAAGATCTACACAAGGCAGGTAGCTGAAGCTGAAGATATGTGCTGTTCATGCTGCCCTTGAACCGCGAGCAGATCGAATGGAAGGGGAAGAGAGAAGGGAGGGAAGGAGGAAACGTTTGCAGGATAGGAAGGAGATGTCGAGGAGGGCTCCATGAGAAGGTGCTGGGGTGCTGAGGGAGCTCTACTACCGACCACCAGCACAACGGGAAAAAGATTACACCATGCGGCAACAGCCATGCATATGGAAGGACAAAACCGCTGTACTCCGCCGGGGCCTACCCCCCGGGCCGAAAGCCGGCAGCCTTTTAGACTAGTTTACACGTGGTCGTCGCAGACCAAAAACACCTGGAACCATACCCAACAAGGACGCCTTTGGGCAACAGCAGGCGGAAAAGCCCCCTGGCTGCTGAGCCGGACCCTCAAAAGTCATAGGAGATACTTGAAGCCGACGCACACCTGCAACCGGTGATTGCCCAAGAGTGGTAGTGGGAGACGATACCAACCACACTGCTTCCGTCCCGTTGTATTGAACTGGAAAACTAGTAGGTAGACGTTAAATAGTGCAATCTAACAAACAAACAAACGACCCTACCGCCACAAGTGTCACGTGATCACGTGATGCGTTGCGTCTGCCTTGTTTTGTGTTGTTACTTTCCATCTCGGTCCTTCAATCTTGTCTGCTAAACCCATCGCCGTGCTGCACTTTGGTCCAAAATGGCCCTCACAGAAGAGCAGATCAAAATCATTTCAGAAAAACCCCTCAAAGATGCGTTTTATATTATTGAAGAAACATTACGCAACGATGACGACGATCCACGTAACGAAGATATCGCAGAGCTTCTATACGCTGTTCTTGCATCTCCAGCAGCATTCAGCCTTCCTTCTCCTGATGGAAACGGTAACATGGTGGGAAAATTATTATCAATTCGAGAGAATGTCCGAAGGGGTGCATTTGATCTCGACGAATTTCGTCCTCTTGTCCGCCATGTCGTTGACAAATCTGCTGATATCGACATCTGGGAAGCTGTATTCAACATCGTCAGCAACCTCGGTCCTCCCCCCGCCAGCATCCCCCCGACATTCAGAGGAACAGCCATCAAGGCCAGCTCGAGTTGGTACGTCGACAGTAAAGTGCGCAGGATTGCTGAAAGAGAGCTTTTCGAAGAGATAAAGAATTGCACCTTCCGCAATATAGGGGGTTTCTGGGAGAAGTTCTTTGACCCTAAGAGTTGGTGCAGAGAACAGGGAGCAATGCTCGAGGGGGTGTTGACCGCGCACGATGGAAAGAAATGGACGGCCTTCCCAAAGGTGCCTGACGAAAAGCCGGTCTGGGACTGGCTTCGGTCTCTGGAAGAGCGCTTCTTGGACCACGCGCCATACAAGCTCCACACAATCAAGACCTCCAAGCAGTTCCAAGAGCCAAATGAACAGATGGACCTTTTCTTGCAGAGGCCAGTTGCGGAAGGGAGCGACACACTTTGGTACAAGCACGTCCTGGTTGTGGGGGAGCAGAGGAAGGAGCCCTACGACAAAAGCAGTTTCAAGGCCGGTTTCCTTCGGCTCACATGCCATGTTCAGGGTGTCTTCGCTGACCAGCCGACTCGCCGATTTGTCCACGCCTTTTCTCTTTGTGCTTGCAAAATGGAACTTTGGATCTTCGATCGGTCAGGGGCGTACAGCTCGGGTACGTTCGACATCCACGACGAGCCGGACAAATTTGCGCGTGCCCTTGTTGGCTATGCTACAATGGATGATGATACGATGGGCCTGGATACGTTCATGGGGCGGCAGGATGGGCATCGCTACGTCACCTTGGATGATGCAAACGGCAAAGAAACAAGGCTCCGGCTGGACAAGGCACTGATTCGACGGAGAGCCATTGTGTGTCGCGGGACGACATGCTACGAGACGCAGGACAGCCACGTTGCCAAATTTTCGTGGACGTCGGATAAGCGGAAGCCTGAGGTCGAACACCTGAAACGGGCGGAAGCGATGGGTGTCGAGGGCGTGGCTAGGGTTGCGGCACATCGTCAAATCACTACTATTGCAGAGATGCGGGAAGGACTCCGATTCTCCGCGGCCTACTGTTTTCCGGATGAGGACGATTACTTTTACAAACCACTAACAATCATGAGAATATCAACCAAGTGCAAATATCCAGCTGATCGCACTTCTGGCAATGCATCTGGGTCAAAGAGGCGACGGTCTAGAAATACGAAGCCGAGTCTGTACACACCTGGCGAGAATCTGTGGGAGAACAGGAACTACTCCTGCCTTGTCGTCTCACCAGCCGGTCGTGTCATCAGCGACTTTAGAAGCATCAAGGAATTGCTGGAGTCTGAGCGGGATGCGATCAAAGCGCATCGGTCTCTCTATGTCACTGGTAAGATCTTGCACCGTGACATCTCTCCGAACAGCATTATTATTACCAACCCCGAAACAGCCAATGGCTTCAAGGGCATGCTCATCAATCTTGATTTGGCCAAAGTACTAGACAGTGAACCGAGCGGGGCAGGGCACCGGACCGGCATGACGCAGTTTATGGCGATAGAGGTACTGAGCAAGAAGGATCACACCTACCGCCACGACCTCGAGTCGTTCTTCTATGTCTTGCTTTGGATGTGCGGACATCAAGCATGGAGTAATGGATTCGCTGGTGAACATATCCCGCTCAGGTATGGCCCCCTCTGGAAATGGGAGATTGGGACATTCGAAGATATAGCAGAAACTAAGGAAGCTCACATGGCTGTGGCTGGCCTTGAAATGATTATGACGGAATTTCCAGAGGCGCTGGATGTCGTGAAGCCGCTCTGCTTGAAGATCAGGAATATCCTTTTTCCTTTGGACAAGGACGAGCATATGAGCGTTGGAACACCTATTGGAGACCCAGACCAACTTTACAATCCTATAATAGCTGTCTTGGATGAGACTATCAGCAAGCTTTAGCTCATGTCAAACAATTATTTTACCACCACATGCAGAGATATGTGGCCTCACCACAACCTACTATGTTTAGAAGCAAAGGCAAAAGGCCACACATGTGGCCGGTTTTAACCTCGTTCTCATAGAGGCTTGATCAAGTGGTTTACCAGTTAGTGGGGGGCATGTCGGCCGCAAACCTTGGTTCTAAGTCAACACTGTGGCCTCTCGGCGTCTTGATTGTATCACCTCCCTAAGAATCTACTGAACCTCCAGATCTCTGGTTTGATATGCGGTATAAGCGCCACCAATATAAGTCGGCAGGCATTTGCGAAATAGTTTCGTCTAGGGATCTGCTGTAGTGAATGCCTTCTCAAAGACTCGCTATTTCGAGAGAAAGCTATGGCGTGAACAGCAGTGGTGAGATTTGAGTGCCTATTTGCGCGTTAAAGGAGAGGGAGAGGAAGATGGTATGAATATGGAGAGGTATTTGTATTGTTAGCTACTAATCTTGATGAAGAGGCCGTGTACAGGGGCTATCACCTGGAAAAGACAAGGCAGACGCTTGGTGGTGCCACAAAAGGTCTTGCAAAGACAGAGAAGGGTAGGATTAGACATGGCCATCAGCAGAGCCTACAAGCCAACGTCCAGGAAAATAGGCGGCTATGTGATGTGGGATCGAGACTGTAACGCATCAACGAGGCACGAAGCATTTCATATAGCGTTAGAGAGAGCCACATCCCAAAGAGTGCTGAGACTTTTGGATATAGATTCGCGAATAAGGTCAAGTCCCCTCAGGCTGCATTCCGCTCGTGTCTACGCAGTTTCAGCGGGGTTTCGGTCACCATAGTTGAGCGCCGGATATGCTGGAGCACCGAGAGCCTGGAAGGCCCTCTAGCCCTAGCCGAGGTGTTCGCTGATGGGACACTGCCTTAATCTTCTCCGGGAAGACATCCATAATGGACTGCAACTCTGCTAACTCCTGGTCGCATAGCTGCGGGCAAGATGGATTGGGATCGGTCCTTGTCCTCTAACCTCTCGTGCACCAGGTCTGGTGATGGCAGACTGTCGGCTTCTAAACCATATGTGTGCAATGGCTATAGTAGGGCGAGAGAGGCTAATTGAAGGGCCTTGGCTAGAGTTGAGCGACAATCTCTAAAGGTGAATGGATCACACGGCTTTCCTGCAGAAAGCCTATGGGAGTATTATTCTCCGCACAGGGAGATCTACACAAGGCAGGTAGCTAAAGCTGAAGATATGTGTTGTCCATGCTGCCCTTGAACCACGAGCAGGTCGAGCTACCATGGGGTGCTAAGTTAAGATGCTGATATTGACGAATGGACGTAGGCTGGAGTACAGAGAGACAGGTCCATCGCTATAGCTAATCGCAAGGCTCGCAGCAATGCGGCTGCAAAGTCCCTAGCGCCAGTCATTGGTGTTTTGGCTCAACCTTTTGATTGCCAGGCTGCTCGCCGTGGTCTGGCCTGGATAGCGCTTCCGGAAGGCTTTAGTATTGGATGCCCCAGTTCCGACGGCGAACACCACCGGCCTGACAACGACCTTATCGCCACAAGTGTCACGTGGTCACGTGAGACGTTGCGTCTGTCTTGTTTTGTGTTGTTACTTTCCATCTCGGTCCTTCAATCTTGTCGCCGTGCTGCACTTTGGTTCAAAATGGCCCTCACAGAACAGCAGAACAAAATCATTTCAGAAAATCCTCTCGAAAATAGGCTTGACTATATTCGAGAAATATTACGCGTCAATGTCGAAAATCCACAGAAGGAAGATATCGCAGAACTTCTAGTAACTCTTCTTGCATTTCCAGCGGTAACCAGCCTTCCTTCTCCTGATGGAAACGGTAACGTGGCGGGAAAATTACGCTCGATTCATCAGAATGTCCGAAGTGGTCCAGTTAGACTCGACGCATTTCGTCCTCTTGTCCGCCATCTCGTTGACAAATCTGCTGACACCGATATCTGGGAAGCTGTATTCAACAACATCAACAACCTCAGCAATTTCACTGCTATCCCCGCCAGCATCGCCTCGGCATCCAGAGGAACTTTTGAAGAGATCAAGAATTGCACCTTCCGCAATGTAGGGGGCTTATGGGAGAAGTTCTTTGATCCCAAGAGGTGGCGCAGAGAACAGGAGGCAATGCTCGAGGGGGTGTTGACCGCGCACGATGGAAAGAAATGGACGACCTTCCCGAAGGTGCGTGACGAAAAGCTGGTCTGGGACTGGCTTCGCTCTCTGGAAGAGCGCTTCTTGGACCACGCGCCGTACAGGTTCCACACCACCAAGACCGCCGACCAGCTCCAAGAACGAAAAGGACATATGAACCTTTTCTTGCGGAGCCCAGCTGTGGAAAGGAGCGATACATTTTTCTACAAGCACGTCCTTGTTATGGGGGACTAGAAGAAGTTCTACGACACAAGCAGGTTCAAGGCCGATTTCCTCCAGCTCATGTGCCATGTTCAGGGTGTCTTCACTGACCAGCCGACCCGCCGATTCGTCCACGCCTTCACTCTTTATGCTTGCAAAATGGAACTTTGGATCTTCGATCGGTCAGGGGCGTACAGCTCGCGTACGTTCGACATCCACGACGAGCCGGACAAATTTGCGCGTGCCCTTGTTGGCTATGCTACAATGGATGATGCTACAATGGGCCTAGATACGTTCATGGAGCGGCGGGATGGGCATCGCTACGTCACCTTGGATGATGCAAATGGCAAAGAAACAAGGCTCCGCCTGCACAAGCTAATGATTCGACAGAAAGCCATTGTGTGTCGCGGGACAACATGCTACAAGACGCAGGACAGCTACGTTGCCAAATTTTCGTGGACACCGGATAAGCGCAAGCTTGAGGTGGAACAACTGAAACGGGCGGAAGCTATGGGTGTCGAGGGCGTGGCTAGGGTTGTGGCACATCGTCAAATCACTACTATTGCAGAGATGCGGGAAGGACTCCGATTCTCCGCAGCCCACCCTTTTCGGAGCGAGGACGTTTACTTTCATGATTCACTATCAACCATGAGCATGTCAACCAAGCGCAAATCTTCAGCTGACCACACTTCTAGCAATGCATCTGGGTCAAAGAGGCGGCGGTCTAGCAATACGAAGCCGAGTCTGTACACACCTGGCGAGAATCTGTGGGAGAACAAGATCTACTCCTGTCTTGTCGTCTCACCAGCCGGTCGTGTCATCAGCGACTTTAGAAGCATCAAGGAATTGCTGGAGTCTGAGCGGGATGCGATCAAAGCGCATCGGTCTCTCTATGTCACTGGTAAGATCTTGCACCGCGACATCTCTCCAAACAACATTATTATCACCAACCCGGAAACAGCCAATGGCTTCAAGGGCATGCTCATCGATCTTGACTTGGCCAAAGTACTAGACAGTGAACCGAGCGGGGCACGGCACCGGACCGGCACGATGCAGTTTATGGCGATAGAGGTACTGAGCAAGAAGGATCACACCTACCGCCATGACCTCGAGTCGTTCTTCTATGTCTTGATTTGGATGTGCGCACGCCAAGCATGGAGTAATGGATTCGCTGGTAAAGAGATCCCGCGCAAGAAAAGCCGCCTCCGGAAATGGGAGATTGGGAGATTCGAATATATAGCAGATACTAAGCGAGATCATATGGCCGTGAATGGTCTTGCAAGGATTATGGAGGAATTTCCAGAGGCGCTGGATGTCGTGAAGCCGGTCTGCCTGAAGATAAGGAAGATCCTTTTTCCTTTGGACAAGGACGAGCATATGAGCGTTGGAACACCTATTGGAGACCCAGACCAACTTTACAATCCTATAATAGCTGCCTTGGACGAGGCTATCAGCAAGCTCTAGCTAATGTCAAAGGGTTACGTTACCACATGCAGCCATGTGTGGCCTTCTAGGAAGGAAATCATGATGGATCAGGTGCATGGAGTACTGGGAGAACACAAGGGAGAGGTATACAGTTATAAACAAGTATTCTTGTAAAGACCATGTATTTTCAAACTTGGATATACCGTCATCATAGAGATCGTCCCAGAACAGAATCTTCTAAAGTCTTTCTTCGCTTAGGTTGGCATTGCCAAAATGCTCCCTTCGAGGTGTCCTGATCCTGCGGTGGACTTGGCCAACTGTATTCCAGCCAAAGAAACCAATTATCATGTTTGCCTTGAATCACTTTGGCTGCTGTGGACATAAGACCAGCAACATCATCCAAGCGAGGCATAATGTTTAAATCGTGTAGGCTAGCCCGGATCTTTTCGATGCAAATCTTGCTGCTCGTTAGGCATTTCATTAGGAGTCGATCGCACAGCAAGTTCCGTTTGGAGGGAAAAGGCTGTCTGTCGCACCAGTCAGAGAAGAGCTTGAAGCTCATGGATGTCAACATTCTCGTATCTATCGCCTAAAGAAATGTTGCCCTTTCGTTTGGTGGCCATGTAAAGACTAGGAGAATCCATGCTGATGATACCCCTGGTAAACAATATGTCACTGTAATCTGACAGTTGAAGACGTAAAGCCTCCATCGCCATACATGGCCAGCGCATTCCTTTACCACATGTCACAGTCGAATACTTGTTCTCCCATAGCAGTCTTCCACCATCCACTGAAAACTCTGGTCAGCTTTCCCATCCTCAGGGTTCGTGTCTATCACTTGGTCGACTCCAAAGTGCGGCTTCTGCGCAACCAACACAGAGAGCTCGTGCGACTCCCTCGTCATCGGCATAGTAATAAACGCATGGAACTGGGACAGCAACTTGGGCCAGAAAGCGACATGTAGCGAATTCGCTTCGACGGTCAAAGTTTCTCTCCTCCGCCGGTGGTGCGTTGTGGTTCTGTAGCCGGAATCGTGCTAGCCAGGCTCTTCCACCTTCAAACACGATTCAGCCATGGTAGTTGCGTCCCCCAACGACATCCATATTCAAGTATGCCTGATTGGCTGCTGGAATACTGACAGTTCATTTCATTCCCTGACGTGAAGTCTCGCCACGCTCACGCAGGGCATCGCCGTCGATGCTATCTATCAGGGCAGAAATGGTCTTCTCGCCTGCTGTTTGTCGGGATGCGTTGAGCTTCCGGGGCCTAGACTCGTCACCAGACACGTAGATTGTGTAAATTTCCTATTACAAGGAGGGACCATACCATGTCAGCTTTATCTCGGTCTTGCTCAATAATCCGTGCTCTCCGCAAAAGTTGGTGGCATTGTTCACATTGCCCGAGAAGCGTCCACAAAGCGGAACGGCGACATACCTGAGCTGCGCAGGGCCACTTCAACATGAACTAGATTTCTTCCTACAAAGACCAGAACAAGAGTGTGTAATAGGCATACAAGTAGGCAGACCCGAATCTTGTACATGTGCAATGTACAGCATATGGTGGAATTGGCCACATAAGGACCTCTAAAGCATGCCCGCCAGCGATGCTGATACGCCAGATCGAGATGGAGGCAGACGCTTTAGCAGACGCTTTAAATGCTGTGAATGCGAATAACATAGCAGATGACTTAGCAGACATTGTAGAATTAGAGCCATGGAAGGGCCTGACTTTCAAAACATCTACTCAGCTGGTCACAAGTATGAAGTGTGAGCCGTCTAGATTTGAGAATGTTGAGCCTATGAAAAGGAAAGATTCAAAATGTAGCAAGTGGCATCAGGTTGGCCATGTAATGACTTCGATGGGATGCCCTCTCATGTATTCGGAGCTATTAAATACATAATTTTCGCTGGATTGTTTGCCTCCATCTGCTACTACTGCTGTATCCGTTGTTTCTGCATCGCTTCAAAGGCGACAGTTACATGCGCCCCCCTTCGAATTACGTAATCAATTGATTAGGTAATCAAAAAAAAAGATAATCGGGGGCGCATATAGACATCGCCGTAGAGGGAAGATTCAATCTGGGGGGCGTCGCCAGATAATAAGAAGAGCTTATCAATCTTCGCGGGCTTTCTTGCTAAAGTTCCAGCCATTCAACACACCGGCCCCAGCGCAGAGATACGACGCAAAACCCAACCATGCTACGTAAGGCACCATGCACCAGCCAGAAATAGTGTCAAGTTGACCCATGGTGTATACAAGACAGCTGTTTATGCCCACCAAAGACACGATATCAACAGTAGCCTCAATGGGGCGGTGAGCCACGAAAAACAGCGGCATCCAGATGACATTAAGCCCAAGCTGGACAGTGTAGAGAGTGGCGCATTTACGAGCTAGGGTCATATCGGACGCCAGGGGGGACGAGAGGCCCGCGGTGATAGCACGATTAGCTGCATAGCCCATGAGGCTGCGTGGACTGTCAGCTAGATCCTTTACTTTTTTAGGGCTGCGAAAAAACATAAAAGAAAGACATACGCATACAACCCAGTCCAGGCGATGGGAAAGGCCTTGGGCGGCGGCATACCGGGCGGCTGTCTAATCTTGAGCGCAGCGGCTCTCTTGTTCCGTGCGGCTAGCATGAGGAGTAGAACGCCATTAGCATGAGGCTCTTCGCCTGGGAAGATTGTTCAATTGGCCAACAGAGAGCCGCTTACGAGAGCATGTGTGGCCAGTAATACCGCCGAGAACAATGGGCAGAAGAATACTGGCCGCTTGGTTCGTGAAGACCGCGTCGGGGATGTTCAGAGATGGTATGAATGAGGTCATTGTGGTGGCTGGCCTGATACAGGCTAAGTTTGTAGGCAACAAGGACCTTGTTAGCGATAAAGATGTTTGGAAGGGCGAGCACGCTGCATGTATGTGTGGATATGTAAAGGGAGAAAGCGCATCAAGCTTTATGATTGGCTAGCATGGGCTGTAGTCGAATGCAGCAGGCTTGGAGCCCAAGCTAAAAAGCAGGCGGAGGGGCCGTGCCAGCACACATATACATGTATGAGCAAGCAGTGATAATGACTTACATGTATACCGTGCCTACCTACCTACGTATTATCGATGCATGATTGCATTGCATTGTCTATGAAGAATGAGCTTTTAAGGCGTCATGCAGGTACAGAAATGATGAGAAGGAGAGTCACTGAGTGGCACAGGGGACATCCAGCAAGAGGTAACTACCCCTAGTTCTACACTCAGTTGTGCCTGAATTTTTGTTTATCTTTTCTCCAGCAAGCAGCCATTCGGAGCTGACTGGTTATTGCTAAAACTGTTGCGTTGCAGTTACGAGCCTCCGGCATGTTCAAGCATGTTAGACCCACAGCGTGATCGGCAATGCGCTCCACAGCTTTGGGCCCCCCCGTCCCTTAATTCTCCACTCTTTTATCCCATTAGACACTGGGAAGAAGAGTGCCCAGAGCCAAAGGCCTTGAACGAAAGCGAGTGCGTAATTGGGGCTGTCTGTGATTCAGCCGATATTTACCCGCCGGAACGCGTTTTTATTGTTCTTGCTTGAATGGAAGAAGGAAGTTGCTGAATCTGGTACTATGTGTAGTGTTTTTTGTTGACTGCCAAACGCTCATAGGCAACTCCCTTTCCAGTTATTATCCTTTGAAATAGGCAATTGCGCCTGGGTCGCTGCCAGCCACAACTAAACCTTGCCAGGTCTTTTTCCCTTTGTTTTCTTCGTTTATTTAATTCTTCCTTTCTTTTCCTTCGCTCTACTCAGAACATCACCACCAAAAAAACCATCACGATCTTTATTGGAAGGTCTTGAACCGTTTTACTTATATTTTCTTGCTCGTTGCTTGGCTTTCAGCCCATCGCCGCTGTCCAGTTCATCGAGAAGCGCCTATTGTTTTATTATCTCTGCAAAGCTTCATCGCTTTTTGGCTTCTGCACCACTATCTTCGCCATTCTCTTCTTCCAAACCAAGTTCGTTCTCCCCTCTAAACCTCTGAAATCTTCCTTTTTCATCGCTCTCTCATCACCTTTTCTTTATCTTCTTTATCTCCTCCCTCTTGTGCAGCCTTGTTTCTTTTCGCGAAGCGCGCCTCTTGTATCTCGTGTCTTTTGTCCTCCCCCCTTCTCTTTTATCTTTCCTAGCTTTAGATTGTCGCTGTGTTGCTTGTTGCTATCCAGCCTTTTGTCTCCTTATTCTTTTTCTTTCTCACAATGGCCTCTGCGACCGTGGGTTTTTTTCTCTCTTCTCTTCCTCATCCATGAGATGATGGATTTTTTCTTAGATAATTCTGTTTCTCTTCCTGATGGCCGGCTATCGTTTGCCTTTCTGCGGCAACGCGCCAGCAATCATTTCTTTTTCTCTTCCATCTTTTTTTTTTCATATTTCTTTTCTTGGTCGCGGATTCATTTCATTTCTTTTTCTCTTTCTTGCCTTCTTGACTCTCTTGGTTCTTTCTACTCACCACTTCATTTCTTGGCTCACTTTCTCTAACTTATCGTTGCTTGCCGCCCCAATTAGGCTTCTGTCTTTTTCTGTCTTGGTTCCCTATACCACCACAGCCTGTGTTTGTTGCCCCCTAGGACTATCAAATAACCCTCCTAATTTGCTTGTCCTCCCTACGAATCGCGACCGACTCGACTTTTACATACTCGTCGACCTATTGTCATTGAACTGTGCATAGTCAGTTTTTGTGGACGTCCAATCGACAAAATATTGAGGCCGTTTCAGCCATGGATAGCTACTATCGCGACTCTGGCCGCTCGCCCCATGATCGTATGAGATCGCGCGACCCTATCAGATCAAAAGAAGAGCGTGGCTCACCTGGCTATTACCGCGACAGAATGCGTTCCCCGAGTATGAATACCCTCAAGCTTGCTTCTTTGTTTCCCCTTGGTCGCAAATGACGAAAATACAGCATTTCTTTTTCCACCAACCCCAGTCAAAACCCCTGACTCGTCTTCTTCCCGCATATTTCATCACTTCTAATCATTTTTTTTTTCTTTTTTTAGTTCATGAGCGCGGGCATCGTAGAAGATCGCGCTCGCCCGGAAGTGGCGGAAGCACCGGCACCTCTGGTCTCGACAGATATGAGCCCCGAGGGGGCAGTCGTCGTGATGAATACGCCTCTCGCGACCGCTCTGACCGTGGCGACGACCGCTCATCGCGTCGTATGGTATCACCTCCAGCCAATATCGATCGCTACGTCCCAGGACAAGAACCCGCCGGTAGTGCTGGGATAACCATAAACCCTGTACCCGATCCGTCCAAACTGCCTTACCAAGTTGGCTTTTCGTACTATGGGGAATGGTGGCGCTTCAATGAGAAAATCAAGGAAGAAAAAGAGCGCATACGCACAGGACGTCGTCGTGAACCCGACCGCAATAAAAGCCCCCGCGACATAGCAGAAGAGCGCGAGCGCGAAAAGACAAGAATCCAAATGGCTTACGACAGCTACAAAGAAGAGCTTCAAGCAAAGATGGCGCGTCATTTTGTTGCCGAGCACAAGAAGGAGCAATGGTTCAAAGAACGCTATGATCCTCCTACACGTGATGAGTTCCGCGCTGCTTTGGGCGAATTCCGCCGTGGCGCATATGCTCAATGGGAACAAGACATGGACGCGGGTGTTTTTGACAGATTTTCTCTAGAAGGCATCAACAAGGGCGAACAAGGAAATGCTGTAGCTCAAGAAAAGGAAGAGGGCGAGGCTACTTCTAGTAACGAAGTCCTTGGTGTCAGTGACTTGGTACCTGTACTTGGAGCTGATATTCGCGATGAAAATCTGTATCAACCCACTCTACTCATCAAAACTATTGCCCCTCATGTCAGCCGCTCCAACCTGGAGAGCTTTTGTAAAGAGCACCTTGGTGATGGTGAAGGCGGCTTCAAGTGGCTTTCCTTGTCAGATCCTAATCCCAGCAAGCGGTACCATCGGATTGGATGGGTTATGCTTCATCCCGCTCCTGAAGTCTTGACAACCATTGACCGTGCGGATCCTCGTGACGATGATGAAGATATGGATGGCATCAAAACTTCTGCCCCTGTTCAAAGTACTGCAGAAAAAGCCCTCGAGGCCATCAATGGCAAAACAGTCAAGGATGAAGCGCGTGGCGACTTTGTTTGTCACGTTGGAGTCCATAATCCTCCCTCTAACCCGCGTAAAAAGGCACTTTGGGACTTGTTCTCTTCGCCTGATCGCATCCGCAAAGACTTGAGTCTGGTCCATCGTCTGGCTAACAAATTTGAAGAGGACTTTGGTGTTGAGTTCAGCGGTATTGCTCGCGTCCAGGAAAAGGTTCAGGATTTGCAGAATGCCGGACTCTTGAGGCCTATAATCTCTGGACGCCGTGCTCGCAAAGAGCGTGTTGTAGACATGGACGTGGAGGATGATGGCGAATTACACGATGATGATGGTGAGATTGATGACGAGGAAATGTATGATGAGGACAGCGAATCTGAGGATTTTATTGCTCAGAAAAAGGAACTCGATCTCTTGATTGAATACCTACGCCGTGTCTTCAACTTTTGCTTCTTTTGCGTATTTGAAAGTGACTCGGTTCACGAGCTTACACGCAAATGTCCTGGAGGCCATCTTCGCCGCCCTGCAAGTACCTTGACTCAGGCATCTCGAGAAGTTGCTATTGCCACAGTAACAGGCGAGCCCTTCCCAGTCAAGAAGAAGGCTGAGCCTATGGAAGAGGGTGAAGCTGAGCAGTCGGAAAGTGACAAGAAGTTCCGGTCTGCCTCATCAAAAACGGAGCAACAGCTCCTGCGTGCCTACAACTGGGTCAAGACATTTGAGGATAAGATTATGCAAATCCTCGAACCTGACTCGGTTGACATGAAAAAGCTCGGTGGTCGTCCTTTGGAAGAGGCAATGGACGAGGAGATGGCCAAGTTTGTCAAGCAAGAGGACGAACACAAATGGCGCTGCAAGATCCCAGATTGCAATAAACTATTCAAGGAAGAACATTTCTGGAAGAAACATGTGGAAAAGCGCCATACTGAGTGGTATGAATCACTCCAACACGAGGTAAGAAAGATTAACTGACCGTTGTTGAAACCCCCAAGTTTTTTCGGGTGCTTGATTTGTTTAGTTCTCGTCTCATTGCATCATGCTAACCCGCCTATCTTGCTAACAGTTTACTTTGATTAATTCATACGCCATTGATCCCTCGCACATTGCGCCATCACGCACCGATGCGAACTCCAATGGCCATTTCCCCCCGTCAAATGGGCAATCAACTGCTGGTACCCCTCGTGGCTTTAGTCTTCATAACATGTCCATAGGCGGCCCTGGCAGCCACCCCGCTTCATTTGCCATGGGTCAAGGAATGATTCCTATGGGTATGCCAGCAGGCTGGGACGGTCGTGATGGGTCTACAGGGCCTGTCCGGCGCAATGGCAACAACCGTAACAACAACTACCGGGCTGGCCCATATGACCGCCGGCAAAATGGCGGTCGGTGGGATAGCAACAACCGCAACAACAAGAGCAGCAGCGGTAGCCGCTGGGGCGATGGCGGCTCTGGTGGCTCGACTAGTGGGCCACGCGAGGCAGTTCAAGGCCGAAGCCTGAAAAGCTATGAAGACTTGGATCAAGTTGGTGGCGGCGCTGGTAGCGAGTTGAACTACTAAACAAGGTTGCATGGCCAACCATCTGCAAACCAAAAAAAAAAAGACGAAACTAAGCCTCTGTGCCACTTTCTTTTATTCTTGGTCGTTCTTCATCGTTCTTTTGTCTGTCTTGGTCTCGTTTTTTCCGGGGCCTTGGAAGAGAATAGGCCTCCTAGCGAGTCAATCCTCCTTTGCTTGTTTTGTTCTTGAGTGGTCGGCTTTTTCCAGTCTGCCTGCTTTTTTGATACTGTTGATTTTATCTTACTCTGGCTGTTTATCAAGCCCCTCTACTGCTATTTTCACTTGCCCTTTATATCATCTTCATCTTGAATTTTAATTCATTCCGCATTATTTGCCCAGGACCTAAAACCTAGAGTCGTGAAACCCCTCGAATCAAAAAATGATGCCTGTATACGTAACTTGACTATGGCGGCTACCTAGCACAAGCAAATAGTGAGTGAAAAAGTGGCCGGCGCTGACTACATCAATACATGGATAGAAAGCTGTAGTTAGCTAGACGCATTTATAGTATATTTCCTTGTATTTGGTCTTCACTTTCCCCCCCCCCCACGGTGAACCGCCTCCAGAGTGTGGCAGTGTTATTCGTTGTAGTGATGCATGCAAACCAAAGCTTTCTATAGCGGAGCGCCTACAGCTGCACCCAGGTCCCGGCCCCCCGGTTCTTGGTAAGTTTAAGTTTAGCAAGTAGTTGCCCAGTATCAATCTTGTGCTACCACGCCCCACCTACCTGTTAAGGCGTAAAACATTAATAACCTATTTAATGAGCCCTGCCTGCTAGCATAATACGACAGCGTGGGTTCCAATATCATACCCACAATTACATAGAGGACGAGGTGGTAAAGAATGAACTTGGAGCGGTAGTACTCCACAACTCCAGGTTGCCTGAGGCTAGTGATAAGAATGCAGATCTAATAAAAGACCTAAAGGAACGATTGTACGTCATGTATGAATGCATCCTGCTTTTTCTTTAGAGCATCAATACCGATGGACGTCGTCATGGTACCAATCTTCTAGCAGCAGAATTTGCCCCACTCGTACCCATATCAAGGTCAATGATGAAGGCCAACTGAGAGATGCCTCGATCGTCATTGACAAGAAGATTCTTCGTGGATATGTCGTCATGTAGAATATCAGCCTTGCACAAACAACTGTTTGTGTCCCTAGATGCATATGAGACAAGCATTCAAGAGGACAATGAGGAAACTTACTGTGTCAATTTGTCGCCCGCAAACCTGGAACATGACACAACGGTGCCTTCAAGCTTTCGCTGCGCCTATTCGAGCTGCGGGGGGCGACGAATGTCCGGGCTGCTTGTTCGCCTGGGCAATACTAGCGGGGTTTCTCTTGGAGGGGCTACTGGTGAGCTAGCGAATCTCGGTATTGGAGAAGTCTGGGCTTTTGACAGCCTCATGATGGGTTTGTTGATGACCTCATGATGGTAGTGCTGGGCTACATGAGATACACCCTTCTCTATTGCTTGCTGAAGCATGTATCCTTCTCCAATACTACCATAGGTCCTTGATTACGAGCAGTTCTCGTATTGACTCACAGAGTGAGTCTTCCAGCACGTTGTAGTACAGCTGGTTATACAACAGTCTCGAACTATAATCTCATTGCTTGCGATTTGCTCGCGTTGGGCGTTGCGGTTAGTAGTGATAGGCCTGCTGCTATTCTCCTTCACAATCGGGGGATTGGGCCCAAGATCCTCCTCATTCATAAGAAGAGACGCAACCATGAGTAGACAAACTACTAGGAGAAAGCGCCACCAGTTCCATCAACGAGCCAAAGTCGCATGGCTAACTAGCTTACAAAGGATGAATCTCCTAACGAAGCGACGTATGTCCTAGGCAGTAGAGACTTTTTTGAAGTATGCTGCAAGATCAATTCAGGCGTCTTGTCTAGCATCGCCGTCCCTATAGCTCCCCAATTCACCCACTAAAAAAAGTTTAGGCCAATGGTACGGCTTGCTTTCGCCATCATCAAAGCACGTGAAGGTAATACCAGTCTTGTGGCGCGCACGAGAGCCTTCAACGAACCTAGCGGGGTATCCCACACCCATGAAGAGAAAAGAATGGTAATCCTAGAGCATCCGTTATAATCAAAAGGTCTCATGTATGTAGCGTGGGGCGGTGGGTTCTGGGAATCTCCGAGGATGAAGCCGCAGAAGTACGGTGAACCAAAGCACCCTATCCATCATCACGATCCTGTTCACGCTCTCTGCCAGAACTTGACTTTCTATTAGCAACACTCATTAAAGCAATGCGATAGCGATAGGATAAGAACCGTAGACGAGATACCGCCAGCCTAGTATCTTCTTCATGCCTCTGGACTTGTTATCTGTCGGGGTTAAATTAACGGATGCTTGTATTTGTTTGTGTATTCGTGGTTATGTTAATATGAAGTCGAGTTAAGTACTCTTATCCCATTGTGGGTCCCGGCATACTACCATTCTATTGGTCCAAGAAAAACACCAGTAACCACCTACCAATTATTTTCAGCCAGGGAAACTACGCCAACACTTCTACCGCTATCTCTGTCTTCACGACATTTACTCAGTCAATGCGAAGCACTGTATTATATGTCTTATACCCTAACTAGGCAGCGATATCTGCCGGTGCGAGTTAGCCATTGTCATGCAAAAATTTCATTGGCATTCTTCTCCAAAATCGGCACCATTGATAAATCGATGTTTCACAGAGCCCTTTATGGCAACCTACCTCCCAACATACTAGTCAAGCCAAACAGGTTTTTCCGGTGTGAATCAATAAACATCATTCCCTTAGTCAAGCAGCTGGCTCTAATGTGATGCAAACAAGACTACTTGCAGGATCTTTGCCAACGTCTGCATATGACACACTCGTGAAATTCCTTCAACTTGTCTTTCATGGTATATAACCATCCCAAAGTACTACAGTTTTCCAGACTACCCCAAGCTATACAAGTCTCGGCTCACTCTTCCGCGATAGCCCAAGTTAGTAGGGGTTGGTAGTCAAGTATGTACTCTATAAGCATCATTAACACCTTCGCTTGTTGCACATTTCAAACTGGAGACCCCATAACCTATCTAACCATATTATCAAGACCATTGTGTGTAAAACTCCATCCATTCCTCGTTTCATCAAAAAAGGGCTTCATGTGGCAGGCATGTTATTTTGCTATCATTCCGAAAGGCAGTGTGTGTCCCTATAGAACGCATATCAACAACACATGAAAATTAGCAAACAGAGTTACAAAACTTCAAAGTCCTACTACTAGACTCTAAGTATCCACTTTTTAGCGCTTGCTTGTTTGTTTTGACATTCCTTATGTCATCCTGGTTCTCCTTGTCAGAAACTTTTCGGTGTAGACCCTAACCCCTAACCCCTTCAATGCTTCAGGCTTGGCAGATTTCTTAGTAAGGACTTTGCCCATACCATACCTACTGTGGTGGTTCAAGGAATCAATCCCGTATCAGTCCTGACTGATTAGACGGTTTTCTTCATTTTTTTTTCTCTGTTTCCTATCAAAGCCCGCCTATTCGTCTTCTTTTTCTTACACTATATTTACTAGTCATCGCGTGTGCTTTGCTTTGCATGCCATGTTCTAAGCACTAAACAGGCAAAGGTGCACGCTATGCCATCAGTAATGGACAACAGAAACCGATGGCTGCTACCTGAACAGTCTCAACAGCAAGCCAGCGAACAGCCGGTCCAGCGGTCACATCAGATTCTACGTAAGCGTAGACGAGATGACGTCGCCATACTTAATGTGCCTGATCTGCACATTGACATGAATATGCCCCAAAGCGAAGCCAAGTGTAGCCGCGTTCCACCCCTTCTCGACCTCTCTATTGCGCGCTTTGATCCCAAGACTGCCGCTTCCCCCATCTCTACCCCAACCTCAGCCGTTGCCACAACCAGCCCGATATCCGAGATAATAACGCCCTCGCTTTGGGCGGCCCGCCGAATCCTTCCCATTCCCCTGTCGAAACGAATTCGCACAACTGAAGATGCAGCCAAGAAGCAGGCTCTCCAGCTACAACAACAACAACAACAACAACAAAAACAAACGAGTGATGCTATCAAGTTGACCCCTTGCCATATATGCCATCGTCGGCCAACCAAAAAGTCAGATCTCGAAGGTTTCATGGACTGTGCCGGCTGCGGTGCTCGTGTCTGCTACATCTGCATACGTCACTGCGCCGGTTGGGCTGTTCCAGCCCTCTTACTTGACTCGGACGGGGAGGAGAGCCTAGCCTGTGTGGATGGAGACAACATGCAGAATCAATCGTTCTGTATGGAGGACGCCCCTCCTGCTTCTGCTGTTGGCGACAATAGTCACAGAACTCGCGATAACGACAGCCATGAGAATGATACATCTTGTCTGGGCACTGCTAGGCCAGAAGGTGCTGATCTAGTTTCGTTCAGAGATGGTGGGAAGGCAGCGCAACTGCAGGAACAGACACACGGATGGCTTGGCCACGGACACTGCGAGTTGGTCTGTAGCCGCTGCTGTGTAGAACGTGGAGTTGATGGGGATGTTATGTGTCTGGGTTGTCTGGCTGGATCAGGGAGCGGGGGAGTCTAAGTTTTCCCTCCCTATCTCTTTCTCGATCTTGCTCGTGTGACATGGCCTCTGTGACATGGCCTCTCCCCTCGTCGATGTCTGTTCTTCATGCGTTCTTCACGCGTTCTTCACATCTATCAGTCTATCCCTCTTTTGTTCCGTCTTTTCCCTCTGGCTCTCGTTCTTGGCCTTTGTCCTGCTTACTTGCTCTACTGTTTTTCTTTTCCTCATGATGATCAAGCCATTTCTTTTTTCTTTTGTTCTTTCCGTTCCTACATACCTCCTAAATTTCTCATGTTATCACTGTCTTCACATGTACCCTCTTGCTCCGCTGCTCCATAGCTCGTTTACTCTTTGACGTGTTTGCCCACATGCTTACGTTGTTAATTTATTCCTTTTCGTTATTTGGCATCCTTTCAGTCCCCATTCTGCCCGGCTTTTATATTAAATAGTCTCTAGCCTGGTGTTATCACAACAACAGAAGCGCCTTTGTTCTTGTTAATGTATTCGTATTTTCCGTCCCTCAATGTATCCATTGCTAGGGTTTCACGAAACCCTAAATGGCATGTGCTGGTTACACAAACAATATAATGATTTTCACATGATGGAGACAGTCCCTATGGTGAATGTTGAAACACAAGAGAGAGGTAGATTTGTTTCAAAACACCGATGCTGACATGAAGAACAATTTTACGCTGTCGTATATGCAAAAGCAGGCTTGTAGAAGAAAAAGAATACAAAAGGCATGCATCGATGATATTGAAATGCTTGTAAAAGACAAAGACGCGCATACAACAGGGAAATAAAAAGAAACATAGAAATTAGTTGTACTGCATGTACTGTGCAGTAGAGTTGAACTTGAGGTTTCCTTTGATGACCTTCTCGACTGAGCTGAGAAAATCCTTCTCAGTCGCCACGTTTCTTCTGGCACGAATGGCGAACATACCGGCTTCGGTGCATACACTGCGCAGTTCGGCACCAGTGGCATTGGGGCACAACCGTGAAATAAGCTCCCATCTAATATCGCGCTCAACCGACATGGACTTGGCGTGAATGCGGAGAATGTTGGCACGCCCCTCGAGATCAGGCAGCGAGAACTCGATCTTGCGATCGATACGGCCGGGACGCATCAAAGCTGGGTCAAGGGTTGAGGGTCTGTTGGTGGCAAACATAACCTTAATATTTCCGCGGGCATCGAAACCATCGAGCTGCGTAATCAACTCCAGCATCGTACGTTGCACTTCATTGTCACCACCAGCACCATCATCGAAACGGGCTCCACCAATGGCATCAATTTCGTCGAAGAAGATGATGCAGGCCTTCTTGGTGCGGGCCATTTCAAACAGCTCACGGACCATCCGGGCACCTTCACCAACGTATTTTTGCACTAGCTCACTGCCAATGACGCGGATGAAAGTGGCATCGGTTCTGTTGGCAACAGCGCGAGCACAAAGAGTTTTTCCGGTTCCGGGAGGGCCGTATAGAAGAGCACCCTTGGGGGGATCGATACCTAGACTAGCAAAGCGTTCGGGCGACAACAGAGGCATTTCGACGACCTCACGTAGCTTTTCAACCTGCTCTTTGCAGCCACCAACATCGCCATAGGTGACGTCGGGCTTTTCCTCAACCGTCATCATGGTTACACTGGCGTCGATTTTGGGAGGCAGCGGAAGCATAACCTGATACTTGGTGCGGTCAACACCAACGCGCATGCCTTCCTCGATATCGGTGGGACTGATTCGATCGCCGAGAGAGACAACAAACTTCGCTATTTGTTTGATATTGATAACGTATTGGGATTTGGACTCGTCGCCCTTGGGATCGGCGATGATTTTGGTGCAGCGGGCGACTTGCAGGGGTTGTTCCTCGGACATGCGTTGGCGGTCGGCTTCGATATCCCATAAATGGGGTGGTGCTAGACCAGTGTCTGATTCCTAATGGATGAGAAATGGATACAAGTTAGCATGTGAGGCCTTGTGTGTGGATGGTAGCTGGTGGTTAGTGAAGGAGGTATCATGGCGACTCACCTTGACGCCTATCATCTCGTCTACACGTGCTTGCTTTTCCTTGATCTGTTGCTCTAGTTTCTTGATAGTAGCACCATACGGGGCAGCGCCGTAGGTTTTGAGTACTTGAATATCTCTATTTTCGGGGTGGAAGACAAATAATCTTGTTAGCGGGTTTGGCCAGGACAGGATAGCGGACAGAAAGGAAACACAATAGAAGAAGATGGTGAAATTTATAGCCTCTATTGCTTATGACGGATAAGGAATAATTCTGGGCATAGCGGCATGGCGTACTCATCAGTAAGAGGGTCAATCTTCTTCTCTTCTATCTCGTCGTCGGCGAACTTTTTCTGGTACTTTTCCCAGTCTTTACCAGTAGCAGAAGGCTAGGTCGAAGCATTGTATAGTTAGTTGAGAGTGTAGACTGATGGAAGCTATGACGAGATTGTATGTAGAGAGAGAAAAGGGTGTATAGAAGGACAAAAGACACAAGCACAAATAAGGAATAACAGCCAGAGGAGCCCAATGCTTACCATGGCGACAGAAGATTCGAGGCTGCAGACTTGCGCAGCTTGATGAGAGAGATGGAGTTGGAAAACAGTAGAACAGCAACCGAAAAAGCAGAATAATTAATCAATTGGGGGCGGCCTGCTTTGGACTCTTGGTAGGTGAATATGGCGATGAAGCTGGAAAGTCAAAGGGAAAATATTTCTGTATGATTTTTTTTGTGGTGTTGATACGTGAAGTATGAAGGTGAATGAATGTCGAAGTAGACGATTGTCCAAAAGGCAAGAGTGGAAGCTTCCGTAATGCAAGCTGCCTTGGCTCTGAGAGTAGTCTAGCGCTATTGAGTTAACCCTTGTACTTGGGCAAGCTTTGACTTGACAGCTGGGGACACTTGCAAGGGGTGACAGACATGGGCGGACGAGGCTGACGACTTTCAGGGGCGGATGCTTGCTTCTCTCTTTTCTCCCCACTATTGGTGGGCTGGTGGGGGAGGGGATAGATAGTAAGGAAGGAAAGCTTCAGCAACACAGAAAAAATATAGTAACGAGGGGCTTATAGTTCCAAGTACACAGTACTTTACCCACCTTGTCCAACTTGTTTTTCAGTGCTCCCAGGGCCTTATTCGCCTGTATTTGTCCCACATGCCCACCTTGTACCTTGGTACTTCTTCTATAGTTGTGTTCATTAGCTACAAACATTTTGTCAGCCTATTAACCACCACGATTTCTTCTTCTCCTTATGACAGAAGCCTTTTGAGATACCCGCAACCAACGCAACTCCTTGATTCTGCCCTCTTTTTCTTCGCCTCTTCTTCTTCATCTTGCCTAATTAATACTTGTGCCCAACCTCTCGCTCTTACCACGTAATATCAGGAGTTCATCATGGCTACTACTGCTGCTACGCCATCTGGTGGTAACACCGCCAATGCTGCCTTCAAAGTAAGCCCTTGTCTCTGTATGATATGCTGTTGCTATGTCTATCTACATATCTATACCTGGATATAACCATTCCGAGCCGTTCAGAACAAGTCTCGTCTCAATGCTGCCCTATCCTTTCTTTGTGTCTCTATCTGCCATCTCATCACCGGTCCTGTTCTAACAGCTTCAATAGGACAAGGACAAGCCTACCGCTGTACGCTCCGCCAACATCGTCGCCGCCCGTGGTAAGTAATCAAGTTAAAGACCTCAATTTACGACAATATCCCACCAATTCTCCCCAGATCGGCAGCCTAGCAACTGGCCATTTAAGCCCTTTGGCTCGTCTCCCCATCAGTTTTGACGCGCCTACCATACCATATTAGCCACTAACCCCTTCTTCTCTCTTTTCTTCACAGCTGTTGCCGATGCCATTAGAACATCCCTGGGCCCCCGAGGCATGGACAAGATGATCCGTAGCGGAAAGGGTGAGACCATAATCACCAATGACGGAAATACCATGCTTAAGAGCATGTCAGTGTTGCATCCTACTGCCAAGATGCTGGTCAATTTATCAGCTGCTCAAGATGTTGAAGCTGGTGATGGTACCACATCGGTTGTTGTGATTTGTGGCTCTCTTCTGGGTGCTGCCGATCGCCTCCTGAGCAAAGGCATTCATCCTTCCGTTATTTCCGAGTCCTTCCAGCGCGCCGCAGCGGCGGCTGTCGCCGTCCTCCACGACATGTCACAGCCGATCAACCTATCTGATACTGCTTCTTTGCTGCAGGCTGCAAACACCTCCCTTTCTTCTAAGATTGTTTCGCAGTACTCTAATTTGCTGGGCCCTATGGCCGTCAACGCTGTCACCAAGGTCATCGACTCGAAGGATGCCGACAACGTTGACCTTAAGAACATCCGCGTCATCAAGAAGGTGGGAGGAACTATTGAGGACAGCGAACTAGTTGATGGTCTGGTTCTAAACCAACCCGTTCTCAAGAACGCTGGCGGACCCTCGAGAATAGAGAAAGCCCGTATCGGTCTTATCCAGTTCCAGCTCAGTCCCCCCAAACCTGACGTAAGTTGATGACTCTTTATCTCCCATGATGGGTTCTTGTTTGCGTCTTCTTTTTATTTCTTTTTGTTATACCAGCAGCCCTTCATCTCTACCTTAATCTTGCTTGAAGCATCACTAACACACCTTTGATGTAGATGGAAAACACTATCCAGGTTAACGACTACAGACAGATGGACAAGATTGTCAAGGAGGAGCGGTTATACCTGCTCAATCTGGTGAAGAAGATCAAGAAAGCCAAGTGCAATGTCCTGCTCATCCAAAAGTCTATCCTGCGTGATGCTGTCAATGACCTCTCACTGCATTTCCTGGCTAAGCTGGGAATCATGGCTATTAAGGAGATTGAGCGCGATGAAGTCGAGTTCATCTGCAAGTCAACTGGCTGCAAGCCTATTGCCGACATTGACTCCTTTACTGAGGACAAGCTGGGTTCTGCTGATCTGGTTGAAGAAGTTCAGGCTAACGGTGCCCGCATGGTTAAGGTGACGGGTGCTAAGGCCACGGGAAAGACGGTGTCTGTGGTTGTTCGTGGTGCCAATTCGCTGATTCTGGATGAAGTCCATCGTTCCCTCCACGATGCCCTATGTGTTGTCCGTTGCCTGGTCAAGAAGAAGGCTTTGATTGCCGGTGGCGGTGCAGCCGAGATTGAGATAGCGGCACAGCTGAACAAGCAGGCACGTGAATTGACGGGCACCGAGGCGATTTGCTGGAAGGCATTTGCCGACGCGCTTGAGGTCATTCCTACGACGCTGGCCGAGAACGCTGGTCTCAACAGCATCAAGGTTGTCACAGATCTACGTCACAGACATGAAAACGGCGAACGCAATGCTGGTGTCAGCATTAAATCAGGGGGTGTCAACACCAACATTGCCCGTGAGAATGTACTCCAGCCTCTGCTGGTTAGCACCAGTGCTATTGAGCTTGCTGCTGAGACGGTCAAAATGATTTTGCGGATAGACGACATTGCTATCAGCCGGTAAAGAAAGACGAACTACGGGCCGGGGAAGAAGTTTTGAGGGGCAAAAGAGTTAGATAAAACAAAAAAAGGATGTACAGGAAAAGAGACTTTAAAAGGAAGAGGGAAAAGTATCGTAGGGCAGTGGGGACAAACGAGGCCGACATAGAGCTTTGCTGTTTCTAGCCGGTCTCGAGGGACTGGCGATGTCGCCCACCACGAGTTTCACATGTGGACAATACGGGGGTTTTCTTTTTTGCTTATACTTTTTTTTTCCTAGGAAAACCTTTCTAGACGCCTTATATCTAACGTTAATTAGCTTTTTTCTTTTGATTTCACTCTTGCATTTTCCGTTTTTTTTTTCCTTGGGGGAGGGATTGGCTTTTTTATATTACTTGTACAGGCCCTGAGAGGAGAAGGTTTGTAGAAGCGAAAATACAGCAAAAAATGGGAGGAGGGAGAGAGTTGATTGAGATGATATATGTATACAGGGAACAACTTCACTGTGGTTGCTGGTTGTCAGGTTAGAAGAGGCAAGGAAAGACACAGAGAAGAGGTAAAGAAGAGCTAGGAAAAGAACAACAGGTACGAGAGTGTGTGGCAAGATGGAAATGAGAATGAAATAAGATTGATTCTCTGTCTGCTTTTTGCTGCCTTGTACGATGATTATGATTGACAGCAGCAATGGCAACATTCCACACACAGACGCAAATACCAAGGACAAATGGCCAGAACAAGAATATGGGAAATTGAGGGAGTAGGAAAGACACATACATGGCAAACAGAGCCTGGGAGACGGGGGACGGGAGCGAGAGAGAAAGAAAAAACGGTTTAAGTATAAAAAAACAAGGTATAGATAGATAGACAAGTACAAGCGGGTTTGAAGAAGGATGGGTGGATGGAGGACATAGACCCAAAAGAGGGGAGAAGAGAAGTGTGATAGACTAAAGAGACCAGCACAATGCAGAGAGGGGGGACAAAAAACGATAGACTCGGGAGAGAAGAATGGGGTGGAAGGGGGAGAAATAAACACTGTGGATTAGATAACAAAGGCAAGACAGAAAAGAGGCTAAGAGCTGTACGCACATAACAACGAGGGAGAAAGAAACAAACACAACGGGCCGACCCATGGCACATTATCTCATTTCATTCTCCATTTCCGAGTCTAGTTTGCGCTTCTTCTCGCCACTGTCATTGCCATCGTTTTCGTGCTTTCATTATCGATGTGGTTTGCCGCTGCCTCAAAGGAGAAAGCGCAAGCACTCGACAAACACCAAACAAGCACCTTCCAACCTTCGTTCGTGTCTGTTCATTCCTCGTCCGTAGATCCATTTGTCGATGATATTGCCTTCGTTCATGCTTCTTCATCTAGCCGCTCTCTTTCTCCTTGCTTTCTTACATTATTGCTTTTGCTTTGTTTGGTGTTGCTTCTTTCATTCTTCCTTCACTTCTGGACTGTTTTAAACGAAAAGGGTGCTGCAGGGAGAGAGGATGCGCAGGGAAACAAAAAGAGAGACTGAAAGAATTATGGAGAGCGTTCTTTCCTTCAAGATCGTTTCTTTCCATTTTCTTTTTCTTTTTACCGGCGGACCTTGTGGTCACCAGCAGGGGGCTGTAGGTGAGCTTTCTCGACTTCAACCAAGCCCACTTGTAACGCTTGACCCAGACAGAGGCGGCGAACAGACCGGCGGTGACAACCAAAACCTTCATACCCATCTTCTTGCGGTCGTCCATTTCAGGCTCAGCAGCCCAGTTCAGGAACTCGACAACATCCTTGGCCATCTGCGAGGTAGTGGCAGGGGTCTCATCCTCATACTCGACCAGGCCGTCGAACAGGACACGGGCCATGGCAATTCCGGTACCGGGGAAGTAAGGGTTGAAGTTCATGCCGGGGGCAACCTGGGCGCCAGCAGGAGGCTCGTCGGGGTAGCCAGTCAGCAGTGACCAGATGTAATCGCAGCCACCGTGACGGGCCTTGACAATCAGCGACAGATCCGGGGGCAGAGCACCACCGTTCGCAAAGCGGGCAGCTTCCTCGTTCTTGTAGGGCGCGGGCAGGTAGTCGGACAGCTTTCCGGGACGCATCTCAATGTCGCCCTGCTCGTTGGGCTCGCCAGGGTACTCGTTCTCCTCGGCCATGGCCTTGGCCTCATCGACGGTGAGCACCGTACCAACCAGAGAACGGTAGGGGATTCTGCTCAGGGAGTGGCAAGAGGCACAAACCTCTCTGTAAACCTGGAATCCACGACGAAGCCTGTCATGTGCAAGAAACAGTCAGCTTCAGAAAGCAGAAGAACAAAGTTTTGTAAACAAACGAGCACCCGGCTAGTGCTATTAGCCTAGGGGGCAGGGGTTAAAGAGATTCTTACGCCTGGTGATCAAAGGTCTTGTTCCACTTCTGGTGAACCCAGGGAAGGTGGGGAGCATGCATACTGTAGTGACATAGTTAGCCCATTGTTCAATAAGAAATCAGAAAGAAAGAAGAACCGCGCCCGTTGTTATTGCTGCTCCTCCGCTCTCGCGGGTATTTCTGTTTTTTGGGCATCTTTTTGTGACTATGAAAAGCTAGTTGTGCCTGGAAGGGCTTGGCTGGAAATTTTCAAAGATTTACGGTCGTTCGTTGTTGTAGATATTGGCCTAGAGATTTTTCGGACAGGCGGAGTGGGCGGAAGAGCCGACGAGCGAAGAGACCCCAACAGGCTCAGGAAGATCGAAAGAGCAGAATAATAGAGAAGAGCAAAGGATCAGGGAGTAACGCAGAGCATCATAGCATGATATAAGGCGAAAAAATCCCGGAAGGGCACGGAGCAAGGGCAAAAAAAACTCACCCCTCATCGGCGGGAGCCGAAGCATCGGCAGTCTCGCCATACAGATGGTAGTACCAAGCCATAGTACCGGCAGCAACACCGGTTGAGGCAATCGCAGCCATGTTTAGGCGAGCCGAGGAAGCTTCGGAGGCATTGGAGCTGTTGGAGGCGGCGCGCTGTAAGAGGAGAGCAAAGACAGACAAGGTTAGTCAAAAGAACACAGCAGGTAGATTGGGAGGGATGGAATAAGAGGATGTGTGAGGAACAAGCACGTAGATGGCCAATTGGAGATCCCTTTCCAGCCAATCAATAGTAGCAGCAGAGCGAGCCAGCTAGAGATAGTTGACAATGATGGATGGGACGCCAATAGCGTATGCATCTACATTAGCGAGCTAGTGGTATCAAGATTCCGAGGCAGGCCAATTATCCCCAGCTCAGGCTAGCAAAGCTAAGGAGGGACTTGGGACGTATTATGTTTGGTTTTATTTTTCGTGACGCCGGGTTGAGTGAGCTTGTTGTCTGCTCCAAGGTGAAGACGAGAAAGTACAAAGCCAGCCGACTCAGCTGAGGTCAGCTCAGCTCAAACAAAGCCAAGTTGGGACCCGGCCCAGCTCAGAAGCCATCAACCACCAAGCCAATGGCAACCACACAAGAACAAGTGACGAAAAGTAAAGAGGGCATGTGTATATTGTGTGCGTATATGTATGTATGTATGTACCTTGGCCACATTCACGAAGCCAGTTCTCGCCTGTGTGAATATGCGCGTCGAGCGCAGACCGGACCGAGTGAGCATTTTGGAAAAAAAAAGTCGTCGGATTCTATGTGAAGAGCAAAGAGGAAAAGAAAAAGAAAAGCAAATAAAAGGAAAGAAATTAAAAAAAGACAAAAAAAACTCCTTCAGCCCGGCGGGAGGGACGACAAAGCAGGTAGAAAATAGAGGTAGAGAGAGAGAAGGGAAGAGAACGGAGGACGGAGAAAGAGCAAAAAAAAAGTTATCGGAAGAGAAGAGAAGTCGAAGGCTTAGAGAGGCAGACAGAAACTACAGAGGTGGAGGCGACACACACAGGGCTAAATTGAGCACTCTCCAGCGCCTCATTCACCTAAACTTACAGGACAAACATACCCTACAACGGCCTTATTCCGGGGGTCATTCAGTAGGCTCACTAAAAAAGAAAGTGGGCTAGACACAAGAAAAAATTATCAAGGCCTTGTTTTATTCGCCTTCGTCGGGATCCAATGGGGGAGATATAAAAGCGGGCCCTTAAAGTAGGAGGGGCCCGATTTACCCCGATGCTCATTGGCTAATAGTCACGTGCTGCTGTCTGAATCGCTACACCATGCACCTGGTGTCAGCCGGCGGTGCGTGAGACCCGCTTTTGATGACTGTCCTTGAATGCACAGCATGCAATAGGCTGGAAGGACAAGCAAAATTACGGAACCCGAGCTAAGCAAATAAGCTGTCAAAAAATAGAGCCTCAATTTGCGAAACTAGAAAATAGAAGCAATTAAATTAAGTAAAAGATCCAAAAACTAATAAAATACAAGGCATTTGCTGCTGTAACAGCAATGTTGTCTACATCATGACCTGTATCCATGTGCATCCAAGTAGCAATGCAAAATCATAAACAAGGTCAACGCCCCTCTACAAGACGGTGTACCTTTACGGCATCATCACATTGACGTGTAACCCCAGGTCCAGCAGGAATCTCATATCAATATCATTTACGTATATATACACGTATGCGTAGGTTGTTTTCTATCGCATTTTTCCCTGTTTTTATCCTCCTACTCTTCCCTCAAGCAGAGGCCGTCGCCTTCTTAAGCTCTCTGCGTGCTTTAACAGCTCCCGCTAGGTTAGCCAGGACCGCCTCCGTATCACTCCAGCAGATGCAAGCATCCGTGATGCTCACGCCGTACTTCAGGCCTGCCTTGCCCTCGGCTGGCACTTTCTGGTTGCCCTCGTTAATGTTGCTCTCAATCATCACTCCCATGATGGCATCCTCGCCGCTCGAAATCTGCTGTGCCAGGTCCGCCGCCACAACCGGCTGATTGCGATGGTTCTTGTTTGAGTTGCCGTGGCTGCAGTCCACCATGAGTCTGTGGCTCAGGCCCGCCTTCGCCAGCGATTCCTTGGCGTCTTTAATGCTAACTGCATCGTAGTTGGTGCCGCGTTTGCCACCGCGCAGAATCACAAAACAGTCCTCGTTTCCAACAGTGCCGACAATAGCAACAACACCGGGCTTGGTGACCGACAGGAAGTGATGAGGGTGGCGCACAGCACCAATGGCATCAATGGCAACGCCTAGAGTACCGTCTGTGCCATTCTTGAAGCCGACGGGGAAGGAAAGACCCGATGCCAGCTCACGATGCAACTGAGACTCCGTAGTGCGCGCACCAATTGCGCCCACAGACAGGCAGTCTGCCAGAAACTGGGGCGAAATAGTATCAAGCATCTCACTGGCAATAGGCATTCCACGGTCCGTCAGGTCAACAAACAGCTGTCTAGACAGGCGCAGACCCTTGTTGATCTTGAAGCTGTTGTCGATATCTGGATCGTTTATCAGGCCCTTCCAGCCAACAGTGGTTCGCGGCTTCTCCAGGTACGAGCGCATGACAATCAGCAGCTCATCCTTGTACTTCTCCTTCTCCTTGAGAAGCATGTCGCAGTACTCCATCGCAGCTTTGGGGTCGTGGATCGAGCAAGGGCCAATGACCACCAATAGACGGTCGTTAGGGTCGCGGCCATTGACCACAGCAGCAACCTCTTCACGAGACGAGATCACAGTCTTTTTGGAGTTTTCGGTCTGTGGGATTTCATGCTGAAGCAGATCGGGAGGGGTGAGCGGGTTGTAACCCTTGACTGATGAGAAAGGTGCAAGGTGTCAGAGATAAAAAGCCCAGAGTAATATATAAGGACGGCGCATAGAGTAATGTGATTCTCGCTATTGGAACAACGTACTTCTCCAGTCTTCACTAGACGCAGTGTTGCCTACATTAGGATTGGGCTGGAAGTAGGCCTGTAGGACGACTCAGGTTCGAAGTTAGTTACACATGTTATACAAACTGGCAGCTCTGTCTTGTGATAGTACACGCCCAATCTCCCAGTTCACACATAACATACCATTATGAATTGAAGTAGAATGCGCCAAATAAAAGAGAAGTAGATATAAAAAGGCTCTGCAAAGTACACGATCTCTAGTTTTGGATCGTTTTGTTGCAGCTGTGTACGTATTTAATCGGTGAAAAGATTGAGCATTAGAAAAGAAGGAAATAAACTTTGTGGGGGGGCAAGAAAGAAGAAGGGAAGAACGGGGAAAGGACAAGAGGTACAAGATATGCAAGAAGGCTAAAAAGAAAAAACTCGGAAGGATGGAAAATAGATAGACAAGGTAACTTCAATAAGAAGAAAAACAGTCACTATTTGAATTATGACACACTCTTTGCAGAGCGATTGCTGTTTTTGGCATGGGCTTCTCCCACCAACTGACTCAAATTCTTCTTATGACTCCCTCTATTCCCTGCTTCTGCAGTTTCATGGGCCGAGTCTTATACATCAACATGAAGCAATGAATCATAGAAACAGCGCATTAAAGTCTAATATAAACCCAAACCCTAACGTTTGACTTGCCAATAAGATGAGTGCAACGATGGTTGCACAGGAACACTGTGTGCCATCTACACTTATTAACAAGATGGATCGCCTATACGATAACGGAGTAATAATCAACTATGGTAAGTAAAGAAATGAAGAGGTATAGGAGTCAAGAAGAAGAGACCAAGAAAAGAAGGGCAGATATGTAGTACGCAACAAAGAATATCCCAAACAAGCAGACTCGAGAAACAAAACAGACTCGACAAATGTTGATACATGAACGTTCATCCACCAGGAAAGACAAAAAGAATAGAGACCCCCAACTAGCGCCAATGTCACATAGCAAGAAAGCAAATGTCAAAACAAAAGAAAAAAGAGAACATGAACAAAACAGAACAGAACAGAGCCGGACCCTTGGTAGCCAAAACCCTCGAGAAAGACGTGATAGCGAGAAGTAACAGAAAGCAAAGTCCAAAGAAACAAAAGAAAAGGCGTAAAAGGGGATTGGAAGGAAATATACTTCGACCCCAATGTCGTTTCACTTAGTTTTTTGCGGTGTTTCTTTTTTTTCATTCGTCCTCTTATGCCTCAACAGAGACTGCTGGTGTTACTTCTGGTTGAAAAGAGGTCGTTGCGGTGGGTCCGGGCGTTGCTGCTGAGGCTGGCTCGACCTCTGCCCCCATTTGCGCTGCCATCTCACCACCCGCTTCGTTTTCGGCCCAAGACCCCCAGAGTCCGCGCTTGCCACGAATCTTGATGGCCGCGCCCAGCTCAGGTCCCTGCTCCACCTTGATGGCATCCTTGGTGGCAAGCACCAAGCACTCAAAGAACATCTTGGTGGCATCGGCCTTGGATGTGCGACCTTCGGGGAGTAGGTCCTGGAAAACTACAGCACTCTCCTTGCGTTTCTCGGCATCGTGTTCGGCATCAGGGCCAAAAATTTCGCGGAGGATGTGAACGGCATGTTGTGTACCAATTGAAACGGGTCCACTCTCAGCAGGGTGCACAAGGGGTGCAACGGTCTCGTCAAATGCGGGGCCACCCATGGATATCTCTTCCCGCTCGAGTGTGACATCGTCGAGGTTTTGCTCCTCAGCAGCAAGCTCAACAACAGTTTCCTCGACAACAGCAGTCTCCTCGGCAACAGGGGCAATGCTCATGCCAAATTCTTCCTCTTCACCAAACTCTAGACGAGGAGACTTGACGTTCTCGGCCTCTGTTTCACTTTCCACATTCTCGCGTTTGCGCTTCATTTCCACTGGAACACGAACGGCAGACATTGAGAGAAGACCTCTAAGCGCAGGCGACCAGGCAGAGGTGCGCTTTCCATGTAGAATACTACCAGAGAAGTAGCCAGTCTTTTGGAGCTCAATCAGAGATGCAAGGTGAGAATCTCGGGGCACAAAGGCCTGGGAACGCAGAATATTGTCGTGGTGGGCTTGCTGTTCCTTGATATGAGCACTAGAAAGCATTGTTTCCTCGTCGGGTAGAATAAGCTTGGGCTTTTTGACTCTGGCGGCAGGACGGCGAACGACAACCGATTCTTGTTCTTCTTCGGGCTCATAAAAGTCTGTTTGTTGGTGGCGGGTATATTCCTCTTCTACCTCCTTGGCAAAATCTTCGTCAATGTCGGAGAGGGGGGACTCGGAGATACGCTCGCGACCAAGTTGGGCCATGGAGGTGCCAGCAGGCACAACTGATGGATCTTCACCGATATTGAACTGGAAGTCATCATCCCTCATGTGAATATCGCCCTCATCATCGGCAATTCGCACAGTGTCGTCACCTAGATCCAAAGCGAGAGAGGGCTCGCGGCCCATGTCTAGAGGCTCTTTCCCGCCACGCGCGTCGTCGAGAACACTGAAAATATCGTCTTCAACAGAGCGTGCGAGAGGAGCGTCACGGCCCAGCTCCATGGTCTGGTTGAACTTGCTGGGACGTTCATCAATATCCATGCCGAAATCAAGATCGAGTTGGATATCGTCGAGCGGTGCGAGGGCGAGTTCTTCATCGAGGGTATCGCTGATGTCTAGAAACTGACTATTGCTGTAGTCTTCCTGGAGGTTGATATCGCGATTGCTAACGCGACCTTTGCGTCCCAAAGCGGCACCAGTGGCATTGGGGTCTTCCATTTGTGAAAGTAACCATCCGGCGTCGGGCGGGGGAGGCAACTCGAGGCTGTCGTACTGGGTAATTTTGTCGGGTAGCATAAGAGCTTCGCGGGTTGGAGCATGCAGGTTGGTAGTGAGGTCATTGTTACCACTCGAGCGGAAGGCCTAGGGAGCCGTAGCAAGATTAGAATATTAGACAAGTGGCTTGGGTTGGAAGACAGGAATAGACGCACCATTTTAATTTTGACCAAAGCTTCGTTACAATCATCCAACAGATAGCGCGCCTTGCGACTGTATATACGGACAACACCAAGCAACAGTTGACCACTTAGTCGCAAGGCCATGGGAGCCTGTGACGGCGTGATGATGGCTTCAATACTCTCACCAAGATCCGATTGGAGAATGTGTGTTTTGGAGAGCTTGCGCTCGAGGTTGGCAGAAAGCCAGACCCGGGCCAGAGGACCACTCTTCTGGAGTAGCGTCTCGGAGTAAAACATCGTGTATAGGCAGGATTCGATTCAGGTAGAAATGGGGGAAGCACGCTGACGGGAGTGGGAGGGTATATGATAAGATGAGGGTATACAAGAAAGTAGCGTAGCTACAGCACCACCAGCAAGGGCGAGTGGCGACGATATAAGAAACCTAGATGTAAATGGATATAGAACAGAAGCAAAGATGTGCCCTGGTGTCAAGTCGACGAAGAGAAGCCTGTGAGGCAGGAACGTGATAAAATGCGCGCAATGGGAGAGCAAGGGTGTGATGCAAACGCGATAAAAAGGGCAAGAAACGACCAGTGCAATTTATTTTCTTTGCGTGTACTTGCACCGGAGGCTGACAAGACGCGTTGCGATAGCGCCTAGTAGCACTGTAGGGCGGCGTAGTTTTAGCAGGCCTAATAGAGCCCAAGCAATAGAAGAGAGCGAGAGAAATGCGCCAGACGCCTAACAATATCAAGCAAGAGGCAATTGAACACGCTGATAATTAACAATAAGCCACATAAATGGAGCAAAATATGAAGATTTGCGACAGCGAAGGAAAAGAAAAAAACACGAGAGAAGGACTGAAAATTGTGACTGCACCAGCTCAGTCTGCCAAAAGGGGTGAGGATATGATGTGATGGTGAAAGAGGGGAAAATACCGAGGGAAGAAAAGAAGCTCAGTAACCGTTGCTATAACGAAAAAAAAGAAAGGGTCGCTGAGAAACGCGGTAGGCAACAGGCAGGCGAGAAGAAAAGTGCTGGGATCAGGCGCCACACTTTTCTTTTTGTCCACTTAATAGAGGTGGCTGGGAAGGAGACTCTACTAAGAACAGCTTTGACGCGTCGAGTGCACGACACGTGCCCCTCGTCCTTCGTCGAGGTCGTCCGTGGCTAGGATTAAATGGGGCTACGGGTAAATAAAGGGTAAGACCCGGTAAATCACCGGATGGTTTGGATTTAAACGAATGAGCCGCAGTCCTTGGCCTCAGCGCGAATGTGGGGTTGACAGTACCGTACTCTATGCCTGTAAACGTTTACAGCACAGTCAGCATTGTGAGAGAAAGTATATCTGGACCTGATATTGGGGTGAATCCTGCTGTTTGGAGGAGATAAGTAGAGAGATGTGGAAAGGGTGAAGAAGGTTTGTTTGGGATAGAGCCAAAGATGGGTTTGTATCAAACAGGCGAGCTAGACTCTTTGATTTTAGTTCATAGGCTCCTCTTCACCACAGCCTACGCGTTCTTTTGTTGAGGTTGTTGCCGCTTGTTAGATAAGATAGCTAAAAAAAAATACGCAAGTTATTGTTTATTAGCTAATTCATAGCCGCAGGCCACGTCCTCTCTTTTTTCTACCACCCGTCCAATCTACTTTGCTGCTGCGCTGCCCTGAAGCTTTGTCGCTGTATCCCCTTGTGGTTTGCTTAGACTTGGCTCGGCTTAGATGAGCCATTACCTTGCCTAGGCTGGGCTTCATAGCTTCTTGATACGCATGTAAAAAAGCTTGACTTGGCTTTGTTGCAACACTGCGTCGGGAATCCTTTGCTGTGCTCACAGTCCATTGATTAATTCTTTTTATTAATTCTCCTTCTTTCTTAGCTAAGTCGTGATATTTGGTTTGTCCCTCTGTGCTTGCTCTCCCCCTTGATATTTGAGATCTCCTTTTCTTGTCTTCATCTTCCCTGTTTCTTGGGTTGTTGTTATTCTCACCTCTTTTTCATTCGCCCCAGCTTCGTCCTTCGTCCTGTCAACTGCTCCCTGTCTTTATTCCTCTTCCTTCATATCCGTTCGATTTAAAGGCCACAGCTTCATCGCCACTTTATATCAAATCCTACATAATTCAAGCTTTCTTTTTGTTTTTTCTCCCTATTCCTTTTCTCTTTCTTCCCCTAGACACTGCGCTGTCATTATAGAGCTATCTGTTACGCACACGGCCCCATTTGCCTCTATTGGATTGGGCACTTGATCGGCATCCTGCCTATTACCAACATAGTCAAACATTTCTTTATATTGTTGTGGCCTCCACCGCTCTGTTTCTCTGTTGTCTTTCTCCTTTTCGCCCTCGTCCTATACGATTTCATGTCCATCCGTTTCTGATGCCAAATCTTCCGCCTGCCATGAACATGTCGTCATGGGGTAGTCGTGGGGCTGGCCCTAGTGACTCCCTTCTCCCGACGATCTCAAGCCCTGGCATCCCGCCTCCAGCCGCCGATTCATCAGATTCACGGCGTTCAAGGCCGTTCCGGCACATTCGCACCACATCCTCACAAACAAGGGCAAGTCTAGCCTCCTAGCAGACTGCGTGGCTATCTCTCATTTCTCCCTCCAACCCACGGTGCAGGATAAATTGGCTAACACTGTCTCGCGCGTCTTGCTATATAGTCTGTTGCTCAACAATACTCGGCCATGACCCCCGCTGAAGCTGCGCATCAGCTCAGTACGTCCTTGACACATGGTCTTTCCACAAATGATGCCCTTAAACGCCTGACCGAATATGGCCCGAACGAGATCCCCCATGAAGAACCGGAACCTATTTGGCTACGCTTTCTGAAGCAGTTCCAAGAGCCCCTTATTCTCCTACTTCTTGTATCTGCTGCTGCCTCTCTACTATTGGGAAATACTGATGATGCATTGAGCATTGCCATTGCTGTCACCATTGTCATCAGTGTTGGCTTTGTGCAAGAGTATCGTTCAGAAAAGTCAATTGAGGCTCTCAACCACCTTGTCCCCAACCATGCCCACCTCATTCGCTCCGGCCCGAATCCTTCTCATAAATCCTCTGCTACTGCCACCTGGCCGCCTCTTGAACCTGGTCCCGACGAAAATGGCGAAAAGATCACCACCCCTGGAGAAGAGATCCTTGAAGCCACCTCTACCAAGGTCATGGCCTCCCAACTCGTTCCTGGAGACCTGGTCTTGTTTACAACTGGCGATCGCATTCCTGCCGATGTTCGTGTAACCAAAGCCTCTGATTTGACCATTGACGCTTCCAACTTGACTGGCGAGACTGAGCCTGTGCGTATTGTCGCAGAGGCTAAAGTCCCTAACAAGCTGCTTCATACAAACAATCTTGTTCCGCCGTCTAGTCCATCTAGTGCCCATGACGAAGGCGAAGGCTCCAATATTGCCTACATGGGAACACTAGTCAAGTCTGGCTATGGTCAAGGCATTGTTTTTGCTACCGGTGGGGCTACTAATTTTGGTGCTGTCGCGACCAGTGTATCTGGCACTGAGAGCCCCCGCTCACCTTTGCAACTCTCTATGGATGACCTTGGCTCACAGCTAAGTAAGGTCTCGTTTGTCATCATTGGCTTGATTTCGTTTGTCGGCTGGTTGCAAGGGAAGAATCTTCTAGACATCTTCACTATCTCCATTTCACTTGCCGTTGCAGCTATTCCGGAAGGTCTTCCCATCATTGTTACTGTCACGCTAGCCCTGGGTGTTCATCGCATGGCCCGCCACAATGCAATTGTCCGTCGCATGCCCAAGGTTGAAACTTTAGGGTCTGTCAACGTAGTGTGCACGGATAAAACGGGTACTCTTACTACAAATCATATGACCGCCACTCGTGTGTGGTTTTTCGGAGCCGCCAATGCGATTAATGTCGACAAAGAAGTGGACAGCACCGAGGTTCAGCCCGATAATGCTACCCTGCGCCTCATCCGTATTGGAACAGTTGCCAACAATGCCCGTCTTGCCCGTCAATTTGCTGAAGGCGGAGACAATGCTAATCGCGCTCGTGCTGTCCTCTCATCGACCGATGACGAAAAGCACATCAGCACATTGACCCGGTGGGTTGGCTTGCCTACTGATGTTGCCATGATGGACCTGATGGATCGCTTCAAAGAGTTAGATGCCCGTGATACGCTCGGCCCTCCGGTTGCTGAGATGCCGTTTAGCTCTAGCCGTAAATGGATGGGTGTTATTATGGGTGATCAGCACAACGACAAGGAGTTTGCCTACATGAAGGGTTCTATCGACAAAGTTCTCGAAGCTTGCGATACTTATTTTGATAGTGAATGCCGTCAGGTACCTTTTGATGCTCAAACGCGCCAGCAGGCTATGGAAGCGGCAGATGCCATGGCCTCTCAGGGTCTTCGTGTTCTTGCTTTTGCCAGTGGCCCTGTCCCCGAACCTTTCGTGGATCTAGAAGCCGCAGCGGAACTCCTCTTGGCAATGGGCCTTCATCATCTGGCTACGACAATGCCTATAAAGAGTTGACATTTGCTGGCTTGGTCGGCATGCGTGATCCTCCCCGTTCTGGTGTTTCCAGTTCCATCCGCAAGCTTTTGCGTGGTGGAGTTAAGGTTATCATGATCACTGGCGATTCTGAGGCTACGGCTCTGGCCATTGGGAGACAGCTAGGCATGTCTATTGCCTCCGTACAAGAGGCCACTCCCGGCCAAGTGGCTGTCCGGCCCGTTCTTCGTGGCGAAGACGTCGACCAAATGTCAGAGGAGGTTCTGGCCGAAGCTATGCAAAACACCACTATATTTGCCCGTACGAACCCCGACCACAAGCTTAAGATCATCAAGGCCCTGCAGCGACGTGGAGACATTGTTGCCATGACTGGTGACGGTGTCAATGATGCCCCGGCTCTAAAGAAAGCAGATATTGGTATTGCTATGGGCCGTAATGGTACCGATGTTGCCAAGGAAGCAGCAGATATGATTCTCACTGATGATGACTTTTCGACAATTTTACATGCCATTGAGGAAGGAAAGGGTATCTTTTCGAACATTCAAAATTTCCTCACCTTTCAACTCAGCACGAGTGCCGCCAGCTTGGCTCTTGTGTTTTTCTGCACCTGTCTTGGGTTTAGAAACCCGCTTAACGCTATGCAGATTCTTTGGATCAGTAAGTCATCTATCGTCTCTACCCATCTGCCCTTTTTTGTATCCATTGTCCCTATGTTGCTAACCCTTCCCCCTAGATATTATCATGGACGGCCCTCCTGCACAGTCTCTTGGTGTAGAAGCTGTTGAAAAGGACGTTATGAGCAAACCCCCTCGCCGCCGCTCAGACCCTGTTCTTACGCAAGCTGTGCTTACTCGCGTTCTTACCTCAGCAGCAGTCATTATGTTTGGAACAATGATGATTTACTACCGGGAAATGCTTGCCGATGGTGAAATTACGCGCCGCGATACGACCATGACTTTCACATGCTTCGTGCTCTTTGATATGTTCAATGCGCTGGGCTGTCGGTCATCGACCAAGTCGATTCTACGCGGGGAGGTCGGGTTGTTTTCGAATTCGCTCTTCAACTGGGCAGTTTCGCTGAGTCTGATTGGTCAGCTTCTGGTTATCTATTTCCCATTCTTTCAGGACGTCTTCCAGACGGAAGCCCTTAGTCTGGGTGACCTAATTACTCTGATTATGCTGTGCAGCACAGTATTTTGGGTGGATGAGCTATGCAAGTACATCAAATATGGTGTTAAGCGACTAGGATCTGGATATTCTCAGGCCGTTTGACAAAAGTGCTTGTTTTACGTGGATTTTGTATTTGCGCTTGAATATAAACTATTTGACGATGGTGAACCGTTTGTTATATGATGAATATGTGTAAGTCTAGAGGCTTGGGGCCGTGCGTAGTATTTTAAATAGTCTTAACTACAGGGAATATTAGTGTTTATTAGTGGTCAACAGTCCCTAACTCCTGATATTTCTCCATTGTACGCTACAGTGTTTTTACAGTGCACGGTAGCTCTGACGACGTGGCCCCCCACATACCAAGCTTGCAGCTTCCCATTTTGATGTCGATAGCTTCATTTATCGGCCAAAAGCTTCAAGCTCAGCCTCGTCGTCTCAAATATAAAATATCCTTTGCACATTGGCTTTAAGCCTTATCGGCGAAGCTAAATTAACAGCATCTTGAATCTTTTACTTGCAAAATCTTCTTTATCGAATCCACATCTGGGATATGCCTGATTTATTAGCCGGCATCCCGCTTTAACCCTATCGATCAAACCAACCTAACAGCGCCACCTCTTCACACTTTTTAGCAAATACCAACTTTTTCTATGATGACTACAAGCATACGTCCACCACCAACACCTGGTCTTAGGTCCAGTGCCGCCAAATCAGACTCCAAAGTCTTACCGAGTATTCACAATGCCAGTGATATATCTGCTGTACGCACAGCCCTTACGAACCTTCAACAACGCGATGTCGCTTTGACCGCAAAGCTTGATGGCCTCGTTGCCTCACAAGCTGAACTTGCGCGCGAGCTTACCCGACTTGACTTCCTACGCGCTACGCTTGGCAGCCAGGCAATTGCTGTACGCACCATTAGCTCGCAAATGGTGGCGTCTGCAGCCGAGACGGCCGGGCGACTAAGCGACAAAGTGCGCGAGCTCGATCTGGAGAAGAGTCGTGTTGAGGCCACGCTGGGGGTGGTTGAGCAAGTTGCTGAGCTCAAGGCCTGTGTCAACGGCGTAGTCGGCAGCATGGGCGCACCACAGGACTGGGAAGCAGCAGCGGGGTACATTGCACGTGCAGCAAGAGTGCCTGAAACCATTGTACGTGGTGGCTTTGCGACTGCGATTGTACCTAGTGTCGAAGTGCCAGATGCGCCATGGACGACGCTAGAGAATGCTAAGGAAAGTCTGTGTGGACTATTTTTGCGCGAGTTTGAAAAGGCTGCTGATGAGGGCGATGCAGCAAAGGTCACGCGCTTCTTTAAATTGTTTCCGTTAATCGGGCGTGGTGATACCGGGCTAGACATCTATGGAAAGTACGTGTGCCAGGGTGTCTCGGGAACAGCGAGAACAACATTGAGGCAAGCAACAGATGCTCAGAAAACAGAGGGACTGTTCTATGCTAATGCGTTGACGAAGCTGTTTGAGCACATCGCACAAGTGGTAGATGGCCACGGTGGGCTGGTGGAAAGACACTATGGTAGTGGGAAAATGGTGCGGGTCATTGAACGACTTCAGCAAGAGGTTGATGTACAGGGAGGCATTATCCTGGATTCGTGGGGCGAAGACCGGAATATAGAGAGACGATTGAAAGACATCAAGAGCTATCCGTTTTCCTTTTTAGTGCAGAGCTTTCTACCACAACAGCAACGGAATTCCACTCCCAGGGTTGGATCTCCGGCAATGGGCTCAGCAGCAAATGCACAAGATAGCGAAGATGAGGGTGTCAACATGAAGGGAGTTGATGCTTTGCTGGGGGAGATTTCTGTGATGCTCAGCCGCTGGGCATTATATACGAGATTCTTATCTGCAAAGAGCAAGGTACGCAACAACAGTAAGCCCTGGGTCGTTTCAGTTTTATTCAAGTTAACTAACCATTTCCTACAGGACCCTACCGCTCCAGACGATGCCAGCCTGGTTCTTCCGGATGTGCTGGTCAAGTCCAATATCAACAAAAAGATTGCTTCAAAGCTTACGACGCCTTATAACATCATGTCGACCTTCTTCTTTCGACGTTCTGTTGAAAAGGCTTTTCAGATGGACGAGTACCCGACCGGCCTTACTCTCAATGCCTCAAAAACGCTGGGCAGCAGTCCGCCATTTATCATAATGGCAGTGGATGACATTGTCTTCATTGTGAACGCTGTAATAGAAAAGTGCCTGTCGACGTCACAAAAGGATATTGTTGCCTCCGTCATACCTACCGTGGCTCGTATTCTTGGCGCTGATTTTGTGGGCATGATACAGCGTAAGATGCGAGACGAGTCCTATCCCAAGCCTCTAGTACAAGGCGGGTTCCCACCAGAGGACAAGATCATTAGCTTTACGGTACTCATCAACAGCCTTGACATGGCTAATGACTATTTGGGACGAATTGTGGCTGGGAAGACTGGCACTACGCCTGAACAAGCTATGGCAGCTGCCTCAGCCCTGGGCTCGGGGTCGGCTACAACCTCGGCTTCGGGACCATCTTCGGCCGCTTTGATACCAGCCCCTAGCTCACAGGTGTCACATAGTTTCCCCTTTTCTAAGGATGCGGCCTTTGCCGCTGGCCACCTGACTAACATGCTACACTCCTTCACATCCAAAACAACAGAGCTGATGCTAGAGGGTATCCAAGTTCTCTTTAGCAACGTTGTCAAGTTGCGCCTGCGCCCGATCCTATCGGAGACGTTCCGCGATGTTGACTATTCGCTTAGTGAGGAGGATCTCGAAGAAATTTCACAGCAAGATGGCCAGGATGTCATGGAGCTGCTTGATCAAGTACCTCGTCGCTTTGAACATGGCTGGGATCTACTCGTGCGGCCCATTGCTCGTATCATGACGCCCAAGACATATGCTGAACTCCACGAAATCACAGCGCGTTACCTTGCCCGAATGCTTGAAAAACGGATTTGGAGCTATGCTGGCCGCACTGTTGGTTTTGGCGCTATCCGAATGGAAAAAGACTTTGGCGCTATTATTAGTACTGTGGCCAAGGGAAACTATAGTGTCCGAGAGGCCTTTTCCAAGGTATCACAGATCCTCATGGTGGCTAATATGGAGGAAGAAGAGTGGGAGGAAATGGCAATTGCCGCGCAGGCAGAAGTAGAGGCGGATGCTGGAAACGAGGACGGGTTCCTTTGGGTCCTCAGTGATGAAGAGCGGAATAAGGCAAGAACCTTGGTCAAGTAAAGATGGCCTACCATGCCATGCTATGCTTTTTATGATGCGAATATACATAGTGGAGGTTGTTGCAAAACTTTCTTAACGAGGAAATTACAACTGTTTGAACATGAACATGAGATGAACACTGCAAAAGAGTAACTACAAGCTACGGATGTTTTATAGAGAAATTTCCCTTGTTTTGCTTGGGTAATTAACTGATAATTGATGTCTAAGGTTTTGCAATGAATGACTCAGTTGCCGCCTATCAGAATTCCTAAGCAACTACCTTTTTTGGCTGCTTGGCTTGCCCCTCTATAATAATTTTTCAACTACCTATTAGTTATCTAATCAATCATTCATGACTTACTTTTGTGTGTGAATTTTAACCCCGCCGACGTCATTCTGTACAATCTAGGCTGGGCAATTGTGTTTTGATACCAGCGCGTCTTGCACTGATTCAATCCTCCTATTCTCATACAGGTTATCTTTTTCTACTAACTTCAGCCGTGGCGCCGTTGACTTTGTCCGTCACAGCAGCATTTGCTCGCTTCGCTTCTTCTGTTGCTCGCTTCAGACTTGATCTTGTCGCATTTTCTTTTTTCTCGCCCTTTCCTGCTACTGCAGCTCTAATGCAGACTCGTATAGTTAAAATAAGGCCAGGCCCTCTCGGCGCATTCTCGCCCGTCGGCTCTCTCGAAACATGGGTGCCTGTGTCTGCTACTTCTACCCCCGCTATCGCTGACCTCGAATCTGCCGCTACATATCTAACTACTAGCGATTGCCCGGTGGCTTTCCCTACGGAGACTGTCTATGGGCTCGGTGCTGACGCTACCCGTAGCCCGGCTGTGCGGGGTATTTACTCTGCCAAAGGCCGGCCATCGGATAATCCGTTGATTAGTCACATTGCCGACCTGACTATGCTACGGGACTTGTTAGACCCATCTGGTTCGTGGCGCGCGAATGCGAATACGGACACCAACTTCGACCCAATTCCTGCTGTATACCGGCCATTGATTGAACGTTTTTGGCCCGGGCCCTTAACAATATTACTACCCAATGCGACAGACTCCCAGTTAGCACCCGAGGTTACGGCTGGCCTGGCAACATGGGGTGTGCGTATGCCACAGACGCCCCTAGCTTTAAGTCTAATTAAGCTGGCAGGTGTGCCGCTTGCAGCACCGTCGGCTAATGCATCGACTAAGCCGTCGCCCACGACTGCGCGCCACGTGCTGGATGACCTAGACGGGCGCATCGAGCTAATAATTGACGGAGGAGCATGTAGCGTGGGAGTGGAGAGCACAGTGGTTGACGGATTGAGTAACCCACCGGCAATTCTGAGGCCTGGCGGAGTCAGCATTGATGAGATCCGTGAGTGCCCAGGCTGGGAGAATGTGGTGGTAGGATATAAGGACCATAGTGAGGTGGGAAAAGCTACACCACGCGCACCAGGAATGAAGTATAAACACTACAGTCCTAAGGCGCGTGTTGTTCTTTATGAATCGTCAGCGGTAGATGCCAGAAGCGGTGTTGTCACAAGCCATATGGAGGCAGCTCTTGCAAACAGAGGTGATATTAAGATTGGAGTCATCCGGACGCAGCGATGGAGCCAAGCAGGTGGCATAAAAACAGGCGAGCTCAGTGTGACGCCTAAGCTTCAGGGCTATGAGGACGAAGACGAGTCGTTTGTGGTGCTGCAAGGCAATCTTTTGACTGAAGATGAGACGCTGCAAGGCACGGTGTTTGATGTTGACCTATCTAAGGACATGAAGGTCATTGCACAGGGCTTGTTCTCGGCTTTGAGGGCGCTCGACCGTCGTGGAGCAGATGTGATATTTGTAGACGGTGTGGTAGACGATCTTGACATTGGTGGTGCAGTCATGAATCGGCTTCGCAAGGCAGCATCCGAGATACATGCCTGAAAAAAGAAGGCGTTTGGCACTCTAAGATTGGAACAAAGGGATATGGACAAAAAAGATAATGGCACGCTATACCATCGGGAGGCTTCTTCTGTTAGTAGACAAAAAGAAAAAAAGGCTGATATTGACAGCATCATGAGACAACGGTATGGGACATCCATAAGACATTGCGCTACAGGAAATAGTACCACAGACCACAAACGCAAAAAGCACACAATAGGCACCTAGAGCTATTGGCATAGGTGCACTCTATCTGCCATATGAAGTGGAGCATGATATCGTTATCGTAATGGTATATCGTAGTTATTTGCGTCCGACCAGCGTCAATGAAGAACAGAACTAAAAAACAACAAGGCTGGTTCTTCCTTTCTCTTCCTCTTCTATTTCATGCAACCCTTTCTCTCTCTCCCTCTATTTACAGGCCCTGTCGCAACCAGTCAGTCAGCTTTGCGCGACCGAGCTGCGCCAGGTTGTTGACGCCCTGTTCGCTGAGATCGATTCGGCCAATGTTTACATCCTGTGTAGGGGCCTTGCTAACACGATGCACAATGATAGTGGGGTCGGTTTCGAGAACGATGCCGTCGTCGACGATTTCGTCAATAGCAAGAGCGACAAGATCGTAGTTTTCAAGGATGGTGCGCTTGTCAACGGATTGCCTGTGAGAGAGTAGGGCATGAGTATGAAGACATTATAAAGGGAAGGGATGTACATGGAGGATATGGGAGGGGAGAGTATGGCGTTTAAAAAGCCAGCTAGTGGTTTGGTGTTTGAGCCGTTTGATGTCAACCTACTTGAATAGGAGGTGTAGCGAGTCGCGCAACGCTAGAATCACATTGTATAGCAAAATCTCGTTCTCATCTAGACTGCCGACCACGTAGATAATAACGTCGGAGTCGATCTTGTACAGCACAACGCGGTTGTCATACAAAATAATATCGTTATTCTGCTTTGTTGTCTTGTCGAAGAGGCCCTTTTCAAAAGCCTTTTGTGACTTGACGTCGCCATACGGGCTCGAGGTGGTGGGGGCGCCTGAATGGTAGAGAAAGAATTAGAGATAATAGGCAGACAGTTATGCCATGATGTGTATCAAGACCAAACCAAGATAGGCATCATAGCAAGCTCTTGTCACGAAGGGAAAGAAAATACAGAAGAGAGCTTACCAGTGCCTTGGTGGGGTGCGTTGTAGTACTTGGTCAATATCCGTGAGCCGTCCTCGCCGTTTAGCACGAGCACGGCATTGACCGAGAAAAGCGACATTCCGGGAGCCATTGCGGAAGAATGCGGCAGAATGTGAGGTAAACAAGCAGTGGAAAATACGTAAATGATGAGGCTAGCAACAGAGGCGGATCGAGAACCGAATTGAAAACCACAGTGGAGGTTCTGAACTAAGATAATGCACAAGGCTGAGAGAAGGGCTTCGGTTATCAGATATGGACAGAGAAGCAGATCTTACACGTTTGCCGCTATAAAAAAAAAAAGCCAGCTGCGCTGCGCACACTCGTATGTAGTACCAACTTGGGCCTTCATGGCCAGGCTCAGAGCAGTTAGAAGGCCCTATAAAGATAGAGTAGGCTTCCCCTTTGTTGATGCCACGCTTGTAGTTAATGTAAAGGAGATGGGCTTTAGTCCAAAGTAGTTACATTCTAGTTAAACAGGGGGTGATGTTTCGGGGGCCTCCACTCTGAGAAGCTTGGGCTATCCTTAAAGAGGGGCTCAGGGTTCTTTTAGTGGAGCCAGACTGCCTGAAGCAGGGAATGTTTTCTCCTTAGCCACTGTAGCTCAAGCCCAGTCTGGCTCCACATGTGGTGAGTGGCCAATTGACAGGCTAGGCAAGCTTGTGAGAAGGGTAGGCTAGCTCTTTGGAGCAGAGAGGAGAGGGGAGGGGAAAGCTACTGAATAAGTATAGCGTTGAGCATGGAAGCTCCCCATGAAATAGGCATCAATGTGCTACAACTACACAGCCCCTCCCTTCCGTCTCGTCTATATCTATAGCAAAGAAACAAGCAAAGCGACTATTGCTACTTCTCTGTGCAATCCATTGGTAACTAACTACCTTGAAAGCTGAAACCGACAATAAAATAAATTGCAACTGCTCCAGCCTACCACGTCATCCATAGTCTTTTCCCCTCCCGCAAGATTCCATCGGCTTCTATCCATTCTTGTCTGTTGTTTAGTTTGAGTGTGAGGTCCTTGCCGTTTCCGGGACAAGGCCTCAATTCCTGCCTGCCCGTGTTGTTTCGTTTTCTCTGCTTCATTTACAACTTCAGCCTTGCCTCTCCTTCCCTGTTCAAGCAAAGCCGCAGTTATCAAGCCAGCCTCCTCTTCCTTTCTTCTTTCTCTTTTTTATCTCCTCTTTATCCTCCTCCCCAATTCCAATTGCTTGCTCTCACTTCTTTCTCTCCTTCTATTCTTTTTATTCTGTCTCACTGCATTCTTTTTCTATATTGAATTCCATTTGCGCCCATTTGATTCCTTTCTCCGCGTTCAGCCTAAGGTCAGCCACGGCCATCTCTCTCTTACCCTCTCTTTCTCCCCAACAGAAGCCGACATCTACATCTATCTGCGCCCAATCATGGCATCCCTTAACCTTTCAGCCAATGGCCCCTCTATCCGAAGCAGTTACAATGCTGTCCTCAATGCCAAGCTCTCTTCCAATTCTGCTACCTTTGCCCACTGGGCTTTATTCTCCGTGCAAGCGCCTCTGGCCAATGCCTTTCAAGATACAGGCAACAAAGAAAGTCTGCTAAAAGTCGAGGGCTCAGATGGTAAGCTTTCCCCTTCCCTTCCCTCCTCTGCCAATCGGCCACTCAACCAACGTCTTAACCCAGCTTTTTGCTAACTCTCAACCACGCAGAGGGCGAACTTGACGAGCTTATCCAAGACTTCAACGAAGGCCGCATCCAGTTTGCTTTCGTCAAGGTCAAGGACCCAAACTCGACTTTGCCAAAGTGTGTGCTTATTGGCTGGTGCGGCGGAGGCGTTCCCGAAAGAACCAAGGGTTACTTTACCAGCCATTTGGCTGCCGTTGCCAAGGTGCTTCATGGCTACCATGTTCAAATAACCGCTCGCTCCGATGCCGATCTCACCCCCGAATCCATCATCCAAAAGGTTTCCGACGCTTCCGGAGCTAAATATGCTGGCGCCTCAGCGCCCGCGCCTTCACAGCCCCGGCCACCGGTTGCCTCCAAGCCTGTCTTTACCCCTACCGCCATGAGTGCTGCTTCTCGTGTCAATCCTATTGTTGCTGCGCGTTCCCGTAATAACGGTGCTACCGATGAAGATGGCTGGGGCGAGGATGCGCCCCCAGTCACTCGCTCCGAAATTCAAAAGGTCCAGTCTGCCTACCAGCCTACCAAGGTCAACATTGCTGAGCTCACTAAGCAAAAACAAACATCGCATTTTGAGCAAAACATCGTCGAGGCCAGTCCTGACGTCGTTAGAGGTGGCTACCAACCTGTAGGGAAGGTTGATATTGCTGCCATCCGCGCCCAAGCTAGGAACAAAGAGGATCTACGGCCCACTCCTGTTAAGGGCGCCTACGAGCCTGTTGGAAAGGTTGACATTGCTGCCATTCGCGCACGTGCTAAGCCCCAAGAAGATGCACCCCCACGCCAACAACAAAGCGCTGGAAATGACGAGCCACAAGAACGCCCCTTAAGCCTTTCTGAGCGCAGTGCTGCCTTTACGCAGCCTTCCCAGTCTGGCCGCATGACTTCCCTGCCTAAGCCCAAGGTAACGAAGACCATTTCGCCTTCCTTCACTGGGACCAAGGCTCCTTTGCCGGGAGCTTTTGGTGCTTCTGCCGCCGCGCCCGTTGTACCCCCCGTAGGCGCAGCTAGCCGTACCTTTGCCGACCAGGGCGGAAAAACCCCTGCCCAGATTTGGGCTGAGAAGAAAGGCAAAGTTCCTGCTGCTGCTCCTGCTACTGCCCCTTCAATTGCATCTGCTCCTATTACCGCCCAGAAGAGCGGTAACGAGTGGAAGAGTGGTTATACTGGCAAGTCTTGGTCCGTCAACGCCCCTACCTACAGCCGTGCTCTTTCTCCCAATGCTACTGGCAATGTTGATGAGCCAGGACAAGCACAGCCTCAGCAGGAGTCCGAATCCATTTCGGCTGCTTCTGCCCGTGACCGCTTCAAAGAAGCTCAGCCTATTGGTTTTGGTGCACCTCGCCCCCCTGCTGTTCCCCAAGACAGCGCCCCCCCCCCTGTGCCTACTGCAACGCGCCCTTCAGAGCCTGCTGGTGGATATGCATTGCCTGGCCTTCCCACGCGCTCAGCGCCGCCGTCCGCACCTGAAATCGAGCCTGAACCGGAACGCGAGCCTTCGCCTGTACGTGTCCCCGTTGCTGTGGCCCGTAGCCCGTCTCCTCCTCCTGCACCGGCTGCTCCTGTGCGCGCCCAGAGTCCTATGAGAGCTCCTGCTCTACCCCCTGTTGCTGCTGCGGCTGGCGCGGCAGCTGTTGGTGGAGCAGTTGGTGCCGCTATTGCGGCTTCTTCTGCCACCAAAGAGGAAGAGCAAGAAGCTACTCCCGCCTCTGCCCCCGCTGCTGGAGGTGTAACAGCAATTGCCCAATACGACTACGAGCGTGCCGAAGACAACGAACTGGAGCTCAAGGAAGGAGAGAATGTGTATAACATTGAGATGGTGGACGAAGACTGGTGGTTTGGATTTACTGCCAATGGGGAATCAGGCTTATTCCCGAGCAACTATGTCACTTTGGTTGATGGGGATGAAGCAGATGAGCAGCAGCAAGAGGCTCCTGCTGCACCTCCTGCGCCTCCTGCCGCACCGGAACCGGAGCCAGAAGCACCCCCTGCCGCTGGTGGCGACGAAGGCCAGACTGCCGTTGCACAGTATGACTACGAGGCTGCCGAAGACAATGGTAAGTTCTCCTCTTTCAAGCAATATCGCTTGATAGTTTATACATGATCATACTAACCACTGTTTGTTTTATAGAGGTATCTTTCCCTGAGGGTGCTACCGTCACGAACATTGAGTTCCCCGACGAGGACTGGTGGTTTGGTCACTATAATGGCAAGTCTGGTCTATTCCCTGCCAACTATGTTGAGCTGCGGTAGACACAAGCCGTATCAAAGATGGTGAAAGGCGCACAATGGGAACGAGGCAGATGTGATCATGATTCCAAGTGGCGCGGTTTGATGATGAGGGAGCTTTATTTGATTTGTTGATTGTTTTCTTTCTTTCTTCATGCACAAGTGGTATTTCTTTTCCATTCATGTCATATCTTCTTTTTTCAGACAGGGAGTCTATTCAAAATTACAAAACCCCCTCTATGACCAAGTTGTTCAAGATACAATGGGGCTCTCGCCAAGACATTTACACCTTCCTAGAAAATATCCATACAGCAATCACAGCAATCTACACATGACTCGCATACGTCGTCAATAACGCAGCAAAAACACATGGCAGACAACCCCACAATAAGACAATTTCGGTTTTTATTAGAATCTTTGGTGTAAGCAGCCGGTGCTACTGGGGCGGCAGGAGCCGAGGTGGAGGTAACTTGCGGCCGGGCCTGTTGCGATTGGTTCTGGGCTTGGGGGGATGGCTGCAGCTGAGTTGATGGCCGTGGCTGCAGTTGTTGCTGTTGCAGTTGTTGTGGTTGTGGCTGTGGCTGTGGCTGTGGCTGTGATTGCATCATTGGCATTCCAAGCGGCTGCTGCGCATAGCCGTTCGGCAAAAAGGCGGTGGGCGCAGGTGAAAAGGAATGGGGCTGTTGGAACTGTTGTTGCTGTTGCTGCTGCTGCTGCTGTTGTTGCAGGCGCTGCTGAAACAACTGTTGTTGATGTAGCTGCTGCTGATGGGGGTCCAGTGTACTAGGCGTTTGAGGCTCGTCGTACAATGTTGAGCCATGCAATGTCGATGGCGATGGTGGTAACTGGTGGCTTGGCATGCGCTGTGGGCCACCGAAGGGCGGGTGTTGTGGTGGGACTATGCCGGGAGCTTGGCCGGGGCCTGGATACTGGTGTGGTTGAATAACTAGCTCGGGGCTCGACGATTGAAGTTCTAGTGATGGGATGCCGGAGTTTAGTGTGCCGAAAGATGGAGCGGGGGGCGCCGTAGTTGTTATTGCTGCCGCCGCCGTCGTCGCCGTTGCTGCAGCTCCAAGTGGCGCATTAGCAGGCGACTGTGTGGATGTTTGAACATGAGCAGGTAGCTGTGCTTGAGATGTATATTGGACCGGGCGATCGTGCGAAACAGCAGTAGAAGACGTTACACAGCCGGGGTCATCAGGGCCAGCATATGTCTAGTGAGAGACAAACGGGGTTAGCAGAAGGACATGGGGGCAGATTGCAGTGAACTAGACTATGCCTACAATCGCAGGTGCAGTTGCTTCTGCACTAGTACGATGCGAAAACGGATCGTAATCTGATTGCTGGTAGAATTCAGCGTTGGACATTGGGAAAGGATAACTTGGGGGAGAACTAAGACGACCGGATAAGGGGTCGGAGACAAAGAGAGACGGGTGTTCGTGTAGAGTGAGAGTGAGATAAGTAAGGTAGGGGCGCAAAGCTGTTCGCAAAGCAGAGAGACAGTCTGTCGGTAATTAATATTATGAATGATAGTGATAGAATAATGCAGAAGAGAAAGAAAAGAGCCAAGCAGTCTAGGGAATAAACAGTCAATACATAAAGCCAGAAAAGAAGAGGGGGGAGAAGAAGAAGAAGAAGAAAAAAGGGCGCGGCGAGATCAGAAGGAAAAGGAATAGATGAGCGAAGATGATCCCCTCCCCGAACAAGCCACTAAAAAGGTCCAGAAAAAAAGTCAAGTTCCTGAGCTAGACTTGAAGAAGCAAGGAGGGATCCAACAAACAAAAAACTAGGAAGCAGGAGAGAATAACAAGAAAGGGTTTTCTGATGTCTCAGACACGAAGACAAGCAAATCACAAAACTTCAAGCTAGAGGCAACCACCAAAAAGCGAGGGATATTTGTGCTGTTGAACTGTAAGAGCTGGGAGCTGTAAGAGCTGGGAGATGCAAGAGCTGGAAGGTGGAAGAGCTTCACGGCCTCCAGCTGCAAAGACTCGCCGGGTTCCAGGGTGGTTATGGTGGTATCCTCCCGCTCTTCAGGTTGACGAGAAGCCCACCTATCCAGCCTTTCATTAACCAATAAATAATGGTAGAAGCGGGACTAAGAGCACAGATCAGGAAACAAGACAGGGGTAGAAATACAGAACAACCACCAAAAAAAAGGTTCAGCTGGCCGAGAGAATGGGACAAGCTTGAAGGGTTGTTGTAGCGTGGGACATGGCTGGCTGGGAGGGAAGGAATAGACCAAAGTGGGCTTATAGCAGCCTAGAGGCTTTAATACCTGTAGTAGTAGTAGTAGTAGTAATAATGTAACTATGCGTACACCCCTCCTTCCTCTAAGAATCATAACATAAGAAATGAGCAAAGGCCGTCGCATTTGGTGTTGTTTGCTGTTGTTGTCGAGTCTGCTCGCTTTTGCCCGATACAGGATTTTTCATCTGATGCTCGAACCACCTCCTTCCCAAAAGCTTAACTCGACCGCCAGCCGTTCTTCGCCCACCGACCGAGCTACCGAGGCAACTACCCCCGGAGGGCAGGTTGACGCCAGTTTATCGAAGAGAAAGAAGGAAAGGAAACGTCAGCTGTCATCAGCTGCACATAGACTCCTAACAAGTGACAAGATGCCTTGTTTGTTTTTTTTCGTTTGTGCTTCTTGTGTACCTGTTTTCTTTCCTCGTGTGTCTGCTCCTTCCCTTTTCCTGTAGTTCATTACCACGCTCTGCTATTGTTGACTTCAGGCCAGTTTTCAAGTTTAGGATTATTCAACAAAACAGGAAGGCATGACGAGGCTGTAGCATTTACTCTTCAGAAAGGGGGAAGGGGAAGGCTGGTGTCGACCCAAGGCCGCCCTGCACAAGGCACAAAACACAAAAACCAGCCGTCCTCAAAGCTAAACCCTTCCCCCACCCCCCCCCCCCAAGCATCAAAGCTTTGGCCCCTGTAAACAACAAAACAGCTACAAATCCCAGCAAATATTTTGTTGTTGGGCCTTCAAGCTGAAGGCTCGCTTGCATTGGCCATCAGCATCACGCCTATTAACTGCTTCGCAGTAATTAGGAACTAGCCAATGTTCCATTTTCTTGGCCGGTGATCTTTTCTCGTTCTTGTGTTAACTCTTTCTATGCGGTAGCCTTGCGCTCTATTTGATATTTGATCTTGTTTTGCGTGACAGCCTTGCCTGTTCGCTTTCTCTACTTTACTTCCTCGCCTTCCTCCCTGACTGTCTTGTTTTGGCGGCTGTATCTGTTGGGCTACAAGAACGGCTAAGACACTTTTTTTCTTCCCTGCAAGCTGCAAGGCTCCTTATTCTCCGTCAGTCACAAGAGCTCGAGTTCATCATCAGCCCTCCAGTCTATCGCTGACTCCCTCTCTTATCTATCATTATTCTCCAATAACCCTAACCCTCTACCTAGACCAGCAACCACGATGGTCCAGCCATCTGATGCCGAGTTTGCCGCCATACTAGCCTCTCCATATCCAAAAGCTGCCTTGAGCGAGCTCTATGGTACGGTTACCCGGAACTCTATTTCTTCTGGCAAACATCTGCCATTCCTGGTGCCAACAACGTTCATTGGCTGCTTTGTAATCCCACCGCTGTATCTGGCTATACCACAGCGTGGTCGTCCATGGCTTAGATCTCTGCGCTGGGCCGTCTTGGCCTTTATAGTAGCATTCAATGCTGATCTGTTTCTACGCTCGGCAAGCACCAATGTTGCCTGTGGCTATGGTATTGGCATGGTCGCAGTTTGGGGCACTATGGTCGCAGCCATGGCATTGGTGTTTTTAGATGCTCAGGACTTGGAAAGAGTGGCAAAGCGGACTCGGCCTCGGGCGCTGACGCGAGCCCAAAAACGAGCACGGACGACAAAATCACCTCGAAGGGGAAAAAAGCCAGCGCAGAACCGCCAGGACAAGCTCTTGACAGCAGAAATGGTTGAAGAGGAGGTTGAGTACTACTGGGAGTCATACCCATACAACGGCTCCTTTGGTCAGCGGTTTCTCTGGGGTTTTGACATTGTAACATCGATTCGAGGTGCAGGTAAGTCTAACTTGGTCCGTTCCTGGCAGTGACTGATTGACTGACGCAACCCTCAGGATGGAGCTGGGCCATCTCAACGATGCCGCATCCTCCCCCGCCCTCCAAGCCACACACCATGGAAATAATTGACATTTCCACCATTCCTTTGGTCTCTCGCTCTGGTCACACCCGCTGCCAAACAAGGGCTGACTTTTTCAAGCGCACCCTGTATGCTGTCATACCGGGCTATTTGATGTTGGATCTTCTTACCATTCTTGTTGAAATGGATCCATTTTTTATAGCTGGTCCTCGCGGCATGTACCCCCGTTCGAGTACCCACCCGCCCATCTGTCCTGGATCCCAACCGTGCTGCTGCCGGCATACCGCGCCTTGTTCTTTCTTACCTGCATTCTAGCAGGGCTCCAGGTCGTTTTCCATCACCTCGAGGTCGTGCAGTTTTTTGTCTTCTCCTATTTGTTTCCAATGCGCGCCGAGCCGTGGATGTATAGCTCCATTTTCGGCCCTGTTAGTTCTGTGTGGGAGACTGGTCTGAGCGGGCTCTGGGGTGTCTTTTGGCACCAAACATTCCGGGCGCCTTTTATGGCCCCGTGCGATACATATGGGGCCATGGCAAGGGCCGCTTCCCCGGAAAGAAGGCCGCCCTGCTCGCTTCAGCTTTTATTGGCTCGGGCTTGATGCATGCTGGTGCATCTTTCACATCCACACCCTCTACGGACTATGTCCGGCCTCTGCTCTTTTTCTTGGCCCAGGGTGTTGGAATCGGCCTGCAGAAAACACTCTGTAAAGCTGTGAGGCCGCTGGGACTGCCACGGTGGCTGCGTAGAATAGGCAATTTGCTGTTTGTGATGGCATGGCTTTATGGGAGCTCTCCACTGCTCGGCGATGACTTTGCTACTGGCGGTGTCTGGCTGCTTGAGCCATCGCCATACTCAGTCCTTAGGGCAATGGGATATGGATATCCCGGCGAGTCGCCGTGGCGGTGGGATAGGAACCATATGGGCTCCCTTTACGTGGGTAAGCACTGGTGGGAAATCGGCTACGGAGCATAGATGGAACAAGACAATAAAAAAGAAGAAGCAAGGCAAACTAGATTAGACTGTATTAGACTGTCTAGATATCAGGCGATAGAAATGTCTAGAAACAAGTAATAGACAGATCAACGAAAAGTGTTTGTAGTGGCACCTTATTCTTTAGCAAACCCTGAAGCCAATGCCACTGTTGCTCGGGCTTCGGTGTGCATCCAGTCAATAAAGTCAGTGTACTTGGCCCGTTTTGGGGCAAACACAGTGTCGAATGCCTCAAAGACAGCCCTAAAAAGCAGCGGGAAAAGGAGAGACCCATGTGTGTTAGTAGATATTATAGAGCATAGGGCAACGCTAGGCAGGCTTTTGATTGACATACAGATGCACTTGCGGCCGGGTGATGTCGCACTTGTAGCCGGGGAACTTGGAAGCCTTGGAGCGCGCGTTGAGCAGAAGGTGGGCGATTTCAGCCAGCTTTGCAACGGTTTCTACACAAGTCGGTTAGTTTTGGCCATCTGCGGATTGCTGAATACGGCTGCCCAGTTTCGTCTTTTGAACGGAGTTATCCCTTACGAATCATGACTTGTGACCTGGGTTTCTTGCTCTGTGGGAGGCTCCGGATATATGCCCAAGTGCGGCGAGCAATGTCCGCCATAGCACCTTGCAGGTTGGCGTGTGCGATGCGTGTGGAATTGTGGGTGCAGTCATAGAACATGGCCTGCGACTGGACGCGGAAGAGGCCTGGGTGCAAAATAGGGTGGGTTAGCTGCCATTGGGCGCACGATGCGATATCTAACTTTGCTTGGTGGCGTTGTGTAACTTACGAAGAACCCGTCTCTGGAAGGCTCGTCCGGGGTTCCGGCTGTATTCCACGATTAGGGCCTGGGAGAGATCTACGTAGAGAAATACATGTTAGTAACAAGGCAAGATCAGACATCTCTACTTACTTTAGCAATAGCTTACCTTTGTTGCTTAGCTTTTTCCTCAGGCGCATAACGCTTAGCGTCCTGCAGTTGATCAGCGTGCCGCAGTACGGAAAGGCGGCTTCGTCGCCCCGCGGCACACGCACCCCGTCCACCACACAATCAAAATTGACCAGGCTCTTTTGTGGGTTGACGGTGACGCCGTACTTGGGCAGGCCTCGTAACATTATCTCTGCAAAGCGCTGTGCCTTTGCTTTATCTGTGGTGATAAGCAGCGAGTCATCAATTAGGCGCATGAGCAGAGTGTCCTTGGCGTGGCCCGGCTCGGCCTTCCTATTCATCATGTCTTGGGCAGAAGGCTCGAATAGAAAGCCCAGCTCATGGGCCTCCATGTCAGCATAGAAGAAATTGCATAGATCAGATGAGAGCACGGAGCCTTGTGGGATGCCCTGCTTTTGGGCATAGAACTTTTTGCCTATTTTGACTATGTTGGTATTGATGTGTTGTGTGAGCAGCTTATTCATCAGGAAGTGCGTCGTGTATACACGTGAGGCGAAGCTGCCATAAAAGGCGGTGTTGCATTTGGTGCCCGGAGCCGGAGCCGGTTCTGGAGCGGTACCATTGGAGCCTTGTTTGTCATCCCCTCTGTGACTTATTGTGGGCGCCATCGCGTCTTCAATCCGGTCGATGAATAGCCGCCGGTCCTTCCCTGAGATTGCTGTGCTAACCCACCGCCGGGTTGGTTTCTCTGATTCCGCGACGCTTGAGGGGCCGGTGGTAGTCTTGGGTCCTGGCTTTACCTCTATGTGCTTGCTGATAGCGTAATGTGGTTCTTGAGGAATTCGGTTCATGAGGGCGAGCACGGCCGACTGTGGGATGGTGTCAAAGGCTGACTGGACATCGACTTTGACAAAGTACAGCCGCGGCAACGGGGTAGGGAGTCCTAGAGTGAACTTTCTTAGACGCACAAAGATATCCTCCATTCCTGCTAGAGAGCAACCCATGAGATCGGGGCGTCGCCTTTTTTCCATCTTGAGAACTTCATGCAGAGGCGCAAGGAGAGAGTTGATGGACGGCCCGAGATTTTGCTTGAGCCCCTTGGAAGCTTGACGCCTACGCAGGTTCATGATGGGTCGCATGCCCGTGACCTTTGGCAGTAGGCGAAGAGAGCTAAAGCCAATAGGGCGTGATGAGAGGAGAGCTTGCACATGTGGAGGGCTCATCTCAACAAACATACGCTTTTTGAGGTCAGCTAGGGCTGGGCTCGAAAGCGCTCTCCAAATATCGTGGCGAAAGTAAGAGAGTTGGTAACGGTCATTGCTAGATTCTGTGATGTAGAAGCTATTGCGCAGGAGGGGAATCAGCATGGAGTCGAAGACGTAGTACATGAACTCGTTCAAAATCTCGAGCCGCTTGTTGCGGTCTGTTTGGCTCATCTTCTTGCCACGGAGATTAGGCGGGGTCAGCCAGTCCATTTTGTTTATCTTTAGATCCTGGACAACGTCATGAAGCGTCATTTTCTCGAAGCGGCGAAGCTGCACAAAACGGGCAACCATGAGCAGAACCTTGGCCTTGTTGTGCTGTTGATCCTCACCAGTCCCCAGAACTCGTTGGGGATGATGTTGGAAATCACGGCTTGGCAGAAGGCTGAGACCTGATAGGTTGGGGTCGCAAAGTCGGTGATTTCTTGGCCGTTGTTAAGGGTGATGGCCTTGCGAGCTATGCGGCGCAACCTTTTGCCCATTTTGCGTCTTGCTGTAGCAGTGAGGCTTAGGCTGGAAACAGCGTTTTTAGCACACTGCGTGTGGGACGTAGGGACTAGCCCCGTAGAAGCGTTATTTTGACACACGGAATGACGAGCAAGGCTTCGAGATGGGGCGTCAAACTGAGTCGGACAGTAGTGCTTCAGCAGCTCAGAATACGAACAGCGGTTATGCAGCACCTGCAGTCGCCAAACGAGCCTGTGGGTGTCCCCTCGAAGTCTCTTTGGAATCTTGATATCGAGCTGCCTTGTGCCGCCGATGAGCCTCCCAAAGCGCAGATCCAGCTCGTCATCGCGCATTGTGTAGTCCTGAAACTTGTGGCTTGTTTTGAAGTAGTCGACCTTGGAGGTGAAAACGTTGTGGAGGCCAAACTGGCGAGGAAAGATGTACGCCATGATTTTGATGGTAGAGAGATCGCCGACAGCAAACCTAACATCATTTTCGGCATGATTGGCACTGTTTGTAAGCGGATAGCGATTAAGCACGTGGATATGCCGAAATCCAGCCTTCACATTCCCCTTGGCAGTAAGTGCCGCGCGACCGTACAGCATACGACTGCGAAGAAACTCAATCTGCAGTGGAGTATATAGCGGGGTTTTGTCGTTGTGATCATGCTCATCGACAGATGTGGTAGATACCTTGGCCGTCGTTTTGATTTTCTTGTGGTCTAAGGGCAGCATCGACATGCTGGTGAGCGGTATGCCTATGAGTGAGTTAGAAACATTTCTATGTGCGACAGTGCGGGTAGCGCTGCAATCTACATCCAACGCAACCTACCACTGATCTGGAACACGTTTCCAACGCCGGCCTTGAGCGCAATGAATACACCGCAGTTCAAAAGCATGTGTATCATGATATCCTCGCCGGCGCGGCCGAGAAGCGCCAGAATCTGGGGCCAAGGGTCCTTCTTGATCATTTCGACGTGCTCGTTACGGCGCTTGAGAAACAGCCCGGGAATAGGCCGGTCCAGAAGGTCGCGGTTAGAGAATCTGCTACCGCTGCCCCGTTCGTAGCCGTCACAAAGCACATGCTTGGGGAAGGCGACTCCGGCACTGCGCTGGAAGATGAACCAAACGCAGAAGTCCACAATCTAATGAAGCGCGCAACTCTGGGGGTTAGCGTTGTGCTGTGTCATGGCTAGCTTCGAAAGGGAAGTTTGCTCACCTCGGACTGGCAGAAGCTATCGACCCGTTGAGAACCAGATATAGTGACGTACGACTCGTCCATCATGGAGAGCTCTGCAAATTGCTGCCTCATTTTTGGAAGCTTGGAGTCTATAACGGTAGGGGCAGCCTTATTTGATGTGTTTGGGTTCTTTCCGCCGTCTGCGGCTCCGTCGCAATCGCGGTTCGCATTTTTAGTTATAGCTAGGGAAGCGTCTACCGTGTTGGGGATACCAACCAACGTTGAGTCTAGAAAGGCAGCAATTGCAAGGCTCTCCTCGTTCTCATTTGCGCGGGGCCTTCTACCAAGAGACGCGATCTTCTTGCGCCGAATGCGCGAGGACCTAGGGAGCTGCACTAGCAGATATTCTCGGAGCGTCTGTATTCGCGTGAAGTAGTGGCTTAGAACAGCGTGTTCGAGGGTTTGCGTTTGCTTCGGATTCGAGTTTTCTGATTTTAGCGAGCTATCACAGACACCATTGCTGCGCATGCGTCCAGGAAATTGCATGATGCTAGTCCCAGCAGTGATGTCATTAGTTGGTAAGAAGGGGCTGTTGATTATGGGTGATAGTAAATATAGGAAGGCCGCAAGGTGCAAGGAAGGATATTCTGATTATATGTTGTGCGCACTAAGTGTGGCGTGGTACGTTGGCAAAATTGTTAACGCGATTAGAAGGTCGTTGCCTTGATTATGAGCTCGCGATAGTCTCACCGATGCTGTTTACCGGTGCTCACCGATCTCACCGAGATTTGTTACACATAGCCTAACCCTAGAATACTTGAAACGGCCAGGGATCAAGACTGAACCCCCAAATCGAATGTTTGTACGACCCGTGCGACTTTATAATATTACCTGTGCTTTTAAAGGTACCTGTGCATTGCATTGCCTTATACCCCCCTCTACTGGAATTTATTAAATTAACGCTGGTGTTCCTATCGTGTGTTATTATTCTCCCCCCCCCCACGGCAATCTATCTCTATCATGACACGTGGGGGTCACTGCTTGGAAAATGGCACAATACAGGTTAAAAAAGATAAACAAGCGTTGAAGGGTCGTTCTGGAACATGTACGGACGTGGGCTTTGGTATGGCAAAAACAGCCTGCTACCCGCTAGCTCTGCTATCTTCTCCTTATTTTCTTTTTCTTTTCTTGTTCCTTTTTTCTTCTCATATCTCCTCCTCTTTTCCTTTCCTCTCTATTTTCCCTTTAGCTCTGTCTTGAAGGCGTTTCTCAAGGCTCTCTCCCAAGGCTCTTTGAGAATGTGACTGTGAAACCCCGGAAGCTAGACAGACAGCTGCACGAGCCCGGATGCTAGCAACTTCTATTCCATCATGGAAACCTCTGCATCCCCGAGACCTGACGAGTCCCCCTTGCCAGATGAAGCGTATGCGTCAGCCTCCACTTTGGCCTCTGCTTCTTCTCCTGCCGTCAAGACATACAAGCGCGCGAGTCGGAAAGGCGCCCCCCGACGATTTGCCTGTCTTGTCAGTGGCTGTCACAAGCTGTATTCACGTGCCGAACATCTTAGTCGGCATCAGTTGAACCGTAAGCTTGGCTAGTCTTTGCTCTATTCTTCATCAAACCCGCCTGCAACTGACAAAGTGACATGTGGTAGATAACCCCAAGCAAATATTTTGCTGCGATCATTCTGGCTGCAGACAGCAGTTTGTACGGGCGGATTTGCTTGCGCGGCACAGGAAAAGGCACAACTCTTCCTATGTCCCTCGTAATCGAGAGCCAGCATTCTGTATCACAGAGCATCACTCACTTGTGGGTGGCTCAGTAACCAAGCCGCTACAAGATGTTGGTGGAACGGAAGTCCTTCAGGGACAACAGCAACAAGAAAACATGGCACGGTTCGGGGTCCTGGAGCCTTTCCCGACGGCCAGGGCTCCTAGTGCTCTGGAATTACCTTCAATAACATTACCTCCAGTTTTACACCCCCCCCACAACCGATGCCTTGCCGTCTTTGCGCTTATCCTCCCCCCCGACCTATGCCCCCAGCACAACTACGAATGCCTTTGCATACCTATCAGCCAGCTCGCCTTTTTAGCAGCGGCCCTTTGCCGGCCCCGAATGTGTCTGGCTTGGGTCCTGCTGCTCAGCAGCCGTCTTCTGATTCCGTTCATGTCTCCATGGTTAGTAGCCAAGACTTGGGGGTATCCAGGCCGGATCACAAAAGGGGGCCAGTATGAGACTTAGAAATGGGGGTTTATCATAATGCCTGCCAAGACTTGAGTGGGTTTTTCCTGGTTATGACCTTGTGTCTATATGTTGATCCTGTTTTATCCGCTTCTGGCTTGTGCTACTTGCAGTGAGTTCATCTCACATTCGTGGTAGCATGTGATTGGCTGCTTCAGAGCGAGCTATTCTGTCCCCTGATTGATACTGGCTCTGGGTTCGCTGGTATCCTGGTGGGTACAAGCAGTTACATGGTACGGGCTTGTACTTGAACTACAAGAGGTTTCCTGCCATATAGAAGCTATTGAAACGAAAGGGGTACTTGTTAAGCTATATCAAAGACACCAGCCTGGCTAGCGCTTAGTTATCAACTTCGAGTTTCTTTTCTACAATATGGAAAGACCTAAGATGGTGTAATTCGAGCTTGGAAATGTAATGGCATCAGCATTCGAAGAGTGCAAGGTTCTCATTTTCTGACTCCTTTTTCCTCTCCTTCTTCCTTTTGTACTACGATTATGCGCTTCATTCTTTTGCTCTGTTCCGCTTGCATTAATACCTCGTGCTCTTGATTCTCTCTCTCTATTGGCTTTTTTACTCTGGTGGCTTTTATTACGCTAGATAGGTGAAGGGTGGCTTTGCCAATGCGCGACTCGAAGGGCTGCACGAGAACTCTTTATAGGATGATGGAAGCTATGACGTCTTTGCTGTGGCTAGACCTGGCAAGGAATAGCTCCCCGGTAGATAATAGCCTCGAATGCTGATCACTAACGTGGGGGCTAACGCTGCATATCTCAACTGCCTGAAGATAACCCGACACGCAATATCAGCCAAACGCACCGACCCCACCCGAAACTGTGAATACAGAGTTTCGCCATCTTCGTACTTCCTCCGATTGTGCCCAAATGCGCAACTTTTCTCTTTAATCCGCGCGTCCCTAGGCCTTTTGGCGTGGGTTGCAGAATATTGAGCGGTGCCCTTGGCAAGCTTTTACCTCTCTACGGAATCGTGTTTTAACAGTGGGTATTAGAAGGAAGTACTGGATGTTCTGCAAAGAGGAGAAGGAGGAGTAACTGATTATTGAAGTTGCTCTATATCTATCTATTTCTTGCCTGAAGAGCGGATCTCAGCTGGGGTGTATGTCCATCACTACGCAAGCACACGGGCCTTGGAAGAAGACCCCTATGTCTCATGCCAACCCTAAGATCAGGGGTCAGCAATCCTGGTAACCCTGGCTTACCAAAACTCATCACAGTTTGTTTAGAACAACAACTTGAATAATTATAGCAAAGCTGAGAATAAAGGATAACCACTTGCTGCGATGAACACTCACTAGAGATAGCCTAAAGCTTGTCAATAAGCACGATTCATTATCCTATCCATTTTCCCTAGCTGCTCAACATCGTTTCATGTCAGCAACCTGGGTCAGGGTTACCAGGATTGCTGACCCCTGATCTTAGGGTTGGTATGAGACATAAGGGGTCTTCTTCCAAGGCCCATGATGGATATATAGACCGGCTGGGATCCGCTGTTCAGACAGGACTTGAATAGACACAGAAAAACTTCAATAATCATTTATTCCTTCTTCTCCTCTTTACAGGACATTCAGTACGTCCTCCTAATATCTACTGTTAATCTCGGATACAGCCGATGGCCGATGAAAAGTCGCTACACCCCGCATCAAGTGGCTAATAGACAGGGTGCAGATTGTTCGCACAGCTGTCGCTCCTTACCAAGAGATTGTTTATCCCCGTTTCCATGACGACTGTCTTTTTCATTTCTCTTCCTCACGTTCGTTACGCTGGTATTTACCGAGAAGCGATTAACATCACCACATCACTACACCACACTGACTCGTCCTGTGTATCGTGTATCTCTATCTTTACGCATCTACTGGGCATCGGCTTTTGGAAACGTGTTCTTTTGCCTTGATCGTTTGAACTGAGCCATCATGAGCTCAGCTACAGAGCCAGCCGCTGGGCTGCCCTTGAGAATTCTTTGCCTTGGTAAGCTATCGTAATCTAGTCGCCCTGTGTTATCACATCACTAACTGCTATAGATGGTGGCGGTGTCCGTGGTCTATCTAGCTTGCTGGTCCTGGAAAGGATCATGGAGCGTATCAAAGAATCGGAGGGTCTACTTCAAGTGCCACGTCCCTGCGACAGGTTTGGCTTGATTGGCGGCATAGGAACCGGAGGGTATGGCTTCTACTACACTTGTATGCTATAGAAGCTTTGTTAACAGTATTTACTTAGAATTATTGCCATCATGCTTGGCCGACTGGGAATGAGCGTCCATGACTCCATTCAAGCATATAAACACCTCGCCGACTCAGTATTTGTCCCAGAGCCAACACATGGAACAACATCGTCCAGTGCCTTTTCCGCTGAGAAGCTAGAAATGGCCATTAAAGAAATAATTCGCAATAACTGTCGCGACCCGCAATGTGTACGGCTGCGAGAACGTAACGGACCCGCAAGAGATATCAACATGTGTCCACATGAAGATATATTGTTCCCGGATGAACATTGCACCAGGACGTAAGTTATGCACAGATGCGCGCAGAGGGACTCGTATCTAACATTGCACCATGTTTATCCAGGGCTGTGCTGGCGATGAGCGCATCCAAGTTTCATACACGACCTACCTTGCTAAAAACATATGACTCTTCTGGATGCTTCAGAAAGTGTACGGTGTCGGAAGTGGCTAGAGCCACGTCCGCAGCTGTTGCGTTCTTCGATTCAGTCAAACTCAGTCGCCACCATATCGAGTTTCTTGATACTAGATATTGGTACAATAATCCGTGTCAACAGCTTATCTCTGAGGCCCAGAAGCAGTTCCCTCTAAGACAGATGGTAGTTCTGAGCATTGGCACAGGCATCGACGATGTTGTTGAAATTACGGATGTGACTGTTCTTGAAGCATTGTTGAAAATGGCCACCACTTCTAAACAAACTGACTTGAGACTGAGGGACAAGCATAGCGGCACTGCAGTCTACCATAGGTTCAATGTTGAGCGTGGGCTTCGGGACACGAAAGTCTCCGACCTCGATAAATGGGGCAGAATTGCAGCACACACGATAAACTATCTCGAGGAGAACGAAGAACCTCTCAAGAAGTTTGTGACGGCATTTACTATGAGCAATACTCCACAGCTTCAAATCTGCCACGAAGAAAAGAACAAGAAATGTCTTTCGGACTTTTACGTGACTGATCCCTCCGCAGACAAGAAGGAAATTGAAAGCAAGAAAGGCGGGTTGCTGAAAGACTGCTACCAATGGATTGTCAATCACGAGGACTTCCAGAGGTTCCTAACGGAAAAAGAATCCCGAATACTGTGGATTACAGGAGACCCTGGCAAAGGCAAGACAATGCTTCTCTGTGGCATCATCGATACGCTCGGACACGACAGTTCGTTAGATGTCTCCTATTTCTTTTGCCAAGCTTCAAGCAGTCAACTCAATACGGCCACCGCTGTGCTGCGGAGATTAATTCATCAACTTGCCCGTCGCAACCCACAGCTCACTAAACATGTACGAGCGAAGTACGACTGTATGGGGAAAACCTTCTTCAGCAATCGCAATCTTTGGCACAGCCTTTGCGACATACTGACCGCCTTGTTAAAGGATCCCAGCCTGAGAAAGGCGGTCTTGATTATCGATGCTGTGGATGAGTGCAGTGTAGGTCGGCGAGACCTTCTTGAATTCATCACCAAGTCCTCCCACGCCAAGTGGATTGTGTCAAGCCGTAATTGGCGCGATATCGAAGAAATCCTGAATGATGGGGAGCAAGAAGCCAAGATACACATCGAGATAAACCAGGATTCCGTCTCTGCAGCTGTCGACTCGTATATCACGCTCAAGGTAGACCAGCTGGCTAGGCAAAAGAAATACGACAATGATTTGAAGCTCGATATCTTAGAATGCTTGCGGTCAAATGCCGAGGGCACTTTCCTATGGGTAGCTCTGGTTGTTCAAGAGCTTTCCAATGAAAATTTGCAAAATTGGCATGCGCTAAGTGAGCTGAGGTCGCTTCCACCGGGCCTTCATCCGCTATACGAAAGAATGCAGGACCGAATCTCAAAATTAAAAGATGCAGATGTCTGCGAGGACATCATTGCTACGGCCTTAGCCGTTTACCGACCGATCACCCTGGAAGAGTTACGTGGGCTTGTTAAACTACTTGAGAGCCTGAAAAAAGAGAACATAAGAGACACTATCGCGTTGTGCGGATCTTTCTTGATCCTACATGAGGGTGTCATTTCCTTTGTGCACCAGTCAGCGAAAGACTACTTCCTTAGTAAAGGCTCAGATGAAACGAGGGCCTCAAGATTCAAGAACCTGCACGAAAGAGTCTTTTTGCGTTCGCTTGACATTCTTCGTGTGAAGCTAAAGCGTGATATTTACGGCCTGCAGGCACCAGGATGTCTCATTGACGAAGTTTCTGTCCCCAAGCCTGATCCGTTGGCTGCTATTCGATACTCTTGCACATACTGGGTTGACCATCTTTGTGACTCGGCAAAAACTAGCAGAGTAAGCAAAAGTGATAAGGTGTTGGCCTTCATCAAGGATAAATACCTCCAGTGGCTAGAAGCGCTGAGCCTTCTAAAGAACATCTCTGTGGCAGAACGAGGAATTGAAAGACTAAGACTTGATTTCGTAAGTTGATTTACAATATTGAAAGACGTTCGCGATATACTGGCTAACATTTCACGGCAGGGAGAATCATCGAAGCATCTGAACGACGTTATGGTGGATGCTGGCCGATTCTTGTTGTTTCATGGGGAAGCGATTGGAATTGCACCACTGCAAGTTTATGTCTCAGCCCTCATATTCAGCCCTACTAATAGCCTGATAAGACGAATGTTTCAACACGAAGAGCCAGACTGGATCGCGTTGAAGCCAAAGGTTGAAGAAAATTGGAGTGCCTGCCTACGGACCTTTGAAGGCCACACCAGGCCCGTGAAATCAGTCATGTTCTCAAATGATGCACAGCGACTAGCATCAGCGTCAGGGGATAAGACAATCAAGATCTGGGATGCCACTTCTGGCACATGTCTGCAGACCCTTGAGGGCCATGATGACTGGGTGAAATCAGTCGTGTTCTCAAATGATGGGCAGCGATTGGCATCATTGTCAAGTGACATGACAGTCAAAATCTGGGATGCCACTTCTGGCGCATGTCTTCATAACCTTGACGGTCATACTGATCGGTTGAAATCAGTCATGTTCTCAAATGACGGACAGCGACTAGCATCAATGTCAGATGATAATATAGTCAAGATCTGGGATGCCACTGCTGGAGCATGTCTGCAGACCTTTGGGAACTATCACATGTACGTGGCCTCGGTCGCGTTTTCAAATGATGGACAGCGACTAGCATCAGCGTCCCTTGACACTACAGTCAAGATCTGGGATGCCAGTTCTGGCGAATGTCTGCAGACCCTTAAGGGCCATGATAATTGGGTGACATTCGTCGTGTTCTCAAATGATGGGCAGCGATTGGCATCAGTGTCAAATGACAAGACAGTCAAGATCTGGGATGCCACTGCTGGCGCATGTCTGGAGACCCTTGAGGGCCATCACAGCGACGTGAGATCACTCGTGTTCTCAAATGATGGGCAGAGACTAGCATCAGTGTCACATGAGAAGACAGTCAAGATCTGGGACGCTACTTCCGGCGCATGTCTTCACACCCTTGAGGGCCATGATGAGTGGGTGTCATCAGTCGTGTTCTCAAATGATGGACAGCGACTAGCATCAGTGTCAACTGGAAACTCAGTCAAGGTCTGGGATGCCACTTCTGGAGGACTTTTGCAGACCCTTGAGGGCCATTACTGCTGTGTGACATCAGTCGCGTTTTCAAATGATGGGCAGCAACTAGCATCAGGGTCCTGGGACTGTACAGTCAAGATCTGGGATGTCACTTCTGGAGCATTTTTGCAGACCCTTGAGCGCCATGATGAACAAGTAACACTAGTCGTGTTCTCAGATGATGGACAGCGACTGGCATCAGGGTCTGATGACGAGACAGACACGAACTGGGATGCCACTTCCGGCACATGTCTGCAGACTCTTGAGGGCCATAATGAACCAGTAGCGTCAGTCGTGTTCTTAAATGATGGGCAGCAACTAGCATCAGTGTCAGATGAAAAGAACATCAAGATCTGGGATACCACTTCTGGAGCATGTCTGGAGACCCTTGAGAACAACCACACGTACCCGACATTAGTCGCGTTTTCAAATGATCGACAGCGACTAGCATCAGTGTCAGATGACAAGATGCTCAAGATCTGGGATGCCACTTCTGGCGCATGTCTTCAGACCTTTGAGATCCATGACTCTTGGGTGGAATCAGTCGTGTTCACAAATGATGGACAGCGACTTGTAACAGTGTCCGAGGACAATACAGTTAAGATCTGGGATGCCACTTCTGGCGCATGTCTTCAGACTCTTGAGGGCCATCATATCGACGTGAGATTACTCGTGTTCTCAAATGATGCACAGCGACTAGCATTAGTGTCACATCAGAAGACAATCAATATCTGGGGTACCACTTCTGACGTATTTCCTCTGACCCTTGAGGGCCATGATGATTGGGTGTCATCAGTCGCGTTCTCAAATGATGGACAGCGACTAGCATCAGCGTCCTGGGACAAGACAGCCAAGATCTGGGATGCCACTACTGGAGCATGTCTGCACACGCTTTGGGACCATGACGATAGGGTCTTATTCGTTGTGTTCTCAATTGATGGAAAACGACTGGCATCGGTTTCAGATGACAAGATAGCTACGATCTGGGATGCCACTTCTGGAGAATGTCTGTATGTCCTTTGGGGCCATCGTGGAAGCGTGAGCTCAGTCGTGTTCTCAATTGATGGACAGCGACTGGCATCAGCGTCAGAGGACAAGAAAGTCAAGATCTGGGATGCCACTTCTGGTGCATGTCTGCAGACCCTTGAGGGCAATCGCACACATGTCACATCACTCGTGTTCTCGAATGATGGACAACGACTTGCATCAGGGTCATATGACGGGACAGTCAAGATCTGGGATGCCGTATGTTTGCAGACCCTTCCAGCCGACAATGCCACCTATTGTTCCTCTACAGATGTTGCACTCCTAGATGTGGGATCAACAGGTACATCAGCAACGCTATCACTTCACCAAACATCCATGATTCCTCTCAATTCATATGGCTGCACTGTCAGCACTGATAACAGGTGGATTATGAAGAATGGACAGCGAGTTTTATACTTGCCACTCAGTTACCGTTCGCTCATTCCACCAAAGGTTGCCGGTCAAACGCTAAGGCTTGTTCTCCCTTCCGGGCATGTTATTGTCATAGGATTTAGATAAACTCGAATCTTCTCGAAATTTGCTGGCTAATTTTATACTTTTTTTACACCATCATGAAATGAGTTCTACCATGCCGGGCACGCATGGAGTGATTCTGAATTCAAATTTACTAAATGATAGTTGGTCAGTATTCTTTCAAAGGGCGATTTCTTACAACAGGGCTTGAGCCTCGAAGGGCCGATGCTGGTTTTGATTTTTATTTGATCATATTTAACGTCTACTGGAATCACCAACGTGAAACCACGCTGGGCAGATGCCAGGGGAAATGAACAGGATAATGAATAGTGTTTCTTAACAAAACGCAGGCCGTCGTCAGAGACCGTTGATCATAGCAAGTGGTTATACTATATTCTCACTCTTGCTTCAATTCTTTACGTCGTTGTTCTACACAAACCGTCTCACATCTTAGTCAGCGCTAGTCACGTAATATTTAGTACTAAATGGCGACTCGAAGGACGTACTGTAGTCTCCTTGAATCTGCAAACAAAGATGCTAGTAATGACATCGTCGTTCCGAGTCGATTATTCTCTATTCTAGCTGTTGTGGAGATTCCAGCTCCACTCGGAATAACGTCGGGTAAACATGTTATGTAGATACGTGGCGCACGATGTTGTGAAGAGATTTAGAACTTAGTCCTTAATCAATTCGAATGAAATAGACATATGTCATAACACTAGCTATTTTTGTGAGAGGCCGGCATTCTGTGGGTCCTCCAGACCAGGGTCGAGTCACATGACTGGTGAGCTGACAGACTCTGCACAGGGATCCGTCTGTTTGTTGCCAGGGGCACGTACTCCTCTGCCCTTTTACTGTTAAGAATCTAGATCGATTGAATCACCAACTACGCATAATTGATTGTACAATTTTCAAAATCATGGAATTTATGAGTTCTTATACCGCCGAATGTGGTCAGCATAGCACATTGGGCTTCCAAAGCCCCGAGGTTGGGGAGACCAAAGCAAGTCATTTCATCATGTAGGGGTTGTGTGAACATAGGGTAATGATCACCGCCGCTGCTAGAGCTTGCCACAGCTAATAACAGCCTCTCATCCTAAATTCTGTGGCATTGCCAGCGCAAGACTAGATTACTTCACACAATCCAGTTGGGAGAAATCAAACCTATCACCCGCCCTTCGCGGCCCAGGCCCTTTTGTAAGAAAATTCCCTTTGAAAGCCTACTGGCTGACGATCATTTGGCAAATTAGAATTCAGAATCACTGTTATGTGTGCTTAGCATCGCAGAGCTTATTTCATAATGGTTTGAAGCGTATAGACTGAGCCGCCGGAATTGTAGCAGATGAGAGTTTATCTAAATTCTATGACAACAACGTGACCCGAAGAGAGGGCAAGCGCAAGCTTTTGGCTGGCAACCTTTGCTGCAATCTGGGGACGATAACTGAGTGGCAAGTATAAAACTCTTTGTCCATCCTTCATGACCCACGTGCCATCAGTGCTGACAGTATAGCTACATGAATTAGCGGGAATCGAGGATGTTTGGTGAGTTGATGGCGTCGCTGATGTAACTGTTAGTCCCATATCTCGCAGTCGGACATCTATAGAGGACCAATAGGCGGCATTGTCGTTTGGAAGGGTCTGCAAAAGGTTGCCAGAAGTGGCATCCCAGATCTTGACTGTGGAGTCTCGGGAGCCTGATGCCAGTTGCTGTGCATCATCTGAGAAGACCATGGGCACCCGTGGAAGTTTTCCCAAGACGGCATTCTCGATTGAATCACTACGCACAATTGATTTTACGATTTTCAAAATCATGAAATTTGTGAGTTCTTATACCGCCGAATGTGGTCAGCATAGCACATTGGGCCTCCAAAGCCCTGAGGTTGGCGATACGAAAGCATGTCATTTCTGTTGTAGATATTCCGTCACTATCCGGGTCAACATCGGGTAAATACAAGATGTAGACATGTATAGCACAATGTGGCTCGTGAAAGAAAACTCCTACCTTAATAAATCAAGTTTAACAAAAGACAATTCACAACATTTTCATCATGTGAGGAGGGAGTTGGGTGAACAAAGGGTAATGATCTCCGCCGCTGCTAGAGCGTGCCACAGCTAATAACAGCCTCTCATCCTAAATTCTGTGGCATTGCCAGCGCAAAACTAGATTACTTCATACAATCTAGTTGAGAGAAATCAAACCTACTACCTGCCCTTTGCAGCTCAAGCCCTTGTGTACGAAAATGTCCTTTGAAAGCCTGCTGGCTAACTATCATTTACCAGATTGGAATTCCGAATCACTTTTATGTGTGCTTAGCATCGCAGAGCTGATTTCATAATGGTTTAAAGCGTATAGACTGAGCCACCGGAATTGGAGCAGGTGAGAATTTAAATAAATTCTATAAAAACGACACGACCGTGAGAGAGGGCAAGCGCAAGCCTTTGGCTGGCAACTTCTGCGGGAATCTGGGGACGATAACTGAGTGGAAAGCATAAAAGTCTTTGTCCATTCTTCATGAGCCACTGGCGATCAGTGCTGAGAGTGTAGCTATATGAATTAGCGGGAATCGAGGATGTTTGGTGAGTTGGTGGCGGCGCTGATGTAACTGTTAGTCCCATATCTCGGAGTCGGACATCTAAAGAGACCCAATAGGCGGCATAGCCAGATGGAATGGTCTGCAAACATTTGCCAGAAGTGGCATCCCAGATTTTGACAGTCTTGTCAGTTGACTCTGACGCTAGTCGATGTCCATTATCTAAAAAGACTACCGATGTGATGGTTCCATCATGGCCCTCAAGGGTCTGCAGACATGCGCCAGAAGTGGCATCCCAGATCTTGACTGTGGAGTCTCGGGAGCCTGATGCCAGTTGCTGTGCATCATCTGAGAAGACCATTAAGGTCACTTCGCTGTTGTGGCCTACAGGCGTCTGTAGGCAGGTACTCCAATTTCCTTCAAGCTTTGGCTTCAACACGATCCAGTCTGGCTCTTCGTGGCGAAACATTTGTTTTATCAAGCTCTTGGTGGGACTGAATGTGAGAGCCGAGACATAAACTTGGAGTGGTGCAATTTCAATCGCTTGCCTATGAAACAAGACAAATTGTCGAGCGTCTATCATAATGTCGTTCAGAATCGGGGATGACTTTCCCTGCGACAGGATGTTAACTACTATTTCGGCAAACCTCTTTTCAATCATGTACATCAACTTACCAAGTATAGCATCAGTCTGTCCATTCCTCGACCGGCGACAGAGAAGTTGTATACAAGGCTTAGCGCTTCTAGCCATTGAAGGTATTTGTCCTTGATAAAGGCCAAGACCTTATCACTTTTGCTTTCCATCCCAGTTTCTGCCGAGTCGCAAAGATGGTCAACCCAGAATGTGCAAGAGTATCGAATAGCAGCCAATGGATCAGGCTCGGGGACAGGAACGTCGTCAATGAGACATCCTGGTGCCTGTAAGTCGTACATGTCACGCCTCAGCTCTCATGAAGAAGGTCAAGTGAACGCAAAAATATTCTCATGTGCTGGTGCTGAAGTCTAGAAGCCCTCATTTCAGGCGAGCTTTGACTGAGGAAGTAGTCTTTCGCTGACGGGTGCACAAAGGAAATGGCACCGTCACGTAGGGTCAAGAAAGACCCGCACAACGCGATAATATCTCTTACATTCTCTTTTTTCAGGCTCTCAAGTGGTTTAACAAGCCCATGCAACTCTTCCAGAGTGAGAGGTCGGTACACAGCCAGGGCCGTGGCAATGATTTCTTTGCAGACATCGGCATCTTTTGATTTTGACATTTGTTTCTGCATTCTTCCGTAGAGCGGATAAAGCCCCGGTGGAAGCGACTTCAGCTCACTTGGCGCATGCCAATTTTGTAAATTTTCATTGGAAAGCTCTTGAACAACTAGGGCTACCCATAGGAAAGTGCCCTCGGCATTCGAACGCAAGTATCTCAAGATATCGAGCTTCAAATCATCGTCATATTTCTTTCGCCTAGCCAGCTGATCTACCTTGAGTGTGATATATGAGTCGACAGCTGCAAAGACGAAATCCTCATTTATCTCGAGGTGTATTTTGACTTGTTCCTCTGCATCATTCAGGATTTCTTCGATATCTAGCCAATTACGGCTTGACACAATCCACTTTGCGTTCGAGGGCTTGGCAATGAATTCAAGAAGGTCTCGCCGACCTACATTGCATTCATCCAGAGCATCCACAATCAAGATCACATTTCTCAGACTAGGGTCGTTTAGTAAGGCGGTAATTATGTCGCAGAGGCTGTGCCAAAGACTGCCATTGGCGAAGAAAGCTTTCCCCATATAGTCGTACTTCGCTCGTAGATGTTTAGTGAGCTGTGGGTTGCGGCGGGCAATATCATGAATTAGTCCCCGCAGCACCGAGGTGGCCGTATTGACTTGACTGTTCGCAGCTTGGCAAAAGAAATAGGAGACATCTACCAAGCTGTCCAGCTCCAGCGTGTCGATGATGCCACAGAGAAGCATTGTCTTGCCTTTTCCTGGGTCTCCTTTGATCCACAGGATTCGGGATTCTTTTTCCGTCCGGAACCTCTGGAAGTCCTGGTGATCGATAATCCATTCCTAGCAGTCTTTCAGCAACCCGCCTTTCTTGCTTTCAATATCCTTCTTGTCTCCGGAGGGATCAGTCACGTAGAAATCCGAAAGACACTGCTTGTCCTTTTCATCGTGGCAGAATTGAAGCCGTGCAATATCGCTCGTAGTAAATGCCGCCACGAACTTCTTGACAAGTTCTTTGTTCTCTCCGAGATAGTTTGTCGTGTTTGCTAAAATTCTGCCCCATTTATCGAAGTCGGGGACTTTCGTGTCCCGAAGCCCATGCTCAACATTGAACCGATGGTAGACTGCAGTGCCGCTATGCTTGTCTCTCAGTGTCAAGTCAGTACGTTTAGAAGTAGTGACCATTTTCGACAATGCTTCAACAACAGAGCTTCTCAAATCCGTAATTTCAACAACATCGTCGAGGCCTGTGCCAATGCTCAGAACTATCATTTGTCTGCCAGGGAACTGGTTCTCGGCCTCGGCGATAAGCTCTTCACAGGGATTATTGTACCCATAGCTGACATCAATAAACTCGATATTATCGCGACCCAGTTTGATTGAATCGAAGAAGGGAACAGCTGCGGACGTGGCTATAGCCACTTCCCATACCGTACACCCTCTGAAGCATTCAGAAGAGTGATATGTTTTTAGCAAGGTAGGACGTGTGTCAACATTGGCTTTGGTCATCGCCAGTACAACCCTGGATAAACACGGTGCAATGTTAGATACAAGGCCCTCCACAGGCATGTGATTATTACTTACGTCTTGGTGTAATTTTCATCCAGGAACAATGTATCTTCATGTGGACACATGTTGGTGTCCGTTACGGGGCCGTTACTTTCTCGCAGCCGTACACATTGCGGGTCGCAACAGTTATTGCGAATTATTTCCTTAATGGCCATTTCTAGCCCCTCAGCGGAGAAAGCACTGGACGATCCTGTTGCAGGCATTAGCTCTGGGACAAATACTGAGTCAGCGAGGCGTTTATATGCTTGAATAGAGTCATAGACGCTCATTCGCAGTCAGCCAAGCATGATCGCAATAATCCTATGTAAACGCTGTTAACAAAGCTTCTATGGCATGCAAGTGTCCTTAGTTGGTCATACCCTCCAGTTCCTGTGCCACCAATCAAGTCAAACCTGTCGCAGGGACTTGGCACTTGAGATAGATGCTCTGCTTCTTTGACATGCTCCATGATCCTTTCCAGGATCAGCAAGCTAGATAGACCACGGACGCCGCCACCATCTGTAGCAGTTAGTAATGGGATAACAAAGGGCGACAAGATCACGAAAGCATACCAAAGCAGAGGATTCTCAAAGGCGGCTCTGCGGCCGGTTGTGTAGCTGAGCTCATCACGGCTCAGTGCAAACGATCAACGCAAAAGAGCACTTTTTCAAAAGGCGATATCAAGTGGATGCGTAAAGATAGAGATACACGATACGCAGAACGAGTCAGTGTCCTGTGGTGGTGTTCTTCGTTTCCTGGCAAATACCAGCGTAACAGGCGTGAAGAAGAGAAGATGAAAAAGATGGCACTCATGGAAAGGGGGTAAAACCATCTCTTGGTCAAGGGCCACAGCTATATGGACAATCTACGCCCTGTCTACTAGCCACTTGATGCGGGGTGTCGCGACTTTTCATTGGCGATTAGCTTCATTCGGGATTGATTGGCTGCCCAGCTGGTGCAGTAGTATTTTGCTTTGAACAAAGCGACCCCTCCTAGTAGCTTCATGATGCGATGTCATCACCGCCATCGAGCACTCTCCACTCAGCGTAATGACGTCAGTTAGCCAGGGTTGCATAGTGTGCCAAGTCCCCCCCAGCTGTATTGTAGTCGGTCGATACTATCGCACATGTTCTTCCAGCCAAACGCGTGCATTCCTGATGATAGAATATCGATAAAACTGGCGAGGTTAAAATACGAGAAATCATCTTCGCACACTGATGATTCTCCTCTTTGTACACCAAAATCTAATGCCCCACACACACCAAGTAATTGGACCAATCACATGACGTGGTTTGGTTCCTAAACAAGCAGGCCACTTCACCCACACCTGCAACCAGAAAGGCTCTATTACACCACCACAACGAAAGGAATAAACTCAACTTATTCACAGCTACAGCTAAATCGTGCCACTTCTCGCAAGTTCCCAATTGTGCCCGGTCTTGTCACAAATACTACAGTTCCGAACAGCCACTCCGGTCCCGTGTTCGCGGCTGCCATTTTCGCGCCTCCCTTGCTCTCGTTGCCCATCCACATCCTTTCGGTCCCGCAAATTATCTCCGTCACGTATGCTAAGGCCCGCTCCTTTCCGGAGAGATACTTTTTTTAGCCCTTTGCCGTTTGCTTAAAGCATGATTGGCCTCACAAAGCGTCTTTTCCAAGGCCGTGTGTCTGGTCTAGACACTTTAGTATCCTAGATCCACATTGAAGCGTTCAATCGCAATGCAGCTGGAGAGGACTTGGCCCACTATGCCAACCGACGTCATTGTGCAGAGTTGAAGGTAACTTTCTTGTAGATGTATTTACAATGTACAAAATGACAGTTGGCGCCAAGTATACAAATACTGTCGGAACAATCTACTGAATTCAGTTAAATGACTTGGGAAGTCACTCGTGATCCTGTACAACCGCACGTGGAACCGTGCTGGTGTACAGATTGATCGTAATGGTGAAGCTTGTTTCTTTATTCTTTCTCTAAAGTGTTAAGTTCTTCCATCACGCACACTTAAGCTGGAGTATTCAGGCTCGGGTTTACCCAGGGTTAATCCGACAAAAGGCAGATTCCCCACAATACCCAGTTCATCCAACATTTCATCCAACATTCACAGTGTTTATCCTAAGTTGGATTTCTATTCTAGTCGCTTGCTAGATGCACAAGGTCTGCCCAACTTATCAGACTCGAGGATACGATGAACCCTCCTGCTGCTTGAAGCACCTGAAACTTCTGTTTCCACTACCAGCATCTAATCATCCAGAAGCAAAGGGGAAACCTGTAGTAGTGTGTTGTAGTGATATTCAGCTCGTACAGAAGTCAGGGAAAACTTATCTAACGTAGCTGGAGCAGATGCTGATGAGGCCTAGGAATGATAACTCACGATATCAGGCCGTCTCCGATATTAGATTGATGTCATTCTCAACAACCTCTCATCTGTGGGATGTTTACCGCGGGATAAAAGGAAGCCAAATGTGCGGATGACTTGAGCTTGACCTCGAATGTATATAGCTTCTGTGGGAACCACTGCAATTACATGATATCAGATTGGGTACTCAACAGAATCAAGCCTCTCTACGAATGCTCTCAAAGCGTTGATGTGAAAGAGCGCGTACGTTTCTAAGTGAGTCAGTTATTTGCCTCCACTACATAGCCATCATCAAACAAACGAAGAACTGGAACAACAAAAAGAAGGATCAAGACAAAGCTAAATCCGACGTCTCTCCATGTTATCCAGTCTTCCGCTCTTGTCTACTTGACACACCACTCACCTCGAGGCTAGACTCTCCGCAAGTCTATATGAACCTTTCTCCTATCTCTCGCAGTCAGACCTGCAGTATTGCCTCTATGTTCCCATGGGTGGCCGATATTATTTGGCTTACTGCAGCTCAATAGCAGGCATTTCGTCTCGAACTTTTGGTCGCCAAGTTGGGCGCGATGTTACTGGTAGTTCTGGGGTCTAGAGCACAGCGTCGCCAATACTCCGACCACAGCTCCTGAGTGTAGAACTCACATCCGCTCCCTATTGAATGGATGTTGTGAGTTCAATCGTCCCTGCAAGGTGGCTCGTCTTTAGGTACTTATTTTCCAACTCGTTTACGAACTCACTTCTAGGTTAATCGTTCCTTTGATTCCTCACTACCCCTAGAGTTGTCATCGTATTGAAGACTAGCAGATATGCACTCTTGCAGCCGGCTTTGGCTAGATAGCCTACTGCCTCACCACCTTAGACTTCAGTGTCTAGGGCCCACAACATTCTGCCGATGTCTTTATGTAGTAATCATGTTTACGGCTAATCATCTCGCCTTAAGGAGATAAGCTGAATGTCGCTGGTTTTGAACTCGGAAGCTCTTGAATTTATCATTCCAATGCTGGTCCCGCTTGCAATTCCTAGGCTATCGACAAACCGGTCAAACCCCTCGTCTTGCAGTTGGATGCCATAGCCTGCGATCTCCAACATAAGCTCGCAGCCAACAGCCTAAATTACGGGCTATAGTCGAGTCGGGATAGCTTTTTAGGAGGCAGTTTGGATCTATTGCCTGACAAGGCCACAAACTGCACTCACGAGTGCATCAATAAGCAAGCAAAAGCTAGTCTGCAAGTGAGGATATGCATGAATATCTTCAACAGAGAGTTGAAATATAGCCAATCGGACCAGGTGTTAGGAAACCCAAGTACAAGTGTGGAAACAAAGTAACTGGGCGAGGGTAACTGGAATGAAAAGGTCGGATGCTCTTGAAGCTAGTAGTAGCGTATCTAGAAGAGACTATTGCATCGTGTCGTACTCGCCATTCTCAGGATCAGGGAACTCACAGACCATCGCCAACCACTTACACCCCTTATAGCTTTAAAGGAGCGCAAGGAACAGACCATCAAGCGCTAAGATCCGATGATAGACCATATCGCAAAAAGTGCAGCTGCATGCTAGTCTGATATCTCCATTGAGTAACCATGCAAAGGGATACAGATGGAATTTTGTAGATGATGAGGGCCCAAGAGAGCACAAACCAGAAGCAGCCACATGGATCCTAGTAGCTTTAGTATAGCAAGGCTGTCGCACAACGAAGCGAGTAGCTCACTTAGGTCGGGATTACCAGTACCAGGATTGCTGACCTGACCAAGTTTGGCCAAACGGTAGGTTTAGTATCAGACATCAAGGGCCTTTTACAAGGCCATTGTCTGTAGAATAGATCTTAATGATTGAATCAGTTGGTTTATTAAAGGGTTTAAGTCTATGCTACGTCCTTGAACTATTCCTTTTGTATAGTGATCCTGAATTGATGATAGGGGTCGACCCTGTCACGTGTTCAGCCACAATAGGTTCGGATAAGTGGGGCACGTATGGGACGCCACTTAACATATATACCGCGCCACACAACATTGTCTAGTCTATGGTCTAGACACTTTAGTGATGGATGTATAAATTAGCTGTGATCCGCTCTTTAATCAAGAATTAGATGGTCAATGAACAATGCAACAATCACCTCTTCCTTCTTCTTCTTATTCTTAGGACATTCAGTGCGTCCTTCTCATGTGCACTGTTATACTGCCTCTATAGGTAGACACACTTAAAAAAGATATCATGTAGGTCTTTCAGAGATTCTTTTAAATGAAATTCGAAGCATATCTCTCTACTATCACAACGAGGCTCCCCTTGTTTCTGATCGACAACTTCACAAACTAGCACCATGGAATCATACAGACCGGAAAGGCCGTGCGTAATATAGAGGAGTGCAATACTCAAGAAAGCCAGCCATGTGCAAATGCATGAGCTCCATGGTGCAGCCGCTCCCCTGCAAAGAAAACTAAGAAATACTGGTAAAGGAGGAGAGCCAGTTAGAGGAACAGGTATGCGAGATGCCCACTCATAGTACCGTGCTGGGGCTGCATAGACCCTTTTGAAGACAATCGCCTCTGACTGTCGTTTTTCTACGTCCTGAATCTCCAGCTAGGCGAAATGTATCATGGATGTTATGTATTGGCTACCAGCCATGCATATCCTAGGGTCAGACGCGAAGCGATACGACGTTATTGGTCCAACAAACACACAGCCCGGCCTTGGGCGCTAACTCAGTTCTCCCCACATCTGGCATCAAGAACATTCAAATACTTATCAAAAGGAAATCAATATTTCGACACATTCATTCTCCGAGTTTTGCATTTGTTCGCTATTGTCATACACGCCCCTTGAGAGTCAGCAAGATGTCGATTTTCAGCAAAATCAAACGCTACCTCCAAAAGAACAACACGCCTATTCGAAGGCCAGACCGGGCGACATCACCCACCGCCTCCTCATCTGTCCCAGTACAGCCAGCACCTGGAACAGCCCAACCGCCACCACTAGTCGTGATCTCCCCACCGCCACCCAAGCCTGAGCCAGTGCTATTGCATACTCTTCAAGAGAAGATTTGGGAGAATGCGTATCAACGTTTAAAATCAGAAGAGCCAGAGTTGGTGAAGGCGTTCGAGAGGATTATCCTTTCCGAACCCCAGCTCGACGAGACCAGCACTGAGCCCACCGACCGAATCGAAGGCAAGGTGACAGCGGAGCCAAAGGTCACATCGCGCCAACTGAGAAAGGTTGCTGAGAGAGGGATCGAACGGGCTAAGAAAGAGGCTTCCCTCAAGCAAGGAATCGACAGTGGTTTGCAGGCTATCCAGGCTATCATGGGAATTATGGATAGGGCTCTCCGCGCCGCCCCAGAAGCCGCCGTTATATGGGCAACCGTCTGCCTTGGGATAGAAGTATGTCACGGCAGCTTGCCCGCGTAAAAAGACATATAGCGTGCTGTTTTTAGCTAACATACAATAGGTCTTGAAAAATCCCATCACCGAAGCACTCGAAAACCGCCAAGGAATCCAGTATGTTCTAGGCAGAATAGAGTGGTATTGGAACTTGACCAGCCTGCTGCTTGACGAGAACAAGAGAGATACAACTACAGCTGTGCTGAGAGACACACTCGAGGAGAATATCACACAGCTCTTTCAAAAGCTGCTCTTGTATCAGATTAGAAGCATCTGTCTCTATCACCGCAACAAAGCCGTCACTGTTTTGAGGGATATGTTTTTGATCGACGACTGGGCAGGCCAGATCAATGACATCCAGGAAGCCGAAAAGGCTGTGCAGCTTGATATAGAGCAGTACAACACCCAAGAGAGCCAAGTGCAAATGCACAAGCTCAACGATTCAACAGCTGCTATACAGGCAAATGTGGAAAACATCCATGCAGCGGTACAGAGCCTAGCAGAACAACAAGCAAAGGCGCGAGAAGACGACAAGGACAATGAATGTCTCAAGGACCTCTACGTAACCGACCCTCGCACGGACAAGAAGAATATCGAAGTTAAAAAAGGTGGCTTGCTGAGAGACTCCTACAAATGGATTCTCGAGCACCAGAACTTCCAGAAGTTCAAAAACGAGGCAGACAGCCGGATTCTTTGGATCAAAGGAGATCCTGGCAAAGGCAAGACAATGCTTCTTTGTGGCATCATCAATGAGTTGGAGTCAGACCAGTCAATTTCACCCTACTATTTCTTTTGCCAGGCCACGGGCGGTAGTCGACTAAATACAGCCACATCTGTGCTACGCGGCTTGATTTATCACCTTGCCCAACGCAATCCACGGCTTATCGAATATGTGCGAAGGAAGTACGATCGTACTGGAAAGCAGCTGTTCGAAAATGAAGGTGCTTGGCAGAATATCAGCGAGATTGCAACTGCTATGCTGAAGGATCCAAGCTTGAAGAATGCCGTTTTAATCGTCGATGCCTTGGATGAGTGTGTCGTGGACCAGGAGCTCTTACTTGACTTCATCAAGTCCTCGGGCGCCAAATGGATCGTATCAAGCCGTAACCGGCCGGAAATCGAGCAAGGTCTAAATGATGTCACGCAAGGAGCCAAGATACACCTTGAAATAAACGAGGATTCAGTGTCTTTGGCGGTCGACTTTTTCATAAAGTACAAGGTGGATCAGCTTGTGCAGAAGAAGGGATACGGTGGCGAGGTCAAGGAGGCTGTCCTGGAATATTTGCAATCGAATGCTCATGGCACTTTTCTGTGGGTGGCCCTGGTTTGCCAAGAGCTTTCCAGCCCGAAAACACGAAGATGGGAGGCTCTAGCTAAGCTCAAGTCATTTCCACCGGGGCTCGATGCTTTGTACGGACAAATGCTGGAGGGGATCTCCGAGTCGCCACATGCTCAACTATACAAGGACATCATTGCTAAAGTTCTCATTGTCTACCGACCGATCGCGTTAGAGGAGCTGCGTGCCCTTGTTGAATCTCTAAGCGACTTCAACAGAGAGGATATAGAAGAAGTCGTCGCATCGTGTGCGTCGTTTTTTACTGTTCATAACAATGCTGTCTCTTTTGTACACCAGTCAGCAAAAGACTACTTCTTGGGTGAAGCCTTAGGCCAGGTACTGCCCTCTGGCATCTCGCATCAACATCAGGTGGTCCTCGCACGATCGCTGGAACTGCTTCGCCAAACATTGAAACGCGATATTTACAACCTGCAGGCCCCGGGATGTCTTATCAATGAAATTTCGGCTCCTGACCCTGACCCATTGGCTGCTGTTAGATATTCTTGCATATTCTGGGTTGACCATCTTCATGACTCGCCTCCAGATGTGACAGTCAGGGAAAGCGATACAATATTGGCCTTCTTCAAGGAGAAATATCTTCAGTGGCTAGAGGCTCTCAGCCTTATGCGTAGCATCTATACTGGAGTACAGGCAATTAGAAGATTAGGAACCTGTCTGGTAAGTGGCTCTACATTGAGTGGAAATATTTTGAAAGGAGCAATGTTTAACAATTGACAGCAGGAAAAAGCATCAACGGACCTTCAAGACATGGTCAAAGATGCGAGCCGATTTCTCTTATCCAATACGGGAGGGATTGGAACTGCGCCGTTGCAGGTTTACGTATCAGCACTTGTCTTCAGCCCTACCAACAGCATAATAAGGCGGATATTTGCACATGAAGAACCGGACTGGATCACGATGAAACCGAGGGTTGAAGATGAGTGGGATGCCTGCCTACAGACTCTGGAGGGCCATGCCAGTTGTGTGACATCAGTGGTCTTCTCACGTGATGGACAGCGACTGGCATCGGCGTCTTGGGACAAGACAGTGAAGATCTGGGATCCGACTTCTGGCGCGTGTTTGCAGACCCTTGAGGGCCATGGTAATTATACGAGATCAGTGGCATTCTCAAGTGATGGACAGCGAGTGGCATCAGGGTCAGATGACAACACAGTCAAGATCTGGGATGCGACTTCTGGCGCGTGTTTGCAGACTCTTGAGGGCCATGAGCAAGGTGTGGCATCAGTTGTCTTCTCGAATGATGGACAGCGCCTAGCATCAGGCTCAAATGACAACACAGTCAAGGTCTGGGATGCAACTTCTGGCGCGTGTCTGCACACTCTGAAGGGCCATGGCCATTGGTTGACATCAGTGGCATTCTCAACTGATGGCCAGCGACTTGCATCAGGGTCTTTTGACAACACAGTCAAGATCTGGGATGCAACTTCTGGTGCGTGTCTACAGACCCTTGAGGGCCACCATTCCTACGTGACATCAGTTGTGTTCTCAAACGATGGGCAGCGACTGGCATCAGGGTCTTGGGACAAGACAGTCAAGATCTGGGATGCTACTTCTAGTGCGTGTCTCCAGACTCTTGAGGGCCATCATCAGCAAGTGACATCAGTTGTGTTCTCAATTGATGGGCAGCGACTGGCATCGGGGTCTTGGGACATGACAGCCAAGATCTGGGATGCGACTTCTGGCGCGTGTCTACAGACTCTGGAGGGCCATGGCCATTGGTTAACATCTGTGGCATTCTCAAATGACGGACAGCGGCTGGTATCAGGGTCTTGCGACAACACACTCAAGATCTGGGATGCAACTTCTGGTGCGTGTCTTCAGACTCTTGAGGCCCACGGTAACTGGGTGGCATCAGTTGTGTTCTCAAACGATGAACAGCGACTGGCATCAGGCTCACATGACAACACAGTCAAGATCTGGGATGCGACTTCTGGCGCGTGTTTGCAGACTCTTGAGGGCCATGGTAGTCATGTGAGATCAGTCGTGTTCTCAAATGACGGACAGCGACTAGCATCAGGGTCTCTTGACAACACAGTCAAGATCTGGGACGCGATTTCTGGTGCGTGTCTCCAGACTCTGGAGGGCCATGATCATGGAGTGATATCAGTTGTGTTTTTAACTGATGGACAGCGACTGGCATCAGAGTCAGATGACAAGACGCTCAAGATCTGGGATGCGACTTCTGGTGCGTGTTTGGAGACTCTTGTAGACTATGGCCGCAGCGTGACACCGGACGTATTCTCGAATAATGGACAACACATGGGATCAGGGCCATCAGCTAATCAATCCTCTTTGCTTCGCTCTAAGCCCTACATATATAGTAGCAGCAAAGATGGTTCGTGGATCATGGAAAACGGGCAAAGGATGCTTTGGATGCCACCATCGTGCCGCCATACCGCATTCGCAGTATGCCACACAAAACTAGGTCTCGGTACTGGGTCTGGTCGTATCATTATTATGGGCCTTGAATCTGGTAACTAGTTTGAGAAGCTTTGAATAAATAGAAGTCCTCGTAGGCTAGACAGCGATTTTACATGGAGTGCTGCACTGCATTAAATTGTGCATATTTATAGACATGTACATGTATAACGAGTGAAACAAAAAATCTCAACCTAGAAATCGCAATGAAAACACAAAATCCACTCGAAACATCTAAATTATTCGCTGTACCCCAGATGTTTATGACCAGTGTAGATTTTAGGGTTCAGGGTCACATGACAATCTGACCCTGACCCCGCTCTGAGATAGACTTACGAAGCGCCAAGCTTCGGAAGTCTGTCACAGAGTTTGCTTCCTTCTTCATCAAGCTTCGAGAATTATAAGAATCGACATGCATTTTTAGGATAGCTATTCATACGAGACTCACGTATTTATATGCATCAACGTGAGTGATTATAGCGCTTGTTTACTGTGATCAATAGCTGCAGGGTTACAACTGCCGTATCATAGACGCAGGCGTAACACCCACACCGGGCTTGCCACGCCAAACCCCCGGTCGCGCCGACAACCCTTGACTATCGCTTCTCGACTATTCAGCCAGTACCTGTGTGTCCACGTCCGTTTGATCAGTTGCTTGATTTCCTTCCTCTACTGTCATTACCCCTCTTGTCTGTAGTCAGGCCCTTTTTGCCCTCCCGCGCCGGCTTAGTATCTCATTCGCTTGTGCTTGTTCAAAGTCCTTCCCCAGGCCCCTAGCAAGGTAACCTTTTACATAACTATTTTTTTTTCCCTTAGACCTAGAAGACGACCACATGCCTCCTAGAATTCTGGAGAGCTACTTTTATGTCTTGATTTGATTTGATTTGAATATATTTAACGTCTACTGGAATCACTAAGATCAAAAGACGCGCCTTTCATGTCTTGTTACTTGTCTCTCGGGGTAATCTGACTGAAATTGAGCCTCAAGCATGTTCCTTGGACCCTTCGAGACCCAAGGGGTCCGGCGTTCAACCCCCTCCTCAGGCGGCGTTGGAGTCTGTAGCTGCACATCAAGCTTCGATGCCGCTCTTTCTGGGCCAAGAGGAACAATCCCGGCCCCTCCGAAGACTGACTTGATGTTTTTACGCCATAGTAGCCTGAAATGCGGCGTAGAGGCCGGAAAGAACTCCGTCCAAGAAACGTGGATTATAAAGCATCTAATCAAATGCTCTATTAATTGACCGTAAACGTTTCTAATCACACTAAAGCATCTGAAGTCAAGGGGCTGAAGCAGATGAGATGAATGAGATAGCATACAAAGCCTAATGATATTCTTCTCACAATGTCTCTCGAGTTCAATCGAGTGGTGGCTTTCATGGCCATCAAGGATCAAGAGACGATAGAGAACAGTAGATATTAGGAGGACGTACTGAATGTCCTGTAAAGAGGAGAAGAAGGAATAAGTGATTATTGGAGTTGATTCTGTGTCTATCTATGTTTTGCCTGAAGAGCGGAACTTGGCTGGTTTATACATCAACCACTAAATGGGCCTTGGAAGAAGACCCTTTCTTTATGTCGGATACTAACCCTAACGTTTGGACGAACTGGATCAGGTTGTGGGTTTTGGGTTCACGGTCACGTGACGGTCTGACCCTGACCCCGCCTCGGAAGTCTGTCACAGAGTTTCGTTCCTTCTTCATCAAGCTAGCCCACACCGGCGATAAACGTCGCGGTCGGCCTTCCGAGTTGACCGTCCGAATGACTGTGATAAATTCTTGGTTCCCGGACTGCACTGACTTAAGCTTCCCACACTTATCTGTGGCTGTAACGGCCATTCTGCTCTCAATAGTACCCATCATGAGGCCGATTCGTCAACATTATAGATATTCATCTGATCGGATGCCATATCAAATAGACTTGCGGAGAGCTTAGTCTCGGGATCACCAGTGTGTCAAGTAGACAAACAGCGGACGAGTGGACAACGTGCAAAGACGTCGGGAACTAGGTTTTGTTTAAATCTTGGTTTTTGTTGTTCCAGTTCTTCTTTTGTTTTACGATGACTATATAGTCGAGGCAAATAACTGGCCCCCTTAGAAACATAACCGCTGTTCCACATCTAAGCTTCGAGGGTAGTCGTAGAGAGGCTTGACTCTGTTGAGTAGTCAATCTAGTGTCATTTAATTACGGTCATTCCCACAAAGGCTATACACATTCGAAGTCAAGCTCAAGTCATCCGCACGTTTAGCTTCCTTTCATCCCATAGTGAACATGGCACAGATGATAAGTTGTTGAAACTGAGATGAATATAATCTTGAAGGATATTTGATATCATAAGTTACCACTCCTAGACCTCATCAGCATCTGCTCCAGCTATTTTAGATGAGTTTTCCCTGGCTTCTGTACTAGCTGAATATCACTGCAACACACAACTAGAGGCTTGCCCTCTGCTTCGGTACGATTAGATGCTGGCAGTGGAAACAGAAGTTTCAGGTGCTTCAAGCAGCAGGAGGGTTCATCAGGCCCTCGAGTCTAATAAGTTAGGCAGACCTTGTGCAGACTTAGATAGATATAGATTAACATCAATAATCACTCATTCTCCTTGTTTCTCTTCTTCACAGGATATTCAGTACGTCCTCCTAATATCTACTGTTAATTCCAGTATGTGTTGAGTATAATCAAATGAAATCAAAATTAGCATGTGCCCTTCGGGGCTCAAGCCCTGTTGTATGAAGCCGTCCTTGGGAAGCCTACTTTCCAACCATAATTTAGTGAATTTGACTTGAAGATCACATCTGTGCGTGCCTAGCGTGGTAAAACTGATTTCATAATGTTTTAAAAGGTATAAACTTGGCGGCCAAGATTCCAGCATATGCGAGTTTATCTAAATCCTATAAGAATTACTTGCCCGGAATTGAGAAGAAGCGCAAGCCTGTTGTGGGAAAATATTGCTGAAATGTGGGTACGATAAGTGACTGGCAAGTATAGAACTCTGCGTCCATCCTTGATGATCCACGTTTTATCAGTGCTGAGAGTGCAGTTATGTAAATTAGCGGAAATCGATAATGTTTGGTGAATTGACGGTGTTGCTGATGTAACTTTTGGTCCCGTATCTAGGAGTCCAACATCTGTAGAGGAACGATAGGCTGGAAGGGTCTGCAGACATGCGCCAGAAGTGGCATCCCAGATCTTGACTGTGTTGTCAACTGACGCTGATGCCAGTCGCTGTGCATCATTTGAGAACACGACTGATGACACATAGTAGCCATGGCCCTCAAGGGTCTGCAGACATGCGCCAGAAGTGGCATCCCAGATCTTGACTGTCTTGTCCCAAGACCCTGATGCAAGTAGCAGTCCATCGTTTGAGAACACGACTGATGTCACGGAGTTGTGATGGCCCTCAAGGATCTGCAGACATATGCCAGAAGTGGTATCCCAGACCTTGACTATCTTGTCCCCAGACGCTGATGCAAGTCGCTGCCCATCATTTGAGAACATGATTAACCCCTGGTGCTGATGAGGCCTTTGTAAAGCACTAGAACGTGCATTCGAAGTTTTGGCTTTTATGCTTTTTATACAAGATCCCAGCCACGATCTATATACCGACAACCTGAACTTTCTAAATCCAAGATGGCCTTTGAGAGCATGCGACACGGCGCCATAAGTGGCATCCCAGATTTTAACTGTGCTGTCATCTGAACCTGATGCAAGTCGCTGTCCATCGTTTGAGAACACGACTGATGTCACGGAGTGGTGATGGCCCTTAAGAGTCTGAAGACATGCGCCAGAAGTGGCATCCCAGATCTTGACTTTCCTGTCATCTGACCCTGATGCAAGTCGCTGCCCATCATTTGAGAACACGACTGATTTCACATAGTCACCATGGCCCTCAAGAGTCTGAAGACACGTGCCAGAAGTGGTATCCCAGATCTTCACTGTCCTGTCACATGACCCTGATGCAAGTCGCTGCCCATCATTTGAGAACGCGACTGATGTCACGAAGCTGAAATGACTCTCAAAAGTCTGCAGACATGCGCCAGAAGTGGCATCCCAGATCTTCACTGTCCTGTCATATGACCCTGATGCAAGTCGCTGCCTATCATTTGAGAACACGACTGATGAAACGTCGCTCTTGTGGCCTACAAGCGTCCGTAGGCAGGTACTCCAATCTTCTTCAACCTCTGGCTTCAACGCGATCCAGTCTGGCTCTTCGTGATGAAACATTCGTCTTATCAAGCTATTTGTGGGGCTGAATATGAGTGCTGATACATAAACTTGCAGTGGTGCGATTTCAATCGCGTCCCCATGAAACAAGAGAAATCGGCGAGCATCCATGATGACCTCGTTCAGATTCTTCGATGATTCTCCCTGCGGTGAAATGTTAGCCATTATATCGCGAACGTCTTTCAATATTGTAAATCAACTTACGAAATCAAGTCTTAGTCTTTCCATTCCTCTTCCTGCCGCGGAGATGTTCTTTAGAAGGCTCAGCGCTTCAAGCCACTGAAGGTATTTATCCTTGATAAAGGCCAACACCTTAGCACTTTTGCTTGCTCTCCCAGTTTTTGCCGAGTCACAAAGATGGTCAACCCAGTATGTGCAAGAGTATCGAATAGCAGCCAATGGATCAGGCTTGGGGACAGAAACTTCGTCAATGAGACATCCCTGTGCCTGCAAGCCGTAAATATCACGCTTAAGCTTCACACGAAGAATGTCAAGTGAACGCTCGAAGATTCTTTTGTGCATATTCTGGAGTCTAGAAGCCCTCGTTTCATCTGAGCCTTCACTGAGGAAGTAGTCTTTCGCTGACTGATGCACAAAGGAAACAACATTGTCATGTACAGTCAAGAAAGACCCGCACAACGCGATAATCTTTTCGATATTGTCCTGCTTGAGGACCTCAAGTTCCCCAACAAGGCCGTGAAGCTCTTCCAGAGTGATAGGTCGGTACACAACTAGGACTGCAGCAATGATTTCCTTGCAAATCTGTGCATCTTTTAACCTTGAGATTTGTTGCTGCATTCTTCCATACAACGGGTAAAGCCCTGGTGGAAGCGATCTCAGCTCCCTTAGTGCGTGCCAATTTTGTAAATTTTCATTGGAAAGCTCTTGAACAACTAGGGCTACCCATAGGAAAGTGTCATTGGCATTCGACCGCAAGTATTCCAAGATTTTGATCCTCAAATCATCATCATATTCTTTTTTCCTTGCCAGCTGATCCACCTTGAGCGTGATATACGAGTCGACTGCTGCAGAGACGGAATCCTGGTTTATCTCGAGGTGTATTTTGACTTCTTGCTCTGCATCATTCAGGATTTCTTCGATATCTCGCCAATTACGGCTTGACACAATCCACTTTGCGTTCGAGGACTTGGTGATGAATTCAAGAAGGCCTCGCCGACCTTCACTACACTCATCCAGAGCATCAACAATCAAGATCGCATTTCTCAGGCTGGGATCGTTCAACAAGGCGGTCAGTATATCGCAGAGGCTGTACCAAAGGCGGTCATTGCTGAAGAAAGCTTTCCCCGTATAGTCGTACTTCGCTCGTATATGTTTAGTGAGCTGTGGGTTGCGGCGGGCAATATCACGAATTAGTCCCCGCAGCACCGAGTTGGCCGTATTGAGTTGACTGTTTGCGGCTTGGCAAAAGAAATAGGAGACATCTACCGAGCTGTCCAGCTCCAGCGTGTCGATGATGCCACAGAGAAGCATTGTCTTGCCTTTGCCAGGGTCTCCCTTGATCCACAGGATTCGGGATTCTTTTTCCGTCCGGAACCTCTGGAAGTCCTGGTGATGGATAATCCATTGGTAGCAGTCTTTCAGCAACCCGCCTTTCTTGCTTTCAATATCCTTCTTGTCTGCGGAGGTATCAGTCACGTAAAAATCCGAAAGACACTGCTTGTCCTTTTCATCGTGGCAGAATTGAAGCTGGGCAATATCGCTCGTGGTAAATGCCGTCACAAACTTCTTGACAGGTTCTTTGTTCTCTCCGATATAGTTCATCGTGTGTGCTGCAATTCTACCCCAGTTATCGAGGTGGGAGACTTCCATGTCCCGAAGCCCATGCTCAACATTAAACCGATGGTAGACTGCAGTGCCGCTATGCTTGTCTCTGAGTTTCAAGTCAGTATGTTTAGAAGAAGTGACCATTTTCGACAATGCTTCAAGAACAGTCAAATCCGTAATTTCAACAACGTCATCAATGCCTGTGCCGATGCTCAGAACTACCATCTGCCTGCCAGGGAACTGGGTCTCGGCCTCGGCGATAAGCTCTTCACAAGGATTATTGTACCCGTAGCTGGCATCAATAAACTCGATATTATCGCGACCCAGTTTCATTGAATCGAAGAAGGTAACAGCTGCAGACGTGGCTCTAGCAACTTCCCACACTGTACACCCTCTAAAGCATTCAATAGAGTGATATGTTTTTAGCAAGGCAGGTCGTGTGTCAACATTAACCTTGGTCATCGCCAGTACGACCCTGGATAAACATAGTGCAATGTTAGATATGAGTCCCTCTGCGCGTATCTGTGCATAACTTACGTCTTGGTGCAATGTTCATCTAGGAACAATATATCTTCATGAGGACACATGTTGGTGTCCGTTACGGGGCCGTTACTTTCTCGCAGCTGTGCACATTGCGGGTCGCAACAGTTGTTGCGAATCATATCTTTAATAGCCGTTTCTAGCTTCTCAGCGGAGAAGGCACTGGACGATCCTGTTGCAGGCATTGGCTCTGGGACAAATACTGAGTCGGCGAGGCGTTTATATGCTTGAATGGAGTCATCGACGCTCATTCTCAGTCGGCCAAGCATGATAGCAATAATCCTATGTAAATGCTGTTAACAAAGCTTCTATAGCATACAAGTGTAATTAGTAGAAGCCATACCCCCCGGTTCCTGAGCCACCAATCAAGTCAAACCTGTCGCAGGGACTTGGCACTTGAGACAGACGCTCTGCTTCTTGGACTTGCTCCAGGATCTTTTCCAGGATCAGCAAGCTAGATAGACCACGGACACCGCCACCATCTGTAGCAGTTAGTGATATGATAACACGGGGCGACTAGATTACGATAGCATACCAAGGCAGAGGATTCTCAAAGGCGGCCCAGCGGCGGGCTGTGTAGCTGAGCTCATGATGGCTCAGTTCAAACGGTCAAGGCAAAAGAACACTTTTGAAAAAGGCGATGTCAAGTGGATGCGTAAAGATAGTGATACACGATACACAGGACGAGTCAATGTGGTGTAGTGGTGTGGTGGTGTTATTCTCTTCCTGATAAATACCAGCGTAACGGACGTGAGGAAGAGAAGATGAAAAAGATGGCAGCCATAGAAAGGGGGATAGACAACCTCTTGGTAAGGAGCGACAGCTGTGCGAACAATCTACGCCCTGTCTATTAGCCACTTGATGCGGGGTGTCGCGACTTTTCATTGGCCATTAGCTGCATTCGATTGATTGGTTCCCAGCCATTAGAGGAGTACTTTGCTTTGCATGATGCGACCTGATGCCATGTCATCATCACGATAGAGCACTGTGCGTCTTGCAAGAATATCTCAACAGCAACAGTGATTTCTCAGTCAACATTAGCCATCTAGATATCATAGAGGCTTTTTTGCTGATAGTATTTGTATACTTGGCGCCAACTGTAATTTTATACATCGTAATTACATCCACAACAAAGTTGCCTTCAACTCTGCGCAATGACGTCAGTTAGCGAGGGGGTCGCATAGTGTGCCAAGTCCTCTTCAGCTGCATTGTGATTGATCGCTTCAATGTGCATCTAGCACACTATCGTACGTGTTCCTCTGGCCAAATATGCGTGCATTCTTGGAGACAGAATAAAGATAAAACTAGCGAGGTTGAAACATCTATCAGCTAATGGCATCCAAGAACATCAAGTAGAAATAGACTCCAGATGCAGGCCAACATGAGTAAATGGATATCTGACACCCAGAAACTTGCGCGAACAGTCCCCAAAACGATGAACTAACTTGCTTGGCGTGGATACTTTGCCAAGTCAAACGAGCTGGCAGTACATCAAAGAGTAAAGAGACGTGGTGAGGTGTCGGCGATTTCTTCAAAGATGCCAGAATTGACGGCGTTTCATCTAACGTGTGTTTTCATTTTCTACTAACATACCGAGAGGAGGGAATGTAAGAGCTCCCGTAGAGCTAAAGAGCTTTGACGAGCTCGTTGAGCCCAGGCCCCGACTGCGATTGAGACATCTGGAACATGCACTCAATTTCTATTGTTCTTCAATTTTTTAGACCATGCCAGACTGGTGATCGTAGGGTTGACCAGGCGCTGATCCAGCTGGCGGTATATTCTCCACAACAAGGGTAGTTAGGGTTGCATGTCACGTGATAATAAAAACATCTACGCCAACCTACGTCCATGACTACCCCCACGCGTCAATTTCACATGTTGAGATTGGACTCTTGTCAGAGGAGATTGATTAGTTAGCGTTGCCCAAGCTATAGCAGCGGGTTGTCTGGATCAAGATTCCGAGATGGCCTAGATGCAGCAAAGATGGAGAGCTAGTTGCTCAGACGTAGCTAACCAGCGCAATCATCTTCAAAGGCGATACACTAAAGACAACACAATACTAGAACGAAAACGAAGACACAAGGCATAGGACTTAACCAACAGGATGTCTTTATGCCAAGTTTAATCAGCATCCCATGCTCTTTTTACGGAATCTATTCTTATAAGCGTGCAAGTCTAAACTGGCAATGGTACCAAGCAGGGTAGGTTTTCTGCGCTAGATCTCACCGAGTTCTGGTATCTTTACCAACTAATAATTTGCTTCTCGCTAGGCTAACTTCCAAAGCCTCATCTGATAAAAACAGCCGTCAAAGATGTCTCCTGCAATAATGGAGATGGGCTACTCAGTATGCTTCGTCTCATGCCGGCCTAGCTTGACTGGTGAAGTAGAGCATATGGCTGTCGAGGGCACGCCTTTTGGAGTGTTTTATACAGCATATCAACTCGACATGCAATGCCAGCTGAGTACTACCTTTTTAGCGGTCTCAAGCGACTCTGCCAAGTCATATGCAAACACCCGTGTTGGTGGTTTTCGTCGAAAAGTGCCATCTTGAGAAACCCTAGAGGGCCCTACTATTGTGTTCTTGTCAAGACGGCGTAGATCCGCGTCTCTCACATCACGCCATACCCGGAGGCTAGAGAAGCTACTACAAACTCTGATAATGGCTTACTTGGACATCTGTAGGTATAGTAAGTACTATTTCTAGTTAGCTGCTTCTTGTTATTTACAGCTAAAGATGGCTATGAGGCTTGTATAGTCTAGGCTAGAGGATGGGTGAATCTTGCGACGTGTGCTGAATACAAGAAGCCCTGTTAGCTTTACCAAAGGGCCAGCCCGTAGGTACAAAAGCGTGGTCTAAGGGCTTCCAACAAGATAAAATATCTAGTAGCGAGACTCCAAAGAGGACCAAGCTGCTATCCACACAAACGTCAATCATCACCTCTCAAATTGCCACATCGATACTCCTGACACTCTAGATACAATCTCCTTTCGACATGTTCCATGCCTACTACACAGTTGCGCCTTAAACCTCCCACTTTGCGATGTACCAATCCAGCTTTGGTGCTAGCAGGCCGTCTTTACCGTTGGCTAGCCCCTTGATCTCGCTTCTCGTCTTGACACAGGCCCGCTCTGTAGCTCGAATAAGACCATCTGGCCCTGAGCTGTAAACCCAGGCTTTCATACCATCCCTTTTCTGGGCTTCCATTGTGGGCGGGTAAGCGGTCTCCTGACCTGTTCCGAAGCCAAGGCACTGTCGAATAGGTACTGCTGGGTCCAGCCTGCCGCTTTCCGAACTAACGTGTGCCGTAAGTGTCAAGTTTGGTGTTGTCTTGGCAATGCCTTCAAGTTCACGCCACTCCTTGACATTGGTCATTTCCGGGTTTCGTACCGTCCAAACACAGGTGAATTGAGTGTTGGGCTGCATGGACCGTGTGTTAAGCCACCAAAACGCAAGACTGCAAGCTCCAGTAATTCCAGTGCCGCCAACCACGCAAATGATGTGAGATGCAGTTTCGAACCGAGTATCACTAGGACGGTATGGGCCTTCCACCCGAGCGCCAGGCTGGTCTTTTCTCTGGATTCCAAAAGCTTGGCTCCCAGCTTCCAGGTCCACTGTTTTTGAAGTGCCTTTTGGCTTCTTCCTTGTGTGCCTTGGAAAAGAAAGACGGGGCCTGAGCCTGTGGATCTAGGAATAGCCGCGGTGAATGCGTGGTTTTGAAGCTTGCTGATGGCAGGGATATTGAGGTAGTAGTACGCAAGGGGAGAGCCGACCACTGTAGCCTTCTCAGCCAAAGCGACATAGTCCCCATCATAACTAGTGCTCATTGAAGCAGGGAGCGTGATGCGATACCATCCATTTCCAGCGTCTTCTCCAGTCACATTTAGCTTAGTGTGTAGGCCATTTGTTTCTCCTGCAAAGAAGCGCAGTCCCCAGTCAACAACCCATAGTAACAGGCCCGGCAAAAGCAGGTAGAAATCAGTGCTGGCATGGACGCATGCACCAATGAAAATGCAGACACTCGTGACGATGTGAAAGTAGTAGAATACTTCGTAGAAGCGTCGTCGTACATACGAAAGCGCTGTAAGCATGAGGACAATCATGAAGGCGAGTGTGCCGATACCAGTATCTGAGGTGCATGTGTACCAAAAGCTTTTTGCATCGCCTTCTGTAGTAGTCATGGTAGGGTTGCCGTAAGCGAACGCCTCATCCTTGGCCTCAGTTCCTCCGTTGTTTGGATCAAAAGCATAGGTCTAAAGAGGTGTTAGAGAATTGAATCAATGGGTAGAGACAGAGTAGACTTACAATATAGGCGCCTCCATGTGCCAATGAAGCGATCATGAACATGTAGGCGATGAACTTGTGTGCGTACACCAGTGTGCTCTGATGCAGCCCGAAAGCCCGGCCCACCAGGCTATTCCGCGAAATAGGGATTATCAACAAGCCAAGCATGATGTCAGCGTAGTGCCCTGTCACGCCTGTGACCGTAAGCTGGATCTTGGCAGAGGTCCAGTTGAGAGGATCTGTCCTTATTGCCCAAAAGTCAAGGTGGGCCGGAAGCCAGAAAGCGGTAGTGCCCAATGTAATCAAGAGAATCCAAAGTGACACAATGAAGCCCCCGAGGGTTATGCGTTTGCCGAGGATGGGAAGCTCTGGCGAGATATGGGTGCTACTCAGGTAGCGGAGAGACTCGCCAGAGGTCCTGAAGAGGAGCATGCAGGCAGTGACCGTGAGTAGGCCATAGAATGTTGCCAAGTGTAGTCTTGTTTCTCGGGGAAAGTAGTCTTCTGAGCAAAGCGTGGCATAGCACGGTACGAATGTCAGCCCAATGCATAGGCCCGCAAATGCAGCCAATAGCACAAAGACGGCAACGACTCTAGAAGAGCCCTTCATCGTGTAGAGGAGAGAAAGTATGTGAAAAGTGAGTAGTAAGAACTGGTTTAAAGAAGCACAGGCTGTGGAATAGAATAGATGTTGTTCGGTAAGATGCCGAGTCTCAAGTATCTCATTCTAGAAGGTGTTGGTGAGTGGTGAATACTCAGTTTATATACTTCCAAGGCTGATAACAGATTCATTTCGTGTCTTGGCAGTCAAGCAGCTTTCGTATGGAAGCCAAGCTTCAATATGAATCTGGTATACCGAGCCACCTTACATGTCACACATCTGGGCGCCCGTCGGCCGCATGGCAAGCATTCATGTAAGCGCCAAGCAAATCGAGATATTGAATGGGTTTCATTTACAGGCCCGGCAATGTAGAGACTGGTAGTATAAGGCCCTTCTATACAGCGGCTGATACAGTTTAGCCGATATCCCCGCACAGGCCACTAAGACTTAGAAGGAGACTCGGGCTATTTGTTGGGCAATGCCAAATGGAAGTCGGCCTGGCTAGGTCAGGCCTAATAGTAATGACTGCTGCCGCCGCTTCTTGGTCTGTTTAAAGAAAGATGGTTATGTTGATTGTGTCCTTGGTATCAATCATCTTGCAAGTCCAGTCAAACAATATCGCTCGACATTTGGCTGGAGTTACTTCGGCACTCCCCTAAGAAATAAGCTACTATCGTGCAGGGCACCATGCCTTTCCCTTCAGAGCATCTGGACAGGGAAAGGTGCAGGTTCTGTACAATCGGCAGATCTGCAAACAAGATATCGTCCGATCCCTGGTAGGCTGCATCTCGTGCTAGCTGCGCAAGAATTTGTCGTATCTTTAGCAGGGCTGTGTAGGCAACAACTGTTCAAGAGGAAATAGCTGGCCGTATAGTAAATCAACTAAGCCCTGTTAAGCAAGTTGGAATCTATGCCCACCATGTTCAGGGGGAAGGTTGGACAACCATCGGAAACACTAAGTCAAGAGACTAAGCTTAATGCCAACTACCGTACAAAATGGAGAACCCCTATTACGATATTCCGCTGTAACGGAAGTTTCTACGAGATGGCTCGTCCGAGTTCCCCGCCCCCTGGAGTACTAGTCCGTTACACATCGTGAAGGCTATTCTCCTAGCATCAGTGAAGCCTGTGAGATCTAGCTCTGCTTCATGACTCTATTTCAACCAGCTTCAAAGCAATTCCAGCATGCATGTTATACGGCTGAACTCATAACGCTTGCCTCCTAAGCTTGAGGTTACACGGACTACAAGCGTGATGATTACGCATGCGTGTTCAGTATGAGGCCGTAGCTTGTTTGACGATGGCGACGAAGTCTCCCACAACAGCACTCACCGTGAATACGAGAGGCAATATGGTAGTCGATAGCTGCATGTTCACCATGTGCTATTATTAGTTATTACCCACAAAGGTCGATCCAACAGCGATAGTTGGCTTAGTAAAAGGCTTTTCAGTGGAAGCCTAACTGCAATGCTTGCGGGGTATTGACAAGGTCGGGGTAAAGACGGGAGCAGAGAAGAAGTAGAAAGGCTTTGAAACGGCAGCATAGCGTTCTGCATAAGAAAGGGATGCAAGGCATCAAGACGGAGAGATAAAGACAACAGGCGCCCCCCATCCGCCGTAGGTAGATGACTCTTGGCAAAGTCGTTGCTTAGATCACCCAAGATGCTCATAGTAAGCTTGCTATTGCATTATATGTGAGATTAACGATGACCCTCAGCATCAATAGTTTGGAAGCAAATGGCAGTAATGTACACCAAGACCTGGGGACAAAAGGATGCCGGTACCTTGGCAAAGCCATCGCTTTCGTGCTCGCCAAAGCGTCAATACAAACTAGCAAACCATAAGCAATGGTAATGTTTACTTCTGCTCCCATGCTGCCACCTTAATATGCTATTTATAGACGAATAAAGTAGTCGTAGTGTGCCTAAAGCAACGGAACCATGGCAGCTGTCCTTATGACTAGGATAAGTAAGGCATGTGTTTACTACCCCTTAGAATTAAGTGATTGTCCTCATCGAAAAGCCCCTTCATAATATAGAAGGGGCACCATTAGAAGCAAAAGGGACAAAGAAGTAGACAAACGTCAGTGTGTCCTGCTGCATGCTAGCTCCTGTAGCATAGTTTATGGACCCAATTCCTTTTCCGGCTTATACCCCGGAAGTTCTTCTACTTTATATTTGCCGCTCCGATCCCTGCTACCGCACACAGAGAATAGGCCTTGCTAATTCCCATGCATACTTCCCTAGACTTCTTGCCTCACTGACTAGTTTATAGTTTTAAAATAGCACCGCCGTCAAGCCACACGGGCACACTGAAGGACGAGGGTGAAGGGTGATATTGCAGTTAGACTTTTTTGAGAAACAAGAGATAGGCGGACGGAAACTAAGCAGCTCTCTAGCATCAAGGAGGACTAGCTATTGGTCCAAGTTTCAGCTCATTTGCTAGTTGGTGATGGACTCAACTGGTAGCCAAATTTCACCTTGCAATTATCCTTACTTCGAGCCACGTATAGAAAGAAACATTGGCCTAGGTCACAGATAGCATTAGTTTGCTATCCCTACATAAAAACAGAAATCTTGAGGGGTCTGAGGCCAGGCTTGAATTTTCTTTCATATGTCTATGGCTTTATCCCCTCCTTTTCCTTTCGCTCATCTTCCACCCACCCCTCTCCCACCTCCTGCTTCTCGCCCATCTTCCACATCTCCCCGTAGCTCCCTTCTATCCTCTTCTCTATTCTTAGCTATTTTTGTTCTTTGAGTTTGCAGCAAAAGATTCATCAGCTTAGTTATCAAAGCGCCATTTTTTGCTGACTCTAGTGAAATAGCTATTCTTGTTGGCACACCAGCAGACCTACTGTGCACATGAGAAATCGTGGTTGCAATGACTGCTTTTCTGCGAATACGGAAAAGTAACAGTAAATATTAGGAAGACGCACTTCACGTTCTGAGAATGAGAAGAAAAAAAATAAATTATTGTTCATGTTGTTTCTGTCTGTCTAGCTCTTGGTTCAAGAGCGAATCTCAAACACATGACCCTTTATATCTGATGCTAACCCTAACGTTGGCTGGATCTTGCCTGTGTAATCTCGACCTAGGGTTACAAATCTGCTGCTATCTTTACCCTTCATTCAGAAGGCAACTACAAGTCGAAGGGAGCAAAAAACTTTGGTTGCTAAAGTAGACCGCTATATAACTCCACCATCTCTGTCCATCACCGTCTTTCTAGTCAATCTTCCCCCTTCCCCCATATATAGCCATCTCCCTTCCATTCTGTGGCTAGTTTTCTTTTGTTCTACGACGCTTTCTAAGAGCCTCATTTGCCTGTCAAAGGATCAGAACCTCAGACTTCAACAGGGCGTGCTGGCACATTATTGCCTTCGTTCCCGTTGAAGGTGATTGAAGTGTCTGGGCAACTGATGCTGGAGAGCTACTTTGATACCTCCTTCCTAACCCGTCTTTTAGCATTTTCAGATTGAGAACCGGCTTCTAAGACTGTTTTTGGCGTCTTAGGAACTCAGGGGTCGGGGAGGCTGGCCCCCGTAGCCGCACATTAACCTTCGATATCACGCTTTCTACACTCAATGAAGCGAGCCCGGTCCCTCTAAGACCTCCCTTGATATTGCTTCCCGTCATAGCTGCTTGGCAGACAGCATAAAAAGCCAGAAAGAAGTCGGTCTGGAAAACGTAGGTCATCGAGTGGCTGATTAGATGCTTGATTTCTCGACCATAGACCTTCTTGAGTGGTCCAAAGCACTCAGAGTCAAGAAGCCGAAGTAGATGAGGCGAATGAGCTCGAATACGCAGCGTGACGGTGTGGTTGTCTTCACAATACTCCTCAAGGTCCACTGAGCGGTGACTTTCATGCCCATCAAGGATAAGAAGACGATAGTAGCCAGTTGGTCAGACCCTTGTTAGTGATCAGAGTGGTTGAGCCACTTAGAGCCTGTATTATCGTTAGCCCAGCTATTATGAATCCCGGCAATAGCCCAGTCCCCCGGAGGTTGCTTTCTCGGTTTCAGCTGGCGAGGCAATTTTGGCCTGCAACCACAATGAATGCCGCGGCCGCCCAGCCTTCAACACCGATCGCCTGAATGACTGTGACCCATCTCCGATTTCTAGGCTATACTGATTTCGGATTTCTACGCTCTTCCAGGCCTGTAACAACCATTCGGCTTGCAATGAATCCCGTCGCAAAGTTCAAAGTTAGTCTCATCGAAGTTGTAGGTATCAGGGAGGTGGATATGATATTTCTTGATTGTATTCTCCACGAGCCTGAACCAGCTGTTACCAATAACAGTCGGATCTGCATCTGATCCTCCAATAGTCGTATTTGCGACAGTCATGTTTACGAACGAAATGCGCCTTGAGGTTTGAGTGTCGTCTAGCACTTGCGAACAAGTGGCGCGTCGTAGTCAGTAAGCAGTTGCTTTGCCATTTCTTTAACACCATGCAGTTGGAGGGAAACCTACGCTAATCTAAGTCGAGAATCAACTAGACAATGGCCGGATAGTCCCCATGAGTTGGGGATAGTATCGCGCTGAGATCTAATGACATTCTGTCGGCAACGGATGGCATCGCGATCCACCTGGTATAATCTTGTAGTAGGTCGGATACCTAATTCCCGGTTCTTTTGACGGGGCCTCGGAGCGAGAAGCATATTAGCTGTGGCGGGCCAAGATAAACCACTGTGAGTAAATTGTCACATTCCCACGCTTCGTTCGTCCAGCAAACCACTAATTCTTGATACCTAGCGAAGAACAACGCCCAACAAGGTATGGTTACACCAATGCTCTAACCGTTCATGATACTTGGTGCCCGGCTACTAGATATTTCAGTCACTCAAAGATAAACGGCTGTGCAATGTCCATACTGATTATTCAATAGCAGCCAATGGCTCTAATGATTGCTATTCCCTGCAAGTTTGAACGCAACACACCAGATATCCTGGCAGCGACATACCAGGTTCTTTCTCTCCTCTACCTGGCATGCCGTAGCGATTCATGCGCTTCCAACTTCTGTTAGACCTCTGCTATTTTGATCAGCTTGAGTTGTTTTGCGGTGAAACACCGACTGCGGCTCTGTCTCATTTTCCTAAGCCCAAATATCTAACGTCAAAGGCACCTACTATTGCGATGCACCAAGTATCCAAAGGAAATATGTCAGCTACCGAGAGAAGAAAAACAAGGGCTTTGTCGCGGCCACAATATGGCTGTCTTCTGTGAAAACATGCGCCGCAAACCTCGGCCTGTTTGTTTCATTGTCATCTACACTACCCATTTCTCCAGACCCGTCGGCGCCACATGGTGACCTTATGAGTGGCATATTTCAATACATGTCAGCGAAGATGTCGGAGCCGTAGAGCAGACGACAATAATCGTCACAGTAGGCATAAAATCTAGCAACTAATAAACAGCCAAAACCCGCTCCGAAACGGGCCTCTCAACTCTCCTTGGGAAATCTGCACCATCCTCTTCCACAGGTTCTGAAACTGGGAAACACTCCCCCTCCCCAAGTATTGACAGCCCAAGAATTTTCATGCTTCAAGAAACAGCGTGTAGATTAACGACTTTCTCCCGCGTGATACTAGCAACCTAGCATATAACCTCGCTCTCCTATGACAATCCTGGACATTACTGGAACTAATGGTGCTATCAAAGACCCCGGCTTCTACATTTCCTGCCTTCGGCCCATGCACACAGCCACTGGATGCTAGCACGTATTAGTCCACACCGTAAGCAACAGCGGTCGTAGCCGGCGTGCTAATTCCCTTCTCTAGTATAATGTGGGATCGCCTCTCGTGGCTACACCATTTCTAGCTTACAAAGAGTTTTTAGTCTTAACGGCTACTAGACTAGTCATTTGATGAGAAAAAGGGCTCAACAAGACTCTAAGGAGTCCAAGGCTATGCCATTATAGCGGTAAGTCTATCCCATCAGTAGCGGCAAGATACCCTTGCACAGCATTGGCAACACTAACTCCCCCCAGCTTGAGTGGCTCGTGCAGCCTGTAGTCTCGCTACGTGGCGCCGCTGAGTCTTAAAAGCGGGATGGCGGCAAAAACAGGAATGTCAGAGACTCAGACTCCAGCGAGACAACAAGCTTGCGTGAAAGCCTAGGCTTGGGTGGTGTTAACAGACCCAAGGACATGGTAGCCCTAGGGAAAGCCCGGGGAAGCCCAGGGGAAGCCCAGGGGAAGCCCGAACTCATTACAGTTTCCAAAAAGCACGAAGCAGGCCTTATTGCACTTTCACGGAAGAAAGCGAGCGACATCTGCATAGATGTACGGCGCACCTTTTCTTCGAATACAACTGTCTCATCAACATGAACAGGGGCCTTCTTTTGGTTCTTCTTCCTGTGGCTCCTCTTCTCCAACTCCCTAACGTTTGGTTCTCTAATCCCAGATACCAGGATTTAGGCAAAGGAAGATGAATGGTGCAAGCTATGACGCATTCCTTTTGGGGGCCAGATCTCTTTTCTTTTTTTTTATTTCTATTACACAATCCCTAACGCCCTCTGCGAGGCTCAGCATGACTTGCTACTTGTCATATATCTTGGTCTAACCTGCTCCCCTTCTCCTTAAATCGCGTGCTTAAACTCAATAAATTGCCATTCACCCATTCATCCGTTACAATTATCACTCTCCGATCCGTTCCCTATGTATTTCTTTGTTTCTTCACTTCTTGTTTGCTGAATACCATAGTGCATATCTACACACACAATGACCTCTCTTTCTCTTGCCTCTCCGGCCCCAGGCCCTACATTGTCTGGCATGCAGCCCTCCGCCTCCAGTAATAGCTCATACTCTGGTCATCCCCTAGCGACGCCTCCTGCCGCTACCCCAACGCCTAGTCTCGGCCACCCTCTGCCAACATTGCTAGACAGGACAAGCTCTATAACCATGCCTTCCGGCTACCACTGCCGTTGGGCCCGGCCTGGAGATGAAGACGCCATAGCCACCATCTACTTTGGAGCCTTTACCGACTGCCAGATACGCATGCACTGCTTCCCGGAGACAGGTCCCGAGTCGTCTGCCCGGCACTGGTGGAAAAGTGAAGCGCATCATTGGCTGATGCATGAACCACTGTACTATGTGCATGTTGTAGAAGACGCAAGCACAGGCGAAGTTATTGCCTTTTGCAAATGGTCGTACCATCCCAATGGCTACAAGATAAGCGAACAGCCACAGCATGATGGCCCATCTTTGCCTGAGGTAAACCCCCACTTAGCCGAGCACTTCTTTAGCCAAATGGGCGTTGAGCGCGAGAGGATTCACAGCACCACGCCTCATATTATTCTCAGCATGCTTGGTGTCGATGGGAAGCACCAGGGAAAAAGACTCGCGGGAGTTCTCTTGTCTTGGGGCATCACGCAGGCCGACAAACTCGGGCTACCCATCTACCTTGAATCAACGACCATGGGCTATCCAGTCTACCAGAAAAGAGGCTTCCAAAAGATTGGCTCCATCATGTTTGACCAAACATCCCAGACAGACCCAGCCGACGACGTTCGCAATTTCGAACACTGGTCTAAGCAAAACTTAGTAGTCATGATTCGGCCGTCTAATTGTGTCAAAGCGGGCAACCAATAGGGTTGGCTGCTCTGCAGGACTAGGGTTAGTGAATGGTAGTCTGGCTGAGGCGCCTTACATAAAAAAGATCAACAAAATGACACAAATAATAATAGATGAATAGATGAATAGATGAAATGATTAAATGAATTGATATCTTGAACTTGAATATATTTAACGTTGATATTCATGATTTGATATCTATCATAGCGTTACTCATATCAAGGCTCTGGCCCTTTCTCTTATTGTAATTCTCGAATAGTCTCGTCACTACTAGGACGATCCGAAGATCTCCCGATAGTCCCATGGGACAGCTGCGGGCAGCTGCCCAGCCCAAGACCCCCACAACGTTCGGTATCATCATGATTTGAGTATCGATTAACCACAACTTCGGCTAACCTGATGTACAACATCATCCGACTGTCTCAACCCATCCGCATTCGCGCTCTCTCGATTTAAGATATCTCCCGCCCCCCTTCCAAATCTTCTATCCGAGTCCCGTACGATACGACAACAGCGTCACCGTCACCGCCATGGTTCTCCAGGATCTCGGCCGCCGCATTAACGGGGCTGTCAATACCCTTACGCGAGAGCCCAATGTCGATGAACAGGCAAGTCCTCGTCGCTTTGCCAATGCTCAGTCTTTAGTGTCTAGCTCTTCGCATTCCCGTCGTATCGGATGTACCGGTACTACTGGCAGGTCGAGCGACATCTTGAGACGTCTCACTTCTAGCCTAGGCTCACTAAAACTAATCTCTGGCCTTCTCTCTCTAGGCTTTCGAGGGCATGGTAAAGGAGATCTGCGGCGCCCTCCTTGAAGCCGATGTCAACGTGCGCCTTGTCGGCCAGCTCCGAAAATCCATCCGTGCTTCTGTCAATTTCAAAGAGATCCCGCCTGCCGTCAACAAGAAACGGCTGATTCAGAAGGCCGTGTTTGACGAGCTCGTCAAGTTAGTCGACCCGCACGCCGAGCCGCTCAAGATAAAGAAGGGCAAGTCCAACGTCATCATGTTTGTTGGTCTGCAAGGTGCTGGAAAAACTACCACGTGTACCAAACTGGCTCGCCACTACCAATCTCGCGGCTTCAAGGCCTGCTTGGTCTGTGCTGATACCTTCCGTGCCGGTGCCTTTGATCAATTGAAACAGAACGCTACCAAGGCCAAGATCCCCTACTATGGCTCTCTGACTGAGACCGACCCGGCAGTTGTGGCCCGTGACGGAGTGCAAAAATTCAAAAAAGAAAAGTTTGATGTCATCATTGTCGACACCTCAGGTCGCCATCGCCAAGAATCTGCCCTTTTCCAGGAAATGACAGACATCCAGAGCGCTATCAAGCCCGACGAAACCATCATGGTCATGGACGCCTCTATTGGTCAACAGGCTGAAGCACAGGCCCTAGCCTTCAAGAGCTCTGCCGACTTTGGGGCCATTATCATTACTAAGACAGACGGCCATGCCCACGGCGGTGGTGCTATTTCTGCTGTCGCTGCCACCAACACGCCCATCGTGTTTATTGGTACCGGTGAGCATATGCTCGACTTTGAGCGCTTTGTACCGCAAAGCTTTATCCAGAAGCTGCTGGGCATGGGCGACATTATGGGCCTCGTTGAGCATGTGCAGAACCTCAACCTCAACCAAAAAGACACGATGAAGCACATTCAAGAAGGTATATTTACTGTGCGTGACCTGAGAGATCAATTGTCCAACATAATGAAGATGGGGCCGCTATCCAAGATGGCGGGTATGATCCCTGGCATGAGTAATATGATGCAGGGCATGGACGACGAGGAAGGCACGCTGAAGCTGAAGCGCATGATCTTCATTTGCGACTCAATGACCGAGGCCGAGTTGGACTCGGATGGCAAGATCCTCACTGAGCAACCAACACGGCTGACGCGGATTGCCCGAGGCTCCGGTACTTCGGTGCGGGAGGTTGAAGATGTCCTTACACAACAACGCATGATGGCTGGTATGGCCAAGAAAATGGGCGGCAGCATGAAAAACCTACAACGGGCCCAGAGTGCCATGGGCGGCGCCAACAGCAAGTCACAAATGGCTGCCATGCAGAAGCGCATGGCCGCCATGGGCGCTGGCGGAGCCGGTGGGGCCGGTGGCCTACCAGGCATGGGTGGCTTGCCGGGTATGGGTGGTGGCATGCCAGATTTGAGTAGCCTCATGGGCATGCTGGGTGGGGGCGGCGGTGGCGGCGGTGGCGGCGGCGGTATGCCCAGCATGCAGCAGATGCAGCAGATGATGCAGCAAATGGGTATGGGCGGCATGGGCGGCATGCCGGGAATGGGTGGTATGCCAGGAATGGGCGGCCGTGGCCGGGGGCGGAGATGAGAATCGCTATGGGATTAAGAGACGGCGAGGCTGACTCTGGGTCTATTCAGACGGCCTACTTTGTGTTGCTTTTCTTTATATCTATGGCTGGGTGGTGGTAGGATGGGATGGTTATTTTGGGCTCCTGATCTTGCTTCTTTTGTGTATCCTATCTGCGTTGTCTTTGGAGTACCTATGGCATTGGGTTCTCTCTCTCTCTCTCTCTCTCTTGGTATTGTTTCTACTGTATTTTTGTTGCCCTTCCATTGCACACTATACATTGCATCTTGCTCTCTCTCCTTGATAATTTCTTGTTTTCTATTCTGGGTTTAGAAGTCGCACTTTAAACTTTAATTAAAATTTGCAACGCTGCGATGGAGCGCGTTGAACTAACTGTCGTCTGGTTTTCTTTTTTCTTTTCCATATTAGTTATCTCGCACCACGGAGGATGCAATATGTGAATACATCTACAGGCCCAAAGCCTTCACCAGAGCCTCGCCAAGCGGCTTGGCTGAGGCGGGGTTCTGGCCCGTGATGATGTTGCCAGACACAACAACCTTAGCGTCCCAATCCTTCTCGGCCTTGACATATGTGGCACCCGAGACAGTCTGAATGGCAGTCTCCAGCATGAAGGGCATATACGGTGTGTATCCAACAGTATCCTCCTCTGAATTAGAGAAGCCCGTGACAGGCTTGCCCTTGACAATGTACTCTCCATCGGCGCCCTTGACGTTGACTAGCACACCAGGGCCGTGGCAGACGGCGGCAATGGGCTTTCCGGCGTTGTGAAACTCGGCAATTAGGGCAATGGAGTCCGGATCGGTGGCTAGGTCAAACATGGGACCGTGACCGCCTGGGTAGAAAATAGCATCAAACTCGCTAGAGCGGCCAACAAAGGTCGACAGCTTCTGTGTGTTTTCCCATAGGTCTTTGTGATTCTTAAGGAAGTCTTGCGACGATGCATCGCTTTCAAATGCCTTGATGGAGCCCGGGTCGAGCGGGGCTACTCCACCCTTGGGAGATGCGAAGACCATCTCGGCCTTGCCTTTGAGCTCATCGTAGGGGTGAGCAAGCTCGGGCTACAAGAGAAAACAGAAAGAAATTAGCCATGGAAGGACGACCTCAGCTTCAATGCTTGTCAGCTTACCAAGAACCAGCCGGTTTCCCGGTCCATAGCCTCGATCTTCGAGTACGAGGTGAGCACGACGAGAACCTTGGGAGCCATTGTGAATAGATATTGGTGTGAAGCTTTGGTTTTGGTTTTGGCTAGAAGTAGAGAAAAGAAACTTTGCGGAATTATGCAACAGAGGGATGGAGGAGGAAGAGAATGCTTTATGTGATGCGTGGCTTGGAAGAGCTCCGAAGCTAATGACCAAAGCTCCCATGGAAGCTTCGCGACTTTGAGCTCTCCACAGTGGGGCAGGCTCCTTACTTGATTATTCACTCAAGTAACTTCCCTTTCCTTTTTGCTTGCTTGCAGCTTCCTGCCTCCTTCGGTAGCAGGACTCGGCAAGAGTTATAGCCAAGCAGAATCCATCCTGGCCAATCAAAAGCTGCAGTCTGGGGGCTTGTCTAACACAGCGGCAAAATGACATTTGCCTTCGCTTATGGAATAATTCAGTTCAGCTGGAGAGCCCCGCCTATTCTCCTTTCTTTCGGCAAACTTCTGTCATACAGCGCCTGTAATGGGCAATTACTTTCTTATGGGCAAAAATGGGGCAGCACAGTTTTGCGATATTATATAAGCAGAGTGCTGCCTATGCTGCCTATTGATCGTCTGTGAAGACCTGACTTGCGAAACCAGCGCCAATGGTCTGGTTGCTTTCACTGATATTGGGGGGGGGGGGGGCTACTGTCTCGGATTAGCCTTTCGTGGCAGTTGATCTAGTATTCCATGTCTGAAAATGGAATTTCATCTAGAACTACTTCCTAGTGAGATGTATGTCGAAAGTTGCAGCAAAAAATACACGGCGTATGGATGCCTATCTGCCGGCGAACATATTGCTTGTTCTATTCTTGTTTGACAAAGGCTGGATGGTGCCAACCCGGCCGGGCTCTCCCCAATTGCCCTCGTGGCTGCCGGTCTGTCGACTCATGCTCTTTTCTCTTTAGCCTTTTTTAGGCCGACCCAAGCCAGCATCGAAAGCATCCATCGCTTGGGGTTATTCCTGCTCGGCGTCTCCCCTATGACTAACTCGACTAAGACGTTCCTACACACAATGCTACCCACCGATTGATAAGTCTAGCGTTTGACTAGTGTTTTTCAGAGGGGCTTTCTTTTCTCCGTGTTCTCCCCGTGGTAAGTCGTGGCTGATTTACTGATTGATAAAGACAGCCTCGCCAGTTGTTTGCTTGGCTTGTCCCTTCCCTGCTCCCGTTACTTTGTCTTGTTGGCCTGGGCGTTTGGCTTGATTTGTGCTGTTTTGTTTTGCCAGTTTAGTTTTTTCTTTGGTTTGCTCATTCCGCATAACGCTATAGCGCCTGTCTCTTCAAGAACCAGCTCGCACTTCCATGGAACAAGCGCTGGCAGAGCGAGCCATTTCAGCTTTTACTTGAAGCGTTCCCACGGCTGCAGCCAGCCTAGAACTGGCTGTGCAGCGAAATCACCACCCAGAGACGCCTTTGCTTGGCCCCTTTTCCAATACTTCTAGAATCGCTATCCCGCCATGGCCTCCTCGGAACGAAGCCCGCTTCTTGACCCCGCCTTGCGCCGCCCGGAGACAAATCTCCCCCGCCCGCGACGACTCTTCATTGTGGGCCTGTGCTGTTTGTTCATGCTCATTACCATGGCTGACCTGACCATCATGAGTACGTCTCTGGTCCAGGCGCAGGAAGAGTTTCTGTGCAACGCAATGATGGCTACGGGCCGCGTAGTACACTGCAAAGACCAGGCAGTACAGAATGAGCTGTCCATAATCCAATCATGGACTGTTGTGTTTAGTCTAGTGCCATGTCTGATCATGTCAGTGCCGTGTGGCTTGGCTGCTGATAGGTATGGGAGAAACCTAGTACTGGGAACTTCTCTGTTGGGAGTTACGCTATGTAATATATGCGTTGCTGTGATTTGTAAGTTAAGACGGGAGAAATACACGAGTAAAAAATTAAAAGGAGGGAGAAAGAAGAATGGGCAGAAAACATTTGGATCTTGCTGACAACATTACAGGCGCTTTTCCCGAAGTTTTCAATCTCCGTATGATATGGATCTGTTCGCTGTTCGGTTTCCTGGGCGGCGGAATCGCCATGTTCCCTACTATGTTGTACACAATAGTGGCCGATGTTTGTGGTCCTGATGAACGGTATGAAGTGGCAATCTATGTGCAACACCAGGCATTTGAAAGGGCTTAGTTTCAATTGTTTGCTGACTGTTTACTTGTAGATCAACTACTTTTTCATATCTCGGCGCCTCGCTCATGGGTGGTAGCCTTATTGGTGGCGGCATCGCCTTCTATCTCGTTCGTATTGGCACGTGGATATCGATATACACTGGGATCTCTATCATGGCCATGCTCAGCATCCTTGGCTACTGCATGCCAGAGACCCGGCTGCCTGAGGATATGCCGTCTCAGCCCCTGGCAAAACATACGCAGTCCCCAACTACAACACACTGGCAGGACTTTCTAGCCTCGGCCAAAGCAGATCTCCAAAGGTGTCGCGAATTTTTGCATCTTCTAGCCACCAAAGAACGCCAAGTAGGGCTGATGCTTATCAGCACAGTGCTAGTAACCTTTGGGGACTCTCAGGTGGTGCTTTTACAGTTTGTGACTAACAAGTTTGAGTGGTCATGGGGGAAGGTAAGCCATTTTTGTTCTTCTTTTTTTCTATACGACAATGCTGACATATTTATTAGGCTGGACTCTTAGTCTCGGTTCAGTCAGCATGCAGCCTGACGCTGCTCCTCATGGTTCTTCCCATGGCGACTAATATGCTCTTGCGGATTGTCGGTCCACGAACCAAGGATCTCATATTAGCGCGAGTCAGCATGGTCTTTAAAATAATCGGCATATGTGTAGTAGCCAGAGCTTCACACTCTGTATTTCTCTTTGGAGGGGTCGCACTGTCCGCATTTGGCTTCGGATACTCCATCTTTGTGCGTGGCTTGATGACGTCAATGGTGCCGCACAACAATGCCGTTCTCTACTCCGTCATTGGATTTCTAGAGAGCATTGGAATTGTGCTGGCGAGTCCTGTCATGGGCGCTCTGTATCGCCTCGGCCTTAAGATGGGCGGCTCGTGGATTGGCCTTCCGTTTTTGCTAGCAGCTGGGCTGTATGTTGGCGCACTAATCATTGTGAGCAACATTGGCGTGGATGAAGAGGCCGAGGAGACAGAGGCAGAAGATGAGATTTGCGAGGTTCAAGTATAGAGCAGAGCGTGTTTATTATAGATTTTGTTGAGCATACATTGCAGCGTATGAAGCACGCATTACAACCTAACTCACTGCGGATTATACAATGGCATTTAACTTTAATGAATCCATGAAGAATTCTGTATATGATGATATCAAGATTGGATGTCAGCAGCTCGCGTTTGACAAAGTGCCCATCATTGGCTTAATGATGTGTTTGCTGGGCGAATCAACTGGCACTACAGTTCGCCCTCCTTCAGGAAACGACAGGCCCACTCTTGGTATCATCCTGTCTGTTGGCCTTGTCTCAGAATAGTATCTGATATTTATGGCCTCAAGGACTCGTAACGGCAAATAGGGGAGAGAGGAAGTCCTGGAAGTTTTACAGCCATTGGTATCTGAGGCGAACGAGATTGTTCTTGAAGAGAACAAGGATGTATGTCAATACTTGTCATTCTAGTCAGAGTTTCTTCCATGATCGGAGGAGAGGAAGTGACGGGGCTTGTACAGTGCTGTTGATATTTTTATAGATTGAAAGGGCAGGGCTTGCTTAGGTAGATACTGTTACCAATCCTAGTGCATCAGTAACCCAACATTAATATGTATTTCAATACGCAATCAGTATCATTAGTATGGTCATGTCTAGCCTTGTCACACATTTCTTGCCGCTTTTCTCTCGCCACCAACCTTCCCTAACCCCCACCTCTCGATAATTCCACCTTCACCTGCCCATCAATGCCTTTCAAGTTCATGTCATCCTCCCCCTCACCTAAGCAGATGTGGAGGCAAGACCACGCAACTGTAAACCCAGGTATAGATATCCCATAGTCAAAGTACTCAAGGGGAGACGAAGGAGAGGAGGGGAGAATGAATACAAGCAAATCACCAACACCAGGGCACAATCCACGGGGATACAGGCCGTGGGGCTGTATCTTCGATGATCGATGATGAGTTAATGAGTTAGGGTGATGGCATTGTAGCTTCTGTTCTTCGTGAAATCAGACCTGAAGTTGAACCAGGCTGTAATAGCTGTGAACGCATCTGTGGGTGTGCCTTTTGGCTCATTATATGGCCTGATGCATGGCATCTGCTGCACTTTGGCAACACCTTTTGCCGTACTATTCTCTGGCTGCCTAAATGGGGTAACCCGTTGGCTGACATCTGGAACCTTTACGAAACTTGCTTTCTTATGGGCATAAACAATGAGAAAGAAGAGACATACGACTGGCTTATTTCTTGCATCGAAGAAGCACGTCAAAAAAGCCACGTACAGCAACCGAATGTAGTGATCGTAGACAATGGGGATGCACTGAAATTAGCACTTTGCAGCCATATGCCATACACCGCTATATTGCAGGCGTACAGGCTTCAGGTCTACTACCTCTTATACGCTCTTGTTCTGGCCTTTGCAGGAAGCAAAATGGCTTACCAGACCAAGGCTCTCGCCATACAACTGCCTCAGTGCGGCACAACCTCAGCCACTGGGAGTATGGCGATAGCCTCACGACCATGGATCAGTGGGACATGGAGACAATTCAAGACAAATGAAAGACGGCAACACGGCAAATGAAACTGCCGATATCACCATAGGAGGCACCGCAGGAGGCACTACAGAACAGAAGGCAGAGGGAGGAGAGAGAGCGGAGGAGGCTGCATACAACACTCGGCACAAGAGGCCCAAAGTAGACCTTGAATTGAGGAGGAAAAGGATGTTGAAGGTGGAGCTAATACTATCATGTGATTGGCTGGGCTGTTGTCAGATTTGTGATTGGTGTGTGGGGTATTGAAATTTAGGGTGCAAATAGGAATTCCCTTCCCTTTTTAAATGCTATCCTGTATCATGGGCATTGCCTGCCCATTTGATGCACTCATAGGCCCCACTTTACTGGCTATTCTTCCAGCCTTGCTCCCTCAGCCTTGTCCGCATTAACTAATACCTACTCTGCTCTGCAGGAGGTTTGAGCAAGTTTTGGCTGTAAGAGTCTTCTATTGGCCACTTTCACCAACACCCACCCGACCACAAGCAACTGGCCGCAAAATGGCAAGCGACGAGCCAAAACTCCTCTGGAATCCAGAAAACGTTCGCGATGTTGCCGAGTCCGTCGGCATCTCCAATATCGGCGAAGAGGCGCTTCGCACTCTCACACAAGATACCGAGTATCGCCTTGGCCAGGTAACCGTCGAGGCGCTGCGTTTTATGCGTGCCTGTGGCCGCACAGCACTAACCGTCAACGATGTGTCCATGGCACTCAAGGTTTTAGATGTCGAGCCTCTCTATGGATATGATTCTACGCGCCCACTGCGCTATGGCGAGGCAAGCTTGGGGCCTGGCCAGCCATTGTACTACATCGAGGACGAGGAGGTGGATTTCGAGAAGTTGATCAACGCGCCGCTACCGAAAGTCCCCCGCGATATCATGTTTACCGGTATGTTAGGCCCACAATTGAATTTTTTATTCTTTCTAATGTGCGAACTATGCGACTGACATTCACTCTCCGCCAACAGCTCATTGGCTAGCCATCGAAGGCGTGCAGCCCGCCATCCCACAAAACCCCGTCTTCTCTGAATCACGGTCACATGAGCTTGTGCCCAAGGGCACCGGCGCAAACCCTGCCCTCTCGGCGCTAGCTGGCAATGATGGCGCACCGCTCAAGCCGTCTGTCAAGCATGTCATCAGCAAGGAAATGGTACTTTACTTCGACAAGATTCAGGCTGCGGTGCTAGACGAGACACCCGACGAGGAAGTCGAACGGCTGCGCCAAGCCGCCCTAGCATCAGTGCGCGATGATCCGGGCCTGCACCAGTTGGTTCCATACTTTGTCAACTACATTGCCAACCAAGTGACACACCGGCTGGATGACCTCTTTGTGCTGCGTCAAATGATGGAGCTGACTAGTGCACTCATCTCCAACACGTCGCTCTTCCTCGACCCCTACGCCAGTCCCATATCATCGCCGGTGCTTACATGTCTGATGGCACGTAAGCTTGGGGCTGATGACTCACCTGAAAGCACACGTACGCAGTACCAGCTACGCGAGTTCGCTGCCTCACTTGTCGGAAAGTTGGCCGCGCGCTACGCGACGTCCAATCACCTGCTGCGCCCAAAGCTCACGCGCACTTGTCTCAAGTACTTTTTAGACCCTAGCAAGCCTGTACCCGTGCTATACGGAGCTATACTTGGTCTTGCAGCTGCTGGAGGCCCCGAATCAATCCGCATTCTAGTTGTCAAAACACTTAAAGATTTTGACGCTGCAGTACTTATGCCCCTCAAAGAGAAGGGCGCTGAACGCAGTTTGGACTACGAGATGCTTCTGGGTGCTATTGTGCAGGCTGTTTCGTCGATTTCCGGCTCGGAGATTAGTGTTGAGTCCAATGGCGTCAACGGCACAGGCTCAGAAGGCGTGGATATGGTGGAGTTCCTAGGCAAGAACATTGGTGAGCGGATCCTCCAGATCGGCAACCATCGGCTCAACAAGCTGGTGTTAGATGCGCGATACATTGAGTGAGAGAGAAAGGAGAGATGGGGGAAAAGACAAGGGAAGATGAAGCTTTCTACGCAAGCTCAGCCAACGCACAAGACTGACAAGACTGCGAAGGGCGCCGCTATTACCAATACGATTGCTCTATTGGCCTGTCCCACTGGATTGCACCATTGTGCGTGCTTTTTTATTCCCGTCTCTGACATACTCCAGCTTGGGTCTCTCTCTCGGTACACTATTCATTGTTTTTTTTTCTCTTTTTCTGTTTTCTTTTGGTATGTTTGGGTTCCTAGTTTGGCGTTTGCTTTTATGGGAAATTCTGGCGATTTTTTAAGCACTTGTACTACTGCACATACATGCAAGTGTGTAATTGGGACGGCGCATGCACAACACTCGCAAACCCACATAGGGGGGAGGCTAAGGTCTCTTCCGAGTTCATTTTTTGGGTATTTTTTTCTTGGTTCTTATTTAGATATTTCAACAGTGCGATAGAAGTGGCCTACAACAAGGACGATTGCTGTCTATGTTAGGCATTATTCCACTGTTCTTTTTTGGAATCTAAGTTACAACGGGCTCCGACCCAACCAACCAGGCGACAAAAGAACAGTGATAAGGGAAAAGAAAAAAAGCGACGGAGATAAAGAGAGATAGTAGGGGATATAAAACCAGAAACTTCCTAGTACAGGAAGGCCAGGTAGGCGGCAACAACCGTCGACGACGACCAGATCAGCACATCGAACTTCTTGATCTGGGGCTTAGAGAAGCCCAGCAGCACATCGTAGGTCAGGTGTCTGATGCCGTTGATGAAATGGAAGACAAAGGGGAAGCCGAAAAAGAACTTGAGGCCGCCCTTGACAACTAGCGGCAGGCCAGCGGCACAGGCCACCAGTGATGCCGACTCCAGGTGCCAGCCGAACAGCGGGGCGGCTAGATAAGCAGTGCTGAAAGCGTATAGTGAGCCGGACAGAATGCTGCCCGTCATACGGTGCCAGATGGACGGTGTGAAGAAGGTCTGCTTGGGGCTGTAGACAGTCAGATGGGGGGACACAGGGCGATGCAAGCGCTGGGCATCGAGGATTTCCTGGCTCTGAGCAATAGAGGTCTTTTCAATAACGGCAGCGGGGCTAACCATTGCAGAAAGAGATAGACTAGAGTTAGTAAGGAGGACCGAGACTGAAGGTAGAGGTAATGCAAATAGAGATATAGATGACGAGGTCAAGAAAGGTCTAGATAGAATAACCTAGCGGGGGTCAGGGCCGGGGTTGAGAAAAGGGTTCGAGGCACGCACCGAGAAGCCGAAGTGGACATGGCAGACGCCAGCAATATCTGAGGAAGGCGGTTCTGAGTAAGACCCAGGCTAGGACGCATTGAAGCTAATGGAGAAAGCGAAATGTTAGTAGCCATAGTTCATAGGGCAATGGTAATAGCATAATTCGATGTTGGGGTCGGCTTAGATAGCTAGGGGACTGGATCCGTCGGGTCGCAAAGGTTGGAAGCAAGTGGGCGACGATAGGGTCTATCCCCAGAAAGAACACCGGCGCGGATGGCTGCATCTGCAGTGACTGCAGCAAAAGGGCCCCGGGTCTGAAATACTGATCCCGAGCTGATCGGCAAAGTGAAGCGCACGTGAACAGTGTCTACTTCGGGACTGCCCGAAAGGTCGCTATCATCGCTACAAATATCGTTGTCGTCGGAACCGAGAATCACAGTCGTACCGTCATCGGGATCCTAAAGGACCATCCGCTTCATCCTCAGCCTTGCCAATGACCCATCATCAAATCAGGCCGTCACTACCGGGGGAGAATAAAAAAACTCACCGCGCAGAGCCGTCAGTCCCATTCGCGGAGCAGCCATTGTGGAAAGAAGAAAAAGAACCTGAAGAAAATATAAAAATTCACAGGAATAGGAATAAGAAAGGAAAATGTAGTAAAGAAACAAAAGAGTGTCTTCTTATTATTTTCTCATAAAGAAATATAATAAACAAGAAAAACTTCACGTTCGTCGTTACGATCACGTTGTCGAGATTTCCGGCTCTACTCAAGCTTTGGCAAAGGCTTTGTTCTTTGGGGAGCAAACACCCGAATTTCCTCGGCCCAAGTGCAGCCAATCACCGGCGCTAGATTACTAGAAAGTCATCAAGTCACCGAGAACTACCTGCCACTCATTGCCAGCTGTCAGAGTAAAAGAAACGATAAAAAAAAAGAATAAAAATCTAAGCTGTATGCACGTGATCAATAAGCCCAGCCACCCCCTCCCAAGTGCCCCCGCAAAAGCCCCACAAGGGCAGCCGCCTTCAAAAAGGCAGCGAAAAAAATCAACATCTCTTTCTTCTTCTTCTTCTTTTCACTTCATGGGCCTTGAGGGAAAGCTTCTGGCTGCCGGCATCGCGGCCTTCTTTTCGATCTGCGGTGCCACTGGCGGCTGGGCCATCCTGGTATTTCTCTCGCTTTAACAGGTTCCATAGAGAAAATTGATCCGTAGTTTGATCACGATTCCCGGAAATACTTTTGAGCATCTGGGTGTCGTTTCATTGCCGCGATCTACATCACTTGAGGGAAAATCTCGTAGTTTAATGTGCACACCCGTTTTGCTTGTTGCAGTAGTGCAGGCAAGTCGCATCACCTATGTGTGTCACGTGACTATGTCCTGCCGAAACGAAATGTCGTCTCGAGTATAAACATGATGTACATATTATTATAAATAAAAGAGACACCCAAAAAGCGACATGGCTCGTCAAATCAATCCACGATAAAAAAGAGAAACCCCCAAATAGTAGAGGAAACAAAATACAAAAGTATCAATCAACCCGAGAAAAGCAAAACAAAAAGGGAATCCAATCCATGCCCCAAGCCCAGTCATCATGGCAGATGCGATAGCGGCAACTAATGAATGACAAAAAGGTCAAATAGACGAAAAGAAACAAGAAAAACAAGGGAATTTTGGGGAGGCCAAGAAGCAAACATGCAAAAAATCATGGGGAAGGAGAGCAAGCCCTAATTACTGAGGCACATACTCCAACACCCTCTTGCACTCACTCATCGCGCTGCACCAGACAGATCTCAGTGGTCAAGAAGACTTTTGATCGCCGACCGGTTGCCCGCCGATTCTATGCTCTCTCGTATCCCCGAGGGCCCTGGCCGCAGCGGCTCCGGCCCCGGAATCGGCGCCACGCCTGCCCACACATCAGGCCCAAACAAGGCAATAGCCTTCTCACGTCCTAGTGGCGTACGAGCCAGCACATCCATTGCCTTCTGCTTGTCCTGCTCAACACTGAAGTCCAGACCCGTTGGCAGATCGCGTAGCAGCCGGTCCTCAAGTGACATGTGTGCCTGATCGCCGTCTTCCGTCATACTCTGGTTGTGTGTCGTCGATGGGCCTGGCTGGCCGGTCTGGTTGTATTGCTGTGCTGCGTTTGGTGTCCGGAACGAGTCATTCGCATATGTCCCCGAGTTGCTACCAGATCCGTTAGATGCAGATGACATACCAGGCCGCAGTTTACGGCGTAAACTGCTTGCCTTGCCACGAACGTCCTCGGGCAGGTCGTCAGGGTCCTCAACGCCGTAAACAGCAAGCAGCTTTTGCAACTTCGTCGGCCGTGGTTTGCGAGTACTCTTCGACTCCTCAATGAGTGTCGGGGGCTCAGGCGCTATGTTACACCACTTGTAAAGCTCTTGACGGAGGAAGTTCGTCTCACGCACCAAAAGAACTTCGGCACCCTCGACCTTACGGAGATAGAAGCGTTGTGTTTCGGCTTCTGCACGAGAAGACATAGCGGGGTTGATGTAGCCGGAAATGTGTTCTCGGAATGTCGATGCATTGTCGATAATCTTGTTCAAAAGATCCTCTTCATCAGGTTGAAAAGGAAGAAGAGGAATCTCGTCGCGCCAAGCAATCAAATCCTCCAGCTTTGGCCGTGCGGCATCACGAGGAATCTTAACACGGTGATCGCATATCGGACAAGACCAGTGCATTTGCTCGTCGTCCTTAACCTTACCACGGGCAATCTTCAGACATTTTCCATGGTACCTAGTGAAGAAAAAAGATCACATGTTAGTAAGTGTTGAACCATACACCCAGGGCCTCAAAATTAGACTTACCACTCGTGACACATGCCACATTCTATCATCATTCCCGCTTCCACACGCCGGCAAATGCAAAACACCTCACGGCTGGCTGGATCTTCCCATCGGGCAGGCTTTGAATCAGGACTAGGTTCCCGAGAAGCGGGTTCAGCAGGATCCCGGGGCTTGTCGTGGACAATATCAAAGCAGTCCACATTGCGTTCTAAAACGTACTCCAAGTGCGTCTTGAGAATGTGGAGAGGCGCGTTTGCCTTGCCAAATAGCTTCTTACCCTTGCGCATCCAATCTTCGTGGCGCTTAACTTCGCGATCAAGCTCGACAGAGCCGTTTGGCTTGCAATTGAGTTCTTCTAACCGCTTGGTAAGCTCGTGAGCATCAGAATACCGAGGACGATCTCGCATATCCTCGCTTTGGGCTCGTTCATTCATCTCAGCAATCTGCTTGTAGGCTTCGCGCTGTTTTGACAAGATCCTATCCACCTGAACCAGCGTTGAAGGATTCACGGGGACACGGAGCGTCTGAACCTGCGTAGACAACGACTCAAGCTGTGCATAATGAATGTTCTCAGCACTAACCAGCTCATTGGCCTTTTTCTCCCAGTTATCGCCCGTTTCACGCTGGTTGCGGTAATATGTCAAGTGGTCATTATACCGTGCAATGTTCAAACGCTCGCCTTCTTCTATGATTGCATTCACTTCATCCAGCGTCAGGACGCGCATGCGATCTTGCTGAGCTTTTTCATTCCACCGCAGCCGGCCAAGCTCTCGTTCTAGGCTCTTGACTTGTTCAATCTCAACATTGAAGCTGCGGCCTTCCTCCAAGATCTCTTCAAAATCCTGTATGAGCTTGACGTTCATCTGTTGATCGACAAAGGCACCAGAAGTTTGGGAAGCTTTAAGGAACATGTCGGCCTTGCCGCAGTAATGCTTGATGGCAACCGCACGTTCTTCCAAAAGTTCCATTTCAGGACAATCAAATCCAATACGCTTAGCTTCCTGCAGCAGCCGGGAGAAGCTTCGCAAGTCCCGATGATTTTCCTTGTTATTTGTGTCGTCAATTGATTGTCGTTTGCCAGAAGAAACTCTGTCACTCTTGCGTCTATTTTGTTGCTTGCGCACAATGTAATAGCTGGCTTCTTCAATCCACTGATTGCAACGCTCGACAAACTCTCTTAACTGGGGTAGCGAAGGCAAATCATGGGGAATGCGCTCACCCTCGTGCAACAACTTCTGTAGGGTTTTGATAGAAGGCACAGTCTCATCTTCAAGCATTTTAGCATATTTTTTCTCCCAGTAGTCTGGGGCGGACGCCTTGCCGGCAACACGTTGGTAGGTAGCCTCAATCTCTTCGGAAGATTTGCGGTAGTAGAGTACATGGCCAGCACCTTGGAAGCGCTCTTTTTCAGTAGCCTCACAGCAGGCATATGTCCCCACATGGGTGAGGCAAACAATTTTGCCGGACTTGAGACACTTGAACCGCGAAAAATAACTAAAGGCCTTGCAGTATACACACCCATATTCATCTTCGGAAACATCAACATCCTCAACAACAAGCTCAAGGGGACACTTTGAAGTTGATATGCTTTCCTCAGACTCATCTAACGGGCAAGAATGAGGCAAGGATTCCAAGTGTTTTGACACAAGCTTATCGCGCAAAGCCAGCTCTCGTTTTTGCACAACCTTGAGTGCAGGTGCTAGCCACTTTGCCGTTTGAATATTGAGCGCGTGACCTGAAGTTCCTTCTGCAGCCGTCCATAACAACTCGTCATGCGAAAAACAAGGCTGGCGGCGGAATTCTTGGAGACGATCCACGCCTGCAAGGCCAAATGGCTCCCAGTCGGCAGGGGCGAAGTTGACAGCTTCGTTGAAGTTGAAGCCATGGTTAAAGCCGGCATGGTACGCCTGGGGGAAGGTGATAACAAGCTGACCAGCTCTTTGATCGAGAGCATATACATTGACTCCGGCCTTCTTCAGTTGCTCTGGAGTGAGCAATGTGACAAGCTGAAACAAGAGATCTGGCTGTGTCTCGAAAAGCTCGGGAACAGCCTCCCGCATAGCCTGCTCGAACTTTTCAGCATCGGAGGCCGGGATGCCGTACCATGTTTTAGTGGCGCCAAAGTGTTGGAAGTTGGCAGAATAGGCGTAGTGGTCTTCGTTGTGCCAGCAGAATGTTGAAAATATCATGCCAACATAGACCCATGGAACCGTCATACCAGAGATGTCCGACTTGATATGGCGGAATAAACTATCAGGGCCCAAGGGCAGCACATTGAGGTTCCAAGGATCATACGAGTAGCGGTTAGTAGGCTGGCGCTCGATAGTTGGAAAGCCAGAGCCGTGGGTAGTACAATGGATATCAGCACCATACTCGACCTCGACCGTCTCTTCAATGTCAGCAACCAAACGCCAAAATTCATTTTCAACATCTTCTTCAGTGACGGGGCGGGCGCAGCCTAAATGCAAGTCGATAGGCATTTTCTTCTCAAAGTAGCCTTGCTTAAAGTCTGCAGCTTTTTGTTGAAACTGCTTAAGGGAATAGAGCCCGCCCTCCTCAAAGCCAAACTGGTTATCGCCAACAAGGCATCTAGGGCAGTTCCATTCTGCTGATGGTGAGTTTTTAAGGGGTGGGTCGAGACAACTACCATGATACGCATGATCACAAGAGTCGCAGGTGAGAAGAGCCTCAACTGAGTCATCCTTTCCGCAAGTCTCGCAATTCTCCCCTGGGATAGAGTTTTCATCGCGATGTATTCTAGGGGCACAAGGACGCAGGAGTGACATGTGAGAACCGGCGACTGTAGGTACATTGTCCTTTTTGAGACGCTTGCTGCGGCGACTACCACTCGCATCGCCATCTTCCTTATCGGTGACGTCCTTATGGCCATCGGTGCTCTCAAGGCTCATACGACGCTTCACGTCTGATAATGGCGTATTCTTTGCCGAAGCTTTAGGGCTCCCAGCAGCACGCTGCGGGGTTAATAAGCTATCATCGGCATTAGCTGCTGCTGCCTTATTAACGCTAGTGAACCCCGAGTTGACTGCGGTGAAGCCAGAATTGATGGCTCTGAATCCAGTTGTCTTACGGGGTGATGGTGCATTAGTCATAGAAATGTCGCCATCATCTTCGGTGTTATCTTGTTTAACAGTAGCGGCCGTAGCATCGCTTGGACGGATGCTGGGAGACTCAGTGCCAGCAGCAGGGGTAGACTTTTTGACAGGTGTTTGAGCCGGACTGGGCGTCAAGGGGCCACCATACTCAAGCTCAAGTTGTTGGTGAACACCAGGCTTAGCAAGTCTCAAGTACTCTTCGTATGGGCAAAGCCATTTCTGGTACGAGTTTTTTAGGGATGTCGACAATGATGACATGATTTTTCCGCTGTAGCCAAGATCGCGCCCAATTTCAGCCCACTTCTTCAGCTTACAGACCTTATCAAAGCCACCACGGGCTTCGACAGCCTTTTTAAGTTTGTACAAATCAAGGGGCTTTTTGTCGACATAAGGCAGGCGATGAAGGTTGTTGCCCTGCTGTTTGTGAAACTTGAATAACGCATCTAAATATGTCAAGTTTGCCCGAGTGCCTTGAGAGTGGTGGGTGCGTCAGTGGTGAGACTCAAATAGGAAAACGAGATTGATTTTTAAAGAAATGGTTGAAGAGGACAAAGTCAGACTTACTACCCTCGACAGAATTCAATTCTTGCTTTCGTGTGCGGAAATGAAATTTCTATAGGGTTGAGGTGAGTTTAGTATACGGCCAAGATATTACAAGGGAAAAAAAAAAAAAGAGATTCCTTCTATTTGCTCTTACTTCGGTGTCAATGGCAAAATCGGGATTCCATGATTCAGGGGGAATGATTTTACATATGCCATACTTGCTGGCCTCCGGCGAGATTTTGCGCATGTATGCCATGGGATCTTTCCATTCCTCTTCGGTGGGAGTATAAGTTGGCGCTTCCTCGAGATCATGTGGGCGCGACTTCTTTATGACAGGCTCACGCACAGCCGTTGGCTGACCCCTGCGTTCGACTGTTGATAAATCTAGAGGTGCACTTCTCATGGAGCTCAAGGCTGCAGGAGCCGAAAGGCCATTTGTTGAAGAGGCAGCAGCCTTGGAGTTGTTGGAAGATTTGCCTGTGATGGCGCTAGTGGATGGGCCCACGGCCGGAGAGCCACGGGTACTGTTGGAGGTGCTTGCAGCGCCATTTGTGACGCCAGCGTGTGATAGGCCCATGGCGATGTTTTCGGAATTAAAAGCCAGTTGGCTTGTTTTCTAGAGCGTATGGGGGGTAGGGGGCGGGAAAGAAATAGGCGGAAAACCTGGTCTATTTGTACAGAGAGAATGGAGAAGGATGTTCGGTCGCTGGTCGTCGGTCGTCGGTCGGCCGGGGGGGAGGTTGCGAAGCTGCACAGGGAAGGCCAGAAATTACAAAAATTGGAAAACTGTCGCGAGGAGCTTCATTTGATCAATAGACCAAGATGGAGATGTTATCGTAAACGAAATGATCGCGCATAAAGGCGTTTGTTTGAATGTAGAGTGCAGACGATTCGAGCCAAGTCGAGTTGAGGTTTAGTGGTAAAAACGGGAGCTGACAGGCAAAGAGACGTCGTCGGGAAGCGAGTGATTGGAGAGAAGGGAGAAAAGGCCGTCGTAGGCAAAATCGCGAGTAACAAGACGTTTGGTTGATTGGAGGCTAGAAAGGAGAACGAAGCGGGCGATCTAGTTAGACTCTACACCTACACTACATACGAATAGCGGCGGAGCGAAGGCGTTTATAGAGGCAAAAATAAAAAGAGGGAGCAGGACAGCCGAAAAAAGATGAAGATTTGATGTGGCGACAAACGGTTTAGTAGCCAGTGAAGTGCCAACATACCTTCTCTAAACAAATACAAGAAAGAACGGCCGTGTAGACGAAATAAACGGGCTGGCGTCGATGTCTATGTAGATATCCATTTACCAAGCTTCGTACAAGCCAATGAATGTCAAGTCGCAACAAGCAAGCTTAGATGAGAGGCTGAAATTGTGCGATAAAGTGATCATAAAAAAGGAATTAAAAAAACTGATACCCTCGACAGCCGGAATTAATTTAATATATTCGCAGATTTATTTTCCCAAGCAGCAACAAGAAGGAGAAAGCGTAGAGGGAAAATGGAGCAGCTTGATGGCGCGTTTAGGTGTATATGTGGAAGAGGAAGAAGGAAAAAAGAGAAGACGAGAATTGGGGCGAGTTGGAAGGTAGAAGTCAGAAGTGGGAGTGAAAGTGGACGTGGAAAGTGGGAACGGGGGAATGAATCGATGGGCGGACTGCTGGCATGGCATGGGGCGGGCATCTATAGGGAAAAAAAAAAAGAAGGAAAGAACGAGCAAACGAACAAACGAAAAAAGACAAGAACAGTAAAGAGGCTAAAAAGTCAAATAGTTTCTTATATCCTGCTGCTGATTTCTAGAGGGATCACGGAGGGAAAGAAATGGAGTCACTTACCACTAATTACAAGGTTGGGAGGTACATGCTTCAACAGTATACCAATCATGCCTTTCTTGCACAAGTTGCAACAGCTTCGTGTCTATAGGCTACGGACCCACAATGCCATACTCGCTGTAGCCACTAAAAGATCCAGCTAAAGCCTGCACCTCTACAGGTGACCCCGGGAGGCGAGTATGTACCCCTGTCATGTCTGTCTTGCAGGAAAGAGAGAAAGAAAGGGCAGTCGCCGTAGACCGACCCGACCCATCAGGTCGTCGTTGGTGTCCCCCTACTGTGTGCTGCGGTACTTTACACTGTCCATGGTACCTTGGTCTCATGTACATGGTTGCAGCAAAAGATCAGCCTAGTCTGTCCCTGCACCTTAAACCAACGACTCGTTTCGGCGACAGTTAGAAGAACTTGCTTGTCAGGTACAATTGCGATGGTTTAGGAAAACAATGTAAGCGAAGCGAGTCCAAACAACAGGCTGCAGCTTTCTCTGTTTCCCAGCGGTATATATGATTTGGATATGTCTTCCATAGCAACTGAGCTTGAAAGACACAAATTCGTCTCTGTTTGTCTCGATGCTGCTACTTGACGGCTTACTATTTTATCCACTCGTCGTCGCTCTCACTGTTCAGTGACATCACTGCAGCCGCTCGTTCGGCCGCAATAGCATGCACGACCTGGCCACTTGACACTTGTACTAACTCGTAACGCGGGCTCCACTTGGGTGGCTCTAGACTTTTTCAGAAACATGCCATGGATACTCACTCAGCAAGTTACTCCACTGTGCCCTGCCAAAATCTCAGACTGTGTGCGCTATTCTTTGACTTGCAACCTCCATTGTTGAAAACGCCAAAATTGGTTCATGCTTCGACAGAACCATTAATACAGGTCCACTTCGTCAGTCATAATATTTAGATCCCATTCAGTTGCGCGTCACCATGTGATTTCCCTTTACTCATGATTCCCGGCAGCCTCGCCGCAGCTGGCTGTGTACATCTACAAGTGCATATCTCACAACGTGTACTTCATAATAAGTCGCTACATAAACCCAATGTGACACAGCGTCCTTTCCCTGTACCAAGGCTTAACGGCGATAATAAAATAAATTCTAGTTGTCGAGTCGTCTCCACTGAGGCCATGAAACTCCCTGAAAAGCAGGTGTATGATAGACACAGCAAGGCTCTAGCTTCTTCCCTGCTACCCTTTTCTTCTCTTCTTAGCCTATGTTTACTTTAAAACATAGACAGAAGCTTTATGCACGCCGTTTAAATCATATGGGCTTAACCCCTAGCTTTCCATGTACAGCTGCGCAGATCCTGTGAGATTATAAATCCCTGAGCTTGAGATTTCAACTCACGCTTGACTCGACCGAACACTAAGCTATAGCCTAGCCCTGTTTTCTTTTTTTTTTCGTTTTTCCTTTTTCTTCTTTTTTGTCGTTTCTTTTGGTGGCTAGCAAAGTTGCTTTTTATATTAGCTGGCTAGCAAAGCTACAGCACCCTAAGCCTACATTGCATAGAAAGGTAGCGTTAGTATTGGGCTGGTTACTTACTTGGGCATCTTCAGCTGTAATAGAAAGGGAGATTTATTAGTAGGCACGTCCCCATTCTAGCAAAAACTCTCAAGAATTTCCAAATGGTGTCGCATCACCTACCAATCTACTGATAAACCTTTGGCTAATTAATCTTATAAATACGTCTCCACTCTTCTGTCTACCCTACAGTCAAGGATGGTAGCCTGGGTGCACGAGGAGCCTCCGCTTATTTTCTAAAGCGCCATTTATTGATTTAATCGAGCGAGCTCATGCATACATCCTCAAGCACGATAAAGTCCGAGGGTGCGTATGTCTGCTTTTTTCGGTTTATGGTAAATGATACTTTTCAATACATGGTGGAATAGCTTTTAGTTATGCAATGTGACATGTCCACTCAGTATCTCGCAATGCCCACTCATGGATTCATAAAGTCGGTTCAAACGAGTGCTTCTTCTACTTCTACTGCTGCTGCAGCTTCTTCCTCGGCCATCTGCTTCGTCTTGACCTTCGCCTTTGCAGACCGTCTCTTCTTAAGTAGCTTGTCAACCTCTTTGGCCCCGCGTACACGCAAACTGAGCTCTTTCATAAGCTCACCCCAACTCGCAACTTTCCCACATCCCGGACACTGTGCCTCAATTGGAATCATTGCCGTGTGTTCTCCGCTATTTGTTGGCGTTGATGTTGAAGACAACCCGTGTTTTGCCCAGCAGTCTAGGTGACCAACGGCCTCGCATCCAACCCCGGGACAAACCACATATAATCCCTCGCCGTTCTTCATATTACCCCTACAGAATACACAACATCCTTGTCGCTCAAACTCAAAAATGCTCCTTGTTTTCTCAGCGTAGTCCTTCAGTGGCTTGTAGTCTATGGGTATGCTTTTGATGCCAGTCTTAGACACTTCTTCAGCTGTAGGCGCATTATCGTCATCGCTCTCTTCCTTTTCGCTTTCCAAGTTGGGCAGTTCCAATGACGTGTCTGCCCCTTCGCCTGGTAGTACCGCAGGGGCCATCGGAGCGGAAAAGTCAGTTCGAATTTTCAAAGACGGTCGCAGCGGTACTGCTACCTCAGAGCAGCACTTCTGCCATATAGTGTACACCTCAGGTTCAAAGACATTGACAGTCAACGGCCATCGCGAGAAGCTGGGCGACCGCAACAGAAGATGGACATTTGCCAGGACTGACGGTATCTTATCACGTGGTCTTTTGGGCATGCCGTTGCGCTTTCGCGCTTTAGAAACCGAAATACGCTCATCTTTAGGGATGTGTGACGAGATATGCGGGTTAGCCAGAGCCCACCTACAACACCGTTAGTTTGTTTCAATCTACAGTCGAATCCTAATTCAACTCACTCAAACTTCAAAGCGCCTATCATGCTTGGAAATCCCGACACAATGAACACCATTTCCCATGGGCGCAGCTCTTTCCGTGCTGTACGCGAAGCGCCGCCCTTGGTAAGCCCATTGTGCTGGCTTAGTCGTCTTTCTGGATTGGGCGTTGAGCCGACGTATGGCTGTGCAGTGTTAGGCTTGATGGAAGAACGCAGCACGTAAACACAGTAATTTGGTGGTATGGGTTTCGTCTGTACCGTCATTCTGTAAAGCCAAAATAAAAAGAAAAACAGAAGAATGAGTAAAAGTCTTTGAAGGGAAAATAAAGAGTTAAAAGCGATAAAAGGAGTTGCAAGACAGTGTACGGTTGTGCCATACGAGATTTATTTGATGTTAAACATTGAGCATTTCACAAAACAAGCAGTTACTGTTGTTGACAGTGACAAGCATTGGCTCTTTTGGGGACCTTTATCTAACCCTAATTAAATATCTAACCCCAGGATATACATCATTCCACACTGCCGAGATTTATAGCAAGCCTTGCTTCTGCAAATCGTAGTACACCTTCTCTGGCATCACGTTGCCGTTGCCGTCCTCCATTTGTACCATGCTGCTCTCGTCGACTTTGTTCTTCTTCTTCTCCCATTCCATCTTCTCCCACAACTTTGTTGCTTCCTCAATATGCACAATGTCTCTAAAGAGCGATGTGTTGGTGATCCCGAGACACCGTAATCCGTAGACATGGCGGCTTTCGTTGAAGTGTTTGTCGAAAGCCCGTCGGCCCATGTACACAAAGTTTCCGCAAATCTCGCATGGAAACTCAACGCCCAGTCCATGCAATCGGTACAACCAGAATGGAATCGGCTTGCCATCCCATGCCAATGGCAATTTGAGCGGGTTATACAAGCGGTCGTCATCGCCATCATCATTTTCTTCCCCATCTGCATCGCCCATTGCTGGCTCAGGCTCTACGGCTGCGTTGAAGATGCTTTCGAGCTCTTGACGGCGCTCACGCTCGGTCATTCCTTGCTTACGCTCAACATTGACGCGTGTATCGGAACGCTCTGTGCTCATAGATGCGGTGAGTCGCTTGACGAGAAATTCGCGATGGGCAACAACCTTTTCTTTCAGCCTTGTAGCTGAGACTGCATTGCCGTTTGTGTTGTTTTCAGCTGCCATTGCTTCTTCCTTAGCCTGTTCGGCTTGTCGTTTTGCGCGGGCCTCAGCAGCCTTGACGTGCTTGCGACCGGTCAAATGCGCATTGTAAACATTTTGGTTGCTGAACCCCTTTTCGCAGTCGTCACAGAAAATACCGGCAACAGAGGTTGTGCCATTGGGGGCAGCGCTAGTAGCGGGTTCTGCTGTCCAGCCTTCAACCTGATCTTTTTCCCATGCCTCTTCGAATTCTTTGTCAAAGGATTCGATGGTCTTGTCGACGTTTTCTAGCGGCCGTGTTCTTCGCATAAATGACTCAAGATATGCTGCTAGTTGGCGCACATATTGGAAGTACTGGTCTGTCAACTTTTCCACACGTTTGACGCCGCCCATGCCTGGAGAAAAGGTGTCAAAGAGGTCGAGATATTGCACATATGTGTGGCGCTTGACATTAGGAAGGTTGAGGTACTGCTCATGTGAGCTTGAAAGATCAAAGAAGCGGCCAAAGCCTTCTTCGCCAGAGAAGAGAGTGTCTACTATAGAGGCGCTGAACTCTGCGCCGTCGCCTGCACGCTTGGTGCGATACCTTAGCTCTGAATTTTGCGCTTGTTCGTTGGGGTACTTGGCGTGGTGATCGCGGATTCCTTTAAGCTGGGCATAGAATTTGTCAAAGGAATCATCCGTGCCAATGTCGTGGATCTCTGTGGCACGCGAGCTGTCTGTATCGCGATAGATGTTCAGTAGATTTTGAGATTGAACCTGGATTTGATCTAGCAGTTGCGCAATCTCATGGTCGCGGTTAAGCCTATCTCTGATCTAGAGTTTGGTCATGGGAACATGTCAGTGTCGCCGTATATACGTGGGGAGAAGACCTCTCTGTAGGGTAGACTTACGTGCTTGGGTTCATCCGAGATGCGGTTGGCGACGCCCTGCTCGAGACGCTCAAGATCCTCATGCAAGTAACGCTGTTCTTCTAGGGCCATAGTGGGTAGAGAATGAAGGTGGCTAGCAAGAGGGGGCAGGAGAACTGATGATCTGGGTCTTGATATACAAACGTAAACGAGCCAGACACTGTGATAACTACAATAAAGCGCTTGCCGTTTCTGGTGTACATGAATCTTTCAGCCTTCTTTCGAAAAAAAAACCCCCGTCAGCCTTGGGCTCTTTCCTACTTTGGTCGCAAAACAATAAAAGTGGATATAAGATACTACCCCGGGGTGAGTATAGCCTCTCTCAGAATGAAGATCCACATAAATTTTCGTTGATGATCTTTTGAGTTCTGAAGCAAGTTTGCGCTTTTGATTTTTCATTTCCCTTACTACAGCCCACAGTCTTCTGACTATTCTTTTTATTTTCCAGCAGACGCACATTTAAGTCGCCTCATTGATACCCATTCGTGTAATTCGATTCTTCACAGCTGCTCAAAAACATGACCGACGGAAACAGTGCCGGCATCGACCGCAAGGCCGATGAGCGAATGGAATTTACCACCTCGAAAGAGGTCACTGTCCATCCCACCTTTGAAGCTATGTCCTTGAAGGGTAAGAGAATAATCTCTATCCACCGCTATTTTATCGCGGGAAATATTGACTGACTCGCCATCTTCCACCACAGAAAACCTCCTTCGTGGTGTCTATGCCTACGGCTACGAATCGCCTTCTGCCGTCCAATCCCGTGCCATTGTCCAGATCTGCAAGGGCCGCGATACTATTGCCCAGGCCCAGTCCGGTACGGGTAAAACCGCTACTTTTTCGATTAGCATGCTGCAGGTTATCGACACTGCCGTGCGGGAAACCCAGGCCCTGGTTCTTTCACCGACACGCGAACTGGCCACCCAAATCCAGTCGGTTGTCATGGCTCTAGGTGATTACATGAACGTACAGTGTCACGCTTGCATTGGTGGCACCAACGTGGGCGAGGACATCCGCAAGCTTGACTACGGCCAACACATCGTTTCAGGCACGCCGGGCCGTGTGGCTGACATGATTCGTCGCCGCCACCTGCGCACGCGCAACATCAAGATGCTAGTCCTTGATGAGGCTGACGAGCTTCTCAACAGAGGCTTCCGTGAACAGATCTACGACGTGTATCGCTACTTGCCACCTGCAACACAGGTGGTAGTAGTTAGCGCTACTCTGCCCTATGATGTTCTGGACATGACGACCAAGTTCATGACGGATCCTGTGCGGATTCTAGTAAAGCGTGATGAGCTGACGCTTGAGGGTCTGAAACAGTACTTTATCGCAGTGGAGAAAGAAGATTGGAAATTTGACACCCTCTGTGATCTCTACGACACCCTAACCATCACGCAAGCTGTTATCTTCTGCAACACGCGTCGGAAGGTTGACTGGCTAACGGACAAGATGCGCGAGAACAATTTTACCGTTAGCTCAATGCACGGCGAGATGCCGCAGAAAGAGAGAGACAGTATCATGAATGAGTTCCGTCGTGGAGACAGCCGCGTGTTGATTTCAACAGACGTGTGGGCTCGTGGTATTGACGTCCAGCAGGTGTCACTAGTCATCAACTACGATCTACCGAGTAACCGTGAAAACTACATTCATCGTATCGGTCGATCTGGCCGGTTTGGACGCAAGGGCGTGGCCATCAATTTTGTGACGACTGAGGACGTGCGCATTCTACGTGATATCGAAAGTAAGTTTACACAATGTTGGAGAAGCCTATAAGGGCCAGCACCCCAGGGATGTCGCTAACAATCATACGCCGCATGATAGTGTACTATTCCACTCAAATCGACGAGATGCCCATGAACGTGGCGGATTTGATCTCGTAGAAACGTCGCGTGCCCAAGCGGAAGATAGATACGTTCGCATTATTTTTTGATAGCTAGGCCTAGTGTCGCACCATGGCTAGATCAGAGCGAATATATTGTGGGAGGAACAGGGCCAGAAGCTTTACTGGTATGTCGCTAATGTGGGCTCTCATATACTACTGTTGTGGCACTTCTTACTAACTCAACGTCTCTTCGCTCGCACAGACTCGCCGCCTTTGGACCCCATTTCTTATACTATGCACATCTACAGCCAGCAAGTACAGAGACATATTGTAAACAGTGACGCAGGCTGACAGACCGGATTGACTCCTTTCACGTCTCCAAATACTCTTGAACCAACAACGGCTATAAACAGCTCAGCGGGCTTACCACCCATTACCAATTACATCACGACGGTATGAACTAAGGGGGTTGAAAAAGAATTTGTGAATACCTGACCGCTGTATATGCGGATTAATGAACATCTATTAGAATCGGTTCTTTATTGTACAAAAGAATAACAAATGAAAGATGAAAGAAATGAGAACAAATAATGATAACGCCACGACACACAAAGCACCAAACCAAACTCGAGAAGTTCACCCACAGGTGAATGAAGATAGTAATGACGCAGAAAGATGAAAGGGAGAGGGGGATCAAGACTGTTAACAAGAGCCTCTTATGTCATTGCGAAGGTGGCACAAACATCGGAGACGTCAAACTCCGTCTCTCTCCCGGATGTGGTCCCCATTCCTCGTTGCCCTCATCATCATCGACCTGCACGTGACTCCGCCGCCACTTCCTGGTAGGTTTTGTTTTAGGAGCTGTAGCAAAGCGCAGCGATATTGACGATGGGGTTGTGGAACGCTGGATGTTCAAAATTTTATAGCTCAATCTACGGCCGTCTTTGTCCTGTGACCCCCGTCCTGGTATGGCATCATCATCGGCAGTATCAGCAGGCGCAAATATCGGTAGGAAACCGCTCATGTCTGAGTTGCGCCGTGTTTGCGGTTGTGATTGCGGCAGTGAATCTTCCCGCGAGTGTGCTCTTGAATGTGCACGTGACTGGCTCGACTGTGGCCGGCTTTGTACCTGTGTAATAGCGACTTGGCTCTCTGTTAATCGCAGACCGTGTAGTGATTGATGGTAGTATGGTGATGAGACAGAATCGAGGTGCAGTCGATGGTGGTGGCGTCGTGTATACTCGGTGATATCCTCGCCCCAGACCATTGTCTCTTGCGACTGTAGTGAACGGTGCAGGGCAGGAGGCAGTGGCTGCAAATCGAGCGGGATTTTGTGTTCGCCAGGGACGTTTTGCGTGCTAGTGCTAAGGTTATGTGGGAATATGTCAAGCTGTTCACGCATAAACGCAGCGTCTATAGCAGGGCTTTGGTCCTGTGTTTCGCTGAGAGGGTCGTAGATATAGTGCATTGCCAGTAAACTGGCCCAGGATATCGTCAGGCCAATCTCAATCATAGTGAGGTTGACATAACTAACGGTCGTGTAAGTGATGTCGTCCAGGTGAATATTCGACACGAGAGTAGCAGTTCGCACGGCCGAGATTGCGCAGATGCTAGCCATCCTAGTTAGTAATGACGGTGCGGTGAAGTGAGCGCATAAACCCTTATTGGACTTACGCAAATCCCGCCATAGGCATGGCAAACAGCGCGATATGTTGCACCAGCGGCACGGCGACATAGAACATCAACGGAATGGGTAGAGCAAATATTAAAAAGTCGGTGCCAACATGTAGGCCATAGTTGAGCCAAAACACGGCTTTTGGGTGGCAGTAAACACCAGCCTTGACACCGAAGGGGCTCACATCCCACAAACTAGATAACGGCACACAGGTAGTGAAGATGCTGACGACAATCCACAAGTGTGTGAGAACTAGGAAGCCTAAGATAAGCTTGCATAGCACACGTGGGGCTGGGAAGGTCAGCAGCCTCAAGTATGTGCATAGGATACAGAACTTTGCCAAGGACACGCACAGGATGTGAGCGAGACCATCGAGCCAGAGCATCTAGGCCAAGAAGAGGGGGGGATTATGTTAGTGATGATGTTCATCCGGGGGACAGAAAAGGGCGCGAAGTTACCTTGGCGTAAACGGTGAGCTTTTTCTGGTACACGTTGGCGTGATATCCAAGTCCGTTGACTTTCACTAACATTACCGGCAGTCCGTTAGCAGGGCTAGTCTTCTAATGTGCAACAGCAAATCTGCCAGCATAGGCACAGAGTACGGCTTACTCGATATCGAAGCTCCCATAGCCACAAACGCGAACACCTTACGACAGTGTATATGTGTCAGTTGTTTTTCTGTCTCAACGAACTCTTATCCCAGACTCGGGTTATACGAGACGGTTCAGCTTACCAATGACACCAGCAAGAGTCCGTGCTCCCACCCCCAATTCCGGAGCGGTTGTCGCACAGAGAAGAAGCGTAATGCAACAACTAGACATGTAATAGTCATGCACAGCGCAATGCAGGGGATAACTGTGGCAACAGCCTCAGCCCTATCTTTATCTGCGGCACGGACAAACAGAGTGGAGGCCACAGGCGCTATGCCGGCAGCAGAGTCCGAAAGGCTCATCGGCACTGTTTAGCCTTTGGCCTAAAGGCCGTGTTATGTTATATATGTGCCGTATATCTCGGCTAACACGTCTCGCCCTTTGTATGTCGTTATGAGCGGCCAAACCCCCTTCTTAGTATGTAATACAATGCTTGGTCTAAAATAGACAGGAAGAAAAACGCAATGATAACGCCGCTAGAGTAGAACACCATGAGGACGGGTAGAAGAAACACAGACACGGTGAGAAATCGGAAGGACAGAGCAAGCGAATAAGGGAAAAGGAAACCAAGAATAAAAGAATAGTCAGGAGAGCAGGAAAGAGAAATCTCATATGCAGGAAAAACTGATAATCGACGTTGAGAAAAGAGAAATGAGAGGAAACAAATATAAAAAAGACAAGCCAGCTAATACGAAGTTCTTGTTAGCTGTACTGCACTGCCATAAAGCCCAGTTTACCAGTCTCTTTGTCAGACATTCAGTCGGTCTTTTTTCTCCCCTTTGTCCTTCAGCTTAATCTCAGCGTTCAAAAATGATGAGGACGACGGACAGTGGCGGAAGGAAATAAATGTGCAGACAAAGAGCCTCAAAGTCCGGCCCAGTATGGCAGTCCCTATTTCTTGATGTATTTGGTCCAACCTGCTCTGGAAGCATCCGGCGTCTTATAAGTGACCTGCGTAGCAGCACCGCCAATCCACCAATATCAAGTTCCTCGCCCTTCCTTTCCCTTCTCCCTTACCTTTCACCCTCCCTTTCCCTCCCTTCTCCTTTGATGGCGGAAATCTAGCCCTGGCCGGCTTTCTTCCATGTCTCGCAACCATCTAGATATATTCTTTCTTCCTTTTGCTGCCCTATTCTGCGGTGATGCCTGGTCAAATCAGTCCAATCACGGAGCTTCCAGACGTCTCAAGGGAGGACCGGACTTGCACATCAACACCCACGTCAGCAAGGGAACATGCCTGGAAGAGAAAGAGGAAGGGAAATAGGAACTCAAGATAAAGGGCAAACAAGGAACGTCGGGCAAATGTAAAGAAGAGAAATAATGGCTCACTGCGAATAGCAAAAAGCAAAAAGCAAAAAGCAGTTCGCGAAAAGTGAGAGGACAAATAGGAGTACCCTTCTCCCTTTATCCACCTACATGCCTCGTTTCCCGCCCTCGAAGTCTGGGGCTGATTCAGAGATATTTAACAAGCAGCTTGAGGGCTTTAGAGTGTTTATGTATGTGTCCATACGTGCACCAATGTACACTTACTCGGATCCGAGGCTAGAAAGAGCACCTGGCTTGCACTTGGTTTTCAGCCGATTTGTTTTGCCAAGCCAGCGCAGTTGCATCTGATCCCGCTTTGCGCTTCGTTAAGCAGGCTGGACTCAACGTTGGACTCGACCAAGCAGCTCCGTCGCTCTTCCTCTAGCAAAATAACTGTGACCTGGCTTAGCCCGACTTGGCTCTGGCACATATAATGCCTACAGACCCCTTTCTCCTTTGTTTCTTGTTCCTAGAGCATGGAATCTGCCATTTTCCTTTTTCCTCCCTCGTCATCTCCCTGTAAATGACGCCGTAGGCTTTTGTGACGTCTCTGCTATGCGCCTATAACTAAGCTTGGAATGCAACGTCATTCCTGTTGGTTGTGAAAGGCCTTTTTTTCTTCCATCCCAGATCAAACATCTTTTGTTTTCCCAAGCAGGAAAGAGACGATCGAGAAACGAGCATGCAGGGACAGAAACTCAGATAAGACAAGTTTGTTAGTAGATGATATCACAGACCCTAATAGGAATGGTAAACCCTATCATTGACTGCTTGTCCTAGCAAATGGTGGTAGTGTCCCGAGGCGCTGGTTGCTGGGCCTCCTTAATGTTCGTCTAGTTTAGTTTAAGGGGCCTTTTTCCCCTTCGTTATTGCGTGTAAGCCCGGATCATGGGGAGCAGCACGGTCTTATTGTGGTGCCTACTGTGTCTTCTTTGGGAACTTAAGAGCGAGCTTGATATAGCAAGGGGGAACACTAAAGATAAGAGAAGAGAGTGCCAAAAGCAGCAGAGAATACTTGCTCTTTTAGGTAGCCCTGGCGTGCTTAGACTTCGACTCGGCGACTAACTTGACTGACTGACTAGTTGCAAGCTGCTAGCGATAGGAAGGTAGCAGAATACAGATAAACGTAAGCACAAGCGGCAACGCAAGTAAGTGTATTCTGTCATGTGTTGTTTAGCGTTTTTTGGCAGACGGGCTACTTTGTCTGATGCTCAATATTAGCAGGGATTTTGCAGCAACTCGCTTGAAGTAGGATTCTCTCCGTGTTCATAGCGGGCCGGACAGGATGAGCCCCACTAACACTTTCTACCTGAGTCTTTTGCTAAGTCTCCGAGAGCATTTGTATTTATTTGCATTGGCTGGACTGTTTGTTGTATTGGCTTGGCTGAGGTCTGACTGGGTTTTAGTCCTTGGCTTGGGAGGCTGCGTTGGCGTCTCAGAAATTGCGCGGGACGAAGCAAAAGGAAGACCGACTGGAAGAGAAAGGAAGACCAGAAAGATGACCAAAGAACAAGGAAAAGTAAAGAAATAAAAAAATAAAATAAAAAGAAAGTACGTGCGCATGAAAAATGTGCCGGTAAAGGGCCATAAAGTCAGCGACACAAGTGGAACTCAGCCAGTCAAGATACCCCAAAAGAGTCCGGGAAGACTGGCCTAGAGTCATAGGGCTCAATAGTCCTGTATAGTGAACTACATAGGGGTCCTTTAGCTGCAGGGGGAAAAGGAGAGGGTGGGCTAGAACGGGTTCAAGACTAATACCAAAAAAGCCAAGACGCTTGTCGCGTGTGTGCCTTGTGCTTGGTTAAGGATGCGGGGGAAGAAAGGATAGGGGAGAACAAGAAGATAGACCGAGATATCCAGAGGAGAAGCAGGGGAGAAAAGTGAGGCCATCGCGCATCGACTGGAAAGTCCTTTGCTTTGAGATACTTGTAACCCCAGCCGTATTCACTCGTCAATGGCTAGAGAAAAGTGAAGTTGGTCGGTGATAACACGTGCAAAAGCGAGAATCAATCAACAAGGAAACCAGCCTATTTTGCCTTGCCTAGCCTTGCATCCCACCCGAGCTAACCAAAGAACTGTCAAGGATATAAAACACGGCTCAAAGGCCTACTTGGGTACTAGCTCAGATCTTAGCCAGCGGCCACTTGGGAAATAGCCGCATTATAAAAGACAATAGTGTCGCGACAGGCGGGCAGACAGATGGATAGATAGACAGGCCCCTTCCCCTCCCCCTCCCGGAGACGCGGGTAAATGTCCAGTCTTTTTTCTTTTAAACCCGCTCAAGCCACCATGGTGGTGCATAGTATGGTATGTGTGGCTTGATTTGATTGATTGATTTGACTTGACACACAGACAATCACACGGACTTGGTCACGGACCTTCAACTTCGCAGCGCGGATGGCTAGCCCCATTGATTTCACAAGCAACAAGTCCAAGCTTCTTTTTTGTCTTTTTTGTCTTGTTCGTCTTTGCATTATTGAATTTGCTAGCCAGTGTCAGCGTCGGTGTCGGTGTCGGCATCGGTGTCGAGGTTGGGCTGGGGGTGTGTATCTAGGCCTGATTGCGTTTTTATCTCTCTGACATAAAAACACAAAACCGTAAAAGACAATAACACAAGCCGGCGTGTGCAAATGTCGACCTGCACTCGCAAGTATATGCGCGTTCGCGTTGTTTGTTGAAGCACAACACAGTGACATTACACATAGCGTTGTGCAATATAGACCGTGCCGCCCTGATTTGCTCTGTTCGTGTTGTTGCTGATACTTATCATCGTGTATCCTGTATTCGTTATGCAACGCATGCATGGGGAGGCTTGGACGGCTGACAGCCTTTTCATTTCTGTCGTTTGTACCTTGCTAATTTCAAGCATGGGAGTACACAAATTGTCCACGCTTGGCTCTAGCCATGTCCCGCCGGTGGAACAAGAAACTATGAACGAGGGGACGGGGAAGGGAGAGGAAAGGGGAGGGGCTGCATTGGAAAAAAAGAACAGGTCGTACAACAAAGGTCTTTTCACAGACAGTCACGTAGATCACGGACGAACGCTGTCACAAGACAGTTGGGTAGGGGATGGTATAACAATGAAGCTGTGAAGGTTTACCGTAGGGTTATTAAGACAGTTGGGATACAGCTCACAGACTCTCAAGGTGAGGGCGAGCGGGAAGCAAGGCAGCTATTGGGCGAGGATGACAAAAATGCGATGAGAGGGGCGTGTGTGTTGTGTTCAATGCAGGGGAAAAAACGAGCTTGTCGAATAGTTCAAGAGCACACGCTGAGTACAAAGATCTAGCTTTGCTTAGAATATTCTGAGTTGACCGCCTTCTGTATCTATCTACATTGGTAGGTCTTTATTACTCTTTTCCACGGCAGGCACAGTAAAACTTTTCGGCACAAGCTGATGCCCCTCTCTGTAAATACAGCAACTGCCGCAAGATAGAAGGAGGGGAAATGGATAAGAAAATTTTTTAATTAGTAGTTTTGGCTGTTGCATACACATTACGTGTGAATGGGGGAATGGGCACATGAATGAATACGTGTTTGTGAAGGTCTCGTGGCTCTTTGCTTTCTTTTATCTCTTTTCCACATATAGCCTCTGCCAAGATCCACGACTCCTTGCCCGCCATCTTTCTGCATCAGCTCTTAATTCAGCTTTACTGACCCGATCGACTCCTCCAATAACGAACAGCTGCTTTTGCCACCATTATCCGTCTTGGTCGCCATCTTTGCTGTTGTCTCATCCCATCCGGCAATTTGGATCTCTAACGTCACTCACCACGTCGCTTTGCCCACTTGTTGGTCTCTCCTCGCTCTTTATCCACTAAAACTAGTGCTACTTGGCACTTTTTATTTCTTTCTCCTTTTCGCGCCTGGGTATCAAGTCGTTTCTTGCCCAGATTTGGGTACTCATTTACTGACTCAGGCTAAATCAGAGCAAGGCAAAGAAATAGTAGGGAACGGATCGACTCTCTTGCAAACTTTCCACTATAGGACCCTCCCGCCCTTGGCTAGATGCGTTTTGCTTTGGCGAGATGCATCTTCTCTTTTCATTTCTCTCCATTGTGCTTGTACGCTACGTGCCTGTGCTAGGGAAACTTTGATATGTAGGGGGTAACGCAGCACCGCACCTGGCACAGTGCAATGAGATGCAATGCGGATGGTGGGTGGGTTCTGGTGTGACCCTGTGAGTAGAGAAGAAAAACAAGACGGGAATCCCAAAAAGATTTGCATCTTGGGTCTTGGAGGGGAAGGGAAGCAGGGCCAGGGGCCAGGGGAAATAGAAGAGAGGAGAAAGTCAAGTCGTTGTTTTGCTCGCTCGTTTTGCTATCTCGACTTACTCCTTGCTCTCGTATGCATGCATGTGCTTACAACATAACGTACGTACGTACATACATGCATACATTGATGACGAGAAGGGGGGGAACGCCCTGTTGCCATGAGTGAACGCATCACATGCCCCATCGCCGCCAGGTTTGATTTCAGTTCCTGCAGATTGCATGGTGATACACGCGCACACATACAACCCACCTTTGTACATGCATGCATATGTGCTATTTGCATGCACATCCTAACCATATAGTACAACATACGACATTACAGCATGCCCTTCCTTCAGCAACATGCATTTGCACATCTACACCTACGTACACGCAATACAGCGCAACACAGAACTACGTCCATTTCGCACATATGCAGGTAACATGCATATAAGAGATCTCATCATTATAACCCACCCCATCCTCCCCATCCCGCCGCAGGTCAGCCCCAAGCAAAGCCCACAGCCCACCCATCAGCTGTCTTGGCCAATTTATGCATCTTATCAAGGCAGAGGACGCAAGTCGTGTCTCCTCTTTTTTTCTTTTTCCTTTCTTTCCCTCCCCTTGTCCCTACAGCAAACCCCTGCCGGATTCTCATGCACTCTCTTTGCTTTCTTTTTATTTGCTTTTATTTTTTCGATCTGACTGGCACCCAGTGGACTTACCTGAAAGAAAGAAGCCCTGTTGGCTCTTGATTGCTCTGTTCTCTTCTGACTGTTTGATTATTGGCTGTCATGCTGTTATTGTGTTCGACTCGCTGATTGACTGACTCTTGTCCCTCTAGGCTTCATTGTGTCTTGTCCCTTTCGCCTGTAGGAGTCAACAAAAAACAACGCTCGGGCCTCTAGTCCGCCAAAAAGAGTACCAGAGCTCAACATCATAGTGGTCCAGGCCCAGAGACCAGACAAGAGAGGAAAAAGCTCCCTCGCTATTCACTACTCTTGATCTAGTCTTGGCTCGTTTGGCTCTCTGCTTCTGTCAAAGCCAACACCTGCATGGGGTTTCCCTTTCTCCCCCTCTCTCCGTCTCTGCCGTTCTCTGGTTGTCTCGTGATTGTCTCTCTATCGGCCTGCTTGCCCATCCTTCTTGAACTTGATAATATTCCCTCTCTCGCTTCGTTTTCCTGCTTCCGGACATCGTAGGCTTCCAGACCTGAGGGCTCGACCGTTGAAAGTGCTCTTTTTAATCTCTATGCTCTTACTATTTCGCCCTTCTACCCTCGCATTTATTCACCTTATAGTGTTCTCACTTTTATATCCGGTCTTGTCTTGTGTGTTTCGTGCCATCCTCTCTTCCTTGCTATCTTGTTTATGCAAAGTCACTCAACTCACCTCTACTTTCCTCCAGTTTTCTCTCCAGGTTTCTTTTACCCTGGCTTGTCGTCCCCTCCCTAGGCACGACCACAACTTACCTACCCCCAAAGCCAAAGATCCTTTTCGACAGTTTTCTTGGTATACGGGCTAACCCTCTGGAGTCCGAGTATCTGTTTTGGTCTTTGATCCTTCCGCTGCCAAAGCTTTTTTCTGCTCTTGCGCTTGCTCTCTGGCCTTTATTCTCCCTTTTGCATCATTTGCCTTAGGTTGATGTAAGCTGCTGAAACTTGCTTCATCTCTGGTCAAGACAGTTGTGCATCACACAGCTCATTTCCTTTCCACAGTCTATTTTTCTTTTTCTTTGGGCTCTTTTTTGATGTGCAAAGATATTCATTTTGTAAGTAGCAATTTTTATTCCTCGCGCCTAAGGTTGCAACGGCAAACGATTTCTTTTTGTTATTGGTGTCCGTGACCTTCTCAGCGTTCATCCAACGCTTGAGCAACACTTAAAAAGCGTTCGTTCGTCCGTCTCCCTGTCTATCTTGCTCTTTGGCTTTGGACTTTTGCTGGGCTTCCTTGTTCCTCTCCTGGCTCCTGGCTCCTGACTTAGCAAAGAAAAAACGGCCTAGTAGCCTGATATCTCTTTTCTGCTTAAACGGATCGATTCCTGCATCATTCGCCATTTTATTAGTTGGCCTTTTTTATATGTATTTTTTCTTTTTTATTTATACTGTGGGCTTCTGATGAGCCTACCCCCATCCCATTCTGTCCTGACCTGACATCAACCTCGACCTAAGAGGTAACTAGGTAGTACTACATGCACCATCACCACTGCTACCTGTTGCTAGATACCCTGAACCTTGGCCATAAAAGTCAATAGCACTCCTTCTAACTACTACTACCATAATTGTACGCACACACACACACACCCCCCAATCTCGTGCGTATTTACGTGCGGTTTTCTTTCTCTTGTTTTGTCTTTTCTCTTAATTCGGTCAACCATTCCCCTGAACCCGAACTTGGGCCTTTAAAAGCTTGGACTAAGTTGCTGCGCTCCGTTCGGGTTCTTTGCCTTTTCTTTATTTCTTTCTCTTTCTGTCTCTCTCTCGTTCACTTTTGGCTTGGCTTTTATTCACCTTGTCTTCAAAAACGGAAATTCGCCCCCTGTACGTCAGGCCTCCTTGCACACATTGCACGTACCCCTGGATTCTACGACTAGACAGGAGCTACCCCCCAGCAGCATCAGCATCAGCAATCTGCGTCTGTTCTTTTTTGATTTTTTCTTTTTGTAACGGCTTGCTGAGAGCGATCCGTCCCCTCCCCAATCCTCAAAAAGAATATCTTTTCTCCTGCAGCCGAGTTTGCTGTTTGGCCCACGATCTCTCTCTTCTCTTGTTCTTGCTCATTACTTGTCTGGGGCAAACATCTCTTTCTCTTTTCTTCCTTTTTCCTTCTTTCTGATTTTATTTCTTTCCCTCTCTTTCTCTCTTCCCAATTTCTCAACCTTCATTGGAACCACTCCCCACCACCCTGACCGTTGATTTGCCTTCTCCCCACACGCCAGCCATAGACACCCACATCTTGCCTCGGATCAATCGACATCAGAACCCAAATCTGGCTATCCTGCCTTGTCCTGTCTGTCAAGACACTGCTATAGATCGTGGCAATACACCATTTGTGACTGTCAACCAGCTCTATCGTAGAGTTTCCCCACATCTCTCCCTCTCATACGTGCTTCCCCAATAAAGAGCCTTGTTGGTTAGGAAAGTGGCTGTTTGTTCTCCGAACCGACTCGATTAATTGTCTCTAGCTGCACATTCCAATCTGACTTGACTTGTCATTCGTATCCTCTTGCATACCCCCATTCTCGTCACTCATTCACAATGGGCTTGTTCAGCCGCAAAAAGAGCACTGGTGGCATGGCTCCGCCCGTCAAGCCTTCCATCCAGACCTCTAACTCCAATGCCAGCTTCAACTCAGGGAGCTCCAGTATCAAGTCACCAGCCACTTCATTCAAGCCCAGCTTCAACCGGTCTTCAGCCGGCAGTGGCTCTCCTAGTTCGCCTATGACGTCCATCTCACCCACAAAGATTGATATTCCTAGAGCGCCTGACCCGAACATCGACCCCGCTGGCTATCTCCGGAGTCTGCAGGCTGTTAGAGAGCGCGCCAAGATCATGACAGACAAAGCAAACCGCAATAACCTAACACATTTTGACGTTGACATGAGTAAGTTTGGTGACGTCGTGAGGTTTGTCGCCAACATCATCAAGGTATGTTTTTCACTCTTCTATGAAAGCCACGGATAAAATATATTCCCTTCAATATAATTCAGTAGTGGCTAACTCTTTTTCCAGCGTGACTACGATGCGCCTTTCAATTCCATCCCCCCCCACTGTCGCTACCAGCACTTTTGCGTTGGTGGCCGAGATAGGCCTGCCCATATGCTGGCAACCTTCTCAGACGTCGACAATAGCGAAAAGTGCCGCCGCTTGATGGATCTTTGTGTGGTCAGTATTGTCATGGATGGAGGAGCCGGCTCTGAATGGTCTTACAAGAGCCTCGAAAACAACAAAATATACCGCCGATCGGATGGCATTGCCGTTGCTGCCTTCGAGATGTTTAAATCAGTAAGTGCTTCTTACTAAACCCCGGGGCTATGTGAACAATTTTATTGCTCCTTCTCCATATCTGGATGCGGACATCCATGTTTGGCTAACCACTGTACAAAAGGGTCTCTTTTCTTCAAATCCTAGTAACCGTTGCCAGGTTGACAAACAAGGCATGAAGAGACTCACTGTTGAGGCGCTTGCCAATGGGTTCCAGTCAAGGCCAGGCAACGAAATTGTCGGTCTGGAAGGAAGGGCGGAGCTTCTCTCAAAGCTAGGAGCTGCTCTTGAACACGACAACGTTTTTGGCGCTCATGGTAGGCCAGGAAGCATGCTTGGTGAGTGCAAAAACTTATGCAACAGCCTGTTACAACATCTTAATAGCTAACAACGCGCAGACTACCTCTTGTCACATCCCTCAACGCAGGCCTCTTCCAAGCTGATCGTGCCTGTTCCTCTTCTCTGGAACGTTCTTATGGAACATATCGAGCCCATCTGGCCCCAATCACGATCTAACATACATGGTGTTACTCTTGGTGACGCATGGCCCTGCAGCTCTATGCCTAAGCCAGCCGTGTCACCCAATGGCTCACCCACGACCTTTTCGCCTTTCCCTACTGGTGCCAACTCACCCGCCGCCTGGGAATCAATCCTGCCCTTCCACAAGCTCGCTCAATGGCTGTGTTACAGTATGATGCAACCAATGGAGTCTCTTCTCAAAGTCCATTTCACTGGTGCAGAACTATTAACCGGTCTTCCTGAGTATCGCAATGGCGGCCTGTTTATTGATCTTGGCGTAATTAGCCTGAAGCCCAAGGATGAAGCCCGCGGCTTGGAAAACTTCAAGAAACACTACGACAGCGGCTCCCACAGAGCAGTGGAGGTTGCCCCTCTGTTCCTGACATCTGATGATGTCGTTGTAGAGTGGCGAGGTGTGACGATTGGCTTTTTGGACAGACTCTGGCATGAGGTCAACAAATACCTAGCTAAGGAGCTGGCTGGCAACGAGATCAGCCTTTCCCAACTTATGGAAGCTGGCAGCTTTAAGGTATGTAAAGAAAAGCTTTGGTTTAATCCTCACAGAACACTGGAAAGTAGATGAACGCAGACAGAGCTAACATATCACGCATATAGGCTGGTCGTGAAATGGCAGAGGTTAGCAGACCAAACACCAGAGAGCCCCCAATCTTGATTGATAGAAATGGCACCATCTTCTAAGATGTCTTTTCTTTTTCTATTTTTCAAGATCTACTCATATTTCCACTGCCCATTATCAGGGCTCCCAACTTCTTGATGGATTTTCATAGCCCGTCCATTTTCTTTTATATCACTCTTGCTATACGTTTTTGCGATATCTCTTCATAGTCCTTCTTCTTTTTTTCTTCTTTTTACGGTCTTGGTATTGTTCTTCTGTTTTCTGAGGAAGGCTTCTTGGTTGTACTTCCTCCTTGTATTATGCTGGTAGTTTTTACTTGACCTCTTCGTTTGGCTGGCTTTGGATCCAGAACATGACAAATCTCAAATCTTTTCTCTTGCACATACATAACATATATGCACACTGAAAAAAAAGTCTTGGTAGATATTTTAAGACGAAGCTTGATGTGATGCGGTAGATGGGGTAACGATTGAATTTGGACAAGGCAGATGAAAAAAAAGTACAAATAAAACAAGGTCTAACATAGTGTACACGAGAGAAGCCTCAACTCGTCTAGTAATGAAAAGGAGGGCTTCTCTCTAGGCCGCTTCATGGTTTTTAGAGCTCTTTTGTTTTGCTACACAAGGCCCCAAGCCCCCGCCCTCTCCTCTCAAAACAGCCGTTTGTTCTCCTTAACTGTCGGGAAAAAAAAAGAAGGAAACAGAGGGATGTGTGTGCTCGTGATCAATACACATACAGTCCAGGTCCAATCTGGCAGTTAGCAAGGCAGAGCCTTCTCAGTCGTAGTCGTGGTCATGGCCGTAGTTGTGGTTGTGGTTGTAGCCGTCTCCATAGTGGTATCCACGACTCTAGAACCGGCGGCCTCGTGACCGGGCCTCCTTCTCCTTGGCTGCCATGCGCGCCCGCAGTGCTTCCCACGTCTCATCCTGAATTTTAGCCTCGCGATCAAGCTTATCTGAAATCTCCTGCTTGCGCGTGCGACGGTCCATTGTATCTTTGCCTTTCTGCAGCATGGTGTTGAAGCCACCCTTGAGCTCCGAAACAATGTCCTGTGCCTTTTCGGGCTCTATGTTCGCCATACGAGGTGCCTGGTAGTTGGCACCACTGGGTACACTGGTAAGCGGCGTTGTGGCAGGGTTGCTAGCAGTGATCTCAGGCATGGCAGGTAGGCCGAGGATGCGGCGGCCCCACGGCTGGGCGATGAAGACGTTTTGAATGGCACCGAACAAGGCTGCGCAAAAGAAGTACCATTGCACAGCAGACGGAAGCCAGCAGGTGAAGATGGCAGAGACAGGCATGAGGACCATGGCCATCACTTTGGTGGACTTGCGCTGCTCTGCAGGCATGAATTTAGCGTTCGCCTAGTAGAAGAGTTGGGTTAGCATTGCGGGGAATGAATGACAGGATTAACAGGAAGAAGAAAGCGGGATAACTTACAGTCATAGCAGCCAACATCATTGCTGGACCAGCTAGAGGGAGAATGTACAATGGATCGGCAGTGGCCAAGTCGTGGAACCAAGCCACACCACCGCTCTCCAACGCGGGCACGGGAATCTGAGCCATGGCGTTCAACACCCGATAGAAACCGATACCAATTGGGATTTGCAGCATACCCCAGGCCATGTTCATCTTGCGAATGCCATGCTCTTTTTCAATTGAAAGATATGTCTGGCGCGCCAGCATGGCCTCCTCCTTGCAGCGGGGGTTCGTTTGGGCGCGTTGTAGACCGTCGCGGAAGTCGCGTAGCGCAGCTTCATACTCGGGGTTTGTCTTGCGCAGCACCTGCATGCGGGTTGAAGTCTCGTGTGAGATGAGCAGCGGCTTAAATAGTAGCAGCCGCACGATTAACTGTGCTACAAAAATAGTGCCCCACCAAGGCAACCCTGAGTACACATGCACATGCTCCAGCAGCCACTGAACCATTGATGACGGACCCCAGCCAAAGTTTAATCCGAGCTTTTCTAGATAGCCAATCGTCTCGGGCATGTTGAGGATAGTTTCCAAGTCAAGCAGTGAAGAATCAATGCCTCCTGCAGCACTGGTGACTGTGGGGTCTGTAGTGGTGGCGGCAGCAACAGCATCAGCAGCAGACGTAGGCTCGGAAGCGGCGGCGGCAGATGAGGCAGCAGCATCGGCAGGAGTAGCGGTAGCAGCTGTCGTAGTGGCATCAGTAGTGACTTCAGTGGGGGCCGCAGGCTCGGCGGGCTTGCTGCGTTGCCAGAAGCGCCAGGAAAAGGCACGTGAACCAGAAACCACGGAACCGGTCGTCATCAGAGATGCAGACAAAACGGAGCTACTGTTTCTCAGACGGTGTGAAAGCACGGCGGTGGAATGTGGCTGCAATGAGTTGGTGGTGGTACGGCGGAGGGTGGCAGTGCCAAAGGAACGGACGTTCTGGGGTCGCAGAGTCTGGTAGTGGTTGGTTAGTCAAGTCGGAATACAAAACGGGACGACTTGTCCTGATCTCGAGTTTTGCTGCAATAGACTTACCGCCTGCGAAGTGAGACGGGCGGTAGCCAGCGACTGCACCGCGCCTCGGCTGGGAAGCATGATGGGCTGGTTGGTCTGAGATTAGGTTTTCTCTTGTGTGCAGCTTTGCGAGCCCCAGTGCCGTTATAATGACAAATGGGCAGTTTGTAGTTGATCTGGCTCACGAGATATAAGGCACGCAGAGGCAGTCTTCCAAGTAGTACCAAGCGGGAACAAGAAACAACCTACAGGAATAGCAGCCGGCGTGGCATAGCGCAGCAAGATCGTTTATCATAGAAGTAAATTTTTGGCAGATCGAGACGGTTAAACATCGGTTAAACATGGCAAAATCGAGTTGACCCTCCCCAACATCGTCGTCATTCTCACCACATGAACTGGCTAAAAGAAGAGCTTTAAATTTCTACTATGCATGCAAATTTGCACATAAATTCATGTTAATTGGAATTTGTACAGAACAGCGTGTTGTCTTGGCCTGTTGGTCTTGTTTGTAAGACATTGCCGTCTCTGTTGCCCTAACTCCATCCTATTATCCTTGAAGGCTGGTCACATCTTCCATAGAAAAAGAAAGGGCATCAAGTTGTGCTGACAGTGTATTCGTAAAGTCGCAAAAGACCAAAAAAAAGAACATGTCCAGAGAGATTGCCTGGTTGTGGTATCGTTAAGCAAAAGTAGGAAATGTAAGAGTATTCAAATAGGGACTTCAATGTGAGTTGGGCTGGGTCGGCTGAGAGCTAGGAACATATTCGCCGATTGTATGCGTGAGGACGTGAGAAAAGCATAGGGTCATGGCTAGGCTAGGCCAAGCCAAGATGGAGGGCCAGGCGCCAACAAACGTAGGCTCAGTCAATAGGGTAGTAGCTCTTGGACTTTTTCGTGACGCCGTAGTCAAGAGGCTGGGCCCTTCGCCTCGCGATGGGAAATACCTGTTTGAACTCAGTTAGAAGAGCACAACAAGAACAGGTTGCTAGCTGGCTTAGATGGCAGCGGCAGTGGCAACGGTGACGACGGAAGACTGGAAGTACCTTAGTACCGCCCCAGCCCAAACGAAAGGCAGCCTCATGTGCAAATAGCTCGCCAAAACCCAGCATCATGCCATTGATAAAGGGCAGTAGCAGGTTGATGGCAGTGCCGCGAATCAACATCCACATGGTCGGCGGCTTGTACACCACCAATTCCGGCTCGGGTTGTGACAGTGGTTGTGTTCGGTTATGGTCATAGTCCGTCTCTGGCGACTCGGTGTATAATTCGCTATCAGAGTGCATGGTTATGCCGGACTGGGATAGGTATTGGTCGGACATTGTCTCGAGGGAGAGAATTCGGGAACAAGATAGTAGGCAGGAGATATGCGGACAACTAGCTGTTGAAGAAGGGTTCCTCTTGTAAGGAATAATGAAGTGCCGGGGGTCTTCGAGTCGTTAAGTCCCTACTTGGGACTTATTCAAGCTGCCTGACATGAAAGCTCAAGCTTGCCCCACCACAATGATGATCTGCCGATGATTAACCAGTTGGAAAGCTGGGCTGCTATAAAGTGGGGCGACCTGCACGCCCAACCCACCACCAAAGCATCACCAAGGAAGTTCCGTAGTTGTCGTTGACTTACTCAAGCCTAAGCATTGCTACTGGCTCACATATTATCGTAGCAGATGAGCGCAGAAAAGCACGCCTGTCCTTAATCTCAGTTTCTGCTCCATTTTTGCTTTGCATCTGACTTGACTCTCCTACCGCCATCATAGTGTCCGTTGCCTAGTCAGCCATTGTTCTCTTGTTACTTGACACAGCTCCGAAACCTCCTCGACCCTTTTTTTTTACCATCTTCAGGCCTCCATTGCCGTCTTATCGTGACTCTGACTCACGGCCCCTTCATTTCCCCAGTGACTATATCTTATCGTCACCTTCCTCATCTATATCCCCCTTTCTCTACTTGTCATTCTCCTAGTTTCTTCCTCCCTTCACATATCCAACAATGGCTAGTTCATCGGCCCAGATGGGCAATCTATCGTCAGAGCTACGCAATGACTTCAAGAAGCCTAAGAAAAAGAAGGTCTTGTTGATGGGAAAGAGTGGCTCTGGAAAGTCGTCCATGCGCAGTATCATCTTCAGCAACTATGTCGCTAGGGATACCCGTAGGCTGTAAGAGACCTCTCCATTTATCTAATACTCTCCGTCTTTACTAATATATTACCCTCTTCCATTAGTGGCGCTACAATTGATATTGACCTCTCCCATGTCAAGTTCCTCGGAAACCTCACCCTCAACCTCTGGGACTGTGGTGGCCAGGAGGCGTTTATGGAGCACTACCTGTCACAGCAAAAGGTTCATGTCTTTTCCAACGTTGGCGTACTTATCTACGTGTTCGATATCGAGTCCCGCGACACCGACCGTGATCTTGCCACATACATTGAAATAATCGCTGTTCTAATGCAGTACTCACCTTCAGCACGAATTTACATTCTTGTGCACAAGATGGACCTTGTGCTTCCTAATAGTCGCGAACTTCTCTATGATGAACGCGTGGCTCAAGTGCGCCAACGCACTGCTGAGTTCGCTCATACTATGGGCATTGGTCTGGATGGTGGCGAGCATTCTGGGCTCATGGATGTGCAGGCTTTTGCGACATCCATCTGGGACCAGTCACTGTACAAGGCGTGGGCCGGCATCATCCACGATCTAGTGCCTAATCTGTCCCTCATCGAGCGCAATCTGGCGCATTTAGGCACTGCTATTGAGGCCGAGGAGCTGCTACTTTTCGAACGCACGTCATTCTTAGCCGTGTCCTCATGGGTCTCGTCCACTACGCAAAACCCAACTGAGGACCGTCTAGAGCGCATGTCCAATATCATGAAGCAATTTAAGCAGTCCATCAGTCGCTTCACAGGAACCCCTCGCAACTCAGAGCAGTTTGTTCTTATGGAGCTCAAGGTCGGCCTGCATTTCAATCTGTTTATTCTAAAGTTCACAACAAACACCTACCTCATGGTTGTATTGCCCCCCGGTGAGGCCCGCTTCAATGCAGCCATGATGAACTGTCGTATTGCTATTAGCCACTTCCGCTTCCTTGACGGTCCTACACCGAGTCAGGGCATGCCGCTCGAGGCTGGAGTCGCTGCATCTTAGCAGGATCAGTGCCGCTTTGACGACAGCGAAGACCATGATCCAACCTTCTTCGAGAACAGACGTCATGGGTTCTCTGGCCTTGGTTCTTGCCAGTCTAGTTCCTCGGGAATGAACTACGATTCCCAGAGACAAGGCTTTTACGATGACGGTCTAGGCTACGATGACGAAGAGGTAGATTTTCTGGGCGAGATCTGCCGTGAGACGCTAGAGCAAGACAGGATCAAGTCTCTTCAAGAAGAGGCAAACAAGGCCGCGGAGCCCCGATCTTTACCTGACTCAGGTGACACGGTTATCTTGGACCCCGGTGGTGATACCACTGCATGGCCTCAATCGCAGTTGACTCCTGTAAAAGAACTGGAAGAACCAAGCCCTAGTATAACGCCTTCACCTAGCCATTCGCAAACCTTGCATCATCAGCAAACTGGCGAAACCAACATGTCTGCCTACGATCAGGTCGCGGGAGACATGCTACAGACCGTCCCTATATCATCTTCACCGTCGCATTGTGTCTCTTGCTTTGAACCGGGATCTCCAAAGGAGCCAACGGAAGTGTCTCCAGTAGAGCACCCACAAGAATCCCTTACTCTAATGTCCCATCCCGAGAACAAGTACAAACTCCTGGGAGGATATCCCCTCTCTCTGACCACGTCCTTTAACGGGCACCACGGGCCCCCACACACTAATAGTAACCCTAATGAATATGCCTTGTCCGCTCACAACCAGAGCACCCCTCGTCCTCTCTCTTCATGCCCAAGCACTCCTCTTAACCCACGCACGACATCGCTTACACGGCTACTTGAAAGCATCTTTAATGTGCAATCTCAATGGCAACTAAACGTCCCCAACCCCAGCCGCTCAGCCCCTGGCCGCTCCCAAGGCCCGGTCCCGTGGATTTCTCCGTCCCTTGCTGAAACGCCATTTGTTGTGCCCAGTTCATTTGCCGAGCGGCCGGCATTGATGCCCACACGCTTCATCAAGCTAGTTTGCAGCCAGTATCCTAAGACAATTTTTAAAGTTTTGGCCGACTCGCCTGTTATTGAACCTTTCGCACGAGTCCAGGAAGTAAATGCGAATAAGGATCTAGACAATGATGGAAACGGAGATTCAGGCGATAGTGCAGATGATGATCCAGAAAGTGAAATTGGCTCTATAAGCCATCATTCCTACGACTCCAATGAAAGCCGCGAGTCATCTTTTTTCCAGTGCTTTGCCTACATGCCACCGCAACCATCAACCTCTACTCAACCCACAGGGCCTAAACCATTGCCATCCTGGTATGTCCGGGCACAACGAGGCCAAGCAGCAGCTGTTTGAGCCGTATAATTAACCGCAAGCTTGAAGAGGAAGAGCACAAATGTCTAAATGAAATAATATTATTCGGTTGGTCTGCATATCTTACCAGGCCAAGCGAAAAAGCCAGGGGCGAAAGATGATGAAATAGACAAGGCGGCTCTTCTCGCTATCAAAAAAAGAAATAGTAATTCAAATATTTATAAACCAAGGAAATTCATTCATTTAATAAGGTCAACTTTGTTGTTGGACCGTCACTTGCGTAACAGGACCGGATGTCAAATGAGGAGCAAAAAAAATAACTCATCAATAAATGATATCGTGGTTAAAAACAATAGACAAAAGACTCCCGGTTTTGTTTTAATCTGCATAATAGAGTAGAGAGCAAAGCGGAGATAAGAACAAACAAACATTAATCTATGCCCACTTGACAATGGCTACTCCACCCTTCTTGAACTCAACCATATCACCTAACACCGCTGCCTTGTCCGTGTGGTCTTTATTGGGGAATGTGGTTGAAATGACAAACGCCCGGGTTGTCAATGTTGGATCTGCTTGAGAGGCGAAGCTGTATATGTCGCCAACGGTCTGGCTCAAGTTGAAGCGTGCGGGCAGGCGCGAACCGTTAGGAAGTTGCACTCGGACGGCAACAGAAGGTTGGGACTCGTCGTGGGGAGTTGGTAGTTGGCTAGAAGTTACAGCAACAGCGGGTGTTGAGCTAGTAGGGGTAAAGTCGGTAGTTGAGGTATGTTCAGTGGCAGCAGTACTGGATGCGCCGGGCACGGGGGCACCTAGACGCTGGCCTTCGCCTTCGAATGCCACACGTGGACGGGGCAGCTGACGCCAGTTTTCATTGTGCGATATAATGGCAACGTCGACGGGCTGGCCAGCACTGATGTTGAGGACTTCCAAGGGTGCTTGGCCATTGTTGATCATACGGAGGATGGCTTGATTAGCCGGGTCAGCAAAAGAGTAAAGAGGGCCGGCACCAATACTGAAACCATCACGCCACAGGTGAATTTCACGCTTGACAATTTCTTGGTGGCCTGCGGAAGCGGCTGTGGCAGCGGCAGAGGCAGCGGTAGAAGCAGCTTGCGTGTTAGGGTCCACATGCATGCGACTCTCAACTCCATCGCCGCCTAGAGTGTATGAGTTTCCGGTGAACCGAGGGGGAGGAGGAGCACGGGCAGCTTCTTCATTCATTCTTCGGCCTTGTCTAAAATAAACATGGGAATTAGTATCATAAAATAATGATATCACTTCAAATCTCCCAGTCACTAATACTCACGCCATGGCCTGTCTGCGGATACCATCTAGAAGCCTATTAGTCTCGTCTCTGTGGTCGCCACCCCCTCTAGCGGGGTCCTGCACGGCAAGCCCAGATTTTTCACCGCCAGCGAATAGGTTTCTGCGCTTGCGACGCTCATCTTCCCCTTCCGAATCGTCATCGTCATCATTGTCGTCGCGGCCAACGGATGATAGGGTAGCGACTCCGGTCCTGCGTGGAGGCTTTGAGGAGTTTGTAGCTGCTCGAGACTGTGATGCAGGAACTGGTGTACCGCCCAGTGTCCGAGGGCCAGTGTAGCCGCCTGAGAGTGCGGGGGCTGAAGAAGAAGCAGCAGCAGAAGAATCCGCAGGTATCTCAGAGTCACTAGCAACGTCGGCAAAGTATTGGCCAGCAGCAGTCTCGGGATCCCAGTTACTGGCTTCGAGCATCTGGAGGGCCTATTTTGTTACAAGTAACGGAGCACAATATTCATGGTTAGCTTTTAGCTGCTTGGTTTCATGGCGGGGCAAGGGTAGCTATGACATTCAAGGAAATGGCATAAGCAAAGAGAAAACGAAGGCGGGCTTACAACATCGGCTGGGGCACCGGTGCTTTCCATCACCCGGGCCAGTTTTATTTGCTGGTCTTCGTTGATGTCTGCCATTTTCGATATGTTTAGGTAGCAAAAAAATAGCACAAAAGAGATGATAGTCTTGTTGTTAGTTGAAGGTTGTCAATCTTTGTGTCATGCACCAAGTTTATGAGAAGAGACGAGCCCATGTTTACTGATAGCCAAGGCATCCTAGAAGCTGATGTGGAGCTCTAACTAGGAGCTTCCCTTTTTTAGGGGCTCTGACAGCTGATGTGACCACTGCTGCCAGGTGGCAGATGTATAAGGGTTGTTTTAGCATCTCATAGGGTGACAATATCACGTGCAGCAGAGATAATGGTTGCCACATACTACGCGACAGCGCCACCAAGATTCCATCCAACTTCACCAACAATAAGAATCCCCACTTATTTAAAGTGATGAAGCGATACACATCACATCACCTGACCCATGCCAAACTTACGCCCCTCTCTAAGGCAAGCTCCTAAATACGACTAGGATGCGGTAGAAGTTTTTGAAGTTTCAGTCAGACGAGAAGCTCGAAGGTGCTCCCTCGATATTGGCGAATCACTCAAGCAAACAATAGTATTTCTACGATAAATAACGAACCTTTTTGCATCATATTGTTTATGATGTCATTCAAGTTACAAGCCAATGGGTAAGAATGGGCCTAATCTCTAAAAATAGGCACTACACAAAGACTTGCGAAGCCCCAATCCCAGTGCAAGAAAAGCGAGATGTAAAGTTTTTTACCAGAGCTTTGTTTCTTCCACTCTAAGCATGCGAACATGGAGGATTCGTGTAGAAACTTCCGTCTGTTCTTCATGTGTTCTATGAAGCAAAGAGGAGCTCTCGCTATTTGCACTGTGCTGTCTCCAGCCTCTTAAAGAATGACCAAATAAAAGAGAGTAGTAGCCCGACCAAAGATCAAACCGGCCTGGGGACACAAGGCAAGTAAGTATCTGGTTGAGAGACAGAGAGGAAGGAGGGGGAAGGGAGGAGCGGCCAGAGAGGTTGCATGCATGAAGTCAGCGAAACCCAACACATACAGTACGCACATGTACCGATGTACAGAGAGATAAGTAACCCACGGCCAGCTAGTCAGCCAGTCGGATGGGAGTTGCTCTCGTGTCACAAACGCCGGAATTTAAATATCACGCTAATGAGTTGAGTGGTGACTGTGTAGTGTTGATGTAAGTCGACACAAAACCACAACTAGATAGAGATCCAGCCAGCGAACGCCACAACTAGAGCTAACCATCAAAAGCCAAGACCAAGGGCTAGTGCTTCCTTCCTGTAATTAGTGCTCTTTTTGCCCTTGTTGGCCCCTCTCTCCTTGTCCCTCTCTAAAGCCGTGTCTGCGATGCACGGTGTACTTACATAGCTATGTCTTTTATACCTCTTTTATATGACTCATAAAGTACCTCCATCTTTCTGGACACTGCATCCCCCCTGCTCTTTCGGCTCATCAACCATTGGGAAGCCCTTCCCAGCCCCTCTAGCCAATCAGACACGCCCACGGCCAGCGAAGATGGTGGCTTGATAAGGCCAGATATTCCGCGCTCCCGAACTTGATAAATACCAGGTCGCGCCGTTTGGCTAAATTCGACTGACGTGAACGCGCTTTTTCTCTAAACTTCCAGTTTATTTTTCTTTTCTTTGCGACTCTACCCAGTCCACTTTTTTTTTTTTTTGAAAGTGAAAAAGAATACTCAGTATCTGTACACCTAATTTGTGTGGGAAGATACTTTTATCCACTGCGAAGCTCTACGCCATAATAGCACAGCTTGACTTGCAGCTTTTATTGGCCCTGCATCAGCACAAGATACTTTTTTTGATGCCCATCTTTCCTGCAGCAAAGCTTGTTCTTGGTGTTGACTATTGATTGCTTGTTGGTTGACCTTCCATCTCATCAACAATCATTCAACTGGTTACCATTTCTATTAGGCTTCATCTCTTTATTGCCGCCTTCCTTCCTTTTTCTGCCCCTCACGACGCGAGTCGCGCTATCGTCGCCTGCAATTTGGGCGCATCGCAAATCACCAAAAAACCCCAGCCCTCCTCTCCACTTTACAGCGACGCGCTTACTTTTTTTCCAGTGGCAGTTGCACTCTTTTCTCTGCACCGCAAAAATACCTACAGCTTGATATCCAGTGACCAACTCCCACAGCAACTACCTCCGTCGCTCGTTTTATCCGCCTCAAACTTGGGAATCGCCATACCTTTTTGTTTTTCTCTGTTTGCTAATTTGCCTGCTCTCTGTCTTTCTTTCCTTCTCTTTTTGCGCGCCTTCCCTCGTCTTCTTTTTCTCGCTCTTTCCTTTCCTCTTTTTTTTTTCCCTTTTTATTTCGGCCACAGCCCGCCCACATTTTCTATTTCTCTTCTTCTTTTTTCCCTTCGCGACTTTCCGAGCTTTTTTTTCTTAGCGCGCCCAGCTTGAAAAATCCATCCCAACGCTCCGTCTCTTTTTGCTTTGCGCCTCGGTATTATTTCATCACAATCATCTTGCCGCATCGTGCTTTAAATCAATTAGCTATCAGACTTGATAATCGCTCGCCTTTTACTATCTATCGATTTACTTCATTATGCCGACGCCAGAACCGCAGGCTGCTTCTCCGGATGCAAAGCCCACTGAGTCGCCTGTCAAGACCGTGTCGAATGGGTAAGCAATATCCCCATGCTTTTCCCCATCATCACAATCCAGCAGCCACTTTTATCACACTCTCACCGCATTATCTTGGAATCCCCACCGCACAATTGTCGCATCGCGTTCCATCAATGCGCGCTTTGTCGCATCACCAATCATAACTTTTGCGCACGCGCATTTCGCTATTGTTAATCGCATGCATTGTTTCACTACATTTTCCTTATCATCTCATCCGCTAACCATGACTTGTGTCCATGTTCAGTGATACCGTAAAGGAGTCAGAGAAGCCCGTCAGTGATTCTCAAAATGACGCCAGCAGAACTAAAGACGCGTCTTTAGACAGCAAATCAAAGTCCGAATCTGATCAGCTTCAAAAGTCTCGCGCATCCGAACCACTCAAGACCGACGACAAGATCGAAAAGCCCAACATTTCCGACAAAGCTGCCTCAGCTCCAGCCCCAGATTCTGCGCCAGGAAAAGAAAAGCTAGCCGATGCTGAACAAGATGTCGAAATGACTGATGCTACGCCTACCGCCGAAGAAATCCAAGATAGGAAATCCGATTCACCCAAAGCAACGGAAATCTCAAGTACTTCCAACGGTATATCAAAAAATAAGGACAATACAAAGTCAGACTCAGAAGCCTCTGAAAAGCCCAAGACCCCCGATGCCTCCCAGCCCGCTGATGGTGACACCTCGATGGCCGACGCGCCTTCCTCGTCCAGCAAAGTGTCGCGTGAAAGAGAAAGCATCGAGGGCGATGAACCAGCCGCTAAACGTGCCAAGCGCGAGCCTACTGAAGAAGAAGCACTCCCCCCGCCAGTTCCTGCACCTGATGCTGCAACTGCATCAAATGCCAATGGTCTCAAGGGTCTCAACAGCCTCGAGCGCTGGAATGACAAGGAGCTCGAAAAGCAGGCTATTACTCCGTACCAAGCTCGCGAGTATCGCCGTGTCCTCGCAGGCATCAAGAAGACCAAGGGCGGCGGTCACTTCAAAGACGCCGTCATCAAGCTTTGGCCCACCCTTGGAGAGGCCTACCTTGCTCGCGTTACTAAACCCATGGACATTGGCCTACTTGAACGCACCTTGCGCGATAACCCCTGGCCGACTCTCAGTGGCTTCAAGGATAACTTGTCTTTAATTTACCTAAACACACTCGCATTCAATGGCGAGCTTCATGAGGTTACTCTAGCCGGTTTGGGCGTTGTTGAAGCGGTTTGGACCAGATGCCTTGCCATCTCAGCTACAGAGCCCGCCCGCAACAAGGTGCTGCCCAAGCACATGCCCCCTCGTCACCATGAACAGCGCCATTCGATTTCACATCTGCCACCTCCCCCTGCTGAGTCGCCGGCCCCCGCGCCAAAACCTAAAGCTGTAACGCCTTCAGCTCGACGGGCTGCCAGCCCCACAGAGAGCAAGACAACTGGCTCAGATACATACGCAGTACCTCCTAACGGCGTTCCTCAGATTCGTAGAGCATCAGCTGTGACAGAAGGCGACCGCCCAAAGCGGACAATCCATCCTCCCAAGAGCAAGGATATCGACTACTCGTCCAAAATGGGCAAAAAAAAGACTAGACCCGAACTCGAGTTTTGCGAAGAAGTTTTGGTCGAGATACGCCATCCCCGTCACTACGCCATCAATGCTGCCTTTCTCGAACCAGTTGATCCCGTCGCTCTCGACATCCCCAACTATTTCCAGGTTGTCAAGAAGCCCATGGACTTGAGTACAATTGCTTCTAAGCTTCAGGCCAGTGAATACCAAAGTCCTAAGCAGTTCATCAGTGACTTTGACCTAATGTTTAGAAATTGCTACCTATTCAACTCTCCTGGTACCCCGGTCAACGTGCAAGGCAAGGCCCTAGAGAAACTCTTCCGCAGCGAATGGGCAAAGAAGGACGAATGGCTTGCCAAGCATGCTGCGGCAACGAAAGCGGCTTCCGTCAGTGCGTCTAGTGTACGCAGTGACGACGAGTTTGACGAGCCTGTTGCTTCAGCACCTGCTCCAGTTGTTGATGCCAGCTTGGAACACGAGATTCGTGCGCTTGAAGAGAAGATGAAGGAGGAGTCCCAACGGCTTGTCGATCTGTACATGGAAAAGCACCCCATTGAGAGCATGATTGAGCTTCAGAAGAACATGCTGAATATGGTCCAGGCTAGTCTTCTGAAGGCCAAAGCGAAGCAGACTGTCACAGAGGTCAAGGCCGAGCGACCCTCCAAACCCAAGCCCAAGCCCAGCCGGCCCAGCAAGGGCGCTGCACCTAACCCCAGCAAGAAGGCAACCAACAGCAATGCTGGTCGCAAGCCACTGGGTGGGGCATCCAAGAAGAAGCGCAACATCTCAGAAGCTGAAAAGGGCATGATTGCCACCGCTATTAACGAACTTTCTGGCAATGCGATTGAGAATGCTATTGAAATAATTAAACGCGATACTAACCAGACGGTAAGTAAAATCAACCAATTCTTTAATCTTTGTTGCCTAGCAAACCAGAAAACTGATTCTCCTGCGTGGATCTAGGAAAATACAAACGGTGAACTCGAGCTAGATATCGACCAGCTCAGTAACGACGCCCTGCTCAAGCTGTGGGACCTTTGCAAAAAGAATCTCCCTTCCTTTGCCGCTCAGGTATCTGTGGAAACCACCTCGACCACAGCACGTGATGCTGCTCCTACAACAAACCCAACTGGAAGCTCGGCTGCGTCTGCTGCGTCTGCTGCAGCCCGGGCATCTAGCAAGGGCAAGAAGAACAAGCCGATGAGTGCACGCGAACAGGAAATGCGGATTGCACATCTGACGCAAGTTCGCGAGCAATTCCGCGGTACAGCGACGGGGGCTTCACCTGAGCCAGTATCGGACAACGCGCTGGACTCAGAAGAGTCAGACTCCGAGGAGGAGTAAAGGGTGTAAACCAAAAACCACCAAGAAACCATTCACAAAGAGACTATTGAAGCCTTTTTTTTTTCTTTTCTGCCCGTTCATATTTCTATTTTGCAGTCTTTTTTTTCTTTCTTTTCAAGTTTCATTTTTCTTCTTTTGCCCCTTATTTCTTTCTTGTCTTGGGCTGTTAAGGATACGTGAGGCTGATATTATGATGGTTGGTTGCTAAGGTGAAGGGAGGACATGATACCGCGTGTCTCCTGGGGGAGGGGATCGGGGATCTGGTAGAAGGCGGAGACAGCTAGCTGTACACGCTAGGCATACTTGCCAGTGGAGGGAAAGCCTCGTTTCATTTTCTTTACCTGCGGATAGCGTCTGTAGGAAACAAGGAAAACTTGTTCAAGTCTGTTTGTCGAAGTGAGATCAAAGAGACAAGGATGACTAGCTCTTAGTACAGACTAGTACAGAAGAGCTCTAAAAAAAAAGGTCAAAACAACTGAAAATACCAATGTGACGGGTCTTGGCCTCTGTTTACACAAAGTTCCTCAGCATAAGCTAATATATTGACAGTATACGACGGCCTTGATGTTGCTTTTCGTTTTATTAGGGTTAATGGGGATAAGGAGGGTTACCATACGTAACATTAGTGAAATGAAACGTACCGGCGAATTTGTAGCCACATATGAAAGTCCGAGACCGGATGAGACTAATGATTTAGCAAGTTTTTTTTACGTATGTTTTCTTTTCTGCCTTCTATTTTTATTTCGTTCATGAGTCTTTCCTGATTTGTTCATCATATGGAAGAAATTGAGTTGTAGTAAGACAGTTGAGGCTAACTTCGCAACAGGAGGTCGGTTGGTCAAGTAAGTCAGTCACAACATTCAAGTCCTGCTCTAGATCCTGGGTAATATTCTTGGATTGTATAGTGGAGGCAAGGTAGGATAGATGAGCTAGATGAGTGTTTAGCTTTGTGCTAATAAGTTTAGGTGACCTAATATGACTGAATTTTTGCTGTCTAAGGCAAAGGCCTCAGGGCTGGTCTCTTACTAGGGTAGTTTAAACTGATGTGACTGGGTTGTTGAGTGTAATATTAGAGTGTACTTCTTTCTTGGGCCGGATTATTATACGAGAGTGCTGTGCATAGGAGATTTGTTGTACAGTACAATTTGTTGTCGTGTGAGCTAGGTTGCACGAGACTCGGACACCTGCTTCTAGTAGTTCTTGGCACGGGGTAGGGGCCGCTGTAAGCACCCCATGTTAATTGAGTACAGTGTAACTCAAGTACTTACTACGTGGAGGCTCTCACGTAGACATAGCTTGAAGAAAGTACCAATGACTGCTAGGCATGGGGTGGCAAGTAATTAATGGAAAACAGCGTTTAACGCAGAGGCTTTTTTCTTCATTATCCTCTAGGGTGCAGTGCTTTGCTGATACGTGAAGTGAGACAACAAAGTGAGACCTTGAAAATGGGTGAGTATGGGCTTGATTTTGAAGTGAAAGTTGAAAAAAAAAAACATAATACCAACAAGCCACTAACGAAGAGGCCGAAAAAAAACAGGGCGATAAAATGGGACTAAAAGTCTAGGAATAGTATGAGGTCACGTGGGCCTGATAAATAGGGTTGTGTAGTGGCTCTGTCTGCCACGACACCACGCACACAAATGCACAAAGGACCTTAGCACAAAGCAGATGCAACTTGATTACGACGATTCAATCCCGCTGCCTCGTCATATATACTTCCTTTTCAGAGATGCGCAAATGAAAGGAGCAGTCAAGATGAAGGGAAATCAATAATGACGATCGAGAAAAGAAAGGAGAAGACCACGACACTTTCGCCAACGGGATTTGGAGCGACCAGGGTATAACGGCAATAGGATGGAGAGGGATTGAAGGACGCGTGTGCTGCTTGAAAAAGGCGAGAAAGTTACCAAGCCCATCTGTATGTTTGATCAGGAAAGGGAAGTTTCGGACACCGATAGTAAATTCCTAGATAATGTGTGGAAATGACATAGCTGACAGGTAGCAGTAGGTTATGTTATTTTATGCCTGAGAATCTGTCATTTCTACTGATGATCATGTCATGTGCCTCTTATCCCCAATAGGCAGCTTTCCTCTCGCCCTGGAATGAAGCACATTCCGTTATTACGCCTAAGGGACACCAAGTCATGAATTATATACATAGGAGGGATAGCTGGACCACCCTCCCTCCATCTCTTCAGTATAGTCCTTTGTCGTGGAACATCCAGGAAAAAAAAAGAATGTGGCTCTGCTACATTTATCAGGATTTCATTTATTGATGGCTGTGTTTTCTCGTATGTGTTTGTTTTCGAAACGCTTTGACTAGAGCTAGACATATGAGAACGAACTGTCAGAAACGCCAAGACCTGTCGTTTTCCTCTTCTTCAAGTACACTCATCAGCCCTGGAAAGTGAAACAATGATTGGAAGGAAGGCCAGTTTTTCTCTCCTCTTTAAAGACTTCCTTTCACTCGCTATAACGCAAGGCAAAACGCGACATCGAGGCTGTACAGACACCTAATTGGAGGGCACATGAGCATTAGACAAGTTCTATGTCAAGCACGGGGGAGACGAGACTTCACCTATTCACTGCCAAGACATGCAGTTGGGAGCTTTCAGAAGCACAAATCAGTAACAGCACCTGTTCAGCAACCATACCTCCGGTAATTGTAGTAATTGGAGCAAGACAACAACAAATGAACAATGTAGACAGTCTGGAATGCTGTAAAATCCACGAAGGATCTCGTAGTCTTTCTATCCTTTCCGCCTACAAGCCTGACATGGCCATGCCACGAAGGGGGAGGCGTCGTCATATAGTCGACTTTAAAACAGAATAGACAGAGAAAACTGCATCAGCAACCCAATGGGGGGTTGGAGGATCGCAAGTATCTAGACACATAAGCCCGCTAACCGCCATGTTTCGTTCGCTTGTCTTCTCTTTGTTCATGGTTCTTGCAAGAATAGCCCTGATTCAGACCAAAGTACGAGACTTCGGCATACGCAATAAGCTGCTAACTAGTTCCATTCAGGGAGGAGGAAAAAGGAGGGCGAGGAGGTAGCTGTTGCGCAGCAAGAGCCAAGATAGCAGCCATGTAGTTTCTCCTGGCAACTGCGACTTATATTATATACTTGGACGCATTATCCACTAGACAAGATCAGGAGTTTTCTCTTCATTCTTGCGGTCTTATTGTTTTTGGATTATCAAGTTCTTCGTCAGATTCTTGTCTATCTTTCGTCGGGGCTGTCATATTTGTCTAACTTTGTGTCCTCGCTAGGCAACTGCCATTCTTTACTTCCGAAGAGTTCTCCTGCGATAAAGCGATCTCCTAATATATACGTACTGCCATACATCGAAACAACGGCAACTTCCTAGCGAAGATCGCTTGCCTTTCCCCCCTACTTCGCGTTCTTTCCTTGCATCGTGGGCTCCTCCACTTCTCTTGCCGTTCTCTTGGGAGGGCTCTTATCTTCCCACTTTTATATATTTTTTTTTCTCTTCACTCTTTCATATAAAACAACCGCCGAGGCTCACACAGCATAGAATTGGTGCCAGTGGTTTGTCGAGCTTTTCCTTTCAACTAACCACGGCGAATTTGCCACAAAATCTATCGAAAACCCGGCCAATCTGTTTCCTTTTTAGAGGCTTGAACTACGATAAGAGATAAGACTCAAGTTACAGTCTCGTCCTGTTCTTGGTCAAGCGACTAAGACACCATCTAAACGGCTCGCGCATGACCTATCGCGCATATTTTCAGTTCCGTCGTCTTGTCACATCTCCTATAATTGTGCTCTCACCGATATCTCGTTAATACTTCGCGATGCATGGGCAAAAGTCACAACCGTCCCCGTTGTCAGTGTGCAACAAGGCCGTGGCTGTCGTCATGCTCTTCTCACATCGGCTAACAAGAGGAGGCCCACGCCTGCTCACTCTCGCGATTGTGTCTCTTTTGATATCCACCCTTTACATGACGAGTTTTACTATGCCAGAAGCCTCGTTATCGTCTTTGACCAAGCCGCTCTATAACTCATGGCAACCCGCTAGCGATGATGAAGCGCCCCCCGGGGGCGGATTGAGAATTGTTGTTTTTGGTACCCCCGATATTGCTACTGCTATTAATGGAGCTTCGGGCAAGCAAGAGAAAAGTTGGACTGAGAAGCTGTGCGAAGAAGTAAGTCGCTGTGGAACAGCCACTACCATCCACTGTAGCCCGCTGATAGATATACTAACACCGTGTTACAAATATAGCTCCGTTGCACTGAGCACATATCCTACGTCCCTACAACCAACAACAGTCACGTTCAGGGAATTGATGCTGCTCTGACCTCTAACACATTATGGCAGCACGCTATCGACACTGCTACTAATTCTAAGATTGATTTAAGTGTCCCTGGCTATGATTACACCTTCATCAAGGAACAATATCCTATGCCAAAACACCCTGACTTGCTTGATCAGGTGACATCATTTGTATCGTCCCCTCAGCCAAGCACAAACCCCAAGGATACCCTCTGGGTTTTCAATTTTGGAACTTGGGATATTTGGTATCTCTCTGCGCTTCCTCGCGATCTGGCCACTCACTATATTGATTCTCTTGTCATTCGTATCTTTTCCCAGCTCGACTTTTTGTACCAAGAATCCCTCAACGAACGTTCAATTGCCTTCTCAGACTTTTGGCATTACTCATCTCAGGAACTGGTCGACAAGACTCGTAACTCCTATGCTGACTGGGAGCCGCAGGAGATAGAAAACTTTCGTGTTCTCTTGCCCCAGCTGTTTGACATTAGTGTCAGCCCTGGCTGGAATGAAGTCCGGCCTGCTCCACCGGAGCCGCATTCGAAAGCCGAACAGGATCGTAATGCCTTGTTTTTGACTAACCGTTGGAATGAGATGATTGCCCAGCACATTTCCGAATGGAATGCAAAAGAGGTGCCCACCAGTGACCAGGAGTATGATCACATTGTTGAACAGAAAAGCTACTCTGATTTCGCGAAGGCTACCGAGGCTGAAGCTAAAGCTAAGCAAGAAAAAGAGAAGAAGGCAAAAGAAAAGAAAGAGAAGGAAAAAAAGGAGAAGGAAAAGAAGGAAAAGGAAAAGAAAGAAAAGGAACAGAAGGAGAAGGAGCAGAAAGAAAAGGAGCAGGAGGAAAAAGAAAAGAAGCAGGGCGAGAAGCAAAACAAGCGTAGTGTTTTGTCTGCTAGACAAACCAACAGCCACACTCTCGAGTCTGTACATGCTGAGTTGACCGAGAGGTCTGCTGAACAGCTAGAAAAGCAGGCTGCTGCCGCCTCTTCTCTGAGGAACCGCCAAAATCGGGTTCATAAGCGCTGGCACCACAGCATCCACGGAAGTTCCGCCGATGAAACAATTGTGGCCCCATTCCCAAGACGCGCTGCTGCCCAATTTGACGGCCAAGTATTCATATCAGAGGCCATAATTGAGCAGCAGTTCCGGGTGCGCAATATTTCAGACCATCTTGGTCGTGGTGTACGTCCAGATACTGATCTAGCCGTGTTCGACAACGTCAATAAGCCCTGTGTGACTGGCGAGACTTCACCTCTGAATCAGAAGGTGTGCTCAAACCCCGACAACTATCTCTTCTACACCCTTTTCACCGTCAACCAGCCTGCCATCAACGTTATTGCCAACCGTGCCAGCGTTATCGTCTATGACACTTTGCTCTTACCGAAGCCAGGCACTGTCGATTCTGCAGCCGAGGAGGATCGGAACTCCGAAGTTGCGACCAAGGCTGTTGAGCGTACTGACAGTCCGGGGTCTACTGCAAAGAGTCGGATGGGCTAAGTGGGGTTGCCGATTTGTTTTCAAGCATCTTTGTTTTTATCTCTTTGCGTACAGGAGACCAGATATCTTTTTTTCTTTTTCTCTATGAATCATTTTTGTAATAACCCAAGCTGAGGGATATCAGCCTTCCTAGATATTTATGATATAGCAATTTTCACTCAAAACCCGTTATCACGTCTGTCTATGGGTTTGATTATATGAGTCGGGATATCGACGGAATTCCTCTGAAAAAGGAACGCTAATGCTCTTTTCTCTAATCCTCTTGTCTCAGACTGCGCTTGAAACTTCGCCTGAAATGCTAAGGCAAAGCATAGATGCCACAAACCCACTTAAAGCGTGTAAGTCCTGACAGGGCTTGGAGTTGGCGATAAAGATAACGCTAGGTTAATAAGAAGTCAATAAGAGTTCCTCACGATTAGTATTAGTAAGTAAACAAGTTGTTTTTTGGAGAAAGGCAACTTCTAACAAAAGCACACGCGTGCCTTCCGTATCTCAACAGTGAACACAGTGGCTTAGGAAAACTTTTACTTGCACTTTATCACGACTCATGTTGTTGTTCTAGCTGATTCCTTGCTTATCACCTTGAGGTTGCCATCTCCCTACATCCATATTACTCCTACCCTATCCTGCCGCACTCGCCTTCGTTGACCTCTTAATACTGGTTTCCAATACGTACCTATAACTCCCATCTATCACCTACTGCTCTGCTAGACAGCGCAGACTACTTGTGTATACTTATCCTCCTTAATATTAGTAATTGGTATCCTTACTACTTTTCAACCTGCAACATACTCATTTTATTTCCTATACCACCTACCCTTCCAAGATGGAATCGACTCCGACCTCGCCCGTTCGCATCAATGTCGGAACTGAAACCAATGCCGACCAGGAAGAATCTCGCCGTGAGTTGGCCCTGCATCAAGCCCAGCACCGAACCCAGCTGGCTATATCGACTCTCCCCGTACAACAGGTGACCTTCCTCGCCGCTGTTGCCAACGGATTCATGCGTGTTCCCAGCGAGATGTTTTCGTTTCTTGGATACAAAAACCCCTTCTGCGCTCCGGTGGGCCGAGACGACTTGGTATGGCTGATGGATACATTTGCATATCAGTGCCCATCGGAGCAGTCGACTCTAGAGAGAGACCCGCTAGCTCAGGAATATGCTGCAGAGCTTCAGATTGCGGTATTTGAGGCTGAGCCCAAAATGACACGGAGTGGGAGCGGCGAACTAATGAAGGCGATTCTTCTCATGATGGCCTTGGTTGATACGGATGAGAAGCGGGCTCGGATTTTAGAGAGAGCGAAGCCTTTTATATCGGAAGCAAGACGGGGGAGGTCTGTCATAGTGGCTCTAGACCGGGATATGACCCAGAAAGCGCCACAAAAGGTAGGCTCAACGGGAAAGCATGGAACAGCAAGAACCACAGTGAAACTAGGACAACTTGACAAGAACGTGGCACACAAAGTTGGGGCATTTGTACCTAAAGAAGTCAAGGGTATTTTGGAGGCAGATGTATACATGGCAGATGCTGAGGGCTGGATGGTGCTTTCAGGTAAGTTCCATCTTTACTAAGCTCAATGCCCACTACAAGTCAGTCGTTGAGCCCCTTAACTCACCTACATTTTTTCCTCGCCACTTACAGATATTGACGACACAATCAAAATCACCGGCACCAACAACACCCGAGACATGATACGAGAAACACTAGTTAGTGAAGGAATTCCTGTTCCAGGAATGCCCGAGTTCTATGCCCATATACAAGCAACCCTACCACCTGACTCGGTGTGGTGCTATATTGCGGCGTCGCCCCATCCTCTCTACCCGTTCCTCCGCGAATTTCGCTCCAAATACTACCCGGCTGGTCCATTGTTCTTGCGTGACTTTTATTGGCACTCTCTGACAGGCATGCTTGTCAGTTTTGCCAGAGGCACATACTCATACAAGATTGGTCGTGTACGTCAGATCCACCGCTGGCTGCCCCAGCGGAAGGTAGTGATGATTAGAGACTCCACTCAAGCTGATCCCGAAGTTTATGGCAGTATGGCACGGGAATTCCCCAACTGGGTTGTGGCCATCTTGATCCGACGGGTAAAAGATCCTGTTTCACCGGGAATAGGAGATGGTATTGGCATGGCGGAGGCTGGGAGGCAGGACAGGAATACAGATGAGCGCTTTGAGAACGCGTTTCGGGGTATCCCAAAAGAGAAATGGGTTGTGTTTGATGAAGCGGCTCAGGCCCAGACGTTTTATGATACTATACCCAAATAATGAAGATGTAGGAGGATACCAGCTGGCCTGGTACCTGTCATGGTGGCATATCTCAAACACGTCAGTGGGGAGGTACTTAATTAAAAATCTTTTTCTGTGAAACCGCTGGCTTGCTTCGATGAGTGAATATTGGCCATACAACGCAATTGGGTTGTAGAGTAGGATGTACGGCGCGGCATTTGGTAGGGCAATGTACATAATGTGGACTGTATTCAGACATTAGTTCTAGACACAATACTACTTTACTATCTGTCAATGAGATGGATTTCCTAAGGCTGGTAGTCTCTGTGACGGACTCCGCCGGTAGCCTCCAGTGTTGCGGGATATCAGCCTCGAAAACTTTCGGCCTTGATATTGCGGCACCAATCACGCCCTTGGCTCACTTGCCAGTCACAAAGTTTGACCTCTAGTACGATACTGACTAGCCCTGCTACACAAATCCCTGCACTATCACTCACGGTGGTAGCAGCCAAGCTGAACTCTCGATCTTCCAAAGGGACTTCGTCTAGAATCTTGGCAAAAGTATTGACATACACACCGCCGCCAAGCAGGCCCTCCCACACTATGATAGCAAATACGATGTATACATTCGGTATGAAAAATAGTAATGCCTGTAAAACTAGCACTAGGAGATTTGCTAGCTGTAGCAATGCTGGTGGGTACAATGCACGAAGCCGTAGCCATGGTGTTGACGAACGCGAAATAAAAACGCCTAGCTGGTACAGAAAACCGTAGAACGGATAGAACTCGCGGTAAGCTCGGAACGGCGAAGCCGGAGCTAGTGGGAATAGTAGTACGGGAGCTACACCTTGATTGATGCTGTACTCAGCAATGTATACGAGAAGTAACGGTGCCATGTATGGGACAACTAGTGCTTTGGCTCGCGCGAGATTGCGCTCAAATGAAGGCTGGGGCGAAGGACTACGAGAGAGACTGCCTTCGTCTGTAGAGGTAAGAGCGGAGTAGCCTGTACCCCTTATGGCAGTATTGACACCGGTCTGCGTTTCGTCATCGACGACATCGGCTTCATCGGTATTTGATACCTGCAAATAGCCATCACGCTCTCCTACGGCTTTTGCAAGCGGCTCACGCGGAAGTAAGACAAAGAACGAGAAAAACATTACCAAAGGAAGCGTTGCGGCTATAAGTAGTGTCGTCCGCACGCTAAGCTGTATCCAGTCGGTCAACATCACGTAAAGCCCGGCACCAACAAGCCCAGCAGCACCAGTACCAGAGCCCCAGGCAGCTAGTGCACCCGTACCGTAATAATGGGTTAGACCGAGAAATGAGAGCTCGCCACCGCCAGAGCTAAATGAGGCAAGCACAACTCCGAATAGCTTGGTGGAGATCGAGGCAGAGGCAGGGGCTGTGGCAACGAAGAGCATACCAGCGATGGAGAGCCCGATAAAAATCAGCACGCGTGTGGCATAAGGCACACGGTGAATGAAATACGGAGCCACAAGCTTAGTTAAGAACGAGGGGAGAACATCAGCGAGCAGGACAACGCCCTTGGGCACAGCACTACCAACGAGGTCCTGCGCAGCAGAGAGCAGGATGACGTAAAGGACGTTGTTGATAAGGCCTAGAGCCGGTTTAGCTAAGAGAGCAAGACAGAAGGGAAGTCAGAAAGGCATGGCTTACCGAGCAGCCAGAATGCTACTAACACAGAGGCCTGAGGTGAGGATAGCAAAGTACTGATGCGGGTTCGGTAGATGGCCCATGAGGAGGATGGAGAACCTGGAAGGGGAAGGCGGCTGATGCCTGCAGACAAAGTCATGACTGCTAGCAGTAGACACGGTAGTTGGATATATGGATGAGATGGGCCGAGTCTAATAGGATTCGTGACGGGAAGGATAGTGTGCTGAGCTACAGAGAAGCGGGCTGGGTTTTAAGGCCGGCGGCGGTGTGGTTCCTTATAGGGAGGACCAGGGGTTTGTGAGAGGAAGGGATATTTGTGGGTCTCTGTACTGATAATTTGTGGGACCGCTGGTATAATGTTACACAGGCCTTTTTTTGAGCCGGACGACATCAGTGACGATGATTATTGCCAAAATGAAAAGTAAGGCGCTATATTGGTGATAGGGTCATTTACACACGATGCAGCTTGAAAAATATTTAGGGATAACGCGTTGTTTCCCTTCTATATCGTGCTAGTTGAGAAGGGACCAAGACGCCATACTAGGAGTTTTAAAGACCCGGTTCGTATGAGGGCCGCACGATAAAAAAGAGAACACCAACGATATTGCGGAGGCAATCAGCAGCTGGTGCATTATGGGTAATAGAATCTGGCGGATATCGCGTGCGCTACTCGTACTGATGATGTATAGTGTACGTCACAGAAGAGGGGAATGGGTGTTTGTACTAGAGCCCTCCATGGTAGTCAGAAGCCTCAAGAAGCTCTACTGTTAAAAAGAGACTGTATAGGCATAAAATGAAAGAGAACCTGTAGCAGAGGGACGCACGGTCGTGTATGAGGTGATGAAAGTGCTAGAAAAATTGTTGTTATGGAAGCGTGAATATATAGACACGGGTCATTTTGGGATATGTAGCCTGAAAGACGAAATAAACACAGGACAGAACGGTCATGAGAAATGGTGCAGGTAACAAAAGAATGAAGACACTGGCTATATTGGGTTATATTGGAATTGTGGATTAGCCTTTAAGTCACGTGATGTGAATATGGACACTCTTGACACGTCCGATCATTGCTCGTGTAACCATTGTAGTTTTAAAGCAGCAACGATACTTCTAGAGAGGCAGGTGAAAATAAATCATGGTGCACCAGAGTCTTGGATGGCCAGAAGTACGGGCGATATACTCTGTTGAGGTAATCTAACGCCCAATCTGAAGCTAAATGAAAATTCTAACACTACTGATATTGCGCAGAAAGATGCTGGCAGGCCCATTTCGAATAAGCCACGGCTAGGCAAGCAGGTCGCAGTTTCGGCGAAGAAAGCTGACAAGGCTTTTGAACGGTCTGATGCAGGTATTTGATCAACAACGATATCGGCAGCTTAGATAAGCCTCTTTTAGGCTAACACCGGCTTATAGAAATGTTTGACGCCCAGTTCTGTCCGTTCCAGCCTCTTGATCAGCCACCAGTGTTTGCTCTGGTGACATTAACACACGTGAGTCGATGAGAAACGAACAAGGCAATGGGAAGCTTCCCTTGGCTAACAAAGCTGCAGATCGTGATAGGGGAGATGAAGCCGCAGTCACAGTGGCAGGGGCAGCTGGCAGACGACACACCGTACTCCATCCACACCATCATCCATGATGCAGATGTAACTCACCTCATTGCTTACGCCATTCACTTGCAAACTATTGGGCTCACATTCTTACTTATCCATAACAGCTAGATAGTGCCAATTGCTGCTGTGCCTGGGCCTTGGACGAAAACGATGACCCTGTCATTTGCGTAGCTGGCACCAACGCGGTTATTAAAGTTTACACACCAGACGGAACGCTGGCCAGAGTGAGTCGTCGATAGTTCCAACGCCCCTTTGCATTTCTTTCTATATATATCACTAACCTCGGAGCCTTAGACCCTTGTTGGCCACGGCGGAGTAAGCCAGTCTTTCCTATGGCAACAGCACTCCCCCTTCTGCTGCTTCTCTTGCTGACAAACTTCTGTTGGTCTACTTAGGAAATAAACGCACTGCAGACATCGCCGGCTGATCCACATCTTATAGCTTCGGCATCTAAAGATGTAACAATTCGCATGTGGAGCCTCAATGCGGCCTTCAAAGAGGCACCGTGCGTGTGTATCTACGGCAGCGATACGCACTGCGATGACCTTTTGACCATCGTGAGTTTCGAGTCTGTTTTTTCTGTACATCCTTTGACTGACAGTTTTGGCGTGGTGTAGGCCTTCCATAAGACTGGAAAATGGTTACTATCGGCGGGAAAGGATATGGTGGTTGCTCTGGTGAGAAAGAAGCCTCAGAAGCTTGAGGTCCTGTTTATGGGTGGTATAACTGACTCTATCTAATACAGTGGGCAGTACCGGCTTTCCCGGCCTCACCGGGCCCCATCGTCAAGCAAATTCTGGCCCCGCAGTTTTCAAGCTCGGAAATCCACAATGCTATTATTGATTGGTAAGCTAACTACTGCTGCTCCATTGACTCCTCTACTATAGTCCCCATCTAATTCTCGCCCTGCAAACATTTAGTGTGGCGTTTTGGGGTGATATCATAGTCTCGAGAGACTGCCACGAAGGCGGTGAGATTGTCGTTTGGCGTATTGAGGGCTTCTCATCCTCAAATCCTCTGCCCGCTGATGCCGTGGCTCCGTTCTCACATGAGCCCGACTCGTTTTCCCGCTCGGCCTTTGCTTCTTCAGTACATAGCAATGCTGGGCCGTTTCTTTGGCATCGCTTATTTAAGTTGGCTGTACCGTTTTGCGATACTCAGTTCTTTATGCGCTTTGGGATTTTCTCTAGCCCTGAGGACCCGCCGCATCTTTCTGATGCCATTTTTGGATTCTGCGATGCGAACAGCCTGACCAGCTTCTGGAACTTTCGTCACATCATACAGTATTGCGACTATTTCCGTGCCCTTCAGGATGCCGCTGCTGAAAAGACTGCTTGCAAGACTAACGGCACTAAATGGAAGCCTGAGACCCCAGGCTATCCACTCGGCGTAAAGCGCCCATCATGGCTATCCCCTATTCCCGGCCCAAACACTGCACAAGCCAAAGCCAGCTCAGGTCTCTCGCGCAAAAAAAGGGACAGCCAGTCTCTCGATGGGCTAAATAAGGACCATGTAGACTTCTTAGAGCAGTTTTATTCCCACGAGACGGCTACACAATGGGAGGGGATGTACGATGTGTCAAATCCACTTCGACCCCTTCAACCTCATTGGCAGTGCTTGATTAAGGGTCAAGCACGCATTGGGAGACAGGTCGCTTGGAGCCCTTCAGGGCAGTGGTGCATCGTCGCGATGAATAGGAATACTGCATGTTTTATGGAGAGGGTGCCAGTCGAGTCTAGTGAAGACTCTCCATAAGAAGCATAGTAAACTAAGTTTTTAGTAGAAGTGGACAGTCAATACATAATGGCGCTTAGTCTAGGCCTTATTTCGGATAGGTAGCAAGCTATTAGCCAAATCTGAGTCGTCGTCCTGATACTCTTCTTGGTTGTCCCGCAAATCCCCCCGTTCGCTTTCCTGTCCATTTCCATTTTCATCCTCGTACTCCTCCTGATCCTCCTCCTCATCATCACTCTCGGCAAACTCGCCCATCTTTAGCCTCTCTCTCACCGCAGCGCCCACATCAACCCCACGATCCATTGCCTTTGTCAAAGCTGCTTTTGCTAGACTCCGCAATTGCAGCCTTTCTCTTCGAGCTTCATTTCGCCCATGTGCACCCCCACCAGCCTGGGGCCCTGCGTCGGATGTCGGCACGGCTACATCGGCTGCGAATAGCAACGCAGTCGCATACACATGGTTTATACGTGGCTCACGTGAGTACGGCAGTCTCTCTAGCAATTCATGCACTGGCTCGAGCACTTTTGTGATACTCGCATATGTTCGTTCACGGAGAACTTCTTCTTGTGATACACGCCACTGTCGACTAGAAGGCTCCTTGGGCTCGCGGTGGCCCCCACTCTCCGTGGTATCGGGGCCAGAATACATTGCGGCACATCCTTCGCCATCCATTTGTGCTGCACGCATTGCAATATCTTCTAACGCTAATACGTGTTCGATATATGCATCGTACACCTCGCAGCTTAATAGCGCCAGCCAGAAGTCTTTAGCTGTTAAGCCCAATGATATGCTCAATTTCCATGGATACTGCAAGATAAGTTGCTGGAAGTACTCGCGCACCCGTGGCATATTCGCCGAGCATCCCCAGCGCTTGCGTGGGCTCTTGCCCGCTCGGCTCTCTGCCTCCGCACGTTCCTCCTCGCCAGCGCGCATCAGTAATTCCGCCCCGATAGCCCACATATTGTAGCGCCGGATATCTATGCGTGCATCCGCGTCTTCAAGAGCTGGAAGCCGCAGTACGGCTGCAAACAGGCGCTGTGCGCGCGTGACCTCGTCTCGATCTAAAAGAATATAGATCGCATCGAGCATTGGATCAAGATATCGCCGCACTTCAGCCTCTGGCCCACCACTACTTCTGGACCCATCAGCGCGACTTCTGTTGCGGTTGCGGGCCTTATTATTCCGGCTAAGAGTCTGTGATTTCTTGTTTTTAGAGCCGGTGTGACGCGTTTCGTCTTCCGCCTTAAGCAGCCCCTCATCAGCAGCTAGCTCGCCGTTGTTTGGTAGTCCATCAGCAGCCTCTAGATCCCCATCGCTTGGGTCTTCTTCTCTTTGGCGAGCACGTTTTGAAGGAAGCGCTTGGTGCGGGAAGTTGCGGTGCTTCTTGGACGGCAACTCAGCAGAGTCTGGGAGGCCAGCCAAACTCATCTGCATAAGAGTATCTTCGGAATGTGACAGCGGATTGATACTACTAGCAAAACGCTGACGAGCGCCAACTAGACCATTAGGTCCAGCTTCATAGTCGTCCGCATAGTCGTCATGGTCAATGTCTGATTCTGCTCTGCGTTTTCGGGACCGGATATTAGCCCATTCAGGCAAGTTGATGTAGGACATCAAGCGCGAGTGTACGGGCGTTTAGCTAGAAATGGGGAAACAGCAAAAAAAGGATAAGAGTGAAGGGCAAGTATTCGTTGAGCTAAACAGTATTTATGTTGATTGAGGGCACGAATATTAACTGATGAAGAGACGTTAAAAATGGTTCCTAGGGTATATCAAGGGTTGTAACAAGATATGTTAGGCAGTAGCCCCACAAAACTACGCTCTTAAAAACACTAGAAAAGTATCATGATGGGATACTTCTAGCTTCATGAGATTTTGCAGCACAGATCATTACTAACGTTTCAGCTACGTCATCAAGTCAACAAGGGAAAAAAATAGAGCTAAGTGCCCATTTAATAAACAGTAGAAGAAGAAAATAATATTGAGCGTGTGGGAGAAGGGGGATCGAGAGAGATAAAAGACTAAGGCGTTCGTGGGTGGCAACAAGAAATAACAATGGAGCGCGTCTACGCAGCACTCTCACGGTTTTGGCGGTAGGCCGACTAGAAAAAAAAACAGGGTTAGTCACATGTCAGAAGAAACGTTCCACAAAGGCTTGGACCCTAGTAGCAGTAATCTCAACAACTTACCTCCTGTTCGGCCTGCAGACCCTCAATAACAGGAGCCAGCTCGCTGAGAATGTCGTAGGCCTTCTTGTGGTAATCCATCTGGGCGGCAACCAGCTCCAGCAGGTTGCGTAGCGGCTCAGGGGTATCTAGAACCTGTAGAATAAGGAAAGGGTATTAGATTGTTTGTTAGTCATGTGGGGACTTGTAGGATGGTCTAGAGTTGGGGCTTGGGCGTAGAGGGCGCTTCATACATTCTTCATGACACCGACAGCCTCTTCAGTCTGGGTAACAAATTCGTCCTCGGCCTTTTCAATCTCCTCTTGAGCCTCAGGGCTCAGCTCGTTCTCGTCGACCGGGTCACGCTGGGTGCCCGTGACAGGCAGCTTCCAGGTAGCTCCGGTAACCCGGGCCTTGACGGCATCGAGGGTTAACCGTGAGTTTTCGACGTTCTTGCGGGCGCGCATGGCGAACTTCAGGTTTGTGTTGAGAGTGGTGGTCCAGCCGGCCAAGAAGTGACTCTGGATCTGGGCGTCCTGGGCTAGGCGGGCCTCACCAACGCGCTCCATGGCCAGAGCGTACTTTTCAAGAGCAGTAGCCAACGGGTCCTCACCAGCGCCGGTGTGCTGCTGATGCAGCAGCTGGCTACTGGCCAAACTAGAGCGGGCAATGGCATGGTTGAAGGTCTTGGGCTGGGGCTTGGCCGATGGCGGGGCAACGAGGGCGGCCTGCGCTTCGGCGGGTGACGTGGCGGATGACAGAAGATTGACCTTCTCCCCTACTGTGCGACTGAGGTCCTGGAAGGTCTCTTTGATGTTGGGAGGATAGTCGTAGGCTTCGTTAGAGTACTGCGAACTGTTGGATGTGATTCTTTTGGTTAGCGGCAAGGCACATATGGAGGGAGATTAGTGTTTGTTGGTCTGTGGGTAGTTCACATACGTCACAGTAAGCATTTTCTGATGCACCTGCTTGAGTGCATCAACACGCTTCTCGAGATCGATGTAGTCAGGGGGCAGCTGAGTCTATATAAAGAAATGAAAGGTTAGCACTATCAGTTGTTTTGTATTTGTCTCTTCATCGCCTGCTTTTCTTCTCCTACATACCTTATCTTCGGCCTGGCCAAGCTGTTCCTTGGTGTACTGGAACGTCCGGGAGGCAAATGGTGTAATCTGCGCTCCAAAGGACCTGTGGTTGATCAGAAAGGCCGTTAGCGCGAGCACGCGAACAAGATGGGATGAGGGTGAGGGGGGAGGGGGAGGGGGAGAGAAGAGAGAAGATGAACGGATATCGGAGGGCTGGGCTGGCCCAAGCTAGAGTTCATGTAGATTCTGCTCGAGCTGGGTAGGTGGAAGCTGGACAGCACAGAGGGAGGCCAAGTTTTGCTAGCTGTATGAACAAACAACAATGGCAGTTGACGTACGAGAAGGTCTGGCCGAGATTCTTGAAGTTGTCCATGGCGTTTGATGATATGATTGGTACGAGTCACACAAGCAAGAGCAAGAAAGAGAATAAATAATAAGGGCAGAAAATTCACCAGTTAAATGCGGGTGAAGAACTGCTGAGAGAAAGGAGAAGAACGATACAATGATAAGCAAGTGCTGGCGAGATCTTGTTTGAAAAGAACAGGAGGTCAAGGCCAAGGTGAAGGTCGTATACAACAGAAGCAGCGGAATGTCAACCACTACCAGTAGAGCTTAGCAAGGCAAGGCACCAGCCATTGAAGCTTGTGATTAAGCTGTACAGTCAGCTTGAGAGCTGCCACTGACTGCTGCCTTGATAGAGTATATTTAGTTATCCTTAGGCCTCTTCAGGGGGGTATTTGGCGCTACCTATAGAGTCCATGGGGGGCCCTAAGCTCTGAAGCTACAGGCTTTCTGCCTGCAACTTTAAGTCTCTAACCCCACTCTTCCTTTACTTTCTCATGACCCACCATTTCTAGTGGGGCTCTTGTTTGATCTTGGAAAACTAAACTCCGACTTTGCCTCGTGACCAGTCACATGATATACTGTGGACCGCCCCAAGCTAGCAGGGGTCCTGTCTAGTAGCAGAGAACAATCAGCAACGTAGAGGCCGCATTAAAGCTTGCTTGATCCATCGGAACCACAGTGACTATTCCCGAATTCTAGACGAGCCCTCCTCTTCCGCAAGCTTGCAATTCGTTACTGGCTCACCTTTGTGAGTCTGTCTCTGGACCAATCTTTTTCTCTTTGATCCCACTCCCAATTAACCCTCCTGAGCCTATCAATAAAAAGCAAAAAAAAACCTCTTGCTCTACACCCGCTCTCCCACCATGCGTCCGACTACCCGCCTGCTTGCACGCTACCTTGAGCCCGGCACCCAGACCGGTCTCACCGGTCTCTGGACCCACCCTACTCCGCGCTCTACGCTCCTCTTCCTATACCACCGCACTCTGGAACGGCTTTCAGCTTTGCCGGACTCCTCGTTATACCGCCAGTCCGTTGAAGCCGTAACAAAGCACCGGCTCGCTCTCGTCGAGAAGCAGGTGCCGCCCGGCTATGCCGAGTGGGCCGAACGCGTGCGCAAAACAATGGCAGAGCGCCCCGGTCAGTACCGCCTGCCATCAGGCAGCAATGATGGGGGCTTTGCCCACACCGTGAAGTATGGCGACAAGACCTTTGTCCTAGGCAAGGTCGCCCCGGAGCCAGATGTCCGTGTGCAGGAGTGGGATGGCGAGGCCGACGAAGGCCCTACACTTGAGGGTATCCGTACGCCTGAGGAAAGAGCGGATCAAGCACTGATTGCTACACGCAAGGTGGTAGACAAGGCGACGACATCGGTTGAGCTAGAGCCGGAACCGTTGCTGACAGCGGACCAGTAAGTTGCGAGCCGCGATTTTATGCGTGTGTTGATCCGTCTATACTAACATGATGGCAGAATCGCGGAGCTTGAGAACCAGATTGGTGCTGGCCTCATCGAGGAGGTCATCCAGGTGGCTGAGGGTGAGCTTAAGGCTCTTGACATTTTGGAGCAGGCCAAGGTGTAAGTTGGAGCCCGGACTCTTTTCTGAAAATCTCTGCTAACCCCTTTGTGCGCTGGCCTCAGTTGGGAGAGCCTTGAGGAACAGCCTGCCGAGGACCAGTGGAAGTACTTCGAGCGCAAGTAAGCAGGAGGGCTAAACTTGACGAAGCTGTCTAGCCGCGAAGAAACCAACGACCCAACCCTTCACATTGACAACCACAAGCATCCAACAGAAGACTGCCGTGTCCAGCATACAGTGGAAGGTCCACAGCCAATTCAATACCTACTACCTACCCACGGTATATAGAGCACCGGCCATAGCCTACAGCCAAAACATAACAACATACAATACAGTTACTACAGACAACCAGACAACCACCACTTACTGTCATCACATCATCGCTCACAGTTAGTCGGTTAGGCTTCATAAAAGGAAGAGGCCATGCCACCTCCATTAATGCCTATCTTCTTTTTTTCCGTTTCGTTTTGCTTACATGATCGATATATGTTGGTGATTAGTTCTCCATACACACATATACGTAGTCCTTTTCCATCTGCAATGCTTCAACTTTCCTTCCTCCAAAAATGTCAAATTAATCCCCGAAACAAAACAAAAAAAGAAAACATGTCTATATGTCATTAATCAGCGTTCAATCCCATCCTCGGGCTTCTAAAGTTTTCCCCGTTGCCCTGTGCCGTTTTCCGTTATGGCGTTTGCTCTTCCCTTCTCCGAGTTTCAGTCCTAGTCAAGCCACGTGGGCTGGATTTTCCTGCACACGTCTTCATAGTCTTTCAGGACCATTTCCCCAGGAAACAACTTCGGTGTCGTCCAGAACATGGTCCAGTGCGTATCTGGGAGCTTCATTGTGCCCTGGGACCGCTCAAAGTACCACTTGTTGACTGGGTTATTCATGCGACTGCGCCAGCACACTCCCTGAGGGAAGCAATCTCGCACCATAGAGTTGAACAGAATGTCTGCTACACCACTAGTGCCCTGCGAGCTTCGAAGCACAGCAAACTTGTCCAAATATGGCACAAATCGGTTTTCTTTATAGGCCATCTCTTCTGTCAGTCCCGACGGGCGCTCCCACGTCAAGATGGCCGCACCTTCATAGTTTCCGGCAATGATGATGCCCGCTAAATCATTCTCCATGCGCTTCAGATATTTAGCTACGTCAAGCTCACGTCCAAATGAGTCCTTGATGAGATGAGACAATTTGGGCAAGTCGATACAGTTGTCTGTAAGCCGTAGTCGGGGTGCGCCTGGCTGAGGTGGTACCCACCCAGTGACACTAGGACGTGGGTAGATTGTGACAGAACTGCCTCTCTTGACCAAGGTACCCATCCGAGCTTTGGGATCTGGTGGGGAAACAACTGAAGGGCCGCTGATTTTTTCAAACGGGAGTGAGGATGAATAAATTGGCTTGTCTGTCAAAAGATTATGGATAAGCGGATTTAAGGACTTTCGCGTCCGGACACTAGCGGCAATCCCGAATAGCTTAGATTTGGGAGGGTCCGCCGTGTATTGCTGCGTGATAGAACTGGCCGGACATACATTAGCAGCAGCCATAGGTGTGGTAATTAGGGCTGAAGATGTGGTTGGAAGAAGAGCCAATGTGTCTCTAACCACTTTGAGGCTACGAATATGTGAGACATTCTCGTTGTAGCCATCGGTATTGATTGCACCAGATCCGCTCTGCAGGGCGTCTTCAAGGTCTTTGAGAATCATGTCATATTCTTGATTCAAGTTGACAAAGCGATGCGAGAATCGAGATCCTCGTGAAAATGGAAGCCCGCCATTCTGGTCCAAAATGATGATCTTTTCAATTGATGACGCCATCGGGTTTTCAACAGGACCCCGACCAAGGAAGTCACTTGTAGCTGAAGTCTGCAGGTTTGTAAAATACTTGACCAGAGATACCAAGATGCTGTCAGGAGCAGATGCAACATTTCTTAGTGTGCATGGTTCGCTAGCTAAGGCTGGCAAAATAGGAATCACGTTTTTTGCCAACGTTTGTTCAAGCTCTCTAGGGTAGGCCACAAAAATTCCATCCGCTGAAAACGGAATGTTTGAGGCTTTCAGATTTTCATCAATAGCAAGAGTGTTCTCAACAACCTTTGCTCCTGGACCGCGGTAGTTATTAATGGCATATCCGAGTCTTTCGCATTGTTCTCTGCTAATTTTGTTGGTTGCTGATGGTCCACAGTCGATGACAACAATGCAGAGTAGGCCAAGAGTGCGGAGTTGAGACAAACTCTTTGCAACGCCCTCTTTGGTTGCCTCGTCCATGAGCTGCGGAAAGCGAATTTGCATTAGAGCAAGGTGAAGAGGAGGCATCTCTGTCGCACTGGCAGAGAGCTGGGGCTCTGTGGGTGCATATTGTTTGATTTCAGTTGATAATGCATTTATTTGGCGCTCTAGTGGAGCGACAGCAGTGGGAGAAGCAACCTTGGTTTGGAGCTTCTTTTGGTCTGGTTGAATCTTTAAACGAAGCTTCAGCGAGTTTTCCGCAGAAGTATACTTTTGAAGGTAGCCTTTGGCATCCCGCTTGGTTGCCGATGCTTCTAGGACGGAAACAAAGAAGTCCTGTACGAATAACTTATCAGCAAATGTCCACAAGACTTGTGGGCAGCAAGAAATACGACTTACTCTATCGAATTCGGTTTCCACCTTGGATTTGGGGGAGACTCCTGCTGTACCAGAGTATGACCTTGATCTATGAGGCTGGGCTAGGGTTGCTTGACATGGCCAAGATTCATTGTGGTGCTAGAAAGCCGATTGTTAGTAGCTGTTATGAAACGAATAGTTGAATTGTCATACACAGTGTGGTCCAGCAAGCTTAGAAGCTGCTGAGAAGGCCTGGCGTCTCAACATGGCGATAAAGAAAAGCAATATTGTCGATCGTCAGGGTTCTATTTCTTTTGCCAGGATTTCTTCATGCACCGCTCGGACGAAAAAAGTAACGATGACGAGACATCCAAGACGCAGGTTCAAAGTGGTTGCTTGTCGAAAGCCAAGACCTTTTTGTTTTTTTTTTTTTTTCGTATTGTAGCTGTAGACTAGGAGCTTAGTTTTTTTTTGCAGGGTAACTTGGAGACAGACGACCGAAATATCGGTAGGTAGAGGGTTTTATGTAGTGGGCTAGATGGTGGCTTGCAGAGAGATAGAGAAAAGAGACTTAGATGATAGAGAGCATTGAGGAACCTAGCCTAAAAGGCAATGGTACAGAGTATTTGAGTGGCAAGTACAGAGGTTAGGTGAGCTTAATATGGTAACGTGAAGTGGCAACTATTGTTGAAATGAGCAGTAGCATTGATGATGATGGATTTGACTTGGCGTTAATGAAAAGGAAAAAAATAATAGATGAGAAAATTTCGGGAAGAGGAGAAGTAGACAAAGAGCTAGAAGTAGCATCAAAAAGGGAAGGAAAAGAAGGGAAAGGAAAGAACAGAAGAAGTCAGCGCATATCGCAGATTAGAGGATTAGAACAAAGCAATTACCAAAAACAACGACGAAGGTAGCTCTGCTTTTATGACTGTGACAGCAGGGTTCCATAAAATGGGCCCTTCGTCATAGAACTGAGGCAGGGTGGTGAAAAAAAAAAGAGTGGAATCTATAGCTTCTTATCAATAGAATGGCATCCTGATCTATAAAGGGCGTGAGATGTTAGTCAAAAGCCTTCAGAGCTCAGTAAAACAATGTCTATTGCAACTCTGTACATGTAGTCTGCAGCATACGTACAAAGCCAACCCACGTGACCCCTGTTGGCGACTCGAGCCTTCGGCCTGGCCTGGACTTGAGCTGATCTGATGTGATCTAATTATATATAGTCTCCGTTCTGGCCCGAAGGGCAATGGAAGAAAGTTGTCTAGGGTTTCGGTCTGGGTTTCTGTTTCGCATCTTGACGTCAAGTAATTCCCGCCACATCGCGATGTAGTGCCAATCAAAAGAGTACGTGTTTCAAATGCGGGGCTTTAGTGTCTTATCGTCAGAGCTTGGAGAGTAACTACCTCAAATTGCAGCATAGAAGAACAGCTTTGTATCCGTTCCCGCTATAGTATCGTGAATCGATTTCTAGCAAACTATTCTTACGCTGAACCTAAACCAACTCGCCTCAAATATATTTCCTACTCAACACTCCGTCCCACACCACAATGGCTCCTCGTCTTCTCTGGATAGGCCTTGGCAACATGGGCCGCGTAAGCTCTTCCCACTCCCCATACGTTGCTAGCCCTACTTGTATAGTACAACTACTAATTCTTGCTGTGTTTAGGGCATCACCAAAAACATCGTGGCCAAGGCTAAGCTCGACGCCCCTCTTCTGATATTTAACCGCTCACCACAGCGCTGTGCAGACCTCGCTGCTACACTGCCTAGCGGCAGCATTGAGATTGCCAACTCTGTTACCGAAGGCGTTGCTGCTGCTGATATTATCTTCACATGTCTCGCCAACGACGCTGCTATGACCGAGACCATTGATCAGGCCCTTAGTGGACCCACCCCTGTGACCGGCAAGACCTTTGTAGACTGCTCCACAATTCACCCTGACACCACTGAAGCCATTGCAGCCAAGGTTCTTGCTGCCGGCGCACAGTTTGTAACGTCGCCTGTGTTCGGCGCACCGGCTATGGCGGACGCCGGCCAACTGATTGCCGTACTTGCCGGGCCCAAGGAGGCTATTGCGCGTGTCAAGCCGTACTATACTGGTGTTATGGCTCGGGCAGAAATTGACCTTAGCGACCGGCCGTACAGCGCAGCAACAACGCTCAAAATCATCGGCAACACATTTATTCTTAACATGATAGAGCAGCTAGCTGAGGGCCTGGTGGTTGCCGAGAAGAGCGGGCTGGGCACGGCCCCACTGCAAGAATTCGTCAACCAGATGTTCCCTGGTCCGTATGCCGCGTATGCCCAGCGCATGGTCGGCGGCGACTATCACCAGCGTGAAGAGCCGCTATTTGCCGTAGATCTAGCACGCAAGGATGCGGGCCATGCACTGAATATTGCCAAAGAGGCCGGCGTGAGGCTAGCAAACGTCGAGACAGCAGATGCCCACTTGGTACAAGTCAAGGAAAAGGCCGGCGAGAAGGGAGACATTGCCGCAATCTACGGTGCCATGAGGCAGGAGTCTGGGCTCAAGTACGAGAACAGTTAATGTCTATTGTATTGTATTGTATTATTTTACGTCTACCTACCAATTATTTCGCGGTAATACGACGGGCAGTTAATGTCTACAATAGATAGAAGCGTATATAGCCTGCATAACCTTTGATTGTACAAAGCGGACTCAATAGAGCCAAAAGGCCAAATGTATCTTGACACTAGTCACGTCTGCTTAGTCATCACGTCAGTCGTTATTATCATGCCCTTGATCACCGTTGAGGATAGCTTTAGCTTGCTCAAGATAAATAACCTGAAAAGATACAAGCAACAAGACAACTTGTTGATGAAAGGAAACAGAGGCCCATAACCTCACTCAAGCAAGGTATTTCTGGTTCTTTGTGCTCCTCCTTCGTCGCCTTTCGCTGAACGCAAAGCACAGCCTCATATTTGCTGGCTCGAGTTTATTTATTAAAGCACTCGACTTTTTTCTATAACTTTTGTTCTTCTTTTTTTTTCCTTCGGCGCGTTATTTAAGTTACAATTACCGCAATTCCCTAGGCTAGAAAACATTGCCGACGATTTATTAGCCAACTTTCGACGACGATAATTGAAGAACAGCTGCACCAAGAATCTCTGTTAATTGATATTCCCGCCCCTTTCATCTAGTCCTAGTAACGACAACAAAATGGCGACCGGGTAAGTCGTCCTACTTCACCTGTCTGGTCCAAAGTCAGGCTTGGTACGCAAAAAATTACCATCAACATGTCGCGTTACTAATCAATCGCCCTTGATTTCTTCTTACAGCTCGTGTATATTCATTGGTCTCTTTATCTGCGCTGCGCTCGCCGTCGCCGCTTACTTCTTCGCGCCCAAGGGCCCCAACCAGATGTACGTCTCACCCAGTGTCACTCTATATCACTCTACGCCTTCATACTAATCACGGCATCTTTTCTTCAATAGTCTCTGGCGCTCCTCGCTCATCCTTGCCATTGTGTCCTGCTATCTCATGTGGGCAATCACCTTCTTAGCGCAACTCAACCCGCTCGTAGCCCCGAACCGGATCGATCTGCGTGTACCGTCCCACCACGACATATAGGCACGCAGAAAGCGACCCGTGGCGATTTGGAACTGGCGGCGTCTGTTTTCTATATTCTCTATCTCTCTATTTGCTCTTGTTAGAAACATGTGGATCGAGAAAGGGCTTGGGCAAGCATGAGACCAGGAGTCCTGAAAGAACCTAGTAGAGGCATGCTGGGGCAGAAACTCGCGCTCACAGCGCATCCCAGTATTCGCTCTCGTACTCTTCTTGCTGTGGAATCGTTCTCTTCCAGCCATGCCCTGCCTAGTCCACCGGCGTTTACACTGCACTCTTTGTTCTATTGTTGTTCTTTGTTTTTTTTTTTGCTATTTTGGGAATGGAATCATAATATAAACTGTTCACATGTCATTCCCCTCATCTATCCGTCTTTTCTTACCCAACAGCTAGCTTCTCCAGCCAATCCTTCGCATACAAAACTACGGCCCACATTGCCCGGCCCTCGTCTGCCACACTACCCTCTCCCAAGCTATCCAACCCACGCATTCCCGCTGCCCAAAGAACCGCCTGACTTACTGCCCAGCGCGACAGCGTCCCGGCAAGCGTCAGGGCTACTGCCACACTATAACCACTATTCAAAAGGATACGTAGCGCCTCGATGTTATTGGCCACAAGCGCCCAACCCAGTGACCGTGCAGCTGCCGGCACGTCGTAATCCCAGATGACCATTAGCATGGGGAACAGCTTGGTTGACGATGAGACCATGAGTGCCGTTGATACAGAGTTGGGCCGTGTGTAGCGTGGAAAGATGCGCAGTAGACATAATGGCGACCAGGCTGAGCATGTAAAGAAGCGAATAGACATGTGGAAAGCAAGCGTGGATAGGGAGCAGAGAGCAACTGCAGCATGAGAATAGCAGTTATAGTGTTAGTCGAGCTATGCGCATAAGGTAGAATCACTAGGGATCGTAAGGGACGGGAGCTCACGGAAAAAGCAGTACTGTAGCACAATCGGCTGCTGTGTGAATTGCGCCATACCGTTTACGGAAAGTGACGATTCTAACACAGCATTGCGCTTTTCGATGCGAGCCCACGTGAGGTAGACGTCAAACAAGAAGAGCATAACGCCTAGTCTGACGATGGACGGCTAAAGATAGATAAAAATGTCAGCTGGTGGGGGAGGAGTTCTCTCTTTCTCTCAACTTCGGGTCCCGCCGAACTTGTAGTGCCACTCCGCACTTACATCAAACCGGTCCTTCTCTCCCATCATGGTATTGTGCAGCAAATGGCGATACACCTGTGGCTTGATCAGAACCATATCAATGAACATGACCACAAAGTCATGCTCGACATACTTGTCGCAAAAACGCCCGCACTTGCGGCACACAGTCAACCGAATGTTATGGCCAGTGCCATCATTGCTGGGCTTCACCAGAACATCTTTAGCACTGCCATTGTTGCTGCTCGTCGTGGCCGAGTAGTGCGTCCAGAGCTTTTCCACAGGGTGGCTGCACTCGATGCAGATGGGCATGGCGTTAAAATAGGATAGGAGTTGCCGGTACACCGGAGAAGGCGGTGTAGCTATATCACGAGGCTACTCGTTGTAGCTAATCGTAGTCACCTCCGTGTTGGCGTCTCCACCAATTCAATGCTGTATAAACCTGCTGCTTCACAGGTGCGAGCAAGAGGCTTCGCCCTGGTGACCGACCGAAAATGATTCCTCGAACACGGTGTATGTCCAGAAATAGAAGAAATGGCAAGAACAAAAGCACAAGAGCCGACGCCTTCTACAGCGCCCATATCAATTCACCATAAAGTTGGACAATAAAAAGCGAAGACACACACCCCTTCACACGTTGAAGCTAGAAATCTTATCATCACGTGACTTTAGATTAAAGCCAAAGCTTTCTTGGGTACAAAAAACCCAGCATCTTGAATTCTTTGTTGATATCCATATTTTTAAGCTTGTGAAGCTTTCAGAAGTTCGTCATAAAAGACTCCTTTCTCAACAGTGACGTCACCAAGGCTCATAAGTAATAGAGGCAGACTTTCAACAGTACTGCCTGCGGAAATTCGACCATCTTAAGAAATAAAAAATAAAAACAATGTTCTATGTACCATGTTAGTATAAAGCTATATGCCTGAGTTATAATGCGAGCCAATGTTAAACGAACAATGGAAACCAAAAAAAAAAAAAGACGACGTTGTACTGTAAGCAATATCAAGACGGCCAAGACGATAAACAGTAGCAAAAGAAATCAACTCTCCTCATTTCCCTTCTTCCCCCCCCTACGTGCTCGCATTTCTCCGCTGCCCACAGCTCCGGGTCTCGACACCATTCCCGACCCTGACACCGCTCGTTCCCCACTTCGATCTGCACTTTTGCGGTAGTCCAGACTAAATACTGGTGGTTGTCCGTCATCACTCAGGTTATCACCGAGCTCAATAAAATCGCTAGAGCCAACCGCACCATCACCGTCTGTGGCATTACCGTTTATCCCCGCACCACTACTGCTTCCAACACTACCTCTGGCGCCTCGCTTCACAGCTCGCGGAGAAATATCTGTCTTTGCAAGTGCTCCACGCACCCATGTTTCCACGGCAGCAGCCATTCGATCAAGATTCGTGCCCGCGCTATGTAAAGACCTAGAAAAGTCGTCACTTGTAGCACCACCTACACCGGCAGTTGCCGAAGGACCATTAGCAAGCACACCTGGAACATCCCTAGAGATACCCAGTGATGCTGTTTCCGATCCCATGATGGCCATAGATGGAACCGCTTCCATGCTTAAGCCAGGGATATGCTTCTTGGCCCATTTGTTAAGAATATCATTGGCTGGCCCAGGAGCACGAACACTGAGACTACCAACACCACCTGCCTTGCGCATCCATACTGGCAGAGTCTCTTCACCGCCACTTGCACCACGAGTATGATAGGCATTGGCTGTAATTGGGGACGTAACCGAAAGGCCGGGCCGTGCACTTAGCAAACTAGGTCGTCGTGTGTTGGGCGTGCTTGAGTTCGGTATAGATCCTGGAGTCGAAGCATCAAAGCTCTGTCGCGGTGTAGACAAAGATGACACAGTATGAATGCTCTTTTTCCGGCGTGGCGGGAAGTATCCTAAAGCCTTTTTAGACATCCGACCAATCTCTATGGGGGAGGTAAAATTCTCCAATGCCACCCATCGGACATGTTGCCATGGCTTATCTGGGTTTTCTTGGGTGTACGAAAGGGAGTCTGTGGTGGGCGAGGTTTCCGTTGAAGCTGAAGCAGAGGTGGATGTGCGAGACATGAAAAAGTCGTCAATCTCCTGCTGTTGTTTACGTTGACGTATCTCCTCGCGCTCAGCTAGCGTTTTGGTTTCAGAAACTTCCTCTGCCACTGGCGGCGGATCGCACACCTTGCCTTTGACCCGGCAGGCGTCTACAGGCAGAAATAGGCGCTTGCGAAGCTGTACGTCATTGGACCACATGCCATTGGCCTTTTTGAGGATATCTTCGCGGCAGTGATACTTGAGTACAAGTCCAGCCAATGTATCGCTAGGGGCTACGTAGTGGATATAGACCAGCTGGTCTTCAACCTCGGAATCGTCAATATCCGGCCGTGTCAGCTCATCCGAGTTTCTGTGCTTGAACTTGCCGCTCACATCAAGACCTCCATTGACGCCTTCATGGCTCTCCAGAACGGTGGCGCGACGTGCAGCTGTTAGTGCCGCTTCCATTTCGGCTCGTGAGCCAGCGGCCACGTCGTCCATGGTCCTTCGACTTCGTCCTCGTGATACGCTCTGTTCCGGGGGTTCGGGACCCCAAGTGATAGGAGTCGTTGATGATTTTTTAGATTTATGGCGAGATACATGACCACCCTGACTTCGGCTACGGGAAATCCAGCTCCCACTAGTGTATAGGCCATTTGCATCCTGGGGGCTAGATGAAAAGAGAGAGGTAGCGTAGTCAGTCACAGAGGCCCAACTATCCCCAAGAAAGGACCCAGGGCTAGGTCCTAAACTTCCGCTTCGAGCCGCATTACTCCCAGTGCGAAAGCTAGAAACCCCAGTTGTGCTTCTAGTGTACACCCTGGGATCGTCTTGACGGCGGGTATCGTCACGATCGGCCATTCGAGCCGTTCCTCGCATTGCGGTCGGGCTTTTTGTCGCGGCATTCTTCGGCGATGAGGTCAGAGACGCAGTCTGGGCTTCGGGTCTCTGATGACGTGGCCGCATAGCGCCAGTAGTTGGTTTTGTCTCCATGGATTGTAGAAGAATAGGGAATACGACAAAAGACAAAGATGCGGGAGTTCAAAAGAGGGAGAAGTGCACCAATGCCAATCTTTGAGTGCAGTTATCCGATTATTCCAGGGTTCAATTGTAATTCTTCTTCTTCTTTTGTTTCTCAAGTCCCTCTCGTCTCGTTCCTTCAGCGCAGAACCCGGCGGGAGGTCCCGAAAGAAACCATCTGGCGGCAGCAGCCGGTGCGGGAGATCGGGAGGACGGAGCGGAACACTAATTACCTAAGGCCAAATTGCAGTCGAAATGGGAATCGGGGCTGATGATAAAGTAGGCGAGGGTAGGGGAGAAGATGGAAGGGAAATGATGAGGCGGTGGGAGGGCCAAGAAGTCAAGATAGGTGGACTTTCGCAAAAAAAAAAACGGAGACGAACAGAGGAGTTCGACGTTAAGCGGATTTCTGTGACTTCCTTAGTGAACGAAGAGTAGGTAGGTAGTAACGAATAAGGAGGAAGAAATGCCAAAAGAAAGCAGGTTGCTGACTTTGTTTGAATTGTATGAATAATGGAGAATCAAAAATCAGGAAGGCGCATTTAAGAGGAAGGAACCAGTAGAAAAGAGGAAAAGGAGATACTTCGGAGGCGATAGCCACAGTAGAAACAAGGCAATCAAATCAGGGAGTGGGAGAAAGAATAAAAAGGCCTGCCTTGTTTGTCGATGTTTGAACAGCTTTTTCTGATGCAAAAGAATAAAAAGGAAAACAGCAAGTAACTCTATAACAATAATCACGACAGAAAACAAGAGGAAACAACAGAAAGCAGAAGGAGGAAGCTTGGTGTTGACCTCTTCTGTTTGATTCCCACACTAGAAAGATGAGGAAGGAAGAAAGGGAAAAAGTACGCAGTAGAGGGAAGGAAGAAAAGAAAGAGGCTCAGGAACAGAAACAACCCTCCTCTGTTTTGGTTCTTGCCTGAACTTGTCTGCACCTTTTCTCTCTCAAGAACCAAGGGAGCAAAAGTCACTTTACACCCTAGTCACAATACAGAGATACTTCCGTTATCAAGTACAACATCAACAAGATCCTATAACTACACAAAAGCCAGTAAAGCTTTCATTAAACAGAACCACAGACGAGGATTGAGCGAGAAGGGGGGGGCGCCTGTGCCTCACCCGCACTTGGCAATGCCGCCGCCCAAATTAGCCACCCAAAAAGAATGGCAACAGAGTCAATAAACAGCTGCAGTGAAGGCAAGATCCTCAGGAAAGGCCAAGACAGGCAGCCTTTTTCCTCCTTTTTTGTAGCGGCCTTGGAAAATGAAGCTTGGAGAGGTTTTTTGGATAATTATCTATGACAAACTTCCCTTGCCTGCCCCTCAGGGGGCCATCTGTAGACATCAGGAGCTGTATTCTAGTTTTGGGGCCTCCGCCCCAGTCAAAGTTAAGACATGGGATATCTTTAGGGGCCCAGGCTTTGGAAGTCCACTAGTTATACTATCTAGCAACTAAATTTCATCCTTGTGGCCTGGTTCCCCTCGACCTCTCAGGCCTCTTTGACCTCTTTTTGATCTCTTTGAATCTCTAATCGTCCCCCTTGAGGTTTCAATACTAGCTCCACTTCTCTGCTACGCACGGTCGTGATGTCTAGTTTCACTTTATGCCCAAAGAAACGAGCAGCACGTTGTTATATAACCCCCTGTTATCGATAAATAAGATAGGAAAACACCGATACACCTGCTGTACATGTTCGCTGATATCTGGCCAGTTTTTGGTACAGACCCTAACCCCTATTCTTTGTCATGTTGGTTTTAAACGGCTCAGCCGCCCAAGGGTACATCAAAGTTAAAGCCTGCCATTCCCGACGTAAACCCAAAGAATTGTATCCTACAACAAGAAAAGATCAGTTACATGACTCAGGCAATGATAATAAAAAAGGGGCAAACTCACCATTCCTCAACGTTCAGAGTAGAAGGAACCTGGCTCTGTGGTCCAGCTCCCTGTACCGAGCTTGAGCTCCAGCTATCTGGACTTTGACCCATTGCTCCATTCGCGGAATCTGTGACCGCCGTACCAGGCTGGCCCGATTGCTGGTCTACCCATTGAACTTGGGCTGGCGATGGTGTAGTGAAAGCAGCAGGCGGGCCACTTCCTGCTAGGTCTTGTGGTGGCATGAAACCTTGAGAATTATTACCGCCCGCAACAAAGACTTCTCCATGGCCCATGGCACCTGACCGAGGCACCGGTGAAAACGGATCCATGCCTAGTGTTTGCTCTGTTGATGGTGCCATTGCTATAGGATCCATATTTACATCTACCTGACTTGTCATCATGTCTGGATACACTGGCACGTCATTACCTTCGGGAAATAGCTGTTCAGGTTGGAAGTTTTCCCACATAGACTGCGACAAGTTGGGCGAGTTGCGTGTAAATAGATATAAGTCAGGGGGAGTAGCCGGTGCCGAGAAGGAGGGATTGAATGGAGTTTGTGCTCGTGTTTGTGCCCCGGATTCCGTGCCTCCCATAAATGCATCGGCCCCGGCCCCAGCTCCAGCTCCGGTTCCGGCTCCAGTACGATTTCCAGTACGATTTCCATTCGTAGGCGCTGATTGATGGCTGGCAGCTTGTGGCGCCATATTTGCGGGTACAGATGTGGCCTGAATGCCACTGATTGCCGTTTCTATAGAAATGCGTGGTATTTGCGATTGGTCGGGTAGAGAAACCGCCGGTAGCCCAGTGCTTGCTTGTTGTATAGGTTGAGAGACATCAATCGACGTTATAGATGGCTCTAGTTTGATGGGTTGTTGTAAGCTTATGCCATTTGCACTGGTGGGAAATGTTGGTTGAGAGGTCTCGTTAGCATGGGACTTGCGGTGTCTCTTGATACCGGCCCTTTGAAGCCGCTCTTCTAAAACCTTGTTGCCGAGAATGGAGCTGAAAAGCTTATGAATGAGCTTAGCCACCATCCATACACTCGACACGTTCTGCAGAGCATCCATGCAGATCTTGACCCGTTCTTGGTTGACCTTTTTGATGGCGAGGATAGGTGATCGAGATTGATAGACATGCATGATGAGGGCTGAGAAGATGCTGTAAACGGCAAAACCTGGGACGAATCTAAGCTCATTTTTCGCTACTAAGTTTTGGATAATCATGGTGATCATGCCTGCTGCTTGAGTAGCAATATTTCGCGAAGGATACTCGTATTCGCCAATAGGCCGGGCAGTTCCGGAAGGCGGGATGTGCGCCCTGTGCAAAAGACAAAGAATAGTATAGTAGTTGACGTGGAGGAGGGCAGGCCAGAATGAATGATTCTCCTTATCATACTTTATGGGGCAGTTTTGAAGCCAGTCTGCCAGCGCCATATCACTATGTGTGAGATCGATTGCCCTCTTAGGTCGCCCCTTTGAAGCAGCCGAGTATTGTTGTGAAAGAACAAGACCCATAATCTCGCAGAGCTTGACGTACTGAAGGAAAAAGGTAACTGAATTTGCATCCGGTTTGTAGTCGCTGGGCGCGTTTTCTTCGTCTTCGATAAAGTCATCTGCCACTAACATAGGCACATCGGAGTCATCTAGGTTGATTCTGACAGGCCGACCTAATGCTACGGCAACAGAGCGATCTCGAGAGAAGAGCACCCACCAAACACGCTTCCACAACCGTTTATCCGCTTTACTAAGTTGTGAATTTTCGACATTACGGTGCATGCCGGAACCCTGAGCTACCGTGACAGCCATGTTGGTCCAGTAAAAGACGTTTTTAGTGACGTCTTCAGGACCCTCCCAGTACCAGCCCATCAAAACAAGGGACTGCACAATAGTGACTCGGTCGTCTTCGTAGTTAGCATCGTAAAGAGCCTTAGCACGCTTGTAAAAAGTCAATGCGGCTGGCGTGGCAGACCCGTTGGCATCCAAGAGCTGGCGATTGGTGCAGACACGAGATCCTGCTAATAATACTGATTGTAGAAGAAAGAGCGAAGGAGGGTTCTTTGGGTTACGATAGCGGTTCATGAAGCGGGTCTTGTTGAGCAACGGCATAATGGGATGGACGTATTTGAAGTAGGCATCGACTATTTCATCGCAAAGGGCTCGGGGTGGAAGCAAAAATGCGCCTCGTTGTTGTAATATGTCTAGTTCGAGGCTGTCCAGCTCGTCGACCCGCATGCGGGAGCCACGGACAGTATCCGGCAACGGATAGTGAACAGCATCGGCAGCAGAACCTTTTTCGTGGACGAGAAGATTAAGATTGGAAGACTCTCCGAGAAAGGCAACACGGCCAGCTTCGGTAATAGGAGCCCTTACAAACTTGGGCTTTGTTAAGGCGAGGTAGGAATCCTGAGCAAGCTCATGTTTCATTGTTTCGTATGTTGCGACGGGGCCCGATGGGGTTCCTTGGTCGGTATGAACAGGTTTTAACTCGCGGTGTTGTAAGGGCCGCGATACCAGAGAGGCCTGAGACGGTGGTGCAGGAGGAAGAACCTGCGGGGCCGGGTTTGTAGGGTCATCCTCACTAGTTGGGTTAAAAGATGTGGTATGGTTAGCGCTGTGTGAATAGAGAGAAGAAGAGAGAGACGGCGTGCGGCTCACCTATCTGATTCTCGGGCTTGAGCTGCATTTGGGGCTTTTTTACGCTTTGGCGTAGGAATCCGACACTCAACTTGAAAAGCTACACAGTTTGTGCAGGGCACCCCGAGGCTAGCAGCATCACAGCGGACCTAGATGTAAGCGAGGTAGGTTAGAATCGCAGAATAGATATAATTAATAGCAGGATTGAGTTACTCACTTTTCTAGCATGACATGTCTAAGTAGAAGGGAAAAAAAAGAATAGAGGGTTATCGTTAGCGCATGACGTAGAGACACAAGATGGAGAGAGGGGAGGACATACCTCACAAGCTCGAGAAGCACGCTGCCTAGAGGCAGACAGGATGGGGAGTCAGTAAATTTAGAGGAGCTAGAAGCTAGGGCTCGAGAGTATATCTGAGATTCGAGACTTGAGCCTCGACTCGGCTCGGCGCGGAGAAAGACTTACCTTCTGAAACTAACCGGAGCAGAATTACTAGCTAGTGGTGTTTCAGTGCTCAGCTCGGTAGCAGAGCCACCGGTCGGTGTGACAGCATTAGCTCCTGCCGGGTTATTGGTCACCGGAGTTGATGTTGAGGTTAAATTTTGTTGTGAGGACGACACTGACGACAAACGCCTGGTCGTAGAGGCGGAGATGGCGGCTGTGGACTGGCCGTCTTGATCGATATCCATGATAGGCGCAACAAAGAATAAGGGTTCAATCGGGGGTTGGGATGGTTTATTGGATGATTTCTCGAATTGGAGTGGGAGGCTCCTGTATTTCTTTGGATGGTTGGAATGGCTAGAACAGCGATGGCGATGTCTGAGGAAGGTGGATAGAAAAAGAAAAAGAAAAGAAAAAAACACAAAGCGAAAGAAATTATTGTAATAAACGTAATAAATTTAATGAAAAGAAAAGCAAGGCAAAAAAGAGGTGCAAGCTGAATTATTTTTCCTAGTAGAAAGAGAAGCCTCAAAGGCCAAGGTTTAGGCTTTGTATAACAGGGAGGGAAAAAAAGGAAGCAACAGAGGAAGAAGGCCCCAGTTTTTGTCTAGACCAAGAGCGGCAGAAAAATAGGAGAGGCAAAATAACAGGATAGGAAAGAGCAAAAAAAAGAAGGCCAAATGGAGCGGTGAAGTTAGGAAGGGTAACTTCCTGACGAATGCAAGCGAATTTGTTTGTAGTTCCCTAGATAAATCCACTAACTCGATGGTATCAGTCGAGGAGAAGAGACAGCAGCTGCCTTGTCAGCAAGTGGGAAAGTGGGATCAGTCAGATAAGATGAAAGCTTCCGTTATGTACAACCTGGCTGGTTGGCGGCTGTTGCGCTCTTCATACCTTGAGTTTATCCTATAAAAGCCCAGAAAATGCCAAGTTGTAAGCCAAGTTAAAGCGAAAGCCCAATTTGGCATGTGACGGACATATAAAGTACCTGTTATTGGAGTTCTCACTGGGGCAGGACAAGCCAGTATCAAATAAGCGACCCCACCCCCACCTTCACATGCATACATTTATGTGCATATAAGAACGTGGAGATGCAATGCAGCTTTTGGCCGCCTGAAAACAAGGCCCAAGCTCCTGTTCTCGTTTCTTTAATTGGGTGTCCAAGTACTGGAGCTTTAGAACATGGTAGTTTTATAGCGTGGCAACCACCTGGATAGCTAATGTAGCTAGTAGCTTATCTTTCTTCATACACTTACCCTAGAGTTGAGGGGCCACGATGACGGTTTCTAAGACAAAGCACCAAATGATTCACTCAAGCCGATTATTTAGTTAAGCTTGGATTTCGCGCTACCAAAAAGAGAAAATAGACAATCAACGCCGGGCTAACTCTATATCACCACGGCTACTGGCCCTTCTTCGGCTCCATTCAATTGCGGCTCTGCGTTTGGCCTAGGCGTCTCCGCCACAACCCCAGCTTCTATCCCAACCTTATTCTTATCCTCCTTCTCGTCAATGATCTTGACCAGCGCGTCAAGCGACGCATCTGATAGCGACTCAATTGGCACATCTACCTCGGCCGATAGTGACTCAGAAGCCACCGGCAAAGAATCTGGAGCATCGCCAATTGATGGCCTAGCATTTAGTTGGGACTCTTCTGGTGCTGTAGCCTCCGCATCAGTGCCCCGACTGCTATTGATGGCCTTCTTCTCGTCGATTTTGGTCCGCTTCTTTCCCTTGCTCTTCTTACTCTTTAATACTTTCTCGCCTTGGCCAATCTCTTCCTGCGGCAGAGATGGATTCTTCTTACTCTCCGCTTTCTTGTCTTCGATATCCGTACCCTGTTCTGGGCTTTCCTCAGCCTCTTTCTTTTTCTCCATTACTGCTATTTTCTCTTCATTGACTTCCATGCCTGAGATAAACATAGCACTCACGCCCTCTAGCATAGCCACAAAAGCGCAAAGAAGACTAGCAATCACGAAATGCGAGATAGTTGAGCCAATCTCTAGCCATGAGCCCTCGTCCTTGACTACCCAGAAAAAGTAGAGCGTTAGAATATCGCTAACCGCCATGGTGAGCATAAACAGTGCACTGGGGGCAACTCTAAGCTGCTTGTTGAGCACGCCAAGGTTAGCAGACATGACGGCAAACGGGATCATTAGCTTAAGAACTAGTAGGGCGCCCTGAGAAAATGGATCGAAGATTGGAATCAGTCGATACACCGAGTCCAAGCTAAAAGACGAAATAGATGCTACGTTTCCGGTGCTGAAAAAGGCAGATTGTAGGAGAACAAAGAAGAAAAGCGCCACACGGGCATCAGAGAGGCGGAGAGGCCGATAGACAGGGACAGAAACGGGGGCTGTATCAAGAGAATGATTGGTATCCTTGGCATCTTCTTCAATAGTGCTGTTCTGTTCAGTCCCCGAGACACCATTGATGGCCATCGGCGTCATCTCCACATCAATGCGATGCTCTAGACGCACCCAGGTAACTAGGATCAAACTAAAGGCTACATAAAATAGGCCCTCGTAAGATATAGTTAGGATAATGAATGTGGGCGCACATGTCAAGAACATGCTCAATAGACGATGCATGTAATGGCTATTCGGGTATAGTCGGTAAGTGATGGGCATGAACAGCGAGACAACCAGCGTGATCCAGCCAACAATCTGATTACCGCGCGGAAGTCCCTGCTTCGCTTGAAGGGAAAGCGTACTGCCATGCGTAACAATCATAGCTAGCAAAACAAGGCCAATCTGGACGCCCGTGATGACACGCGACCCCATATTTTGTCGCTGCGGATGGTAGGGTTTGGAAAAGTCGGCTAAAATGTAATCCTCAAAGGCCAGATACAGTAGGCCAATAAACGCCATAAGCGCGCCTCCTGCTAGTATTAGCGACAAGTTCTCTGTCTTCATTGCTGGCAGTAGTGTAAAGGTGCTCATTACGATACACGAGAAAGCCCACGTTAGCAGTAAGCTCAGGTGAGCGCGGATAAAATTCCAGCCCAGCGACAACGGCCATAGAGAGGCAACGAGAAACAAAACAGTAAGGACCTCACGGTGGATGTAGCCCACAGCCAGCGACTCGACAACAGCGACATAGAGAAGTGTGTCAATGGCAAACATGATCATGCTACTACCCGATGAAATATGGCCAAATAACACCTCGCCACTCTTGACAATACTCTGACGCCGAGCAACAACTTCTTCCCAGAACATAACAGGGAAGAAAGCGTAGAGGTAGTACGTAAACGGCGATTTAGACACGATAAAGGACGCATACAAAGTAGTCAGAATGGACGAGAAGAACACACCACTAGCCAGACTGCGTGATGGTGGCGTAGCACCATGAAGAACAAACAAGTCAAGCACAATAGTCAGTGCAAATGCCATCCAGCCAAGATATCCCACAGTGATGAGGGCGCGTAGGAACAGCCAATCGTAGGTCTGGAGGTACCGTAGGCCATCAAGACCAGCCTTGAGAAGTACGGCAGTTTCTTCGATAGCCTCTTCATACTTGCCCGCATCAATCAAGCTCTGGATAGCTGCAACGCGCTGTTCGGGTGCTAGTTGGGCACCAGCATCTAGGCCGGAAAACGGGCGGTAGCGCATCTCTGTAGCATTCTTCTGCTCCTCCTTGACACGATACATTTCAAGAATGCCCTTTGTGTTGACTAGGGCCGCAGTAGCCTTTTCCTTGAGATTAGCCGAGAGGAAGGACAATGGCAGCTCGCCAACTGAATTAGCTGGAAACTCTGTACCAATCAGATACGTCATGAGCGCTGCAACATCAGCTTGTGCCACATCGTGCCGTTGGATATGATCAAGGTTCCAATCAGCCGAGTACTCGTCATGGCCGGAAGCTACAGAACCGTCGATGGTGATCACTGGCCGTGCCACACCCGAGCCCCAAGCAATAAGCGGAGTGCGAGTATTATCAGGATGGCCATCTCCGTGGCTTCCCCAGTCACTCATGCCATGGTCGGCAGTGAAGATGAAGGCCGTGCGGTCATCGCGGTAAAAGTCCTGGACCATGTGCACAATCTCGCTGACACCCTTATCGACAACTTTAATGTTGTTGAGGTACTCTTTAGAATAGGGTCGGTACGAATGGCCGGTAGTATCGAGGCCTAGCAAATGCAGGAAAAACACAACCTTGTCCTCCCGTAGAGCGCGATCCAGCGTGTGGTTGGTCGCCGCAGCCTTGAACAGGTCCTGGACATGGTCAAACACCCACAAATCCAGCTTTGTAGCATCACCAGCAAAGTCTTCAAACTCGGGTTCATAGTGGTCGGCATCAACGCGGCCGGATACAGCGCCATGCTGGAACATAGGCAGGATATCAGGACTGCCCCAGCTCCAGGTGTGACGACTACGATTGAAGACACTGTCAAAGTTAACAGGGTTGAGCTTCCAGCCAGTAGTCACGGCGGACACGTCCTCGTATAAGCCAGCAATCAAGGCGACATGACCAGGGCGCGACTCGGTCGGTACACGTGTATGCGAGACACCAAAGGTGCCATGTTCGAGGATGCGGGACCGCAGGAACGGGGCAAGAGGTCGGGGGACAAGATCTTCGGGGGACTCGGGATACGGCTCGGGGTGGGACTGGAAGGCCTTGTCGGCGCGCAGGCCATCGCCTAGAGATAATTGATCAGTCTATGAACTTTCAATGGGAGGAGAGGTCAGGAGCAAGCTATGAAGCTAGACATGAGATGTGAGCATAGCTGTCTATAGACATACCAACAAATAGAAACAGTCGGTCGGCCGGGGCTGGTGTCGATGATGGCCGGTTGATTCCATACAAGCGCATGCCAGACACAATAGGACTGACAAAGTAGATGTCGAAAATGCTGTAGATATACACCAAGTGAAAGACCACGGCAATGGCTAGAAAGCCAAAGCGCGGAAACCCGGCCATGGTCGAGGGCAGGCGGAGTTTGGGAGGAGTTTTCTTACGCCTATGTATGCGAAGGTATTTGAATATGATCTTGGGAAGAATAAAGAGGAGGAAACTATCGTCTTATGCTATCTGATGGTCCTCTAAATTCAACGCATCCAAAGACCAGAGGGGAGAGGAGATCGATCAAGTCAAGGAAAAAAAAGAATTAATATTAAAAACACGAAAGAGAAAATGATGAGCTGGCTAAAGCTGCAACAAAAAAAATAAGAAGCTTTGAACTTGTTATTAATCAAGCATAAAATCCACGGCCATATAATTGCCAGAGACTCTCTGCATTGCGTCACCTAGTTAGCAGCAGCACGATAAAACGAGCAGAATGAAGCCCTGGAGATCTTAAGGAAGCAGCTAAAACATTTGGTTGGCGATGTTGTAGCCATCGTTAGGAAAAAGTAAACAAAAAGAAGGACACGCAGCAAAGAAAGGGGGGCTATAGTGGGGTGAGGGCCTGTGGGACCTTATCTTATAGTGGCAAAGGCCAAGTGCTAGCTTTTCTCCCCTTAACAAGCCCCTGTAACGAAAGCTTTTATATCATCAGGTCCTCAGCTCTATAGTGCAAGCCTTCTCCTGACGTGGAAAAAGCTTGCTGTAACCCCACTAATAGGTTTATATGGTTTCTACCTGTTGTGGAACCCTGATGGTTTGTTTAGTGTCAAATGCTTCCTAACCCTTGCTCTTTCTCTAGTTAGCCTTCATTTTAATTCAATGTGTTACCACGATTAGCATCAGTTGTCACTGATACTTCCGAGCCTCCTACAGTCATACTCGCACCCTATGTACTGGGTACTTCTACGTTTGACGTGCATATAGTATGGTCTACGTTCGCAACATGTTAGAAATAGCATTTCGATATTATAGAATCAGTTACAACGCCTAACTTTTAGTGTGCCGCCCGCTCAAGAAACACGCCGGGTATCACTAGCTATCATTACGTAAAAGACGTGTCATATACTGTCTGTCCTCCCTCACTGTTTTCTCTCCTAGTACTCTGCTGCCTTCCCCCCTTACTCCATTAACGCCCGTGAAACGCGCGTATAAAACTTGGCTGAGTGCGGCCGTGGGAAGGTGATCTCCTCCGTCAAGTACTCTGGCAGCAGCTCAATCAAGTCGCCATCGCGGTTCTCATCCAGCTGTGGTCGATACGTAAACTGGGCTTCCTCATATTCGCCATTACCGCCCTCTTCTTGCTCAATTGCTAGCTTGAAGTGCAATGTGCCGTTGCGCCCAGTCTGCAGACAATCAAAAACATCCTCGCTATCACTGCGTTTAATGCCGCGGATGATCAAGCCGGTTAAATCGCCATAGAGATCTTCTTTCATCTGAGCTGCTAGAACCATCTCGTTGCTGGCCGCCATGGTACGAGCGCCGTTGCCGCCCAATATCCCGCTGCTACTGGCTCCCTTGCCTATTGTCCCACTACCAATAGAGATGTCAGATCGGCTGGCCGCTAGCTTCGTGACTAGGTTTTTATTTTCTGCGCGAGAGTCAGTCAGCGATTGTTCGAGTGCTGCGACTTTAGCACGTAGCTCATCAACCGTAGTCTCGCTTTGTTCTAGTTCGATTCTCAGGCTTTCCCCTTCACGCGCTAGTTCAGTCTGTGCTTTGACCTGCTCCTTGAGCTGTGCGATCAACTGTGTAGATGCTGCAGATATGTAAACGCGTTAGCTTTTTGACTTCTCTAGTTTCTAGTAGACTGGTTGTAAAAGATGAAAGAAACTGACTCTGAGCTCGCTCTTCACTTTGCTTCTTAAGCTTATCGTAATTGCGCTCGGCTTCCTTAATGCCAATATCACGCAACGTGGCATACTTGGCTTCTAGGCTCTCAAACTTGGTGTTCATTTCGCCTAGTTTCCTCCGTAGCGCTACCTCACCTGAACCAGAATCCGCATCTACTGGTACAGGTCTCTTCTTGCCGCGTAGGATAGAGACAGGTGCTGCTTTAGCTGGTGGTTGTGGCGGAGAAGGCGGTATAGAAAGGGCTTGCGTTACATCATCGTCTTTTCCCTCCATTGTCTCAGTCGGCTCGTCCATCTGCGACTCTTCAAGCTCGGTCTCTGGCTCTGGTTCGATTGGCGGTTTGTTGGCAGGGCGCCCACGTGGCTTCTTAGCTGGCGGAGCATCAGCACTAGGGTCCACTATCACTACCTTTTTCTTTGGCTGTCTTCCCCTTTTTGGCGCTATGGGCTGCGTATCTGACATGTCCATCATATCCTCGTACTCATCCTCAATAATCGCATCCTGGGTCGCCACAGCTTTCCCGCGTCGTGTTTTCCCTTGTGCGCTCATGGTCGACGTCTCCGACGCTAGTGTTGCTTCATCAGCTAGCGCCTGCTTCGTGCGGGAACTCATTGCCCGTGTTGGCTTTGCTACTGACTTTTGGACTTTATTTCCTCCTTTTGTCATAGCCGGAGGGCGCCCACGCCTCTTGGGCGCTGGCTCTGCTGGGGATTCGGGTGCAGGTTGTTTCTCGGGGGCTTTATTCGTCTTGGTTGCCGTTGTTGTGGCTGTCCTCGTCTTTCTCTTGGGGGCCGGGCGCGTCACACTCATGTTCGAAAGATCGTCCTCATGCTCCGAATCCTCGACAAGGCCACCTAATGTTGAGGTAGCTGGGGGTGCAGCCTTGGCCTTAGCCTTAGCCTTAGCCTTAGGCTTTCTTGCAGGAGGCATTGTATACTAGCAAAAAACGAGATACAAAGACACGATAATGTAGCCCCCAGCGATAAAAACCAAGTGGAGTGCAAGGGAGCTGCTTTCTTCGTAGCTGTAGAAACTGCGCCAAAAGTAAAAGTAAACAAAAGATTTCGAACAACGAATTTATGACTATAGGCAAGAAAATAAGTGCATTGAAGACTTGGATGCAAAGTAAAGGATATTCGCGAAGGGAAAAGGAAGCGGAAGATGTTCGCAACGTCAACACCAGAATAAAGAATTCAAGTTTCTAAACAAATCAGCGACGCGATTTTGAATAGAAGAAGTGAGTGAAAGGTTTATCCCTGGCGCATTGATCAAGATGCAGAAGACGCAAGCTTCATGTCATACTAGGGTCCAGATCACGTGATCACCGAATTGGTCCCGCTTTTGTATGCTTTAGTTTCATGGACACGAGCATTTGCAATATTGAGTCAGTTATAACAAGGATGGGTCAAGGTATTTGTAGTTGTGAGGATTTACGGCAAACGACAGAAAACTAAGAATAATAAATAACTTAAAGACCAGATCCATGAAACACTACCAGATCAAACCGGGGAATAATTTAGACATAGAAGGAAGCGGGAGGCAAAAGAAACAAAGCAAATGTGATAAAAGTAGAGCACGATGAGAGCAGTATGTTTTGTATACCAATGGCACACAATAAAGGGCGTGTGATGTCACGCAGACGAGTGGTAGAATATGAAAGGCATCATGTTTGGTCTTACTGAGACTCATCAAGTCCCAGCATGGAGATGGATCACCAACAATTAAATGGAAAAGAGGGGGGATGAAAGTGATGGGGAGGTGTAGCATCAAATAACAAACGCTAAGCACCAGAGCCAACAGTCCAAGGGGGGGTTGATTGGCCATGAGTAAATGTTATGGATCTGGAACATGTTGATCTGTTGTAGGAAAGAATAGGCCAGTTATGATGGATGAATGGTGCTTAAATAAACTTTTTGTTAATAGCGATGAAGCATGACATCGCCTAATCTTGGATAATCATGACAGGCAGCTTAGCTCAACTGCGCACAATTATGGAGCGGAAGCGTTACCTGGTTGAGACACAGGATCTTGTATGAATAATGATACAGATGCCGATTTACAAGCGAAAGGACCTCCCTATGGTTAGTTTCAAGTTTCGTAGTTTCAAGTGCTCACCTGCTAAATAGATTTTCAATGTGTTCTAGCACAACATAAGTAGTTTGCGAGGTCTTGCCTGAACACGCATTCTTAGCCAAGAAGCTAGGAAACAGTCACTGCGATTGCTGTATAGATGTAGAAGATGTGGGAAAAGAAGAAACAAGAGCAAGCCTGCTCATACTGCCACACATTCAGTGACGGCAAAACGGGAGGAAAATAGCAAGGGGAGATGACAAAAAGGAAGAGAGGAAATGATAGAGGAAGGGAAATGAGATAGCCAATGTCAGAATCAATGCGATGAGATGCGGTGAAGATGAAGCCCTGGCACGGAATAATCCGAGGCCAGCTAGCTCATCTATGGGGTGGTTTACGGTTGGCCATTTATGAGCGGATCCGTTTGGCATCTGAGACACCGTTAGTAAACACACGCAAGACGCTGGACAGATAATCCTAATTTAGACTCACCACTTTCATCATCCTCGAGTAAATCCTCCTCCTCGGAGCGCAGACGCTTTCCTTGGTCGTTTATCTCATTGGATTGCGAAATAGAGCTGGTATCTTCAACGTTGAGGGCGACTCCAGCGTTATCATCGTCATCTTCGTCGTAAGTAATCTCATCACCATGCTCTGTAGCACTAGATGCCACGCTGGCCTGGGTTTCACCAACTACTGGCTCAGCTTTTACCACTTCTCCGTTAATGTCGAAGAAAGTGTCCAAATCAGCTCCAACATCGACATCAGCAGCAGAAAAGTTGGTTGCGTCAAAGCTTTCTCCAATGCTAGCAGAATCTAGAGAGACTTCGAGCTGGTTGTCTAGCTCAAGACCTGAAGTACCAACTAGAAAATTCATGTTAGCTTCGTTGGCCAGTAAGGTTGGCCAGTAAGGATACCGCAAATGAATGAATACTCACCGTCGCCTTCATATGCGAGAAACTCAGCGTTGTCAACACTGACACCACCGTCTTCATGCTCATCCAGGTATAGCTCATTTTGGCCAGTTTCACTTTGAACCAGGGTGGCATCGTCATGGGCGCTATCACCGTTACCAGCACCGCTGGCAAAATCTAGGTACTCCTCACGACTAGCATCATCCAAACTCTCATTGGGATCATACTGTTCGTTGGTAGATAGATGATGTTGCTCGGCCGTTGTTTGCTGGGATCTCATATCGAGATCGTCCGCAGGAATTTCATCTTCTTCATCCTCTTGGTTTTCATCATCTTCCCCTTCATCGCCTTCCTCTTCTGCTGATTGATCATTGTACTCTTCTTGCGCAGCTTCATCTTGTTCTTCGTTTTCCTGTTCATCCTCGTCATCCTCGGGGCCTTCGCTGCACTCATCGTCATCGATTATGTCAACATCATCCATGTCTTCGTCGGCATCGTCGATAGAGGGCTCGCTTGGAATCTCTTGTGGGAACCGGTGCGCGACACTTTCCAGGCTGGAGCCGCTATAAGCTTCCTGGAGTAGGTAGGCGAGGCGGCGAGTAGAATTTAGTCTTGTGTTGAGATAGGTATACATGGTGGGGGCGGAAGAAGGGTCTTGGTTTTGCGCCAACTTTGCAAGCAGGCTGTACAGCTGGCGAAGTGTGACAGAAGACAGAATATCGGGATTAGTTGACTGAGGGTTACAAGTTAGTAATTCATATGAAATTCTTTTTGGGACGAGGCGGTTCAAACTCACCTCTCCATACTGTAAACCAAGGTCGTCGATCTGCAAGACTAATTCATCGTTCTCATCCAAGTCGTCAGAGAGCTCGTTTCTGAAGCTGGAAAAGACGTCGTCCATAGGGACATCCAAGACGCCCGTGTCATGGAAAAACCCCATCTGTGTGTCAATATTGTTTTGGCCATGGAACAGCGGGTACTCTTCACCGTTGTATCGCACCGTGATGTCAGGGTCTATTGAGCTAGTGGGGAAACCATCATCGTCTTCATCGTCAATAGGGCTTGCGTCTGCGCTCTCGTGCTCTGCAGCATCTTGCTCGTCATCGGCATGGGATTGGCTGGCGGTATTTCCGTCTTGTGTGTCATCATCGAGAGATACTCCAGATTGATCGTTATCATCAGCGGCCAGCTGACCGTCAGCAATAGTCAAGTCACCATGAACAATCATAGAGGCATTTTCGGTGGCGTCAGGTTCGGGGAATTCCTGATCAACGAGGGCGCCATTCGGAGCCTCGCCGTCAAAGCTTTCATCAGGACCAGGCTGCGTAGCGACTTCTAGACCATCAGCGCCAGTGCTAGTAGCTAGCTGAACGGCATCGTTTTCGGCCTCCTCGATGTTATCTTCATAGTCGATTTCGTTTTCTTCATTTTCTTCGCATTCTGCGCTATCGATCGTTGGTGCGTTGTGCATCGTGATGTTGTCAGCCTCTATTTCGAGCTCGTAGGAAATTTCATTCTCAAAGCCTTGTTCAGAGTTATCGTTTCCTGGGTTTGTTGAGGCAAGATCCTGTGTAGCTTCGGTTTCTTCAACGGTTGCGTTAATCTTGGACTCGGGCGTAAGGAGGGAGGCAGTAACGATATGGGAGTTGGAATTTTGTGTAGTGGAGACATCCTGTTGTTCAGAAGCAGATTCTTTGTGATCTTCCCAATCGATCTCATTATCGGTAGGGTCGTGTTTGCTGTCAAAGGGAACCGAGGTGTTGTCGCTCGCTTCGAAGTTAATGATATCGAGGTCTAATTTACCATCGGCGCCATCTTGCGACATGATGGCGGTTGTCATAGCTGGGGTGGCGGCTTGTATGAGTGTTTGTTTCTATATCGTGAATGGAGAGAGGAGAGAATGCGCCTGGTGGTTTTATAGTTATAGGAGAGGCGTTTCGGATTTTGAGGCGTGGGAAGAGTGATAGGCGCGAGTTGATGGTGTTAAGTTGCGGTGATAAGCGGGTGTTAGGACGATTTGGGGAGGCCAAAACCTCTTTATTTGATACAAATACAGATGAATTTTGGTTGCCTAATATTGGTTGAAAACAAGACCAGTATCGATTTTGTCGTGGAAATCAGTGATATGTATCTGTAGTTAGGTAGAGGAGAGCTTCAACAGAGTAAAAAAGCAAAGACGGTTTGTAATGCGAGTCTAAGCCTGAACAAATTTACAAGGGGAAGAAAACACAAAGGATTTGAAGAAGGAGCCCGATTCTGGACAGAATATGAGGGAATAGCCAAAAGGCATAGAGGTGATGGAGAAAAGGAGAGTGGGTGTTAGTGTTGTATTAGAGAGCGCGAGAACAAGTGATGAGGGCTCAACGGGAGGAAAGAAGCGGAAAGAATAAAATTACTACTTATTGGATTGAGGAGAACAAAAGAAGTGGATCCGGGCTGACTGCTCTTGGGCACTAGAATGGAATGGGCAAGGCAGGAGCGCGTTCGTGTTTTTGCCTGAAGTCGGCAGGTTCTATGAAAAGAGCCGATAATTAGCCGGGAACACCACTGTAAGTGCTTTATTGGGTCATGATTAGTGGTAGCTGTCACGTGAAGCCATATTAAATGACCTCGGCTTGAAGTTCGAGCTCCAAGGGAGATAGACAAGTAAATACGTTTTTGCTACTTCTATGACTTAGTGATGCAGATTTTGCTGGTTTTTTCAGCTAGTTGTATTATCTAATGTTAAGTTGGGAGACTGGTTCATCACAGAGATTCACAGAACCCTCGAGCACTGCAGAAGCCCCCGCAGCGCCACTGCCACAGGCTACTCAAATCCCCCAAGTCTAAGAGCCCCACTAACTGGTTGTCATGCACGGTCCTCATTGGCTTTTGCTGAGACGACACCTTAACTGTTAAGGAACAAACAAGGCCATGTATTGTATTTCAGCTAGATAGGAGAACCATTACCACCCATTACTTGCCAATTATCACCATCACTCAACACTACCGTCTGGGCGTTCCTGAATTGATCGCCAACCCTACTTCTTTGTCGGCTTGCCACAGCTTCAAACGCCCCTTTTAGTCGTCATCGCCCACCTAAGCATCCATAATGGTACGTGCAAAAGCTGCCACCTTACCAGACCAAGAGCTTCCCTGTGTTGCTACCACGTCCGCCATGTTACCTTAGCTAATGGTGGTTTTGATGTTTTCTTATAGGTCGTTCTCGCCGCCTCAATCTGCACCCGTGGCGGAAAGGCTGTTCTTTCCCGCCAATTCCACGAGATGCCCCGCTCTCGAATCGAAGGCTTGCTTGCCTCATTCCCCAAGCTGGCTGACAGCGGCACACAACACACTACTGTCGAGCAGGATAGCGTGCGATTTGTCTACCAGCCCCTCGATGAGCTCTACATGGTCCTGATCACCAACAAGCAGTCCAACATTCTACAGGATATTGACAGCCTGCATCTTTTTGCACAAGTTGTCACTAGTACATGCCGAAGCCTGGATGAGCGCGAAATCCTCAACCATGCCTACGATCTTCTGAGCGCATTTGACGAGATTGTGACGCTAGGATACCGGGAAAATCTTACAATCAGCCAGATCAAGACCTTCCTCGAGATGGAGTCTCATGAAGAGCGCATCCAGGAAATCATTGCCAGAAACAAGGAACTCGAGGCCACGGAGGAGCGCAAACGCAAGGCCAAGCAGCTTGAGCTCCAGCGCAAGGAGTCTGCCCGTGCTGGCCGTGGCCCTGGAAGTATGGGCGGAATGGGAGGAGGCATGGGAGGAGGCATGGGCGGTGGCATGGGCGGTCCTCGTACTCCCACCTACTCCTCATACAACTCTCCTGCTTCCAGCCGGCCTGCTGCCCAGGACACGTTTGACTCCTATGAGGCCGAGAAGAACAAGACCTTTCAGAAGTGAGTACCATTACCTTAGTGCCCCCCATTTCTGAAGCATTTCTCCGGCGTGCTATCCCTGAGTCTATTATGCTAACCTCACACACAAAACAGGTCCACCTTTAAAGGCAAAGGTATGCAGCTTGGTAAAAAGTCAAAGACTACTGACATGTTCGAGCGAGTTCGGGGCGAAATGGGCTCCGAAATCGATAACACACCTCTCGTCGCCCCTACACCCCAAGCACCAAGTCATGCTGCCGCTCCGGAAGAACATCACAGCGCTGTCGATCGCGATGTCATTCACACCACCGTCTCCGAGACCATATCTGCCAAGATCACTCGCGATGGAACCCTCAATTCCATGTCTGTCAACGGCGACCTATCTCTGCGGGTCTCTGATGCCAGCATGACCAAGATTAAGCTAGATGTCAAGGCCAATGCCAAGCATAGCGCTCAGTTCCGCCCGCATCCTAATGTCGACAAGAATTTGTTCAACAGCTCGCGTATCATCCAGATGGCCAACACCGCCCGTGGTTTCCCCGTCAATGCGTCGGTCGGTGTTTTGCGGTGGAAAGCCTCGCCCAAGGTTGATGATACCAGTGCCTGCCCAATCACCTTTACTGTATGGATCAACAAGGACTCTGATAAATACTCGCTAACCGTTGAGTATGAGCTGACGGGCGGCGAGGATCTCAATGACGTTGCCATCTACATACCATACTCTTCTGAGCCAGTAGTGACTAGCTACGACGCACAGTACGAAATGGATGGCGAGACCCTGACTTGGACACTGGGCGAGGTTACCCAGGCTAACTCCTCAGGCTCCTTTGAGTTCGAGGCCGAGGCTAATGATGAGGAGGAATTCTTCCCAATGAACGTGCGCTTCACCAAGCCTACACCGTTCGTAGATGTTGAAGTGAGTATTATGGATAAATCGATATGGCAGCTTACGAATCAATTGCTAACATGCTCGTTACCTAGGTTAAAACCGTCTCTCTAGTGGAAGAGGACGAGGAGGTCACGTTCTCCCAGGAGTCCAAGACAGTTGCGGAGAATTTCCTTATTGAGTAGACAGCTTTTCCTTGTTGCAATACTCGGCTTAAGAGCCGTTGTAGTGACTTTTAATGCTTGCATGTTTTTATTTGGGGCTCCTAACCATTGCTTAGATTTCTGGTTCACTACTCAATGTTCTCAATACGTGATTCACATTAGCTCTCATAATTCTACCACAACGTAACTACATTTCGTAATGTCGTCCTAAAACAAACTTTCCTTCTCAACTACACTACTATTGCTCACCCAAGCCGCACATATTTCCACATGCGCAAACACTCCTGCATATCACTGGCTAGCCTTCCTTCTACCGCCTCGCCTGCCTGGCTAACTACTGCGACTAGCACTGCTGCCCAGGCAAAGCTCTCAATATCGGCCTGAAGCGTGTCATAGTCTTCCTTGCGCATACCCGCATTAGAAGCCCAGTCCTTCCACAACTCCAATATAGTGAAGATCTTCTTAGCAAATACCCCATTAAGTACGATGCCATGTAGTGCCTGGCCTGTTGCTTCTTTCACTGTTGCGGACTCGGGAACGTGGTGTCGTGCTTTAAGCCAAGCAAGCATATGGTCGCCCAAGAGGCTAGGCGCCCATTTTGGGCTCTGGAAGGCTTCGCGGCGGCGCTGGTCAAGAAAGCGACGGCGCTCAGCGCTTTCGCTCATGACTAGATAGGGAAAGCAGAATTAGTAAAGGTGGAGAGCGAAGAAAAGAAAGAAACAGGTAGCAGAGCCAAGCTGCCTCTAGCTAACTCCAGTTGTATATGCACGCCATCTCCTACTTACAGTGTTCAAAGTCCTCCTGACGCTCACGCGCCATTCTTTCTGTCTGTGCTTTCATCCGCTCCTGCGGCGAGAGCTGTGCCTCACGTGCTAAAACCTGCACGTGATTCCGTGATCGCCGTGCCAAACGCTCTAGTGACCTCTGTCCGGACACATCAGGGGTGCCCCAGTCGGGAGTCTGGCTTCCATCAACGATACCGAGCAATTCCAGCACGCCACACGGAATGAGCGGGCTGGAAGCTAGACGGACGATTTCCTTGGGCACTTTATAGTTCCACAACACGGTGTTGCTAGACACTCCATAGGCGGTGAGTGCGCTGGCAAGCCAGACTCCGCCAAGATTAATTGATGAGGCCTTTAGGTGGTCGATATACAAGGGCTCCGGTAGGGGAAAGACTTGGGCATGGTCAGCCTGCGGGATGGCCTCAACTAGACCTTCAGAAGAGATGTGACAGCAGATAGCTCGAGTAGAATTAGCATCAGCTTGCTGCTGTACAGTATCTATCGTAGCATTGGACTGCAGTATTTCTTTGCCTTTAGGCTCAGGTTCTTTTCGCAAGCTTTCCTCCGCACGCGACGACGCTTGTGCACCGGCATTCTCCTGCCCAGTACTCTCACCGCCTCCATAGCCTTCCACTACCTCCTTGGCAGCCTCATACTTGGGCAATGGCAAAATGGGCGGGGGCAGTCGTATCCAATATGGCGGTAGGGAGTCTAGATCCCTCGTAGTCCAACTTGACGACCAGGCAATGGCAAGCGATAGATTACCGTCTGAATCGTCTAGTGGCGCGATGCTAAGAGCCTTTTGACCGCTAGGGCCTTTCATCAGGTCCCAGCCTACAGGCGTCCATAGGCCATTCGAGCGTAGAATCTTCCAGCCTTCTGGCTCTGGCACAGCGCCTAGTATGCCCTAAATGTTAGAAATAAGTTTATACGGTATTTGCAGGAATCTTGGGGTAAAAATGATGCACTAACCAAGATCCAGCAGATACGAAACTAAGTCGTCAAAGGCAACCTCTGCTTGAGGTTGCCTCACCTGGTCTGTGTAAGCAACACGCTGAGTGCGAGACCCAATCAGACGTTTACGCCAGTTCAAAGTCATCCACGAGCCACCCGGGATAATACTCGGTGACCGGCTCGTACTCCAATACTCCTCCCTGTCACGCAGTCGGTCGCACGGCTTGATGGCATAACGGGGAATCTCTATCTCTATCACGCGGTTGAAGACATCGCTGCGCGTCACGCCCTCTAGCTTGCTGTTCCGTAGCATTTGCCGGATGTTGGACTGAACTACTAGTGTCACAGCTGTGTTGTAAAGGATCGGCATGACGCCGAGCACAGCAAGGGGCACACCGATGTATGTGATGACATCGGAAGCCGATGTGCTATTATTGGCGGCACTCATCGCGGAAGGTTCAAGGCTATTAGGAAGCAAGCCTCTGGCTTCTATAGCAGGTCAGGATGCGCGGCGGCAACAACGATAGCAGACTTTGGCTGCATTCATATTCGTATTTCCAAGCGGCTTCCAGCCTGCTACGCTGTCAATCATTGCTCGTATCAGTTATCCTGGTCCTAGTCCCAGTCCTTTGCCAGGTGTTGGAAGAGAAAGGGAAAAGACTCACTTTTTGCATAACCCTAATTATTAGTCGCCTACCCTAGCTTCATCGTAGATAGGGTTCCGACCTTGAACATCTTTCAAATAAACTGACAAGTAAGCACGTATTTTGACGTGGAATTAAAGTCCGACTGATCGTGTCTATAGTCTCCAAAACAACAACATTCATTCCGCGTCGGCGTATTTCATCCCGTGAACCCCAAGCTCTCAAGTCTGAAAACCGCGACGAACTGTATTGTTGTCAAAGTCTATGCTTTCGAGGAAATAAAAAAATATCGAGCCGTCGAACCCGTGAAAGAAAAGGAAATAAAGCCCTAGAGACAATAATATACTAAAAAACAAAGGGACATACAGTTATTAAGCCCGCAATGACTGATCGCGTATAGCATCAGCACTGTCCATCGCGCATTACCGAGTTATCTATAACCGTAAGCAAAACTGACTGTATGACGTGGGATGCTCATTGTGCTACAGAAGAACTAGTTTTGGTGTGGCATCCTCTCATCGCAATACTGCTTGTTCCGCGCCCTGCCTTGTACCGGCCTTTCGAGAGTTATCTGCTTTATTCTTAATCTGTGGATCGTCGCCAAGTTGATGGTGGCACACCGCGCACTGGACTTGTTGATAAGCCTTCTAACGCTAGGTACCTGGTATAATGCTATGGAGCTGGTAGAAATTCTGTGTATCTCGTCTGTTCTATACCTTATACCCATAAGCTATGGCTTAGAGCCTATAGTCAAGATGCTACGTATCTAGGACTGCAAATATGCTTTTGCTTAATGTTTGGAGAGCCGTATGTGGAAGTATCACGTACTGTGTTTCTATTTTTGTCCTTCGGTAGCTTTCTGTCACTTGCTTCTACTAAGCTTCTAGCGTCGATCTAGAAGCTAGAAAATGTCATAACAAGGCAGGTACATTTCAACGTCAAGTCTTCTACGACTTCGTCTTCCAACCACAAAAAACATACAACTATCGGAATGGAATGGAGTTAAAAAAAAAGATAAGATCTGGGCTGTTTCTGCTTTGAACTCGGGTGGTCTGTTTTCCCTTCCTTTCCTATTTTCTTGTGCCTAAAAAAATCCTTTTTTTTTCTCTTACTTTCATGCACGCACCATCACAGGCCTTGCAAATGATACTTTTTTTCAAGCCATGAATGCCCGGACACTACTGTGGCCCTCCGCCCTACGGCTGAAAGCGGAATGGGAAAGATCAGGCAGTCCTTCGAGCTTGAGCTGTCTATTTTTCATTATAGTCGAAAAAAACCCCGAGTTTGGGGGCAGAGCGTCCAGGCTGTGAGACCGATGGGCTAAATATATTTAAGTAGCATGCTGTCTAGTAGCTACGGCCTTGGTCGTTCTTTCTATTCTCTAGGGCATCCGAACTCTCGTTTTCCAGGCGGCAGACTTGAGATTCTGCTATTCCTTCCTTCCTTTCTTCATTCATTCATTCATTCATTCATTCATTCATTCACTCGTTTGTTCTAGTATTGCATTGCATTGAATTTCATTCCTTTGCAGTACTTCTGCTCACTGTTCTTTTTTACTTGCCGTCAACGTTGTCTTGTATAGCCCTATCACTATGCTTGGCCTCGGCAGTGTCGCCTCCATAGGCAAGGCTGCCTTGATGTGGCTGGCTGTAGTCCCATCGTTCACCGTAGCCGAGTATCCGCCGACCAGATTCCCCGGGCGGATTTCAGAGAAGATTCCAATTGACAATACCATGACTGTGCGGTATAAGGAGCTCCCAGATCAAATCTGCAAATCAGTGTTTTCCAATCAGAAGCAGATCACTGGCTATATTAACATTCCCGCCGAAGGCAACATCCCCGAGCAGAACATCTTTTTCTGGTATGTTCAGGCTCGTGTGCGAACTAATGCCCTGAGCCTGTGGCTTGGAGGTAACCCTGGTGAGAGTGCCCTGAATGCCTTCTTCTCTGGTCATGGTCCTTGCAACGTGATTGAGACGAGCAGGGAAACTCTCGAGACTGCTGCGAATGAATGGGGATGGGACCGTGGCTCCAATCTGCTGTTTATCGATCAGGTAAGGGCGCATTCTTCAAATCTTTCTGATGGACTTAGCAAGACTAATCTCTTTCTCTCTCTTTTCACAGCCTGTTGGATCTGGCTTATCGTATGACAAGATCAACCATGGAATCCTAAACTATATGGAACGGTCATACACTCTTTCTGAGCTTAATCTCGAGGAAAAGAAAGTTCGAAACTTTATTGGCTATTCAGGATCATTCCCCTCGCAAAACATCCCTATTACTCACACTAAGCAGGCTGCCCACAGCACATGGCGCTTCCTGCAGGGCTTCTACTCTGCTTTCCCTCTCGAAGTTCCTTATGGCCACGATCCCATTGGTCTCAACATTTTCGCCGAGGGTTATGGTGGCAAGTATGCGGCTGTATTTTCCGATTACTTTAACCGGCGGAATGCTGAGCGTCATGGGAAAACCGTTGAAGCCATAACGGCTAGATTGAGAACTTTTCCTATCAAGGTCATCTCTATTGGCATTTTGAACGGCTGTGTGGATGCTCGAGTGCAGATGCCCTATAACTTTGACCAGGCACAGCGCAACCCTTATGGCATCGAAATGATGCATGAGAATGACTATCTCGATATTAAGAAGAGCTTGAAAGATGGTGATTTCAATTGCGACCGGAAACTTGCCATGTGCTACGAGAGAACCAAGGATCTTGGCTACAATGACGACGTCAGTACAGAAACCCAAAACATGTGTTTCGAAGCTTTGTCTATTTGTAGTGATGAAAATCAAGCCTGGTTCTCAGAGACAGGCCGCGCCCTGAAGGACATGACGCAAGTTTTCCCCTTCTCTGCAACATCATTAAATTATTTGGACTACCTGAACCGCCCTCACGTCCAGCAAGCTCTAGGTATTCCGGTCAACTTTACTGATATTAACTTTGACTTGAATGCGGGTTTCTTTAAAAGTGGCGACTGGTCGTATGGCCCTATTGTACCGTATCTAGCCCAGGCTCTCAACAGAGGCATAAACATTGGCCTTATGTACGGAGACCGTGACTTCTTTTGCAACTGGTTGGGTGGCGAGGCCCTGTCACTAGCCATTGCCAAGGAAGCTGGCGGCGCATACGCTACTAAATTTCCCAAGGCTGGATATGCTCCCATTCACAGCAACGCTAAAACAATCGGGGCAGAGTACGCCAGTTTGGCCGTCTTTCGTTTAGCCGTATCTTTAACGCCGGCCATCATATTGCTGCGTACCAACCCGAGACTGTCTTCCAAGTCTTTGCCCGTATTATTAGATCGGCTAGTGTTTCTACTGGCCAGTTCATCAACTATGAAACCTATGCTACTATTGGCAAAAGTACGGCTGATGACAAATTCCCGCTGCCTTGGCAGACGAGCTCCAAGTGCTACATAAGGGCCTTAAAGTCTACCTGCTCTACTGCTACCATTGCACAAATTCTTTCTGGCCGGGGAACCATTATCAACAATGTGTGGTACCATGATGAAAATATATGGCAGCCGGATTTTGTTCGACCTCACCCGTATGAAGCTACCGGTATTTACACCCATCCTATAATTTTGAAGTCCACCCCGGTGTAAAAGAAATAATCATTTGGCGCAAAGGAGATGGGCTTATAGGCGCATGAGTAGAATCAACATTTTAATGAAATTCCGTCCTTTTATGAATTTTCTTTTCGGTGTCAATAAAAGTGTTATGTTTTATCCTAGCCCACATCGAGTGAGTCGTGAATCATGCAGCGTGCATCTAAATCGTTATCTTGGTTCTCTCTTGGTTACATCCATCGAAACATCAATAGCTGTGGTGTTGATAGACGCATACTCATAGTCGTCGGCGTCCTCTTGTTCTTCCTCGTTGTCGGATTCATCGCGGGCTCTGCGACGTTTGCGACGCTCCAATTGGATGAGCACCTCCTGATTAGGTATGAGATCTGATCGTGTGAAGGTCTAATATAATGAGTGATGCATTAGCGAATAATCATCGGCAAGGAGACAGGAAAGGATCTCGTAGAATAATAGACTTACGGCAGAGCATCCAGATTGAGGGCACTGAACAGTCGCATTCCCCCCGGACTGAGCCACATATGCAAATATGGCTTCTTTTTCAAACACGTGGATACACTTAGACGTCCCATACGGATTCTCTAGCTCCCGCAATGATAGTGGACATTTGAAGTCCTGTTTGACGCGCTGAATAACTAGTTCATCATCCGAGCCATTCCGCATTTCCGTGTCCGACTCTATGCCTAGTAATGCTTCACGGGTGGGCAGTACTGGCCTTCCGTCCTCGTCAAACCAGTGTTTCTTGTCTGGTACTTCACGTGTGTCGTCGTATATGCTGCGATGCAATTGTCGGCGGAAAGCTGCATAGTCGTTGTTAGTAGCATACCGCTGGTATAGCGACATGGAGTTGTATGCCCCATCTTTAGCGTGAACTGCTGCTAAAAGAGTGTCTTTCAAGGGCGAAAATGGTGCGATCTCGCTTGCTTCTAGTGCTCCATCATTGACAACTGGTTTCTGGTCTTCGCTAGCCTCTTCTGCTTCAAGACCATCTTCGTTCTGTTGTTCTCGAATTGCTCGGGCCCGAGCCTGTTCATCTTCAAGTATTTCACGCTGACGACTAGCCACCCGGACCTGTTCTGCTGCACTCTCCATGGCCAGGTTAAAATCCTCCGTTTCTGCAATGACGTCGATCAGCTGGCGAAAAGCCACTTCCGCCCGAGTCGTTAGATCAATCGAAGAGTCGGCCAACTTTTGTAAGGCTGACTCGGCTTTTTGTTGCGTGTTTGCCAGATATTCATCCCGCTCCTCCATCTCATTCTCACCCCAGAGACCTTTTTCTTCGCCATCCACGCCGCCATTACCACCGCCAGCCTGTCGTTGAATTTTGACCACATTCTTGCGCTGTGATAGCATCGCATCATTCACAGCAGCAATAGCCTTGTTGATGCCGTCCATAGCAGCGCGAGATTCTTCGATGATACGCTGGGACTCGCGACTGGCGACAAGTTTTTTCATAGCTTCCGCTGATGATGCATTAGGTGGTCCGGCCATTTCTTCATATCTTAGACCACGGCTGTTGCTTCTTTGGGGTTCCATATCGTCATCATCACTCTCTTGATCTCGAAGCCCGGACGATCTGCGGGGAGAGCTGTTGCTATTATTCATTAATCTCCGTCGACGGCCTTCTGATAACATCGTGAGTGGGTTGTTGATTTGATAGTAATTCGATAATCAAGACTTGTCGTTGGTTACTGATACCAAGACCCTCCCGCTGACGTTGTAACGCGACTAATCATGGGCTAAACGTTAAAGTGGAGCACCCAACGACTTACAGACCCTAAGTTAAAACGGTGTTTTTCTTTGTTTAACCCTAGGATCTATGATTATGTCCAGAATATCATCATTTACTCAAAGTACTTTGAAGCTAAGTTTTTCGTGCTACTCCTTGTGCGACGACGAGGCAAAGATAACCGATCTGCTTCGTCCGCAGATTCATCTCGAATTAACGGCCTCTTTCGTCGCGAAGATACCTTCGCTGGTTTCCCCTCGTTTGTAATGGCACCACTTTGATCTTTAGGACCGACCTCCGCTTTGGGTTCCTCATCTTGTATTTTCTCGGCAGTTTTCTTGGCTTTTGCATGAGTTACGATTTTTGTAGACTTGTAGGCGGGCTTGCCTATGAGTAATTGGCAATTAGGCGCAAAGCAGCTGGTTCGGCCACCAACGGTAACGAGAGCTAAAGGCTCACCGTTAGGTAAAGGTCCAGGCCCGTGTTTACCACGAGCCCAGCGATGTTTGAATAGCCAGTTTTCAGGAAACAAAGACTCGTCTGCCAGTTTGTCAATGGCTAAACGACATACGAACATAATAGTCTGATGAAGGCGCACAGAAACCTCTTCTGTGATGTTGCAACACAGCTCTTCGGGATGGATCCGTGCATGGTATAGAACCTCGTCCGCAACCCAGTTCCCAATACCACATAGAACTGACTGATCTAGCAGAAATGCCTTTATCGGGCATCGGCGTTTTGCAAGCTGAGTCTGAAGCCACCCGACGGAGACGATATCGGTGATAGGGTCGAGGCCGAGTTTGTCTAAGGGCGGCTTAGTACGAACCGAGTCACTGTCACCATCTACTACGATGACCTGACCAATACGTCGTGAGTTCGTGTAGGCAATCTTGACAGGTGTGTTTTCCTTTGTCTCCAAGTGGAATTTCCAGAACTTTGGTGGCCAATCTGTTCCAGTTTTCATCCGTTTATACCAGCTCTCTGGCGCGGTTTTGTCGCCCTGAATATGAACCCAGCCTGTGTGGGCAGTGCACAATACGTCAATTTGTTGTGAAGAAGAATGTCATGATTATATCACATACCAGTCATTCCTAGGTGCATCACTACACACTTTTTGGAGTCTAGGCTTAGCCTAGAATTCGCTGCATTAGATTCAGCGCACCCTTTAAAAAGTATATATATGGAAAACGGGCTTACCAAAAATATTTCCCATGTCTTCCTACTTCAAGAACCTGAAAGATTAGATGTTAATATTATTTCGGGCTGGTTTGTTGTCTGTGTGGAGATGAGGGGCTGCGTACTTTTCGGTGTGTTAATTCGGCCTTAACATCGCTCTTTAACACAATTGGATCATTGACGGCTGTCACAATTTGTATCGTCTTTCCTAGCAAGTGCTTCTGTAGAAAGTGTACAACTCTTGCGACTAAGATTAATATAATGTTAGTGACGAAAGGGTTCAGGTTAACGCATGGACACACGGACCAACCTTCGGCAATTTCAGGCATTTTCACGGCACGTTGAAAGAGAAGAGCGATATATATTCTCTATAGGTGATAAGAACATTTCCTAACAATTCCATAGACATAAAGCTCATGGGTTCTATGAGAGCTTCGCTCTTTGAGCATGTGTAGATCACCTACGTGATGGCATAGCGACTCCAACGCGATATCACGTGATATACAACTGCGGCTTAGTAATCCATATGCAGCTTGCCCCGCTTAAAGACTCCAAAGGCCCCACTCGAAAAAAAGTTTCTACAAAACCGCGACGACGGTTCCCAATTCTTAACTTTTCTTTCTCTCCTTCTTCTGCATCGACAATGCTCTCAAGTAAGTTTACCATCCAAGTTGCATACAGTTCTTAAGCCCCTAAGCTGTTGCACCCCCAAATCACTTTCTACTCAATCATCTACCTGATGACAACAGCAAAACCGCAATCAAACTAGAGTCTTTGACCCTTCGGGGTGTGAAACTATATTGTATGTCAGTCTGATTTATCTTGAAAGAGATAGTTCATGATTGTCTGCGCGACCATAATATCACTGTTTGTAGCATGGGCATCAAGCTAACAATGATTCAAGTTCTAGGGCTTTTGATGTCGTATTTGTAGACATAAAATTTCTCAAGTCCTGTTCAACTGGTAAGTCAAGCACTCTACAGAGTCTCGCTACTACACATCCATCCCACCTCATTCCACCTATCCCCTTGTTTCTTCTGATGATCAATTTTTTGTGCTTCGGCACGTTGGAATTACCGTCTGATGTCAAATGACGATATCAACTGGCTGTTTCTGATTCGAAACCTACATTTTCATTCTTTTCATCGCTTCAAACCTGCGAGATGAGCATTATTGCTAACAATGGAATTCAGAATAGGACGAGGACCGTAATTGTAAGGTAAATATTACATTCTTTGGCTCCCCAAGGACAGTGCGAAGCTCATGGACACTTTGTGATGAAACGGCACTGGGCTCCGAGTACTTTAGACGGTACATTTAGGATGAGCGATAACGCCTTTTTGCGGCAGGCCTAGAAAACCTCGCCCACTGATTGAATAACCATGAGCTCTCTGCTGAGCCTTGGAGAAGAGCTCTACTGCGCATCACGGCTATATTTGCTAACAAATCTAAAGACTAACTCACAGGTGACGCTATGTTGTAGTCATTGCTACATGCGTTTTTCTAGATAATTCTTATGGTAAGCTTACAATTTTATTTACACACAATTCCTCCTTGCATATGATGATTCCCATTTAGATGACGAGTCTTATTTGCGCTTGCAATGCAGACAACATCTTTTTAATACCATTCATGCAATTTCTGAAAGCATCCCATTTATATCGCCTTCGTACACTGGAAACTATGTCATGTTTGCGATTATAACTAACACTGGCGTTTCTTAGGTATGTTTGAATAAGTTTTTATAATGGAGATTGTCCACCCTCTTCTCTTTTTCTCTCACTGTATCTTCAGTGATGAACCAAATACGAATCCAAATGACAAGCATATGTCTGAGCCGAAAGGCCACGAGCGACAGATTCTTTTTTATCTGACTCCTACACGAGAGAAAGAAAGAAGAGGGAACAAAATACATTTCAAGTCGATCATGTTTTCCTGACTGGAATTGCTTCAGTGAAAATGGGATGTTGAACCATCTAAAAGAAGGGGACGAGGAAAAAAGAACCAAAAGAATGCGTGTGGCGTGTTTTTGGTCACAAAAAAAAATATCAGCACGGTGCTGTGTCTTGCTAACGGTAAGCGTCTTTTAATTATACACCCGCTATATCCCCCATCCATTTCTCCCTCCTGGGTTTACATGATGACTTTAAAATTTTCACGACGGTCAACTTAGCCATAAGCAATGCCGATATTTGCCTGTGACAGGGCAACTACGCACTGATATATACATACCCTTTCCAATCCGCACTGTGTTGGTGCTCGCTACTGTGATGTTGACTTGTTTTAGCTAACACCAGCCATAAGATATTTAGGTTTCATGCCATTTTTAGAGAATCTTAATTACATCTTGCATAGAAATTCAGTAATGAAAATGAAAAGACAATCAATCTATCTACCATAGCTTACCCTACGTTCTTGCCCTTGTGACTTTTGTTTGTATCCATAGGCAATAAAGCTTGTGACCACAGTTGGCCCGTTATAAACTGAGGCCCTCAAGAGATATGAGGCCATAAAATAATTACTTCTCCACCTACTTGCTCACTACATTACTTTACAGCTCGTCTGTTCCAAGGCCAAGGTCAACCTCCGTATACTTTCATTAAGTGTCATCAACTATGTGCGCCGACCACTAATAATAATCTGCATTAACAAGATAATCCAAACAATAAACAAGACCTTGGACAAGTGGAATCATAAAGGCAAAAGTCAGCCCTATACACACACACACACATACACCACACCGCACCTAAACAACACTCGATTGCGACAAATGCTGAGTGGGTGGGTGGCTGATCTGCTCTAGACATCAGGCTTGCCAACATCAGGTCGGGTCACCAAGTCAATCAGGAGCAAAATTCAACACGCCCCCCCTTTCTTCCCTTCAGAACATTAAATGGCAGACAAACTTTTTTTACTTGGCCGCAACCTTCTCTCCTGTTACAGCGGCTTCTTGTGTAGCTGCCACTACGGACGGTGTTGTAGGGCTGGCCACAGGGATCTTCATATCGGCAACCACGGGTGAGCTAGGCATTGCTGGAGAGGCTAGACTGTTGACACGCGACACGCCGGCGGTAGCACAATCCTTCATGGCTTCATACCAACGCTGAGCCTCAGCTGCTGAGCTTGCCTTGAAGTTGAGCTCTGAAGAACCTGTCAGCTTCGAGCTGAGGTTCTTGCTGATATCCTTGCCCTTCACACTAAATTTCTCGCCAGAAGGCGGGGATACAACAGCATCGGGCAAGTAAATAGACAACTCAGGCTTGGGATCAGCACGGACATCATCTGTGTCGCGGAACTCGTGAAGGTATTTGCTGGGGGTGATAACATAGTAGCCTGAAGCATGGCCCCACGACAGCTTGTTGCGAGATTTACGCTCTAGAAGGCCTTCAACAACGGGCTGGGTTGAAGGATGCTTCATGTTGGGAAACACAATTGAATCAACAGCCCGAGGAGGGTCGTTGGGGTTGATCAGACGATCGGCACAACGCTCTTGGAACTTGCGCCATTCGAAATCGACGGGCACACGCTGCACAGCGCCCAACATGTCAGTGTGAAGCATGCGAATGTTCTCTCCCTGCCCACCAACAATTCCAGTAAAGGCTTCAATGGTCTGGGAAATAGTGCCCATAATGTGTGCCTCAAATGTGCAGAAGTTAGCTTGCACAGAAATCAGCTCGTTCCGGTGGTTGTTTTCTTCTTGAACCTGCTTGTGAAGTCTATGCGCAACGCCACGGCGCACGACGTATGGGTCATCGTGTCCGGACACACGGGCACCTGCAGACTCATAAGAGGCTGTTTGTTGACCCAGCAGTTCAATTTGCTTCTGGGTGACGCCACGTGCCTTCTCCACATCCTTGGCACCCTTTCCAACGCCATTGGCGAGCTCCTTGACCTTGAGCTTGATCTCCTTGTGCAAGCGTTCGAGGATGGGGAGAACTGCGTCCTTGAGCGACTTCTCTGTTTCAAGGTTAGTGTTAACAATGGCTTGAGTGTTCAGGCGAATGTTCTCGAAGAAGCTGGCAAAGCCAACGGCGTCGGCATCGAAATGGTGGCCCTCACGGAGAGGATTTGCAATAGTCTATGAAATGAGAGTAATGATTAGCATGCAATGTTTTGGCTCAGGGAAATGGTTGTAAAATAGAAAGTTTACCTTAAGAGCCTTTTCATACTCCTTGGCATGGGCCTTGTGAATCTTTTCGACTGCTGTGATGTAGTCTTCGAGGTAGACCACGGCGTGCTTCCAGGCCTGAAGACGTTCCGCTAGCAAACCGGCAGTCTAAAGAAACAGGGGTTATTAGCAGTTTGGTCTAATGTATAACAAGCAGCAAATGTAAATAATTGGACGTACCGTATTGGGGTCAGCTTCGGGAATGGCGTCATCGCTGAAACCGCTGAGGCCCGTCAGGCCAGTAGACGTCCGGATGGGCATGTCGACACCAGGCGGAGACGCGGGCTGGGTAATGGAAGCCATGGCGAAAAGCAAGTGGGGGTGTCGAGCAAACGAGATTTATTAAAATAAGAGGATAAAGAAAGGGCTCCTGTTGATACTGTCACAGGAGGCAAAGAGGCTGTAGCGGCTGCGACAAAGTGAATGTGGAACAAAATATGTTGGGAAGAAGTCGGTTGTTGAAAGATGTAGCTAACAAGGGAGAAGCACAAGCTAAACAAGACGAAGGATTAAAGCGGGCAAAGAGAGAAGGAGACAAAGAGGGGCCAAGACCAAATATAAAGCCTGAAAAGAAGGGAGACTAACAGCAAGCTGCTATAATGATGTGAGGTGGAAGAACTGGGGGGGGGGACGGGGATGGTGTGTGATATAAAAAGAAGACAACCAACGGGATGCGGCACGAAAGATAATAAAGTGGGAAAACAAGTAATGCGAAGATATTTTGGTAGTTAGAAGAAGACGTAGTAGTAGAAGAAGTAGAAGAAGAAGTAGAAGTAGAAAAAATGTGACGAGAGAAGAACGAAAGCAAGGGAAGAAAGAAGAGAAGGGAAGAAAAAAGGGACAAGCCTGAAAGTGGGTGGGAAGTGATGTCCTTCTTTAAACTATTCAAAATAAGGGGGTTAGAAAAACAGAGGAGGAAAAGATGGTTCTTACCTGAGTGACAAGAAACGGTGAGGGGCAGTTTCCCAGATCAGACTAGGGACAGGTGTAGAAAGCCATGGAAAGCCTAGACTGTCGCTGCACAACAGTCAGAACGAACAGCAGGAGCTGACCCTTTGACGGGAAAGATCAACAAACGCAAGGTTGGGCTACTTCCTATTTTGCATTTGGGAGGAGCAAAACGAGCAACCGAGCAACTGCCAGAAAACGGCCAGGGACAAAGTTACTTGCTTACCCATTGGTTACGACAGCACTTTCTGTTACTTTGGTTAGGAGGGAGCTACTGTTGTGAAAGACACGAATAAAATAGCAAAGCAAGAACACACGGTTTTCTGCAGTGCTGCATAGCACCACAGCATATCTGAGATTGGCGATTCTTTGGGCTATAGCTGTGGTGTTGTACCTGGTTGTCGGTTGCTAGTAGCTGACTACAATGGGTAATGTGACGTGACGTGGTATATATAGTACCTGTGCGTGTAGTTGTACCCGTACCTGTGCTACCACCTTCTTGCATCTTCTTGGTCTGCCAATATTCCCAATGGTGGCGCAGTCTTCTAATAAGCGCCATATTCTCACTTATTTTTTTCCTCTTCTTTCTCGGTGTCTGCATCTTGTCGCAGGAAAGCGAGGCTCCAAATACCCCGAAGACTTGCCGACATCTTCAGCTCCTCTTGTCCTGCTTGTCTCGGATGAGGACATCTTTTTCGACATGTATGCTGTAGAAACTTTGGGATAGCAGATGTTTCACTTCCTTCGGTTCTTCTCACCCAAAAAAAGGTATGACGAGTGAACGTCTTGGGCGAGACCTCGCGATCACTTTGCGCGGGAGAGGTGCTGCCTGTCTTTTCTTAGTAAATAGAGGGCAGGTCATGTGCCACTATCTGACTACAATCATGCCCATATTGTGTGAACCGCCGCGTACATGCAACTGCTTCTTATGGCAACAGACTCTAGTAACGTGCTTATATCCTAAGGACCCGAAAGTCCGGGGGATCCTCGTGTCATTTGAGGGTCTACAGATATAGATGCTTGATATTACGCCTTTCGAGGTTACCTTGCCAAGAAGTTTCCCTCTTCATTCTCATTTAACATGTAAACAATATTCCCCAAAAAAACCAGCTCTCCTCATCTCGAACTCTAGCCTTGCCAAATCCCCCGGCACATTGAAAGGCAGCAGCATATTTTCTTTCCAGTTCTTCCCCTTTCTCCTCTTCAAGAAACACAGCCACTGGAAAAAGAGGCGGTTATAGAGATATTTCCTCTCCGTAATTTCCGGTCATTTATCAGGACAAAGCAATGTTGAGCAAAGGCATCTTGTTTGATACAAGTGAAATAGGACAAGCGGCAAAAGAAAAAGGGCCTCCTTTGACCTGAAGAGCGCCATTACAGCAATAATTGAAAAGTATGGTCGTATCCCCCCTCCTTCTAAGCTAAGTTGTTGCCTCCGCCGTTGCCGTACGTACCTGCATCGTGAGGCTGTTCTTGCCCTGATCCACCATCTAAATGCCACGTGATCGTAGGCTGCCTTTATGTGCGCTTTCGAGCCTTAGCATTGTCCCGGTGTTCCCATAAATTTAACGGGAAGCCAAAGTATATTCCCTGAAGATCCGAGATCCAACTCTAAGCCCTGGAGTGCCGCAACGCTTGGACCTGCATTGATAGAACACTAGTTAAGTAGACTATTGTTGACAAGGTTGGAGTTGAACGAAATCTAAATAAGGAGAATCCTAGATAGATTATTAGGTGAGTTTGAAACAGCCAGCCCAAGTGCCAGAGAAGATGGGCGGCCAAAGGAGGAGGGAAGTTCTTAAACGACACGCGGAAAGTCAGTGTGCAGTGAGCTCACACTAAGTGTATAGAAGTTTTCTAGAAGAGCCGTCGAAACAAGTGACAAAAGAAGAAAGAGGAGGGGGCACAGCCTTTCCCGCCTTACACAGCTTCGAGTCTATGCATATGTAGCATGCAGCCCAATATAGAAGGGGAATATGCGACATGGAAGAAGTATGTACCCGAGATAGAGTGTAATGTCCTTCATTTCTTCGGTAATCACATCTTCCAAGCAATATCACACATCTATAGTTACGGCGAGCTGCTCTTCCGCCAGAGAAACTCACAATTAAAGATATTGAAGATCTAAGAGATAATTACCTTCCAAGTATACTGGTGAAATCAATGCAAAGAAACTTCAAGATAAAGGGGAAAGAAAATAGACAGCAAAATGCGTGTATGGGTTGTAGAGTTCGTGTATAGTAAAATGCGTCATGTGAATAAACCAATAAAAGGGAAGAGAAGAATAATGTAAAAAAAAAAACAGAAACAATATCAAAACAATCTCATCTCGTCTATACATACAATTGACCAATAGCGCCAGTAAGCAAACAACGCAGCCAGAAACTGAGCCCAAAAAATAACCAAAAAGAAGCAATAAACACCATTCCCTCCTCGCAGGATGAAAAAAAAAAAGAAAAAGAAAACAATACAGCGAAGCACCCAAAGTCTATAATCCTGCAACATGCATATGCCGTATGGGTTGTGTGTCGTAGAAGGGGCTGTCGGCACGGGTTTTGCCACACCTTTTGTCCCTCTGGATATTAATATGTATATGGCAAATTCAAAAATAAAAAGAAAACAACGGAAAAGCCCGAGGAGTAGAACTCCATAGCCCACATTGGGCAGATAAGTTGTAGAAGAAAAAGGCCAGAAAAAAAGAAGGCAAAGACTGAAATCAAAAACACCAAGAACCGCAGAAACGCCAACGCGGAAAGGATAATATGACTCAAGCACTATGGGAAAATAAAAGGCCACGAGTCTTAGTTGTGGTTGTCGTTATGGCGCCGGCGGCCCAGCATCGACAGGGCATTAGACGACTGCGTACGAGGCGGCATCGGAGAGCCCGAGTATGAGTGGTTCCTAAGATGCAAAGTATGCAGCTGTGTGAATGATGTTGTACGTGACGGATGGTTAGATGTCGTACGGCTGCCGGGCATGCTAGCATGCAGGCGGCTAGTAGACTCGGGGATTGTGAAGAGCGAGTCGTAGTGAAGCTCAGTGGTAGGAGTTGATGGCGCGCTTAGAACTGTCTGGTAGTCAGGGAGAACCATGCCACCAGTGTACGAGTAAGACCGGGCAGGAGTCTTGACTGCTGTTTCATAGCTGGGGACTTGGCTCAGCATAGCCAACTCGGGATCAAAGTCGGGAGTCTGGCAGCCAGAAGCGGGGTCACCGTCTGTACTATGGGCATTACTGTGACCATTGCTATGGGCATTACTATGGCTTTGTGAGCGAGATGTGTGTATGCCAGCCGCAGCAGCAAGAGAGGCCAGGGATGAGCTCGATGTGTTGCGGCGGTTAGCCATAGAGACCTCCTGCAAACGAGACGTCAAAGCGGCTGCCAAAACACCGTGGCGGGTAGTAGCTGGGGTTGTAGGCTGGCTCTGAGAAGTGGCAATAGTAGCCGCAGCAGCAGCGGGGGCAGGAGGGGCAGCCACGACAATTGATGGACTGGCCCCAGAGCTAGCAGCACCAGATTGGAAGTGGCTGTGGAGATCCTCGTTGGAGCCAATACGAGACTGGCTGTAAAACTGGGGGCTGCTAACACCGCTCTGAGCTACAGGAGTGGTAACAGTAGTAGTGTTATCTGCATCTTCGTAGATTTGGTCAAGGATATGGTCTCCGTAGCCGGGCGGAGCGGCGTTGGCATTGATGTCTTCTTCAATGCTGTCGGCTGCACCTTCAGATTGGTTGACAAGATTCCCTTGTTCGTCCATGGGAAGGCTGGGGGAAATGAAAATGGATACTGGGAGGGTGGCACGAAGCTCGGAAATATGGCCATCAGGATTCTTTAGAGACACAGTGAGCTTCATCTTGTGTCTGATTTTGATGCCATGATGGTGGAGATCCTGCACACACTGGCGGAGCTTTTTGGGCAAGGGCAGTTTCTTCTCAACGTACCAGCCCTCCTGGCCAGTTCCCTCGATGGTATCGCGCCAATGAGCCTCGTGAGTAACGGGAAACTTCCAGGTTTCAGTGCAACGCTCAGTCTTATACTCTTTCTTGCTGTTAGGGCTGGCAGAGGTAGAAATAGAGCATTCACGAATCTCTATCAGTTTGGCAGTGATATCACCTAAGTCAAGACCCTTGAGAAGAGGGGTGAAGCGCATCTCAAGACCAACATGGGAGCCAAGTGGCACGGCCTTTTGGGGGACAGCCAGTGAGTATTCGATCTTGTTGGGCCAAATGTTTTCAACACTCATAGCGTGATGAAACTCCAGGGCTGTGGGATCAAGGGTGCGAATGACGCGGAAGCGCTTCTGGGTGTGAACATCAGAGGCGACGAGCTTATTGCGCACACAGGTAGCAGTAAGTCTGTAAGTGAGCGAAACCTCGGGCACACACTCGATGGTCTCGGCGGTGTTTCCGGGTAGCATATACTCGAAAGGCCATTCGTAGTTTCCGGCCTCGAGGGTGATGTTTTTGCCCTTGCCGCCAATAAAAGACGGGAATCGATGGCTCAGGAGGCTGATGGTGCGGTCGACCTTTGGGGGGCCAGTGACACTGGCGCCAGTGTGTCTCGCCTCAGCCCAGGAAAAGCGAATTGTGCCAGCAAGATCAAGGTGGATGTCATCGACCCTGAGAGGTGCGGAGAGACACAAGACAAGATGGCCTTTCAAGACCTGGCCCGACGATTCGTCTTCACCGCCGCGGAACACGATGAAGTCATTGTCGAGTCTGCAGGGAGGGGTAGCGAGCGAGGTTAGCAAGACAGTTTAGGCAGGGGACCAGGGACAGAGGAGAGGGAGAGGAGGGGCAGGGGAGACAAAGAGAAAGAAGCTCACCTGATCTGAAATAGCGTCACCGTGCTCTTCTTGGAGGAAAAGGGCTTGAGTCTCATGGCGTTGATGGTGCGTTCAGAAAGCCGCTTTAATGATGTTTTGTAGTGGTGGGATAAGGATAGTAGGCGTTGTTTGAAGCGTGATCGGCGAGTTCTCTAAGCCATGCGCGACGAGGTCTTTAAGCCGAATGTAGATATAGACGAAAGGAAATTTGGTGGCCAGTTGTGAGGGACGGCAAAGAAAGAAATAATAGAATAAGTTGATTGGCGCGTTGTTTATGGCGATGGTGATGGTTATGGCGATGTACGGGGAGGAGCGATTCCAAATAGCAGAAGAGCTAGAGAAGAGAAAACGGAGAGGAAGGTTTTTGCATGAGAACAGGGAAAAGGGAAGGTAGCGAGTGAGTTTTAAGGCAAGAAGGCAAGAAGGCAAGAAGGCAAGAAGGCAAGAGGGCAAGAAGGTATAGGGATACGTGAGGGTGGGAGTAGGAAGGAGCAGGTTTATCCAAAGGGTAGGAACGGCTTTTTTTTTCCTCTGCTACTATCTACTCTCGATCTGGATGATTGCGAATAGAGCTCTTCTGGGCTTCTCTTCTCCCTATCTTAACAGAGGAAAAAAAAAAAAAAATAGAGGGGCAAAAAATAGTAAAATAAAAAAGACGATACGATACGCATTTAATCGATGATTTAAACTTTTCTCTTACGTCTTCCTTGATGCTCGGCACTTTGAGGGCCTTTACAGGGGTTTTATCGTTCTATTTTTCTTCCTCAACGAGCTGCGCTGGCCCTAAGACGGACGGGCTTGGGCTAGCCATCAGGAGGTAAGGAAATTCTGTGATGAAGAGGCTGCTCCTTGACATGAGCTTCATTAAGCGCTTGTATTATATCTTGCTGCTTTCATGTCCAGACTCCGCGTGCAAGCTTGGCCGCCCGCAACTTGCGTGTATTTTCTCATCTGTTTTTGCTATCAGGTGCTTAATTTGGCGTTTTTTTTTTTAAGTGTTTCTTGTGTGTCTGCTGCTTAACTTGACACAGTTAGTGTCATCACGCACATAAAAGTAGCCCCTCTTTTTTCAATCCGCCCGTGGACTTTAGTGGGCTATTAATTCTGAGAGGAGCCCCCAAAAGTGGAAGCCCCGGTACTTCATCCAGCAAAGTAAAATTTATTATATAAATATATTTATACGCATATACATCAGTTTATCCCTGATATCTCCTATCGTCTTTCTCTCGCCATGGGTCTTGTTCTCTCTAGTCCAACTGATATCGAGCTTCTCGCTTTCCTGCCTTGGTTTTCTTTTTCCCCTTTTACCCGTTTGTCGTCCAATCCCCCAACACAAAGACCTGTTTTTGTTTCTGGCCTCATGGTCAATGGCGAGATAACAGACATTCCGACGCTGTGGCCTTTGCGTTCGTGATCTTTTGAAGGTGGGTGGGTGGGGTGGTCTTGACATTTGTGGCCCTTTGGCGCTGCTGGCCTCGTGAACACAGAATATCACACCATATTTGCCGTGTTTCTAGAAGATGTATGTTTACATGCACACATGCGCAGATTCGTCCTAGCCATCCTTGTCATGCCATACAAGCTTTGTTTTCGCTGTTGTAACCGCCTGTTGCAAAACTTGGGCTCTAGATGTCGAATTCCGAGAGATGTGCGGTGCGATGTGGAGATAAGACAAACCAAATAGTCACAAGTTTGGGTTACCTATCTATTTCTTTCAAACCCTAGACTTTTCATGACCCATAATTTGTAAAGCGTCATTCCGGCCGGTTATCGGTCTTGTCCATGGTACAGGTAAAAAAGACAAGGCTGCTGGCCACTAGTCTTCTTCTTTCACTAGCCTATAACAGCACGAACAAACAAAAATCACATATTCACCCCCACCAAGACCGGGCGAGACTTGTTCTTATGCCACTGCAGAACAAGAGGCACGACCCATCCAAAGGGACCTAGCCATACCAGCTCCCAAATCTCGAATGCATCATTGCACACGCGACTTGCCCTGGCACCCTTGAGAAACGTCCATTTCCTCTGCATCCCGAATTATGTCCATATGTCCACATTTAACCGATTGATGGGTAAACTAGATGCATCTGAAAAAGCTCTGGGCCGACATTGCCACAGACAATCAGACACTTCTATAGGATGTTGGGGCGTTGGCCAGCTCCAAAACTGATCAGACGTCGAGCAAGCCTCCATCTTCGGGGCTAGAACAGAGCGCTTCAGAGCTTAATACGATGGCCACAAAGCTTGTGAATCCTCGCGTGACTTGGTCTCTGCACTCGAGTCCAAGTGTGAGTTACTCTAGCATCAGGTGAGGCCGCCTCATGCCGGAAAGGACTGAGTATTTTTCCTTGGGCAAAGAGTGGGGGTCGTTCTTCTGCTAGTAAGCATGCGTCCCTCTGTCTCAAGCCAGGCCTTATTTTTCCTATTTGTCCGATCCTTAAGAGAACCCCTTAGAGAATAGGGCTAGTTGAATTCACTAGCGAGCAGTGTCTCGGAAGGGATGCGTTGCAATCGGCCAGACCCATCTAGAAAAGCAGGAAGAAAACAGCCAATATCAATAAAGGCTATGCTAGCACCACGCCAGAAAACAAAAAGATCCAATCAAAGCCAGCAAGCCTACAACGTTGGAAGGCCCAAGGCTTTAAGGCAAACAGACTAGGTGCTATTCAAGAGAGGGAGAGATAGCAGGGGAAAGCGGCCTTCTTTACCGGATTGGCCTCCCGTATGCAAATGGCAGGCTAAAGGAAAAACAGAATAGAAATCTAGAAGCAGGAGCCTCATAGAGACAAGAGCACTTCTTGCTTTTTTGCTCTTCAGCCTAAAATCTCCGACCTCTGGCCAAAAAAAAAAAAAAAAAAAAAAGGCAGCAAAAAGCTGGCCTGGTCAACCAATCATAAGCAGACAGACCCAAATTATGGGAGTTTCTTAAACGGGATATACCGCTCAAACGCAGTTACCTTAACCTGACTTAACATGACAGCCGACAAAAGCGTGGGAGGGGAGTGAGCCTAAGACAAGGGCGTGTTGATTTCTAGCCTCTTCATCCATTGTCTCCTTTTATCGGCTTTCCTTTTCGCAGAGCCGCAACAAACCACGTCCAAGCGCTTATACGACACACCACTTGGGAAACCTGAGGTGGGGGTCATGGTCTTGCTTTTGCACCACGCTTGTGATAGAGATGGCATAGGAGCTGGCGTGGGATGGGCAGGAAGTCGAGATAACGGAAGGTCCAAAACAGGGTCTTGCTAGATATGAGAGCAAGACACAATCCTCTCCTGCCTCTACTTCTTGCCATGCTCACATATATTTTGTGGGTCTCTTCCTGACCGCCTTTACATTGAGCGTTGAGCGGAAAACAAGTCCCCGGCTAGCCCCAATCAGGCAGCAAGATATCTTTTTCAGCCTCATTATTCCCAACGACATCGGCCCTTGCTTTTGCTTCTCCTCGTGGGCAAGGCGAGCACTGCAGCTTGAAAAGAAGTGAGCAACAACTCGCCATGGCACTCTAGGAGAATGCGTGCTTTGAACCTCTTCTGCTTCGCTACTTTGGCTTTCGGCCGCATGCTTATTTTTGGAAGTTCTCGTGCTGCATCATGCTGTGCATGCGACAGAACAAAATGAGGCTCTGCTTTGAACGATCTTGGTGTTACTGACCCGCTTTAGAGCGTCTTCGCTTTTGCCACAAGGTGTCGAAAATACACCGCCATGGCTAAATCAAATCAGGGACATGCTGTCTCCTATAGCCGTTGTTAAGGTTGTTATTTGTGTTTGTTTGCTCAAGTTTATCTACATTGGCGCCTAGACCAAGCTCTGAACTAATAAGGATTGTATTATATCAAGAAGCTCTCTAAGATAGCTAGCTTTTAGCTATCTCCTACATGGCTACCGTTGGGCCTCACTGAAAAGCTCTAACGTGTCCAGCCCCCCTTCCTGTGACTTATTATCCTGCGCCATCTTAGTTGAGCTTCGCTTACCACTTCCTTCCGCCGACTTTTCAAGCCCCCAGTCAACTTCGTCTCCCACTACAGCCAATCAGCTTCTCAGTCCTCAGCTTCTCTTCTGCACTGGCATATTGCCTCATATAGACGAAAGCAGTCCTTTCAATAGCACGGATCGGATTTGCTTCAGTCTGTTGGTGGTTCTCGCTCCGCCCTAGCTACATACACCTTTACGAATCTCCAAGGCACTATGAATAGAATAGCGGAATCGAAAACACGTACCTGCTACTAACACCCCTTCCCTTCCTCTTCTCAGCTCGCCTCACTTCACCCCCTCTTTGAATCTGGCCACTATGTAGGTCCTTAGACAAACACCCTGTGTTTTTAACTATTCGGACCTTTTCCACCGGCTTCGTTCCCCCCTTCTTCTTTCCTCTTGTCTTGACTTGATGTTCAATCCAAGCACATCCGTTTGATGGCCAAGACGTTACTTGCATGATACGCAAGAGATTCTCTCATTCTCCCACGAACCATCTTTCGCCGATGCTAGCGTTGCCCACCTTCGTCTTTATCTTTATCTTGGTGGTCATATACATGCATAGGAATGTGACGCCAGGGTCCAGAACCTTGACTTGCATGATCGCTATGCTTGGCTTATATGGACTAACAAGACGCAAGGCGCATCAATTAAAATATGGTAAGGAATGGGGGTACTTGTCCTAGATCTTAATGGAGTGGCCTATCAAGGACTCAGGGCTCCCCATCCCCCCACGTGCACAATACCAACGCGTCCAAAATTATTAGACAAACAATCAGGTGTCTGTATTCCCACATCACTCGTTATAATTTGCTCGGAACAAGCCGAGCATACTTCCATTCTTTACCTACCAACGACAGCCCCCACGCTCATTCACTGTCCAGTGCCCACGGCTGCAACTCATATATCCATGTCTCATGAATATAGCACAATTTCCACTTTGCCCAACTCCTCATTCCATTCTTGTGTTAGGCCGATATGTCTACAGCCACTAGCCGCTCAACAAGGTCTAGAGCCTTAGCCTCAAGTATGCGAATATTATAGTTCTAGCGGCCGGTAGTGTTGGTATTATGCTTGTGAAAACACACGCTACTGTCGGATAGTATTAAAGCTATGGCCAATCTTGCCCCAAACACTCTAGCAGCGTAAGTAAATAAAAGAAAGCCAGGAAAGAAGGGGGGGGGGGGGGGTAAGATAGTAGTAGAAGAAGATAGACATAAACGCAGAGAAACAAGAGGACGCTGTGACAATTCTTTTGCCTGCCTTCAAACAAGCTAATACGAATGCACCGCTTCAGTGTATATAAAACACATGCGTACTCAAAAACCGCTTAATGTCCAGGGCTTGGCTATCAGCTATGGCACTGGCGCTGAAAATTGGCCGTCCAAAACCTTCCAGTGTGCCTTTGTTATTCAAGAAATCTTTGCCCCCACGGTCAGCTACTGTTGAACCATAGGAGAGGAGTCTGACGAGGGTCGCATCCAGGTCTTGATGATGCCCGCCTTGCTGCTCGTGAGAATTGCCTTTTCTGTGAAAACAAGTCCTGAGAGAACCTCGCTGTCTGCTTCATGTGACTGGGTTAACGGAAAAGACTGTTAGCATAAAGGCACTACTATTATCACTTCCTCTCTTTATCTTGTTACTCACGCAAACAGGAATCAGCTGTGGCATATTGTTGCGGTATGCCGGTCCATGCTCATATGTGCCATTTTCGTGCTCGATATCCAGCGATTTAGCTTGCGGGTTTGTTGGTGGCGGCACTTTGGATGCAACAGATCCGCGGTGGGCCATGGATGCCTTTGGCCGAGCCACCATACCGGCATTAAAATCCCAAAGACACAAGCGACAGTCCTGGCCAATGCTGCCAAAACGGTAGTTGCGATCATCGCATCTCCATTGGTCAAATGCCACAGCTGAAGGCCAGGATTTGTGGCCCTTGCACCAGGCAACGGCACACCTATCAGCGACAGACCAAATAGTTATCAAGTCATCTTCGCTGCCGGTGACAATATACTTGCCATCTGGAGACCAACAGATGCAGGTAAAGCGCCCAAAATAGGCATCAAACATGTCTTCTTGTCTACGTTTGAAATGTCTGTTAGCAGATGTAGCATAGACTACTAATGAGCCTTTGGCTATTTACCTTTCTTCAAGATAATCAACCAGTCTATACGCGATATTGCTCGACACAATAGTCAGATAGCGGTTGTCGGGAGAAAATGCAATTTCCTTGATAGCAGTATTGTATAGACGCCACCACGAGACAGGGTTTGTTTTCTGATTCTTTGACTTGACCGACTTCTCGATCTTAAAGCGGGATCGCTTTTGGCCGATATCTTGTCCAACAATAGTAGGCTCTTCGTCAGTATTGAGGGGAGCATCCTCCTTTTCCTTGTCGTACACAATTAAGGATCCGTCAGTATGGCCAGCAAGAAATAGGTTCTCTGAACCAGGAATCCACTTGATACATTCAACCGGATGGTTGTTGATGATTCCCTGCAGCTAAATGTTAGGCTAAAAACTTGCAACATCAAGTGGCATGGCTATTTGTAGCTGCGCCAGAATTACAACCTACATTTTTATTAATGCGGCTGTACCGTTGGCTGAACGGCTCCCACCAGATTATTTCACCCGTGTTGAACCCCATGATCACATCAATATGATTAGGGCTTTTAGTAACTTGGTTGACATCATGGCAAAGGCAATGGCCTTTGGTGAACAAAATCTTGGTTAGATAGTCAGCTTTGGTAGGTGAGGAAAGGTCAAGCCACTGAACAGATCGGTTGCAGTTCACAAAGGCATATATGCCGTCTGGCGCATGCTCTGCAACTTTCTTGGCAAGAAGATCGTGGACAATAGCGCGCGAAATAAAAGACGAGTTACTCTTAGTCAGGTTGCTCTTTGGTTTCTTGCGCTTATTGTCCTTGGGGTTTATGGGAGGTAACAGAAGCGAGTTGCCCTCACCAAAGGCGGGCGCTACCGAGGAGACGTCATCGCTCACCGAGTTAGCTCTGCCGTCATCGCTGCTCAAGGCTCCTGCGATGTCATGCGATGGCCTAGTCTCGACAACGGATGGGTCTTGAGTGCTAGCCGACTGGCGACCAAGCGAAGATGTGGTAGCCGAAGAACCTCTGTAGAAGCCCAGAGAGTTCGTGTTGTCATCAAATCTAACCAGAGATATTTTGGTACCTGCCGTTTGGACTTGCTTGGTCGTTGCAAGTGGGTTTGGATTGGGAGGGGCTGATTCACTAGGGTGGGGAGGCGGTACAGCTAATCGAAGTTCCTCACTTTGAACATAAGTGCCTAGAGTTTGGGTTGGTGTTAGAATGAAGCGACTAAGCGCACTGCAGTCGGTGTAGCTACAACTAACCTTCTCCGACAAGAAACTGGCATTTGTCTCCAGTAGGCGTGGACAATTGATTATTGGTCTCGACAATAGGTGGAGGAGGACCGCCATATGCCCCGGTGCCGTATTTGGGGGGAGGGGGGAGAACACTACGGGAATACGGATCAGCTTCTATCCAATAGTTTCGCATCATTCCCCAGTTTTCCATTGCAAGTGAGTGTGTGAGCAAAGAAAAGAAACCAAAATGGTTCAAGATGAAAAAATAGAGGCTGTGTAGATATCCAACACTTCTTTCGTAGCTTCAAGCGACTGAGTCTACTACTCCTTGTGTTTGTGATAATACCCTCAGCTCTGTTTGTCCCGTGACAGTGATTAGCCCAGCAGTGGGTTAAAATACGACACACAAGCGAGCTCAGCCGTACGTCAGCTGCAAGATATCAGAAATCATGCGATTAGGTTCTGAGGGAGCACGCATTCATTGGGGTACAAAGCTCCAGCCAATGATAGGGTAACAAGCAGGAGGCCAGGCTTGACAATGGTCTTTGACAGAAATGAAACACCAAGACGACAAAATAATCCAAGAGAAGAAACTAATGATTATTTGCGCGTGTGTCGAAAAAAAAAGGATAGAACTTACAACATGTTGTAACGATGTTAAAGGGTAGTAATCAAAGATTTTATCTAAAGAACGTGTGTTAAGGTTGCCTAGGTGTGAAAGGAGAGGTAGATTGACACTGGGACAATATATACATATATATACTAGTAGTCGAAAGCGACCTCCACTGGGGCAATGAGGCAATTCACGCGGTTCCAACGTCTTCGGCGAGCTAAATCTGGCTTCACGGCATCGCAAAACGTAAACGTCCAAGGTGTGTCAAACGGCCAAATAGTAACGCACTTTGGATATGACGAAAGCAGAGGCCACAGTAAGGGTTAACGATGAAATCAGGTGATTTGGTTGATTATTGATAATGACTCTGAACTGAAAGCCAGATCTCGAAACTGTGACAAGGACACAAGATATACAGACAAGCTTTTTACGAAGATGAGAGGGAGGGGGAAAATCTTCTCATAAAGCAATGAGGGGAACATCCTGCGATTCCATCAAGTTCTAGAGGCTATATTTTGACGTGGCAGCTACCTAAGTCGTAGCTTGCTCGTATCCAGAAATACAATAACAGCCTTGATGTTGAGGCTATGAATGTGGACTAGGAACTTCCTGACTCGCTTCGTAAAGAATTTATTTGAAGCAAAGGCGTAAAGTAGCTGTAGCTATGGAAGTATCACGGGATTCTTCAACATACGTCAGTTCGTGCTGGCTACTCAGGGCAGCAAACGCAATAATATCAAATTGGAGTAGGCAAATCCCATGAAATATCCTGTCTAACCCTAAGACCAAATACAGTAGCATTAGCTTAGTCAGCAACATGACCAGCTAATGCACTAATCCTTCACATTCTCTTCATCACCAATTGGCTCTGTAGCTTACAAGCTCTGTGCTCGATCTACCAGGCTTCTGGCTCTGCTCCCTGAATATCTTCTCTGTGTCTCTTCTTTGTTTTCCCTCCTGACTGTATACCTACAAGACTTTCTATTCGACGTATGCTTACTACTATTGACATGGCCTAACCGGTTTTCATTCCAGCACAACCACTCATCTGATAAGTGCCGACTAAGATCAACTAACTGCCTTTTACTATGGCTGCAGGTAAGCACACCTGGATGTTTGTTCTGTGTAGCTTTAGCTTAGCCATGCCACTCTCTTCTCTTCCTCCCACTTGGCCCTTTCTGACAGCTGTCTCTGGCGTATAGTGCGCATTTGCGTGTGTGGCGACGAAGGCACTGGAAAATCCAGTCTCATTGCTTCTCTTGTCAAGGATGTTTTCGTGTCCAACAAAATCCAGCCGGTTCTACCGATAATTACTTTGCCGCCGAATATTGGGACCCCGGAAAAGGTTACCACTACTATCGTTGATACTTCTGCCCGCCCACAAGACCGCACGACCCTTCGCAAAGAGATTCGTAAGAGCAATGTCATCCTGCTCATATATTCAGACCATTACAGTTATGAGCGTGTAGCGCTGTTCTGGATGCCCTACTTCCGCTCTCTGGGGGTCAATGTTCCAGTGGTGCTTTGTGCAAATAAGTCAGACCAATCGTTGTCCACCAACGGACAACAGGTCGTGGAAGATGAGATGCTTCCGGTCATGACCGAATTTCGTGAGATCGACTCATGCATCCGAACCAGCGCAAAGGAACATCACAATGTAAACGAGGTCTTTTTCTTGTGCCAAAAAGCTGTCACACATCCGATTGCGCCCTTGTTTGACTACAAAGAGGGTGAATTGAAGCCAACCTGTGCCAGTGCCTTGACTCGAATTTTCTATCTTTGCGACAGAGATCAGGATGGATACCTTAACGATACCGAGATGCACCATCTGCAGGAGAAATGCTTTGAAAAGGAGTTATCGCATGATGACCTACTAAACATCAAGTTGACAGTGAGCAAGCTGGTGCCCGAAGCTGACTTGGAAAAAGGCATTGATTTGCGTGGGTGGTTGCAATTGAATAAGATGTATGCTGAAAAGGGCCGACACGAAACCATCTGGATCATCCTTCGCAATTATCACTACACCGACAGCCTGAGCCTTTCTGATAGCTTTATCCGGCCCAAGTTCGAGGTTCCAGAGAATTCATCCGTTGAGCTGAGTCCGTCGGGGTATAGCTTCTTTGTGGACCGTTTTCTACTCTTCGACAAGGATACAGATGGTGGCCTGAACGATGCTGAGCTAACAGCTCTGTTCACGCCAACCCCGGGTCTGCCTGAATCGTGGATTGATACTGCACTGGCATCCACTGTCCGCAATGAATCAGGTAATATCACTCTTCAGGGCTGGCTTGCTCTGTGGAGCATGACTACCTTTATTGAACCCAAGACAACCCTGGAGTATCTCGCCTACCTGGGCTACGAGCCGGCAGACCCAAAGGACCCTATCACAACAGCCCTCAAAATTACCAAGGCGCGCAAACGACGGCGGCGGCCAGGGCGGGTAGAGCGCAATGTAGTAATGTGCTATGTGCTGGGTGCACCTGGCTCTGGCAAGTCGTCTCTCCTGGATGCATTTCTGAGTAGACCACACGACGAGCTCTACCACCCTACAATAAAGCCGCGACGTGCCGTCAATAGCGTAGAACTTCATGGCGGCAAGCAGTGCTATTTAATTCTAGAAGAGCTGGGAGAGCTCGAGCCTGCAATTCTCGAAAATCAGGCTAAGCTCGACGCTTGCGATTTAATCTGCTATGCCTACGACTCCTCCGATCCTAACTCCTTTGCGCACATTGTTGACCTCCGTGTAAAGTACCCGCAACTGGATGAACTACCGGCCGTTTACTCTGCACTCAAAGCCGACAAGGATAAGACAACACAGCGCTCGGAGCTGCAGCCAGACGAGTACACGGCTAGTCTCGACATGAGCGCACCGCTACATGTTAGCGTGACATGGAACAATATCAACGAGCTGTTTGTGGCGTTAGCTGAGACGGCAACGAACCCTAGTTCAGGCTTCCCTAAGAGCGAGGAACCACCGCCTGATTTGAGTAGCCTGTATCTGGCGCTGGGCGCAACGGCGTGTGCAGCGGTGGCTGCGGCGATTATTTGGAAACGCTCAACGAATCCTATTTGAATAGCAGGGAATTCTTTCCCAGGCCCTTAGTCTGCTCTTTTTTTTGGATTTGCTTTTCTTATTTTCGTGTACATGAATCATTGGCTGGCCTCTTTTCACCTCTTGCATATTCTGGACCCTCACGATATGATACCCGCTGCCTTTTTCTTGTGCCTTTATTTTCTTTTTGCGATATCCTATGCTGTAACGTCTCTTTTTTTGCATTATTATACCCTTCTTGATGTAGCATATGGGTGTCTATTGATGAGAGGGACTAAGGAGAATCATAGTACAACGCGTGGGCGGATTTATATTAACATGAAGATATATGAGATGAACAACAGGGACTTTCTGACAAGGGGTAGATGAAAGAAGTAATACAGGCCTCGACGGCTGGCTCTTAGACTTTGTAGAAGCAGAAGGCGAGATACACCCGTGAGGCCTCGATCTCATCTGGCGACATCTGAAGCTCTCCGCTTCCCCGATTGCGGACGCCCATGCGCTCACTTAGCGGCCCAAGAATGTTATCGTCCTTCTCAGCGTCCCACACATCCTCAAAGGTCTTGTGGTATTGCAACTCGAGGTTGTAGTCCTCGGCTAACGCACGGAAGGCTTCCCACGGCACAACGTACTCAGGCACCTCCTCGACGGCTTCGTCAAGGAAGAAGTTGTATTTCCACCCAAAGGCCGGGCGGAAGATGCCATCTTCAGGAGTCTTTGATGCGAAGCGGATACGGTAGATTGAGTTGCCCCATTCTGCTGTTTTCTCCTCTGCTACTTCGCCATCTTCACCGGCCTCACCCTCTGCTACTTCGCCATCTTCACCGGCCTCACCCTCTTCGACTTGGCCTTCATCTGACACTGGAGATTCCCCCCTGTCTTGCTTGCTTTCTGCAGATTTCGCGGAAGACTTGTCATTGAATTTCCGTACACGATCACTCAGCACGTCGGAGTTAGGGATGCACCCGAGAAATCGACCTCCCTTCTTGAGTGCCCCGGCTACATTCTGGAGCATCTGGCGAGCTTTTGCTTCGGATTCGAAGGCATAGTGCATGCAAAACATCATACTAACGACATCAAAGCCACGTTGTGAGCCGGGTGGCTGATTGAAGCCGACCTGGCGAACCACCTCAATGTCTTCTAATGACTCGCCGAAGCAATCCTTGACCATAAAGCGGCCATCGAACTGGCGCCCACGCCGACCTCGGCTCTGCATATCACGCAGACGATCACGTGCCTGACTGATACTCACATCAGCAGGATCAAGGCCTACATAGAGATCTAGCGGCTGAGGTGCCTGCTGCCACTTGCCTAGATCACCGCCCTTGCCACAGCCAATGTCTAAAACTAGAAGCGGGTCGCCACGGCTGCCAGGTCGCCAGTCTTCGTTGGGCGAGAACTTCTGGATGATGCAGCTCTTCACCCAGTTGTTGAAGGAGCGCAGACCCTTGATTTTGGAGTCTGTTTTGCGCCAGTCCCGACCACGCTCAGGCACGCTGTTGTAGTGTTGGCGCACAACATCATTGATACCAGCGCGGTTTTGTGCGTGATGGTATTCGTTCTCTGTTTGCGTGCGTTCGCGTTCGCGCTCGCGTTCGCGTTCTAATTGGCGCTGACGGATTGCATCACGATCCGCTTGCGTCATACGCGACCGGGTCTGTGGGCGTTTCTGTTTTCGCGGCTGCTCCGATGGCGAGATGGCGCGTTTTTTGGCGGGGTGGAGAGCCCGGGCATTGTATGGTTGGGGCAGGTCGTCGTTGGCATCGCCAGTGTCAGACGCAGGAGACCTGGGACGCTTGCGCTGGGGTGCTCTAGGACTGGAATTTCGTGGCGAGCCCATTGTGGGTGGGAAAGAGATTGAGTAGGCTAGCAAGGAGAAAGAAAGAGAAGTAAAAAAAGATTGTGCAAGGCTGAGAAAGATTTTCAAAGGGTAAGCGTCTATTCCGGCAAGCACATTGTTGAACAGCAATATCCTGTTTTGATCGCAAGAGGGTGGTGGGTGAATTTTGACAAAGACAGAGCAGAGCGGTGAAGGGAGGAAAGCCAGCAATTAAAGGAGGAAGAGGAAGCAAATGGCAAAAAAAATAGGAAAAAAAATGAAGAACAATGGTGCTATCCTATATCATCATGAGCCGATTAAACATAATTGGCCCAAAGCGAACAAATAGAGACAGGAAGATAATCAAGCAAACCTGTAACAGCGTTTGTAGTTAGAGGCCAACTCTATTGTGGATTCATCATCACAGTACAAAGCCTGGGAGGGAGCCATGCTTTTAGTCTCTTTTTGGCTGTTTTGTTTGTTTTGCGTGTGCTGACTGCAGCCTTGTCGTGCACGAGCCACTATAGCTCCCAGCAAGGGAAGGAACCTGGCTTTGAGCAGCCCATGTGAAGGTAACAAACGGGCTTCAGATTAGCTTGACTTGTACATAAATAATTCTTTCCTCCTCAACCGAATTGCCCAATCAACCCTTGTGGCAGCCTTCATCTCTGTTCTTTGTCCTGTCTTTTTTTTTCTTACATTCTCTGTATTATCACGAGAAACCCCCGATTCGATATCCGCTTACTAAGCTTTGCTTGGTTCCTTCCACATATCAGCTTCGACCCAGCTTGCCTCCCACCTCGATAATCACTACCACCACCACTACCACTATCCCTATCACTACTATTATACTCTTGCCATCATGAGCTCCGAGGCTCAGTACGCCCAATGGCCACAGCTCGCCCTTAGCCAGCACATCTTTAATCTCACCAACTCCTATGCCTCCCGTACCACTCAACAGGCCTCGGCCAAAGCCGTCCAAGATGCCATTGCCGAGCACAAAATGGCACCTCTCTACCGCTATCTGGCACATCCCACTGAGGGTGCCTTGCATGCTGCAGCTGATGAGTCTGTGGTAGGCTCATCTTTGTCCGGGAAGCCGTCGCTTACACGCAAGTCCAGCCTGCTTGGAATGATTGCTGGCAAGAGCTCTACAGCCTCTGCCTACCTGCCCTGGGATGAGTCTCTATATGCCAAGCTCAAGAGCGAGAACGATGCCGAGCTTGAGGGCTATAAGAATGAGGAAGAGGAGGCCGTTGAAAAGGCAGGCGATATCGAGATTGTGGCTGCCCGTGGTAAGCGTGCAGAGTTCTGGGCCCGTGTGGGTGATAAGGTAATCAGGAAAAGAGTCCCTCTTACACATAACATTACATAAAAGTGATCAACTTTAAGCTAACCAATGGGCTTTATCTATTTTAGGACCGCGCCATTGCTGCCTACGAAGAAGTTATCGAAAAGACGGGAATGCTCGGTACTAAGATCGACATTGTTCTAGCTATAATACGTATGGGTCTTTTCTTTGGTGACAAGGCTTTAGTGAAAAAGCATGTCAGCCGTGCAAAGACTCTTGTTGAGTCCGGCGGTGACTGGGACCGCCGTAATCGCCTCAAGGCCTATGAGGGTGTGCATTTGCTGACCGTGCGGTCCCACAACCTAGCAGCACCCTACCTGCTAGACAGCTTGGAGACCTTCACCAGCTACGAGCTTTGCTCCTACAGCTCGCTAGTCACCTACTCAGTGCTTGCTGGCGCCGTGTCCCTTAAGCGTGTTGATTTCAAGTCTAAGGTTGTCGATGCGCCCCAGGTCAAGGCTGTCATGGGCGACGGCGAGGACCGACTTATGGCTCTGTCTCTTGACGAGAAGGCACCGGTTACTGGCACGGATGTCCCTGCATCTAAGCGGGGTGTGGTCAACTTGGCGACTCTAAACAGTGGTGAGGAGATCGAGACTGAAACCACAACTGACTTCTCGGCTCTGGCCACCCTTGTCAGTGCCCTGTATACAGGCAACTACAAGGCCTTCTTCCAGTCCCTAGCACAGGTTGAGGAGCAGTTCCTCAATCAGGACCGTTACCTGCTGGAGCACAAGAACTGGTTTATCCGTGAGATGCGTCTCCGCGCATACCAGCAGCTATTGCAGAGCTATCGCGTGGTTGGTCTGGAGACCATGGCCCACGATTTTGGTGTTACAGTTGAGTTCTTGGATCGGTAAGGACAACACCTAACTATATTTTTCTCTCTTGTTGACTTTTTTGCTAACCCTTCTATTTCCCAAATAGTGATCTCGCCAAGTTCATCGCCGCCGGACGCATCCCGTGCACCATTGACCGTGTTAACGGCAAGGGTGTCATCGAGACAAACCGCCCCGATACGAAGAACAAGCAATACCAAGACGTAGTGCGCCAGGGTGACCACCTGATTACCAAGCTGCAGAAGTACGGCCAGGCCGTGAGACTAAGAGGCTCTGAGCGGGCATAGATGAACGAAAGGGATGAGAAAGGTGGAAGATGAAGGTATTATTGTTTCTGCACGCAGACGTAGCACATCACATGAATTCGCACAGATTTACTTGACCTTAGCTTAGTGCACCTCTTTGGCCTAATTATATGAGTAATGTGAAAAAAGTTTTTGACGGAGGCAGCTAGCTACTGGTGTGGCATGTATTAATGTTGTAGCTCAACCCGTGTACATGGGATTTTTCTTTACTTCTTATATCCATTCACCTGCCACAGCATCTTCTCCTTTTTGCCGCGCCGCTTTTCTTTACCGGAACTCATCCATGAACTCCTTGTGGAATTTGACGATTCTACTCACCCACTCTGTGCCAGGGGCCAGGAAGGTAGTGCGGAAGTGGAAAGTGTTGGGCTTCTGGCCAAAGCCGGAGCCAGCCACGACACAAATACCGGTGCTATCCAGCAAGCGCATAGCGTAGAACTCGTCAGGCTGGCGGCCCTCTTTGGCAGCGGCATCGATGGCCTTCTGGGGGATGGTAATGGTGGGGAACAAGTACATGGAGCCCTGAGGTTCGCCGCACTCAACACCCTCCATCTGCGAAAAGGCTGCGTGCAAGGCCGTTGCGCGCTCGCGAAGGCCGTGGAAAATAGAGTCGTACTCCTTTTTGTACAGAGCATATGACGGGTCACCCTGGCGGGGCGGGTTGACCATGAGCTCGACGATGCACTGGCCAATGACCGGTGCGCACAGCATGATGGACACGAACTTGTAGATCTCGGCCTCAACATCAGCGTTGAAGCCAACCAACTCAAAGTATCCACCACGGTGGCCGCACTCGCCAACCATGCCCTTGGAGATGGAATGAAGCGAAGCCAGCTCAACATGATCGTAGTGGCCGGGCTTCTCAACCTTCATCTGGCTGAGGACCTGCTTGAAGCTCTGGAACTTGCCGATAAATACATTGGTCTGATATACCTCGTCGGCAATGATGACCAGGCGCTCCTGTGCGGCAAAGTCGATAACGTTGCGGATGTCCTCAGCCGAGAGCGACGCACCCGTTGGGTTTCCGGGGTTGATGACCACGATAGCCCGAGTATCGATGCCCTCAGCAATGGATTTACTGTAGGCCTCCTTGATGACGGCCAAATCAGTACCCCATGCCTTCTGCTCATCTAGGAGATAAGGCACGCACTTGCCATTGAGCACAGACAGCGAAGCCGTGTACAGCGGGTACTGCGGGATGGGCACCAGGACACCCGACTTTTCGGAAGCGCAAATGATGTTCAGTAGTGTGTTGACACCAGAAGAAGCTCCAGCAGACATGTAAATATGGCTGGGATCGGCGGGGAATCCATCACGCTCTGCGATAACAGCCTAGTTAGTAACACAAGCAATCCAAGGTCGGGGGCTCTTATAGGCGCGGATGCAATCAACGGACAGCATAAGACTCACCCTCTAGGAAACGGGCAACACTCTCTCTGATGGCCGGAGCTCCGGTACTCGCACTGTAAGCACCAACGCTCTGCACGGTCTTGAGAAGGTGCTTAGCACGGGCAATGACGTCAGTCTGGTAGCCCAGGTTGTTCAGCAGAACATCCTCGTGGTTAAGCAACTGCGGGTTCTCCAGCAAGCTAGCCACCTGGCGAAAGAAGGTAATGGGCTTTTGGTCGAGCTGCTGGGGGTTGCCGATGTTGGCAGAAATAATCTGATCGAAGGGCAGACTGGCAGCCTCGCCATCAGCCAGCTTCTGGCGGTAGACCTCCGACTTGACAGCCAGCTCGCCTCTCACAGCATACTGTGCGGCGACAATTCTCTGATTGATGTTATCAATTGTGAGTCTGGGGCTTTTGGTAGCCATTGTTCTGGAGAAGGACCGGAAGGGGAGATCTAGAGAATGGGGTAGTAACAAGAGCGTAAGTTAGAGTTTAGAAAAAGACGAAGACAAAAAGAGAGAAGGGAGAGGCTCGGGCGGAAAGGGAAGCGGATTATCAGGAAATAAATAGGAAAGGAAGGCAAGAGCAAGAAAAAAAAGCGGGCTGCCGGCTAAGACTCAGGATGGCTCAAGATTTATATGCGCACAGCTCTCCTTATACCACATCAAAGGGTTGGTGTGGATATAAGACTGGATGCAGGAGAAATCCCTATGAGCCAAAGAGAGGGGAAGGAAACTAACAGCAACAGCCAATGATGATTGGTGCAACAGCTGCAAGCAAGCCAAAGAAGTGGAAAGTGGAAAGAGCCCGCCAGTGGGTTAGAGACAGGCCCAGAAGAGGCCAAGAGTGAAGCAGCAGCCCAATGTAGCACGAGGGGGGGGGGTTGGTTTTCTCTGAGAACAAAGCAAGTGCCATGTGACTCTGAGCTCTTTCCTTTTTGTTCATCGAGTGCCGCCGATCCAAGCCAAAGTAGCCACCGTGTGGGTTGATTCTTATTCCAATTAAGGAGAAGAGAATGGGCAGGAGCGGTGCCGCTCCGTTTTCCTATGTCTGTAGATTACATTCATAGCTGTATAGGGCTAGGCTTGTCAAGGACCAGGCCAGGCAAGAGTTATCCAAGAATAGCGATGGAACGGGGGGGGCCTAAATGGGAAGCCAATCTAGACTGGAGCTTAGTTTAAGTTTGAGCTTGGGGTAGGGCTGGGGCTGGGGCTGGGGCTGAGACTGGGACTGGGACTGGAGTTATTCCGATCTGTGCAAGTATCGCGCTTGCCTTGCTTGCACAGTCAATAGTCTGGAGTAGCCGATAGAGTGTAAGCCCAAGCTGCTCGAGTTATATTTCGCGGCTCCATTAACCAGGACAGTACAGTGGAATCTCGAGCTTCAAAGCGTATCACCTAGGATCAGGTGTACGGCTCTTTCTTCAAAGCTCCAAAAAATTCCACCTCCCCCGCACTTTTGCCATGCCGAGGTGGCTCCTTGCTCCTTGCCAATAAGCCAAGCTACTGACTGCCAATGCCCCTCTCTGTGACTGGAGCTGCAAGAGCTGCAACTTGGGCGTTTTGGCAGCCAACGCTTGTTAAGCTTGTCTGGGGTTTATGCCGGGGTGATCTGATTTTTTGTCCATCTTGCTCTTCTACCCCAAGTACCTGGCTGTGCCAAACTGCAGAGTAGCTTGAAGGTTGGAATGGTTTTCGAATGTGCTGTACTTCCAGTACTAAGCCAACTTAAGCCTAGTCCTCATGCAGCTGATAATCCTGACACCGACTTCGGCGTTGTATCCGCTTGAGAAGGAGAGTCACAGAAGAAGAAAGGTATTGTAGGGGTGGCAATATGCCAAGATTGATGGTGGGCTAGACCGTAGGTAAGACCAAATTGGAAAAAAAAAAAAAGAAATGAGGGGCAAGTCGCAAGGGTTTGTTGGCCAAGTAGATGCCCCCTCCTTGAGCAAGAATCTCTTTAGGGTTTGAACTTCTCGGTGCTGAAAGTCAGCCAAGAGGTGACTCTGGATAGCGAGGTCGTTGCAGTTTCCTATCCTGTTTCTTCAGCTGACCCCTAGAAGCCCAGAAAAGTCCGAAAAAGGCAACAATTCAGGGCAACAACAGTATAAACACTGGGGAACAAAAACGAGGGGTCCTGTTTTACGTACAGTTTTTAGTCAGGGCAGTAGCAAGCCTGGCGGTCGATTGCCGACTCGCGGCAACAGAAAAGCTCATTGTTGAAGAAGATGGAGGGTGATACTGAGGGAGGAAGAAGAGAGAAAAAGTGAAAAAGCTAAAAGAAAGAATGCAAACCCTGAGGGCGGAGGTCAATATGGAAAAGGTAATATCGGCAAAACTAGCAACCAAATCAAAAGAAGGGAAAGAAAAGAAAAGAGATCGAAGACGACGGCAATGACAAAGAGACAAAATTAGCACGGAGAAGAAGAAGGAGAAAAAAAAACTCGGCGGCTGGCTTTGCCCTTGGAGGAGATAGCGGAACGGGGGACCAAAGATAGTCAGGCCTTTCTTCTAGCTCTGATAGTTCATTAGCAGGCTTTTCTTTTCTCCCTGTGTGGAATTCTCAGTGCAAGACCAGGTTTAGACTTAGTGTCTCCGTCGGACTCTTTCCTTGTCTTGTTGTGATAAGACCTTGGAAAATAGGGTAGAGAAAAACTCTGTTCCCCTGCTTCTTTGCTGCAATTTGTGCGGACTTTGCTTCCCGTCCTTTGTCTTATGCTAATCTTCTAGCAATCAAGAAGTGAACATCACTTTACTTCATTTTTTATTCGCATAGTCCAGGGGCTGCATAGCGAAAGGAAGCTACAAGCCAAGTTATCTAGCCAAGCCTTCCTCTGTCATTAGCAATTGATCTCAAGCCGTCTGTCCTAGGTCTGAAATGGGTTCAGTTTTTGTCTGGATTCTTTTCCCCGAGTCCGAGACAAAATCTGTGCAACCACGGACCCTAATACACTTAACCCTTGATTTACCCTGGGATGGAAGCACTCACCCGAAAATCAGCCGACGCAACTTCTTCACTCCTAGAAGCTGCAAACCTTTTTACAGACCTTGATGGTTAGCCCTCTGAAGCCTTGACAAACAACCATGTGTGGACATCAAGAAGATTCTCTGTAAATCGTCAATAGCAGTACAGGCAGCAAAGATGCTACTCAGGACAGGGCTGCTCGGGCAGTTCCAAGCGGTGCCGGCCACGGTCTCCAACACATAAAGTCGACGAGCGAATTCGGTAAACAGAGAGAAAGGAGGGCCAGGAGGTCTAACAAGAGCACAGATAAGTGAACGTGGTTCAGGACATGAGCATAGGCAACGACGGCCAGCAAATCCTTGTTTGTACAAATACGGCGCCGATGCAAGCAAAACATGTGACGACTGGTCATAGGGTAACACAATTTGTTGGGTCAGTTTCAGATGTATCATCACTACAGCTTTATATCGAGGGGCAAATGAAAAGATGGCCAAATGAGCCTAATGAAGATGGCTTGGATCAAGTATAGTTGACGGAATGAACTTATGTATATCAATCATGATTCCGAATCGTCCTTGGGGACAGCCATATTCTGTTCTCTTGATGAAGGCACCTCGGAGCCCAGTCGCGGGTTTGCCTGGCACATGGCCTACTAATTACGATCGCCATCTTACTACCGCTGGCCCTTGGTGGTCCTCTTGCTCCCTCTTATTTGTTCGCGTCCTTAACACCAGCGCTTCGCTTCGCTACCGAGCTGTGCTAGAGCAACTAGTAGTCGTACACAAAACATAAACCCATAATATTACTTCTCCGCCAGCACTTTCGGGTCTTTGCTGGCCTCCAGAAGGATCCCTCTCATTCGAGTATACAATCCTTTATCCTCTCTCACCCACCTCCCTCTATTGGGGAACACTATGTTCCGTAACTCGTTGACCCATCGAATGAGTGGATGATAGTATGGCGTGAAGTTTACCTCTGCAATCTCGAAGAAATCCCCTTCGTTGACAACCATACCCATCTTGGATCTCGCTAGGTCTTCCATATCTACGAAGTTCCACCTGTCAAACCTGGGAACGACTCTGCTCTCGTTTGGCGTGTTGTAGTGGATGCATATCCAGAAGAGTACCCAAAAGAATGACTCAAGGTCGTGCATAAAGGAATGCTGCTCACCCAACAGCACCCCAATAGCCATGAAGGCTCTTGTGCCAGTCTTACCCTTAGCTCCAGAGGATCCCTCTCGTTGTTCTTTGATAGAAAGGTCCAGATCAATCAAAAATGAAGGCCAAGAGGGATTGTCTTCATCCTCATTGATCATAAGGTTGTTGATCGAGATGTCTCTGTGCAAGAAACCTGCCTTGTACAGGGACTCGTGTCCCTGGATGCAGCCCTCAAGACCTGCAAGGAGGGCAGATCGAGAGCTCGCCTTGTAAATAGACTTTCCATAATCACGAACGATGATACGACGATGTATCCGATTCGTCAGTGCCTGACTGCCGGCCTTTGTTAGAGATGTAGAACAGGATCGCTTGGTGGGAGGGAGGGGAGCGCCAGTGTGACTAGACGACCGCTTCGTACCGGCGGCGCTGATCCTGCGACCTTTTCGCGGAGCACCGGCTGTGCTGCTGCTTGGCGGCATCGGGTGTTCCGGGCGGTAATTCGAGGCTCTCGTAACGTCCAAACCGCCTCGAACGTTGCTCCGGATGTCATCGTCTGCCCCGTGAATTTGAACTGTCTCGTGGTGGTAATATCGAGCCACGTTCACGACATCGTTGGTAGTCGCCTCACATAGTAATTCACCCTCCTCGTCGCGTTCTGGGTATTGCCATGAATCCTTGATGACAAGCGGCATATCAGGGCGTCCCTCGAGATGGGCTTTCCAGCAAGTCGTCGCCCGGCCAGCTATGCAAGGCGCACGCTGCATCACCTTGTCAATGATGATACGCTCAGTGGAACCGTTCCGCTTGACCTCGATGAAGCGCTCCTTGTTTGTTGTCGTTATAATTGTTGGATCAAACCCAAGCTGCTCGTCATTCATCCAGAGAAAGCCGAGGATCGTATACACAAACCGCAGCCCATCTTCATTGAGGTCAAACTGCTCAGATGCGATGCCCCCGAGCCTGTCAAACGCCCATACCCTCATGAGAGATCCGCAGATGGTAAAGCCCAAGACGAAGCGGCGAGTATCCTGAGCAGCGAGCACTTCCCTCGCGTACCTCCCAAGATCAAGCCATGATTCTGAAGCTTTATCAGCGGATCGGTTACTCTTGAGCTCTCCTGGCACGAGGATCTGAGACCAATGGCACCTCGAGTCTTTCCTAGCTGCAGGGACATTCACGAAGCCAACATCCATCTTTCGTATCCCTATAGAACCATCAATCGGCTCGTTGGGTTTTGCTAGTGGTCGTCGTTGACGTGTCGAGGTTGGCTTGCTGCCCTCTGCAAATATCGACAGCTTTTCAGTGAAGTCTGCAAACCAGCTCAGCACATCATCCTGCTTCGCGTCTTTGGGCCATCCGCTCCAGCCTTCGTCAAAGAGTGGGTTGCTGCCTTCCTGGCACTGCTTGAAGAACGTCTCGGATGCTGTCTCCAGGCCAGCCACGTTTCCGAAGTATGTCTCGTGGAATTTGCAGAGCCCAACATAAATAGAGCCGAGCTCCTCCTTAAGCACGTCATCCACATATTTACGATGTTCGGACGAGTTCGCAAAGCTGCTGGTATTGCGCAGCCACGGAGTTTGTTTGATAGATGAGGCCACCGGTCGGGGGGGTGGGGTATGTTCAGTAACAGCTTGGTAGACTTGATCCCAGAGGAGGGTATCGTCTGTTTCGTCAGCGAGGGCTGATTTCAGGAGAGGTTTGACGCGGTCGAAGTTGAAGTCGGTAGAGGCGACCGTAAAATTTAGTCTGATGAGATCGGTTCGGAGACTATCGTGACCTGTCTTTGATGGTAGGAAGCGAATGGCAGTGAGGTTTTGTACAGCGGTAAGAAGACTGATAACGAGATCTCGGCTATCTGTATGCTAGTCAGAATAGTACACGACAGCAAAGCTGGCTGACCATACCTCGTAGGTCAAGCTGATCCAGCGCGTCCGGCGAGCACAAGATGCTCATGTCTTCACATATCGAATTGAACGAGGCGCGGAAGGCATCCAGACCTTTCCCAATGGGATGGTTCTCGATTATTTTCGACGGCGATTGATTTTCCATGGCGGATGGGATGCTTTCAAAACGGGAGAGATGGAATGGACCAAAAGAAGTCCTGTTTAGCGTTGTTTGATCTCAGTGATTCCCGTAGACGTTAAATATATTCAACTCAACTCAACTCAAGTCCTGTTTAGCCAACCAGCCACCAGGCTGAGCAGCCCCCCTTTCCTATCTTCGCTCCCCCCCCTGTTTTTTGGATTACCTAATCAATTTTTTAGTGTAGGGGCCCCATGGGGCCCAATAGGTGCAGGCAGTTACTACGTGGGCATCAGGTTTTTTCTACACAGGCATCGGGCTTATGTGGGCATCAGATTTACGCACTCTGATTGGCTATCGCTTACAGGTACAAGCCCCATAAAGGCAGTGAAGCATGTGCACTAACAGTGGGCCAAATCTCAAGGATTCTTTACAAGTAGTGACACTACAGTTGCTGTGAATTTCATCTGTGAAAATTCGGCTTCCGTCGGCAGCATTTCTTCGGCTCTGCTGCAAGCATGTGATCGCAGGGATGGGTCTGAGCGCAAATCCCCATTTCACACCTTTCCCTCGTGACTACTCTTCATACGTCACAATCGTATACTCCAACTACTAATCGTGAACTAATGGTTGGAGATTCAGTCACAAGGACAGGTATGGTTTGGAGAAGGGGTTCACTTCCAGATACTTAAGTAGCTCGTACCATCACTCGTTAGCAGATAGAACACTCAGACATTTCAGGATCAACTTTACACACGCTCCTGCACCTAAGTCTTCACTCAAGACTCAGACTACTCGCTAAGTTGGTTCTCTCATCATCTTCTGGAAGGGCCATTTCACAACCTTTGTCTCTATACTATGTATTTGAGCTGCCTTTATACTTAAATATAACCACTTGATTCTCATTCTCTAAATTCAATGCAATCTCCTTCTATATCCATTAGATACAAAGCTTGTTATTCTTCAGTATATTTATCTATCCTGCTCTAGATGTCAGCTACACCCCTTCTTCCTATTCTGAGAGGATTATCCCCTAGCTCCCAGGTGACCTCAGCCTCTATACAGCCATTCTCTTCCTTACTCTGCTGGCGGTCATGAGGTTGTTTTCCTGAGTAGGTGCAGCTACATCATAGCATTTAAGATTAATAAAATAGGATAAAGAAATCATATATCAGTTAAGTCTTCAATACATAGAGTATCCTGTCCTTTTTACATTTCTTTGTACAAGTATTAGCCATAGAATTGGCCAGGGGAGAGAGAGGTACATTGGCAGAATTCCAGAGCATAGAATGCACTAACAGACACATTTCTAGCCAATCAGAGTGCGTAGATCTGACGCCCACATAAGCCCGATGCCCGTGTAGAAAATAACCTGATGCCCACGTAGTAACTGCCACCTATGGGGCTCCTTTGGTGTATCTAAGCAGTGTTTTGAGCCCTCAGTAGCAATGTAGATTTAGCAGAGTTATGTTAAAAAATGCATACATACATGCTAGATAGAGGTAAATAATGTAGTGGAAATCATGAATTGACTGATGCCCATCTAGAAAAAACGTGATGCCCATGCAGTAACTGCCTTGCTGTGAGTCCTCAACAGCACTAACAAGCAGACTACAGATACAGCAGATGGAGGCAAACAATACAGTGGAAATTATTTATTCAGTATAGTCCAGGGGCTGCATAGCGAAGGGAAGCTACAAGCCAAGTTATCTAGCCAAGCCTTGCTCTGTCATTAGCAATTGATCTCAAGCCGTCTGTCCTAGGTCTGGAAGGGGTTCAGTTTTTGTCTGGATTCATTTCCCCGAGTGCGAGACAAAATCTGTGCAACCACGGACCCTAATACACTTAACCCTTGATTTACCCTGGGATGGAAGCACTCACCCGAAAATCAGCCGACGCAACTTCTTCACTCCTAGAAGCTGCAAACTTTTTTACAGACCTTGATGGTTAGCCCTCTGAAGCCTTGACAAACAACCATGTGTGGACATCAAGAAGATTCTCTGTAAATCGTCAATAGCAGTACAGGCAGCAAAGATGCTACTCAGGACAGGGCTGCTCGGGCAGTTCCAAGCGGTGCCGGCCACGGTCTCCAACACATAAAGTCGACGAGCGAATTCGGTAAACAGAGAGAAAGGAGGGCCAGGAGGTCTAACAAGAGCACAGATAAGTGAACGTGGTTCAGGACATGAGCATAGGCAACGACGGCCAGCAAATCCTTGTTTGTACAAATACGGCGCCGATGCAAGCAAAACATGTGACGACTGGTCATAGGGTAACACAATTTGTTGGGTCAGTTTCAGATGTATCATCACTACAGCTTTATATCGAGGGGCAAATGAAAAGATAGCCAAATGAGCCTAATGAAGATGGCTTGGATCAAGTATAGTTGACGGAATGAACTTATGTATATCAATCATGATTCCGAATCATCCTTGGGGACAGCCATATTCTGTTCTCTTGATGAAGGCACCTCGGAGCCCAGTCGCGGGTTTGCCTGGCACATGGCCTACTAATTACGATCGCCATCTTACTACCGCTGGCCCTTGGTGGTCCTCTTGCCCCCTCTTATTTGTTCGCGTCCTTAACACCAGCGCTTCGCTTCGCTACCGAGCTGTGCTAGAGCAACTAGTAGTCGTACACAAAACATAAACCCATAATATTACTTCTCCGCCAGCACTTTCGGGTCTTTGCTGGCCTCCAGAAGGATCCCTCTCATTCGAGTATACAATCCTTTATCCTCTCTCACCCACCTCCCTCTATTGGGGAACACTATGTTCCGTAACTCGTTGACCCATCGAATGAGTGGACGATAGTATGGCGTGAAGTTTACCTCTGCAATCTTGAAGAAATCCCCTTCGTCGTCAACCACACCCTTCTTGGATATCGCTAGCTCTTCCATATCTACGTAGTTCCACTTGTCAAACTTGGGAACGACTCTGCTCTCGTTTGGCGCGTTGTAGTGGATGCATATCCAGAAGAGTACCCAAAAGAATGACTCAAGGTCGTGCATAAAGGAATGCTGCTCACCCAACAGCACCCCAATAGCCATGAAGGCTCTTGTGCCAGTCTTACCCTTAGCTCCAGAGGATCCCTCTCGTTGTTCTTTGATAGAAAGGTCCAGATCAATCAAAAATGAAGGCCAAGAGGGATTGTCTTCATCCTCATTGATCATAAGGTTGTTGATCGAGATGTCTCTGTGCAAGAAACCTGCCTTGTACAGGGACTCGTGTCCCTGGATGCAGCCCTCAAGACCTGCAAGGAGGGCAGATCGAGAGCTCGCCTTGTAAATAGACTTTCCATAATCACGAACGATGATACGACGATGTATCCGATTCGTCAGTGCCTGACTGCCGGCCTTTGTTAGAGATGTAGAACAGGATCGCTTGGTGGGAGGGAGGGGAGCGCCAGTGTGACTAGACGACCGCTTCGTACCGGCGGCGCTGATCCTGCGACCTTTTCGCGGAGCACCGGCTGTGCTGCTGCTTGGCGGCATCGGGTGTTCCGGGCGGTAATTCGAGGCTCTCGTAACGTCCAAACCGCCTCGAACGTTGCTCCGGATGTCATCGTCTGCCCCGTGAATTTGAACTGTCTCGTGGTGGTAATATCGAGCCACGTTCACGACATCGTTGGTAGTCGCCTCACATAGTAATTCACCCTCCTCGTCGCGTTCTGGGTATTGCCATGAATCCTTGATGACAAGCGGCATATCAGGGCGTCCCTCGAGATGGGCTTTCCAGCAAGTCGTCGCCCGGCCAGCTATGCAAGGCGCACGCTGCATCACCTTGTCAATGATGATACGCTCAGTGGAACCGTTCCGCTTGACCTCGATGAAGCGCTCCTTGTTTGTTGTCGTTATAATTGTTGGATCAAACCCAAGCTGCTCGTCATTCATCCAGAGAAAGCCGAGGATCGTATACACAAACCGCAGCCCATCTTCATTGAGGTCAAACTGCTCAGATGCGATGCCCCCGAGCCTGTCAAACGCCCATACCCTCATGAGAGATCCGCAGATGGTAAAGCCCAAGACGAAGCGGCGAGTATCCTGAGCAGCGAGCACTTCCCTCGCGTACCTCCCAAGATCAAGCCATGATTCTGAAGCTTTATCAGCGGATCGGTTACTCTTGAGCTCTCCTGGCACGAGGATCTGAGACCAATGGCACCTCGAGTCTTTCCTAGCTGCAGGGACATTCACGAAGCCAACATCCATCTTTCGTATCCCTATAGAACCATCAATCGGCTCGTTGGGTTTTGCTAGTGGTCGTCGTTGACGTGTCGAGGTTGGCTTGCTGCCCTCTGCAAATATCGACAGCTTTTCAGTGAAGTCTGCAAACCAGCTCAGCACATCATCCTGCTTCGCGTCTTTGGGCCATCCGCTCCAGCCTTCGTCAAAGAGTGGGTTGCTGCCTTCCTGGCACTGCTTGAAGAACGTCTCGGATGCTGTCTCCAGGCCAGCCACGTTTCCGAAGTATGTCTCGTGGAATTTGCAGAGCCCAACATAAATAGAGCCGAGCTCCTCCTTAAGCACGTCATCCACATATTTACGATGTTCGGACGAGTTCGCAAAGCTGCTGGTATTGCGCAGCCACGGAGTTTGTTTGATAGATGAGGCCACCGGTCGGGGGGTGGGGTATGTTCAGTAACAGCTTGGTAGACTTGATCCCAGAGGAGGGTATCGTCTGTTTCGTCAGCGAGGGCTGATTTCAGGAGAGGTTTGACGCGGTCGAAGTTGAAGTCGGTAGAGGCGACCGTAAAATTTAGTCTGATGAGATCGGTTCGGAGACTATCGTGACCTGTCTTTGATGGTAGGAAGCGAATGGCAGTGAGGTTTTGTACAGCGGTAAGAAGACTGATAACGAGATCTCGGCTATCTGTATGCTAGTCAGAATAGTACACGACAGCAAAGCTGGCTGACCATACCTCGTAGGTCAAGCTGATCCAGCGCGTCCGGCGAGCACAAGATGCTCATGTCTTCACATATCGAATTGAACGAGGCGCGGAAGGCATCCAGACCTTTCCCAATGGGATGGTTCTCGATTATTTTCGACGGCGATTGATTTTCCATGGCGGATGGGATGCTTTCAAAACGGGAGAGATGGAATGGACCAAAAGAAGTCCTGTTTAGCGTTGTTTGATCTCAGTGATTCCCGTAGACGTTAAATATATTCAACTCAACTCAACTCAAGTCCTGTTTAGCCAACCAGCCACCAGGCTGAGCAGCCCCCCTTTCCTATCTTCGCTCCCCCCCCTGTTTTTTGGATTACCTAATCAATTTTTTAGTGTAGGGGCCCCATGGGGCCCAATAGGTGCAGGCAGTTACTACGTGGGCATCAGGTTTTTTCTACACAGGCATCGGGCTTATGTGGGCATCAGATTTACGCACTCTGATTGGCTATCGCTTACAGGTACAAGCCCCATAAAGGCAGTGAAGCATGTGCACTAACAGTGGGCCAAATCTCAAGGATTCTTTACAAGTAGTGACACTACAGTTGCTGTGAATTTCATCTGTGAAAATTCGGCTTCCGTCGGCAGCATTTCTTCGGCTCTGCTGCAAGCATGTGATCGCAGGGATGGGTCTGAGCGCAAATCCCCATTTCACACCTTTCCCTCGTGACTACTCTTCATACGTCACAATCGTATACTCCAACTACTAATCGTGAACTAATGGTTGGAGATTCAGTCACAAGGACAGGTATGGTTTGGAGAAGGGGTTCACTTCCAGATACTTAAGTAGCTCGTACCATCACTCGTTAGCAGATAGAACACTCAGACATTTCAGGATCAACTTTACACACGCTCCTGCACCTAAGTCTTCACTCAAGACTCAGACTACTCGCTAAGTTGGTTCTCTCATCATCTTCTGGAAGGGCCATTTCACAACCTTTGTCTCTATACTATGTATTTGAGCTGCCTTTATACTTAAATATAACCACTTGATTCTCATTCTCTAAATTCAATGCAATCTCCTTCTATATCCATTAGATACAAAGCTTGTTATTCTTCAGTATATTTATCTATCCTGCTCTAGATGTCAGCTACACCCCTTCTTCCTATTCTGAGAGGATTATCCCCTAGCTCCCAGGTGACCTCAGCCTCTATACAGCCATTCTCTTCCTTACTCTGCTGGCGGTCATGAGGTTGTTTTCCTGAGTAGGTGCAGCTACATCATAGCATTTAAGATTAATAAAATAGGATAAAGAAATCATATATCAGTTAAGTCTTCAATACATAGAGTATCCTGTCCTTTTTACATTTCTTTGTACAAGTATTAGCCATAGAATTGGCCAGGGGAGAGAGAGGTACATTGGCAGAATTCCAGAGCATAGAATGCACTAACAGACACATTTCTAGCCAATCAGAGTGCGTAGATCTGACGCCCACATAAGCCCGATGCCCGTGTAGAAAATAACCTGATGCCCACGTAGTAACTGCCACCTATGGGGCTCCTTTGGTGTATCTAAGCAGTGTTTTGAGCCCTCAGTAGCAATGTAGATTTAGCAGAGTTATGTTAAAAAATGCATACATACATGCTAGATAGAGGTAAATAATGTAGTGGAAATCATGAATTGACTGATGCCCATCTAGAAAAAACGTGATGCCCATGCAGTAACTGCCTTGCTGTGAGTCCTCAACAGCACTAACAAGCAGACTACAGATACAGCAGATGGAGGCAAACAATACAGTGGAAATTATTTATTCAGTATAGTCCAGGGGCTGCATAGCGAAGGGAAGCTACAAGCCAAGTTATCTAGCCAAGCCTTGCTCTGTCATTAGCAATTGATCTCAAGCCGTCTGTCCTAGGTCTGGAAGGGGTTCAGTTTTTGTCTGGATTCATTTCCCCGAGTGCGAGACAAAATCTGTGCAACCACGGACCCTAATACACTTAACCCTTGATTTACCCTGGGATGGAAGCACTCACCCGAAAATCAGCCGACGCAACTTCTTCACTCCTAGAAGCTGCAAACTTTTTTACAGACCTTGATGGTTAGCCCTCTGAAGCCTTGACAAACAACCATGTGTGGACATCAAGAAGATTCTCTGTAAATCGTCAATAGCAGTACAGGCAGCAAAGATGCTACTCAGGACAGGGCTGCTCGGGCAGTTCCAAGCGGTGCCGGCCACGGTCTCCAACACATAAAGTCGACGAGCGAATTCGGTAAACAGAGAGAAAGGAGGGCCAGGAGGTCTAACAAGAGCACAGATAAGTGAACGTGGTTCAGGACATGAGCATAGGCAACGACGGCCAGCAAATCCTTGTTTGTACAAATACGGCGCCGATGCAAGCAAAACATGTGACGACTGGTCATAGGGTAACACAATTTGTTGGGTCAGTTTCAGATGTATCATCACTACAGCTTTATATCGAGGGGCAAATGAAAAGATAGCCAAATGAGCCTAATGAAGATGGCTTGGATCAAGTATAGTTGACGGAATGAACTTATGTATATCAATCATGATTCCGAATCATCCTTGGGGACAGCCATATTCTGTTCTCTTGATGAAGGCACCTCGGAGCCCAGTCGCGGGTTTGCCTGGCACATGGCCTACTAATTACGATCGCCATCTTACTACCGCTGGCCCTTGGTGGTCCTCTTGCCCCCTCTTATTTGTTCGCGTCCTTAACACCAGCGCTTCGCTTCGCTACCGAGCTGTGCTAGAGCAACTAGTAGTCGTACACAAAACATAAACCCATAATATTACTTCTCCGCCAGCACTTTCGGGTCTTTGCTGGCCTCCAGAAGGATCCCTCTCATTCGAGTATACAATCCTTTATCCTCTCTCACCCACCTCCCTCTATTGGGGAACACTATGTTCCGTAACTCGTTGACCCATCGAATGAGTGGACGATAGTATGGCGTGAAGTTTACCTCTGCAATCTTGAAGAAATCCCCTTCGTCGTCAACCACACCCTTCTTGGATATCGCTAGCTCTTCCATATCTACGTAGTTCCACTTGTCAAACTTGGGAACGACTCTGCTCTCGTTTGGCGCGTTGTAGTGGATGCATATCCAGAAGAGTACCCAAAAGAATGACTCAAGGTCGTGCATAAAGGAATGCTGCTCACCCAACAGCACCCCAATAGCCATGAAGGCTCTTGTGCCAGTCTTACCCTTAGCTCCAGAGGACCCCTCTCGTTGTTCTTTGATAGAATGGTCCAGATCAATCAAAAATGAAGGCCAAGAGGGATTGTCGTCATCCTCATTGATCATAAGGTTGTTGATCGAGATGTCTCTGTGCAAGAAACCTGCCTTGTACAGGGACTCGTGTCCCTGGATGCAGCCCTCAAGACCTGCAAGGAGGGCAGATCGAGAGCTCGCCTTGTATATAGACTTTCCATAATCACGAACGATGACACGACGATGTATCCGATTCGTCAGTGCCTGACTGCCGGCCTTTGTTAGAGATGTAGAACAGGATCGCTTGCTGGGAGGGAGGGGAGCGCCAGTGTGACTAGACGACCGCTTCGTACCGGCGGCGCTGATGCTGCGACCTTTCCGCGGAGCACCAGCTGTGCTGCTGCTTGGCGGCATCGGGTGTTCCGGGCGGTAATTCGAGGCTCTCGTAACGTCCAAACCGCCTCGAACGTTGCTCCGGATGTCATCGTCTGCCCCGTGAATTTGAACTGTCTCGTGGTGGTAATATCGAGCCACGTTTACGACATCGTTGGTAGTCGCCTCACATAATAATTCACCCTCCTCGTCACGTTCTGGGTATTGCCATGAATCCTTGATGACAAGCGGCATATCAGGGCGTCCCTCGAGATGGGCTTTCCAGCAAGTCGTCGCCCGGCCAGCTATGCAAGGCGCACGCTGTATCACCTTGTCAATGATGATACGCTCAGTGGAACCGTTCCGCTTGACTTCGACGAAGCGCTCCTTGTTTGTTGTCGTTATAATTGTTGGATCAAACCCAAGCTGCTCGTCATTCATCCAGAGAAAGCCGAGGATCGTATACACAAACCGCAGCCCATCTTCATTGAGGTCAAACTGCTCAGATGCGATGCCCCCGAGCCTGTCAAACGCCCATACCCTCATGAGAGATCCGCAGATGGTAAAGCCCAAGACGAAGCGGCGAGTATCCTGAGCAGCGAGCACTTCCCTCGCGTACCTCCCAAGATCAAGCCATGATTCTGAAGCTTTATCAGCGGATCGGTTACTCTTGAGCTCTCCTGGCACGAGGATCTGAGACCAATGGCACCTCGAGTCTTTCCTAGCTGCAGGGACATTCACGAAGCCAACATCCATCTTTCGTATCCCTATAGAACCATCAATCGGCTCGTTGGGTTTTGCTAGTGGTCGTCGTTGACGTGTCGAGGTTGGCTTGCTGCCCTCTGCAAATATCGACAGCTTTTCAGTGAAGTCTGCAAACCAGCTCAGCACATCATCCTGCTTCGCGTCTTTCGGCCATCCGCTCCAGCCTTCGTCAAAGAGTGGGTTGCTGCCTTCCTGGCACTGCTTGAAGAACGTCTCGGATGCTGTCTCCAGGCCGGCCACGTTTCCGAAGTATGTCTCGTGGAATTTGCAGAGCCCAACATAAATAGAGCCGAGCTCCGCCTTGAGCACGTCATCCACATATTTACGATGTTCGGACGAGTTCACAAAGCTGCTGGTATTGTGCAGCCACGGAGTTTGTTTGATAGATGAGGCCACCGGTCGGGGGGGTGGGGTAGGTTCAGTAACAGCTTGGTAGACTTGATCCCAGAGGAGGGTATCGTCTGTTTCGTCAGCGAGGGCTGATTTCAGGAGAGGTTTGACGCGGTCGAAGTTGAAGTCGGTAGAGGCGACAGCAGAAGTTAGTCTGATGAGATCGGTTTGGAGACTATCGTGACCTGTCTTTGATGGTAGGAAGCCACTGGCAGTGAGGGTTTGTACAGCGGCAAGAAGACTGATAACGAGAGTTTGTCTATCTGTATGCTAGTCAGAATAGTGCATGACAGCAAAGCTGGCTGACCATACCTCGTAGGTCAAGCTGATCCAGCGCGTCCGGCGGGCACAAGATGCTCTTGTTTTCACATATCGAATTGAACGAGGCGCGGAAGGCATCCAGACCTTTCCCAATGGGATGGTTCTCGATTATTTTCGACGGCGATTGATTTGCCATGGCGGATGGGATGCTTTCAAAACGGGAGAGATGGAATGGACCAAAAGAAGTCCCGTTTCGCCAACCAGTCACCCCCTTCGCTCCCTGTTTTTGGATTACCTAATGAATTTTTTAGTGTATCTAAGCAGTGTTTTGAGCCCTTACTAGCAATGTAGATGTAGCAGAGTTATTTTAAAAAATACGTACATACATACTAGATAGAGGTAAATAATGTAGTGGAAATCATGAATTGACTGATGCCCATCTAGAAAAAACGTGATGCCCATGCAGTAACTGCCTTGCTGTGAGTCCTTAGCAGCACTAACAAGCAGACTACAGATACACCAGATGGAGGCAAACAATACAGTGGAAATTATTTATTCAGTATAGTCCAGGGGCTGCATAGCGAAAGGAAGCTACAACCCAAGTTATCTAGCCAAGCCTTCCTCTGTCATTAGCAATTGATCTCAAGCCGTCTGTCCTAGGTCTGGAAGGGGTTCGGTTTTTGTCTGGATTCTTTTCCCTGAGTCTAAGACAAAATCCGTGCAACCACGGACCCTAATACGCATAACCCTTGATTTACCCTAGGATGGAAACGCTCACCCGAAAATCAGCCGACGCAACTTCATTCAATCCTAGAAGCCGCAAACTTCTTTACAGACCTCAATGACCTCAATGGCCAGCCCTCTGACGCCTTGACGACCCCAAACTTCGCGATACAACACGAAAGCCGGACTCTTAGCCCGGGATTTTTTTGTGCTGTCAAGATGGCTAAGAAAGGTGAGTTTCTAACGTAGGCTTGCTTGCCTTCTGATGCTGCCTGTTTGCTTTTGTTTAGTCAAGGCTAAGCATAGAGGCGCCTTTCGCCAATAGCCGAGAAGAACCATAGCACAGATAGTGCGCATGCCATTGAGGTAACCTGCTGCTTTAACCACGAATCTCCCCGCTAACTTTTCGTTTCTCATGTACAGTGAAAGCCCGCATCATCCCCGTGCGGCTGGTCTCCATGGCCATGACCGGCTTCTTCTACACCTTCCGTCGGCCTCGTCAGGCTCGGCCCATGAGCATGATGAAATACGATCCCATTGGTGAGTAACCTTGACCTTGGGCTTAAGCCATTGGCCTATTCTAGCCGGAGCCTTGATAGTGCCAGGTCTTGAGCCTTGTATTGTAGCCTTGTAGTCTTCCTTGCTAACAAGCTCTCTATGCGAATATAGTCCGGAAACATGTCCTATTCCTAGAGTCCAAAAAGAGAATAAAATAGACGTCTCTATTCTTGTTTTGGCTGCATATCTTCTCCCTATCCAGGCAGCATTGGAATTCTTTACCTTTTTGTCCGAATTCCCTTCCTTTCGCTCCCATACAACTTGGTCTTCATATTATCCAAACTTCCTTTTCCTCCTGCTTCTTCTAGCAATGGGCTGTACAACAACATATTTATTCCACATACACATGCACTACGGGCAGCAAGTCGCGCATAGGCAACGTCTTGCTATTCATTCATTCATAATGGGTGCAAACCAATCGCTCTTCAATTCTGTACTAGTATAAACAAAATCAATCCGTTTCGTGCCTTTAAACTCATGAACTCCGCTCTTCCCAACATGGTTTGTTTTTCCCATATATGCATGCCACAATCACTTTATAATCTTTCCAGACAAGCTCCGCAAGCGCAGAATGTTCTTAAAGTACCCGGACTTGGTACCTGAAGAGCTTCCTGGCGACGACACATGATCGTTTCTGGCACTCTTAGCGGTCCCATCGAGTTGCTCATCTTCTTTAGGCCTCTTCCTGACTCTGTTCCTATTCTGATTATCTAAATCAGAACTAGATCTAGAGAAGGTGAAGACGCCTTTCGAGACCGTGAGGGACCGGCGAATCTCATCCGTAGTTGAAATGCCTGAAGTTGCAACATACGTAGAGGCAGAAGCGCCGGCTAGTGCTGATACAGACACACCAGCAGGGCTATAGTTTGCCAGAGTGGAACCCATGACTGGTCTGTTGTATTGGCTGCGGAAAGAACCACGTAGTTGAGCCTGCCGATCAGCACTTCCATCAAACGCTGTTTCCGAGTCGCTAAAAGTAATGCCGGCTGTGGTCCCCATGGTGCTCACCTCATTAGAACGTAGTTTCAAAATAGACGTTGGGGCTGCAGCTGTTCGTCGAGCAACTTTTTCTTCCTCGATCGTAGGCGCGATCGGTGGGTCCATTTCGCCGGGGCTCTTGATGACAATTCGCCGCAGCCGGCTAAGCTCTTCATGCTCTACCGCACTCTGTTGCGCGCTCGGCTGCGGCTGAGGTTGGGTTTGAGTTAAGGTGGTATTGCTTGTTTCTACCGGAGTTGCATTTTTTTTGCCGGTTGGCTTGGGACCTTGTACGTGGTCTAGCGAGTCAAGGATGTCCTGCATGTCGATATCTGGGAACACCTCGTCACCTACATCGAGCTTAAAATCCACAGCAGAAAGAGAGTGTGGTATCTCGGTTACCTCTCCAACCACATCTTCATTCTTAGAAGGCTCACCCTCCTCCCTCGTTATGGCATCAGACTTGAACTTCCAAAGAGCTTCTAAACGCGAGCACATGGTGTCAACACTGGATGCTGCGATATTTTTTAACCCCTCTTGCAAGCTGACAAGCGATTGTTTATGACTCTCCCATTCCCGAAGAGCCTCGTGGGCATCCTGAAGCATGGCCTCATACTTTCCCAGTTTACCTTTAAGATTTGCCACACGTTGGTTTGAGTGTGTCAATTCTCGATTCAACTGGGTAATCTTATCGGTGTCAATCTCAAATACTTGTGCGGCGGACTTCTCTTTCTCTTCGCCGAGACTAGATGCTGCCTCTTCCAGGGCCTTTTCGGCGGCCAAAATCTTTTGCTCTTGAGCAAGCAGAGTAGCCTGCAGGTCCAGACCAACCTTTTCTCTCTCACGAAGGTCAAACTCAAGCTGCAATTGGCTCGATATGCATTTCATCAGTTGGTGCTGCAAAATCTCAATACTCTTGCTTCTCTCCTCTGCAGAATTAGCACTTGCAGCGCGTAAACCATCAACAGTTTCGCGCAAAGTGTGGTTCTCGTGCTTGAGTTGAGTGGCTTCATCAATTTGCTGAAGGGCGGACTCGAGATGACATGACTTGACTGCAAGTTCCTTTTCGGTTTCATGCTGAGCGCGTTGAGCTTCTGCCAGTGCACTCTGGAGCTCTTTAAGACTGTCGCTCATCCTCTCATCCGTACGCGATCGGGTAATCGTCTCGTTCAGACGATTCTCGTGCTCTTGAATTAGGCTCGACACACTATGGATCTGATCTTGCAATATACTTTGTAGGTATTGCTCTGCTCGAGCCTGGTGGCTGCCGGTGGTTTTCGAGACAGTGTCAGACAAGGACATCAAGATGCTTCATGATGTTAGTATATGATCTAGTATCTAACATGTGGAGAACAATAGGAGAGTAGCTTACTGATTTTCAGTGTGCTTGCATAGATCTTTGAACTTTTCAAAATACTCCTGTAGGAGGCCATTGCGATCTAGCTCAGTATTTCGATCTTGTACCGACAAGAGGATCGAATTCAATCTAAATCATAAAATTAGCAAATATCTCTAAATCGTGAATCACATATTGGAACTTACTTTTCAGTCAAATCGCTATGAGTAGTAGGTCCTGACTCAACTCTCTCTAGGACCAGGGTCAAGTGACTCAAAATCTCGTTCATACGGTGGTCAAGGTTTTCGTTCTGTTCCTTGAGGGACTTATCGTCTTCTGCCTTTTGCACAAGCTGGGAGATTCGAGATTCGCGAGAAAGGATTTCATCGTCTTTTGCCCTGATCTCACTGTTGAGTTCGCCGATCCGGTTCTCGTCTTTGATTTTATTTGTTATTCAAGGTTCACATCTTATGGTTTACTCAGGAACTTACATTGGCATTTTAGAGCTTCTAGCTCTTGATCTTTCTGCTCCAGCTCCCTGTCGCTGTTTTCTTTGGCCCTCTCAATTTTGGATAGTGCAATCTGGTGTTCGGCAAGCTGGTTGCTGCAATCATCAAAAGCCTCGGTTGCGCGCAGGAACCTGGTGGGTATATCTTCAATGTCTTCCTTGATGCCGACGTGATCAAGGAGTTGGGCTATTTGTTCCATGGTGGTTTTGGAATCCTGTTCGAACTGATTTATAATGGCGCTTTGCTTCTCCATCTTCTCCTCCAACTGTCCAAGCTTCTTTTTTAGATCATTGTTGTGGTCTTCATTATGCTTTTTTTCCGCCTCTAGTTCGCCGATCTGGTCTTCATTGTCTTTCAGAATAGCACGTGAATCCCCTAGCTCACGTTCCAAACTGTTTATCTTTTTCTCGAATGTGCCGATCGTTTCGTTGAACTTTGCACGTTGATAGTTGTTATGCTCAGCCCAAGCGTTCAGAGTAGATGCGACATTTTGAAGCTGCTTCTCGTCATCAGACTTAGAAAACCAGTCTTGAGCGATGTTCACACGCCGACGAGAAATATTAGATGCACGGGATGATGGACGAGGAGGGAATTTGCACACGGATACTTTATTTTCCTTCCTTCCTGAGCTAAGGACAGCAGAACGTCGTTTGGCTTTTGATACATAGCCGGACTCAACAGTCTTTCGAGAATGGACCTCCGGAAGCTGTCTCGGATTGCACATCGGTGCTGTCTCGAGGTCACCGACAATAGAAGGAGATTGACGGTTGGACAAAGGCCCGGATGAGGTGGCTGTTTTTCCTCCATCATCTAGCGGCACAATGAAAGCTGGTGACATGGTGGGAAGTCGGGGCATCTTCCCAGTTGACCGGGATTCAGAGGCCATAGCTCTAAACGACTGTAGAGGAGACTTTCCATCATCAGCAAAAGGAAAGCAAGCTCCATTGTTATCTCTGGTAATCAAGCCTTTGGTCGGGATCTCTAGACACGACAGTGAATCCGAATCTGCCATACCGTAACTTTTGTCATGGGCCGGGATTGCATCAGAAGCTTTTCGGCTTTTGGCTTTGTCCAGGGTATCCAAGTCAAGTACAGTAGGTAATTTAGATGGACTAGTCCTAGTCAAAGAGCTAGTAGCAGCTGTTTTGGAGGTTGGCTCTTTGCTTGCCGAGGCGCCACCATCAAATATAATGGGTGGACGTCTGCCAGGCCTCTCGCCGAACTTGCCAGCAACATTAGTAGCCTTCCGGAAGGTAAAGGCGGGGGTGTGTTATCATCATGTTTCAAGGTAGCACCCTATTAGAGATTGCTTATTAGCAAAGATTGGTCACAAGTGATAACAGGGGAAGAACTACCTTGGAAGTACTCAGGCTGCTACCAGTGTCTGATTGATGGGCTATCATGTTCTCGAAAATGCTGTTCATAATGGCGTTGGAGTGATGTGATGACTTGTTGATGATTCAGTCTGGATGTTGTCAAATGGAGGAAAAGTAAGAGATATCTTGAGAATTCCACTCAGGGCCCTTTAAGCAACAAGTATTCGTGGCCTTTTCTTGTTTGGCCCATAGCAGTTGCCATGAAAAAGACGTTCATCTCCATGATGTACTTGAATAGGAAACCACATTCGTATGTGCCTCCTAAGTTAATGGAACACGGCAACACCATCTACGTTTGTAGTTTCTAGGGAGTCAAAGCTTAAGTCCGGTTTTTAGATGACGCGTTTCCTTGTGGCAAGAAGGAAGCTTCCTAATGCATCATTGGTTATCTCCAGCCGTTCTTAGAATCGCATAGCACACACATCTCTATCTCCCTTGTACAACCTTATCGTGCGTAGCTCCAAACCTCGGCCCCACTTATGCTCACTCTTGAGCTTTACAGCTATTTTCCCTTCCAATACATAAACCATTATACTCTCCTCAACCTAGTTCATACCTAGCCTTCACTCATCCCATCACCATATCAGCCATAATGACCAGCTCTCTTGTCTTTGAGTACTTTCTATTTGAATTCCTCGAGCCTGCCGGCTCTAGCCTTGGCTATGCCCCCCCTGAGAGCATTACCACCATTCTACGTACTATCGCCGCCCAGCCGGAAATTGACAATGGGGCTGTTTACCTTGGTCAATACCTCGAGTCGCCATCGACATGGCTACTTATCGTGCCCTGGGTCTCTCAGAACGCATATGTAGAATTCAAGAAGTCGCCGCGTTATGCACCCATCGCTGAGCCTTTAGCGAGCAAGGTCCAGGTCCTGAAGTTCTACATGACTTCTCTCGGCCCCGATGCCTACCCAGCGCTAGAATCCAAATGCACGGAGCTCTTGACTACGTACGGCGTGGATACAGATTATGTTGATAACGGCCGCGAATTTCTAGACAGAATGGAGGCTTACGGCATGGATGGCTACCATGGTGGTGCCATTGGAAAAACACTAGATCCCATTGCTCAGGCCGAGGAGGAAAAGGCACAGGCAGCTTGTTTTGTCTTGGGCTGGGAGAGCAAAGAAGCTCATCTAGATAACAAAGCGAAGACGGGAAATCGTAAGTTGGCTTCTGGAAACAAAAAAAAAGCTCAAAACAATGCCCCTGAATTCTTTCTGTGTATATGGACTAACTATGTGCAGCCATCATCGCCAATCTCAGCCTCATCACAGGGGGCACAAGGGCTCTTGTAATGGTATATCAACTCCACCTCTACTACACTACAAAACACACATTCATTCGATCGTTAAACACAACTTGCTGACACCATGTAGTACCACGTTAATTTCACCAAATATACAAAGCAGACACTCTAAGCTGCAGGAGATAGTACAGTGCATATTGTCCTTTACGCTCTCAAGCAGACACACAGAGGTACTTGTAGCCACCACGTTGAGGTATAACAGATTTGTGACATTGCGCTACGCCGTCGACCGGATGCTTGCATCGTTGTTAGGTCAGCCAGCTAAACATAAACATGGATTACTTTACCTGATATTGTTTTTCGGTCTCCCTGTGTGAAATTTACATATAAGCCAAAAACAAAACAGTGGTTAGTTGCTTTGTTCGCCCTACATCTATAACCTGCTTCGATGGCATATCAGTGGCAACTCTAGTATCCTGATGCGCCTTACCTACACAAATACGAGCACTATCTATTACCTCTCGGCAATGGAAAAGAAAGGCTGTGCTATAGCGTCATTAGCAGTAAGTAATCGGTAATCCAGGTGGAGGAGCCGTAGGCTGCATAGCTTAAACAGGCTGTTGAGCAAGACACAGCTGCGTGTAGCCGATCTGGAGTTAAAGAAGAAAATAGGGAATGGCCTTCCATGGTCAAGTGATTAAGTGGTTGAGTGGTAGTAGTAGTGAGGTTTTGTGTGGTGGGTTGCTTTCTTAGATAAATGTTATATGTGCGTGCTGGGCGAGATCGTGGTATTGTGACATTGTGTTTTTAAAGGCGATGAGAAGAAAATATAGAACGAATGGCAGAATATGATAAAATGCTGGCACATGAAGCGTTGTAGTGGGAATGTTTTAGAGTAAGAAAAAGCTTGTTGTCGGGCATTTTACAAGGGCTTATATAGATGTTCATTGGCCTGCCAGATGAACCACCATATAGTAGTGTATAAGTATGGCAAGCAGGGAGACAGTTACACGGAGAAGAGTAAAGAAAAAGTCTTGGGACGGAAGATATGTAGAATGATGGCCAAGAATGTTTTGTTGTAAGGGAATTAAAGATGAGAGGTCAAGTGCTTGAGAGAGAACGAGAACGGAGAGAAAACAAAACAGAGATGGAAAAGGAGAATAAAAAAGGACAAATACAATACCATGCGCACCCGCCACAGCCTCGTTTAATAGCCATCAAAACAGATAGAGGGCAAGGGCTGGCGAATGCAAAAGCCAGCGACATATAAGCCCAGCGCATGCCGAAGAGACAGAGAGGAGCGGGAATAAAGAGGCATGATGTAATAGAACAAAGGCACGACGAAATGTAGGACAACGAGAAAAGGCAAACAAGAAGGCAACGTAGACAAGGAAGCAACCACAAGAGACGACTGGTGAAGTGAGAAAGGGAAAGGGAAAGAAGAAAAAGAAACGAAAAAAGACATCACATGAGCCCCAATATCATATCCTTCCTTGGCCAATTGTTAACAAAAAGGGAACCTTTGGCCATGCATGTTCTCATACGGGACAAGCATAATGCCCAGTAGCAGCCGAAAGATAACCAAACCTCTGGTTGCCGCCTGTTGGTTATTACGCCTTGCCTCACACCGTCCTTTTTTTCAGGAAAAAAGATTTACCTTGTTAAATGAAGTCTCCCATACTTCGTCTTGAGAAGCAATCGAGCCTCGTGGGGCGAGCACCCAGGAGAATACACAACAGCATATTCTCAACCCAGTAAACTTCGCTGAAATACGAAGCAGATTAGAGCCCATAGCCGACGCACATGTCAAGCTCGGCCGGAGAAAGATGTTGCTTCGTTCTCTCATCTGGTCCGATCAGGGCTTGCCTCCAGGTTAGATGCTTCAAGCACCATACGACAAGAAAGGAGAAGAGAAAAACAACGAGACCAGAACAGCGCAAAAAGATGAAAGACAAGATGAACAAAAACGCCTGAACCCCCAAAAGTTGGTAAAAAATTACGAGTTTTTTACAATTGGCAGATTTAGGCGCGGTGTTTCTCGGATTCTGTTAAAGAGAGGAAACATGTTAGCAAAAGAAAGACACGTAGAGGCGACCATTATTTTCAAAGAAAGCGACATGAATATTCTTACCCAGTCTAGAGTACAGCATGTACAGAGCCATGCGGTTGCACTCCTCAGTACCAGTAATAGTAACAAGGCGTTCATTGTTGTTATCCTGAGGCTCATTGATCTTGATCACACTGCCACTGATCTGGCGTATCTCATTAATCTTAGAGCCGCCCTTGCCAATAATGGCACCGACCATGTCGTTAGGGATGAAGATCTGCTGAGTAACAGTAGCACCACCAGCACCACCAGGCATGGCACCATGCATAGGTGGTTGGCCGGTACCAGGGCCAGTGGGAATGGGGTGGGCGGCATGTGGGGCAGGAGCATGCGGAATGTGCGGAGCAGTACCACCATACGACGCATTAGGCTGTTGGCCATAGTGCATAGGCATAGCGGGGTTAGGCGCAGGGGCATGGGGATGGAACTGCTGAGGGTAGCCGGGCATGGCCATTTGTTGAGTCCGGGCATCGTTTCTGCGGCCATAGCCTTCGCGATTTCCGAAGTTGCCGTTAGCGGGTTGCGGGTTGTAAGGAACAACCTGCATACCGCCGGGAACAGCACCAGTAGGGCCACCACTCCGAGTAGCATAGGCAGAAGCGGACGGTCCGCCAAAGCGCTCCTTGAGCTGCTCGAGAAGCGTACTGCCCACGTAGTAGGTAGCAATATGGACAGCATCAGCAACGCCCATGACAACCAGGGAACGCTCGGTCGAAAGAGGTAGGCAAGAGTCTGAAGCGTTGAGACGAGCGCCAGAAGCTTCCTGAATCTCACGAATACGAGAGCCACCTTTTCCAATAATGGAGCCAATCAGGACATGGGGGATCAGGAGACGGAGGGGGTAGGTCTTGGACTGGGCGGTTGAGGGCTCAGTCAGGTTTTCATTGTTGAGGGTACGGATGATGAGACCAAAAGCCTGCGATTAGGTTAGTATAAGATGAGTAGTTTAATAGAGAAGTGAGAGGGTTATTTGCGGCATCTTGTCTAGACAAAATGATCACATACCTTGGCAACAGCATCAACCACACCACTAACAGTTAGAATGCGCTCAACAGCGCCCTTCTGGTAGTCACTGACAGTGCACTTGGCACCAGACATTTTGCGAATATGAGACACATTCTCTCCACCCTTGCCAATTATCGTGGCAGCCTCGGGGCTAGAGATGACAGCACGGATGTGGATCCAGGCAGCCTCGTCAGCAGCAGCGTTACTGTTATCCTTTTCGCTAGAATCTTCCTTGTTGCTGCTCTTTTCTTCCGAGGTAGAAGGTACCGAAACAGCTTCAGGCTTCGTCACCTCGACACCATCTTCGTTTTTAGTAACCTTGTCAATAGCAAGGCGCTTTGCATCAGGCTGATCGCCAGAGCGCATAGGAGATGAGGCATCTTCGAGGGGGCGCTTAGCCGATTGGGTGGGAGGAGGTGGAGAGGCTGACATTGTGATGGTTTTTTTTTAAAGAGGGGATGGGTTGATCAGATGAGAACAAATGGAAGTCAGGTTGTTATTGTTATCGAACGCGATAAAAAGAACGTTGAAGGTCAATGGAGATAAAGGCTCTCTATTTTTGATGTTCGTCTTCTAGTAAGAACTGTTGTTTTTTAAATACACCTGAGTCTACTTCGGGAGGAACGAGGTGCAATGGCGCGTTGTGATGTTGTCGCAAGCAAAGAGAAGGGTCTGCCAAGGTCGGGTTTGGGGCAGGCAGGCAAAGGGTGATGCAGAGTGCAGTTCGTGTTCTCAAGAGGATTGGGGAAAGAAGGAGGGAAAAAAAACAGGGGAAGCCCTTAATAAATATCCTTCGTGGGTTGATCCAGAGATGAAATTGAAAATGTGCAGCAAAGCTGAAGGTTGATGACTGATGATTGAGATGGAAATGAAAAGGAAAAGGAAAAAGAAGATGTATGAAGGAAGAAAAGCGGGAGGCGGATTAATTTTCGCAGGACCTGAAGGAGGAAAAAAAAATAAGTGGAAGGCGCAACCCGTTTGTGCTGACAGAAAGGGCAGGAGGGAAAAGGGCAAGAGAGGCAGAAACAGAAAAAGCGCTGTCAGATCAAACCTTGAGTCGGAAAAAATAAAGAGGAAAATAGGAAGAAAACAAATCAAGAGTTTAGTACATGGTGCTTTTATACAACAAAATTATTAAACGGTACGTAGCAGCTCAAGTTTCAAGAAAGCTGCACCAAAAAGCTTGAATTATCCCAGGGGATAGATACAGGGAAAAGTTGAAGGTTTTTGTTTCTTGTCAACGAACCAAACGAAAGTCAATAGAAAAAAGCCAGGATTTGCAAAAAGGGAAGGCGCGGCAAGGACACCTGGAGAAAGCAAACAGGGGCTGGGCTCCAAAGAGGGGTTGCCCCAAATATTGGGCAGTACCGGTACCGTGCGAAAACGATGCAAAATTCTAAGAGAGCCCCATACCTGGGCCTCAAAAACAGAGCTTCAGGGGCTCTTAGTTCCCTATTTCGGCTACCAACACCAGAAAGAGCACATCCATGAAGTGCACCTTGGTACAGTGTATATTTCTTTTCTAGCACCAATGTTACACACAAACCAGTCGCGACAACACGAGTCCTCATATTGTTACCTGTCTAATCTCCAACACAATGTCACATTCAACGTCTAGCAGAAGATTAACAGAGAGAACAGGACACTGCCCTGCAGGCAGCATTAAGCCAGGAGAAAATCCGTTCCATCTAGTTGCATTTTGTTACAGACATGTAGTCTCTAACCCTAAACAACAATAACCCACCTCCAGATTTTAGGTGGCAATAGCCTTCATCTGTGATCATCAATAAATTCAGGCCCAAGCTTTTGTACCATTTAATTTTGGGTACAAACTTCCCCTCCATTAGAAAACCACATATACCATGCAATGTTCAAGAGAAAATAATGCTGATGTCATGCAGTTGACTGGAACTTGATTCGCGTTGTACATGGTCTCAATATTTAACCATGATTTAGCCGTCTGACGTTCAACCTGCAGTCCCAAGACGTTCAATCCAATTTGCGATCGTGAATTGTGCACGCTATTTCTAATGTAAACAGCGTATTGTCATTCAATAGCAACTATGAATAGTGAGGAAACCCACGAGCGCAATCTGAAGGCCTCTATTCGCGAGCTTGAGCGCGCAATATCCGAGGAGCAGAATGAACTTGCCAAGGTGAACGGCTGTCCTAAGGAGCCCCTACTATATGGTTGATTGGCTAACAAACATTATATAGCTTCTCTCAGATGGAAAAGGCACTATTCCAAACAGCCAGTCAGCCACGGAGACTTTATCAATACTGACTGATGCATACAACAAGCTGGCAGAGTCTGAACCTTATTTACCATTCTCTGACTCTGTTCTTCCGGCCCTGCTTGCTCTGAGGGCAACCCATCAAGGAGTCCAAGATACACGAAATTATGCTACATTTCAAAATTTGGCAATGTCTGAGGCACAGCGGAAGCTAGATGCAGAGCGGGCAAATCTGGCGGACCTTGAAATTCTTTCTTCAGCATTCAAGGACCGCATGGTCTCTCTTGAGGGGGAGATCGCAGAACGACAAGGCATGACCTACGAAGATGTTCGAGCGGAAAAGCTCGCCAATCTCAGAACACAGAAAAAGAAGTACGATACTGACGTTAAAAAGCTTCTTCGCGGATTAAACAGCTTCGTCGAAAAACATCTCGCTCCGATGCTCGCAGCTGAAGAACTTGGCGGCCCCGTAGTAGGTGAGATGATGCAAATCGACCCCGATTCGCTGGCCGCTGGTTTCACGGCACAAGGCCGGCCACGCAAGCCACGGGTTAAATCTAATATCGACATGCGCCAACGACGTATCGATGATCTCTGGGGTCCAGCGCAAACACTAGAGCGCAAGAAGAGTGGCGAGTGGAACGAGGCAGCAGCAGCAGCAGAGGGCATGAAGCACTTGGTGGAAAGGCTTCTCAATCAGCTGGTAAAATCAGGCGGCAACGGAGAGTTGGCGTACGTGGCGGTGGAAAAGGACTCGGCGACAGCACGATTTTTGGTGCGTTCTAAAGTAGCTACGTTCCACCCCCGAGATGCATCAAGACTGCGATTGATAGACTTTGGCCGTGAGCTCGACAGTTAGCGAGCTATTTGGAGGCCCAATTCTACTGCCCAAGCTAGTGTAGCTCTAGGAAGACAGCCAATCTCACCCAAGTATTTTGGTGGTTGCTGGGCATTATGTCTGTTTGTATGGTGCTCATACTTGGTGTTTTGCAGACACACTTAATCCCCTTTAAGCTGTAAGATTGGGTATCTCACCCACCAACCAATCCACCACGATGTCTCCATCAGAGTAAAGTATGGTTGCCCTGTTGCCCTGCTGCCCAGTTGGCTTGTTGCCCCGTCAAAACCGAATGCTATACACTCGTAGAAACCCAAGTATAAATACCAAGCTTCTTTAAGTGTAAAGGCTTTGCTTTTTCTCCATTCTCATCAACCACTAGAATCTTTAAATCACATCATCTGGATTCTATAGCTCTACCTACTGCGCCTCTCTACTGTAAGCTGTTATGGCTCCCAGCGTTATACCAGCCCAGTCTTATAAAGTGCCGGCAACTAACACTTATATTTAGTATGCTATAGTGATGACTACCGACATGGATACCCACGCTATTGCCTCGCACTTCCCTCCGGCAAAGAGGGCTAGAACCACCGATATCGAGAACAAGGACGATAACGGTGGCATCTTTGCTGAGGCCAACTCCGGCCTCTTCGTAGCAGACTCCGAAAAAGAGGGCCTTATCACTAAAAAAATAAACAAATCGCCCGAGCCCCCTGCAACCCCCAACAGCCCGACCGATGCCAAGTCTTCGATTCCACCCCTCCAGTTGAACACTACATGCTGCAGCCCTCATGATATTGATCTTAGTCCTGAAGATGCTAGCCCTGCAGCTAACAGCAGGAATAACGAATATTCAAGCTCTGACAACGAGTCAGGGTCGGATATTGAGTCCGTTAGAGTCACCAGCAGCCCCAACAAAGCTGAAGCAGAGCACTTTGAGCTTGTAGTCGAGGATACTAAAAACTCTCCCAAGGAGGGCAGCCCGGAGCCTGCTAAACCCGCTAGCCTCACTACAGGAGACACTAACAGTGATCTCTCTGAATCGACTAGCCTTGTGGCCACTCCCGTTGATGGCCCCTCTGCTGTCGTCCCTGAGGTTATTGAGGATTCCTTTGGCTCTGGGGCTGATGTGGATGAGCCCGCAGTTGAGGCCATTATCAACCTTGATGAAGCCGAGCCTACTAGTGCAGCCCCCATTATTTCTAGGGGCTTCGAGGATACTGCTGCTGAAAACTTTACTGAGAATTCTGCTAAAGTCCCCACTAAAGATGCCCTTGCTGCTAAAACCCCCACTGAACCAGTGCCACCCGTTCCTGATACAGCGCCTAAGACGCCCCCCAGTGTCCACGTCCAAGCTATCCAGCAGACACTGTCACAGGCTGGTGTTAGCACTAGTGCCTCTAAATCGCCTATAACCAGCAAAATCCCATCCACTACCAAAATGCCAACTATTGATTTGATACTACCCCAACCTAGCTTTGAGACTGTTTGCGAGCTTCTGCGTACTACTACCGACGATGACAGTAATCATGCTGATTGCACCGTGCTGCCCTCCGCCGTTGATAGTCCCGCTGAGCGCCATGTATCGGGCCTGCTAGAGTTCAAGGATAGTGAGCTCTACTATGGGCCTCCTGCTGAGCCTAAGAATGCTTGCGATGTAGCAGCTAGCGAAACGCACCCTTGCGTCAATGTTATCTCTGTTTCTGCCGGCCCCGCCAATGACAGCGGCCAGTGCAGCGATATGGAGCAGATCGACACCAAGGGAAAACAAAGCCAGCCGCAGCGGCAATGCAGCGGGGACGAGAAAAAAGACACGCCTGTTTTGCTCCCAACCCATTGCTACAAGCCCACTAAAACTCAGGATGGGCCCACTAGTATTGCTTCTAGCTCTCTGCCCACTACTATTTATACCACCAACGATTCTACTTGCACTGACGCCAACAACACCACTGCTACCTCCGTCACCGCTGCTACCACTGCGATCCACCAATCTGACTCGTGCGCTACTGTCATCAACTCTTTCCATCCCGCCACTATGGAAGTCCCTCTATACGTCAAGAAGCTTTCCGATAAGGCCAAGCTGCCTGTCCGCGGCTCTGCCTTTGCTGCTGGCTACGACCTGTCTGCCTCCAAGGACACCACGATTCCTGCCCGTGGCAAGGCACTAGTGAGCACCGACCTGAGCATTGCCTGCCCCGCTGGCACCTGTAAGTCTGACCTCTTTTTTATTTCTTCCTCGTCCCATCGTCTCGTAGATCTCTCTCTGTTTCCATTCCTGCACATCCTTGACCTGAATGCCAACTAAACTCTCTCTTTTTCTTTCTTCCATAGATGGCCGCATCGCTCCCCGCTCCGGCCTGGCTGCTAAGCACTTCATCGATACCGGTGCTGGTGTCATTGATGCCGATTACCGTGGCGAAGTCAAGGTTCTCCTGTTCAATCATCATGATGCCGACTTCGAGGTCAAAGAGGGCGACCGCATTGCTCAGCTAGTGTTGGAACGTATCGTAACTCCTGATGTTGTCGAGGTTGCCGTTCTCGAAGAGAGCGTCCGTGGAGCTGGTGGTTTTGGTAGCACTGGCGGCTTTGGCACCACCTCTAGCGCTTAAGGACAATTTCATTGGTTGGAAGGCCGAGAACAAAGCTCATGCATATCTGTCAGGCCCCTTTTTATGATTAATGTTTACGTGCCAAATTCCTAGTTTCTGTATCTCTGCTACTGTTACTGCTTGCATATGCATGTCTGCCCGTAGTGCCGCACTGTAATCTATCTGTCTAACTTGCGTATATATGTATATTCTCTTCATTTAATATCTTTGTCCTAAATTTCTCTTCATGATATTACGCATTCTCCGCCCTGAACTTCACATTTGGGTGCTTCAGCGAGCCCATGTTCCTCACTAGCTTCAACTCTGCAGCCTTAGACCTGGCCGCTTTTAACTGGCCATTGCCCTGAGTTGCACCTGTATCGATTTCAATATTCTCCATAGCCTTATCCATCCCTTCAACCGTCTTTTCTAGTACCTCGTGCAAGCTCGCAACGATCTTCTCCGCCGCACGCGCCAGTGGCAAATCTGTCGGCTGGACATCATCGGGGCTCACCCACGACGCGGTGTTTCGCAACTCCGCGCTAGAGTTTTGTACAGCTTCGCGCATGCGCACCACCGTCAGTGCACCAAACATGTCACCAGTACCGGAAAAGTAGCAGTCTATGGCGGGGAATCTCACTTTAAAGAAGCGAGCCTTGTAGTCTGATGTACAAGTTGAGCCAACAACGCAGAGCTGCTTGGCATCCGAGTTGCCTGAAGGGCTGTCTAGCGAGACAGATGTGATAATTATGTGTGGTATCCGGTAGCGGCTGTGGAGTTCCGATACTGCATTCTTCAGCGAGGCCATGTCTGTGATCTTGACGTCGGATAATTGCCTGCCGTTCGTTAGTCTTGCCTTTACCTCGTCTATCTCGTGGTCGAGCTATCTACTTACTCGGCTTCAAACTTATTTGGCGATATCAAGTCGGCGTACTGGATTATGGACTTGTACGCCGGAACAACCTCGGGTGCAACATAGAGCTTTCCATTGTCCCCCATGACTGGGTCAAGAACCCAAAAGAAGCTTCCAGGCTTCTTCTCCGCCCGCCGGCGCAGATCTAGACCAATCTTCCCTACAGCCTCAACGGCAGCAGCACCGGGGATGTACCCTGAGAGCATCATATCAAAGTCGTCAAGGTACGACTGTTTGAGGCCATCGTATAGCTCGGAGATTTCTTCTGCCGTGACTCTCGATCCCTTCCATTTGCCATAGCCCGTATGGTTGCCTGTGTCCGCGTTAGAAAAGAGATGCAAAAGTGCCTCAACAGCTAGATAAACTCACTAAACTGGACTGTATTTAAAGCTGCCACGTCACAGCCAAGCGACTGCAAAGTGAACACGGCAATTTTATTGCCGACATTTCTAGCACGAATATGTTAGCTACCTTCGAGTCACAGATCACTTTTTCAAAGCTAGGACCAGAGCCGGGCATACCCGGATACAACCTATACAGCAACACCACAAGTCAGCAATCGTAATGCGACCTAGGCGTTTTCTTCAATCACACATAGCCTAGGCATATATATATCACATCCTGCTGTACGACACTAAGCTGCAACAAAATTACAACTAGCTCAAGACAGCACAGCGTAGGGCGTTATAAAAAGGCCTTTAATGGGCTCAAGTACTCACATGGCTGGCAATGGCCAGGACTCTGGTTTCTGGTATTAGAAAAGAAGCGTCTGACATGAAGGGCGAAGCAGCGAAATAAAGTAAGTATAGGTGAGCAAAAGCAGGGGAATTAGTGTTAATCAAGTTCCGCGATAGCTACAGCCAGAGCAAAAAAAGAGAAGAAAAGATAGACCAAGTTTTATAAAGAAAGTAAACACGCAGTAAGAAAAAAATCAAAAAAAAATTACGCAGAGAGAATAATTAAAGAGAGGCCAAAAAAGGGACTACGTGATTTTTATATTTGCACCGGTGCTTTACGCAAAACGTAGAGAATACAGCTCTTACCCCGCCTTTTTGACACCTGGTTCACCACTAGAGTGTTTTAACACCCGCTTTGAGTTCCACGTATAGAAACATACAGAGTAAAAAGGTCTAGCTTAAACAAGGCATAGTGCAGTATATCATAATGCACAGCCCGGGGGAGCGGTGACGATGACTTCATCTCGGTGTGTTTTATCCAAGGATACCTTCCATCAAGTTCCCAAGCAATCAGTAAAACTAGGCATATGCCTTCATACTCTCCCCTTTCCCATCCGTCTCATGGCAGGAAACGTAGATTTTAGTGCCGAAAAAACTAAGAACATGACAAGCGCGCTACATGAAGATAGAAAGAAAGTATCGTGTATGTGTTGTATGTCAAGAGAAGCAATAAAAAATGGAGTGTATGTCATTAGATTAACGTCTCCAGCTGTGTCATGATATCAAACAAACAAAAAAAACATGAATGGAATACGTTTACTCATCATCGCCAATCTACATTGCTAGTGTTAGCATCCTCTCCTCCATTACTCAGGATCACCGATATATGCAGAAGAAGAAAAAACTCACCTTGGGCGCCAAGTAGAATCGTAGGTAGCTGCTGCCCGAGATGTTGTATTCAACCAGCAGCGGAACCTCGTTAGACAGACAGATCTTGACCGTGTTAGAAAGGGCCGACGCCTTGCAGAAGCCGACCAGGTATTTTAGGGAAAAGGTCAAGCTAACAGGCTCGCTCAGCTGGATGCTGACGTCAAGCTCGGGCTTGTCCGCATTAGTGGTGTTACGCAGGGTGACGGAACCGTTTCCAATATCACCGAGGGAGCTGAACTTTATGCCATCCTTGCTAGCCTCGATGGTCACTGTTTGTAATAGAAAAAAAAAAGTTAGTTAAAACATGATTGGTATCCTTTGGCTGAGTTTGGATTCAAGGGCCGGCTTGGCTTACCAGACTCAGACATGGCAATCAGATCCGTGCAGATACGGCGGAACTCGGCACCGGGCATAGACACAGTCGCGGCATATTCGGTATCAGGAATTCCCAGGTGTTCCTGGTCAATGTCCATAAGCTTCAGATCGTACTCGCCAATACGGTCGTTGGAGCCACTCTCAAAGGTCAGGTTCAGGCTGTCAGGGGCATCCTCAGCCTTGAGCGTCAGGATATCCTCGTTCTGAGCGGCACGGAGCACCTTGGTGAGCGAAGTCAGGTTGATACCCAGGGCAATATTACGGTCACATCTGTAGGTGCTAAACCCTTCGGCCTTGAGCATCATAGATACTAGGGCCACATGAGAATTGTCCATGGCCTGTAGGGCAATGCCGGAGTCATTGCAGTCGAAGTTGCAGTCCTGCACCAAGTCCTTGATGGCATCAATGATCTTCTTCAGAACATTGGCCTGTTCGAGTCTCGCTTCAAGCATATCTGTACGGGAAACGGCAAGTGGTTAGTGGTAACTGAGTGAATGTGGGGCATGGAGTGGTCGCAGATGCGTACTGAAATGTGTTGTTGGTGAGTATTAAGTAAATGAAGGCAATTAAAGGGGTGTGGCGATCGTAAGGTCGTAAAGCAGGTATGTTATTATGCTTAATTGGTAAAGTCAGTATCCGCTATAGATTGATGGGAGTTGTTGTTTTGGTAAGTGACGATGAGGCTGAGAAAAAGATGTCTCCGCCTACCTTGCTCGCCAGGTGTGCACAAAAAAAAGCACTTTAGCTATAGGGTAAACACGACGCGTTTTACTGTGGGGTTAGCCAAAAGTCACCAGTGCGCGCGTGACGCGTCAAAGGCTTGTGTGCTAAATTTCACATGTTGCCCCTTTGTCACATGTGTGGGGCAAGCAAAGGCGGTGGGATAAATAAGGGTTACATTATGAATTTGTTTCTAGCTTGATTTTCTCTGTGTTGGTGCTTACTGCCCCATTTTTGCTTTGTTGACATATGCCAATTCATTGGCAATTAGTAACACGTAGCAACACCTTTTCGTTTTCAATAACCACAGCGACGCTGTAGTCTAGTCTGATGTGAATGCTATGGATTCATTTTGGTGGGAAAAGATAAAAGTGGTGTGGTTGTGGATTTCCACGCTTGGCTGGGTGTCGGAAGATTTGTGCACATACTCGTGCCACGTCGCTAATTGCATGAAAGAATGAAGGTGTTCAGACGATAAAACCTGGATTGATGGGGCTGGCTTTTGACTTTCTTGGGATTGTAAATGCAGGGCCAAGTGGTGATCAAGAGACCTAGATGAGCCAATAGGGTGGTCAAATTAGCTGTCGCTGTCAGCCGTATCCGGCTCCATTTTCTGGTGGCTTGGAGTTAAGTACAGTGTGAATTAAAAGCCTAGTTTGCGTGGATGTGCAGAATAGATTCTGAACAGACAAGTCTATACGAATACGAACACCAATAGCACAGGTCTAAGAGACAGGTTTAGCACTAGGGCACCTCTGAAAACTAAGGTAGGTTTTTGGCACAGTGTGCACTATTCTAGAAATCAAGCCTTGAGAATCCTCCTTCCCCTGAACTGATAGCCTGGCAGTTGACAAGTACCAAGTACCTAAGTAGCACCAAGACATTAAGAAGTCTGTCCATTATATGCTTGTTAATGACTTGTGCCAAGCACTTCACTATTATATAAGACGATATGCCAACATTTTTGCTATTACTGAAAAACTTGGGTCTTTGAAATCTCCCTTTGATTTTCATCCTCAACTTTGCTGGTGACGACGCATCACGACAAGTCTCCTCGCCAAAGGCTGTAGATCCAGGTTAAGCCCTGGTGATTTATTATTTTCCTTTCTTTCTTTCTTCCTTTTTTCTCTTAATTATTTGCTTGATTAATTCTCACCCTTCTTTTCTACGTCTTCATCATGGGCTTGGTCCAGCAACAACTGCAGGACTCTCTGCTACCAATCTATCAGAGCTACCGCTCTCTGGGTACCGCATCACAGGCCATTATTGGCTTCGTGGTCTTTCTCACACTTTCTGTCGTGCTGAACGTGGCTAGTCAGATACTATTCAAGAACCCCAATAGGCCTCCTGTTGTGTTCCATTTCTTCCCCTTCATTGGTAGTACTGTGACCTACGGCATTGACCCCCCTTCGTTCTTCAAGAGCTGCCGTAAAAAGGTGAGTTTTCAACGCTAGATGCCTTATTTCTCAATTGTCTGGTTGCTAATCCTTTCTCTTTCTTTGCCACAGTACGGCGACTGTTTCACCTTCATTCTTCTCGGCTCCCCCACCACTGTCTGCGTTGGTCCCAGCGGTAACGACTTCATTCTCAATGGCAAACTTCGCGAGGTTAACGCCGAGGAAATCTACACCCCCCTCACTACTCCCGTGTTTGGCAAGGACGTCGTTTACGACTGCCCTAACTCCAAGCTCATGGAGCAGAAAAAGTTCATGAAAATCGCCCTGACCACTGAAGCTTTCCGCTCTTACGTCCTTATTATTTCCGATGAGGTTCGTTCCTTCTTCAAGAAGAGCCCCAACTTCAAGGGCAAGAATGGCGTTGTTAGCATTGCTCCCAAAATGGCAGAACTCACCATCTTCACTGCCTCCCACTGTCTTCAGGGCAAGGAGATCCGCGATGACTTTGACGAGTCTCTTGCCAACCTGTACCATGACCTCGACATGGGTTTCCAGCCCCTGAACTTTGTATTCTCCTGGTGCCCTTTCCCCTGGAATAAGAAGCGCGACATTGCTCAGCGGACTATTTCTAAGATCTACATGGAGGTTATGGCCAAGCGCCGTGCCGAGGGCCGTACTGAAGGTCTAGACATCATGAGCCGCCTCATGAAGGATACCTACAAGAATGGCGTCAAGGTCCCCGATCACGAAATTGCCCACATGATGATTGCGCTCTTGATGGCTGGCCAACACTCTTCTTCGTCCACCAGCTCTTGGATCATGCTGCGTCTTGCTCAGAACCCCCACATCATTGAAGAGCTCTTGGAGGAACAGAAGCGTGAACTTGGCGAGGACCTGCCTCCTCTTAAGTACGAGGATCTTGCAAAGCTCAAGCTGAACCAGGGCTTGGTCAAGGAGACTCTGCGTCTGCACGCCCCCATCCATTCTATTATGCGCAAGGTCAAGTCTGACATGATCGTACCTGGTACTCGCATGGTGATTCCCAAGGGCTACACCTTGATGTCTGCTCCCGGAGTGTCTGCTACTGATGATTCCTTCTTCCCTAACCCCGACGTCTGGGATCCCCATCGCTGGGACCAGGATTCAGCTAATGCCGTCTCCATCGCCCGCTCTGATGCCGATGAAGAGCAGGTCGACTACGGATACGGCATGGTTAGCAAGGGTGGCAAGTCACCGTACCTGCCATTTGGTGCTGGGCGCCATCGCTGCATTGGCGAACAGTTTGCCAACCTGCAGTTGCAGACTATCGTCGCTGAGATTGTGCGTCTGATCAAGTTCCGTAACCCCGACGGTGGCAACTCCATCATAGGCACCGACTACCAATCCCTGTTTTCCCGGCCGCTGGAACCGTGCCCCATCTATTGGGAGTACCGGGACCAGTTGTAAGAAATTAAGCTGCCTCTTTTATTTTCTTTTCTCATACTTTTCTATTCAAAGTAATACTGAACTAATCTGTTTATCTCGCTTCATCTGGGCTCTCTTTCTCTCCTTTTCTCACATCTCCTTTTCTTCAAATGTACTACTGTAGCTATTTCAACGACCATATAGACGGAAAGGAATACCATACGATCCATCGGATTACGGGTCTGTTTTTTTGTATCTTTTTTTCTTTGAATTATTTATTTGTCTGGCAGTTCACCTTCTAATTTGTGATAAAGTAAAGTTAGCTGAGGAATTATCTAGACATGTCCATGCCATTTGTATCGTATGATTCGGTACAGCTTCTTAATACTTGCTATGCTAATGACATGCATGTAACTATGATTTCAGGCCATACATAAATTCTACACTTTTGTAATCCTTACCTGGTCTTGGCATTGAATTTGGACGTCAAAGGCTTATCATGAATCGATTATAGAATCGTAATCGGGCTCAATCATGCAGGTAAACAAAGTCTATGCATTCGGAGTACCCCAAGCCCCAAGCAGCCCTATGCCAGTGAACACACCTGACTCTTGTAGAGAGAGCCAACACAAAAAAGGGCTTTGGCATACTCTGTTTTATTTTTTGTCCTTTATGAACATTGGACGACCTTGTTGCCGTTTTTGCTATCAACGTGTCTTTTTTTTTTTCAATATTTCGTGGACTCTCTAGCGCCTATCCAGTCTTATCAAATATATATATGTGCACATTTATGTCTATACAAGCAACGGTCTCATGGTTTCGTCTGTCACCTTAGGGCCGCTAATCCGTCTCTGGGGCCTTAGAGTTACCGAACTCCCGCAGCCATCTTCTCCACCAGACGAACTTCAACCATTTGTGATATCGGTTCTAGAAGAAGCAATTCATTTCCTCGACTCGGTTCCAACTTCAAGATCCTCCGCACCAACCATAGCAAAAAATGGCCGATCCACCCTGTGCTCCTCTTCTCAAACCTTATGGAAATTCAAAGACTCGTATCCGTACTCGGGGGGCAACACACCACTTGTAACTTTTCAAAGAACCGTAACACCTAAGCAGCTACGAGGCGTTGCAGATAAACATAATGTTGTCCAAGAAGGCAGCCGTGATTTCCACACCGAATTCTGGGTCTGCCGCCAGAGCGAACACGAGGATGCAGCGAGAAAAGGGACGGCGTGCTGGGACGAATTTGCGCGATGTTTCCGAGACGAGAATGCTGAAGCTGAAAAGGCCTTCACTCCGAGTATAGTTGATAGGGAAATAGGGGTGCAGTGGAACTGCGAGGGGATAGTCACTAATATTGAAGAAAAGACATGGGGAAACATAACACTCAAGTTGAAAGAGTCAAGACATCGGATTGGCTTTCCGTTCAAGGACCGGGCCTTTGCAGTGCTCCAAATGACAGCAACAGTGGTGGGCGCCCAAGAAATTATTATTGTGTCCATCTCTGTTAACGAGACCCGAGACTCGCCTTTGTGCCGAATATCCAAGAGCCCAAGTGTGGTGAATGGGGCATACAGTAGCGTTGAGCGTATCCGCAAACTGCCTCGGGGTACTATCGAGTGGACGGTGGCTACTGCAAGTGACGCCCGAGGCGTTTTACCTCGCTGGGCTCAGAGACGGTTAGTCCCTCCCAAAATCCGACACGATGTCCCGCTGTTCCTGACATGGCTTGCCACTCAAAGGACATGAGATATACAAGGAACGACATCTCTATGATAGTGATACCCGCAACAACGCGGAATGTGGTGAATGCTGGGGTTAGAACGAGAAACCACACGATGCGGCTGAAAACCCGGAAAACAGCAAACTGCATCAACGTCTCGATCATGCGTGAAAAAAACAAAGCAGTCTCGATGAACACACGGAAGAGACGCAGTAGAATATAACCAGCCCAAGTTTCAAGAAGGCAGAAAGGCTCTTCGAGGTTTGGATCAGGCTCTGCTACCATTGGGGTGTACACACATGGACTAGTTCTCAGGGTGTATTCAAACGTCATCGTGCGCAGTTGTGTTGATAGACAGGGAAAACGAGAGGGAGGTAGCGGGAATGTAGTGGACAATAGGTAGAAGTGGGGGTGTTGTCGTAAAGGCTGTGATGATGATGCACAATACCAGTAGCAGTGATGTCGATGGTATTAAGTGAAGTGAAAAGTCCAATTCAAGCGAGGGGTAATTTGTGAAAGGTTTAAGTAGAGAGGGAAGTCGCAGCCAAATCAACAAAGCTAATGAGGAAGGCATAGTGTAGTTACCAGAAATCCCATACAGAAAGTACGAGACTTCCTTCTTCTAACACGATAAGTTGTAGGCTATGAGGAAGGGACGACGCAACTTCTATTTTGGTAGTAAATATGTCGTTTTGTGCGCCGAAAACTTTTCTCGTACAAGGTTGCTCCAACTCCATGTAGCCAGATCACCATTATTTTTTTTTTCCTATACTAACTATAATCTGGTTATTCACCTCGCTCTCCATACTCTACCATTGTGACTCTGTGAAGATGGTCGCTGCTTCTAAGAAAGGAAAGGCTAATGTATCAGCAAAAGAGCCCAAGGGCCCCACGACGAATCCCATCAACAACACCAAAAGCGAAAGCCAGTGCCGATATCAGGTTCCGGCTAACGATGATGAAGCCTCAAAACATTTACAAGAATTCATCTCTGAAGCCGATCAGCCTGATGTCCTTAACTTCGCATACAAGGCTAAAATGCTGCATCAAGGTCAACGTATCGGCGAGAACATCGATCAAATGAAGACTACCCTAGCAAATATAGAGTCTACCGAAGCATACACAGCAAGCCAGCTCTCTTCTTTGACCGCCTACGAGGAGGATGCCCAAGAAAAGCTCTCATCTCGACTCGATGATATTGGGTCAACTGTCCGGAACACATCCAACGATGTCAAAAGCTTCCAATCCACAATGACAGAATTTGGCGCAACTATGTCCAAAATCGAGTTTCTGGAGAGCCAGATTGCGAACTCAGTTTCTGAGAAACTCACTTCCCACCTAGAGACCTTAACAGCCGAAGTCAGGGAGCCAGAACAGCGCCTTTCAAAGGAGCTTGTATCACATTTAAAAGAGACATATGCGAAAATTTCGAGCTTGTCAGACACCATGGAAAACATGGAGATGAAAACAAATACATTGAACTCCCGCCTTGAAGCAGTCCTAGAAACAATTCCCAAAGAGCTGCAGTCTTTACGCAACACTCTCAAGGAAGCGAACACATTCCAACTGCTACCGACTGAGAACAAAGCTGAGCCAAAAGAAAAACAGACGCCTCAAAACTGCATGTCTGCCTACAAGTATCTCCCATCGGTATTGGTGAACAGTCTAACTAACAGATAAATTCCATCTAGCTTCAACGACACCACGACAGACTCGGCAATACGAAGAATGGCGGGACTACTATGCCAACTTTGCACGCATGCACCGAAGAACATCCCTGCCAGATATTGACTTTATATGGCTTTTCCTAGACCACATATCCAACGATGAGCTCGCGCTCCGCATACAGCGAAATATGTGCACTGCGAGTTGCACCAAGGCATACGTTAAGCTACGGCGGCAGCCTAAAGGGAGGCGAAAAATAGATATATCGCCAAAGCTGAGCTGGGAAGCAGTTAAGACGGTGGTGAAGTGTGCGCGACCCCCGTTTCCGAAGTTTGCGTAGTAATTAGTATCGTTGTGGTTGTTATCATTGCTTCAGTTCTGGGTGGTCGTTGAGCATTAAGTGGCTCCCTTAGTTTGGTGGTGCCCGTTATGTCACCTATTGTGGGTCCTGCCGATAAGATAAGGGGCAAGGATGCTGCCGTGCTTTGCGAACGCGACGGAATTTATTGTCGACTCAGTCTTCTCTCTTTTCTATACAGCCTAGTGTTCATTGAAGCGTTTCTCTAATATTCAATCAACAATATAAATGCCCATAGATAACTCTCTTAACCGAAATATTGCGGCTTTTGAATAACCTGATTCCATTTGCCGACTCCTAATTCGAATACTCGCATTTATTCTCTCATCTCTTGCCTCACCCACCTGTGCTGCTTGCAGTATCATCTTACTTTCCTCAAAATGTCGGAGCCTCATCGACCAGTTTTGAAAATCCATCTTAATACCGGTGCTCGACATCAACTGCCTGATGAAAGCAAGACGACGACTCCTACTGGCACAGCTCCTGGTCGCCTAATTCTGAAGTCAAAGCGGGCATCTATAGTTACACCTACCGAAATCCAAAGCACACCCAACCTGCCTCTTACGACTACCAAAGCCGGCCGTTTATTAAAACCCAGTGCAAAGAAGCGCGAACATGACGAATACGGCGATGAAGAAATCCCCATCACTGTGGCGGAGCCGCCCTCGAAACGCAAGAATACCAAGCAGAAGCAGCTCAACACCAGAGTAAAGTTGACATCACGGCGTCCGCCTATGCGGCCGCCGGGAGATGGCTATGACTCGGAAGCTAGCGACCGCGAAATCGACCCGTCAATCGAGGAGCAAATCATATTCCGCATGCTTCCCGGCGAGCACTGCGAGTACATTCGCAAGGCCGTTGAGGAAAACAAAATCTGCTCACGGAAAGATGGCGGTGCAGATTTCCGTATCCGCTGGCTACCGGAAGATACTCGCCGCGCTATTGTTGGCGTCAAAGGGCGGCTTTTTGTAGCTGTTTTGCTTGATTTGCCGACAATTACAGAGGGCATGAAGTCATGGGACCGCAAAACATTCATGAAGTCGACAGATATCTCGCAGATCTTGTTGGTATGGAAGACAGTTGCTAGTGAGGAAGAGGCTAAGACCACGCCACTGCCGCCCATGGTCGAATCAGGATTCAAGTGGCCCCACGGTTTGACTCCTCCTATGCACGACTGTGTAAAGCGCCGCTTTGCCAAGATCATCAGCCGCAAGGAAATCGAGGACAAAGAAGCTGAAGTGGAGCGTTTGCTCGCTGCTGATAGAGCCTCACTAGGCTCACGCTTTGAGTGGATAGACGATCGCCGACCCAAGACACCTGCCGACGAATACATGGAGGACGAGGATGAGGATGCCGAAGGCGATGTCGATGACACCTATTTCAGCGAAGGTGGTGTTGAGGATGCTGAGGGCGAGGAGGACCACATGGACCTTGAAGCCCTCTTTGAAGCTGAGCTGGCTGCTAATGATGGTGAAATGGCAAGTCCGGCAACCAATGCCGATGGCATCACACCTATCACAGCTGTCGGAAGCACACCGACCACACAAGTGCAGGGAAGCATTGAGCGGGAGGAAGAAGCAGAGTCTGACGATGATGATGACGATGACGATGATGACGATGATATGGATGGGAACGAGTCTGAGAATGAAGAGGTTAACAACTTCAAGGAGGAGATTGCCGAACTCAAGGCCCAGCTCAAGCTCAAGGAGGCTGATCTTCTCAAGCCCCACGTGGCTAACTCGGCTATTTTGAAGAAGAAGGTCCAGGCCAATATCAAGAGTCTTAAGGACGAGATTCGACTCAAGATGTCGTATATTAACCAGGAAGAAGACGAAAATGAAGACTGAAGGGAGAGAAGCTAGGATCTGGGCTGCTTTACTTGTTTTACTTTGGCGTTTTTGGGAAGGAGGAAGGTAACATTTAGCGTTTATCTTCGACTATGCATTACTACGAATTGCACTCTTGCTTTTACTTTCTCATAGTTAGCTGCTTTTGTTTTGAAAACAGCTCTATTTGCTATCTTTTAGATACCCGGGGTGGCGAGGCTATACAGACTTAGTCCGGTCAGTCTGTGCTATAAAAGTTATTAATATAAATTGACTCGTTCACATGCTGTATGTGCTCAAGCAGTTGTGTGTGATTTTCTTCTTTGAATTATTGTACAAATGGTTAGAGCACCCGTGGTATACTACATCTCTCCCCAGCCAAGTAGGAATCTAACTCGTCATCTTCGTCTGTGTCGTTGATCCGAAAACGCTCTGGAACAGAGCTCCATGGTATGCATGGCCTTATCCCGCGTTTCACGCACCTTCCCATATCCTCCTTATTGCTAGTCTAGGTTTACATGGTATTGAGGTAGTTGGCCTCCTTGATCTTGGCCTTGCGGTCCTTGCGTAGAGCCTTCTTGAGCTTGGCGCGAGCCTCGGCAGCCTCCATTGAGTCGTCGAAGCCACCCTCGAGCGAGCCGGGCAAGTTGATTGATTGCTCGTGTAGGGGGATCTTGGGTGCCAGGGCAGACATGTCTCCCGAGGCCATCAGGTCAGCCTCTATTTGTCTGGCTTTCTTGGCGGCAATACGACGCTGTTTCTTTGATTTCGCTACAGTACCATGTTAGTATATCTAGTGGTGTTTTATTGTTAGGACTTTCCCTGCACGTACAAAACTCAATAGCAGCCAGGTCCTCGGACTCGTCCTTGACTCTTTCCTTAACCTCTAGACACTTCCACAGCCACGTAGGGTACGCTTCGTCAGGAAGGGCCACCGGGTCTTGCTGGCCATTGAGAAAGTTGAGGCCTTTTAGCACCGTGCCGGCCGGGCATGATGATGTCGAGTTGTTGTCTAAAGCGGAGGTGCCCGTTTCTGAAGGGGTTGTTGTCGTGGCTTCTGATGAAGCAGCCTCAGTAGTTGCGGAGAGACGCAAGGAGGAAGCCGAGAAGGCGCGGAAGACAGCGGGCTGGCGGGCCGCAGTCGAAGCCCGGACTAGGCAGTTCCGGAGTATCATTGGGGTTGTGTGATATATCTAAGCGAGTTAGTAGGCTCGGGTAGGTTTGTGAGCGTCACTCTTAGCTCGATGGAAATAGGCTTGTGACAAACAGTTCAACCCGCTGATGGGGAAAATCTGCGTTGGAAGTCGCCAGTTGATAGGTCCAAAGGATTAGCCGCTAATATGTAATTTTTGGGGCATGCTATTGGTCAGCTAGACGCAGCACGAACCCTAGTAATAAATAGGGTTGGTTCAACAGTATTTCCGAATGATGTAATCTTCATAAAATTCAGCAAGCAATGTAATAATGGTTCATGTTCCGCAAGTGAAATTGGAAGGTATTAAAGAGCTTAATGATTTAGGCATGTTCATTGTAACCAAGCCATCGTAGTCACTGCTGATATACAAAGAGCAGCTTAGCTGTGTCTAGGCTTGTAGTGACAGCAAAATCTCGCATTTAAGACAGCTATCTGCTTGTTCACTAAAAAAACAGGGGAAGCCTGACAAGGACAAAGGTTACGGCGTCTGGGATCGCAGGCAGGCTCGCTATGAAGACTTGGAGGCTGGACAATAAAGCAACTGGTAGCTGGGAGCCGATGTGGCATCTGTACTGGCGTGTTTCTGGTCCGGGCCGCTGCAGGCGCGGAGAGAAAGCCTGGAGAGACGGGATGATGGGAAAGAAGCGTCTACTGTTTTTCCTGCTTCTTGATGTAGTTGAGTTGTTGGAAGAGCGGGCCAGTGACCTTTTTCTCCTTGAGCAATGTGAGGTAACGTTCTAGAGGTGGGAGGGAGAAGGCATGTTCTTGTTAGTAGGCAGTAGCGAATTGAAAATGATAGACAAGGCGTTCAATATCAGCAACACGGCGGCCAGACGTATGCAGTATGCTAATGCAATCTAGTCATTGCTAGAACATGGGGGACTATGGGCAGACGGAAACTAACCTCTTAGCTGGCCGCAGTTCTCAAGGTGGTTGACGCCCTCGCGCATGTAGCACTTGCCCAGCTCCTCGCCAACCAGACGAACCATCATGGCTCCGACCCACTGCTCGCGAATGATGGCATCCTGGGCGGCCTTGAAGGCATTGTGGTCATCATAGTCGACACCATCAAAGGTGGGGGGCACCTTGGGCTTCTGGGCCAGGAACATTTCAGACTCGGGGGTAGGCATTGTGATGAGCTGGTGAGACGTGACAATGACGGTTGATTGGTTTGGATGTGCGCTAGAGGGGCGGAAGAGAGCGTTTGCTAGAGACGGGTTTCAGAAGAGCTGATGGCAACTATTTCGACGGCGGCAACGAGCGAAAGACCCGGCGATTCTGGGCTGTCCTAAGCTTCTAGTTGTGCGGATAATCCTCGGTAATACATTTCTAGAGACAAGGCTGGGGATGACTTTTATTGCCTAACGCACAAGGCAGAAACAAAGAAAAAAAATACACAGATGATAAGGTAGAGAAAAAAAAGAAATTAAGAGCTTTTGCTGCTGCACTCCACAGTAGCGCTGATATACAACAAGGCCCACTTGCGCAATCCTTCCTTTCTCTTATCTTGACCGCCTTCTAGTTGGACCCGCTAAAAAGTTTAGGACCCACCGCCCAACGGCAGAAAAAAATTCACCCGGCCAACCTTGTCGCAAAGCTGGCGTAGTTTAAAATGTAGCATATCTGCTCTTTGTTCTGTTCGAGTTGTGGATGAAAAACTTTTCTCCTACATCTCTCATTCTTCGCCGTTCCCATTCTGTTGTTTGATACCCCTCAGAGTTGTGACTTTTTTTCTCATTTCCCTGTTTTTCATTGTTCTCTGCATACTCTATCCTCTTGATTATTCCCCATCTACACATACACACAACCGCAAACATGGGCAAGTCCAAATCTGCTGTCAAGTCTTCTAAGAAGGCTGCCGAGCCTGTCGTTGCTGTCAAGGCCGAGGCTGTTACCAAGCCCTCTAAGAAGTCTAAGGTTGTCGCTAAGGTTGTTGAAGAGAAGAAGTCTAAGAAGTCGTCCAAGAAGAGCAAGAAGGAAGAGTCTTCCTCCGAGTCTTCTTCTGAGTCTGAGAGCGAATCCGACTCTTCCGAGTCTGAGGAGGAGAAGCCCGCCCCCAAGGCTAAGGGCAAGGCCGCCGCTAAGGCTGCCGCCAAGAAGGCTGAGTCTTCTGACGAGTCTAGCTCCGAGTCCGATTCCGACTCCTCTGAGTCTGAGGCTGAGAAGAAGCCCGCCCCCAAGGCCAAGGGCAAGGCCGCCGTTAAGGCTGCTGCCAAGAAGGCTGAGTCTTCTGACGAGTCTAGCTCCGAGTCTGACTCCGAGTCTGAGGAGGAGAAGAAGCCCGCTGCCAAGAAGGAGAAGAAGGCTGAGTCATCTGACTCCGAGTCTGACTCCGACTCCGATTCTAACTCTGACTCTGACTCAGAATCTGGTGATGAGAAGCCCAAGAAGGAGGCTAAGGTACGTTTTCCACTCTCATTTCTCCTCTTGTCCACCATACCTATTTTGTTGAGACATACTAACGCTTCAATCTCTGTTCTAGAAGGCCGAGTCTGACGATTCCTCCGACTCTGATTCTTCCGATTCCGACACCGAGATGGAGGAGCCCAAGAAGGAGGAGTCTAAGAAGCGCAAGGCTGAGGAAGATGTCGAGGTCGAAGCCCCCAAGAAGGCCAAGACTGAGGAGGCCGAGGGCAGTGCTACTCTGTTCGCTGGCAAGCTGAGCTGGAACCTGGATGATGATTCTCTGCGCGATGCCTTCAAGGACTTTGCTGGTCTGCAGGGCGCTCGCGTCGTCACCCACAAGGACTCTGGCCGCAGCCGTGGCTTCGGTTACGTCGACTTCGACACCCCCGCCAACGCCGCCATTGCCCTTGAGGCCATGCAGGGCGCTGAGTTGGACGGCCGTCCCATTTTCCTAGACGCCTCCTCCAGCAAGCCTGCCGCTGGTGACAACCAGGGCCGTGCCCAGGACCGTGCCAAGCGCCACGGCGATGTGGTTAGCCCCGAATCCGACACTCTCTTTGTTGGTAACCTGCCCTTCGAGGTCTCCCAGGACGAGGTCCGCGAGTTCTTTGCCGAGGTTGGCGAGGTCACTTCAGTGCGCCTGCCTACCGACCCGTAAGTCTTCTTTTTTTTCCCTCGATATTATCTTCGTGCTCTACCTTGTCCACATGCTAACGAACGTCTCACATAGTGAGTCTGGAAACCTTAAGGGCTTCGGCTATGTCTCTTTTGGCAACATTGAGGACGCCAAGAAGGCGTTCGAATCTAAGAACGGCGGCTTCCTCGGCCCTGGTCGTGCCGCTCGTGCCGTGCGCCTAGACTTCGCTAGCCAGCGTCCTCCCCGTGAGGGTGGCGGCGGTGGTCGTGGTGGCTTTGGTGGCGGTCGCGGTGGCGGTCGTGGTGGCTTTGGTGGTGGCCGCGGTGGTGGTGGCCGTGGCGGCTTCGGTGGCCGTGGCGGCGGCCGTGGCGGTGGCCGTGGTGGTTTCGGCGGTGGCCGTGGCGGTCGCATTGATGCCGGCAGCTCAGCTACCGGTGCCAACAAGATCACCTTTGACGACTAAGCGCGTCAAGAAATTGTGCTGGTGGCAAGGTGATGCTGGTCTTAGAGAGTGAGCGTGAGGACAACTAATATTGGGCCTTGGAACCACAAAAGAGCTGGCTGTACAGCAGGAGGGAGAAGCTATTTAGAGCGGGTGTCTGGTCACGCACTCGCTTCACAGTTGAGTGTGGCTGGCGGCGTCTTGACTTGAGGGCCATTTATTACCGTGGGCTTTAACGTGTGGGCTTTTGACGTGGGCTTTTATCTATGAGGCATTCTGTGGGCTGCTATACTCGTGGGCAAGGAACATATACCCGATATGATATCAGATCAGCGGGGGCGTTGGGCTTTGAGTTCTGAGGGCACCTGGGGGCTTAAGATGAGATAAACACCTTCTCCAAGCGAATTCGTTGGCTTAGACCAGGATCCAGGGCATGGTGAGGAGGAAGACAGGAAATGGCCAGTCAGACCTTCTCCTCGTTCATTCCTTGCTATCTTCTGTATCCCGGCTTACAGTGGGCTCTTTGCAGTATCTTCTTATTCCGTGTTGGCTCTTGAGGGTTTTAGAGGTGCGATGAGGCTGTCTCTTGGCGAGACTCGAGCATTTCCAAACAAAAAAAAAAAAAGAAATTATACATCAAAAGCGAGCGTTGGGCATGGTCATCTGAGGGCTTTTTTCTTCTTTGGCTTTTTAACTGAGGGATGTTTTTTTTCTTCTTTCTATCATTTCTTTTAAATCTTTTTCCTTCCCGCTTTCGTTCTAAGGGAAATACTTATTTATTATTCTTCTTTTTCTTCATACGTCACAACATCTGCATTAGGGCTTCTACGGCGTTGGTGGATAGTTAAAAAAAATAGATATCATTAGTGTACAATTTGTTGTTAGTTTCTGTGACTTGTGTGTGTGTGTGTGTGTGTGTGTTATGTAGTACGTATGCAGGGACCGTGAGATTCTAAGTACTGTAATTGTAAGTAATGTCCATAAGTCCATAATTCCCATATCTAGTCGTACACACTCCCCTCCTCTTATCTTTACCCATCATCATCAGTCTTCTATCTTCTCCCCTCCCCCCTACTTGGCAACGTGGTCGTCTTTGATTCCCCAACTTCCCACTATTGCCATTGCCTCCTCGCCTCCATCTCTCAGCCGCTCATCCCGTAACGTGTCTGCCACACAGTGCCATGGGTCACGGCTTCCACCCCATTTCAGCAGATTCTCCTTGAGCCACTCGCCGTTCTCACGGCTAATGGCAGCCCCGTTCTCGCCAGCATCAAACACTTTCCTCCACACACGCTCTGCCAGCACACGATCAAACAAATAGCTGTAGTATGTAGCACCATACCCAAACAGGTGGCCAAAGAAGCCCTGCCAGCACGTCGATGGCGGGTCGGCCGGACCCACAGAATATTTGGTCTCTAGCTCGTGGAAGATGCGCGTCGATTCAAACCCTGGCTCCGATGCAGCGGATGAATGGTAGGCCTGGTCCAGCATTGCGAGAATCAACTGGTGCTCGGTGTCAAGCCCCTCGAAGCGCTTCATGAGCCGGATCTTGTCAACCACCATATCATACGGAAGCGGTGCGTCCGTTTGCCAGTGTCGTGCAAAGAGGCCTAGCACCGTGGGATCGGCTGCAAAATGCTCCATTAACGTGGATGGGAGTTCTGCAAAGTCAGTAGCACAGCGAGTGCCGGCGACATTCTGGAAGGACGTCCGGGCTAGAATAGAGTGAATAGCATGGCCCATTTCATGGAATAGTGTCTCAACCTGGTAAAAAGTCAAAAACGCCGGTTCATTACGACCCGAGGAGTTTTTAGGAAAGTCGCAGATCAGTGCAATTGTAGGTAGCTGCTGGACCTTGCCGTCATGAGATGCCGAAGCCATGCCATCATTGGCAGCCTGTTCCGGCGTATCGAAGCTCGGCAAATCAATGTTGCTGTTGGCGCCCCCGTACATGCCCATCTCCTGGGCAACATCGGCGATTTCCTGGGCGAGCATTTCACGCGAGCATCTCACTGTGTAGTGTGCGGGATTTGGTGACTTCCCAGGCCGGTAAAATAGGTCGCAGTAAAGGACAGCAAGCTGGCGGCCTGAATCATCGATAACATCCAAACGCCGTACATCTGGATGCCACGTCTCGCCCGGTTCGGACTCAGCAGGCACTAGGCGGATGCCATAGAGGCGTGTGAACAGACGAGACATACCTTGCATCACAGTGCCCACCGAAAAGTAAGCTGAAAGTTGGTCGTCATGCTTGGCCTTGCTATGCATGTCTGAGCGAATGCTGTCTATGCAAAAGTCTTTGTCCCACGCATTGAGTTCGGCTGAATCGTCATTAACTAACCGGCGCTTGCGCTCAAGGAGAGTAGCCACCTCATTCTCGATGGTTGGTACATTATGTTGCTGAAGAGCAGACAAGAATTTCATCACCTCGGAAGGGGTCCTGGCCATCATCCTATCCTTGAGAGCATGGTGGGCATAGCTCTCGAATCCAGCCAGAGTGGCAAGCTCGGCACGCTGGCGAAGCATATTTTCGAGGTTGCGGATTGTTCCAGCCGAAGCAGTACGACTAGAAATGTAGATGGACTTTCGCACATCACTATCACGCACGCTACGCATGGCAGCAGCAGACTCGGCGCTCATCAGAGGAAGCTGGAGCTGGCCATTTACAGTCAAGTCCGCTGCCATGCGAGGGTGCAATCCCATGAGCCGCGACGACGGAAAAGACAAAGCCGGCACTGCAGGGCGAGCCTCGGAGATGAAGCGGCTGCCCGACTCGCTAATTTTTTGCGAAATATCGACAAAACGCTGGCGTTGCCTCCGCGGCAAATGGATGCCTGACTTCATAAAGTCACTCTTCAGAATTGCTGCCACCATCTTTTCTTCCTCGGACCAGGAGGCCGTTACCTCCGGCATTTCCATAGCCGCCGTGAGCTGTTCATTGATGCCACGTGTTGTGTTGAGTTGGTTCATATAGTGGTACGCCATAGCCCAGGCATCCGAGGCCGCAGCTTGGATGCTGGCATCTGGATGTGTAACTCTCACAAAGTCGCAGAGATCCAGTACTCTGCACAGGAGATCGCTGAGCCGGTCCAAATCTCGTACAATGCCCTTGTAGCTCTCCACGCTGTTGAGCGCCAAAATCTTGTTGACTATACCCTGGGCCCGCTTGATGTTGATTTGTGAGTAAGCCAGAAATCCTTGTGGGTTCGTAAGGAAGCGGTTCTTAAACAACCCAACGCTCTTGCGCGTCCAGCTAGCCAGAGATAGCCTCAGTGTTGAAGCGCCGGTATCGAAGACCTCTCGTAGCAACGAATCATCATGGGCGCCAGATTCAGAGACGTCAACAGGGCCTACCGATGCTGGCGATACGGTAGAGAGACTTCGGTCTTTTTGGAGAGCTGGCATCGAGCTCGGGTTAGCCCTTCGCAGGTCTGGGCATCGCGCTAGCCCCGTCGATACTGATCTAGTGAACATGTGTGTAGAGGATCCTCTCATCGGCGCTGAGGCGATCCACTGCCTGCTTGCGCATTGCGAGCACACCCATTGCCGGGATGCAGCACCTGCTCTAGTATAGCGAACTCTGATCATAGTAGCTACATGTGAGCAAAACTATACAGATCTTGTGCGAAAAAAAAAAATATCTTCATACAGGAATTTTCTGTCAGTGTTCAATGCTCATTCATTATTGGCTACCCCGATCAAGCAAGTAAGTTTCTTGCCGCTTGCCGTTCGTTTGTCAATGCCCCACTTATTTCAACTTTGCTCTTTGCCGGGAACGGGGCAAGTCAGGAGCGCTCAAAGTATGTGTTTAGCCGTTGTTTAGCCGACTAGCGGACCTCTCCTCCCAGTCCAAACCTCACGTCAAATCCCATCACCAAAGTTTTTGGCTGTCTCGGTTTTCCACGCCGGGTCTCTTTTGGAGCTTTGGAATTCGAATCCACCCGTAGACTTTCTGTCTCTCTTCTCCTTCCTTTTTTTCTACTGCACGCACTACTATCACGTGCGTTCTTATGACAATGGCTGCTCGAGTCTTTATGAGACAGGTAAGAAACTCTCGTTTTGTTTCTGTGTGAAGCTTGCTTGACCCTCTCTCTTCCAAGTCATGCCACTGATATCCCATCGCTGCTTCCTATGGTGCAATGCTAATTTGCCTGTCTTCTCCTCCTCTGTAGAGTGCCGTGGCGCCTCTGGCAGCCTCAACCCTTCTTGCCGGCTTTGCCCTGCGCCCCGAGACGGCCTACGCCGAGACATCCCAAGAACTAGTGGTATGTAACATTTCCAGGACTGCCTCTGCTTCCTACTTTTAGCTAATAGTCTATTGCCTTTTTCTCATATAGTCTTCCCGCAAGCCCATCTATGATGATGCCTCTGTCCCCGCCATTGCCGCCGCTACTTCCAAGCCTGCTGCTGTCGCCCCTACTACGGCTACGCCTACTAAGTCGTTTTTCTCCTCCTCCTCCTCCGAAACCAGTCGCGCCAACAGACCCGCCCGCGGTCCCTCTCCTACCGATAGACTTGCCGTGCAAATCGGTAAAGTCCGCTTGTTGCTTCACGGCTATGTCGTCAGTGCTGAAGATGCTGTCAATAACACCATGGCCAAGGCCTTTTCACTGGAGCAGTCATTCACCGGCACCATTGCGTCGCTGGCCCCTGCCAAGGAAACAGGCGAAAAGATCCTGCCTGGTGCTGTCTACGTTTTAGTTGCCGCCATGTCGGGCAGCATCGTGGCCCGCAACCGCAACATTGTGCTGCGCACCCTAGCACCTTTAGCTTTGGGCATTGGTGCATCGTGGACTTTCCTACCTGTTACATCGCGTAATGTCAGCGATCTAGCTTGGAAGTACGAGCAGCGTTTCCCTGGTGTTGCTGAGAGCCACATCAAGATGCGGGAGAGTATCCTGCGTGGTATTCACTTTGCCAAGGTCCACAAGCAGGTTGGCCTACAGTACGTCGACGATACGGTGACCAGCGTTAGAGAATCAGTCGAAGACTGGGTGAAACAGGGCAAATAGACACAACCGCTTCGTTTTCTTTCTTTGCGAGCCCCAAAGCTTGGGGGGATAAAGAGGGGAGCTGAGCCGGAAAATCAAGGAATCCCCAAGCATAAAAGAGCACCCGCCCCCTGTGTACTGTACTATAGCTACCGTTTGTTTGTTATTTCATAGAGACTACTTGCGGGCATTTCATCCCCTTATATTCAATAATTATACAGGTAGCCTCGTCGTTATAGTAGGAAGACCAGTAAGCGTTCACATGGAGTATTGTTTGGACATTTCATGTCAGTTTGTATTACTATGTGTAGTGTTTATATATCTATAAGATGAATACTTCCCAATCAACTCTCGTTCCCATTTTATTCTCATAACGGCATTGGCGAGGTTTCCTTGGCCGCGCTTGCTGCTACAGTGGCTGTGGCTACGCCTGTGGCAGCTCCCGACGCTTTATTGCCTCTAGCTGAAGCTGCAGAAGACACGCCTCTCTCGCTAAGAGCACTCTTCTTTTTCTGTCTTTCCTCCTTTCGCACTTCGGCAGACTTCCCAGCAGCCGCTGCCACTGTGTCGGCAATCTGGTTGTGGTGGTTAATCTTATTGATTTTCTCCAAACGATGTCTATCAACCTTGCCAGTCTCGCGCTCGCTCAAGCCTAAATGGGCATCTAAGTCTTCAGCATCAGCACGCAGCTCGGCATAGCCAAAGGCATCAACTAACTGAAGATAGTTGCGGGCTCGGATAAGGCCAGAGTACGTCTCATGCTCCTTTCCAGGCACCATCTGAGCCAAGAGGTACTTGGTGTTAGTGAACTTGTTATCGACCTCTAAAGCCATGCGCAAATACTCGCGCGAGATCTCGCTCCAATGGGCCATGCCACCACCAGCCTCAGTGCGGAAACAGCTAGGATTCTCCTCAGCAGCACGTGCAATCATAGCGCCATCGACCCCGAACTCTTCAACAAGATCAGCCATTTGGTCACGGTTCAAGACATCCCCATTGACAAGGCAAGCAACGCCCGCTTCATGACACACATTCCGAATCATGCTCAGCTGGCTGCGAATAGCCGGCTGGCGAGGTCTCATAGGTGTGGTACGACAGTGAATCGTCAGGCCGGTAATTCCAGTAGCGCAGAGCCGGCGGACCAACGCCTCGGTGTTTTCAGGATCGTCAAGCAGGCGAATTTTCACGCTAATGCCGATTCCAAACTCGGGCGTAATGTTTTTAACAAGCGCCTCCAGAATCGATGCAAGCTTTTCAGGTGTCTTGAGCAGTGCGGCTCCCATGCCGCCTGAGGTGCTGAACGGCTTGGGACAACCAGCATTGACATCAATACCGGCAACATCAGGTGCCACGATACGAGCAGCTTCAACAGCACGCTCGGGATCAGCTGTGCCAACCTGGAAAATGAGCTTCTTTCCCTCCCGTTCGGGATGAAGACGGAAGATTATACTGTCCTTGGCCTCGGTATTGGTAGACTTATCCTTGGCGCCATTGGATGGTTTACGCACAAAGTCGATAGTGCCGGTTCGCTCGTTGACAAGGCGGGTAGTGCCGATCATGGCACGGTCTACGGTTTCGGGGCCTACAGTTAGAGAAAAGTGGTGTGTTAGAGACAAAAGAACAGGCCTGCTTAAAGAAACGGTCGCCAGTATATGAGACAGGGAAAGTGGAAACTTACTCCAGACAAGGTCAGCACCATAGTGAAGAGCCATTAGCCGTGATGGCAGCTCGCCAGACCGAACCATAGGTGCAAGCACCAGTTTTCCACGGTAGTCCACCCCGCGAGGGGGGATAGGAACTTTCTTGACCTCTGTGACCATGAGTCTGCGTATAAAACCTAAGAGCATATCGCAGACACCAGAAATCCGCGTTTGCAGTGTTCACATGCTGCTGCGAATTGGAAGCAGCTAAGTGTGGGTATTAAAGCCGGGGCCTTGGAGTCAATAGCGACTATGATAGGAAAGATAGTCATAATTGTCAATAGACATTGCGAGAAAGCAACATTTTTCTTGATTAGTAACGATTAGGTGGGGCTTTATGTTATCGATAACACAAAACACATATCGATAAGGGTTGGAGAATCAGTAAGGGTCCCAAAGCTTCATAGCATGACGCAAAGCCACGTCCTTTTGTCCGTAATATTACTCTAAGAAGTAGTCTTCAAAGACAGCCTTAATATGCTGTAAATACTATGCGTTTTGTCTTCCGTTATTGTTGCAAGGTGCAAGACACCTGTTGTCAGCTAGTTAAGTCGGGTCAGACAGGAAGGGACAAAATAACGGGACATCTCCACACCGTGCGAGCCCTCATCTCACATCGCCGGCGGGGTAAGGCATTACAGAGTTGAATTGTTTTCTGGTTTTATGTTGTGCTGGTTGAGCTCTGCTGCACACCTATCAATGGATCGATGCCTGAGGATTATAGCCAGGAACAAGTGCAGATTTTCCTTCCCTTTATTTTCCCCCCGGCCGTTTTTCTTCTAAGCCTAGCTCTACGCGCCTTAGGCTTAAATCGGCTGCACTTTCTGACTTAACTGGTCTCTTTTCTTACTTTGTCCTTCTCCGGCTACACAACATAACAATGTTTGCAAGTCGTACTCTAGGCACCGCTCCAGGGCCTCGTTTGCTTCACCTCTCTCGGACCTCCTCATTTTCAACGCATGCGTTTTGTTCTGCAGTCTGCAGTAGCAGCTATAGTTATTCCACTCAGAGTCCACTAAAGCCACTGAAACCCTTCAAACCTAAAGTCTTTCTTTCACAGCCGCAATCACAGTCACAGCACAGTGTCCGATTTTTTCGTGCACTCCACATCGCCGGCCACCGTCGAATTAAAATGGGCGATCGTAAGGCACGCCATCCAGCTTCAGCTCCAGTATGGAGCAATGGCCCCTCTTTAGTTGGCCTAACTACCACCAGCACCAGCACTACTACTGGACCATTGGCATCTGCAGCTACTAATATAACCACTACCACAGCAGCAACCCCTCCCCCTCCTTCCAACACTAATAGAGCCCCGTTGTCTCTCTCTTCTTCTGACCCTTTCTGTTCCTCTTTTTCCTCTTCTTCCTCCTCTCTCCCCCCGTGTCCATCAGATTGCAGGCCATCTTTCATCCTCTAACCTCCATCCATTTCCCGCTTCTCCTGTCACTTCTTCTCCCATTCATCCACATCGTCATTTAACGCCCATCGAAATGGCTTCTCCCTACTCCGTCCACAAGGTCGGTGCGGCCAACACCCTGGAGCACCGCGTGTACATCAAGAAGGACAACCAGATTGTGTCGCCCTTCCACGATATCCCTCTGTACGCCAATGCCGAGAAAACAATTCTAAACATGGTTGTTGAGATCCCTCGCTGGACCAACGCCAAGCAGGAGGTGCGCCCTCTTCCACCACAACCATACCTTTGTCCCATCTCCATTTAGTGCCATTTTCTGACAGTTTCTCTTCCTCACTTCTCTCTAGATCTCCAAGGACGAACCCCTTAACCCTATCAAGCAGGACATCAAGAAGGGCAAGCTTAGATTTGTTCGCAACTGCTTCCCCCACAAGGGCTACCTCTGGAACTACGGTGCCTTCCCCCAGGTACGTTAACCAAATGGCTAGGCTCAATTCTACCAAACAACTACGGTTCGCCTCAAGACCCCGCACATCTAACCTCTCTTCCCCTCTCTCTAGACCTGGGAGGACCCTACTGTTGCCCACCCTGAGACCAAGGCCAAGGGTGACAATGACCCGCTTGATGTTTGCGAAATCGGTGAGCTGGTTGGCTACACTGGCCAGGTCAAGCAAGTCAAGGTCTTGGGTGTCATGGCCCTGCTGGACGAGGACGAGACCGACTGGAAGGTCATTGTCATTGATATCAACGACCCCCTGGCTTCCAAGCTGAACGATGTTGAGGATGTCGAGCGCCATCTGCCTGGTCTCCTGCGTGCCACCAACGAGTGGTTCCGTATCTACAAGATTCCCGATGGCAAGCCTGAGAACTCGTTCGCCTTTACTGGTGAATGCAAGAACAAGGCGTAAGTGCTTTTATTATATGCACCCCCGTTTTATGTCTATTTACTAACACGCAGTAGCTACGCCATGGATGTTGTCCGTGAGTGCAATGAGGCTTGGGAGCGCCTTATCCAGGGCAAAGTCCAGCAGCCCGGTGTTTTGACGTAAGTCTTTTTTAACTTGAATACGCCCTCCCGTACCCAAAAGAGCACAACCTCTCTAACATGTCCCTGCTTCCTCTTTAGCACCAACCTCTCCGTTTCTGGCACCCCCGGCAACATCACTTCTGCTGAGATGCCCGCCATCCCCGCCCACCAGGAGCTGCTCCCCGCCAAGATCGACCCCTCCATTGACAAGTGGTTCTTCATCAGCGGTGCTTCTGCATAGATCCGTGCGTCCATGCCCAGGCTATAATCTGTTGAAAAATCATTGCATTTCTACAATATCACTATAATGCAATTGCTTTGGTAGATTGAATCAAGAATAACATGAACAACTTTTGTGAAATCCCAAAGTGATATTGTATTGTATATCAAAAGGATTAAAAGGGAGAAATGAACATGAGAAATACGAGAAACGCCTATGGAATGTAATTGTTGATAGTCACCCATTTTTATCTGGTCAGCCAGCCCGAAGTCTCCATGATCCCCGGCAGTAATGGCGGTAGTTAATGGCTGACGGTAGTAGTGGTTGATAATATACAATGTGATCATGGAAGTGGCAGTAGTAAGAAAAGAAGGCATATCCTTCAAGCATCCTGGATATCAGCCTTTTTCTGCAGCGCTCTGGAGTGACGATCAACCTCTTCGACCAAACCCTTAATATTGGTCTCCATGCAATCAAGGTCCATGACTCTCCCATCCTCTAAGCCACGAGAGCAGCAAAGTCAGCAAAATAAAATCAATAAACGCACACAAGCATGCACCATAAGCAGAAGATATAACGGGCACCATACTGAACTTAACCTGCAGCAGCGGCTTCTCTACCGAGCCCTGCGGGAGCACGGTGTTGTTGACAACCAACCCTTCAGCGCGGGCATTGGGCGGTATCTGAGAGAGGAATAGCCGTGTCGAGCGGGATGCTTTGCTGAATGGGTTGACCCGTGAAGTTATTTGGGTCATGAACTTGGTAATCATACTGGGCAAGCGGAACTGTGAGGCGGCGGGAGGTTAGGAGATCTAAAGAGACACAGGGTATTTTTGTACACCATACATATATGAAATTTCAATGGGTCGAAGGACGATTGATCGCTCAGAAAAACGAATTAGTGGTACAGCGCTACTCAGTCGTGATGCTGCTGCAAAATCAAAACCTTGAGGGTTTGCGAAGTCTGAAAGTGGGGCCCATGTACAGTGCTTTTTACACGGCCCAGCCCAGTCGCTCTACAAAGGGCGGCGGGCGCAATTCCAGTTACACAGCTGCTAATCGAAACCAAGTTTGACTTTTTTGTGTTGAAAAACGGATTGCAGAACTGACTTGTGTTTAGTAGTTGTGAAATTTTGCCCTTGAAACTGTGAAAATTGACAACTAAGAGTTACTCCGCAGAAACAGCCCCCCCAGTATGACTGTTGCTGGCCCTGCTTGGTTTTCTTCCAAGCTTCGTTTATTCACAGCGTACCGACACAGATGACACTGGGTGGACACTGTGTTGTGATTAGTCATCGGTGCCATTTGGCATTTGGCCAACGCAGCGGAATGTCGTCACAGGCCGTTTTGCTGTGACATTTGGTGAGCTTTTGACCATTAACCGATCGACTTGCGCCACATGCCTATGCGCTATACAACAGTTCTTGCTAGTATTCAGATGGATCCAATGCCATCTTGTCTTTCTACCACGACATCTACAATTTTAAACCTCGCAAAAAGCTTATAGTTCCTCGCAACAAATTCACCATTCCATCCATCAACCATGTCCACTGTCGAGCTTCAGGAACGCCTAGTCGCTCTGCAAGAAACCACCTTGCAGCTCAGAGAGCTTATCGATCGATTAGCCAGCCTCAAGTTTGAGCCTGGATCTGTACCACTGAATGTTAGCGAAGAGAATAGCATCAGCGGCGAGCTGAGCACTGAGATCAGCCATATCCTCCGCGAAGAAGAGGACGAGCTTGAGATTTTAAGCGAAGAAGTCGAGGATCTACCAGAATCTAGCAAGCCACGTTTAAAAGATGGCGTGGAAATGCTTCACAAAGAACTCGCTGGGTGCGTATGCTAGTCCAAAGTCATCTAGGTAGCTTACATTCGTGGATTATTACTAATAAAAAATGGTTTCTCTTCAGATGCCGCATCGCTTTCCGACATGCACAGATCTCAGCACGAAAAAGCCTAGCCGATGCCCAACGACATGAGCGCCAACTCTTGATATCTGTATACTCACAGCCAGAATCTGCCGGCTCATCACAAGTCGATGTCTCCGAAGACCACCAACGCGATACCTTAGGTGGTCTCCATCCCCATACTGAAAAGAAGCCATCGTCGCTCCTGCAGAAAAAACACACAGCGCTCTCGGACGAAGATCAGCAAACAGTCGGCGCTAGTACTGATGTTACACTAGCGTTACGACGCACACACGACATGATTGCGGCCGAGCTGGCACGCAGCGAGTATGCTCACCAGACGCTTGTAGAGTCGTCACAGGCATTAGCCCAGTTAAATGAGTCGTATGGTTCACTAGAGGGCATGTTGACTTCATCCAAGGACTTGCTAGGCACTCTACTGCGCTCACAAAAGAGCGACACATGGTACCTACAGACGTCCTTCTACATGTTGCTAAGCACGCTCGCGTGGCTAGTCTTCCGCCGCTTTTTATACGGTCCTACATGGTGGCTGGTATGGCTTCCACTCAGGCTTATCTTTGGTACAGGCTGGATTGTTGGTAAGGCCGTTGTCCCTGTCGGGAAACAAGCAGCGGGTGTGGAGAGTGCAGACGTCTCTATAGGACAAAAGGCAGAAGTTGAGGGACTACCAAGCGAAGATTTGCCGACGGTTTCGATGGTGACTGAAACTGGGACAAAACACGACATCAAAAATGAGGATATGAATGCGGAAACGGAATCTGAGGATCTCAACGTGAGTGAAAAGGTTAAGAAGATTATAGACGGCCATGGCGATGTTGAGATTCGATTAGATGAGGCTCGTGTTATGGACGAAGACAACAATGTTCCCGAAACAATTGTCAAGGAAGAGCCAATGCAGCCAGATTTCAGTGCTGGGGAGGTCAGATCTGACCCTCCGCCAGATGAGGGCGTCCTTGAGAGAAACAAAGACGAGCTTTAAACAGTTATACTTTTTTAGTATCCGATTCAAGAAGAGATTATCCGCTAGAGCGCCTAAAGGCTATGGTAATGCTGTGATTAACATTGAAAACTGTAACCGTATATATATATACCTCTGCACCTATGCGTGAGTTCCGCCCCCAGACCCAATTTTATCTAAATCTTATACATATGCTACAGTCGTACATTCATTTGTATGGCGCGATATTTTCTGCCGCGGTATTCGACATTAATGAAAATCAAGCTGCGTCTTGAGCTGCAGCCTCGGCCTCACGCTCGCGGCGGGTCTTGACCTTAGGGATGTTGCTGATCCAAGGGATGTTGAGCTGCTTCATTTCAACAGCCACCTGGAACAGATAGTCCAGACTGAGTAGCGTGGCGGTGTTCGGGTCAGCAAGGGCTACTACAGGTCACGATGACCATTTACAAGGGATGGGTTCTCTGCTAAAAGGGGACAGGGAGGGGAGAGTATGCTAATGGAGCCTCGAACCAAAAAAAGACAATGGTCTAGGAAGTTAGATGTCGCGGAACTTGGACTTACCTCTCACATTGCGTCTTAGCCTTATGCACGTTGTCACCCCATACATAAACACCATGGCGACGAACCAGCACAGCATATGTATCTGGGTACTGGTCCATGGCCTCTTCCAAGAACTCGGTCAAGTCTTCCTCATGCGCTGTATTCTCAATAACGGGAATACGCAATGTATCATGGTAGCCGAGGTTGCCCGACTTCTCAAAGCCGCGGCCAAAGCCCTTGATCTGCTCAATGTTGTTGATCTCAAAGACTGTCGACCCACACTGCTCCAAAATTAACGTCACCAGAACCGCCCAATGGGAGTGCGTATGGATGCAGCAGCCAGCACGTCGTTTGGTGAAGGCCGCTAGGAAGAGCGGCGTGCACTGCGATGGCTTGTAAGCCGCAGGCGAACGCAAATAGATGCGATTGGCAGAAGCAAGCGTCTGTGAGAGCGAGAGTACGTAGATGTCATCGGGCTTCATGAGTTCCTTCTGCACCCCAGAGGGCGCAATGTAGACATGGTCACTAAAAGCGGAAAGAAGCTTGCTTGTCAGAATACACAACAAGGGATAGGAAGATAAGGGGTTGCAGGGCTATAAACAGCTCCTGTCTGGGGGGCTTGCCCCGGGCGAGGGTGGCAGCGATTAGCTTCTTTACTTACTTATCACGAATAGAGCAGCCACCGCCAGTCCCAGTCACCCAACCCAGAGTCCAGAACTTGGCACACAGAGCCGGTATGAGGTTAGCTGGATGGTCGGGGTTATCGGATCTAACAAGAGTCTCAGGGTCGCTCATTGTGGTCTATATTTGTATGTTGAAGTGACAACTTATGAGTGCTTTTTTTTTAGCTTGACGTTGTGAAAAGAAATTTTGGGTCACCAAGCTTTATGTCACTTGTGCACTGCACAAGGTACAAAGGTACAAATAGACGTGCAAATTACAAAGAAGGCAGGCACATGGCATGTACTAGTCCAAGATTCTAAGCGCCCCGCAAATTTATGTCAACCCTATCATGGCGCATAACCCTATATATGGTGATACAGATTGAGTTACAAGAGTGCACAAGGATTTTTTATCATACCGTCATGGCTCATGATACAGGGATATGAAAATCGTGGGGAAAACCTGGGACAAGATCCTGCGTTACTGGAGAAGAAGCTTGGAGTTGATAGGGGGCTGATAATTGAGATTGGCTAGCGAGGTGAAATGAGGACAAAAGCCTGGTACTCCAGCCCGGCTAGGGTAGAGAAAGCTAAGGGAGGAGGCTGAAATGACATGTTGATGTGATGCACATTATAGGGACAGACAGCTAGGAGGGCGCTGTGAGCTGGCAGGTGGGGGAGATTGGCTGGCCGCCCATCAAAAACCTAGTTCAGAGACAAAATAAGACAGGAGATACAGAGGGAAGAAGACCACGCCATGGGGGAGGAAGAGAGGACATATTGTGGAAACACGGAACAAAACAGCTTTGGTTACAGAGCTTGTGACTTGGTTTTGGCTTTCTATTTGGCTGTGGAGCACAGATACTGGGCTGTCATTCTTGTTCTCCAGCTTCTGATATTTTGTCGTTTGCAAGGGGAGGATTTAAACGGGCCAAGAGATCCAAACTATGATCTACAACGGGCAAAACAAAGTCCAAAAGAAAGTCGAGTGACATAAAGATCAAAACGATAGGGGATGACAGGGGGCGTTAACGAGATGGAGAGTTATGGTATTAGGAACGAGGCACAAAGCCAAGTAAAAAAAACGAAGGCGAATACTGATTTGCCACAAAATGAGTTGGCGGGAATAAAATCTTCACATAAGGGGGGTTATCTCAAGCTGGATAAGCTACTAATACTAGTCTTGACAACTTCGTTATGGCGGTTGCCTTGCTGTAGGAGGGCCCGTTTAGGTGAGCATTGCGTCTGGGATGTACAGAAAGAGGCCTGTTTTTTTTTTCCAGCGTAGTAAGCAAGGGAAAACGGGGTGTTTCGTGATAGGCCGTCTCGGTTAGAGTGGATAAAGTGCAAGGTAAGATGAGAGCAAAAGAGAGCGACACGAAAGAGGGAATGGGGAAAAAAAAGAGAGAAGATACGAGCTACGCCAGCGACGGGTGAATACGAGGTTTATCAAAGGAAGAAGAGTTGGTATCACTATAGCGGGTTGATATAGTGGACATTGGAGTTATTAGTGGGTACCATAGTAACATTAGTACAACGAAAACAAGCCATGACATAGGGCTATGCACAGGCCTGGGTTTAGGATCAGGACGAAAGTCAGACCGAGACTCAACAGAACCAGAGGCGAGGCAGGAACCATACACACAAGACAGGGAAAGAGGAAAGAACAACGCGGTCAGAGAACCAGAGCCAGAGACAAAAACAGACGCTAGAGACAATGTGGCACAACAAAAGGAAAGAAAAAAAACACGAAGCGAAATCACATGATCCTCTTTCCTTGTTTATTCGCGGGTCTCACGAATCTCACACCATTGTTGTAAAGTTTTCCCCTGAGTGAGAGGCTAGGAACGAACTAGGAAAGAGAGAGTTAGACAATCCAGCTGCACTTCAACTAAAGAATATCAAGAGTAGCAAGAGCGAGCAAATGAGTGAAAAAATGCAATAGCGGGAATTTGGGACAGTCAGAGCCAGCAAAGCAAATTAGAAGGAGGCAGAAAGCCGTCGAATCCCCTGGTCGAAGCTTGGCAAGAGCGCGTGAATTTCCTTTCATTTTTGTCCGTGTTTAAATTGTGCTATTTATTGTTGTGATAAGTTATTTCTTTTTGTTTGTTGTCATTAGATTTCCACAGCAATTAAACCAACATGCCCATAGCTTTTGGGCGTTTTCTTTCTTTCTTTTTCTCTCAATAACAAACCAACATCCAATATTCGCTGTCTACCCTAGCAGCCTGAAATTCAGAGTCAATGCCAATCATTTCTGCACAATGCAAAGCTATGGTGTCTGGCGCGTGTTGCCCAAGTAAACAAAGCCAGCCAGCCCCAAGTGACCAGCCAAAAGCCGAAGAGTAGCTAAAGCCTTGGAATGTAGGAGAATAGCAGGGTTGAACGATGATACTCTGCAGTGCAAGTCCTCTTGTACCTGGTGCTACTGCCACTCTTCACAACTCTCACATGAGCACAGCAAGCCAGCACAGCAGGAACAAGGAAACGCCCGCCCGAATTGTCTATGGCTCGGACCAGGATCAAGAAGCATACAACGAACAAGCAAGCAAACCCCCCCAGGAAAGACAAGGAAGAATATGAAAAAAAGGGGGGGGGGGGCGTGAATAGGGGGTGTATTTTTGTCTTTTGAAACAGCGGGAACAACACGAATAGCAACCTTTGCCCGCGGCTCAATTGCTTAGTAGAGCTTGCCAGGTCCATCTGCGAAGCGAGTTCAGAGAATGCTGTGTATAAGGCGGGTTTCAGCGCTGTGTATTGCTAATTATGAGGCCAGGAAAAGAAACTAACGAGAAAGAGGCGTGTATCAAATAGAGACAAGGAGAGGTGAGGAAAAGCCAGCGTCCCCATCCTACTTCTCTTCCTTCTGTTGCTTCCTCCACACACACCCCGGCACCCGGTGTTAGTGCTTGTCGACCCAAAGGTATAAACACTCCTGTTCTCCTCCCCATTTCCTGTCCGTTAGCTCTTCTGTTTCCTCTCTTCACTATCGAGTCCATCTTTTCAGTCTTCTCCTTGCTTTGTCCATTTTTATTCTCTCGTTTAACATATTGTTTTCTTGCTCTATTACTACTACTTTAATACTCTTAATATCCCACACTTTCAAAATGCGTTTCTCTACCGCCCTCTTCGCCTTTGTCGCCGCCGTTTCGGCCCAGACCGGCACTGCCACTTCTGAGGCTGCCCCTGCCGAGACCACCCTGACTTCGGTCCAGATTGAGTGCCTTAAGAACTGCGATGACAGTGATGTCAACTGCCGCGCTAACTGTGTCATGGTAAGTGTTGGTTGAGTCAATAGGACCATTGTAGGCTCTAACTAACATCGTTCGTGTCATGAATCAGGTCCCCAACCCCAACGACGCTCAGGTCAACGCCACCACTGCCTGTGTGGCCGCTTGCCCCCAGGGTAACGGCACTGAGGCTGAGACCCAGGCCTACATTGACTGCAGCCAAGACTGTGTCAACCAGTTCTGTAAGTTGCCCATGATTATACTGCCGGGAGAGAGAATATTGGGAAGAAACACGCCGACTAACATGGATTTACAGACTACAACGTCGTTAGCGGCACCCCCGCCTCTGGTACCCAGGGCTCTTCCGGCTCTTCTGCCTCCGGCTCCGCTGCCTCTGCCACCGCCTCCGGCAGCTCTGGATCCAGCTCTAGCTCTGGTTCTTCTGGCTCTGCTTCTGGTACTGGCTCTTCCTCTAGCTCTTCCACCTCCGGATCCGGCTCCAGCGCTACTGGAACTTCCAGCGGTGCCTCTATCCTTACTATCTCTTCTGGTCTGGGTCTGCTTGGTGTCTTCGCTGCCGCCCTTGCTCTGTAAACAGTCATTGGCGAGCTTGATGCCACAGCGCGGTTGTCGCTCTATGCAACTTAGACCACTAACGACTGCTGATGAACGAATCTATTGGAAATTAGCTATAGCAACAAAATAGAACAACTGCGAGATTGAAGATGAAAATTGCGAACAGACTCAAATGATGTGAAGTTATACATGTATGATGTTCCTGGGTCACGTGCCATTGATTGCCAGGCATTTCGGGCAATCACCACCGTCAGGAGGGCGCGTTTATGCCATGTGTTGTGCGCTTCCGCGAACGGTGGAAGCCGCAATTGATGGTTTCTTGCCAAGTCTTTGTTCAAGTGGCCCCGATGATCAATAGCTTGGTATTATGACTTCTGGGGATGATCTTCTAACTAGGTGAAGGCCTACTCTCATTGGCCAACTTTGTGGCAGGTCCCAAGCGGCGCGATTACCCCGAAAATTGGCTTGGAGTGTGAGAACTAGCAGGCCTGGTAACTTGGAAGAGAAATTTCTCATGCACCTGGAAATTACTTGCTCTGCTTTCACGCAAAAGAGCCAGCTAAAGGACACAAGGCAGGTGCAGGAAAGAGCAGGGAGGAAAAGAGAACACTGGCTCGTGTTCTTGAAGCCGTAGAATAATGATGGAATATCATGGAAACAATTACTCGAAAGTAGCAGAAGCCCTTTGGGGAGATCCTTCCATGTCTTACAGCGACAAAAGGAAGGCTCTCTTCCTGGTTTTACCTGAGTTGAGGGCTGGTTGCCTCGACCTCCCTGATCTTTAAAGTTATAACAGTGCATTGTGTTCCTAACACTGTTAGACAAGCAGCCCACTGCCACAAAAACACAGTATCAAACTGGTTATCGTGACGCACTGTTTCGGCGTTGGCTGTCTTGATTTAGCTTGTCCTAGCCCCCGGAGCTGCCCTTGCCCACTAAAAGAGGACACGTTGAAGCTCAACCGTCCTTGCCGTGTTGTACTTCTTGCAGCCTGTCTCTGTCTCTGGCCTATCACAACTTCTTTTCTTTGCTATTTGTCTTCTTTATTTATTCTCCTCTTTCCATCTTTTTTTTTTTCGACTTCATCGGCGCGTTTGCTTTCTCATCTCTGCTTGGCCAATCATCGCATTACCATTGATTTGACTTGTCTGTATGTATGTTCTCCATTTTGCCCGTCTGTTTGTCACAGGCTCTGTCTTTGCCTGAGCTGTGATTATCCTTGCAATAAACTTTGCATTCACTGAAGCCTGCCCGCTATTATCATATTGTTGATTGCCTCCAAATTGTCAGAGTCTGAATCGAATCTAATAGAATCCAATCGGCCTGAAGCCTATCTGTTGGGATTTCTATTTTGTCCCTAGTTCTTAAGTTAACCTAAACGCATTTCTGATAGTCTCGAGTTGCCTGAACATCTTCAGCGGGTCCATCCAGCCTTTCCATATCCAGATCTAGACACAACACACACGTTCACATATCCACAATGAAGCTGCAATCTGTCGTCACCGCGGCTCTCATCGCCGCTGTTAGTGCTGACGATGCCCAAAAGCCCCTGACCGGGGAGAAACCCTCTTCTTCTGTTGACCTCCCCACCTTTACTGTACGTTGCCCCCCAAATACTTAGCTGACCTATATCTACCTTTTGCATCTACTCACACCCACATTCTACCCTCTAGGCTACCTCTCTCAAGGGCGAATTCATCGAGCAGTTCACCGAGGATTGGGATAAGCGTTGGAAGCCGTCCCATGCTAAGAAGGATATTAAGGAGGGTGAAGAGGAGTGGGCTTACATTGGCGAATGGTCCGTTGAAGAGCCCTCCGTTCTCAAGGGCATGGAAGGATACAAGGGTCTGGTCGTCAAGAATGCCGCCGCCCACCACGCTATTTCTGCTAAGTTCCCCAAGAAGATTGACCCCAAGGGGAAGCCTTTGGTCGTCCAGTACGAGGTTAAGCTTCAGAGTAAGTTTTCTACTACTATTGCGACTTTATATGTATGCACTTGCAGTTGGTTCATGTCTAACAACCCCGTCTCCTAAATTATAGATGGCCTTGAGTGCGGTGGTGCTTACATGAAGCTCTTGCGCGAGAACAAGGCTCTTCACCAAGACGAATTCTCCAACACCACACCCTACGTCATCATGTTCGGCCCTGATAAGTGCGGCCACACCAACAAGGTCCACTTCATTTTCAACCACAAGAACCCCAAGACTGGCGAATACGAAGAGAAGCACCTTACTTCACCTCCAACTGCCAAGATCACCAAGGCAACCGAGCTGTACACCCTGATTGTGCACACCAACAACACCGTCATTATCCAGCAGAATGGCGACACTGTCAAGGAAGCCGATCTCCTCAAGGACTTCCAGCCCCCTGTCAACCCTCCTGCCGAGATCTACGATCCCGAAGACAGCAAGCCCAAGGACTGGGTTGATGAGGCTCGCATTCCCGATCCCGATGCTACCAAGCCCGATGATTGGGACGAGGATGCTCCTTTTGAGATTGTTGATGAGGACGCCGTTAAGCCTGATGACTGGCTCGAGGATGAATCCGCAACGATCACTGATCCTGATGCTATCAAGCCCGAGGACTGGGTTGACGAGGAGGATGGTGACTGGATTGGCCCTACTGTTCCTAACCCCAAGTGTGCAGAGGCTTCTGGCTGTGGCCCTTGGTCTAAGCCTATGAAGCGCAACCCCGATCACAAAGGCCCTTGGTCAGCACCCATGATTGACAATCCTGATTACAAGGGTCCTTGGGAGGCTCGCAAGATTCCTAACCCCGATGGCTTCAACGACACCACCCCCTCCAACTTCGAGCCCATGGGTGCTATCGGTTTCGAGATCTGGACCATGCAGAAGGACATTATGTTCAGCAACATCTACATTGGCCACTCAGTTGAGGATGCCCGCAAGCTGGCTGAGGAGTCTTTCTTCCCCAAGAAGGAGGGTGAGAAGGCTCTGGAAGATGCCGAGAAGCCGGATGCGAAGGATGAGCCTAAGATCGATTCGGCCTCCGACCTTAAGTTCCTCGACGACCCCGTCTTGTACGCCACTGAGAAACTGGACCTATTCCTCACCATCTTCAAGTCTGACCCCATGGAGGCTGTTCGCTTCGTTCCTGAGGTGCCTGCCTTTGCTGCTGGTGCTTTGGTTATTTTCATTAGCATCCTGTCTATGCTCTTCGGCGGCGGCAGTGCCCCTGCTAAGAAGGCTTCTGGCAAGAAGCAGGAGAAGAAGGAGACTGAGAAGAAGGCGACTGGTGCCGCTACTGGTGCTGACACCGGTAAGACCGGTGCCACTAAGCGCACTGCGAAGGCCACATAAATCAAGAGTGACCTTCTTTTTTCTTTGTTCTTTTTTCGGATTAGATTAGTTGGAAAAGTAAAAGGAGCTTAGTTCCCAGAACTATGATTTTCTCTAATTTCTTTCCTTCTCTCTATTCAACTTGTGTTTTTAGTCGTGTGGTCATGTTCGGGATGAAAGCAATGGAGATGATAACACGCATTGCGCTATGGGCATATCTCAGGAGTACTGTTTTTTTTTGTTACTTTTCTTCTCTGATACATTTTTTTAAGAGATTTCTTGTTTATGATTATCACAATGCTTGGATTTAGTGTTTGTATATGTAAAGACCCCTAACAAATCGGTTGCCAGCCTATGCTGGTGCCTTGACCTTGGCGTGCTCGTTGATGAAGCTAAACACTTCTTTATGCCATACAAGCGAGTTTTCAGGTTTGAGGACCCACTGAATTGAAGCAGCATAGTTGTTAGTAATGACGAAAAGAACAGCAGGCACGACAATAGAATAAAAAGAACTTACGTGATTCTCATCTGGAAACGTCAGGAACTTGCTTGGAATATTCCGTGCCTGAAGTACATTGAACATGGCTAGACCTTCCGAAATAGGCAGGCGATAGTCTAGTTCGTTGTGAATGACCATCATGGGCGTTTCCCAGCGTCCATGGAATTGCGCTGGGTCCCACTGGCGATACGTCGACTCGGGGTCCCACGGCGCTCCGCCAAAGTCATGGTAGGGGAAAAAGAGCTCTTCGGTAGCCCACTTAGTATGTGTAGAGAAGATGCCGTCATGACAAACGAGCGCTTTGAAGTGGCGTGCCAGTGGCTGACCGGCAATCCAGTTGATCATATAACCCCCGTACGAGGCACCAAGGGCAACAGCACGTTGCATATCGACATAGGGCATCTCGGCAGCAATATAGTTCATGCAGCATTCAAGATCGCGGTATGGCCGGCCCCCCCAGCTGTTGGCAATGGCATCGGTGAAGGCCTGGCCGTAGCCTGTGCTGCCTGTCGGGTTGCAGGCAACGACAACGTAGCCTTGTTGTGCGAATAGCGCGGGATTCCAGCGTGTGCTCCAGGCATCATTCCATGCGCCCTGTGGTCCACCATGGATTAGGAAGGCAAGCGGGTACTTCTGAGTTTCATTGAAATTGGCTGGTCGCATGACCAGAGCGTGCACTTCGACATCTTCGGCGCCCTTGAACCAGAAGTCATCGCACTGTTTGCGGGAGAGCCCGAATAGAGCTCCATTGCTGGTCGAGGAGAAGAGCAGCTCGACCTGTGGCTTCTCAGTTGCTGTGGCCGTGGACGGGGCTTTGACTATATAATAGGCCATACTTTCAATTAGTGAGCTGCCGCTTACAAGAATATGGCCCGAGTTCGCGAGTACGACAGCGTTGATGACAGAGTCATGGTTGTATAACACAATAGGGTGCTTTGTTGTCGTAGCATCTGCTGGGACTTTGAGAAGCAAGACCTTGCCAAATGATTCGGCCGTAAAGTAAATGTGTTCATCGTCATGCGACCACAGCAGCTCGTCTGGACTCAGGTCTAAGGTACCCTGGCCGTTTTCCGAAGAGTAGAACTCGTGCAAATTAGTCAGATCTGTGATATCGGGAATGATCATAAGACGTCGCTTGTCCGATTCGTACTGCTTGCTACGCATACGCGTGAATATAAGTTTCTTTCCTGAATGTGAAAAAGTAGGAGATGCACTGTAACCCTGTAGCTTCTCGGTGTGTACGATGGATGGCTTTTGTTGGGGTGGCTTTTCAGTGTAGGACTTGAGAGGGACATAGTAGAGGTCAGTCTTGGTATACATGGCAGGATTGAGCTCGGGATCTTTGGCGACGAAGGCGATGCCTGACGGACCAAGATCGAAATGATTGGTGCCTGGAGCAAAGGGCACAGGACACTCCAGACCCGTTCCTTCCAGGGCATTAGTCAACCCTGGAGAGGCAAGCGTATACCGGGTGCCAGACTTGCGGAGCAGGCCATACCACACCGAGTTCTTGTTCTCAGTATTGTAGGTATCCCAATGACGCACAAACAGCTGAGTATACACCTTGGCAGTTGAATAGCGCGGCTTAGCGTGGGACGGCGTGTACAGCTTCCCCTGTGGCGTTGTTGGAGCGGAAACGGCAATTGCGACTTCTGTATCCGACAAGCGTCTGACGCGGAGGTTGTCGAGAGTACCAGAAGCCCGGCTGATCTCAGTAACGGCGCTGTGCAGCAAATATAGAATAGTTTAGTCAGTAAGTAGAAGTGACTTTGTAGTAGACGGCGAGAGAGGCTAAGGCAAACTGAGGCTATATCTTACCCTGGAGTGCGAATATCGATTACGCTGAGACTGGTTACACCATCAACCACAGAACCAAGCAGCAGAACTTCGGTGTCACTCAGCCAGAGTGGCTCACGATATCCGGGCGCACCACACAGGCAGGTGTCCTTGCGAGACTCTATGTCAAAGACACGAATCTCGGCAGTGCGGCGGTGAGAGTGAAAGGAGTACGTGGAAATCTAGAAAAACAATGGCCACAGATGGAAAAGCGCGAGATTTGTTAGCCGGGTAAATAATTATCAAGGTTACAAGGGGGACATGATAGGCCAAAAAGCCCTTGGGGTGGCATTTGTACATGCTATAATAACAACATACCGAGTACAGAAGCTTGGTACCGGATGGATTTGGAATAGCGGTTGAACGCCGCGGTGCAGAAAGCATCACCTCGGGCGTGAAATTCGTGTATCGGATTGTCATTATTGCTGGCTTGGAGCGGGATTTCGAGAGCAGACACGGAAAGGATAAGAAGGCTGAGCTATGATGTCAGAGCTTCGAGGGGCACGAAGCAGCAAAATGGGCTATAAGTAAAGGAAGAAGAAGCGTCGTGGTTCGATAGTTAGCGTGCGCAGCGAAGACGGTATGTAGGAACAACGAAGTAAAAAGAACCAATAGGCAAGTACGAAGCAGAAGTAGAGAAAGCAAAAAATTATCCCTGAAAACGGCAAGTGAAGCTGGAGAAGTGCCGCCTCTTATAGTAATAGCCGGTCCGTAAATGGAAGTCTTGGGGTCTTGGGGATAAATGACATGCTAGGCTTTTTGCGGGGAATAAAACAGCCAGGGCAACAGGGTTCTCACTGTCCAAGCCAGGCCAAGGGCCCATGCGACTAAGCTGCCTTATCTCGGTCTATAGCCGGTGTGCGATAAGAATATACCGAAGCACACCGTGAAAGTTTTAGTGGGGCTCCAACTTTTTCTTCTAGGCTTGCTAGTTTTTTGGTCCTTGATTTCAGCTATAACGGTTTAGATTGACTGAATGTTTGGTTTATTATCTTATTTTCTCTGAGCTGTTTCGCTTTCATTACTTACTCATAATTGGTGATATTGTTGCTATATTCATAGTTTTACAATGGCTGATGCTTCCAACCTCCCCTTCATCCGCACCCTTGCGTCAAATGGTAACGTCCACATGCCTATTCCTCGATACCTCTTTATATATCGTCACCCTCTAACCCATGTACATGTTCGTTTATAGAAAAGAAAATTCGCACCAAGGCTATCGAGCAACTTACCTCCTTTCTCAGCACTCGCCGTGCCCCGGCCGCGATACTGACTCTCGACGACGCCCTTAAGCTATGGAAAGGCCTGTTCTATGCAGTGTGGATGTGCGACCGACCAGTGCCACAACAGACACTATGTGCCGAGCTAGGGGGGCTAATAAGCGTGGTGGATAGCGCGGCCGTGGGCTCGTGGCTGACGGCCTTTTGGACCGTAATGGCGCAAAACTGGAACACGGAGATTGACGTGTTGCGCATGGAGAAGTTCCTGCTGCTTGTGCGTCGCGTTGTAGCTGGCTCGTTGCGCCGGCTGCGTGCCGACGGTTTCTCGCCTGATGCTCGCACTGCTGTGCTTGATACTCTACGCGTAGGCCCACTCAACCCTGATGGCGACCTAGACCGCATGCCTGTCGGCCTCCGCCTACATGTGATCGACCTATGGGTAGACGAGCTAGAGCGCGAGGGCTACCTGTGTGACGATGAGGAGGTTGTGGACAAGAAGGGCAACAAGAAGCAGAAGCAAAAAAAGGAGGTGGTGCGCGAGGCAGAAAAGGATGTCGTGCAAGAGATTACGAACATGGTAAAGGAACTGACGTTGACCTTCCCTAGCAAGTCGGTGCGGGATCGCGCTATTGAAAGCTTGGAGGATGAAAGGTTGGCAGGAAACATGGGCAATGAAGATAAGCAAGATGACGACGATGCCAGCTGGGATGGCTTTGACGAATAGTCGCCTAGACTACGGCCAGCCTATTCGGCTAGCCACTGAGGCTAAGGGGGGAGGAGAAGAGAAAAAACCTCTATTGCTTTATTGTCTTGCTTGTTTGCCATCTTGTTTTGCTTGGTCCATTTTTGCTTTCGTAACTCAACATACTGCTTTGGTGCTTGTGGGATTTGGCGTTGGGAGTATAGAAAATCCCACTTCTTTTTTACAAGTCGACATCTAGAAATTAGACGGGATTAAAAAAAACACAACGGAGAAAATGGAGGAGAGAAGCATTATATAATTACTGTTGGAGAGCCAGAAGCCAATCTCTCATAACAACTGCCTGCATATAACATTACTTTGATCTCGTTGCTTCTCGTGCTCGTACACTTGTGCGTTCTTGACGAAAGCGTAAAACGACTCAACTACGCTACTAAACTCGAACTATATATATACTAAATAGTACGCAAGCACTCGATATGCAACATGCGTAAAACTGGGGTATCCGTAATGCAATAGAATAAATAAATCGACACAAAGCTGGGCCATGGCTACCCGTTGGGCTGAAAAATTGCAACGTAAGGTATGCCGTCTGGCCCACTAGGCTTTGATGGCTGTCAGTGGCCGGCTTCCGCAGCTTTCTATGCTTGCATTTGCTCAGCCATCGAGACGGCCTCGTCCCAATCCTCATGGGCGCCTCCAGGTCCGGTACCCTCAAATGCACCGTTCTTAGATATCACGCGTCCAAGCCCGCGGTGAACCTCGCACTGGAATGGGCCAAATGGGATTCTCTCACCGTCAATGCTAATGTAGCCGTCGTCCTGGTCTCGGGGAGTTACCCGGAAGGCCGAAATTTTCTTATATGTGACGTTGGCATTGTCCAATAATGTGCCCTTTTCCACAGCATCCATCAACTTCACCCACTGCAGCGTCCCAATGTCGGAATTAACCGTGATCATGTCAAGAAAACCATCGCTGGGACAGGCAGCAGAGAAAAAGTTATTGGTGCGATCCATGAACGCCATCTGTCCAAATAATCGGTTAGTACGTTATTGTGAAAAGCTTGGTAGAAGAGATGGCATTTGCATATAGGTGATTAGCACTCACATTTCCAACGTAAAGACATCCTAAACTATCACTTCTCACCAATTCCCAGTCACTCGGAATGCTGCTGTTCAGTGTGCCATACCTGAGTTCTGGCAATCCCTCCCCAATAGTGCCACCACTAGAGGCATCTTCATGCTCAGTCTTCTTACCAGTCGATACAGCACTAAGACCAGCTTGGCTTTGCTCTCGGTGGTAGTGTGATTTGATAGCGTTTTTACCAGCAATCTCGACCTTGGCTGCAATGTCGCAGGGATACGCGACGCCACTCATCACCCGCTGCAAGAACCCGACCACGAACCGATTGTCGCCCATCCAGCGTAAGTGTTCCGTGGCAAGATCACATTCCGCAATCATGCCCACATTTTGACTCATGAAGGAAAGCAGTCTTGACTCGCCTTGTATCACGCTCGCTAAATCCAGGGGTGTTGTGATCCCCTTGACAATAGCCAATGCTGCCACGGATGGCCTATGAGTACCATAGAGATTGACGCTCATTCCATTTCCAGAGCCGCATGGGATGTGCGCAACGGCAATTTTGGACAAAGCTCGCGAAGCATCTGCGCGTTTTCCAAGGCCGTTGAAAATCTCATAAGGCATACCGTCACCAGCACATCCTACCACTATGTCAAAGTTATCAATGTCCATCTTCTCGCAGATATCCGTCGCTTGACCGCCATGAGAAGTAACAATGATATCCATAGGCATGCGAGCCGCTTCAAAAATCGGCCGACTCTTGGTTGTCCACTTTTTCTCGCCGCCGCCTGGACCTGACCGCGGGTTCACGAGCACTAGCGCACGCTTTTTGCGTTGAGAGGTGCCATAGGCGCGATTCATGGCTACCGTCGCCCATTCTCTCAAATCCTTAGGTGTTGAGTCAATCACTTGGCCTTCAAGCTTGCGCACAGTTAACTCGGACGATTGGGTGCCCTCGACATAGTCAATAGAAAGGTTGAGGCCGTTCGATTCGACCCAGAGAATGTTGTAAAATGATATTTCGGCGCAGGATGGTTCTAAAAGGTAAAGGTGCATATATTAGACGAGGCGTATAGACCACAGGCAAAGAAATAGAACAAGGGATCCCACTTACTGGACGGCAAACACAATGATCGCTGAATGGACGTTTCTGTTAGGGAGATGAAGAAAGAGTATGAGTTTGCGGTTCTTATTAAGATTGCCAGCGGATGCGAAAAATCGACATTGGTGAACATTTGCGCCCACACATGATCAGCTCTGCAGAGTAGCAAACATCAGGGGCAATTAAACTTTGCCATCACTTACGTTTGAGCAAAATAGCTTTGTCTCGCAAGACAAGGTTTCTCTTCCCTGAGAGCTTTAGTTCGGGTACAAAACCTAGGCTGCCCGCAGTGGGCTCCGTTTCTTCGTTTGCTGTCATGAAAGGAACCCTCTCGTCAATGGATAGTGACCTCATTCGAGCAAAGAACAGAAGCAGAAGGAAGAGGTAAAAAAAAAACAAAAAAAAAAGAGAAAAAGATGTAGGGGAAAGGGAGTTAGTAGTGATTATAGGGGTACTACAGGATCGGTAGGAAAAGCTGTAGCTCTAGTGATTGACGAAGAAGAGTAAGACAAAAAAATATTACAAAAGAAAGAAAGTGAAGGGGGGGAGAGGTAAAGATAGCACGAAATGATAGAGCTATAAAATATAAGCCTGCTAGCTTAAAACGGAGTAGACAACGACTTGAAGTCTAGACGAAGCAGCGCAAGTTAAAAGATAATAAATGGGGGCCTTGGCTAGGGGGCCTGTTAGTCGCTTTCTGTAAGTGAACAGACGGGCTTTGATGTTTGAAGTACAAGCAAGGCAGGGTAGAGCTGGGGCGATTGAGGTTGGACTCTTGTTGTTCTCGGAATCTGTGGAAAAGATCACTTAATGAAGCTTCTTCACCAAGAGTTTCAGGGTAGGGAAAAAGAAGAGATTTACGAAAAATGAGGGGAAGAATCAAAAGAAGAAGGAGAAAGGGCTTTCCATTTTACTTGTGGCTAACACGGCAGGAAGAATCTCTTTTTCTCTGTATTACTTCTTACTTGCTTGCGTCTTGTGTACTAGATGAAGACGGCAGTTTCCTTTTTGTATCTCCTATAATCAGGTAAGACCTAAACCTAGACAACAATGCAGTGAAGAAAGTCAAAGACAAGAGCAGCCCAAGAAAATGATGGAAGCCCTAGACTCTGATTGGCCGTGCACGATTAAGGGGAATGGATGGTACAATAGGAAAAGGGCCATGTATAAATTTATATGTCATCAAGTGTTTTCATGTGCCACATTGCTTTTTACCCATGTGCTACAGTGTGGCAGCAAGACATGTGATCAACCATGAGCTTGCAATGCGCATTTCACAGCAACAACAAGGAGGAAACCTACTGATGGAGCAAAGAAAGAAAAATAAAGAAAAATAAAGAAAAAAAAAGAAAAAAAAAGAAGTCACACGGGCAAAAATTAATCGTTCTCCCCAACTGGGAATCGAACCCAGGTCACCTGCGTGACAAGCAGGTATGATCACCACTACACTATTGAGGATTTCGCGTGCTAATATGACCTTTATTAGTACTTTTATTATCTCCAAGCTCGCGCCGGTGGTTTTTTTCTTTTTTTCATTTTGCGTCGTTTGATCTTTGTGGTTCCAGTAGAGGTTAAATATACTCACATCGAATTCCTTACTTCAACTACGATAGAGCAGAAACGAGCATCAAGTTGGCTTAGGAGTAATTGCGTCTCCCTCGTCAAAGCTCTATAGTGAGCCCCGCGGAGGCGGTAGCCAATCCGGCGTCGTTTGATCTCTGTGATTCTCGCAGATGTTAAATAAATTCAAGTCCAGGGCGTTTATATGCTCAAGTCCAACAGTCGAAGAATGCGATATCTATACCCTCAATCATATTGCTACCAATAGCAGTAGGTGGACGTAAAATATTGCAATGTCAATAGAAATATGATATAAAACAATATAAGTTCAAAGTCCATGAACCTTCTCTAACAGGTAAAGCTCAGAAAAATGAAGCGGATTCAAGGCCATTGCAAAGATGTCAATTACATATATTTCAAGCAAGCAGTCTGTTGTATTCTCAAGCAAGTAAACACCAGATCCATCAAAACAACCGACTACATGACACCTTGCGTCGTAGATGTCTTTATGACTATTAGACCTCTTCGACCTTTGCTCCTAACAAACCTTGGTTTTACTCCATTGTTGTATAACTCATATTCTTATTCCCATTTTGTTAATTTTTTCCTGTCTACTTGTCTTTGCGTCTTTCTACCCCACAGAGAAAAAGATTAGCAAAAATAAACAACAATAACATCATACAACCCACATAATCTCCGGCCATCTATCCTGTCTTTCCTTTGCTAATAATTCCTTCCCTCCCCTCGTCTCTCCTGCCACTGCTTCTCCATCTAAGTCAGTCGTGTGACCTCAGGGAACTTCTTCGCCGCCTCTGCCTTGTATTCGTCCACCTTATTGCTAAACCATCCCTTGAGAGTTTCCAGGCCCTCGATTGCCTCGTTGGCCTCAATCTTTTCGCTGGCCAACACATCGAATACAAGCTTCTCATATACGTCTGCTGGCTCTCCAAGCGTCTTCATGGCACGCGCACCCGCAAACTGTGCAGCCGCCAAGCTACCGTTCTCTTGCAAATACTTGGCGTTAAAGGCCTTCAGGTCGCCCGGGTTCTGGGTTGTTTCCTTAATTACCTCGGACACCTGCGCCGGCAGCGAGTCCAGCTCAGGACCAACCACATGCAGAAACTGTACAAGGCGCTCGTGCACCTTAGGATGTGTAGGGGAAAGCTTCTGCATAGCTTTGAGACACGTGAGGGCAAGAATGTACTTCTCTGTTACAATAATATATGCGTTAGCAGTCCAGCCTGAAAACTATGGTATAAAGTGAAAAAAAGACAAAAATCATTCAACTTACTTCTGCGGATATACACGTCAAAGCCAGCAAACTGTGCAGCAATGTTCCTGGAGCTGAACTCCAGTAGGGGCTTCACAAACTTCATGGCGTCCTCCAGTGGCGTCTCCGTAGCTGCTAGTTTAAGACCAAGTGGGTCATCGTCTTTCTTAACTTCAGCAGTATTGGTGCTCTTGTTGGGGTCAGCCTTTGCTGCCTTCTCCGCCAGCTCACGCTCCTGCTTCTGCTGAAGTTTCTTAGCCTTCTTCGCAGCCTTCTTGGCATCCTGAGCATCGCCATTCTCTTCAACAGAGGTTACGGGCTTGTCATGCATCTTCAGATAGATGCTGACGGCCTCTAGCGCAGCACGGGAGTAGAAGGGATGCTCGCGCAGTGTATTTTCCCATAGGATCATGTTAACGTAAGCGCGCATCTGTCCCTTGCGCAGAGAGAAGGTGTGGAAGTCGGTCTGGTCTTCCTGCCACACATCGAAAATATTTTGGATCGAGTGCAGGCGCTTAAGGGCCATGCCGATATTGCCATTTCTAGCAAACGCCTCGGCATCCTCCGTTAGAAACCATAGACATTGCATCTCCAGAAGATCAGCAATTGGTCCCCCGACAGCCTCAGCACGCGTAAACATTCCAATAGTCTCAAGAGCCTTCTCGTTCTTGTTGTTCCGCAGCAGGTATTTGGTGGCCTTGGTGTTGATGTAACGGTCCTTGGTGTCTAGAGAGCAAGCGTAGTTCATGACTTCCGATGCCTTTTCCAAGTTACCGCTATGCTTCAATATACGAGCCTTGGTCATGTGGTAGTCGACATTTTGATGGTCCAGCTTGAGGGCCTCCTCAATGTACTCCATAGCCTTGGCAAGATCCCGAGACAGATGGTAGTTGTAGTGCAAAGCCAGGTAGTACAAACCCATACCAGTTCTAGCGTCGCTAGGTTCACTGGAGGTCTTCTGCGACTCGAGGTAATCCAGCGCCAGCGACTCAAGAGTAATCTTCTTGTCCTCGTCCACATAGAGGTGCTTAAGGTTAGCAAAGGTGGAGGGAACACCTTTGTTGAGCATGTAGACCAGATACTTTCGAGCGCTAGCCTTGAAATCCTCACCTATTGGATCACATAATTAATATCTTGTCCATGAGCATCGCTGAGAAAGGTTTAAGGAAACTCACCAGATAAGAAGTTCAAAGGCAATCTCTTAGCGGAGTCCGAACGAGGAAACTTTTTAGCGTATCTCTCAAATAGAGCCTTCTTGGCAGCAACATCATCTTCAATGCCCAGACCCTTGACCAAGTTGTCGTAGTAGACAGAATAGTCCGGGTTACGCTCCAAGAGTTTCCGGTATATAGCGACAGCCTCGTCTTTCCGATCCAATTTGCACAGCACATTAGCACGGGCCTCCATGTAAGCTACGCGGTCAAGATTCTGCTTTCCAGGGCCATCAAGCTCCTTGAGCGCACGCTCATACTCGCCCTGTCCTATGATGATGTCAATCTTGTACATGATAGCTTCCGAGTGCTCCAAGTCATACTTGCTGGGAGCAGTCTTGAGAGTCTTCTCGTAGGTGTTGAGAATGTTCTCAGCCTCAGCCAGGTTTCCGGCTAGGTGATGCGCCGTAGCCAGTGCAGTCCAGTTCTGGCGCAGCTGCGGGCGGCCTTGGAGGATAGCAGCACGGCTGGCAATATAGCCCTGGTAGTCTCTGGTCTGGATCTGCATAACGGCTAGGTCACGCTGAATTGGAGGCGAGTCAGGCTCGAAGCGTAGGGCAAACTTGTAGGCTTTGATAGCCTCCTCATAGTTCTTCGCACTGCGATACAGAAGACCATACACGTGCCAACAGATGTGTGACTTCATGTTGATTGTCAGGGCCTCCTTCGTCAAGGCAAAGCCTTCGTCAGCCTTGCCCTGCGAGTTGAGAATCAAGCCCTTCATTGCAATGGTGTCAGCATGCTTGGGGTTTTTCTTGAGAATTTGGTCGGCAGCCTTGATACCACGTTTATACTGCTTCTCCTCGTAGTTTCGTATCACCTGGCGAAAGAGCGCAGCCTCCTTAGAGCTGAGGGTCTGCGATGTGGCTTGCGTCATTTTGGCTGTCGGCGAATATGGGCTTGAGAACGCGAGCGGGGTGAAGGACCGTGTGTGGGTTATGATGGACGCAGCCTGTTGGGATACAATCAATTAGTTAGCCATGAAGCTCTTGGTGACGCTATGGAAAATCCATCAGTCTCGGACCCCAAGAAATCTACGAGCGATACGAGACTGACAAACTTTGCAGCAGCATAAGCCGGCCTCGCGCCAATTGGTGGGGAGGGGGGGGGGGGGGGGGAGGCAGCGGCTTCCCACAGTGACAGCAAGACCGAACCAAGCAGCAAAAAGCCAATTCTGGTTATCCTGATATAGATCATACCAACGCAAATAATTAAATTGATGCTGAAAAAGGGGGCAGAGTTGGAATACCTATCAGTATGCCAAATGGGGGCAGTTATCAGCAAGGCTCTGAGATGTTCCAGCTGCCGTACAAGCACTCGGACTAGAAATGGAGGGGTCCTTTTTCTCCCTGCAAAATTGACTGGTGATAGTTGGAAAGTGTATCATGTGGTAAACACTGCCCACACTGTGTCTCTACACCAGTCATTTTTGTGCGATGCCATGGTAAGGGCAATTTTCATTGGTTGTAGGTCGCTACATTGCCGCATTTAAGTGGGCATTACTGTGCGTATTCTAGCTGGTCCCTCCCTTTCTGGGCCATTTTGTCCGTGTAGTAGTTTCCCTAGCAGCTAAGGCTGATACCCAAGACTGAATGATTACATGACGAAACGAAATGACTAACGACGATATCAAGAAGAAATTAAAAGTATAAGGTTTTGTACAAAGCGCCTCTGCGCCGGTCTATAGTACATATTGAAGCGGTGGTTAGCATATCGCACCAGGATACGGCAATCTGTGTCCATAACCAGGCACTCTGAAGAGCAGCAGCAGCCAAAAATGCATTATCTCATTTAAGCCGTTGCCATATGCACTAAAGAGTAATATAGCCTTTCTTGCTAGTTTGGAGTTTTCTTCGCCCACTCAGCAAAGGCCTCCTGTCCTGAGAACGCTATCCCAGCACACTTGGTCTTGATAACATCCCATGTGCGCAGCCTAACAATATCCTCAACCCCCGCCTCCATCTTCAGCAGCGCGGCCAACTTTTCAGTTCGTGCCTGTGTAGGGAAGAATCGACTTGAGTAAGGATCTAGTCGTTCATCTACGACGCGCCCCTTGTCCTGTTTGAGCTCTTCAGCTCTTTTGGAAGCCGATGGGTCTTCCGGATCCGGGCTGGCAGCTACCTGGGTGCAGTAATGGAGCACTTCTGAACGCGCCCGCCAACTTGGAAACAAGATGTCGTTTACAAACTGTGTGCAGGACTCAGGGTCTATGTTTTCAGGGCGGGGATGGTACTGGCCGGTTGACGATGGATCGAAGCCGCGCCTTGAGGGCGTTGCAAGGCTGTTTAGTCTTTGTTGGATACAGTCATCGATAGTTGCACGAGAGAGACGGAGGAAGTCTGCTTATCCGTTAGCATTGGACTACGTATGACAATGTGCACGATGTTCCAAGACATGAGGCGACTGAGCCAAGCCGAACCTTGAAGAGTAGAGGTTGAGAAGCACAGCTGGGGACTCAACCGGGACCTAGGCAACATGGGACTTTGAGACTCCATTGTAGTAAGAAGGGAACGTAAAACGCGCGACTGGGTTATTTGAAAATTTTGCTCTTGAATAGAAAACTCAGCAAAGACTTGACATGAGGCTGTAGATAGCGATACGACGTTAGGCAAGGCTGAGCCAAAGACAAAATGCTTAGTGTGGTTTAGACGGGACGTTTCCGCAGTCATGTAACCCTTTTCAACCCTAGAGACGACATGTGTACTTCCAAGGCCATTGTCATCTACGCCTCTCCTCACACTTTTACCTAGAATAAATGCGTTACTTTGTGTAGTTAATACCGAAACGATCGATGTGGCTTTATTTTTACTTATCATGGATTCCTCTTACTAACTCCTTGGGCATTCGACTAGCTAATTGTAGGAAGGAATAAGAGACAAAATACAAACGCAAATCCTGACGACACGTTGATTGGTAGCTTTTCTGTCTGAGACTTTTCATGTGTATTTCTACTCTCTAAATGAAGTCGAATGTAGAGGAAGACAGAAGAGGAACGTGGGCACTGCGCACGTCGTCATGTAGACGGGAAAAGGCAAGAAAAAAAGAGGGGGAGGCTTTAGTGGAAGAGACAAAAGGAACACGAGCTTTGTCTTTCCCTCGTCCTCATCCTCTCCTCCCCTCCTCTCCTCTCCTGCTACGACCTTGCAGGTAAAGCAAATCTTTTTGACATGTGCACACACTGGGCATCAACACAGAGAAATGTGGAGTTTCTCCTCCATTCACAGCCTTCGATGAGGATGCATGAGCCTAAATATGTATGCACATATATATGTACCGACAGCTATCCATAGTTACATAAGCATCTAGCAAGACTGGTTGCGGTTGCAACTTTGGCTATCACCCTGGTTATAGAGTCTTGGTTATGGTGTGTCGGCTGATTGGCGAGATTGTTTTGGCATTAGCGGTGGTGTTGAGCATTCGGGCGGCATGGAGCCGCACTGCATCAGCAGTCTCGAGGCCACACCACCATCGCATGGAGGATACTTGCATAAATAGACACAGGCTCCATCGGGTTCGGGCGATTTGTATACATACAACAGGGCGAGATGAAGGCTATTGCGTGGACTACATAGATGGGGGTCTAATGCAGGTAACCGGTGAGGAGTGGCGATTTAATAGGCTTAGAGGAGACAAGGTATGATTTGTGATGTGATGGGATGCGACGTGTTGGACGTACTATGAGGTATTACCAGCACAGTTGGCGCATATACTATAGTGGTTATACTGTGCGGCACATGTCTACTCTGCTCTTGTTGTTGCCACTGTTATTACTACTGGTGCTGTTAATCCTAATATTGATCTGCAGCCTACCACTATCTGCGGACTTGCTTCCGGTGCATGTTGCGCTCTCCCCCCACATCAGGCAGACTAAAACCAACGGGTTAGGCTCAAGATCAGCACGTCGACTGCATGACAACAGCATGGCGTAGGGAGTTATAACTCCATTATTGACAAAAAGGCCATGGTAAGGGCTATAATGAGCAATGAGACAGACCTCACCATCGTCATAACATAGCCGTAATAGGAAAAGGGGGGGGGGGGGGGAGGCAGTGAATAGCGGGCTGAAGTCGGGGGTGGGCACGCGTGGGGTGTCACTGCAACCCAACAAATTCGAGGAGATCCTATTGTTGGTGATGCTGATCGCTGGAGTGATATATTGGATATATACATTGTACATACATGTATGTCTAGGGGACGAGCCTGCTTACCAGAAGTGTGCAATACGAGAAAGGAGAAGACTGACCCAGACAAAGGGGTAAATGGGGACGTAAGGAATGACAGGCGGTGCTGCTATTTGCTGAATGAGCAATATCGTTGGGCTACGAGGACTGGTTAGGACAGGGAGCTCAGACTTGTACTTGATCCCTCTGTCTGAATAGTTGGAAAGACGAATACAGAATAGGGATATGCGTGTTTTTTTTACTTCTTTCAAAATGATATGAGGGACAGCATTACAATGTAATAGTGCTTGCTAGTTGGGCGAACTGCAGTCAAGCGAGGAGGAAGAAGTTCCCCAAGCAGGCTACGGGCCAGTCCACTTACAGGCCAGTCAAAGCCTAAGACCCCCTGCTTTGCAATATGAGGGGAGGGAATAGGCAAAAGAAAGGACAAATATCGGCCATATTACATGAATTGTGATGTATCAATCGTAGCTGACAATTAATCATTTTTTGTATGGTCATGTCACTAGGCGAAATCGGTGGCTAGGAGGATGTTGCAAAGAGAGAAAGAAGGACGACATGTAGTGTGGTGAGCGAGTTGATGATGAGGGGTAGAGAAACGGGTCCGGTTTCGTTACTTTGGCATATTGTTCGGACGGAGATGAAGACCTGATGTTAGTAGATCCTGAGCCTAGCTGACGTTTTGTTCTGGCTTATGTGAAGAGATAAAATGATGGGGGCAAATGCTACTTGGCATTGGGCAGGGCAAGCAAAAGAGGAGAATGCGGCAGGGGGTCCAAGGGTAAAAGGGGAGAAGTGCACAATTACAAGAAGGGGGATGAGAGAAAGAGATGCAGCAATGGGCAACAGCGATGTACGGCGGCCGTGTTGCGGCAGCGGTTGTTATTGCGAGGACAAGTTGATGGATAGATAAGCCTTCCATCAAGTTACCAGCCCGAGTCAACTGGCCGGCTATGGGCTTCCACCCCACAAGTCTCAAACATTGTTATCGTGATGTCCGCCTGAAACCCCTCTTATAGCTGATCGAACCGGAACATTTGTAGCTTGCCCCCTCGGAAACAGCGAAGCACCAGGGCCACCGATCTGTTATTTTATTGTTCTTCGTCTTCTTTCTTTTCTCTTATTGTTTTATTTTTTTAATTTTTTTTCCCAAACGCTAGTGATCTCACCTAGATATGGAGATGGAGCATGAGGACTCCTGCTTTGCTTGGCCTTGGTCCCAATGTGGAAGAGAAAGTGGATTAGCAGGAGAAGCGAGGTGGGTTTGAGGGGACTGAAGATTTATCTTCATTTTTGTGGGGAGAGAAAGACCCAGAGATTTAGAGAAAGGGAACAAGAAAATGGAAATAGACACGAGGACGGGACGAAACGAAGCTCGAGTCGAGGCCGAGACGAGGCGAGAATCTGTATCCTTGAAAGGCACCACCACTGTCATCATAATAGTCTGACGAAGATGCAGGAGGGATTTCTATGCTGCAGTTGCAATGTGTTGACTGAGCAGATGGCTTTCACAAAAGGCAGACCAAACTTGATATTTTTGTTGGACGCTCTAGTGACAACATCTCCTGTGTTGGCTGCTGTAGCCGAGGATCTCCACGATATTTTAGGCCTTGAGACTTGTCTCTATTTGTCTTGCGCAGCCAAGCCAGACAAAGGAACACAGGAAAGAGCTTGCACCATCCCGCGGTGATTACTACAGAATAGCCCAAGCCCAAGCCCAAGCTCAAGCTCAAGCTCAAGCTCAAGCCCTCGAAATGGAAGACTGCTCTTGGTGGCCCTTCTTCTTATCTCATTCCTGTCTCATCTTTGTTTGCACCCCTCCTCCCCTCGTCGCCTCCGTCTTACACTGTGCCATATATTGCCTCTTAGCAACTGGCATCCCGGTTTGTGGCCTGGACTGTGAGGCGGCTGGAAGATGAGGAACTTTGAATTGGGCCTCTGAGGGCTATTCATCCAGCCAGCCAGCCAGTCGAGAGAGAAGACAATAAGGCTACCAAGGCTTTAGGGGGAGCAGATGATGGCAGCAATAAAGCCTTGGCTGGCAATCGAGGGATGCCATGATTGCACCGGGAAAATTCACAGGCAAAACACCGGGAAAACAGGCACGTCAGATGTTTATTTTTCCTTTTTCTCCGCGGAGCAATCGTGTTTTGTTCATCTCTGTTGTGAAGCCAAGAAGCATTAAGACTTGGGCGATCTAGCCTGGTTCTAGTGGGAAAGGAGGACGACGGACTGGCTATCTTTAGCCTAGCCTAGCCTAGCCTAGCCTAGCCAGTTAGTGTTGGTCGAGGAGACAAGCAATACTAGCAACAGCTCCTAATCTCAATTCTGCGTCTTTGTGTCTTGTGCTGTCCCCTAGCCTATTCTCATCCAAGCTTGTTGACGATGGGAGCTATAGCCAATTTAAGAGAAAACAAGGAAGTCTGATGAAGGAAGGGGCAAGGGATGAAAAAGGTAGGGGCTTGAGGTGAGAGGGCTCTTTTCCTCACTGAGCGAGTGTATAAAAAATAAAAGAAAAGAAAAAGAAAAAGAAAAACAGGGGACAAGGAGCCAGGGAAGGTTGTAGTGGGAGAAGAGAAAATGGGAAAATATTGAGGAAACAGGCAGGTTGTCAGTTTTGTTGCTTTTAGGGAATAGCGCCAAGTTTAGTGGGAATCAAGAGAAGGCGGAGAGTGGGAGAAAAGAAATTAGCGATAGGGCAATGGCCGGAGGCCCACTCGGCAGAAGTGGGGCTTCAACAAGAGCTAGCCCACGCAAGGAAGCCCTAAAATCTCTGCTTAGTTTTCTTCTGTCTTGCTTGCTGCTTAGGAAGCCTCTCCAGAGACCCCTTCGGCCTATATCGGATCGAATCACCGCCCTGCTGCTAAGATGGGCAATTAAAGGAGCCGCCCAATACACTAACGACTAGGGCCTAGCCTGTCTTTGGACAAAACGGAGGACAATGCGCACCAAATAATAGCCCGCCCCCCTTCCCACTTATCAGGCCTTGTTGTCTCCTTTTTCTACGATTTCTATCGCGATGCCAAATGAGAATATTCTGTCTTTTATTGCGGCTAGGCGGCAAGGACAGGTCTAGCAAAAAGCCCCTGTTGGTCTGGCGTCGGTTTGGCCGGCCACAGGAGCCCGCAAGGCTAGACAGGACATCGGAACTTACTATCTAAGCCATCTTTGACATGTTGTCTTGTGCTGTTTCTCCAGTGCCTTGGTAGCTTCTCTCCTGTGCTGTGTGCTGCGCCTCTCAATCCCAGTGTCTCTGTGTCGCAATCGCAAGGCAAAATACAACTGAAGAAAAAAGAAAGAGCCCCGAAAAGCACGCAACAGGGCCTTGTCCTCTTCTAATCTTCTTCTCGGGTGCCGAGCACGCTTCGTCATCACACCACATGCCCATCTCCCCTGTGTTGACCCGCGCACAACGAACAACCAAGCTTTGGCTCAGACGGTAATCATGTGCATGGCAAGGGGAAAAAAAAAATGCAAAAAAGGGGAGGGGCGTGTGTATTAACTTGGCTTGACCCAACCGCCCCTCGGCCTTCGAGCGGTGGTGGTGCTCGCGATGGTGTGATGGACTGGCGATACTAAGTGCTGCCACCCACCTACTAGCCGCTTACCACTACTACTATACTCTACTCCTCTACAACCAGTTCGTCCTCTTCCGACATTCCCAAAATACGAGCCAGGGATTTTTGTCTGGTTCCCCCTGTAGAACTTCTCATGAACTCTTCCTTCTATTTCCCCCTCGCTGCTTTCTTAAGGCTTTGCGAATATGAAGTCGGCGCAGGTGACATGTGTGTCCTTTCATGCTAATCTCAGATCTGTCAGACAACACGTAGCTTATCATTACGACAAGACCCTGCTGCCCTATAATTGGCCATATTCATTTGGACTAAGCAGTGGCTGTGAGCAAGAGGCTGGTCGATGACTTCATCGCTACGGCAGATGGCAACCGTCACCTATGCTGCGTACATGTCCGCTAGGCGTTCTTTTCTTGCTAGTCTAGCTATTCGTTAATCTGGCTCTAAATTCCACTCAATCTCGGTGTTATTACTAGCAGCTGGCCTAGTCTGGGCCCTAGACTAACCCAACCTCAGCACAAAGCCCACAGCAAAACCCAAGCCTAACTCCAGCAGCCCCGTCTACATCTTTTCTCCTATCAACGATCAACCGATAGTCTTTGTCTACCTTGTTTTCTTCTCTTCATCGGACGACAGCCCCGTTTTTTATCCTCTTACTCTCTCGTCTGTCTCCTTTGTGTTTAAGGTTCTGACCACCCAATCCTAATAAGACAGGACAGTATTAGGGCTCCCCCCTCCCCCCTCTCCTCTTTTAGTCTTTTTTTTCTTTCTTTTTCCCTGAAGAGTAATTAGATGATGGTCAGGCCATCAGTTTCTTCTCGCTTCCCGTCAGGTCGAAAGCGAGCGAAGGAAAAAGAGAAAAGAAGATGGCCATGCCACACCGAGGCCCCTGCTTGCCGCCCAATAAGTCATTACCACGGGTTTTATATAGCCCGATGGAAAACGTATGTGAGTTAAATTGGAATAATATGTGTTGATACCATACATGATGTGGCGTACATGTGATCTTTACCCCTTCAGCACAACCGACACGATTGCTACTGCATCTTGTTCAGCTTGCGCCTGCAAGTCTCAGGATACACAGAAATCCAAAACACTAGCAATTCCTAAGGACCGGGAGGGGAGGCCCTCTTACCAACACTCCAGTTCCGGCCCCACTCCAGGTCTGCTCATGAATTCTCTCTGCCCTCCTTCAACTAACCACCCTGTCATGGTATAGCTTCTCCCTCGCCCCCTTCTCAATCCTTTTCCGAAAGAAAAAGCCTAAAGGAGGTTAGGTTAGCCTAAGGCCTGGCTCTAAATTTCTTGCAGCTTTACATCTGATATTGCCCGCCCATTCCTTGTTAGTCGCCTATCCCCATGACAAACAAGGCAAGGCTAACAATGGAGGTGTAGGAAGAGATGAGATATGTGGCCGCTACCCTTAACTCCGGCAGCTTTGACTCTGCTGTCTCAAGAAAGAAGGCTGGTCATCATGTCTCTCTCTCTCTCTCTCATATTTTTTCTGCTCTCTACTCTCCCTTTCCATGCGCACGGCCCGAGTCTCAAACAAGTAGGTGCTAGTGGCGATTAACATGCAATCAACCAGATATACAAGGCAGGACACCGCTAGGAAAGACAGGATAAGACAGGGGAACAGAGGTGAAACAGTAAGTGCTTACTTGTGTGCTTTTAACTCCAGCCTCTGATTGAGAAGACTCTTGATTTGATCCCGTGCACATACATACGTGTAAAGGCTTGCATAACTTTGTCCTTGATATGCCCATGGTCTCGTCCTCTTAGCGACTTTATCTTGACTTCCTCGCCCCCAAAAATGCTGGTTGGATTGACTGATCAATGGGACAAGAAGCAAGGAGCAAGAAATCATGGTATATATAACCGAGACAGAAGATAACAACCAACAGACCAAAACGAGATGAAAGAACAAGACTCTATGAAGTATGCCAGCGTGTGCATTAGATTCATGCCCATCTACCCAGCTTACATAAAAACACTTGTGCAAGCCTTGGATTAGTAGCCTTCCATTTCTTTCCTCAGCCAGAGGGAAGAAAAATGGAAAGAGGAAAAAAGAAAGAAAGGCATCTGAGTAATATTATGAGCAATATGATCCCCGCCCTCCTTCACTTAGTGATACTGGAATGGTCCAGACTTGCCGTTCTTCATACCTAGCCGCCCCCGGTCTTGTCTCTTTTTCTCTTTCTCCCTTTTCTTCCCATGAAGAGCAACAGGAAAAGAAAAGAGAAGAAAAGGCCCCCTCCTCCCCTCTCCCCCTTGTCTCGCTTTGGTCTAGCTAGCTAGCGACGGTGAAGGCAAAAGGGAGACCGAGACTGAGACCCTCTCTAGAATTAAGCCCCATCCCTCAAAAAATCGGTGAACAGGTTTTTTCTTTTTTTTCGCCCTCCCTGGCACTCTCTAGTCAAGGCCTGGTCTTCTTTTGGCTTTGCTCTTTCAGCCCTTTTCCATATCCCGTGAGACATCCAGAATCCTCGGATCCAACATTCCTAGCTGTCAAATACAATTACCCTGGCCGGCTGAACCAATCACGCAAGCCAGCCTGAGTCTTCAGCCTTTCCACCTCCCCTTGCATTCTGTGGCCATGGCGGGTTTCTCCGCGAGGCTGAGTGTGTCGAATCATTACATGCTGCTTTGCTCGTCCACATACATGGCCAATCGCATGTTAGCCACCCCCATCCTATAGCCATGTCACCCCACGAAAGTCCTCGCTTGTATCGGCGTGAGCCTGAGCTTGAGCCTAAGCTTTAGCCGGAGACTGAGCCTGCGACTGCCTTCGGTTACGTTAGGTTCTTGTCATCCTACATCTTGAGTTAACTATAAAAAAAGTGAGCGAGCACGGAATTAACCGAGCGCAAAGATGCGGTATTCTTTGAGCTGACACTTTAAAGGGTTAGGGTTATGGATGAAGCCGTGAGCCTCTTTATTTGCTCCCGTGATGTGTACTGCGTATGTTTGAGAACAGGGGACCAATAACCATTGGAGACAACAGGATGCCCCTCGATGTGGTCTAGACCAGTCTAAATCTTTTCACCATTCCCAGGCTGTGTGTACCTTTCGTTCTTTTTTTTTTTTTTTCTTTTTTTCCTTCGTGTAGACACTGAAAAAACAGGAAGAAAGAAAGTAAAACCTAATTATGCACCAATACTTTTCTTTTCCATGTCTTCCCCTGTGGTAACTTGCAAACTCATGTTTGATATTAAGGCTCGTGCCAGTGCTAAGCTGTGCACAGGGCAGTAAGCTTCGAAAAAGACAGCTTCAACCCACAGTTCGTCCTTTTTCCCTGTCTCCTGTATAAGTTCTTGAGAAATAAGAATGTTGCTTCAAGACTGAGATGTGGCTGAGTTCCAATACAAAAATCTTGGCCAGACATGGGCAGTAAATATATATATTTTTTTTTGCATAACCATTTTTTTTGGGATCTTGTACATCATAAAAATCGGATCTGGCCATGGGCCGGTTGAACAAGTTTTACTGCCGGTCCAGTACAATACAACCAAAAAAAAGCATAGACGAGACGGGATGATCTTGGGCACAACTCGCGCCTTTCATCAGAACTTTAGAGTGTTAGATGGCTTGGATAGCGGGCTAGATTGGGTCGGTTACTCAACGTAACTCAAGCTGCCTTGCCGCCTTTCTTTGCCTTTTACGTCTTTCTGCTTTGGGTCGTATTTTCATATTGCGTAGAGCCACACCTGTTTGTGGCAATGGACATGTGCGTGCCGTATATTTATATATACACGTGCATATGCATACGCGGCCATACACCCGCAAACGCTTTGGCGGGCAAACAAATAATGAGGCCACGGGAAGCATGGAAAACCTCAAAAAGGCCTCAGATTATTGCGTTGCGTGTCTCTTGAGAAGGAAGATTGGTTATCTGATTTGACGATGGCAAAATCGCCAAACTAAGCCTTGCTAGTCTCACGAGGAATGAACCAAGCCACAATGAGGTATAAACCAGACAAGGGAGTAAAATAACATCACGAGTATTTCCCAACCATCAGACCGCCATTCTAGCTCGAATCTAGCCATCGACTCAGGTCAAAGTTTGGGGTTGTCCTTGGCCTGGCCGGAGGAAAATAAAACCACATCAAGATCAAGGGTTGCTATCAGGTGCAAGGGAAATAAAGCATGCAGATGAGCATGGATTATATGAACGCCTGAAGGATAAAAAAAGAAAGACCCTTGAAAAGAAGAGGGAAAAAAAAACATGTATTTTGCTAGCAACGGGAGGGAAGGGACACTCAAGTCGAAGTCTCACCGGTGAGCTAGGAGGCCAAGTGCGAAGATAGAGAAAAGAAGAGAGAAAATGAGAGGAGGGATTAGGAAGAGGCTAAGACAAAGACTAAAGCCATGCAAATAAGAACAGACCACGCTGATGATACATATCACCTGCTAAGCCAGGCTATACCGGAAAGCAAGTACAGAATAGGATAAAAGACAGCAAGTACAGCAATACACAGACTTGTCATCGCTGATTTGGCAAAATTTGGCAAGGTCTAGGACGCAGCAATATCAGCATACTGTTGGCGCTATCCAAGCAGCTTCGCTATCCGCACAGACGCTTTTCATCTGCACTTGACATCAAGCTTAAGCGAAAGCTTCAGCGAATCTTAATTTCCCTGAAAACGTAGAGCGCTGTTCCAGGCCCCGTTGGCCGCATGCCGTTATCTTGCTTTTTTTTTGTTTTGTTTTTTTCCCTTTTCTCGCCTGATCGGAGAACTCTAGGCTAGCTCATTGGATTGAGACTGGTGTAGCATGCCGTCTCAGTGTTATTTTTGACGTAAGCCGTGGAGAAAAGAACGAGGAAGAAAAGACAGGGGAGAACGGGAAGAACGGAGAGAAAGGTTGGTGAGGAGAGACAAGACAAGAACTTGGAAGGAACAAGAATGAGCTAGCAAGAATATGGTGTATTGCAAAACAAAAGAAGGGAAACAAAAAAAAGAAGAAGAAGAAGAAGAAGAGAGACAACACTGGTTGGCTATTGGCTTGGCTGAGGCCTAGAACAGACCAGACCAGGCCAGGCCTGGCCTGGCTAGGCTTATCCCCGTAGGCATACATATTCAGAACATCCTCATGTAAAGTGACGTGAAGAGGAAGAGACTGGGAATTTGAGGCAGAGCAAAGGCCCTTCGTCTCTGGCCCAGATTTTGGCAGCCCAATCAGGCGTACAAGGCCTGTAACCATTTCTGCGACGACCGGACTCAGCGAGTAAACAAAGGAGCTTCAGATAAAGTCTTGAGAGTGAGGGGGATTGTGGGGCCTCATAGACGGAACGATGAAAGCCGGCAGGTAAGCCAGGAAAGGTACTAGTATATGCTTAGCCTTATAAAGTAAGAACAATTCATAAAGAACAATCCTTGAGGCAGCGAGGAAGATGACTATGGAGGCGCTAGAAACCTGACAATCAAACGAAGAGGGCCAGGAGCGTTAGCATAAGGAGATAGGCGATAGCTAGTGGAAGCACATGTAGATTAGATACCACTCTGCTCTGACGCCAGCTCTTGAGCGTCAAAGTTGGCTCAGAATCTCAGCACCAAGACAAATCGAAGTATCGAAAACCATGGCTTGGTAAGGGAAAGGCCTTGGTCGGACGACGGAGAATTGGAAAAGTAAAAAAAATAAAATAAGGTTGGGATAATGTAAATCTTTGGGCTGAGAACGGGACGGATAGCCGTCCAAATAGCGACAGGATATGGTCGGGGTTTGAATGAAGCAAAATGAAAATGAAATGTTGGAGAAGAGAGACAAGAGACAAGAGGCAAGAGGAAAGTAAAATGAGAAGAGAGGAGAGGGGAAGAGCAAAATTAGACGATGCTGAGGCCTGTCCTAGTTCTGTCCTGTGAAGTTTCGCTGGTAGCAAGATTGACCTATCTCAAAGTACCGATGCAGGTAAACTGCACTATAATGTACAGGACATTTTTGTGGCCCCCTACATTTTCATCTCCTCTTTTTCTCGTTTTTCCATACAGCCAAGCTGAAAAATAAGGCAAGGCCAAATCCTGAGGAACAGATACTAATATTTCCTCAAGACATCAAATAAGGCCTGGTCGGTTTTATTTCTTTCCAGTGCTCACGTGAGCACACAAGAGAGAAAAAAAACCGGGTGGGTGTGGATGAGGATATGTGGTGGATAGAAGCTAGATACAATGTAACAAATACGTAGGGAACCTTCATATTAGCACACAAACTTAAAATGTGAATTGAAATATTCAAAAACAGAAATAACCATATAGAGACGAACGCCAGGAGAGGAAAGATGGGGGAAAGGTAGCATTAGAATTCATCACCGTACGAACCCTAAAATTTATCAGCGCACAAAATTAATATTGGCAACAAACACAAACGCAATTTCAACAATGGTGCAATGGTACAAACCAGGACAGAAGCAGGGGGGGATAGACCTCTTGATTTCCTTTATTTCTTAGTTATGCGGCCACTCACAACGCAACCAAACTCGGATGAACGAACAAACGAATCGAATAAACAAACCGAATAAAAAGAAGAAAAAAATATCAACGGAACTACGGGGAAGGACAAAAAGAATAGTTGCGGGAAAAAGGAAATTTTCGCCATACCCCTTGTGAGGATGCAAAATTTGCCTGTTTTAAGGCTCTTTGTCTCTTGCCAGCTAACTTGACGATCTGACTGACCTGGCTGTATGTTGGCTATCTTGCCCCTCAACCACGATCCCCTTCTCCTCTCTCCATCCCTGCTTGCCTCTTTCTTTGCTCCATCTGACGCATTCTTGCGCTTCTTTTCCCATGTTGGATTTTTATTCCAAATCAGATTGCATACAAGAGAAGTCGGGGCCTTTTATCCTCTTCTATTCATCGCTGGCTTTGCTATTGATTCTTTCATGGAATGCCAGATCAAGTGGAAGAAGAAAGGATGGTCTTAGTTGAGTCTCAGTCGTAGACTTAGTGGGTATGGGCAAATAGGGCTTTACCTTGCCATGTTCTCAGACTCTGATCTGTTTTTCCCAAGCCTTTTCTTTTTTTCTTCTTTTATTTTGTTGTTTCCTCCTTTTTGTATTTCCTTTTTCTTGCCATTTCACCAGCAGCAATTGTTAGTCTTGTCGCTAGAGCTGCTAAACTAGTTCATGGCCAAGCTAAGCCTAGTTGGGCCTGTGTCTGATGAATGAGCAAGACGAGAAAAGAGGAAAGAGGAAAGAGTCAGGACGGAAAAAAGGAGACGATATAGAGACAACAATAAACAGGATAGAAGCGAGAATGCACAAGAAAGGAAGAGAGAGGGTTATATAGGCCCAATTAACCATGGCATAATGTCAACATCACTTGTGTCGTTGGCTTTTCTCAACTGGAAAGGGAGCCGACTCTGGCTTGTGAAATTAACCATCCGCTAGTACATTTGATTTGTAGCCCATGTTGGTGCCGCTAGAGCAGCAATAAGACTTGACTGGATGGCATCCAGTGAAAAAAAGCCGCGGGTTTGGTGGCTGGATATTAACACTGGACTTTAGAAACGTCTTGCTATTCGCGGCGAATTTTTCCCTCACTCGATTTCTCATATCCTGCTTACGATCTCCCCCGGGGGGGGGGGGGTGGCGTGCAGATGTGATGTCGAGTGGAATGAGTGGGACAGAAGAGGGAAGAGGGGAGGGAGAGAGTAGAGAAGGAGGGCGTTTGTCTATGTGCGCATATATTGGAGGGTACATCGTAATCAGGTTTAGGCTCTATAGGTCTCCCGAGACCCTGTATTTTCAGGTCTGACTGGGCCTAGACACCCTTATTTTGAATCTTCTGGCTCCTATTCGACTGATTTTCCGCCATGTTATCCTCAATATCTTGAGGATTCGAGGAGGGTATATCACGAGACGGCTAATGTCCTCTTCGGGACTGCTCTTCTTTCAGTATTTCATCCGGCTGCTCGTCGGCTAATTATAACAATGGGAGGCTGTCCGTAAGCGTAGTAGACGGACGGAAGTGAAAGAAGAGCGGCCCCGTGTATCTATCTCTTTGTTTTACATTGTGGCTTTTTATTTTCACTCTTCAGACTTGGCTTCTGTAACCTACCTACATGTATGTGCCTTTCTGGCTTTCTTCTTCTCGTTTTGCTCTTGGTGGGAGTCTCTTTGTCGCCTGCCTGCCTATGTACCGTTTCTCCATGTCGCCTCACTCTGCTCGCCCAACCTTTTCCTTGCCTTACCCGTTATCATGTCCCCATCGTTCCCCCCTTCTGCTCGCCTGACTTTGACGAGCCAGTCACGATGGGAGGAGGGAGGAAGGGGTCCTAAACCCAAAAAAAAATAAAAAAAATACACTCCCTATCAACCTACCGTAGATACGATGGGCTAGACGGTCAACCCCCCCCTCCAATCCCTATTTGCTTCCCATCGCACGCCCCCCCTTTTCTCCTTTTCTTCCGGCTGTTTTCTTTCTTTCCTGCTTGCTTCTTTTTTGTGTCTTGTATTCCCCAGTATTTTTCTTCTACTTATAAGCCTTTCTGATTCTTTCTCCGCCATCCACTCTCCGTCCTAGCAAACGGCACGCGCATCATGAGATGAATGGATACAAGGAGTAAAGGCGAAAGGCCCATTCCAACCGTTGTGAGCGCCATCGGAGTCTTGAGTAACAAGGCTACTTGAAAGATCGGGTATAATGCAGAAACACAACCGGAACGGTGTTGTCAACCTCAACGCCTAGGTGCAACAGGCTATCATGCATGTCCTGGGCCAAGTCAAGGTCCATCCACTCTTTTTTTTTTTTGCTTTCTATGTATGGCCAGGGGAGGGAGACCTGGCCATGGGTATATTGATGGGTTGAAAGGACGGGATGGGATAATCCATGACAGGCAAGATGTTAGCCCCATGCCCGTTGTTTACGTCTACGTCTGTATGCAACGCCCACTGTGCTAAGGCTTTGCTAGCTTTTTGCTAGGCCTTGTTCTGCGTGCGTGGGTGCGCAAAGCGAGCATGGGTGCGCATGTGCCTGGGTCTGCGTTGTTGTATATGGTGCAACTGCAGAGAAAAGTAGCCTTTTCTATATGAACCAGGCTCTTTCCTTTTACATCTACCCCCTTTGCTTTCTTTTTCTCTTCCTCTCTCCTTCCTATCTCCATCTTCGTTCTCCTCTCGCATATCTTAGTGTCCCATCCCTTTTAGGCTCGCTTGGCTTTGGCTTCTTTTTAAGCTTGCCCCCCCTTCCCCTCGCTACAGTTGAAAGCTCCAGAGCTGCTGTTGCTGTTGCATGCTTCAACTTGTATTCTACCCGTCTGCCACCGCCACGTTAGCAACGTTAGCACAGTAGCACATGTACACCTACACTTGTATGTAGCAACTGTACTTTCGCCTACCGGACACCACTACGACTACACACCACGACCCGTCTGCCTACACTCTTCACGTCTTGCGAACTGCAACCGTCCTTCTCGTTGTTTGTCTACTCACTGCTTGGCTGGCTGCCGTTGAGTCTTGAAGAGTTTTTTTCCTGCTTCTTGCCTTCTCGCTTCTTGCTGTTTGTTCCTCCCCCCACTGTCGTTTTCGCCCTTGATCTGTTTCTTTGTTCCCCCTCTCCCTCGAAAATTGATCCATCCAGCAGGCCATCTGCCCACAGCCATCCAGCTCTCTCCTACTTTACTACTTAGCTAGCTGCCTTTGCATCCTGCTGCTGCCAGCCTGCTTCTCGCCAAACTCTCTTCTCTCGTTTCCTCTCGTCTTGTCTCGACCCTCGAACTATATCCTGCCGTTGTTGTCCAGCCAGTCACAAATTGTCACTCATTGTCCTGGCTTACTTTCCAGGCGCGCACACACAAGCACCAATACCTCCATTGCTGACAACCGAACCCCCGTTATTCTGCCAGTCTTGTCGAGCCTTAGAAAGAGCCTCAGAACATCTGGAGATATACATACAGAAACATCGAGGACGTGGTCGCTGGATTTGATTCTGCCAGACTCTCAACCCTCACAACCACCTGTTTCTTGGGCTGTCGTGAGCTGAGTATTCCTCAATTATCTGCTTTGGCTTGTCTTTGTTCCCTCCCCCTTTCCTATTTTCCTGTCTCTTTGTCCTCTCTCTCTTTTTTTTTTTTTTTTTTTTTTTTTTCTTCTTTTCATTTCTTGCTGTATAATTTTTTCTATTCTTTTCTTCATTTTTCATCAGGGACAAAGGGGTTTCCCTCTTGTCTTTTCTCCTCTTCACGATACGGCCGACTTGATTTTCTTGCTTTGTTCTACCAGCGAGTCTTTGCTTTTTTTGCTAGAGCTACAAGCCATTCACCTGGCTTTAATTTACGATACATCCCTCGGTGGCTGTCTTTATTAGTGCTGTTTGCACCTAATGCACCTTATTTCAACTTCTTCCAGTATTGTTAAACCGGCCGCTCACGCGCCCCTTCAATAACTCTTCGCTCACAATATACCGCCATGGCGCCTCCTCTGCCCCCGTCAACCTCGGCTGTCTACACAACCTCCGCCTACTCGACACACCCCCAGACTGCTGGCTCTCCTTACCTTCCCTACCAGTCTGGGTTGCCGCAGACACACAATGGCTCACAGCCCCCGTCTCAGCAGTCTTATGGCGCGCCTGCTCCCAGCCACCATCAACAGCACCAGCGCATCGAAACCACCCAGGCCCAGTCGGCCTCGCCCAGCATGGCTCATCTGTCGTCTCAGCAGCACCACCAGGCACAGCCTCAACACCACCAATCCCACCACTTGTCCCAAAGACCGCCTGTAACTTACGGCATGTCTGCGCCGTACCAGCCGTCCATGAATACGTATGCTTATACGTCGGTTGCTCCGCATGATCACTACCGGAGAGCAGACCCTACTAGTGGCGGCTTACCTAGCATGAGAACTCTGGACCATTCTGGCCTGCCTGCTGCACCAATGGGCCATGCCCCCGGCATGATGCTCATGGGGTCGCACCCTGAAATGGGCTACTATAACCCGCCCACGGTATGATAGGCCACCCATATGGAATGTCCCAAGATATCCTGGGACGGTATTCTATGACCCACGATCCCAGGTTCATGACACGGAATCCGAAGAAGGTGCGTAAACTTGGCCATTGACAATAGATTGAGAAAAAAAACCAGCGCACACTTGACTCCGGCACGAATATTCAAGAAAAGACTAACATATTGCATCACAGGAAATTAAGCGTAGGACCAAGACCGGTTGCATGACGTGCCGAAAAAGGCGGATAAAGGTGAGAAAGAAGCACAATGAAGGCTAAAAATGTAAACGGAGCTCATGGGCACTCAAGTGCAGTAGTGTGCAAGGCAATTTTGGGCGTGTTTAGCCTTATCTGTTGTGTATTTGTGCTGCGTATTACAGGCCGAACCGAGATTCCAGCCATTGTGTTGTAACAAGATACACAAACGTCAAGGGCCTACCTAGCACGGCGAACCATGCGCAACCAACAGATTAGCTTAATCTGGACAACACTGGGAGTAGAAGGCGGAAGACAGTATCCAAAAAAAGCAATCTTCCAAGTTCACTCTTTAATTGTCTAGGCTTTGCGTGGTGCCAAGCTCAAGGAACCACAGCCCTCCTAGGCTTTGCTTGTGCTTGCCACTGTCGGGTGCGCCAGCCGCCATAGCGTGCTATGGATGCCTGACAGCTGTCATTGACTCAAACCAGATGAACACATCTTGCACAACACCTGCTGCCCTTGACACTCATCTCCATTTGTCGACGAATATGGAACTAACAATTCGTTTTTAATTCTTTAGTGTGATGAAACCCATCCTACTTGTAACAACTGTAAGAAATCTAAGCGCGAGTGCCTGGGCTATGATCCAATTTTCAAACAGCAGCCTCAGGGCCAACCCGCCCCTAATCTGCATAATGGACAGTCGCAACCGCAGCAGCAACCGCAGCAACCATCTTCTATCAAGAATATGTCGTCCCCTTCTTCAGAACACTCGCAGCAGTTATCGCAGCCTCAGCTACCCTCTCCTTTAGCGCAGCACCAGCCGCAGTCTCAGGCTTCGTCGCAGCAGGGTCAGCAGCCGCATTCGCGACCCTCATCGCAGGCTTCGCCCTTGAGTATGCCGCGTTCTCTCTCGTCTAGTGTGGCACCTAGCGTGTCTAATAGCATGGCTTCATCTGGAGTTCAGTCATCTTCCAATGGCCCTTCATTTGGACACCAGGTTCAATCTCAGCATCACAGCCAGAGCCATCATCAGCTGCCCGGTATACCTAGCACACAACCCATGTCCTACAAGAACACGCCGTCGATGGGTGTTTCCAGCAGCTATTCGACGCCGAACTCGACTGTCGTTAATTCTTCGGGCTACGATACACAGAGTCCGACTACGGCTTATGACTACAGTTCATCGATTGATCCGGCGCTACAGTCAGGTGCTGGCTCCAATGGCAGTGTCAATGGCGGCGGCAACCATCCTAGCCATGGCGGCAGCGGCGTTGGCAGTAACATGGGCGCCCAGCCCCGCCCAGGCTTGGGAATGAGCATGTATGGTAGCTCGGAGCACATACAGCAGCCGCGTATGGTGGACCATCTCCCTCACATACCCACGGCGTAATGCATTCATTGACAAGTCATCGAAAAATACATGGAATGTCTGCATAGAGCTAGTTGTGATCGAAGCACAAACTTCTCTGCATTTCATGGGTCTTTTCTTCACACCCCCCCCCCCCCCCCAAGCCTCACGATCTAAGAGAAACAAGATTTTTAGCTGAGCTTTTCTACGCTATTTACGGCCTTTTTTTTCCTTACTTTTACGACCACTTTGCTTCTCTCTCTTTTTGGAGATACGATGACACAGCCCTGAATAAGGGCTGGGTGGAACAGAGGAGCTGGAGATAATCACATCACGCACCTAGTAGTGGCTGGGGTAATCCTTCTACCTGATGCCTGAGGTGTGCTTGGTTGTTGTCCACAGCGTCGCCTCTATACCCACACAGGGGTTGTCGACTCTTTTTTTTTCATCTTGGTTTGTTTATTGCACCAAGAATGGCCAATCTCTCTTTATTTATTCGCTTCTCAACTGTCTTTACCTGTTTGTCTCTTTTCCATCTTTTACTTTGCCTGTCGATTTTCTCAACCTTCGCTCGTCTACCACCTAAAAAATATCGTCAACCAAGCCTAATTTCTCATTTGCCTCATTTCATCCTCCCTTCATCTAATCGTCCCCCTCTCGCCTTGATTACGCATCTCATTGCATTTCTCTTTGCTTCATCATATTTTAACGGCCGAAATCTGTTTTTTTGTTATATATGGGCGAAGGCAGACTCTTTTTTTTCCCCCTCTGTCTTGGCATCTCTTTCTTGTTGCTTCGAAAGAAATATCTACTTTAAAATGTTTTTTCTACATAGTAGCATTTTCTAGCGTGTCTCATATCCCGTCAAGCATCTCCTGCATCTCCTTCGTCTCTCCTCTGCTCCTGTCTTCCCGCTGGTTTTCTTTTTATTATTACTTTCCTTGCTCTGTCTTGGTTATTTAACGGCTGATTGTTTTCATACCAGTCTTATGGTCATTTATATTCTCTATATCCCTTGCTGCCCTTGATTTCTTCCTTTTTCTTGGTTTCTGCGCTGTTTGCCTTTCCTCGATCTCTTTTCTCTTATCTAGTTTCTGTGGTTAAATGCAAAGTTAATTGTTGTGCGGGCCGACTTCTTCGGGTTTTCTTCCAATCTCAGTATGCTCTAGGGTTATTTCCCGATACTCTGCTTAGACCGTGATGTCATATCGTCCTCCGAGCATCCTGTTCAATGGAGATGGTTGCCGAGATCACTAAATGTGGGGCCCTTGTCTTTTTTCCGCGGTGGCGATGTCGGACTAACTCGGGAATTAGTAAATAATGCCGGGTACAACTTGAACCTATTATGTATTCCCGTATTACTCATGTTGAGCTAGAACTGTAGCACCCGTAGTGAACTGACTATGAGGAGTCACACTAAATTACACATTAAGAAGCTTTGTGCTGTTCGTTGACTCAACTTTGCCCGGCTGGCTGCTTCCCTGTACACAGAGCCCCCGCATTTCCACATCGGGGTTTCCTTCCGTGAATACGTTATCTATAAGTTCCATTGCAACGTTTCTCGCAACTCCCAATACTGAATAAACTTGCTGCATTTTCTTCTCAGGATCAACTTATCTGGTCACGACTCTTACCCATACAATAACAAAAAGAAAACCTCTCGTTTCCATTTTCCATCAAGAATGCCTGAACGCCCTCAAGTCCTGCAGCTCGGCTCTATTGAGCTGTAAGTAAACAAAATAAACCAACTTCCGCCGTCTGGGCGTTTTGCAGACTTCTAACGTCCGTCCATAGTGCCTTGGCCACCTGGGCCCGTATCGGGGAGACAGCCGACATCCTGACGCCCCGCGCCACGGACCGGGCCTCTTTCCTCGCCGAACTCGCGACACCGGAGCTCTCACGCGTCTCTATCATCTACCGCACCTTTGGCTCTGCAGCGATCACGGGGCTTTTCGATGCCGAGTTGGTGGCAGCACTGCCGCCATCGGTGCGCTTTATCTGCCACAATGGCGCGGGTTACGACCAGATCGACGTGGCTGCTTGCTCGGTGCGTGGAGTTCGCGTGTCCAACACACCTACAGCTGTTGATGATGCTACAGCTGACCTGAATATCTGGCTTATGCTCGGCGCCCTGCGAGGTCTCCCCCAGGGCATGGCACAACTACGCCGTGGCGAGTGGCGTCAGAATCTCCCGCTTGGACATGATCCGCAGGGCAAGATCCTGGGTATCCTGGGCATGGGTGGTATTGGGCGCAACATGGCACGTAAGGCCCGTGCATTCGGGATGACGATCCGCTACTACAACAGACGCCGGCTGAGCCCGGAGCTAGAAGAGGGTGCTGAGTACGTCGACTTCGAGACGCTGCTACAGGAGAGCGACGTCCTAAGCTTAAACCTGCCTCTAAACGTGAGTTTCCTGTTGTTGATTGGCCCATGGCACGTGATGCTTTCTACTGACACTACTACTGCCTGTTTTCTAGAAAAACACTCGTCACACGATTTCGACCGCGCAATTCAATCTGATGAAAAAGGGCGTGGTCATCGTGAACACTGCACGCGGTGCTGTTATGGATGAAGAAGCGTTGGTGGTGGCGTTGGACAGTGGCAAGGTTGCTTCAGTCGGTCTGGATGTGTTTGAGAAGGAGCCCACGATCCACCCTGGCTTGCTGGCTAATGATAATGTTCTGCTAATCCCGCATATGGGGACGTGGACCGTGGAGTCGCAGACCAAGATGGAGGAATGGGCGTTCAGTAATGTTGAGATGGCGCTAAAGGAGGGCAAGCTAGTAAGTATTGTACCTGAGCAGGCTGATATGGCCTGAGGTGGAGGTGTTTGCTACTAGTACAAATATTCTATCGATATACTACAAAGCTGCGTTACATGGTTCAACGGCAGCAACATGTTATTCACTTTCTGATGTATGAAGAGTTGTGAGTAGTACTGTGATAATCCCATTCTAGCCGAAGCTCCTTGTTGAAGTATAGTAACATGGAGGCAAATGTTAAAAAGATGAAAAAGAAAGAGGAAGAAGAAAAGAGAACAATACAAATGATATGAGTGATTTGAATAAAAAAGAGAAAAAAAAAAGAAAAAAGAAAAAAAGTTCCGTTATTTTGTTGAAAAGTTCCCGCTGATAAGAAATCCCGAAAGCATGGTTGTTTGTCATGAGGCGCGTAAAAGAAAGAAACAAGAAAGAACCCTTGCAATGTTAAAGTGCATTGGGCTTGGTATTTTTTTGCTGGTGTTTTGGATGTAATTCTTAATTATTATTGAGCGATAGTAGGCGCTTAGTAGCGGTAGCTGAAGAAGAATAGTTAGCACAAGTAGAAAGCACACGGGAGAAGACGAAGGTAGGAGAATGAGGCAGGACAGGGGCAGAGGGACAGGTAAGAAAACGTACATATCGGCCTTGTAAGGACCCTCAACAGGCAGACCCAGGTACTCAGCCTGGACGGGGGTCAGGCTGGTGAGCTCGACGTTGCAGTGAGCCAGGTGCAGACGGGCGACCTCCTCGTCCAGAATCTTGGGCAGGACGAAGACACCGGTCTCGAGCTTACCGAGCTTGGAGAACTCGACAAACTTGTTGCAGAAAGCAGCATCGCCGGACTTGTACAGCTGGATCTGAGCCAGGACCTGGTTGGTGAAAGAGCAGGACATGACGAAGGAGGAGTGGCCAGTGGCACAGCCCAGGTTAACCAGACGACCCTCAGCCAGCAGGATCAGGTGGCGGCCGTTCTTCATGAGGAAGCGGTCGACCTGGGGCTTAATGTTCTGCACGGAGGCAGCGTTGGCCTTGAGCCAGGCAACGTCAATCTCGATGTCGAAGTGACCGATGTCTGGAAGGGAAAAAAAAATCATCGTTAGAATATCAAGTCTAAAGGGAGAAGAAATGGATAGATCAACTTACTGCAGACAATGGCATCGTTGGGCATCTGCTCAAAGTGCTTTCCAACCAGGATATCACGGCAGCCAGTGGTGGTGACAAAGATCTGACCAATAGAGGCAGCCTTGTCCATGGTGGTGACCTGGTAGCCGGCCATGGCAGCCTGGAGGGCGTTGATGGGGTCGATCTCAGTGACCAGGACACGGGCACCCATGGTGGACAGGGCCATGGCGCAGCCCTTACCGACATCACCGAAACCGGCGACAACGGCAATCTTACCAGCAACCATGACATCGGTAGCGCGCTTGATACCGTCAATCAGAGACTCGCGGCAGCCGTACAGGTTGTCAAACTTGGACTTGGTGACGGAGTCGTTGACATTGATGGCAGGAACCAGCAGCTCGCCGTTCTTCAGCATCTTGTATAGGTGGTGGACACCAGTGGTGGTCTCCTCAGAAACACCATAGCAGTCCTTAAGCATCTCGGGGTACTTGGAGTGAACCAGCTGGGTGAGGTCACCACCGTCATCCAGGATCAGGTTCAGCTTCTTGCCATCCTTGAAGGCGTTCAGCTGCTGCTCAAGGCACCAGTTGTACTCCTCCTCAGTCTCTCCCTTCCAGGCGAAGACAGGGATGCCAGCAGCGGCGATGGCAGCGGCAGCGTGGTCCTGGGTGGAGAAGATGTTGCACGAAGACCAGGTGACCTCAGCACCGAGAGCAACCAGGGTCTCGATGAGAACGGCGGTTTGGATGGTCATGTGCAGGCAGCCAGCGATACGAGCACCCTTGAGGGGCTGGTCAGTAGCGTACTTGGCACGGGTGGCCATGAGACCGGGCATCTCGTTCTCAGCGAGCTCGATCTCCTTACGGCCAAAGGCGGCCAGGGACAGGTCAGCGACCTTGAAGACGGTGGCAGGGGCGGCCATTGTGGAAGTGTGTTAATTGATATGGGGAGATAAAGGGAGAGAGGGAGGGTAGGATGAGGATGGAAAGAAGAAGAGAAAGAGAAAAAGAGAACGGGAAAAAAGGTTGGCGGGGCTGTTGAGTATTATAGGCAAGAGCAGAAAAAAAAAAGCCAAGTTACTAGCAAAATTTAGCAAGCATCTTCCCGTTCTTGGTACCTGCAACTAAGCTTGGACAGAAAGATGCCATAAGGTCCTCAGGTAGCCGAGTAGGTATCTCTTCACCACATTCTAGTGCAAGTGTACCTCCATTGCCAGCCATCCTACCTTTTTTTCTGGGCCGTTTACATCGTTGGACCCCGGACGGTAAGCGGGGTTCCTTGATGCACAGGAGGAAGGATCGATGAAAATATTTTCCCCTCTAGTCTGCAGCAACTTCGGCAGATTTTTAGGGCCTTTACAACTGCTACGTTTATACAAACCCTTATTGGCGGAAAACTCAGGGTTTGTAAAGCACAATAGAGGATAAACGGCCAGATTTTTGTATTTTTTTCTGTCGATGAGTTCTGACTCCCCCAATTGATCGATTGATTGCGTAGCCCTTGTACGCACAATGCAACTTTGGTGTCTTCATCGTCACCAACCAAGACTTGTAAGGAGCCTACTGAAGCCTATAATCCATTCCTCATAAGCGAGGCTGGCTTCCCCTCTGTCCCTCTCTTCATGCTACAATCCCAACAACAAAGCTATCTCGTCTGGTTGAAAGTCCCTGTCAATGAGTAGCCGCCACACTAAGCAGGTGCCCATTGATTGAGCCTGCAGCTTGAAAATCTGCTTTCGTTTTCCACGGACCTAGAATCACATGTCAGGACAAAGACCACTTCTTGTTCCCAACACATTTGTTGTCTCTTTTGGTCCTTTTTTGTTAGTCAAAATCCCCGCCCATTTTGAAAGCCATGAAGTAGAAGAGCCATAACGCATAGCCCATAACAGGCGCTGTGTCCCACCGTGTCGAGTTTGCTTTGTAATAAGTCCTCGGTATAGTTTTTCCGCCTCTGGGATTTCACCTTGAATTTATGCGTTTGTTATACTTCTCCAAGAGCTTGCCGGTCTCATCATCTTGTCCGAGAGACAGCACTTATAGAAGTCACGTGCACATACAGACCCCACAAAACAAGTGCAGAGCACATTGCATTTCCATTGGCAACTAACTCCACCCCCAATCACATCCTAAAAAACCAACACCAATTCTATTTTTTGATCCCGAGTACTTTTGTTTTAGCCCCTGGGAAGCCAACCTGAAAGAAGAAGAGGGAAAAGAAAAGTGAACTCCATAAAGGCACTCAAGATCTCTCGTTAGAATCAGGAACCAAAATCAGAGAACGAAGACATAAAAAACAAGCCCAAGACACATGATGAGGGGATAGGATGGGCAACAAAGAGGGCACCACCAAGAAATAAAGCAATAAAGAATGGCAAAAAATAGAAAAGGGAGAAAAGCAAGATACAAAATGAAGATGGCAGAAAAGCAGAGAGTAGAGCAGAAACAAGAAATTTTGATCAACAAGCCATGAGAACTCCAAGCAACGCGCACACTATCTACCTATGACTCAAGGAGAGACAAAAAAAGAGAGCCCCTAGTCCCTTTTCTTTTACGCCGCCTTGGGCAGCAGGTTGTCGCGGACGGCAAACATCTTGGCACTGACGTTGGCGGTGAAGCCATCGACCTGCTTAGCGTACTGCTCAACCTGCTTGGCGTTTAGCATACCGTCTAGCTTGCTAGGCTCTTGGGGCAGCTTGAACAAGCGCTGCCACTCATCCTCAGCTAGAGGGGGTTGCTTTAGCATGGCACGCGTGACGTTTTCCTGCTTGCGCTTGGTTTGCCACTGGGTGATCTTGGCCTGCTCGCGGGCGAGCTGACGCTGGTAGAACTGGAAGTTGTTCAGGTCCGTGTAGTGAGACTCAATGCTCTCCAGAAGCAGATCGCACGTCTTCTCCAGGAACGGGTCGATGGTTAGATCAAGGTTATCGATGGAAGAGTAAGGGGGTAGCTTGATGGGACCGTTCTCAATTTCAGCGAGCGAGCGGGGCTTGGGGATATCGCCGGAGGCAATATTCTGGGGGATCTGGTGGAGGAAGGTGGTCAGGAGGTGGGAGTTGTGAATAACAATGGGGACCTCGACCAGCATGTCCTTAAAGGACATCTTGGACTTTTGAAGACTGGCAATTATTTGAGAGATTTGGTTAGCAACTAAGGACTAAGAGCTAGGGCTACAAGAAGCACTAGAGCCACCGCTTTGTTTTTCAGATAAAACTCACGTTTCAGTGGTGAACTTGTTCTCCTTGTAGGCAGCCATGAAAGCTGGGGTAAGGCGGAATGCCCGAAGGTTCAGGGTGCCTTGGGAGCTGCGGCTGACATCATGGACTAGGGCAATGGCCGACTGGTTGTCCTTCTGGTAGTGGTACTGGTTTTCAATCAGGGAAAGGTTGAAAAAGTTGCCCATGGTGGCGCTGGTGTACCAGCCAATGGCATTGGCATCGATATTGACCTCCTTCAGTTTGCGAATCATATCAGTCTGGTAAGCAATGATGCTCTTCTGACGAGGAGCTGCGGAAGCCTGGGCCGAGGAGTCAGAGTGGTCAGGGCTGCTAGATTCGACGGATGGGAAGGGGAAGGAGTTGGTGATATCGAGGGTGGCCTCGGTATCTAGACCAACTAGAGCACCGGTGACGGTTGTGGGAAACGAGGAAGAGCAGTGCTTAGCGATCTTCAGAATGACCTAGTGAGTGGGAGCGAGAGTGTTAGTAATGGAGATCATGATTCACATACACGGGTGCATGGCAAAGCGATGGCGTGGTGTTGGAGGCTAAGGAACAGGTAGATCAGGGTAGGTAGGTAGGCTTTCGTCTGGCCTGGTGCGGGGCCAAACATGAATATCATCAACGGAGGGGCATTCTTACAAGAGCTTCCACCTGCACCGAGGCGGTAGGCGCCGAATCCTTAGTAGCATCAGCCATATTTGCGGTGTAGAAAAATAAGATAGAGAAATAAGATGTCGGAGACGGAGAGGGGCCGGGGTAAATCGGGTCGGTGAGTCGGACAGTGGAAAGTTTGGAACCGTTACTGTAATCCAAGTAGAAGCTCGTTGGAATCCAAGACACGGAGTAAGAAGGCAGAAGGGAGGGGGGAAGGTATTTGGTTAATTTGATCGCAATGATAGTTGGCGATTCGATTTTGGGATGTTGTCTAACAGTAAGAAATTTCGTAGATTTGTGCGGCTGCCCCTCTGCGCTCGACTCACCGCCCGGCAGAATTTAGGCCTGTTCAGCGTATAAAGGCCTAAAGCCCCGCGAGTGGCAGAAACTAAGGTGTACAGTGCGAGGGTGGGCAAGTACGACTTTTGCACTATTGCCTGCCGCTTTTCTATTTTCTACCGTTTCGGTACAAAACGAGGCGTTGAGCCATACTGCAAACAATATACATCATGCACATATACACTCATACGCACAGGCGCAGCATGCCTCCTGCTAAAGAAATTCCCAGGCTTTAATGTGGTAAGTTTATATACCTATCCGAACCTTAAACAAACAAGATAGACAAGCAGGAAGCCCATCAGCCTTGTGAATGCCCTGGGACTAAAACTTGCTCAAACGCCCATCCAGTTAGTCCTTTCAGTACTGTAAACTCATAGCACTCAATTCGGAACCATTCATACATCGGTGTTCCTAGCCGTACTGCTTTGCGGTGATACTGGCAATGCGCTGCTTTCGCAGCATTGACCCGGTTCCCCCATAGACAGGTTGCCAAATTCCGCTTTTCGGCGTCGGGAAAACCGTACCAGTACCTAAAGGACCGACGCAAATTTTAGCATTTTAGAATTTGCACTTGGCTACGATGCTACTTACTTTAAAATCCCAAGCTTGGTTGCCTCGGTGTGAGCTGCTTTGTCGAGGTCGCCCAGGTTGGTGTACCTATCCAGGTTCTTGAGCTTGGAACGAAAGGCCACAATAAACTGTGTCTGCTTAGTGAAGGTCGATGCTCGAGATCCTACAATCTCCCGGAGATACTGGAACGTCTCCTCAAAGTTGAAGCAGTCGAGATATGAGGCACTGGCATAGTCTGGGCGCTTGCTTTCAAATATCTCCAGGGCAAGCACTATGCACGCCTGCTGCCAGTCAAGGGCCCAGAGGTCGGTTTGGTGCTCGGCTTCTTTGTATGGCGAGTTGCAGATATACCGTTCGTCTTCAGGGACAAAGTCTCGTGGAGTCAGGGTCGACGGGTCTTGAGACGGGTTTCGGATGCTCTTGTCGGCTCTATCCATGCCATATTTTAGCTGCTGCGTCGCATCTGTGGGTTGCTTTGCGCGGCTGGCTTACCTGCTTTTCCGGCGTGGTAGGGCCTTAGCTGGAAGTCGAGATACGCCCAAGATTGGCTCGTTTATACCTGTCATTGTGAGGTGAGTTGGTATCTGTGGTCGGCTCCTAGAGATAGTGTAGCAGTAGATCTGTGGGTATATAAATGGCTGTATAAACTGCTGAGAACAAGGCGTAATAGACACTCAATACAGAAAGAAACAAAAATCTTGTTCACAGAAACCTGTCTTAGGGAGCACGCCGTCTCTAATATAACAAATTCTCCTAAGTAAACTAAGGCAGTTCCAGGGTCGCCCGGCACCACAAGCCAAAACAACTAACAGCCATCGGCCAACCCGCCCTGTGTTGATTTTGGATTCCCTAGTAAGTCCTCACGCTGCTTCTCGTTTTCACCGACCCCAAAAGACAGCAAAAACAAGGCATGCACAATTACCTAAACTGAGACTAGATTGACTAGACATGAACCTAGACACAGATACACAGATACACAGATACACAGACAGCACCTATACACAGTGGCGGCAAGGGAGAAAGTACTCCGAATGCACAAGTTGGTGAGTCAATGACACCATCAGCGATTTTGTATTTCACAGCACGGGGGAGCACGTTGCATATTGTAAGCAGGCGGCCACCGCTTACCAGACATTCTTCATAGGTATCATATTTGCGTGCTTTCTTTTCTTTCTCGCCGCTATTGCTAGTTGTCAGCGAACAGAATTAGTGTGTAAGAGAAAGGGGGCGAGAAGGAGAAAACAATAATTAACACCGAAGAGGATACCAGCACCAAGGATAAAACAAAAGGAAGACCAGTTAGGCTTTGTATTCACGGCTAAAATGGCGCCAGGAACCTTAAAGATGGCGACTTAGGAGGAGTTTATAGTGCGGCTAGGATAAGTTTGATTGATGTCCCAAGCTTATGGCTACACTAAGTCCATGTATGCATATTGTACTGGGTATATTGTGTTTTCTTATTGCAAATAATGATCATTCAGTCATAATTCAAGCATAAAACCGTATGGCAACCTGAATTTCAGGTTGAAGTCCCTGCTTGAGGGTACTTGGCTGTCCTAAGACATATGATACTGCCTTCGATAGCAGAATCCAGTCACAACGTTGTGCAGCAGCAATAGCAGTCATTTGCACACTGGGATTTCTCCTATATGTAGGGACCAGCGTTGACAAACACTCTAATAATACGAGCGATGACGTGCGATATTGCGTTCCCTCGAGGACGAATAATAGAAAACTATCGCCATGGGCTGGGGATTCACAGGGCTCTAAGAAAACTTAGCAGAAAGGTGCCCTTAGGCAGCCACGGAACATGTTCAACATGGCCCCCCCCCTCCCCCATTTGTAGAACCCGGCCTTTCAAGCTAGCCATGACATGTTCTCATCTGTTTGCTAGACCTTAAGCTAGAATCTACATGTGCCTATAGCAGATTATTTCTCCGATAGCTGCTCACTTCCGCCCACTGCCGAAGTTGATTCGTTTGCGTGGGTGGCTTGCATCAACTTCGCTATCGTCATCGTTCACGGCTGCGGCCTTCTTCTTCTTGCCGGCCTTTCCGGACGATGGGGCAGGTCCAGTTGAAGTGGTAGGTGTTGCGTTGCCGGATTCTACCTTATAAGCGGTTGGGGTTGCTGCAAATGATGGGTTAGATGATCCGGGGGTGGCATCCTAGAGAGGGCGGGAGAGTTAGTCTTAGTCAAAGGCCAAATATTAGACTTGGTGTCCTGAGAGAGGCTGGGGAGGGAGAGACATACACCAGTGACCACAGGCCTGTAGGATATGGATGAGCGGGAGAACACGCGATTCGCATCAGGCGCGTTCTGCTTTTTGCGTTGTGCAGCCGAGTTGATTCCTTTTATGTACGAGTCAAAGCCGAAGATAATATTGCCGTTGGGTGTGGCCTCGAGATAGTTCGTTTCCTTCTGAGCGATAGTCTCTTCAACAGCAGCCTAGGGTCGGATAACAATTAGGGGTATATTCTCCCTGAGAGCGGTGGGCAATGTAGCAACAGCTGGTCGCATCCCATTTATTTGGCGCAACTCACCAGCTTCTTGGCAATTTGACGCTGCTTTTCAATCAGGTCGCGGAGACGAGTCTGTTCTTTGCGGTACTCCGTCATAGACGGCATGGTGCCTGTTCCAACCATTTTGCGGCAGAGTTGCGTGTGTACGTAGTGAAAATCTGCACGTTTGTAGATAATAAGTGATGGAGTAGGTGAGATGAAGATGGTTGGCGCTGGTCAAGATGGGGTAGGGTCTGTATGTCGCATCGAACTTTGAGCCTTGTCGCAAGCGTTGTCAGACGTTAGGATGAATGGGCTGTAGAGATTAGGGGGGTGCAAAATAGCTGTATATTATCCCGATAACTAACCGAAGTGGCTTTTCTGTACCCAGCCACCAACTTTAAATCCTTCAGGCTAGCGTTACACGGTTTTGCCTTGGCTGCAAAACTGTGCTGTTGCAACGCCAGCAAAGCCTTACATACCAACCTCATTAATTTTGCGTGTCGTGCATGAAGATTGTAGCTCAAAGCGCGTATGTACGTGTCTTGGGGACATTCCAAGCCCTTGCAAGCGTTTTTGATCTTGTATATATAAGGAGACTTTTCATTGATCAGCTGCTAGAGGAATTGCACACCAAACTTCTTCTACTGTAACATTTTTACTTTCCCGTACTTGTTCCAATATCGTTTGTCTGTGCTCTTCGATTCTTTTACGTCATGCGCTTCAATTACCTTCTGTTTACTCCGGCTCTCCTTGCCGCCTCTTCGGCTGTTGCCGTGCCTTCTGATAGCGCTGCCACATCCTCAACCTCATCGTCCTACCCAATCATTCCTATCTACCCCACCTCCCGCACATCCACCTCTCTACAGACTGTGATGGTTACTAAGACTATTAATGTGGGATCCGATGCATCATCCTCCAGTCCTCCGACTCCTACTACATCTGACCCCAATGACTATTCGGTGGTCCCAATTGAGGGTCTACCCCCTGCAACTACTCTCACAGTCACGGTGCTTAAATCAGGCACATCAGTGTGGACAGTGACACCGACGACAGGAACGGTCCCTCTAGGCTCAGGAACCGGGTACTCATTGCCCAGCTCAACAATGCCTGTGGTTGTTTCTGCTGCTTCGCGCGTTTCGCATGCGTGGTCATTATCTGCCGTAACCATGGCAGTAGCGGGTGGTGTGTTAGCAGTGGCTACACACTGGTGATGAATGGGGGGGACTAGCTCTGCATGTGGTTGGGTTAATATATAACAGCATATAGGGGTGGGACATTTGCCGGGTAATTAGTTATGATTTACGACTCAATACAGCCTTTCTTTTCTTTCCTTAGCTCCCTATTATCTTGATATCTATCGCCCACCTTTTACTGGCGGCCTCCATCGTGATGCGAGTGTATCACGTGTACACGATCTATGGAGACACAAGAGTCCCTCAAAAGGCCCTTCAGGCTTGGTACATGTATGTACATGTGTATACATTGCACCCGCTCCCGATTCATCATGATCCTTCACTGCATAGGTCTGGCCTAAGTAGTGTATGCTCATTGTACAAACAACCATGTACTATATATAACCTTGATGAGAGCCCCCGTGAAGAGGGTGATACGGTGGTTACCCCTCACGACTACGACTACCTATTACCACCTATATACTGCCATAAGTGCTAAGCTTCTTTGTTTTGCTTCTGTTGTGGCTTGTCTGTCTTTTGCTTCTCATTTTCTGGCCTCGTTTGTGACAGGACTCATTGACCTAGCAGTGTCTAGTGCCCAGTAAAGAGAGCATATTGTGAAAGCGATCAAGTCCGTCAGTCTTGGATCATCTTCGTTTTTAGTAAGTGTTCGTATATGCGCGGTAGGCACCTTTTCCCCCTTCTCTTGCTAGTTATCATACTCATGTCTATATTCCCCATTAGCCGCCAACCAAGCCAATAGACCAGGAACAAAACAACCATGCGAGTCCGGTCAAATATACCACTTACCTTTCTCAGCTTCGCTGGCTACTCCCAGACAGCCATGGCTTCTACACCTTCCGAGCTTATCTCAGCTCAAGCCCAGCTTGAGGGTGCCCGCTGTTCCCCCGAGGGCCTCTGGAACTGCATGACGACGTCCTTTCAACGCTGCACAAGTGGCGCATGGTCAGAACCGGTGGCAATGGCTCCTGGCACCGAGTGCTATCCTACTGGCGTTACGGTGGACTTTCAAATTGGCTTCTCGAATGGCCAGGGTAGTGGAGTGGATAACTGTTCGTCAATGGTAGAGACGGAAACGACGACAGCGATAACAGCAACTGAGCCAGCTGATATTGATATGCCGTCTTTGACGCCGTACTTGCTTCCCTCCTCTTGGGCTTACTCATCAGAACCATCGCCTTCGATCCCGTCGCCGTCGTCGTCATCATCGTCGTCGTCGTGGATATCGACCCCGGCAAACACTTTGGAACGGGAAACTACGACACCTACGGCAACTGTTCAAGCAGACTGGGGTGAAAGGAACTACGAAGCAAGTATTGATGTAAAGGTGCTGGTGGGGATTGTGGCTGGTATGTTGGTTGGATGGGTTTAGGGAAGGACACAGATCAGCGAAGACTGATGATAGGTCGAGGTTGAGTGAGCGGCAACGTTCAAGCAATCACGAAGTCGCGACTTGTACATCGATATGTGGAAAAATGACTAATGAGGGGATTTGGCAAGTTTGTGAAGATGAGTTCCAATTGAGGAAATGATCAAGGCTTTTGTGCCTGGAGAGCTGTCTGAGCATATCAACATGATATAGAGTGCATGTTTTCCTATCTTTCCCGTATCACCTTCAACCCCTAAGCATAAATATTCCAAACAGGCGTATCATCCCATCATAAATTCTGTTGACAGCGTCAGGCGACGCATCTGCCCCTGCCCAAGTTGTTCTATTCCTTATGGGAAAGAGAACTTGATGCCACATAAGCTTTAATCAGAAGAGAGAAGCGCACAACAGCAAGAAAAGATACAAGCCTGTTTGCACTGTTTGGGACGAGAGGGGCATTTTTCTACAAGTTACAGATCACAGCCACACCAGGCACGCAAGGCGTATCATGTGTGCAAGCAGCAAACTAGGAACGTGTAAAATGAACTTCCAGAGCAGTGAACATAACAACACCTTGCACGTCTGAATCTAGAAAATGAAATTGTTCTCATCTTTAGTCCAACAGCTCCACGATGACCCGCCATTTTCGCGTTCCTGGATGGCATGCTTGTTCCTGATAGAGTAGAAGGCAATATTTGGCCTCCGATAAATCTAGAACTCGTAAACACTAGGCTAGTAAACATCCAAGGAGCCTAAAGAAAGCAACCTAAGCAACAAGAGGTCTTCAAACACCCAGGGAGCCTAACGGCCAAGAGCCAAGGCATTCGCGCAGGCGAACTAGACTGTATAGGGTAAGAGAATAGCGTCATGAAGTTGTTGCTAGGGTTAGGGTTGACAATAGACAAGGCACACATGACATCATTTTCACTTCAAAAGTTTGCACAGCCATGCTTCTAACGGCACATAACCCTGAATGTGTAGCCCTCAGCCATGATTCGATTGTGTGTATGCCTTGTATTATTTCTTCCCAGGGCACAAACAAGACTAAAGGGTCAAGCATATGCAGATAAAAGCAGATGTTGTTTTTGGTGTGGCGCTGCGCCACTCGTTGACGACGCGGCCCGGAAAAGTAGGTTGTTTTATAAGCTTAAGACCTTGGGATGGACGGCTTTAAGGTGTGTGAGTGGGGTTAAAGTTGCAAAGCAACGATATTTGCATTACAGAAGAATAAAAGAGGGAGCGGCAACATTTGGCCTGCAAATACATTTGAGAGGAGGAAAAAAAGAAAACAAAATACAGAAAGAAAAAAAAAAACGGAAAATAATGCTTCATACAATGTTTACACTTTCTGCTGTAGTAACACGGCACCGTTTCTCTTTTGTCCTTGGCACTAAGATGAGGAAATGAGGGGAAGCCTGCCTGCCATACTAAAAAAATAATACACCGAATTATTATTATCGATAAATTTAATTATAATATGGAAAAAATGCTAAGCCGGGCAACTCAGTCAGCTGCCTAGAGAAGACCAAGAACGGGAGGATGAGACCCATCAGCCATCAGCAGTACATATAGCGACGAGTAGCCCAGGCCATCGATTCGATTTTCTTAGTTTTCAATCCATCCATTGGTCCTTCTTCTAGACAGGCTATAGATATAAGTCACCTATTTGCAGACAGCATGGCCTACCACTACCCGCATCAAGGCTACGGCCAACAGCCACAGTATCCTCCCCAGGGTCAGTATCCACCCCCTCCACCATCAGGTCAATATCCTCCACACAACCAACAGTATGGCCAGTACCCGCCGTCTCAACAAACCCAGTATGCGCCCCCACCTGGCCCCCCGCCTGGTCAGCCTCAGTACGGTGCTCCTCCCGGACAGCATGGGGCCCTCACCCAGTACTCACCTCCGCCTGGACCCCCCAGCCAGTACGGGGCACCCCCGCCAAGCCAATACGGAGCTCCTCCCCCTGCCCCATACAGCGCCCCTAGCTACGGAGCACCACCTCCTGGCCAGTACCCGCCGCCTGCTGGACAGTATGGACATCAGCAACCCATGCCTGGCGGTGGCTACCCCCCTATGTACCGGCCGACCAGCCATCTCCAGGCTACGGAGCGCCCCAGGTGATTGCATGGAACGCGGACCCCATAGCTAGTGCGTGCCGTAGCGCTATGAAGGGTTTCGGCACAGATGAAAAGGCGTTGATCCGGGCGTTGGCCGACAAGGACCCGCACCAGATCGAGGCTATTAAGCAGTCGTTTGAACGGCAGTACCGGCGTAACCTGATAAAGGACGTCGAGAGCGAGACTAGTGGTGATTTTCAGCTCACACTGCTAGCTATTCTGCGCGGTCCGTGTCTTAACGATGCCTACGAGCTGCACCGCGCGATAATTGGGGCCGGCACCAACGAACGTGCGCTCAATGATGTACTGCTTGGCCGCTCCAATGCTGATATGCATGCCATCAAGAGCATGTACAACCGCACCTACCGCCGCGATCTCGAAGCCGACGTCAAAGGCGACCTGAGTGCCAAGACTGAACGCATGTTTATGATAGTGTTGGGTGGCACAAGAGCCGACAGCCAGGTGCAAGTACAGTCACACCAGGCTGACGCCGATGCCCAGGTGATTTACCAGGCAGGCGAGGGCCGCCTGGGAACAGACCAAATTTCGATATGCAGCCTGTTTGCAACACGGAATGATGCACAGATCAGGGCATTTGCCGATGCATACCGGAGGAATTATAGCAAAGACCTGGAGGATGTAATCAAAAAGGTAATTATAAATCCCACCGCTCAACAACCAAGACACACATAACGGCCACTTGCTAACTTTTTGGAACAAATAGGAATTTTCGGGTCACATGGAGGACGCACTACTCTACCAGCTTCGCCATGCCGTCAACCCGTGCAAGAACGCGGCCCGCGAAATTGAGCGGGCTATGGCCGGAATTGGGACGGACGAAAAAGCCTTGACAAGGCGCATTGTGGCAGCACACTGGGACCGCAGTTTCATGGAGGGTGTCAAGGTGGAGTACCAGAGAATGTACAACCGGGATCTCGCACGGAGGATCAAAGGGGAGACCAGAGGCGATTTTGAGAGGGTGCTGTTGGCGTGTATCGGCTATGCGATCTAGGAGGGAGGGGAATAGCCTTTGTTTTGTTTTGTCTTGTCTTGTTTCCTTGTTTTTTTTCCCTCCATGTTTCCGTTATCTCCTCTCGCGCTTTTCCTTTTGCATTTTGTTACATTCTCTTAGCATCTTGTCGTTGCATTATCAAAATCAAACATCAAAATTTACCAAATGACGTCATTAACGCTTACCCTCCCCTCGCAAGCCCCTTTGTTGGTTGCCCGGCTCACGACAAAGGTTGCCCTCACACTACTAAAACACAGCTATCGCTTTAGTTAATGGTTGCTCTGGTGCATGCAGAGAACAAAGCATTGGCATGTATCGACTTTTGCTCTTGTTCTGCGTCTTCCTGATTATGAGTGCTAGCGTCGTCCTAGCTGTCCTAAAGTGGGAAATATGCATGCAAGACTAATCCGTGCCCAGAAGACAACCACCTACTGATAGGGTAAAGGGTCTTAAAACTTGTGAACTTGTAGGCCCTCTGGCTTCTTTTTTGTCTTTTTTTTTCTCTTCCTTGTTATTTCTTGTGTGTTAGAGAAAACACCATGTCTATAGTCTGCTTGCCTTGGATTTGATTTTCCCAAGTACACACTTACATGCTCATACAGACACAAAGACACAGCCCACTTACAAGAATTACCTTTGCTTGTTTCTTTGTTTACATCCCTTTCTTTTCCTTCCGACTTTTAGCTTCACATAGACTTAAAATCTCATATACGAATGAGTTCGAGCGAACAACAGGAGCTTCGTCGTCCCAGGGGCCCTGAGTACGGTGGCAGCATGTCACTGGCTAGACAAAATGTAAGTAATTTCGGAGGGAAGAGACAGAGAAGAGTAGCGTTGCTGCCCCGCCCTCTCTAGCAAACATCAAGCAAACATAGCAAACTAATAAGCTTGCACCAGCTCTCCCCACATTCTCAGAATGGGGATCCTTCTGATCCGCAGAGACCTGATGTTTATGCTCACCGGAGCGCTTTTCCAGGCCCTGAAGGTCTTGGTGAGGCTTACGCTCCTGTTGCCACGCGCAGCGAGGAAATGACTGGGGTTTTAGAGAGTGCTCTAATTCCTCGTGCCCTTGCTGAATTTGATATTCCACCGCTTTCGCTGTCTGATATTGGCACTGCTTCGCCAGTCTCGTCGAGTGAAGACAGTGATGTTGAGCTGAGTGGTGACGACTTGTTTGATGTGGGAATCTACGATACTAGAGATACTGTGCTCCCCGCGCCTGTTTACTGCGGTGGGTGGGATGCTATTCCCGACCGTCCCAGCAGCATTGACTGGGGACTTTGCTCGCTTGTGCTCAAGGGGTCGCCTCCGGCCGCCTTAGCACCAGCAACAGTATCAATGCCCTCTCCCAAGTCACCACCAAGAGCCCTATGTGGGGCCCACAAGACCCTCCGTGACATTCAAGTTGAGAAGGGTAAATTCATTGACGCTTTCGACATGATTCCCGACAAGACCGGCCATTCCAACATCATGAGCCCCATGATGGTCTGGGAACCCTTAGTACAGTCTGGTTCTGCTGCACGGATGGTGGCTTACTTTGTTCACCCAGACCGCCGCATGGAACTTGACCCCAACGCCCCGTGGACCGCCCAAGACACACTTGCTATGCGTGTTTTCACCAGCCCAGGCCACACCATAGCACCACTAGATGTGGCCAGCTGGGGTCACCAGCCACAGGTATTTGAGCGCGATCGTAGCCGTATGGCGCGCTTAGACCATGACATTGGCCTGCTTGAAGAGCACATCAACCATAGCGATGCAGGGTTCGATCTACTTGTCACGCGCTACTACCAAGCCGTTGCCGATGGAGTCATGGCCCGTACTGCCGTATCGGCTGACCTTAAGCGAGCCGGAGCCTGGGCTTGCTTTGACGCGAATGGCCGCGGGATTCCTATCGCTGAATGGCACTCTCGCTACCGCGCACTACACGCTCTGCGATTTCAATGGTTCCGTACACAGTTGAGACGCGCCCCCGTTCTGGCAGCCTGGCTGAACTCGGCTGTGGCGGAGCGGGCACGGCTAACTCAGAATATGATGAGCGATGATGTAGATGTCACCCACCGTGAAGATGGCTCATTGTGGTGGATGCCGCTGATGGCAATAGTGGGTGTGGCAGCATATTCTCTGGCGGAGAAGAGGCCGTATTCCATGTACTGCTACCTGGCAGCCCGCGTGAATACGCTGTAAGTTTGAAGTACCTGGTGCTTGATGGCCTGAACGGAAGCGCTGTAGAAATGAAGCACTGATACCTGGGATTCATTGGAGTTGGAGGTTTTCTGATTTTCTTTTTCTTTTTCGCATCGCTGTATTTGCATCATTGGCATTGTTGAACTATTGGATTTTGTGTTAAATTAATTTCGGTTTCCCTTCCTTGGTCATGTGCGTCTGCATTGTTGCGTAGAGCCCACGTTGCACAAAGGCTGGCGTGAAAAAGCGGGTCTCTGAGAAAGCAGGCCCAGTAAACAGCCATCAAAAGGGGAAAAGGGATGAAATAATGGTGGTGGTGCACGATAATGTAAGCTTACGTAATCAGAAAATATACAAAAATCCATAGCGCAGCCGTTGCGGCAGTTTATTGCATGTTTTCCACCTTGCTTCTGCACCCCCAATTGACCACTTCTATCACTACCTCTCTCACCTAGCCTAGTAAATTCTTGCTACGGATACGTTGCATTACAGGGCTTCTTGTTTTTTAGTGCGCAAGTACGAACGCTGGCATCTTTGGGCTGCTGCTAATTCTGACGATAACGCGTTTCACTTAAGAAGCGTCTTTTGTTTTTTCCATTTTGGAAGCGAAAATAAAGACGTCTCTAACCTCGTTTAGTACTCTTGTACTCGTGGCACTCCTTTTTCCCCTCAATTTCTCTTTTTTCTTGTCTTTTTCTTTTTCTTTTTTCTTTTTCGTTTTTTCTTCTCTTTGTTGTTTTGGTAGGCTGGCAAGTGACGTATCGCTCGCTGGTGCTCAATAAGTCGAGAGAAAGAAGTGTGGACTCTTCAAGACGGAGTCACGCAGAAACGGGGGAGACGCCTCATATCAAGGACACCCTCTTTTCCAGCTAGGTTCACCGCTGCGACTTGTCTGTCTGTCTGTCTGCCCTAGACCTTCTCTCTATCAAGCCACCCAATTCGCCTCAGGGACACCTGGACACTATGCAAGGCTCCTCTGCCGGACCAACCACTGCTCAGGAGCTGCTGGCCTTGACGCAATCGCAGCAACAATCTTCGTTTCATCACCAACAGCCGAATCACGTGAACCGAACAGCTATGGGATTGAATCCGACTACAATTGGAACATCCAATTTGCCCCAGAGTAGAGGCCCATATAACCCTCTATTACGGAATACCGTTCTGGCACAGTCAGCTCCAATTGTCAAGCCAGATGTAGCCAAAGAAATGCAAGGCTCCACTACCACTGGCATTCCCAGCATGAGCGTCTTGCGCGATCTTACTGTCCCGACGCGCTCGTACTCAAATCCGGGCTTAGATTCACGCTCGCTGCTTTCTAATACGGGCATAGCAACTGCCCAACAGCGATCCAAATCGGAGCGTCTCCCCACCACTCCCCAGGCAGCCAGGACTTATCGCCCTGAATCCGGTTTTGTCTCCCCCGGCGAACTCAAGCGTAGCCTGGAGAGCTCATTTGTCGACAGCACCTGTGAACTACACCGAATGATAAATGGTTTCCCGGCAGATGTTGTTCGTCGAGTCATACGTGAGAACTGGAGCAAGTGTCTATCCGGCTCCATGTATCATCGTGCTTTCATCGTGAGTGAACTGTGCTATTTTGTCATTCCCACTTTGTGTACTTGGGATGAAGGGCGTTGCCTTTCTGTTGGCTACTGTACTAACTTTTATCTCCCTTAGCTCAATATCTCTCTCAGCAGGGCCGAAGATTTTGCGAAGCCATCGGTCCTTAGTTTTGGTGCACGCATAGTTAAGCTTTGCACTGCTGAGATTGCTGAGCACCTGGATTCTACGTCCATTGACACTATTTCCGAAAAGATCCTAGAGAAGGCGTCGCCTGAGTTCTTGGATAAGGCCATGGCTGAAAGGCTCAAAACCATTGACTCTCGAAACTTGCTTAACATGCTGGCACGTGCTGAAAGGCTTGGCTACACCATGGACGATGTTTTGGATGACGACGTACAGGATGAAGAAGACGCATTTATGGTGGACATGGACATTGTAACTACTGATATCCCTCCTAACAGTGAGTCTGCACCGAGCCAAGAGGCTCAAGATGCGGCCGACAAAGATATAGCTAAGGATACCCAAAATGAAGTAATAACAAACACGACTACGCCTGAGTCTGAGCTTGGGTTGGAGTCTGAGGGTGAGTCTGAGTTGGAGGCTGAGCTCGAGCCCGAGCTCGAGCCCGAGCTCGAGCATGAGGTTAAGTTACCCTGTGGTAAGCATCTATCATTTTACAATGTCTACTTCCCCCAAAAACCTTCATTAGCAGAGGGCTTCTCCCCTAAGATCAGCTGCTCGTTTTGCCAAATGATATTTCCGTCCCTAAAAGCCAAGCAAGTAGTAAGCCGCCCCAAAATCCAACATTGGTCTTTTCCTTTGCTGACATTACTAATAGCATACAACAAACAAAACCTGTCTCAAGCCGCGAAGAATCAAAAAGGACTATGGTTGTCGGTTTTGCGGCACCTCGCTTTCTTCTATTCAGTCACTCAAACTTCATGCCGCTAAGCGGGCTTGTGGTGACTACTCCCGTTTGGGACAGTCTATATCTCATCCGAACGGCACCGGATTTCCTAATCGATTATCCACACCGTACGCCACCCCTAAGACCATGAGGCCCCAGAAGCTAGGTTCCGAATCCAAGCCTGATCCTATAGAGACCAAGACCTCCAATGCTTCTGCTACTTCTGCTACTTCTGCTACTTCTGCTACTTCTGCTCCTACTGAAGCCGACACTATCAAGAAGGACGAGAAAAAAGCACATGACAAAACAAGCGAACATACTAATCCGGGAATTGAACCTGCTGAGTATGCTGTCCCCCCATCATCACCCCTACGTATCTGCAGATTGAGAAAGTCTGACTGATATCAACAGAATTTTGCCTTCTCCATCATCGCCAAGGTTCACGCCTCTAAAAGCCTCTGAGGCTATCCCTCAGCCTAGCCAGGAGTTTCTTGATAAACACAAGGGCAACCCGATAGCGCATTTGACTCGGGAGCAGATTGTCCGATTGCAATGGGAGATTCAAGAAACTCAAAAATGTTACGGCCCACTAATAGAGAAGGCTATCAAAGAAGATGATAAGTCTCAGGTTGACGCTATCCGCAACCGTATGACCACTAAGATCAGTGCAACGCGTAAGAGATACGGCGTCCGAATGCTAAGGAAGGGGGGGAGATACTCCGACTTGGTCCCGGGCTTGAGCTCAGGCCTTGGTGATGCCCCAGACAAAACAGCATTGGTAGCCACCGGCGAGCCAACTACAGAATTAGCTGAGAAACGGCCTTTGACTCCCGCGAAGCCCACAAATACATTAGCACATCCACAAAAGATGGACGCTAAGCCTCAGATGCAAGAAACTGCGCCGAAGTCAGGTGCGGGTGGTAGTCTTCCAAAGGCTGGAAAAGCGGACGCTACAAGGCCCAGTTCCGCCTCGATCAGTGAAGCGGAAGACAGTGATATCGAGCGAGAACCATTATCAGTACGAAGAAGGAAAGCGTTTAAACGCCGGAGGAAAGCGCCGCGCAAACCAACACAGGATGTAGCCGCTAGACCCGAGTCGCCAATGTACATATCTTCATCAGATGGCGCTGATACGGACGACTCGATTCCGGCCCGACTGCCGCGGCCGGCGTTGCGGTGATATAATAGCGAGGCAGGGCCGGGCTTTTTAGGACAGGACAGGACATGATAGGATAGGATAGGTTAGGTTAGGTTAGCGTTATTTTGTATTTTTGGGACTTCTGATATTGGGATCGTATGCGTATTTTTGTCTCATTATTTCTTACTCAAGGTTTTCTTCCCCTTGAACGCAAGTTCACCACAGGATCATGATGCTGCCAACACATATAGGAATTTTGATGTTGTGGACTAAATAGATAAGATGAACAAAATCTACAGTAATTAGCCCCAACTACTTTTTTAGTGTGTGGGGGACGTAAATAGAGCTGATCTAAAGATCCTAAACGAAGGTGAAACAGGTTCGAGCGAAGGGAAGATGAGGCGGAGCCTAGCCAGGGACAACTGTGAGGATGGGATGAAAGAGACAACAAGGGCCGACTAAAAGTACCCGGCCTGAGAAGGGGGATAAAGAATGTCAGGTGGTGGTGGGTTATAGCTGGCGATTCTGCAGCGAATGCCGCAATGGCGTACGCAATTCAGGGAAGTGGGAGTGGGCTAGGATAAGTATGATGAAGACGCTAGGAGGATATCTAAATGTGTTCGGACATCTAAAGGCAGAGATAAGATGGGAAGTGGCACGCAGTAAGACAGTCCAGGAGTCTAGACTTCATATTTTTACCTTACAGATGAGATGAGCTTCAGTGCAGCTCCTAAATGTGTTGCACTGCAACAGCACAGACCCTAGCCGATCACTAGACAGGAACAGGAACAGGACCAGGAACAGGGAGGACGGGCAAGGGGGGGGAGGCGACAGGACTGAAGTTAGGATGCACTTGAAGAAAAAGAGCATATATATTACGCACGGAAGAGGGGTGCAGAGGGGTCGGCGTCCGGAGGGCATCAGGCGGGCAGGGGAGGAAGGAGGGCCTTGCCTGGTCCTTTCCTGTTTAGGTATATGAGCCTTGTGGCTGTTGCTTATCTTGGCTATTGCCCTTTTCTTACTGTAGCAAAAGAAAATTGGGATGAAAAGGCTTGACTGAACCTTGCTTTTTTCCTGGAAAGCTGATGGTAGAGAAGGCAAGAAAGAGTAAGCAACTGTCCTTTTATTCTTGTTCTTGCTCGTCTTGTATTTCTTCTTCTTCTTCCTCTCCTTCGCCCTCCCCTCCTTCTTTCCTTCTTTCCTTCTTTCCTTCTTTCCCTCTTTCCCTCTTTCCCTCTTTCCTTCTCTTTCCGAGTTGCAAGAACCATTCTTATTGCTTCTGCGAGCTCCTTCCTTTGCTCTTCTAAGGGCCGTTATTTCGTTTTTGTGCGCTTGCGCTCTTTCCATTCTTTATTTGTGTGGCCGGACCCAGTTATGCTTTCTTTTCTGACTCGACCTGGCTTGTCTTGATAATATTGCCGTCATTCCGCTGCACGTTATATTTGCTTGCTCACTTTGCCTGTCCGTCTGTTCTTTTGCCTTGGAGATCATCTGGCTAGCCTGCTGAGTCTGTTGCTACTACGTCCATTCTTGTCCTTGCGGCCCTGCTGCTTGTCCGGCTCTAGTACTCTTCTTTCTCTTTTTTGCATCATCTGGCATCTTGCATTCGCTTCTTGTTTCTATCTTGTTCTCTTTTGTTGCTCTATAATTTCCTTTCCTTTTAGCCTGTTCTTTCTCATTATTGCATACTTACGCCGCCCCCCCCCCCATATTATCACGCCCTTAATTTTGCCTTTGTCGTGGCCGGTCTTCGACCCTACTTCCCGTCTCACTTCACGAACTACGAACTACGTACCCTCTTTTGCTTTGCGTCTTGACTGATAGCCTCAGGCTCCGAGGCACGTCTCACAAGCTCAGGCTTGGCAAGCTTCTCATACATTTTCTTCTGTCCCTCTTCTTTGCTGGCTGCCTTGTATTAAGCAATCCCATCCTCCTGGCTTAACCCCGTCGACCCGTCTACGTCGCATCGCATCATCATCCTCCCATCCCGTCTTTTTTGCGGTACCGAGAACAACGAAAGCCTCTTGAGTCAGCTGTCAAAAAAAGATTGAACTTGTCTTGGCCCCTTGGCTTACTAGGAGCTAAGTCGGATTTGACGCAACAGGCCAGAGCTTGGACTTTTCCTCTTTTCTCTCCTCATCCTTGACCGGGGTCTTTGCGTCCTGAATCTATACTGGTCTTATTGGTAGCGTCTCATCGTGCACGGGGACCAATCACCTGCCTTTTCCCAGCCAAAAGCCCAGGGCCAAACTTCAGGGCACAGTTGCAGTAGGGGCGCTTGCGCGTATCAGACTATATCAGCCATCAGCCCAAGGCGCAAATTGCAGAATGAGGACCTCCACTTCCAACGATTCAAACCCTCGCGACGGCCTTATTGTACCAACAGCACCACCACCCACGCATATCCGTCGATTCCGCTCTCTTCGTAGCAAAGCGCGCAACCAAAGCCCCTACGAAAAGGCATCGGCTTCAGTTCTTGCATTATCTGGCTCACAGCTAGAAATTCAGCACACCACTTCGGTTTCAGTCGAAACCTGCCGCAATCCCAGCTTCAAACCCAAATCTTCCTCGTCGCGCTCGCCGCAGCGCTTTGCACCTGCTGCAACGCCCCGTTCAGCCATCACATCCCCAATAAAGTTGCGCTCTACCGTTACCTCGCCCACGCAATCTTCTATTCTGTCGCCAAACTACGTGCACGGCTACAGCCACAAGCAAAGCTATAGCTACAGTGTTGGACTGGTTCCTAACCCACCCGCACCTTCGTCTCCTGAGTGCCAGCCCCGTCAAGAACCGACTCATAAGGATCGCCCTTTTCTCAACGGCCTGGCTGCCCATCCCATCTGTCTATCCTCTCTCCAACAGTCTTTAGGCGCGTCCTCGCAGCCCCAACAACCGACGCTCCCTCCGTCGTCGCCTGTTCCACGATCGAGGTCTCAGACTGTGCCTGATTTGTGTCGGCCTAGCAACCCGCTCTATCATCAGAGACAGCAAAATCGGCGTGTGCGTATAAAGTGAGTTGATCTTTTTTTTTTCCTTCGTTTTTAATATTTCTTATGCAAGCCATGCTGCAGAGTATGGTCTGACATGTGTGAATGCGGGGGCTGTGCTACTCGAATATGCTAGTCACCTTCTCTACTCGTTGCACCATGCCGGCTCTTTTCCCTTGCTCGCTTGCTTCTACAGCTGTCAGATGAGGCTACCAGCTTAGTAGGCTTTGTTTGTTGTTGTCTGTTTAGTTTTCTTGCAAGTGCTTGGTAACTTCGCCCGCTCATAGCGCTATATGGCCAACTTGTAGTCCTTGCTCCTGTGCTCCCACGCTTGTACCATTGCTTGAAAATGACGTCAAAAGAAACTGTTTCTTTGTACGCCTTTCTCGGGCAACTTTCTTTTTGTTCCATTTTAGTACTTGGCCACTTGCCTGTTGCCACCGGCAACTAGCTCGATAATTCCCCTCAGTTCACCTCTCCTATCCCGGAAACAAAAAGAAAAACTTTGACTTCCTCCGATTCTAACCTCCTTGTCAGCAAATCAACGTCAGATTTGAATTTTCCTCGCGAAAGTCCACTGCGCACATCTCCCATCAGATATACCGGTGTTATTGGCTCTGAGTGGAAACCTCGTCTTGATTCCAAGCTATTGACGCCCACCCCCAACCAGCCTCGCCAAGTCTTCAAACCCTGCTTGGCTATGTACACTATGTCTAGCCGCACGCCTGCTAATCTCACAATGTCCCACGAGATTTCCCCTCCTAGCTCGCCTGACCTGGCCCCTCAAATGAAAGCCCCTCGCAACCCCTCTGGTGATATCTCGCCCATGGGATCTTCAGATGAAATGCCTTCTCGTGATATTCAGGCCACACCTACTGACCATACAAACATCCCCGCGATGCGACGTGAGCGCAAGACAAGGGCTCTTCGTGCTGCCGGTTCCAGGGACCAAATGCGCCAGCCCCAGTCGGAAGTTGGCCGTCAGGTTTTCCGCATGGCCGAGGGTCGTGATATGCGCTGGGATGCAATGACTGGGGAGCCTACGCTAGGCCCAGGCCGGTCGGCACAAGTGAAGCCAGCCGAGTACGCCCAGGGCATCAGCAGATCGCCTAATTCCAAGTCCAAGACTGGCTCTGGCCGTGCTGATGGACACCCCAAGCCTTCTAACCAGATTCCTATGTCTAAAACTAGGGTTCCACACACACATACCCAAAAAGTCACCGGCCTGCGATCTGCTTCCCAACCTACGCCGATTCAGACGCAAATGCATCACCAGGAACAAGAGCAGCAGACCCAGCCAAGAAACATACCCCTCCAGACAAGGCCAGAGGTGCGTCCGGCATGGAAAGGTGCGAGTGGTAGAACTGCCATCCTCGACCCAGTTCGTGACAACAAAACTGGCGTCAAGGCTCGTCGAAATGTTTCCATTTCTGGAGTGGTGTCCCCTGTAAGATCTGAAACGGGAGGTGTTGTACCTGTGATTCGCAAAATGGCGCCGTCTAAATCTAAGGGCCAAACAACGCCAGTGACGTCTCCTAAAGGCCAATCCAGCGCACAGGTTGTCGACTATCCTACACCTCCTCGAACCGTCGAGCGTGATCCGCCTCAGATGCAGTCTCATATCCCCAGCCCAACCCAACACCAGCACTCTCCTTCAGATTCAGTATTCAAAGCCCAGATTTCTCCTTCTCGACATATCTCAGCCAACCTCAACTCGAACAAATCAATCCGTAGAAAACCCACGCCAAGCACCGCAAGCATAAACTCTGCGCCTCGTAATCTTGTTCCTGAGCTCTCGCATGAATCTACTTGCGACGATACTCCACAACCTGATTGGTCGCAGCCTGCGTCCCGCTTTAGCGTCACAACCGTTGCAACCTCAATTTACAGCCTGTCGCCTGAAGTCAACCCTGTCGATGTGGGTGAGCCACTGCCTGAGATTCCAGAGGCAATGAAGCAACTTTCCGAAGCGGCGCATATCTATCCCGAGTCCACGTTCCAGCCATCGTTCTCGGATAAATACTGCTATGACGAGGAAGACAATATTCCAACCAGGGTTGACATTCATCCTGTTTTGACGCCGCCCATGTCGCGCGATACCCCAAATAAGGCTACTCCTGCCAAAAGCCCGAACCAGTCCATTTTTACGTCCATCAACAACCCCATCCCTAAGTCCATGGCTACGGCCCAGCTCTTCAACTCCGACACCATCTCGATTCACACCAATGGTCCTGGAGGCAAGGCGCTACCACCTGCTCCCCCAGAGGCTTCGGCTAGTGATCGTGTAGCACACCTTAGCGCACTGCTAGAAGCCTTGGCGAACCGGCGCATTAACATCAACCGATCGATTTCTAAGATGACAGAGATGATGCCACGTGACAATCTGCTAGCACGGCCTGAGGTGCTGAAGAAACGCGAGATGGAGAAACTCAAAGTCCAGGCACTAGAGGACGAACTGGCGGAGGTCCGGCGTGAGGAATACGAACTAGGCATCAAATTGCACCGAGCGCGCAAGCGGCAGGACCGGGATGCAAATTTCGAAGGCAACTCATCACTGTGGGTGAGGCGGGCGTTGGAGTAACAAGAACGAAGCGAAAGCCAGGAAAGGGAGTTGACATTTTGTGAGATTGATTCAATATAATTAAATTATACTAAACTTTTTTCCCTAACTGACCGTTTCCCGTTGCCAGTCCTATTCAACTGTAGGTCCATTGCAAAGACAAAAGGAAGAAGTGCGGCCAGGGTGGATGGTCTCGTGCTGCCGGGTCTATAGTACAAGGCGGTCTATTCCGTCGGGCTATTGGGGGCGAAGACATTAACGGAACATGCACGGAGCTATGCCTTTTCTAGCTGTCGTCCTAGCTGCCCGCTTTAGTTCTATAAATGGCCAACTACCAAGCAGAATCAGGATCAGCACAGGACTTCCCCACGCATCGTCCGAAGCGCCGAGCCCAGGGCTGGAGCTCACGTTATCACGCTGCTACGGCAAAAGTAGAGAAAGCAACGCAATTGAACCTGAGTAGGAGAGTTGTCTGCATCTCGTATAGATGTAGTATGCTGGGGATGGGGGGGGGGCTTGCGTTTAACTTTCCGGTCACAAGATCAGTCTACAAGCCTAGAATGTAGCTTGCAAAGAGTGCATTTATAGTGCTCTTGACCAACTGCAGCTCTCTGTGGGGTTGTTTTAGGCATATCTAGTTGCAACACAGAGCATGAATAATACCCAACACGTGCAGATATATTCGGGGGGAAGTTGGTGTGATCAAGGGAGCTTACGGAGTTGGCTGGGTATATAAGAAATGGCTTACCCTAGCATAATTGAACCATTGCTACTCAGCTACCAAGTTCTCATCAGCCACACACTTTTACACAACACCTTTTTCATTACTACTTCAATTACCACGTCACAGTCATCTATCATGGCCACTCTGACTGAGATGCCGGTCCCGTCGGCCACTAATCCCAAGGCTATCTCCTTCGAAGGTGTGTCGCATCTCTATAGCTTGGACAGGAAAATCGAGACGCCCCCATGCTAACTCAAGGAGTCTAGACTACTGTGGGCTCAACGCAGCTCTTTATGAATGGGCCGACAGCTACGATAGTAAAGATTGGGATCGTCTCCGGGGCGTTATTGCACCCACATTGAGGGCAAGTTCTTCCTCCTCTCCCCCGTCTCTATACAGCTGCCATGCGAGTCCAAAACTAACCTGACTGCCTACAGGTTGACTACCGATCCTTCCTCAACAAGCTCTGGGAAGCCATGCCGGCCGAGGAGTTCATTACTATGATCTCCGACCAGAAAGTCCTTGGCGACCCGCTCCTAAGAACCCAGCACTTTGTTGGCGCAACACGGTGGGAGCGTGTCTCAGACACTGAGGCGATTGGCTGGCACCAACTCCGTGTGCCTCACCAGCGCTACACCGACGACACCCTGACCGAGGTCAAAGTCAAGGGCCACGCACACTCAGCCAACCAGCATTGGTACAAGAAGGTCGACGGCGTATGGAAGTTTGCTGGGCTAGCACCGGATATTCGCTGGGGCGAGTTTGATTGGGACCAAGTGTTTGCGAGCGGTAGTGAGAAGTTTGGCCAGAAATAATGACAAAGGATGAAGGGGTGCTGTATTGTAATAATACGTAAAGAATAAGCGCAAGATTCCCATTTGATAACACTTGATGGCACCTGGCGACGACAGCTGCCAGCATAGCATCGTCAGTGCTTCTTTTTTTGTGTAACAATCCGGCAGCTGGCGGACAGCTGATGACGGTCCGTAGACCTCGAGTACTATGGCTTGCGCCAAAATCTACGTCACAGCCTTTTAATCGTTTCTTTTTTCTTTCCTGTTCAAACCACCAGCCATTCACAATCGCCATTGGCAGCACCCTTTACAATCTCTATTACCGTCGGCCGCATCTTGCCATCACTATTAATTGTTCTCTCTTTGCAGCCTCATCCTTCACTAGCATGCCTGCACAAGAGCCTAAGCTTGATGAAATCCAATGGCGTAGTCCCATGGCCATAGCCGATCTTAACGGCATTCATAGCAACACAATTCTTTACTATTTCGCCCAGTCGCCCTTCTTCAACGCCACATCCAACAATGCTGTTCTTTTTTCGCAGGCTATGCATAACCAAAATATGTTCCCGCTGATCCAAACCCGGGAGGCCTTCGAGGGTCACTTGCGCACTATGTCCGGGCTGGAGTTTATGGTGGTTGAGGAGCCGGCTGAGATGGGCCCTGGAATGGGCACAGGCGTCTGGATTATCAACAAGCAGATGCGGAAGAAGCAACCCGGCGAAGAAGACGAGGTCACGGTTTTAGCTACGTACTTTGTTGTGGGCGAGAATATCTACCAAGCTCCAATGCTTGCGGATATAATAAATGCGCGTGTGGTATGTACTTGCACACATACGATGCCTTTCGTTTTTCGTTTTTCCTTGTTTCTTTTGCTAACTGCAGTTTCTCCCACTTTATTGCTAGGCCACCATTGCTTCGTCGATGCGCAGTATCATCACCCAGGCCGAATCCATTCGCAGCTGGAAACCCTCTCAAGGCCACACGTATATCTCGCCACTTGTCAAAAAGGAAACAGCCGATCTAGCTTCTAGCACACCAGGAAACTCCCAAGTCTCCCAATCACAGCAGGCTACGAATGTAGGCCCCGATGCAAGCGAGGAACGAGCGCTTCAGCGCTTGGCTGAGGAATCCATGAAAGTACATGTGCGCTATGGCGGCGATTATATTGACGAGAACCCTATAACTGGCGAGCCTGGAAAGTTTCATCTTTCGTCTACTGGCCGCTCTGCGGCAGCTGCAGCGGCAGCATCTAGCACCGCAAACGCCAGCGTACCATCTCTGGCTAGCGTAGGCTCTCTTAAGGCTGGTAAAAAAGATGACAAGAAGGACGCCCCAGGAAGTTCCAAGGAGCGCAAAGGGTCGCAAAAACCGCGGCGCAGAAAGAGCAAGAGTATTGCTACAACACCAGCGGCTGCCTAGAACGCGAAGTCGGTGGAAAATAGCAACAATGACGATAGTAGAGAGGAAGGAGATGGAGGAGAAACAGCAGAAGGACAAGCACAGGTGAAAGTGACCGACAAGAATAAGAAAGTAAATAGAGACAGGATGGCTGTATCGGAGACTGGCTTGAGAGAGGGAGACCTCGACAGACAGCTAGAGCTTCAGCCGCCTATGTCAGCAATGGAAGTTTGGCAATCACGACTGCAGCCAAAGTCGCAGGGTGTGCTCGAAAAACATCTCGAGATCCCGCCATTGTTGTCTGAGGCTGTCGCATCAACTCAGCCTACTCCTAAGAGTTTTTACTTCGAGTCACCTAGCCAAGACACTCCTACAACATCATCCAAGCCCAGGACACCTAGCAAAGCCAGATCAAAAGCCGCTCCTAAGGCCAAGACGCCGTCTAAAGCGTCAAAGGAACCCAAAGAGCTCAAGGCAAACTACCTCCCCTCCAAGCTAGCCACACCCAAAAACCGGGGGTCACGCTCTAATGGCATCCAAAGAGCTGAGACGAGCTTAGGTATGGGTCTTGATGAAAGCAAGCCCAGTGACGCCCAAACGACACCACCAAAGGGAGTGAAACGGATCAGGCTAAAGAAGCAAGTTGGGTAGAGCTAGACACAAGTAATGTAACAAGTTTGCAGTTAGGCAGGCAAAAATTAATGTGCACAAAGATGGAAAAAGCCCTTACTTGACCTACACTTGATACATGTTCAACAGACAATGAGAAAAGGTGGTGTATTTGCATTACATTAAACTTGCGCGCTGTAGAAAGAGAGATACCTTATATAAAAAACGCCGTTTTTCTCCCTTACACACTCCTTTTACAACACAACCCATCCCTTACCTGCCACCTTCTTCTGCTTGACCTTGCGAATCGGCAGTGGCCATCCTTGGCCCCCAGTGCCCTCAGCACGGAGGTAAGGCACAACCCAGACCTCGCGTTCGGTGGCTGTAGGTGTACCAACCTCTTTGACTGGCTTGCCCCAGCTTAGAAGCGGCGTTCCCTTGGCGATAGTAGCTAGCTGTGCGCCTGTGATATCGGTCAACGAGTGCATGCGTGTTTTAGGCATCTTATCACTACCAATAGCTACAGCTGCGCCACGTTGCAAGTGGCCGTAGACCACGTATTCCGGACACTCAGCAACAGACAAGTGGGCCATGGGTGATGAAGGGTGTAGGTAGACCATGCTATCAAGCGGGTCTGCATTGTTGGCACCACTAGGCCCATCATTCAGTGGAACTAGAGGGACGTAGGGGACGTCAATAGCACGGCGTGGCTTTCGGCGCATCTCGGGTGGCGTTGGTGACAAATCAGCCCGGATAGCGATTTGATCGACAAAGCCCACAGCCACCATCTGCTTCAGCGCGGTCACCTGCTTCTCACTTGGCGGCGGCAATTTGTCAGCCACGCGCAGATTGGCGAAGGCTGGGATGTACTTTTGCAGTAGCGACACAATCTGCTTGCGCAGCTGGGTGGCCTCCGCAAGTGCCTTATACCGCACAAAATGATCGCGGGCCCAGGCTTCGGTTGGTACATGGGCAAACTCGCCAAGCACCTGGAGCAATTTGATAGCATCAGACCGCTCATCAAGGTGACAGAAGCGGTGATGCGCAGCATTGAATTTCTTGCGCAGTGCAGTGCGTTCGTCATCTCGGCCATCGTTAAACACGACACCGTCAGCATTGGCCTCTGGTTCTTGAGGGACCACATGACTCTCAGGAATAAATACATCGCCCACCGAGAGCGCGGCGATCATGCTGATGGTGTATGGCATGCAATCGTGGAGATGGCCGACCAGTAGGATGCGAGCAAAGCGCGGAGATAGCGGGAACATGGACATGGTGGTTCCTAGGGGCGTGATCTTACTGCCCTCGGCCGTCAGCGCACTAAGATACTCGAGCAGACGCTCAGCTTGGGCCAACATGGGCCGGCTAGGCGCTGTGGGGAAGGGGAAGTTGACCACATTATGCAGCTTCATTGCCTTGAGCTGCAGCACGACGCCTTCAATGGGCATACGCAGGATTTCAGGCTGCGAAAAGGCATCAAAATCGCGCTCAAAAACCGCAGACGAATATAGGCGGTAACAGTGGCCAGGCCCAGTACGGCCGGCTCGACCAGCTCGCTGCGATGCGCTAGCTTTACTGATCCACCCAATATCAAAGCTTTGCACGCCAGAGAGCCGATCAAAGCGCCGTTCTTTGGCGCGGCCGGTATCAAAGACATAGCGGATCCCGGGAATGGTTAGCGACGTCTCAGCGACGTTGGTGGCGAGAATCACCAGACGGGTGCCTTCAGGGACCGGCTCAAAGACACGCAGCTGCTCTCGAGTAGGAAGTAGCGAGTAGAGAGGCAGGACCTTCATTTTCGGCGGGGCATCTTCGTCATCATCTTCGATCTTAAATTCATCCTCGTCGCCGTCCTCTCCTTCCTCGTCCTCACTGTCATACACCATGTCGTCGACCATCTCCGACATGTCAGCATCGCCAAGATCAATGTCCTCCGCCTCTAGCACCGCCTCCGAAGCCAGAACCTTGACTTTAGGCGCGCTGCCGGACGAAACTCCACTATCAAACTGAGCCTTTAGCTTTTTGCTTAGTTCAGCTATCTCGTTCTGACCAGTCAGGAACACCAAGATACCACCAGGGGGTAGTTTTCGGTGCGCGCGGGAGACCTTTTTAAATGCCTCCTCAACATAATCGGCGTGTGTACGACGCGAAAAGTGCAGTGTCACAGGATGCTGGCGTCCCTCAACCTCAAGCACAGGCGGCGGAGTGGGGAATAGCACGGGGTTCTTGATCAGGTCATCCACCCGCAGTGTAGCCGACATGATGACGAGCTTAAGGGGTTTAGTGGCTCCTGTCTTGTCTTCATCTGCCAGCTCACGACGCAGCTTGGCTACACGGCTGAGCATGCCAACTAAGATGTCGGTGTTAACACTGCGCTCATGAGCTTCGTCGACAACGATAGCCGAATACTTGGCTAGTGTAATGTCCTGCGCCACTTCGCGTAATAGCACACCATCCGTCATGAACTTGACAGCTGTTTTGCTGTCAACTGTACCATCGAAGCGGATCTGATAGCCAACGCGAGCTCCATATTCAGTCAGCTCTTCGCCCACTCGCTTCGCCATACTGACAGCAGCTACTCTTCGGGGCTGCGTAATGCCGATCATGCCAGGAGTCGGCGATTCAGGCGAGCCGTATCCTGATTCGAAGAGGAACTGCGGAATCTGAGTCGTCTTTCCCGAGCCGGTGGCACCACAAACCACTACAATGTCGTTGTTATGGATGGCCTCCATAATACGCTGCTCTTCAGCTACTACGGGCAGCTTCATGCGTGCCTCTTGAATGGCTTCGGGCCTGCTCACAGTGACGCTATAAACTTTGCGCTCTAGGTTTGTAGTGGGCTGCAGTTCTCGTGGTAGGGGGTCGCTTTCTGGGGCGCGGGGGACAAAGCCTTGGACGGTAGGAAACTCCAGATAAGAGGCTTCGGTGCTGGGCTTGAAGCCTAGGGCTTCGTTTCGTTGCTGGAGAGCCCAAGCACGAAAGGAAGACGAGCGTTGCTTGTTTTCTTCCTGATCGATTTCAGAGGAGTCGCCGTCATCACTGTCCTCATCTTCTTCTTCATCAGAACTATCCTCTTCCTCACCTTCTTCATCGTCCTCCTCATCGTCGTCCTCCTCATCGTCTTCCTCAATTTCAGATCCCTCCTCCAAACTATCGCTTTCGTCATCTTCATCGTCAAAGCCCTCGAACTCATCGTCATCCTCATTCTCCTCCACGACCTGTGGCTTGGCATAGATCAGTGAATGCTTGGTTGCAACGCCACCACGCTTCTGTCTCTTTTTCAGCACTGGTCTGCCGTCATCGTCTGTTTCAAGCGGTCTCTTGAGACCAGAGCCCACAGACACCACTGCTGGTGCGGTTTCGGGAACCTCTGGTATATCTTCACATGTAGCTTCAGGATCAGACTCGGGCTTGGCATCAACCATTTCTTTGTCCTCTTCCTCTTCAGTGTTGGGTTTGCCCCCTCTACCCTTGCTCTTTTTTCGCTTCCTTGTTGGCTCATCAGACTCGAGAACCTTCTTCACTTCTGGCGCTTCGCTAACATCAACCTCTTCCCGCTCTTGGTATAAGATCGTCTTGGAGTCTCCATTTTGAATGCCAGCCTTTTCCTCCTGCAGCGCTCGTTGTAGCGTCTGTCTTTTTGTCTCTTTGGCCTGGCCAATGGCGCTTGTCTTGGCAAACAGCGATGTGTCGATCTTGCTCTCGCCCAGCTTCTGGATAAGCATGCGGCTCTCGTCCTTGCGCAACTTCTTTTCAATGTACTTTTCCAATCGCTTGGCCTTTTTGCTGCTAACTTTTGTGCCCTTTACCAGCAACGCTGCCTTTGCCTCGGCCAGCTCTCTTTTCTTAGCCGCATCAAGAGGTGTTAGTTCCTCGGCATTCGGGTCGTATGTGTGTACAGCATTAGCCGCAGCCTTTTCGCGGGCCAAGACTTTGTGCTTGCGTTGTCGCGGAACGAACTTGGGCATTATGGAGGCAATGGCGGCAAGAAGCGGTCTGTCGAGATTGGTGTTTGGAGCAGGCTGTCGTCCGTCGGGGATATAGGACCAAAGGAAGCCAGTGTTGTAGACACCACAATTAATAGCGTAGGTGTGCGTGCTGTCGTCAAAAATATCCTACAAATTATTTCCCAAAAAAAAAAGTTGATAAGGAATTCTGCCGCCTTCACCGCCTTATCTTATCACCCACTTTAGGAATAGTGCGGGGCAAGCTTAACATACCTTCGTTCCGTGCTTGAGCACTACGCAAGTTCTCAAGAATAGAAATCCCATTAACTGCCACCCATTCTCTCTTTAGTCTCGCATTCTCTCAGCATGGAAGCTTCTGCCCTTATTGATACCCCCTACCCTATTCGGGCCCACACGGCAGTTGCTAATGTCAACGGCATCCCTACAGAAGCCACCTCTAGAGTCTTCACTGACAAGGTCATGATCACGCTTTCACAGGAGGGCCGTTTAGCTCAATGGGTGAGTAGCTGATCTCTAGTTTGTCTTTGCGTATCCTAGATTCTAACTCTTTCTCTTCTTTCGTCCAGATTCATGTCCCTATTCGCGCCACTCCCGCTAGCATGGCCGGCCTCACCGCGAGCCACCCACGCCAAGATATGCTTCCCGCCTCTCATATCACGCCTACAACACTTCTTGGCGGCGGCGGTAGCGATAGAGAAGCGGCAGGCCATCTATTAGCCTCACAAATCGCCAATTATATTTCTCTCAAAAGCCCCGAGGACGAGCGGACTATGGTTCTGGGCCTAGGTCTAAAGCAACTAGAAGCTACACCGACTGGCCTATTCGACGTCCTAGAGCTTGTTCAGCAAGTTATCTAGAACATTAGCTTTTGGGATTTCTACTGTCTTTCCTACTCTGCAGTTTTTAAGCCTCTTTTCCCTTGCTTTGTTGCGGAGTGTCGGGTCGCCTATTAAACTTTTTGTTTTTTGTTGCTGACTCAGCACAAGGGTTTTTTGGTTTTTTTTTGCCCAGCCTTACTTTCCTAGCAATATCATTATTCCTACATCAGCATCCTCTCCTCCTCAGCATCTTTATCCAAGCTTATTATCCAATGGACCTCCTTTCCACTATTCGCAAATCAGGCTCTCGTGGCGGCGTCAATTTCAGCTGGGATGATGTTGCTAAGTCGTCTCGTCGTGAAAATTATCTTGGCCATAGTCTCAAAGCCCCTGTTGGCCGGTGGCAAACTGGCAAAGACCTTAACTGGTACTCCAAATCAGACGACCCAACCGCTGAAGATGCAAAGGAGCAGCTGCGCAAGGACGAACTACGCAAGATCAAAGAGGCCGAAGAAGATGCAATTGCACGTGCTTTGGGTCTACCCCCTCCTGTGCGTGAGTCTAGCGGTGCCAATGCGATCGAAGTGAAACCCCGTGATCGCGACATGGACGGCCAAGGTACCAAGGAAGATGAGGTCGATAGTAAGAAAGCTCGCTCTGATGACAGGCGAGACCACCGAAGAGATGATCGCTCACATCGTCGCCACTACCATAATTCAAGACACCACGACGACGCCCGCGAGCATCAAACGAACAAATCCCACACTTCGCAATCAAGGCACCACCGTGACAGCAGAGACCGACACGAACACAGGAGCCGTCGCTATAGGAGTAGAAGTAGGAGCAGGAGTAGAAGCGCTGAGCGGAGCACTAGGAAGCATCACCATAGGTCTCGTAGCAGAGACCGACATGCCAGCGACAGAAATAGGAGTGGGCACTCACATGATAGCCGGCCGCAGTCGGGGCGTGACCGGAGTCCTGGAGGCGAAAAGCTTAAACATGGCCGGTACAGCTCTAAGCATTAGTAACACGAGCTTCATAGAGTTTTTTTGTTCTACCTAACTTCAACCAAAATGTCATCTCATCTTTATTGTTTTCCTGTTGTTCTTGAGGGCCACATGTTTGATAATCGACATCACATCACATTCATAGCGCTAGAGAGCTTGCTTGTAGTAAGAAACACAAAAAAGAAATACAAGGAATGAACAAGAAAAACACCCAACATATCCCGGAGTTCCAATATCACCACACGCCTTCAACACATCGAACTAAGCACTGCTGCGGCTGTTACCTTGCAGAAGCTCCTCCCGATCCTGACCCCCCATTCGCACCTACACCTGTATTTGCAGTGCTACTCCCACTTGCACCACGCAAGTTAATCGCACCAATGCGCGAGACAATGTTGCTCCCCACTGCATCAACAGCGCCTCGTGGGCTAGTCAACGTTGGACCAGCCGGCGCTGTTTCCTGCACACGGAACAAACGAATGGCCGTGCCAGCCCACAGACTCATAGCACCGTTGCCGAGACGCATCTCGCTAGTGAAAATCAGGCCCCATAGGAGTGCCTCATACCATCCTAGTGCCATAGGGCCCCACTCGAACGAGTGGACACGGATCAATGATGCTTCAAGTCCAATAACATTGATACTCTGGATCTGCTGGCGCACGTGTGTGGTAGCTACATCAGGCGTGAGGTTTTGGCGCGGGATCAATGCACCAAGCTGTTGCATAAGAATAAGTAACGTGTGGAGGGGCAACTCAGGAAGCCAGCGGTCAATCCAGGCAGCAGTAGGCTCGAAGACGCCCGATGTATTGCGTGGGCCGCTAGCCGGAAAGCTGAAGCTGGACAAACTGTTTTGACGTGAAAAGGTCGGTGCACCAGCTGGGAGCTTGCCGCGAGCTTTTTCAGACATGCCCCTTAGCTGGACAGGCACAGCATCTTCCGGGCTAACTGCTGATCCAGCACACGAGGGACTATCGGTAGTTGTGGGGGTTGGGCGGTAATCTTCCTCGGTGTCAGTTTGTTCGGGATCGTCGCTGTCTTCATCGTCGCCAATTTCAAAAGTGGAATCTTCAGGCACGTTCCGAAGACCTGGCGACTGAACACTATTGTTGGATGACTGGTTTTGCTGCAGAAAGCCGAAGCCGCCATCGACCGAGCTCCTGTTTGAGGTGGAAATTGGATCGTAAGTTTCAGTGCTCGCACTGGATTCCTTACGTGAGCGTTGACGTCTCTCAATCTCTTCCTGGCCGCTTTCAAGCGTAAAACTGCGGAGAGCTTCGATTCGTTTACGGTGACGCAGTACAGCATACACAAAGTCGGGGTTTTCTACGCAGCGCAGTCCAAATGGTCAGCATGACAAGGGAGGATAGGAAAGAAGGAAGGGGGCACATATTATGGCATTTGAAAATCCACACATCCATACTTACTATCGTATTGGTGTTCGACTATGCCATTAATAGTCTCTAGCAAGGCACGGAGAAGGTCGTGATTGGTTTCATTTGCAAGAAGGAAAGACGGTGACGACATGGAACTAAACAGCTGCATAATCTTATTGCACGTCTTTGGTGTGAGGTTTTGAAGGTGCGGCGCCACATTGTTTAGGACAGCTAAGAGGGCCGGGTATATTGCCGTCAAGTTCGAGTGACTCTGGGCTATGAGGCTGTAGATAGAGTGAATCAAAAAGTCGGCATAGGAGCCCCGGAAGCCTGGGATCCTCATGACCATGGGTAACGAGTTGTGGCCCTCAAACAATACATTGAGATTAACGCCAAAGTTCCGCTCCACGCTTAAAGTCTGTAATAGAAACGCACACATTCGCACAACACCTTGCTTAGATGCATCATTTCGATATTCAAGTGCATAGAAGAGCGCAAGCACCACAAACTCGTGACACTTCTCGGTATCGACAATGAATGCGCGGAAGCGCTTGTTGCTCTGCGTGACCTCCCAGAATAGCATGAGAACCTCAGAGACAAAGCCGGCCTGGTTCTGGGCCCCTGGTATCAGCGAGGTCTTTTCCTGCAACGGCTGGTTCAGAATGCGCGTCATGCCGTCAACCATGAACTGAAAGTCCTGTGATCGATGCAAGCGACCAAGGAAATGACGGTATACATTCTTTGTGCTTGGGTAGCCTTCGGGGATTGGATATAAAAGCAGGGCAAGGAGTAGCTGTAGTGAGTGGGTGGCAAGTGCTTGCTTGCTGTCCTTAGCAACGAGAGTGTTGTATGGAACTCGCCAGCTAGTAGGATTGTACTTGAGGGTCTAGAAATAGAGAGCAGTCAAGGCATGGCAGTTAGTACATGACTTTCATGGTGTAGTATACAAGAACTTGGGTTATAGGAGCTCATACAGTATTAAGTAGAGAACAGAGAACAGAGAGAACAGCTTGTTTGTCTGTAGATGTGCATATGTATGACAGTGTCCTGACACCCCGCTGTGTCAAGACCGGCGGTGTCATGTATAGGCTTTGACTTGCCATAACAATTAGCAGCCGCAAAATCTCACACCGGTTGCTCTCAAATTCTTTTGTTGTTGGGTTTGTAGTATTGCAGCCCACTCCACTCTGCCAGATGGCAAACGAAACTCGGTCCTTGCCGGGTGGCTGTTTCTGGATAGTAAATCCAGAGAAAAACAGCAGTTCAATGAGTGTGTCTATTAGCTCCTCTGCTAGTGGCTTGGCCTCTTCGAACTCATCGATAACCGGCTTTGGGCTTGCCATGGACTCATCAAAGAGCACCTCGGAGGCCAAGGAAGCCTTTCTAGTCTTCTTGCGCCGGATGCCCCACAGGAACTTGTCCTCCCAAGGCGCTAGAGACTCTTCCTCAAAGATAAACGGCAATATACGTGTTAGAACTCGCACACAGTTGAGCAGGTCGCAATCGGGCGCATATTCAGGGTCGGGGAAGGATGGGTGGTGGCGCAACATGAACAGCCGGGATGTTGCGGCAAGAACTAGTGTCTCGAGGTTTTCGAGAGCATTGTCGCGAGTGCGACGGATATCAGATGGCGCAAATAAGCTAAAGACATCTTCGGCTGACTCGGGAAGTTCCCAGAACTGTGGTAGCCATGCACACAAGACACAATGGAGGTTAGCGGACATGATACATGAGAGGGACAAGCAGCAGATCAAAAGAAGAAGAGAAATTGAAGCAGAAGTGAATCTTACAGAAACCCAGTACGGGTCGTCAGCGGGGATATTGCGCTCCTCAGAAAGGCGCAAAATGCCCTTCTTGAACACGAGCTTGGAATCACTGGCCCCCATAGCTAACGACTCTGCATAATGCGCCCGTCAAATCAGATAGAGCGAGGGGGAAGGAGAGGAGGTGAAGGGGTCTAGGTGTAGAGAAACACGTAGACTGGCAATAAGCAGAACTGCGATGGATCGGTGGTGGTTGAGGTTGTCGGTAAACTAGAACGGAGTAACTTGATTTACATCTCGAATCAAACAGTGCTCGTAGACGTTTTCCCTATAGACGTAGATTCCACAGCACAGCCAGGACAGGCCTTGTTCACATCCCACCACCAGGAAAGCTGTTGGTTCCTGCTTAGTCATCAAACAGGACTAAGGGTTTGGGTTTAGGTTTAGTTTAGGTTTAGGCTTGGGCTAGATGATTAGGACGACTGAACGCTGACAGCGTAGAACATAAAAAGGTACATTAATGGCGTTTTCAAGATCGTAAGCAGTGCATTTATAATAGTCCCCAGACTATTGTTCCCTAGTTTTGTAGATAGATTCAACTGTTGCCCAGTAGACAAGATGTAACTAATCTTGGCGCAGTGGCACATGCAAAAGTATGAATACAGCATACATGTTGAGTGCCGTCACACAAACATACGCATTACAAGATTCTCGAGACTACATTCCACATTTCCATCATATCGATTCATATGCATTCTACAGAAAAACACCTAAAGCCTTTCGTTTATCTAATGTGCTCCTCTTAAAACACTATTCACATCAATAGCCTTAGTTGCCGCTTTGTCGCCGGCTCTTTTCGTACAGCCACTTACTGTTCAAGCCTACGCTTGCCCTCTTGCTAGCCGGGCTAGGCGTACCAAGGTCAGCAAATAGATTGGCTGATGAACTACTTCCGACGCCGAGCGACGGGCTGTTAGATCCAAAGGACGGGCGTCGAGTGCTCGAGGTACTGCTGCCCAGAAACCCAAGCTTGGGCATGTTGTTGGAGGTCTTGTGTTGGAGGGGGCTAGAAATAGGCGAAAACTGAGCAGATTTATGCTGTAGAGGGCTAGTAATAGGTGAGAACTGCGAGTTCTTCAATGGCGATACGGCAGCTGGGCTTCCACGACCGGAAAGGGGGGAGCCGTTGTAGCTGGCACGGCTGTTGACGGAGTCTGCCATTGAAGGCGTCCGTGAGTAGCGAGGTGGGGTGCTGAATTTAGCATCGGCAGTGGGCACGGCTAGGAGTGGAAGGCCAAGAAGGTGGCGCTGCTCGTTGGACAGCGGGATGTCGGCAAGGTTGTCGACAGGGCGTACAAGGGGCAATAGCGCAAGGCCTATGTTTGCAATGGGCGCGGCATGAAGAACGGTGAATGCCCAGGCAAAATAAGAGCGCGTTGAGCGGGAGAGGCTATACGTGTAGGTAAGACTGTGGTTAGAACAAAACAATCAAGCTTGCAAGCTGAGCAGCGGGCAACATACAAGTCAAAGTTTAGGTACGACGTCACCGCATACTCTAAAGCCCAGAGAGCCAGCAGAGCGCCAATGCTCAGAGCCACCTGGCGCATATTCTTCTCGGTAAAGGTCGAGGCATTGCGACGGCGTTGAATTTCATCCAACTGCGGGTGCTTCCAGGTGCCAGGGCTCTCTGAAGCTAGCGGTGGAATAGTGGTTTTCTTGACGGGAGTTGTGATGGCGGCATTCGATTGAGACCGATAAGCGGCGGACGACATGGTTTCGAGACTAGAGCAGCAGAAACGAGGTGGCTAAAAGAGCAGTAAGGTATAGGTGCGTGTGTTTGTTATTGTTTGTTATGCTACCTGAAATTACCAACCAAGTGTTAGAAACAGGCTGTGCTGTGACAAGAGAAGCGAAAGCAAAGCTAGAAACAAGCATATGCTAGAAGGGCGACAGTAAATAGAGGCTTACAGATGTAGTGGCTGCTAGCTAAGCAAGCTTTGCCACGACAGTGTGCGAGTAGATGCTGTTGGGTTAGTATCACCGTCTAATTGGCTTTGGCTTGCGACAGTCCTATGAGGCCTTGAAGTCAACCAACAAACAAGGATAATGGAAGGTTTGACTTGCCAAAGAGAGCCTACATACACTGTGCAATATTGGCGACTTTCCTGTCACGTCCAGGCCCAAGTCGCGTCCACATATTTGTGGCGTTGGCGATTCACTGTGGCGTTGCAATGTGGCGCTATAGGTCGCGATGGATTCGTCAAGTCGCTTTTTGCGGGCAGTTCCAAGTCCGACGCAATTAACGAACGCCTTGCCTTGACAGTAATGTTAATTATGTGGTGATCATTTTTTGGGGGTGATGTTGTCTCTTTTGTTACCCAGTATTAGTCAACTCATTAACGAATCTTTTCCCTTGCCACAGCCACATCCAATCTCGCAATAATTCTCATATTCCCTATACAAAAGCAATTCTCTTTGATTTCGCGATAAAGTCTTGCTTTTGCTGGTGCATGCAGCTCTTCATAATAGACTGAACTGACGCCAGGCAATAGCTTTGCTATTTGGCTTGCGTATTTTTTTCTCGCCATTTAGGTGACGGTATTATCTCATTTTCAGCCTCAGCCTTGTCTTATTTTTAACGCCTTTTTTGTTTCCATCGTATCATCACAATCCACAGCATCTCCTTTCAACTTTAACACAACCCAAGTCGCCATCACCATTCACCACCAAAACCGTCTTTACGCCATCGCTCACGATGCCAGACTCTCCAGGCGCCTCTGACGCGAGTGTCGCCTCTTCACCGGCTCCACCCACGCGAACCCACACCAAAACCTTCACCACCCACATGTATCACGACGATGACGATTCCCGACCCGGTGAACGCGATACCAAGTCTTCTCGCAAGTCTAAGGGAGGTCAGCGCGATGCAAACCAAAGCACCATCGGCAAGGTCAAGCATCTCAAAAAGGAAGATGGCGATCCGTTATGGCGCAAGGACATCCAGTATGACTTCCTCCGTGCAATCTTCGACGATGATAACAAAGTCTTTCTCAACAGCTATGAGCCCGAACGCCTTGGTATGCAATGCTTTGCCGACCTCTACATCGACACCATGGCTCGCAGCAGCAAGACCAGCAAAGTCCTCCGCGACAAACTGCTTAGTGATCGGGAAGCCGCCAAGGGCATGGCTATGGTCTGCTTGCTTGTCAACATGGGCCGAATGAACACTACTCTCAACTGTACGTCTGTCCTTAATCTATCTCTCCCATTAGTCTGATGTAAATTTTATTTTTCACCCGTCTGTCTATTTCGTTACTTGCTAACATGGCTCTTGTGTGACGTCAAGTCTTTCCTGAAATGCGCGCCCAACTTAGAACATACCATGCTATTCCGTCTTTACAGGCCCACCAGGATACACATGCCTATAAGCAACTTCAGGATGCACCCCGTCTGAAGTCTATCCTCAAGGGTGCTGTTGAGGACCGTGACGAGCCACGAAGCATTCTAGAAATTAAAGCCAAGAATGTCCCGCGGACCAACCCTGTTAACCTGATCTTTTTGATTGTGCAGTCAGCCCAAAAGATTCATGAGCTGCATTTCCCGCTTGACCAAGAGTTCCACGACTTGGTCATGAAAACCAATTACTCTAGCATCACTCGTGCTAAAGCCTTTCTGTGGCTAGCTTGGTTCTATCTAGAGTCGGACTTTACCGAGGAGGGATGCGATGAGAACCCGTTTGGCCCTGGTGTCGACTACGGCCTTAATGTCGCCAACCAGGGAATTCCTTCCCTACGTGCCTTGACCACAGAGGAAGAGAATGAGGAAAATATTGACACGCCCGAAGAAATTGAATTTGGTGAAGAGAAGCGACAGCTGCGACATCGTATTCTCGAACACGACCTCTCTGCTATTGACACCCCCGGCAAGCGGGCGCCTCGTAATGCCGTTTCCAAGCCGATCGATGATGGCCCGGCTATTCTCCCTCATATAAGGCCCAACAAGCAAGACTCTGAACTAGACAGTCCTCGCTCAACACCCCCTCCGCGACTCTTGCCGAACCGGGTAGCGGGTGGGGATCGCCCCAGCTTCAGTCGAAGGACAGGGCAACTAAAGCACCACAAAGTTATTGAAGCTCCATCGCCCGGCGGCTCCCGTGGCGGCGATCGTGAGCGTGACGTAGATACCATGCCTATTCGAAAGTCTAGACCGCCTACTGCACACCAACTAGCCGTCGAGCGTAACCGGAATCAACGTGTCGAGCACATTCTCAACCGTGGTCTACGCAAGGCTCACCATAGGGCCCGCAAACTACGCCGGCAAGAAGGCGCTATTGTGCGTGCACTACGCCGTATGGAGTACATTGACAATGCACTTGCGCCAAGCGACGATGAGGAGGGCGGCCCAACAGCTATGTTCAAACAGACTGGCCTCGGTGGTCTATGTCCACTTAAGCAGGAGCCAGATGACTTTGGCGAGGAGTTTGCGTCATATTCAGCATCGATGCGCCGCATTAACCGCAGGCTTGAGCGATGGTCTTCTGCACGTGGCCGTGGGATATCCGTAGTTGCCCCAGTCAAGCGCATTAAGAATCCCGCTGATGGAAACGACATGGATGCCGACGGTAACGATCCTGAGGAGAACATTGGCAATGATACAGCCTTTGATGCTGATGTAGTCATGGACGAGACTGTGGCCGACGAGACTGTCTGGGAGTAGACGGCTCGATGTCTAAGCGGGAAAAGACAAAAATCCGTCCCTTCTCCTAGACCAAGGTTCTTGGAGATGTGGCTTTCGTTTTTCTCTCTCTCTTTCTCTTTGTCTTTCTCAACTCTCCTGCCTTGTGCTAGCAGAGTCGTCCAATCTTGGATCAGCCGCCAACACCAACCTTTTGGTCTTATATTTCTTTCGTCGCATCTTCCTTTTTCTTTTCTCCTTGTCGATCCCTAGGCTGGTCGTCTGGGCTGCTCTCCGCGTCGTTGCCCTTTCTCAGGGCTTGCACGCAACGTTTTATGTTTGATGTGCCCATTATCCGGTGCTTCTTTGTATCAATCAGGCGTTTTTGGCGGTATTTTCCCTTCTCTTTTCTTGTCTCTGCTTCTATTCTTTGTCTTTTCGTGCCGGGTTTTGAGCTCTTGGTTATGTGTCCTCCTGTTTGGGTGGTGGAGAGTCAGTTATAACAAGCAAGCAGGGCTTGTGTTACTTGGATGTGTCCGTTGGGGACTTGGGTTTTTTGTCCTTTTTTGCAAAAGCTTGAATCTAGTTTCTTTCAGCGCTCGAATCGCTCCTGAAGTCACTTTTGTGATTGTCGTATCGTTTGTCTGTGTCCTTGGTGGGCATGGTGACAACCCGTTCCTTTCACACGATAACCCTAATCATATTATCTCTAGGGTCTGGTTATCACCAAACCAAGCTTCTTTGTCATGGTTTTATCTTTGTTTGCCTGAGACACAAACAACCTCTTTCTTCAAAGTAATCTCTCAAATCTGCCTTATTCCCATTGGCGTTGCTTTATCCTATGAACTCTACTTCCCATGCTTATTTTGTTTTAGCCTACTATTATTCCTGAGGCGTTCTTTTACTGGCTCTTTGAATTGCCGTCGCATTTTCCTCTGACTTCATGTATATCAGTGCTATACAATAATTGAATGTACCACATCGTAACTCCTATCTTTCTAGTCCCGATCGCAACCACTCAACTAAACCCAGCTTGAAAAGCCACATCGGCGTTAACGACAGCTCTATCAACTCGTCTAGACCATATCCCCAGACTATACGCCAGGATATCCTCTACTTGCCTAGTTATGGACTACTCTCGCCTGCGGGCAGCAGCTCTTCAGGGCGCGGAAGACGAGGAGGCGGTTACTGTTGATACCCGTGCCCTAATCGACAAAGTGCTAGCGCGCTACTCGGGCGAATGGACCACGCTACGAGAACTCATCCAAAATGCGGCCGATGCGCAAGCCACCAAAGTGACCATCCGCTTCGAGACGGTCCCCTCTATATCCGTGCCACTACCGTCAAATCCGACCCCCTCCGATATTCTCAAACACACCATTACAAACCACACGCTGAAGCGGCTCGTAGTGCAGAATGACGGTGTGCCGTTCACCAACACTGACTGGGGTCGCCTAAAGCGAATCGCCGAGGGAAACCCTGACGAGACCAAGATTGGCGCCTTTGGTGTCGGCTTTTACAGTGTCTTTGCTGACTGCGAGGAGCCTTTTGTGAGCTCTGGTGCTGAGGCTATGGCCTTTTACTGGAAGGGTAATGCGCTCTTCACAAAAAAGTCAAAGCTGCCGGAAGACCAGGCTAGCAAGTACACTACCTTTGTGCTAGACTACCGTAATACGACCACCCCTCTTCCTAACGCTCTTTCCGTTGCCCAGTTCATGGCAACCAGCTTAACGTTCGTGGCGTTAGAGCGGCTAGAGTTCTTCATTGACGACTATCAGCTCTTAGATCTGCACAAAAAGTCGTCGCCGTCTATGTCCGTCTCAATACCTCGAGATCTGGTCACACGTACCAAGGAAGGGATTATGAATGTAGCTTCTGTAGATCGCACTAGCACGCAAATTGATGCTCGATACATGGCAGCTGTCAGCTGGAAGCCCAAAGCTACAGCCCTGGCCAAAGTCACAGAAACATTTGGCGGGCCAATTGCAGAGAACCAGTTTATCAAGAGTTTCTTTTCTCGTCTAACGTCTTCTTCTTCTTCTACACAGAAACCCAAGGCGGTTGCTACAGAAGAAGCCTCTGCGGTCAAAAAACCTCTGACTGATGACATTACTACAGTCCACACCTCGACTATCTTCTTGCGTGTGACGGCTGCCAAGATCCAGACTAAAGTGACGGCATCGTTCTCAACAGAGCTTGAAAGAGCTACAAAGAAGCCGCCGCCCAAGGTTGCTAAGCTGGCAATCCTAACCTCCACATATGACGAAACCAAGGCGTCTGAGTCTTCATCGGCAGCTAAAGAGATAGCTGACGTCTTCGCTTCGGTTCTTCCAAGCAAAAAACCTGGCGGCCGCATTTTTATTGGCTTCCCAACAATGCAGACAACTGGAGCTGGTCTTCATATCTCGGCACCGTCAGTTATTCCTACTGTAGAACGTGAAGCTATCGATTTGAATGCAAGGTGGGTACGCACGTGGAACATCGAGATGCTGCGGGCTGCTGGAATCATCACCAGGTTGTCGTTCCTCGACGACATGAACACGCTCGATCAGGCCTTCAAAGGGTCTTTGCCCCAAAAGGTCAAAAACATGAGCGAGCATGTGGCCAAGTTCATGCCCGAGGCGTTACATATTCTCAAGACGTACTCATTCGAGGATTCAACACCCAATAGTCAGGTCTCACAAATAATTGACGAGTCCTTCTGGACCTCCTTTAAACGACCGTCTGTCGATTTATTTTCAAGTCGGGGCGTGCTTCCGACAGAAAAGATTCGTATTCCTAACCAGGAGCTGTCTCGGTTTGTGGATGATATCCCGGTGGTACCGGAGCCCATGAAGGACAACGAGTTCGTCAAAAAGCTCATCTCATTCGGCCTGATTTATGGAATCACACTGCAGGATGTGCAAAAGGCCCTTGAGACCAAAGCCCTTGACAAGACACAACTTGGCTACTTCCTCAAATGGATGGCACAGGGCGTTTTGTCCGGACAAATTGACCATCGCAACAAAGTAAGCCTATTAGAAGTTGCGGTGGCTAGTATTAGTGATGGCGAGCCCGCCCAAGGCGCCATCATCACCCTGGGTGCCATCCGAAACTTCCTCAGCACAAATCGCATCCCTGCTGGTATGCCACTACCGCCATCAACACTACCCTTTGCCTTTACTCATAGCTTAACGCCTATTGAGCTTGATGCCCTTGGTTGGGAGCCGTTGGAAATTATCACATGGGTGCGATTTCTCATCGAGGCAGCACCTAGCAGCCCTGAAGAGCAAAATATACTCAAATCGGCCAAGTTTGCAGTTTCAGCCTTGACCGTGATTTCTAAGAACTGGGAAAATCTTACCAATGCCGACCGCACGCTTTTGGCCGAGCTACTCAAGCGGTATCCTGTGATGCCCACCAAGACAGGCATGAAGAAACCGACCGAATCTTTCTTCCCTAATGTCAAGGTTTTTGATGATTTACCCGTGATTCAGGGCTGCACGAGCCTTAAGGAGAAGTTCCTTGTCTCTATCGGCGTCCGCAAGACGGTCGATCTCGAGACTATCTTTGGCAGATTGCTCAGCCCTACTGCGGAAGGGGATAAGAAGTGGAGTCATGTTGAACTTATCCGTTATCTTGCATCAGTCAAGGACGATATCCCCGCCGAGGACATGCGCAGGCTCAAAGGATCGCGCATTGTGCCTGCCGAATTGCCTGAGACTGATTCAAAGGCCACTTCTTCTACGCCAACAGCAAATACTTTGCATAGAGTGTCTGAACTTTTTGAACCAGTCGACACGTTCCGCGATCTTGGCTTTACTGTCATTCAGTGGCCTGGCAACTTGCGACCCGGCAGCCCTGAAAACCGCTTCTTGTCAGCCCTTGGCATGAGAACGATCCCGACTGTCCCTGAGTTAGTTTCCCTTATGTCAAGTAATAATGCGGCCCTCCGCGACAAGGCCATGAAGTACTACATTAGCAACTTTGCGATCAATGGCTACTCAGCTTACGACCTTAGCTCAACGTCCAAGGGCTTCCTTCCTATTGAAGGCGACTCCAAGACGCTTGTTGCTCCAAAGGGCTGCTTTACAAACGAGGCAGCGGCTGTCATGGGCTTCAAAATTCTGCGGCGTCATCTACATCCCTATGCTATTGTAAGTGTTATACTATGTAACTGTGATTCGTAATGCAAACCTCGAGTGTCTAAACCCTAACTAATAAATGACGTCACTAGCAACTCGGTGTGAACCGCGATCCTCCTCTCATCGACTGCATCAAGTACTTAGTCCAAAACCCGCCTCGTGACTCGAAACAAGCGGCAACTTTGTTCAGCTACTTTGCCATGCGGCTCAATGAGCTACGCGAGCCGTTCCTGTCTAACCTCAAACAGGCTCACATTGTTCCTGTTTCCAAAGGCCGTCTCATTGCACCACGTGATTGTTACCTAGGCGGTAGCTCCCAGTACTCCGACATATTTGACTTTGTCGACTTTGGAGCTGAGGCCAATCGCTTCCTGTACCACTGTGGTGCCAAGAACGAACCAACAAGGGCCGAACTGGCTACCTTTGCTTGCGACGAGCCAGCGCGGCTGCTAAGCGTTCTGCAGGCGGAAAAGTACCTTAGTCTGCTGCGCAACTTTGCCGAGAACGCAGGCGAGCTCCAAGGCGATAGGGCTCTATGGAAGAAGATGCGCTCGTCTGCATTTCTTCTGGGGTGGCAGCAAATCTCATCGGGCAAAGAGGCCGACGATTACGATGAAGACGTTGCGCCCATGAAGCAATACAAACTCGGGTCTTCGGCTGATATTGTCATCCCGGATGACTTCATCATGTACCGTATCTTCAAGACAGAGCTGATCTGCGCCCCAGAAGAGGACATTTTGGAATCCTTTTACTCATCACTAGGCTGCTCCAAGCTTAGGGCATGTGTTCAGGAAGACCTACGCATTGGCCAGCTAGCACCCAAGCAGGAGATAGCCCAGAGGCTACACAAACACGTTGTAGAACGCTCCAAGATCTTCCTCTATGAGTACACGAGCGACAAGCGCGTTGCTATACGACATGATGCCAAGTGGCTTGAAAAGCACCTCAGTGTGGCGATTGTACAGTCTGTTTCTCTACGTCGGACCCTCAACCGTGGACGGCCAATAACACATGCAGAGAAACGATCTGCTGCAAGCGCAAATACTGGCACAGGATGCACGCTTTACGTGGCAGAAGGGGGTAATCCAGATATGTACCAAATCGGCCAAGCGCTTTGTCAAATCCTTTTACATAAGCAAAACCAGCAAGCCTACATCTTCTTTGAGCCCTTCCTAACGCTAGATCTGCTTGGGTTGAAGCAAAGAGGCTACAATGTTGACCGCATTCTACGAGCAAAGGCAGCCGAGGCGCGCATTGCGGAGCAGGAGAGGCAGCAAGCTCTTGAGAGAGAACAGGAGCGCATTAGGGAGCGCGCCGAAGAATGGAAGAAATCTCAGCAGCAGCAGCAGCAGCAGCTTCAAGCCTTGGGGGATGCTACCCCACGAGGCCCGCAAATGCCGGGCGGCTTCGATGACGACACCGGCGACAACAACCCTTTTCCGCACCAGCCCGAAACCCAGCAGCCACAACAACCACTGGCAGAAAGGAAAAGTAGAGGCCTATTTTCAACGCTGTCCCGTCACCTCGGCTTTGAGCAGAATAGTGACGATGAAGATAGTAGTAGATCTAACAAACAAGTGTCTGCTTCTCCTTCTCCTCGCCCAACCAACACTGGGGACAGCTCTTCCGGGAAGACGAATATTGAGAACATGCCTGGAGGCCCTGATGAAGGCAAGGCTCTCAATCCCGCTGCACTACAACAAAATCTACTCAATGCAGTCCGATCCACACGTGCACATGGCTCCAATCAGCTGCAAACACCGGCTTGGGCTGGCAACATACAGGAGCAGACGACATACTGCGACTCGGGCAGCGGTCATGATCTCACAATCGCCGCTGAGTCCTCTAAGGGCATGAAGGTGTATATGGACCGCAAGATTTCCAGCGACACCGTGTCAAAAATCCTTGCCACACACAACAGTGCCATCAACACATTTGCCGATCTTCTGCTCGATATTGCTGGTGTGTATACGCTCTCAGCGCAAGTCATGCACATCTACTACGACCAAAGCGGACCTACTATCGCCTTTAATCTTAACGGCAGCATCTTCTTTAATCTTCGCTATTTTCTGCAACTGCATTGGGCTGACATCCAGCCCGGCTGTGACATGCTTAAGAAGAACGAGGTGGTCTTTTGGTGGTGGGTCGTGTTGGCCCACGAGCTATCGCATAATCTAATTAAGCAGCATGGCGCCTCGCATACCTACTATACCCAGGCTTTCATCCAGCAGTACCACTCAGCCCTGATGGCCAAACTCGCTCAGGCGTCCGCCCAATCACAAATTCAACCAAGCACACAAGCCCGTGTCCAGGCCCAGGCCCAGGCCCAGCTAGGGGAATCATTGCCGCCTCCCCCAGCGTATACACCGACACCTACAGCCCAGCGGGCGCCAACTTCTCTGCTAGACTAGTGGATAGGCAGGACTTAGGGGGTGATTTTAATTTGGAAGTGGGAGATGGAGATAGAAGGAAAGCAGATGAATAACATAACCCCACTGGATAAACCCTAAACCATCAATAACCCTAATAAATAGAGGAAGATGGGACAAGGACCAAGTTGTTAAATTTAAATCCTTGAAACTTGATCCTAGTCTGTAATCAACCCTCTTGTTCATCAATTCACACAATGGGGTAGAAACAGATAGAAATAAGTACGTTGAGGACCCCAGGAACACTCAATAGAATCGCAGTCTCCCTCTATGATGCTCATTTGCAACATGTCACATACGAAATCTTATGATAGCTGAGGAAAAAGGCGCGAAGAGGGGGAAGAGGCAGGGGAATTCGAGTATGGGAATTTTCTTTTTAGCTCAGTTTAAGAAAAAAAGCTTTCTGCACTTTTTTTTTTCATGATAAACGAGTGAGGGGGTAGAGAAATTGTTCGTGTCGAGCTTATCCTCAGCAAATTTTCACTTGATCTTCTGGCTGGGCACAGCTGCAGCATGTATGCACTAAATGCACCAAGATGCAACACAACAAGGGCTGTGACGGCAGCTTGCGATGGACTGGCAGCATTCGGCTACAGCGACGGGTTTGTTTATCCTTGTTGGGTCGATATTTCTAATGCTGGCGGCTGCTTCTGGTTGATTTATGTGCTCTCTTTGGTCTTGTCTCTTTTCCTCCTGTCTCTTAGACTTTTTTTGCATGCTGCTTGGTTGAGAGAAGAAGCTTGAGTCGACGTGTCACAAACGCTTTGTTCACCAAGTATGGCCGTTGTATCTCACTGTGTGAGGTTTACGTGCGTGCATGGGTATGTGCGTTTAGTTGCCCGTTGATTGACTGTTGGGTTGGTATTTCTCCCTCCCGCCCAACAGACTTACTTCCCTTGGTCTTCTTGGTGGCTGTTGGTATTGTCTTGTTGGTTGGCGGCGTATGTGTGTGTCCTGTTTGTTTTCTTATCCTCTCTGTCTTCCTGACATTTCGTCTGTCTTCCTCTTTCTCTCTTCTGCCTTACTTGTAGAGATCACCAAATGCTCTCCTTCCCAAATGACAGATAGATTTACTTAGTCTGGTAAAGGAGTTGACAAAGGCATTGCTCAACGGTGCCCTCCTTACTCCCTTCTTTCCCCCACTCCTTTTTGTCGTCTTTTTCTCTCGCTCCATCCCTTCCTTGGCCTGGATTTGATTGAAAAGTCACGCAAGAAAAAAGTTCGCTTGGGCAGCTATTGTTGTCTGCTCACAATCTGCTGTTTAGAAAGGGAGAACAGGTACCAGAGGCTTCGGAATGGGGCGGCCGCCCTAAGACAAAGGCTAGGTAGTGGTATCAAGGGAGAAAGGGAGGCACAATACACCCTCACTTGGGCTGGACTTGGGCCGGTATAAAGCATGCTTGGCCTTTGGTTTGCGGCTGCATTTTCGTCAGGAACCCAACAGCAGCCACCCACAGCTGCAAGTGCCTCAACGTGCAGACACGCTTTGCTGCAGATCGACAAGCAGGGCAGAGGATATGACCTATTATTATGTACTATCGTGAGGAGGAAGGTCTTGGCGCCGTTGCGAATAATGTCCTATTGAAATGCTATGCTAGGAGCATCGGCTGATGCAAGTCCGTGGAGCCACGGGTTTGGCCTGTTTTAGTCGAGCTGCGGAAGATCGCTTTTTGCTAAGAAACCGATGGTGCCGATGTCGAATTTGGTCGTCTGGTCAAGCTGCATTGAGAGGCGTAGTTTTTTTCGGCCTGTAGATCACTTCCTTTGTCATTATATGATAGCCCGTAACTTCGTGGTGGTGCATCCGATGACCTAAGTGGAAAAAAAAAGCACGATACCGTGTTCGGGAACAACTAAAAGCAAGTATGAGTGACAATGGATTAGCGACGAAACCAACAAGGATATACGGCACTCTACGTGCGATCCTGGGGATTGAAGTCTGGGGTAATTTTCCCGCGTACTGCCCATGTAAGTATGTATACATATACATGCAGGCGCATTCTTGTGGCATAAAGACAGCTTCTTGTGGCTAATATAGTGAGTGTCCCCACTTTTGCCACGGCTCACATAAAGCCCACGAGCGCAGCTTTGTAGGTTTTGTGGTGATATCAACATCATAGCTCTGGAGCTTTTGCCAATGCCAACTGCCCTGACGCAACATACCTGTGAGGCTATTTCTATTTGCGGACCCTCATTCTATAGCCCGCAAGTTTATTATGCAACCCAGACGTGGTTGGGCATTTAGAGAGTGTTAATACGTAGTATGCTGGAAAAAAAAAAGACATATAGCCAGTCTGTTGCATTGCATCATATAGGACTCCGTCCTACCCCAACCCATTTAAAACTAAATCAGAGGCTAACTGAAATAAATAACAGTAGCTATTACAAAACAGCCAGCTAGAAAGAAGAAAACAGAAAAACATGGAACACAACATATGAAAGACATGACAAGCAAGACAATTCATGGCAACTGCGTGCGCTTAGCTATTCCGGCTTAGTCATCCTTATGAGACAGCCTAGGGCAGCTTCACCTCTCTTTCTCTTTCCCTCTTATCTTCTTGTAACCTCAAGGCGTGAGAGACAATGGCCAGAAAAGACGCTGCAACATGAGACATTAGGACTAAGCGATAGAGACAGATAAATTTCAGCTCCTATGCTTGCCAAGGGAGACAGACCATATATAACAGAGGCTAATGAGCCGCCCGCTTGGCAAAAACACCTCACTTCATACGGATCGATTTCCAATACGGAATTGCTTCTGTCTGAAATCACTATCCATCAATCACATGCAAAGCACGTAAGGTACATGTAGCTCTATAGGAGTGTCGTCAATTGTCGAGTCGCTCAGAAGACAATTACCAAAATTACACGGCACATGAGCATGCAGGCAATATCAACTCAACTGTATATCATTCGTCGGAGGAGGATTTTCCCAAATCTATTTAGGAAAGAAGCGAAAACTCTGCAGTGCAAAACATAGTGCAGATGTCACCTCTCCCGCCAATCATTGTCCTTCTACCTCGCTGCCCTTGCCTTCGTCTTTGGTGCAGCGTAGATACTATTTGTCAAGGTTTTCCATCTTACCATTTTGGCCATCATGACCTTCCCACTCAATTTTCTGAGCCTTATCAAGAGCCAAGCCAAAATCATCGCCAAAAAATATCTCCATCCACCTCACTATCTGTTTGTATGTGTTACGTCTCCCCCGCTTCGCTCCCCATGCTTTGATTCCTGATTCCATCGAGCTCCTCCAATCCACATCTCATCCTTGCCCTCCCCTCAACGCTAGGGATTCTTTGTGTATCCCATGCTGTCTTCCTTTGGATACCAAGCTCTGGGTTTTGTTTCTGTTTGACAACAGCTGGGCCAAGCTGTCTAGGGGCAACTAGACAAGGCAAGTAAAAAACATCAGAAGCTGACATTTGCTTCTGGTGCTCTATTCATTGCTACTGATTCCTTGGCGTTCAACTTTTCCATCCTCCCATCATATTTAGGCTGCCTCTGCATGCCAACCAACGCTAGCTTGCTATATCTGCGACCATCCAAGGCTCTCCTCTATTCCCTTTCCCCTCTTCATCCTCCTCCTTCTTGGGCGATTTGCTTCTTTCTCATCCCAATCCTTTATTATTTCTCGGACTTATATATCCTTTTGAGAAAAAAAAAACATTGCCTCTCATCCAAGCTGTCCTCTTCCTCAACTTGTCTCCATATAAAACTAAACTGACGACTACTTGCAGTAGCCTCCTATCCCTCAAATATCCTAGCTTCCGCTTCCGCTTCCACTTCGAGCTCAAAACTCGCCCTTTTCTCTTTTCTTCAGCCTCAATTTGTCCGCTCAGACACAAACACACACGCCGCCGTTTGCTCTTGATCTCGTTAGCCTTTCCTCTCTACAAGTCTCAGATGCTTTGGGCTACTTTCTGACTCTCATTCTCAACCTCTTTTCCTCTTTCCTCGGTTCGCCATTGTTCCTAATCCAGCTCCGCTCTCCTTTGGCGTCACATTTATCCACACGCCCCCTTTCATTCCTCGAATTCCAAGAGATTGACCCTAGAAAACATCTAAAAACAAATCATCAGAAAACGCGAGACTCGCTGCTTGTCTCCCTTCACTGTATCTAGGTAAGTCTCGGTGTTCTTGGTTTCCCTGCCTAGACCCAGGCTGCCACAACTGTGGCTATACATACCTACATATATATGCAGCCGCAGCCCCTTCTTTCCTTGCACCTATTCCAGTCAGCACCCATCTCGTTATCTCATTTCCTCAGCATTGCTTTTTTTTCTTTCTTCTTTCCCACTTCGTTTTATACTGGGCTTGTCCCATCAGTAACCAACTAATTTTCCCCTTCTTCCGCCGTTCCCCACCATCGTTCTTTTACATGAGCTTTGTTACTTCGCATCCTTTGGTTTTCATTCTTCCCACCTTTGTGCCGTGGTGCTTTCTTGAGACCCAGGGGCGCTTTATTCTCGCTTGAATTTCTTTACTCTTAATATTTGCATTTTCTTTTGTCCCTTAACTAATACTCAAGGCTTTATATTTGGCCCTCAGCCGCTTTCAAAGCCTTCCTACGGCGTCTTCTTTCTTGATCTGTTGAAATTCCTGCCTATCCCCATATATCATATCATACCCATTGCGCAATGGCAGGCGAAAACGTCTCTACCCCTCAGCGGGACGTCAAGAACCATGTTCTTTTCGAAATCGCGACCGAGGTCGCTCATCGAGGTTTGTCCCGCACATTATTTCCATGGCGTCTGCTTTCTTCTAAGCAAGGAATCTCTAACGATCTAATGCAGTCGGCGGTATCTACTCGGTCCTCAAGTCCAAGGCTCCCGTCACCACGGCTGAGTATGGCGAACGCTACACTCTAATCGGTCCTCTGAATAAGCAATCGGTATGTTCTCTTAACTTGCGATTGGTTGAAAATTGTCTATTAACATTTGTATTAGGCTGCTGTTGAAGTTGAAGCTCTTGAACCCAAAGACCCCGCCCTTGCCAAGACAATTGCATCGATGACGGAAAGAGGCATCCATATTGTGTATGGCCGGTGGTTAATTGAGGGCGCTCCTCGTGTCCTTTTAATCGATACTAAGGGTGCCTATGGCTACCTTAATGAGTGGAAGGGTGACCTTTGGAACATTGCCAGTATTCCCGCTCCCAGTGGTGATGATGAGACCAATGAAACCATTGTCTTCGGTTACCTTGTTGCCTGGTTCCTCGGTGAGGTGAGTTTCAACAAACTTTCGTTTTTCAATCTCTCTTTTTTTTTTTTTTTTTGTTTTCCTTCCAACATAACGATACCCCAATTCCGTTTTGCCATCGCCCATCTCCCACCACCATACCTTTTTTTTCCTCTAGCCTTCTATTTGCTTTAATCGCGTCTACGTAGCCTGGAGGCAAAGTTGCTGCTACCCCTCTATTTTGTCCTGATGGATCTGGTAACTCTGGGTCAGAACATGTCTGTGATCCTAGCCCATGATCTGTGCACCCAATACCCCAACCCCATTTTGCCCCAGACTTCGGCCTTGATATCCTTGTCAACCTCCAAATTCCAACCCGCTTTTTCGCACACTAGGTACTAATAATTGTTACCTCACTAGTATGTTTGCCATGAAACTAAGAGGGCCGTTATTGCCCATTTTCACGAATGGCTCGCTGGTGTCGCCCTCCCTCTTTGCAAGAAACGCCGCATTGATGTCACCACCATTTTCACCACCCATGCTACTCTTCTCGGTCGTTATCTCTGCGCAGGCTCAGTTGATTTCTACAACAACCTCCAAAATTTCGATGTTGATGCTGAAGCCGGAAAACGTGGTATCTATCATCGCTACTGCATCGAGCGTGCCGCTGCGCATTCCTGTGATGTCTTTACCACCGTATCCCACATTACTGCCTATGAAAGTGAGCATCTTCTAAAGCGCAAGCCCGATGGTGTTTTGCCCAATGGATTGAATGTCACGAAGTTCTCGGCCGTCCACGAATTCCAGAACCTGCACCAGCAAGCCAAGGAAAAGATTCATGACTTTGTTCGCGGACACTTTTATGGACACCAGGACTTTGATCTTGACAATACTCTGTACTTCTTCACTGCTGGTCGTTACGAGTACCGTAACAAGGGTGTTGACATGTTCATTGAGTCTCTTGCTCGTTTGAACCACCGCCTCAAGGAATCTGGCAGCAAGACCACTGTTGTTGCCTTCATCATCATGCCGGCCCAGACTTCTTCGTTGACAGTCGAAGCTCTCAAGGGACAGGCGGTCATTAAGTCTCTCCGTGATACTGTTGACATCATTGAAAAAGGAATTGGCCGCCGCATCTTTGAACGTTCCCTTAAGTGGCACGACGGCGACCCGATGCCCGACGAGAAGGAGCTCATCACCAGCCAAGATCGTGTTCTGCTTCGCCGCAGGCTTTTCGCCATGAAGCGTCATTCGCTTCCTCCTATTGTCACTCACAACATGCACGGTGATGGCGAGGATCCTATTCTCAACCAGCTTCGTCGGGTTCAGCTCTTTAATCAGTCCTCTGATCGTGTCAAGGTCGTTTTCCATCCCGAATTCCTAAACTCGTCTAACCCAGTACTTCCCATGGATTACGACGAGTTTGTTCGTGGAACACACTTGGGCGTCTTCTCGTCGTACTATGAGCCTTGGGGTTACACACCCGCCGAATGCACGGTAATGGGAGTGCCCAGCATTACGACAAACCTTTCTGGCTTTGGCTGTTACATGGAAGAGCTGATTGAAAACTCTAGCGACTACGGTATCTACATTGTGGACCGCCGCATGAAAGGTGTTGACGACTCCGTAAACCAGCTAACACACTTCATGAATGAGTTCTGCAACAAAAGCCGTCGCCAGCGCATCAACCAGCGTAACCGTACGGAGCGTCTCAGTGATCTTCTAGACTGGAAGCGCATGGGCCAGGAGTACTCAAAAGCCAGACAGTTGGCTCTGCGTCGGGCATTCCCCAACTCATTCTCCGATGAGGATGAGGAGGACTTCATCCCAGGTGTCGAGCAGAAGATTTCCAGACCTTTCTCGGTGCCTGGCTCGCCGAGAGATCGTCGTGGTATGATGACGCCAGGTGATTTTGCTAGTCTTCAGGAGAGCCATGAGGGACTTGACACCGAGGATTACATTTCTTGGAAGCTCCCTGAGGAGGAGGATGTCGAAGAAAGCAACCCTATACTAAGCCTGCGACTTAAGCAGCGTCCTTCGGGCCCTTCAAGCCCAGCTAGCTTCAATGTCATGAGTGACAAAGATAATGGCCACCTCAACGGTACTAGCAATGGCCATAGCCACGCTGCTGTTGAGGCTGCTTGATTGAGTCAAGCGTCTTTTTTACTTGACGTTCTGCCGTCGGCTAGGCTTTGCCAAGGTTTCTTGAGTTCTTGTATCGGCTATGCCCGATGCTATGTCATTCGTTGAGCGTTTGTTTTGTCTGTCTTTCCTGTACTTTTTGGGGTTTTCTTTTTCCTCGTCTTCCCCTTGTGTTTTTACCTCACTGGTTTCCAGTCATGTTTTTTTTTATCTGTTTCTTGTGATTATCATCTATCTTCAAATTTACAAAGACAAAGGGAGATGTTTGTATCTGCCCTGAACAAAAGACGGAACTTGACACCTTTTAGTCGTGCTTATAGGTGTTTAGGAGTGTGACGTACTATGTATTATTCAAGTCAAATCAGGGTCTGGAGGGAAGGTTCAGGTAAAAGCTGGCTCTGCTGTGTTCGTGAGTGTACTCATGTTGTTCGAAGTCAGGAGAGGAGAGCGCCAAGAAACGCGATTATTCTTGGCATTACATCCTCCCATTACTCGGCAGCCGGCTGTTATATGCGATGCGCCCCGGCTCCCACTAGGTGGAGGCCGATAAGGTCACGGGTACCCGTTGTTTTGAAAATGGCATTTACTACGTGGGCATCAGGCTTATGTGGGCGTCAGATTTCATGCACTCTAATTGGCTGGAAATATTTATGTTAGTATTCCATGCTCTGCCAATGTACCTTTCACACTGGCTAATCCCATGGCTGATCCTTGCACAAAGGAATGTATAAAGGAAGGGATATTCATCGTTGTGTGTTGAGACTTCGGTCATTACTCTGGAATATGATTTCTTAATCCTAGGTTATTATTCTCAAGTACTATGATGTCAGCCAGTCCCTGCTCAGAAAAGCAACCTCATGACAGCCAATTGCCTATACTAGCAGCTTCATGTGTAACTAAGCCATTAAAATATTGCACTACTTGAGCTGGTTCGAGAGAGTGAGCCAAGGAGGAGAAGATGGCATATTTGGAGTGGAGTAAGGTGGAGGGTGACTGTATAGAAGTCGAAATTGGTCCTATTGGTGGCAGTGGCCTTCATGTCGCAGTTTTGTTGGGTCTGGATTACGTGCCTTGGATTGTGGTTTGCCTCTTGTATCCGGTGGTCCGGATGCCAGCAATCAACAAAACAGTGTTGGTTCCATCTCAATTCATCTACATCGCCTGCTCCTAAGCCGCCCATTTTTCCAAATCAAAAGGTAGCATTCGGGAATCGCTCAATCCACCCTGACACAGCCAGCAGTCAACAATCTAGTTCATGATGGAGTGGTCTTGCGTAGCTCAGGCATGTCGCTGTCCCGCTTTATGGACGCTTCTCGGGCAATGTGAACAATGCCACCGACATTTTTGCGGGGAGCATGCTGTCTCAACTTCACACACGTGTCTGACAACAGAGGTTTGTATATAGAGCATGAATGATTGAGCGAGACCGAGATAAAGCTGACATACCATGGCCCCTCCTTGTAATAAGAAATCCACACAATCTACGTGTCTGGTGACGAGTCTAGGCTCCGAAAGCCCAATGCATCCCGACGAACAGCAGGCGAGAAGATGACCTCTGCCCTGATAGACAGCATCGACAGCGATGCCCTCCGCGAGCGTGCCGAGACTTTACGTCACGGAATGAAATGTACTGTCAGTCTTCCACCAGCCAATGAGGCATGCTTTAACATGGACGTCGTTGAGAGACGCAACTACCATGGCTCAATTGTGTTTGAAGATGGAAAAGCCTGGCTAGCACGATACCGGCTGCCGAACCACAACGCACCTCCGGTGGAGGAGAGAAACTTTGACCGTCGCAGCGAATTCGCCACATATCGCTTTCCGAAGCGGATCAAGCACAGAGGGAAAGGTTCATACGTCAACTAGCCGGCATTTATACCCAGCTAGAGAAGCATCCTCTTGGAGCACTTGGGCGTCGGCAGGCCAGCCAGAAGTTGGTTCGGCTTTTTTCGATTACGACTTGGGTGGGCATGCAGTGCCGGTTGGTCCATTCGATAATATGGACGACTACTACAAGGCCTTAATCCAGCATAAAATTGGTCTTATCAAGACAGGGGACATTGCGCCATGTCGACTCTAGAGATGTTAATTTCCTAGTTGACCCTGACTACAACATCACAGGCATTATAGACTTGGAGCTGGCCATTATCACAGCCAAAATCGCGGCTTTCCAGTCGCCTCTATTGCTGTACGACTTGGGAGAGCTGTACCATGAAGGGCTCTCCACACCAAGCGAGGATGAAAAGCACCTTGCCAAGATCCTTCAGGAAGAGACCAAGTCAGACGAGCTCTCTGCGTTGGTTGTGCAGAAGCAGCACTTTGGAGTCGACCAAGTGGTAGAGACGAACGCCGAGGATGGGGAAAACTTGACCAGGGACATGTGGTATAGGAATGCACTATTCTTTGACATTAGCTAGAGCTCGCTGATAGCCTCGTTCAAGGCGGCTATTACAGGGTTGTAAGGTTGGTCTGGGTCTCCAATAGGTGTTCCAAAGCTAATCCTCTCGTCCTTGTCGATAAGAAAAAGGATTTTCCTGATCTTCAGGCAGAGCAACTTCACGACATCCAGCGCCTCTGGAAATTCCCCCATAATCCCTTCAAGACCATTCACGGCCATATCAAAGAAAGACATGGAAGAACGACTCGAGGTCGTGGCGGTAGGTGTGATCCGTCTTGCGCAGTACCTCCACCGCCATAAACTGCATCGTGTCGGTCCGGTGCCGTGCCCCACCCGGCCCCATTTGCGCTTGCTTGACGTGCTCATGGTTGTTGGTGGATCGCCAAGCCGGTCGCCGATGTATGGCGTGCATAGTACAAGGCCAAGAATAAAAAACGGACATGGATTTATCGGCGGGTTAGTGACACGCTTCAAAATGCTAGTTTGTATGTGTGTAAAATGTTGACATGCTGTACGCACTACGATATTATAATAGCAAGCAAGCAAATCAAAAGTTAGGGCAACTAACAAGGACGGAGATAAATCAATTGTCCACAGAAGGGGGGGGGTAGGAGAATCACGAATGCAGTAAGCTTTGTCAGACGTTTTGCAAGTGCAGAAGCAAGACAGAACAGGTGGACAAAGAGAGACAAAAGGATATTTTAGAGAAGGAGTGTTTATCTTGGAGGAAACCCGTAGCTTGCCATGCCAGCTAGCTAGCTTAGCCCTGACTAAGGGGCTGGCAGGTGATTCAGGACAAAGAAGAGACTCGAGGAAAGTTGATGGACTTCATAAGCCGAATCTTACACCTCCCGCTCGTCTCAAATTGGCAGAGGCTACTTGTATCCATTCAGCATTTCGTATGCCCAGCCTCAGCTTTCTTAACCGCCTTCACTGTGTTTAGCATTGTTTCTACTACACAAAATACCCGAATCAATCCTGTCGGCGCAAGATTTGGCTACTTCTTCAGGTACAGCGTCGTGCATCAGAAGTATTTGTCCTCCACTGCATGTCTTTTTTTTTTTTTTTTTTTTTTTTTTTTGTTTTTACGAAGATCCTAGTAGTGAAGGGCGGCAAAGTCAAGCGCTGGATTTAATCCAGGTTCGATCTCAGCCAGCCAAGTCCAGTTAAAACAACAAGGGCATGTCGTAATTGAAAACAAGGAACAATTGAGAAGAGGAGAAGAGGGAGGAGAAGATACAGATTAGATCATGTGGGGCGGGATTTGGGGGTTTCCTTTTTTAGGCCCTCCTTCAGGTTTGTTGTTCGAGGTTAAGGTGAAGTCAAAGTTCTACAGGGGAAGCAAGCAAAGGTTCTTTTTTGGTTTGGTGGAGAAAACAAAAGAAGGAGAGGCCAGAGTTCAAGGCAGGCGTTGTGAAAAGGAAGCATAGCGATTCGCTGGTTGATGGTAAATATCACTGGAAGAAAAGAACGGTTAGAGTTAGAGTAAACAAGGTTTCAAACGTCCAATGAATGCTTTTAGTCATGCTCCCCTCCCCCCTTTTTTTTTCCTCTAGCAGACTTTAGAGGCTGTTCCTGGATTCTTCCTGGACTGACTTTCTACTGTATTATCCTTGGAGAGCCACTGGGCTTGGGCCGCTTTATTCGTTTTGGTTGATATTATGTGATCGTGATGGTGGAGAATAAGAAGGAGAGGGGAGAGGGGGGCTATTAACACCGTTCCTAAATTCTTTATTTTCTCGTTTAAACTTAGGCAGAGCTGGAACAAAGCAACAAGAGAAGTCAGCGAGGCTTCTCTTGAAACCTTGCTCCAGGACTGTCCCTTCATCTCGGTGTTGGGAGAGTGTATATGTATGTATGCGTATGCGTGCCTACAGACATGAAAATAGGTGAATTCAACATCAGGCAATTACTCAAACTCAAACTCAAAGTCTTCTTCTCAACTTCTTCCATACAGGGTTCTTTTTTTTTTTCTTTCAGGGTTCATCAACTTGTCAACTCGCTTCTTTCCTAGGTTGTTGCACTTTCAGATCCATTGCTTATTGTCTTCTTATAGGCCGGGCTCACAAGTTTCCCAGGTCCTATGCTCTTTCTTCATTAACCAACGAGCGCCTGCCTACTGTACCGCGCCCGCCTTGTTCTCGTTCTCCTTCTTTTCCCCTCTTTACATTCCTTCTTTCTTCCATTGGTCTTTTTCTTTTTTTTTTTTTTCCCTCCTTCCTTTATTTTCAAAGACAGTCAGTCCAGCTACTTCTTCATCTGTTTGGGGGCCTTCCTTTTTTAGGAACAGCCACAAAAACCACCTTCTCAACATATAATTTTCAGCCTGGCACCAATTCTGCCTGTCTTGCTATTGCCATCCTTTCCATCCTTCTCGTTTTGGCTCTTGCCCTCGCCCTCTTTTCGTCTTGCCCTATCCCGCTCTTGCTTCGGTCTTCATCTATTCTTTTTTCCTTCTCCTCTTTTGGCGTGTTGCCTCGATCGCTCGCTCGCTCGCTCTCTCGCTTCCTTCCTCCCTCATCACTGGGCTAGTTAGCATGAGAATCCTGGTCTAATCGCTTCGCTCGGTTTTGTTCCTGTTCCTGGGCATCATCTTAGTCCTGCTATTACTTTTACTCTTGACCTCTGTCGACTATTCTGTCTGTACTGACTGACGCCGTTGCGGAGCTGCACCGCTTGATATATCTACCATTGACAAGCAGCCCTTTTGCAACCTCCATCTTCTATGCGCATCATCCCCCCCTCTTTCATTCGAATTATTCATATCCCTCTATCCACTATGCGCTTCTTCCGCCGCAAAAAGGAAAAGAAGGGCCAGCCCTTCTTGGACATTCCTGCCCTTGGCGATGTTCGCATCGACGATGACACCTACGACTCCCGCCTTATGTTGCACTACGACTCTGTATCTAGCTATGGCTCTGTCAAGCTTCTCAACTCTATGCCTTCGTCTCTGCTCATGCGCATCTTCAGTTTTGTTTGCCCGCAAACCGGCGATGAATCATATGAGCCCTGCGAGCAGAGCACTCTTGAGGACTCTTGCCCATTGTGCGACTTGCGCGATCTAGCACATTGTGTCATAGTCTGTAAGCGCTGGCGGATGCCTGCTATTCAGCTTATGTACGTCCGGCTCCCCCTCGTCTTCTCTGCCCTTCGCCCGCTCTGTCCCTCTTTCTTGGCTTTCCTCCCACCTCTCATCCAGCCCGCGTGTATCTACGTCCCTTCCGCTTGAGCTAACTAACTGTCTGTCGCCTTTTCCCCTTTTCCACAGGTACCGAAGCATCCGAATCGAAAACGTACACTATTGCCAACGTGAAGCCCTCCTCGCCGAAAAGCGCAAGCGCAAGTCTTTTTTCGAGCGCAATGGCGACCCCGAAGACACTGCTTCTGCCCGTCTAAAACTACTTGCCCGTACCTTGCGCGAAGACCCTGTGCGACTCGGAAAGCTTGTGCACTACTTCAAAATCCCCTACATGCTGCGTGAATCAAGCCAAAACGATTTGTCTCGCACCTTGGCTGTGCTACCCAACATCAAATACGTCGATCTCCCCGAAGGCTTGTTCTCTGATGACCCAAACTTTGCTACTCTACGCCTCGAGGTTGAGGCCCGTTGTCCAGACCTGCGCAAAATGACCTACATGGCCGGTTCGGAGCAGAGTCTTTCCAAGCTAGCATATGGCTCTATATGGCCCAATCTCGAGGTTTTGGAGTTAACCCGCATCTCTCTAGATCCGCTCCTTACCCGCCATGTTCTATCTGCTCTGCCTAAGCTACGTGCTCTCAAAGTCACTGAGTGCAAGAACTTTACCGACCAAGTCTTTGCCAATTCTGAAGAGCTTTCCCCGATGCCCCAATTGCAGCAGCTTGTCCTTCACAAAGTGCCAATCTCTGTGCAGGGCGTAGCAGACCTCATGTCACAGCCTGGGATGCGCGCATCCCTAACCGTGCTGAACCTGTGGCGCACCGAGATCAAGCCCGACCATCTCCAGGGAGTTCTCAGCGTTATCCCCAATCTAAAAACCCTAGCTATTCATGAAAGCGTGTCTCGAGCTATCGTGTCGGGTGCCAATTTGCCCAAGCTAACGTCGCAGAGCTTGGAGACTATCCGCTATGAAATTAGTAATTCGGCAGAGGCAGGCTCCATTAGCAATGCTAGCACTAGCTACTATACCTATTTGGCCAGCTCCATTCTATCCGGTGGACTGCCCAATCTCCATGCTGTCTACGTACGCGATCCGTACTTCCCCGACCACCTAATGGGTCTTCCGCCGCCGCCACCGCAAATGCCTGGCCTGGTGCGGCCACGTTCATCGGCCAACCTCAAAGCATCATCGCCCATGTTTAGTCCAGTGAGCAGCCTAGGGCCAGCAACACCACAGAACACAAACCTACTTCCGCCGTCTTTCCCCTGTGAAGGCGGCAGAGTACGCTCGGGCGTAGCAACCAACCGCTTCAGCTCCAACAACCCGTTTGCCGGGCTCGGTCCGCTAACCAAAACCATTGAGGTCTTTGCCAAAGGCGACGACAGCATGGACTGGAGTTTTATCAAAGTTGCACCTCATGCTACGCCGACAACTCTAGGCATTGGCAGCGGCAACGGGCGGCACAGGACGCATGCACGTTCAGTCAGCAATTATGGACTGGGCACTGACGTGGCCGGTATGGGCTGGGACCGTGGCAATTCGCGCCATAGCATCATGGTAGGCCATGCCAGTGGCGGCAATTTCCTAGCACTGCCGGGCGGTGACGAGGATATATTGCCCATGCCTTCACCACGATTCAAGCAGGACAGCGAGTTGTGGCCGCGGCCGCAGAGCAGTGGCATGACACCGAGCCGTGGGTCCAAGGACCTGTGGGGTTAAGCCCGGGGCTGGTCCCTCTCACGGTGTTTGGAGGAAAAGGAGGTGGTGGGCGAAATCTACAATAGATATGCTGTAATATGACGTGTACTATATGCAAATGCATGTATGTATAGATGACTGTATATTTTTGACTACTCTATCTCACGTAATGATCTGCCGTCTCATCTTTGTTTGTGAAACCGGGCTTTGCTTTAGGGCGGTGGGATGTCAGCAGCAAGCCGGACGTAAATAGCATGTATACGTACTACTGTGTAGTAGAACACTGAGTGAACGGGGTTTGGAGTCCGCGGGGGTTAGAAGAGGAGGATGAGCGGGTTTATGAAGGGGGAGAAGAGGAAGAGGAAAGAAAATAGAAGGAGGTCATGGGATCATTGTTTGCTTCCTTCAAGTTGGTGGTGTACTTCGGCTCTCCGGCCATGTCAAATTTGGTGAAAGTTTCAGATAAGAGAGGGGGAAGAAAAGGAAGACCTGTGACGTCAAAACCCCGGTCGTGGCTCTCCAAATCTATCCACGCCCCCAGGTACAATAAATATCAAGAACACACAGACACACGCCCCTTTTATGAAGAAAGGGCAACTTACACCAGAAGCACCAGCCTAAGGAAAAGAAAGAGAGTCTAAGCTGCATTTGACAACCTATATCACAGTGCACATTATGCATCCGTGTAAGCTATGTCTACGCTATCTGAGAGTAGTCAAGCAGCTTTGTGCTATGCTATTGTTCTTCCTCTAGTGTGTCTACATACTGTGTCCACGAACTCTTAATGTATGGGGCCTTCGTGTCCGTATGTCTGTCCTGATGTCCGTCCTAGTGCTGTGCCCGGACTTGGGCATCTGGAAGATGGTGCTGTTTCACCCAGCTAAAATTTTCCAGGTGCGAAATTGCACAAGCACTGACCTGTTTCGCTGGTTTGTTCCTTAGGCTCGTTCTAGCGGGTGTGGCCTCTAGCCGAACTTATATAGAGGGCCCTGGGCCAATCTGCAGAGGGGCCTTGCCTCTCATTCCACAGAGGGGCCCTGAGCTAAACTTATAGTAGACTTACAGAGCAGATTGCCCCCCGCTTAGTGCCTACTACTAACTAGCCTCTTCTCAGTCTCATTTTGACCAAGACTAGAGACTAATAAGTCTGCAAGTTATCAACATGTGTCTATTTGCAGTTAACAACATTTGCGTGCGGCTATCCATATGTGCGTGCATCATACTATTCTTCAATCAATACAAAGGAATTAGAAGTTGTCGTGTTAGGCCGTCACAGCGAAGTCAGCTTCTAGAACAGTCCAGGAACCAGCCGCAAGTCTGGGCGGAATGGAATGAATGGTGGATGCAAAGAGGTCACGTAACGTAAACAAGGGGCGAGAAAGATGTTGAACAGCGCTCTGGAGACGCTATACAGTTGGCGCAACTCCGAGGCTCACTACCGACCCGTTTAACTCGATGTTTCTATGTCAACTCCGGATGGGTGTTCGCACAGCACCATGGAACAATCGCTATTTCCATCAGCGAGGGCCTCTGTGCGGGGGGGGGGGGGTCGCACTCCTCGCTGAGATGCGGGATTTGTCCAGCCGAACACCTGTCCCATGACTACATCCATATCCCCTCCGCCAGCAAGTCCCCGTTCCCTTTTTGTTTATATGACCAACAAGAGTCCTTTTGGGGGAAGAGTGGGGGTACAACGCCTGAATGGAGCGAGCATTGACATCCGCCAAGTGGCTAGTGAAGATACACGCAGTCCAGAATGGTATGCATTGGCAAGGACATTCAATTCAGCATAGGAAGGACGCAGGGGGAACCTCCGGAGAAACAACGTAGTGAATGGAAAAAAAAAGAATCAGAGATACAGCAGGTGCTTACCATTGCCACTAGTGCCAGGTCGGATCGGCCCTAAAGCGTCTAGAAGAACTAGCAAAGTACGTGATGAAAAGATACTCAGGAGCTTGCTTACCCTGTTTACTCTCCTTTCTCTGTACTAGAGGTCAAACTTGCGCATCTTGTACATCCTCTGTCTGAAGGATAGCTTCCTCAGGCTTCAAATTTATATCATCAGGAGTGAAGAGCGAGCATCCTTCCTGGCTGTGAGTGTCTGCATATCAGAGCCCGCCAAGGCCGTTTGCAGATAGCCTTTGCTACCTGTGGCAGGTGGCGAGCTTGTATTAGATCTAGCCGGGGCAATTCCTCAATTTTGGTGTTCAGATTCGAGTCTGTTTCCGCTGGAACCGTGGTGTTTGAATTTGTCCAAAAGCTGTGATCTACTGAACGGCTTTGGCAACATAGTGCAAAATTATGACTCGGTTACTCAGTCTGCTATTTTGAGCCCCAGAACATGGCTAACATTACTAACAGGCAGTCAGCCCAACGGTCGATATTTCAGCTACCACAGAGGTTCGAACTCACACTATGTCAACTTTCAGCCAAATCATCAAGTAATAGTTCACAAAGCCCCGTGCCGGCTACTGCTGGATACATGTACATTGCCGAGAACAGCAAAGTAGCAGCTGCCTGGGTGGTGATTCTCCGTCCAGAACAAGTCTCGTGCTCCTAGTGTCTTCTTTCATTAGTGGTAGCGACTAATATAGAGTAATTATGCTTTGACTTGAGTCAAGTTGCGTTTCCTAACTCATATGTAGTGATATGTAGCCCCAGGCACACTGCGTCATGTCACGTGACTGGCCCACATATCCCAAGTTGTGTACAGTCCTTGTAGAGGGGGCTGGCTAAATTGAAACCCTTACCCTTCCCATGCAAAATCACAACGAAGGATTGTGTGCTTAGTCATGTTTGGGCCCACTTTTACGCCCAATATGACGACTTTCATTGGCCTCAACAGCCACGCAATTGATATCTACATGACCCCAGCCCAGCCTAGAAAATTACAGGCTGTTCTTGTTTTCCAAAGTTCTCCATATCCAGCGACATACACGGCGAGACGGCAGAGCCGCTTCTTCCATGTCTTCTAGTTCATGTGTTGCTTTGTCACACGCAATTTCTTACTACCCCTTCATCGTTTTGGTCCCCTTCCATCTCTGTCTTCGTCTCTTCTTTCAGGCCAAGACCGCCGAATTCATCGCTATATTCTTGTTCCTTCCCACTACGCCGCTTCCTCATCCCTCTCGCTTCTCTCTAGCCCTTCTCAAACCCCCCAACACGTATTGCACGCAACCATCCCCTCTTCTGGAAACATGTTACAGACTTTAGTAGTGTTTTCCTCCTTTTGTCATTTTTTCTAGAAGGCCTCTTTTCTTGTTTTCTTTCTGCTTGGTTTCTTTCTGCTTGGCCAAAGCTTCCTATTCCCCTCCACTCTCCCAAGTGCCGCCTTGACACGGCTATTTTTGTCTCGAAACTGCTTTAGCTGTTGTTAGAGAATACCGATGACGAGAATATGCCAAGCGGCGCAGCGTAAATCAGCTGCTAATGTAGGCGTGAGTTTGTTTTCTTTCCAGTCTTTTGTTTCGCCATTATCCACACATACACAAGTCCCAGCATGAATCTATCTCCTCGCCCATTTCAGAAATTCTCAAACTAGCCTTGTTTATTCAATTTGTTTTTGTTTTGTTTTGCTCGCCTTCTCTTCCTCCTTATTATTCGTCCTTACTATTGTGATTAGGGCTGAGAGCCGAGAGCCGGCACAGCCGCGCAGGCCAGGCCAGGTAGGTCAGATCTTCTCCTAGATGTTTCCGAAGGTGGGTCAAGGCTTGCAAGTTCATAATAGTAATGATACTCGCAATGAGGCCTGGAGGCCTGTCTTTTGCCAGAGAAGTGCATTTCTGCTAGCCTCCAAAAGTAGAGCCGGCATGGCCGTCGACATGGGAAGTAAACGACATCAGGGCCCGTCCAGTGCTGCGACTAGACCTAGGTCTTATTGGTCTATCCCATATACCCTTCACAGGCAAAGCCTGGCCCAGTTCAAGGCTATAGATGTGCAATTCCGGGTTGCATTCACCAGCAGCTCAAGAACAGGTCCCGGCGACGCAAAACAGGCTTCAAAAATAACATCAAACGGTCACGGTGCTACGACCAGAAACAAGATACACTACGTTCTCATCGCGCTTTTTTTTTTTTTTTTTAGTTCGGTCCCAAGGTCAATCGGATATCACAGCCGAGTCAAGTCCCAGCGCCAGGAGAAACCCATCTACCCGCAGATCTTTGTTTCTGGCTGTGTTTGCCAGTGTTCATGTCGCTGTTTGATAAGCCGATTTACACAACAGCATAAAACATAAAATGCAAGAGATTCAAGCGCTGGGGCTGTTGTAAGTCGCAAGAATTATTAACCCTAACCCACATTGATACCCATGACGTCGTTACACACGTGCTGTGATGTTTCTATTTTAAGAACCCAAGTCTACTTGCTTTTTTTTTCGAGGGATATCAGGACGTACTACAACTGCGGTAAGGCATGCATGCACATGAGAGGAGAAAAGAAAAAAAAAAAAGAAAAAAGGATGCAGGTTTTCCAAGTCTAGCTGCACAACACAATTCCTCCCTGATTCTGCTTCCTTTTTCACCTGCAATAGAGTCTAACGGGAAGATAGAGAAACAAATCCCGTCTACTTTGCCTCGCTGCTATGCTTTGGTTAGGCTGGCTAGACCAAGGCCTGAGGTGAGGTACGTGCGGGGAAGGGAAGACAAAAAGAGGAGCAGGCAAAGTCTACAAAGAAATAGCATTCATATTAGAAGCTATGGCCTATTATAGCTCCAGGTTTCAAAGTTTGGTTGATCGTCCTCTTGATCTTCCAAGCTCCAGAAGCTATTGGCCTCGGCTTTGGGAGCTACTGTTTACTTGTTTGCCCTTTGCTAGATAATCTACAACGTGGACGGTTTGATGATCATACTCGAGAAAAAAACAAAACAGCCGTTTTCCCTTGACGTAGCTCGTTTTTGTTTCCATGAGGGGAGAGAGTCTAGGGGACGTAGGGAAGATCTAGGACAAAGCTATTGGTTGTCAAGCAAAAGTTTATGTGTGTGGTCCCAAGGGAAAGGGTTTGAGAGGGGTTTGATAGGCCGTTAACTACTGGGTGGCACTGGTTTCGCAAGAAGGGAGCCCCCCAAAAGGACGTTGAGGCCCAAAGCCAGGCCCCAACTCCAGTGGCCGTGCAGGAGTGCAGCAAGCCTGTCTCCCTTGTTAACAACACACCATTGAACAAAAATTGAAGTTGACGTGTCCCTCGAATATAGATGGAATGTTGGTGAGAACTATTGGAAAGGGTTATGTTTTTTTTTTTTTTTTTTTTTTTTTCTGCTTTGGGTTTCCCCTCTATTATCGATAGCTGTGGGCAAGAAGAGACACAAAATTAGCTCCATGCATGGGCTCCTGCTCCTGAGACGTCCAGAGGTGAGGGGGAGAGGGTCTGGCTAGCAAGAGAGTATAGATGCGTAAGTGCGTGTGTAATTGTGTACTTGTGTACATACTGGGTAGTTATTTCTGGCGACCAAGCAGATGCGCATGCTATGCTACAGGCAGGCTGCCAGAGTCAGCAAACTAGTACATACATCTGCGCACGCACATACAACTTGCACTAGCACTGTACAAACTTACAATGCACGATGCTACGTCGCCGGGAAGGCCCCAGTTCTTCCTCTTCAGCTTCAGCTTCAAGTTCAGGTTTATCCGTCTGTGCTATAAATGAAACGTGAAGAAACACAGTTTGTAACTTGTGGATTCGTAGTTGAAATGCTATCTACTCAACGGCTATTTTAGCAGAGAAATCGAGGAGAGCGGGCATAAGGAGATATAAAAAGATAGGATGACAAGCGTAGAAGTAGGCCTGGGGGGGGGGGGGGGAATAAGTACAGGAAGGAGACGAGACAAGGCCAGCAGAAGAAGAAAGGAATGCTGTGTCGATGCTGGGTATTGAGGCTACGTGCAAATCGATATTTACTGCTGTCAGTTGGAAGCAGCAAGCAGCCTTGGCTTGACAAAGAAAGAAAGTAAGCCAACAGTTGACAAGTACGTACCGACTCCATACATGGCGCACATCTTTCCTTGTCCTGCTTCTTGACAGCTTTTAGAGTTACGGTGAAGGAGAAAGAGAAGACTTGAAACTTGGAGGTTAGGGTGGTATTTTTACGTTGCTTGCTGCTCTTTTCTGTCTTTGTAGCAATCGCCAATAGTTGGTTTACGTTTATGTGCAATATTGTGTCAAAGCGCGCTAGATGGCGATGGGCAGAGACAGAGCAGGAGGAGGACCAGAAAGGGACATGGAAGAGGCCAAGGGAAAGCAGGACAGAGAGTCTCGTCACCTAGTCCCCTTCATCTCTTCTTTTGCTCTCAGTCTGTTTTCCAGCAGCCGGGTGTTAATAATTGAAGGGGAAACGGGAATGTCTAGGAATAACCTCCGGTTTCTTGGTCTTGTCGTTTCCGCACTACCATATCATTAGACGCTATCGGACGTTAGACAAATTTAGCAGATCTCTCTCTCTTTTCTGTGTAGCTCTCTATGTTTCCCCCTCCTCGAGATCAGGTAAAATATAGGCTTGGCCATCTAGGTCCTAGCATAGGGGGGGGGGGGGGGGTAAGAAGGGATCCCTTGTTATCTGCGCCCATGGCCGTGTCTGGATGTGTCATTTTTCTTTGGCTGCTCAGATTTGTTGGAGATTTGTTGAGCAGTTAATTTTGCTGGTTTCCAAATGTATGAGGTCATGGTTTGCAAAGCAGGAGAGAAGACCCAGTGTGTAGGCATGGCATAGCTACTGCATGCTGCCACCACTTACACCTCACACAGCATGCGGATGCCCATACTTTGGCTTCACCTTGTCTCTATACTGCAGAGGCGCTGTGTGGATTTGCTCTATCGTTTTATGGCCATAAACTCCCTTTCTTGTTCTTGGTTCCGAGATTGCTTTTGTTTGGGAAGCGAACACGCAGAACTTATTTTTCTTTTTTTTTTTTTTTTCTTTATTCCTTGTTTTCCCTGTTCCGCCTTTTCTTTCCCTCCCTTTAGAACTTCGGAGGAAAAGAAGAAATAGATAGCGTTCTTTTTATTCCTCTTGAGTTGGAACGTGAAGCACGCTGCTGTGCCTGAAATACCCTTCTTCTCTTTCACAAGTATAAAACAACCAGTCCAACATGAGACGACACGGAGCAGACATAAAATCTCGGAATATAATCCCACAAGCTACCTGGAATTTCTTCCTGCCGCAGCTATCTTCTGATTTGCTGATTATGTTCTAGCTTTCCGTCTCATAGTCGCTGTTACAGACTCTCCTTTGTCTGGTGGTTCTAGTTTAGCATGGCCCAATGTAGTGCTCGCCTACCCATCGTCCTGGTCTTCTCTCTTATCTTCTTCTTGTCTCCTTTGTTCTCTGCAACTCTGGACGGACATTCCAAAGGGTTAAACGGACGTTTCTGGATCGGGGGGGGGGGGGGGGCTTGCTTCGTCTAGCCTTCTTTTTTTCATTTCCTTTTCTTCTTTTTCGTCGCAGTCCCATTGTCCCTATTTGTTCCGCGTTATCCTCTGAAAGGTGCAATTATCGTATCATCGAACGTGTAAAGGCTCACGTGTGGGTTTGTTTTCCGTGCTCTGTGCCAAGGAGAAAATCCAAATTCGCCCTAGTCCAAACAGAGGCCTAAGGATCTTTGCTTGCTTGCTGCTGGCGACTTGGTCTTCTTCCTTCCTCTCTAACTCACTACAGCAATTGTAATGACTTGCAGATCAAGTCCTGTAGCTGGACGGGGTTCTTGGCAGGTGGCCTGTGTCGTCATTTCCAGGCTTTCCTCTTCCTCCTCTCTTGGGCTCTCTTTTCCTAATTATGAATTGAAGCCCGTTTTCACTCAGCCTCAGCCGCCTCAGACTCAGGTTTGAGTTTTGAATGAGTTGGAGAAGTCCTGGCTACGCAGGTGGCTAGGCTTTAAACTGAAAAAGAGCAGAAAGGAGAGGTCTCAAACAAAACGGCCTATCCTCATCTCATGTCGTGCTATGGCGTGCATACATATATAGGTACTGTACTGCGTGTACTAAAAGTCTTGCTTGACTCGGCCGACTGGTGTTGCGTTGTCTTGGGCCAGGCCTGCTGTCTTTTCGGGTTTTTTGTCTGGCGGATATTCGGCGTTTGGGCTAGGCCAATCCAAGGGCGAGGCGTCCGGAAGGAGAGTGAGTGGAAAAGAGAAAGGGGCCTGGAGGCAGAGATAGATAGGGAGGACAAGACAGGCCAGCGAGAAAGCCATGTCATCCATCATCCATCATCAATCATCATCACCATCGCCATCGCCATCACCATCACCATCACCAAGTCTGGCTTCCCATGGCTACTCTGCTGGTATGCTGCTATCACTGCCTCGTGTCTTCGTCACAAGGCAAAAAATATGTGAAAAAAAGACCCCCCCCCCCCCCCAAAAAATTGAATTTCACATAAAAAGACCAGCCACGATCAAATGCATGAGTACGTACACGCCTACACAGCAAGTATCTTGTATCTTTTGACATGTCTTGTATCCAGTGCAGCACTGTGCCAACTCACACAGTTCTCGCCCCCCTCTCCCCCTTCTCCCCTGGCCTGGCGCTATTGCCTTATTTCTTTGGCTGGGCAAGCAAGCCAGCCAAGCCAAGACAAGCCCCAAAAGGCTAGGGTGAGCCCTTGTTCCTGACTAGCTTCATGTTTGAGAAAGAGCAGGCGTAGAGAGCAAATAGAAATCGGTACGTACCTTTCCCTATCAATTCAACCCATTTTATCTTCTGAATATTTCAATTTGCTTAATTCTGACGTATTTTATTGCCACCACCTTCATCAACCTTCTACCAACCCCGATATACATTTAGAAGCGTTGCTCCCACCAGTTGTCTTCGCCTCGACATTCATCCAACTTCTCTTTTCTTGCAACCTCTTCTTCAACTCTGCAGATTTTTTTTTCTTCTGCACTGTTTCCTCTTGAGCTGACTTCCTTCCAAATCCGTACCGGTCACTCATATCTCTGGCAGAATAAGTGAACCCTCTCGCTCTCTAACGACCGACCTTCTCCCTCCTCCTTGGGTCGCTTTTCCTTCTTCTTCTTCTTCTTCTTCTTCTTCTTCTTCTTCCGTCTTTTTCTTTCTTCTCTTTTCCTCCGTTTGATACGACAATCCAGACTTCATTTGGCTTGTTTCTTCCCATATACGCACATACACAATGGCCTCTCTTCGCGTCTCACCGGGCAAAGTCCCCTCCTCCTACAGAAACACTCTCGCCATCGTGCCCAGCCCGGTCTCTAGCTTCTCCGAAAACGACCCCTTCTCTTCATACTACCACCCATCCTCGCTGCCCAAGAGCTCGCCAATGGCTCCTGCTCCTGCTCTGCCGGTGAAGAGCGACCGCCGGATTTCGCGCCTCATCATTCCCACCATCCACGCCTCTGTGCCCCCCGCTGCCATTGTCACTACCTCTACCACAATGCCCCACGATGTCTATCTCTCCTCAGAGGAGGATGCCTCGTCCACACCTGGCGATGTCTCAGACTACAACTGGGACTCTGACAGCGAAGAAATCTGCTCTCCTCCCGCCACTACCATGCCCGTCACTGCCCGCATGATTTCCGTTGTCTACTCGGGCAAGCCCTCTATGGTGCAGCTATCCAGCCGTCGCTCCCCGTCACCGCGTGTGTGCATCCGCCAGGACAGTGCTTCATCCATCTCCTCTTCTCCTATGCACTACACCAACAGCAGTGTACTCAGTCTGCCCAGCACCGGCAGCGAAACATGTGGCGCTCGCTCCCCCTCTGTTCCATCTTCTTCTTCTTCTTCTTCCTCCTCAACCCGTCCCATCTCCATGTTTGTGAATGCCCGCCCGACCTCTGAATTTTTGCCGTCTTCACGCACTCTGCCTCGCACACGACCGAGCTTCCTAAGCATTGATCCCTATGCGACTTCAGCACCTCCGTCGGCCTTTAGTGCTGATTTGACTGTCTCGCCCGTCATGCAACAGGATCTAAGCTCTCCATTCATGCCTGCGGCCTCTGCATCTTTAGTGTCACTAGCATCATCTACCGCTACTACTGCTTCTCCCTCTTGCTCTTCAGCGACAACCACCGCCACTGTCGAAAGCTCTCCTGCCCCCAAGACTCCCAGCGCTATGTTCAAGCGCACTATCGATTTGGTCCGCAAGAAGAGCCGGCCGACACTCAATGCCGCACTTGTCTCGTCGGTACGCGACTCGACGATCCCCGAGACACCGCAGCTGCCTCAGACACCGCAGCTGCAGGTGCAGCACGAGTTCTCGACGCCCAGCACACCAAACACGCTGCCCATTACAAACAACGACATGCTTCGCGTGGCCAAGCGCAACGTCAGCTCACCACATACTGCTTCAGTCTCATCAACGGCATCGGGCTCAGCGTCGCCCCAGCCTGTGCTGTCATCAGCAGTCAAAACCCGGATTCTTAGCCTGGCTCGCCTCCGCAATAGCGTGCGGGCCTAGGTCTCTTTACCAATCAAAAAGCAACGAAAAGCGATGGCTTTTCTTCTATCTCTTTGTCATGATCTGTCTTCTATTTCAGCCCGCCTCTCACTTTCTGGCCAGCACTACTTATCTCGATATATCCGTCCGTGTAACGAATTCGCTCTCCCTTTTATTTCCTTTGTCTTTTCAGCTTGTCTCTTCACGACCTTGTCTTCCTCTGTCCTTTTTTTTTTCCCTTTGTCTAAACTTAATTCTGCCTTGTAATTATCTTATGGGAGGTTTCTCTTTGTTTTGTTTGGGTTGGGGTTGGGCTGGCACAACAATGCCTGGGAATATTTTGCTTTTTTTTTTTTTATATTAATCTGGCGTTTTATATTGGGAGCAAAGGCTTGTGCTATATTTGCCTGCCTTGTTGGTTTTCTTTTACTTGATCTTATGAATCAAACAATTCCTTTTATTGTCTCACATCGAATTATTTATTGCCTTTATATATCTTATGTGAAGTCCCTGAGCTCGTAAAGTAAGGCGGCCACAGAATAATAAGGCTTGCTGCTAATGTCTCTCCCCCCCCCCCCCCCTTTGTGGCCAGTTGATGCCCGAGCCTGCTAATATATAGAGCCTCCCCTCCCCCTGGCTAGCTGTTTAGTGGCTTGTTGATGTAGCTAGGCCCAAGGGAATATGCAGCTAAACTGGCCTGATACCTTTCTTCTAAGCACTAAGATCAAGGAAACGCCCGCCAGCATGTGATATGGCATGAAGAAGAACAACGGAAGGAAAGGAGAAGGAGGAAGAAAAAGAAAAGAAAAAAAAAAGGAAAGCCCGGACTTTTTCTCGTGAAAACCTATTCGACTATTCTTCGAGAAGGGGTCTAGTTAACACTAACAAACTACTAACGGGACGCAGGCCATCATCAGGCCAGTTCCTACCAGCCACTATTCCTTTCTTTCTTTCCTTATTCTCTCCGTCCGTGGGAACGTCAGGCTTAAACTTGGTATCCTTCGTTGTGTTCTGCTCTCTCTCTCTCTCTCTCTCTCTTGTTGAGCGCTCAACGCAGCTTTTCTCACAACCACAAAAGTCTAGAAGAAGAGGCAACCAGTCGGCGATAAACTCCCGTTTTTGTGCTTGTGTTCGTGTCCCCAGCGGCAGGAATAGCAATGCTATATGATAAGGTGCTGCAAGATGCAGGTGTAGCATAATATGTTAAGCTACGTAAAAGTCTGTGTGTCCAACTCCTAAGCTGGACCCTTGCTTCGCCTGTTGGCTCACCGCCCTTCTCTTCTGGTCATGTCCCGGTATAACCCTAAGACAAGAGCATTCTAGGTACATGTTGAATGTAACGAAGTGTCAAATGAGGCAAGATGCTACGCTGCTACACTGTTACGCTGGTACGACTCGCTTTGATGTGCTTGGAAGATAGAGTTCATTATACCGACAATTGACATATAGTTGACATATGCATGGTGATAGTAGACACGGCGCACAGTTGCCAGCAGTGCATTTAATTTTGCTCCTTATTTTTGTGTGCAGTTTTTTGAGTTTTTATTTTATTTTATTTTTAATTTTTTTGTCAAACCTTTTACTCCGTCTCCTTTACGCTATCTCACGATCTTTGCTTCTCAGTCGCATAGCGGTATCTGCACGCCCGCCTTTTTGTCTCTTTTTTATTCCTTTCCAGCCACCTGACTGCAAGCCTCTGCAATCTTGATTTTTTTTTTCCCTATTGTCTTGAAATGCAGTAGTCACAAATTCCATTGTCTATAATTACATTATTGTTTTCCCAAAAACTAACGAGGTTGGTCCGCTTGAGCCCACTGTCGCTATCTTGCAATATCAGGGATGTGTGTTTTCAAGTGAGACTTTGATTTTCTTTCTTTCTTTTTTTTAGTCAAAGGAAACTCAAACGTGTATCATCAGCAAGGCAACAAACAGCGGCTTCTTTTCGAGGCTTTGCTTTGCATTACGATTAGGTCCCTTTTTGTTTTATGTTCTTATCAAAGTATCACAAGTCAAAACTGCATATAAAACCCCCTGTTATAGGGAGGAAAGCAGAAAGAAGGAAAAAAAAAAAAGAGAAAAAAAGAAACGAAAAAAAAAGGCGTAAGGGTTAGATTCCCCACATTAACATTCGATTTAACCTTCGACGGCAGGTTCTACGCCACTGCCGCCATCCTGTCAGGCGTTCCGAGATGTGGCGCTTTGTTTTTTTTCTTGTGCCTTTTTCTGCAGTACCTCATGTCCATCACCCATCCTAATTTTGAAAATTATCATGCACATAGAAATCCTCATTCGCAGACCATAATCTTCAGCTTGCAGCAAGCGAATTTGGCCAATTTGGCATCCTAGGCCTTCGCCACTGACCTCACGCTTCCCAGTCATCTACTTATCGTTGCTGAGGGAAACAGCACATTGTCATTCGCTGGACTTGATTTATTCGTGTTTTCTTTTTCTATTGCCATTTTAAGTAATAGCAAAACATTGGACGAGAAAAAAAATACAGCGCAAATAAACAACGCCGACCAATGAAAAAGAGGGCTGTCAAAATAATGGGGCCATACAAAGCAAAGTAAACAAATACTACAAAAATCGCGGCGAACGCTTCACAGTGGCAGCACATCGCAGCAGCGAAGGGGGCTATTAGCTAGAACAATGGACTGTGCCTCGTGACAACTGCTAAGGCCTTTGAGGCGGGAATAGAACAAAGAAGGTGATGGAGAAGCTATGGTCATAGCCATAAAGACAAAGACAAAGACGGAGGCGGCTGTGCGTTGCTTTGACAGGAGAAGCTGAAGCTGAAGCCCGCCCTGAAGCTGCCTTTGTTGCCCCACCATTACTCTTCCTCTCTCTCTCTCTCTCTCTCTCTCTCTCTCTCTCTTCTTTCCTCTCACCAAAGCTGTCGTCATCTACATCGGGAAGATCTTGAAACGTCCTTGGCTCAGGAGACTGGCACCTGGGGGCGGGCAGTTAGTTCGCCCTTGCCTCTCACTTCCTCTTTTTGCCATGCCTTGCCTGTCCTGTCTTGTATCGTCTTGCTATGCCTTGCCTTGCTATGCCTTGCTCTCCTATGCTCTCTGGTTTCTCCCTTCTCTAGCCTCTTGCTGCTAAAACTCGTCTAAACGGATATCGAAAATGACGAAACTTCGAAACCTCTGCTGCTGAAATTGCCTAATAACATACCCCATGTCCTTTCTCGCTTTGGCCTGGGCGCCGGAGCCGGGGGATCTGCTTGTCAGGTTTGTTTTGCGCCGACAATCTCTTACTAAATATCGAACATGAACCGGCTCTGCAGAGAGACAACCCAGACAGGCTCGCTCGTCGCTTTCGCTTTGCCACTCCTTTGAATTTCACTGCTTGGACCCCCTTGATCTTGCTACCGTTGCACTCTGCATGCTGCTACGACACACGACCCTAAACTGAGAACAGGAAGACCTACACATTTGCCTTGTGCTCCGTTGAGAAAGGCGAGAAAAAAAAAAACAGATTTGACTCCATGTTTCTTCTTCCTTGCATCCTCCACGCATCCCCGCCGGAGAATTCATGCTTCCCCTGAACACTGCAGTTACTAGACCTTTGCACGTTTTTCTTCTTGCTTTCTTTTGCTTTTTTCTGCTGGTGACAGAATCGCCATTCCCTGCTCTTCAGTGTCGGATCCGGTCCAGTGCAATTTCGGCAAAACAAGGTCTCTCTTTGCATGGGTTCAGCGGGCTCCTGGCCCCTTAGCGTACAAGTTAGAAGTTTGATAACACTGTAGGCAAGGATAAGACTTCGCTTTTCTGCAGCAGGCTGAACGCTTGATGCGCATAGTGCATATGCATACTATGGCCATATGCAGGCCTAATCCCAACATGTCAACTTCCCTTCTTCTTCTTCCTCCTCCTCCTTGTATGCTTCTGGCACACTGTGTTTGCTATCAAAGATACCTGTGCTAAAGCCTGTTGTTGTCTTGGCACCGCTCGGGCTGGCTGGCCTGGACACTCTACTCCGCATACATTATCATGACTCTATGGCTGGCTGGTCTTTTGGTGGTGTGGTGTGCTGTGCCTGCGTTGCGCCTGTACGGTACCTGCAGGGACATATATGTAGTCTGTGGCTGCAGAAATAATGTAGCACTGGACTTGGCGGGCTTGCCAATTTCATAACTTTATCTGTTGACAATCAATACCATTACACCTCTACGACCCAATCAAGCCTGCAGGGGCGTATTTGTTAAGCTGGCTTGTAATCTTTCATTAAAGAATGTTCTAGTTGGCTTGGTTACAAAATCATGGTGTTCATGGTAAAATCGTCCTGATACCTTGGCTGAGCCTCACTTCTAACCCAGCATACTCTGCACATCCAATTTAACGTACTTAGCTTTTGCTTGTCGTCAACTTATTCTCTGACTCTTCTTGGAGAATAATATCCTTGGCGACAGACAAGACAGTCATCTAGGAAGCCCAGAATGGCTAAACCTCCACACCACACACACACACAGGCTCTCTAACCGACGTCGTAGTAGTGTCCACTTGTGTCATACAAAACTATGCGAAACACTAGGAGACTGGCCCTTGTCTTCCCCTCTTTCTTTCTTTTTCTCTCTATGGCCAGCCTACTAGGCACGAGGGCCCTAAAAGGACATGGCCGAGAAAGTTTCCCAAGGAGAGATAAATGAGAAAGCAAACAACGTCAAGTAAGAACTCACACGCGAGCCTCAATTTGCAAATTTCTTTTTCTCTAACCCCCCCTAACCTTTTGTTTTGAGTTATTTGCTTTTTGTGTCCTCGGCTTGTTCTTGCATCTCTCCGTTGTTGGGGCATGTATCCCTGTGTCCTGTAATGTACCTTTCCTTTCTTTTTTCATGCACATGTATGTAGTATGTATAGCCGTAGTAGTAGTAGTAGTAGTAGTGCGTGTGTATGCGTGCATGCATATATGTTGCATATGCAGTGATACTTGAATTCATATGCAGTAGCACTAGCAGCCCCACAGCTGCAGGTCACGTATATCTGGCTTAGGGAATTCTACCCGCACTCTGCATTGCCTATGACCGTACACAGCATTTGCTGGACCACCATGTTCTTTTTATACTTCCTATAGATACGGAAGGACATGTTGCTCCTGTTGCCCAAATGTGGGATATGTAGGAGGACTCTTGATTAGCCTGGCCGAGGCCTGTTGTGTGCGTCTGATAGGACGCTGCGACATGGAACTTTTTCTGCAATTTGCTTTTTGAAAGTACACTTTCCGCATGTCTAAGTGGAACATATGATGCTACCTGCAACCTCTGTTCTAAGTCCCGGGTTAACCTGTCTTTTTCGTTGATGTTTGGTATTTTGCCTATAGGCTTGCTTGCGTTCATACCTAGTTTCATGCCGCAACCAGTGCCTGTTATTTACTTGAATACACGCATGACACAAGTATTTTATTGGCCTGGGCTGCGAAGAACCCCATTTCTGGTGAGTAGGTACTCATAGTTAATAGTTTTCGCTCAGGTTATGAGCGGGTAATATAAATACTATAGTAATGTCCACTGAGAACGTGGTATCTTCCTTGTCCTACATAAAATGTTAGTCCCACTTAAACTACAGCATAGGGGAGGGGCTCATCATCAACTCTATTGCCCAACATACCTAGTTATTACCAGTAGATTCTTATTAAAGAGAGGCAAGATCTTGTCTATTGAGGAGGCAAACTAGTCGCTGGAGTTGTATGAGAATAATACATCAGGCCATATGATACGATACACATGACAAGGCCAAACATGTACTGCAACGCCAGTTGGGGAAGCAAAAGAAACGATCGACTATACAAACAAAAAAGCCCCGGTTCCTACATTATTCAAAGCTTGCGAAGCTACTGCTGTTATGTATCTTTAGACCTTTAAAATCGAGATGATATGTATTTCAATGTGGTATCAGTTCTAGTATAATTTCTGCTCATCACCCTCTCTACTGTAGTGCAGGTTAACTAAGTAATGGCCCTGACTCTCCAACCACCAACTGGCCAGCAAGTTGATATAGTTTATGCTCTTCTCATACGGCCTGCATCGCCATATTCTCGTTCCTTTGCTCAGTTTCTCCGCAATTAGCCTTGACGCCGCTGATGTCGCCGTTAATGTATATATCGCTATCTAATCAACCTTGCAGTCCCAGTAGCATTTGCCTTCTAGTAGTTTACTATACTTGAAACTGCGAGAAATGGGGCTCTTGACCATATTATTTCTTTTTAGCGAAATAACCCCGGTATTGTTTTCTACTGGGCCATAACACCGACTAAGATTCACTCACGGGTACCTTGAGCTGAGATCTGCTGTAATCATGAATGAAACAAGGAATGAACAAGTTCCAGGACTGGAATACAACAATCAGTACTTCAATCCCAAACTATCTCTGGCCTTATGGGGCATGTTTGAATCTAAACGCCCATCCAGATGGAATTATCGGTGTAATAAGCAGAGTAATGTGTCAAACTACCCATGATTAGCTATCAGAACCAACTACCAGCATTCAAGATCTAGTGACTAGATACACTGGTGATATTCCTTCCTGAGCACTTGAAGACCATGACAAAAAAGTGTACTGGCCTTTCTAGTTATACACAACCGTATATCTGAATCTTTGGGTATCGGAAAAGATCACCTAGTTTCATAGCTTGCTGTTCAAAGGAAAACTGATGAAACTTGCACGAGCTTTTCTTCTGAAAAGGGCGATAGATGTTTGAGTAGATTGCCCTTGCTTTCTCGCATGAATGGGCCGAGATCTATGACATGGATGGAATCCGAGGGCTTCTACGCCCGGCCAAATCATGCGTGCTCGGCCCTGGGGCGTTCTTTCTACATACAGATTAATGGAAGTTACATTTAACATTAAGCATGCTCTTGAATGTGGCCTGGGGGTGTAGAAGCTAGCTGGATTGGCATTGATAGCGCGTGAGAAAAGATGGTTGATGAAGCTAGAGCTTCATTTCTCACCCGGGGCTACTCTATAACCCGTATCTCATATTAATGGGCTCATCATCTGTATTGATGGGAGCAAAAGGCCCGTTGGAATACTTCAAGGGGGCAATAGACTTGACTACCTAAGACTCTCGTTAGACAAATGCGGGATTTGGAAAGATGCCCTAGCCTTGCATATATCTATGTATATCTATGTACATGATCTGGCCTTATTGCCCTGTTTTCTTATACGCCGGTCTTCGATGTTGCGAAGTATATTCTGGCGGAAGAACTCTTCTTAGGCTGGATGGATGTACAGCCTAGTCGGAAACTTGGGCTAGGCAGTCTAGAGAAGTATGTGTATCTCTACGTGGCGATCATATAACCTGTCGATATAGAGAGGGAGTAGGTGCTGAGCATTGGAAGATGCCACCAGAGTTTTATGGATTTCATGCGTAGTCCATTGATATGCAAGATCTCAAATCAGCCTTCAGGGATGCAGATCTCGCTCTCGGTGATGGTTTTGTACAGTATGTACAGAAGCGAAAGCCCCCCCCCCCCCCCCCGAAATCACACCCGGCCAGAGAGCCCACCTGGTTACAACCAAAAATTAACCCGGTAGTTTTTATTCGTCTTACAAACTACGGTGTTGTATAGAAACAACCCTCGCTCAAACTAGATAAAGGAGCCTTACCGATGGCTAGTCTTTTGCTGATACTCTCTTCCTGATCTGTAGGGGTAGAACAGAGGGCAAGTAAAATCTTGATACTTCTTCCAGTAGAAGTTAGGTGGGGTGTAAGGTTGGGAAAAACAGGCACAACTAGGCACAACTCTCGGTATCAAATTCAAGAGATGCACAGACATAGCCTAGAAAGCACACTAAATAAAGTACATGATAGTAATGAGGCCTCAAATTCGAAAGACAATTAAGTTCTGGGGAGTTGGCCGTCGACGGCTGTTAAGGCGGTGTTGATTTAAACTAAGGCGGGGAATCCTACGTAACCGTTGTAACTGACGTCAGAGCATGATCCTACGTCCATGCACAGTTTTTTTCTGCCCAGTACGAGGCACGCAACCTTCTCCATGGCTTATAGATACGACCTTCTTCTCCTCAACTGAAATCCAAGATAACCAAAATGACGTGTCGTGCCGTACAGCCGCCGTATACGTGAGTGTAAGCATCTGAGACTGGCGATAGAGTCTTCCCTTGAAACAGTATGAAGAAGGCTCCTGAAAGCAGCGTTTACACAGAACAGTAGTAATTTTGATAAGCATTACCTCTATTTCGCTGGTTTCTTTCCCACCAATTGCAACAATCAAGGAAGAAAGAGGAAGCATCTACGTCATCTACTAAATCACGCTCCTAGCAAGAATTCAAATGCTGAGGGCAGAGTAATAAGCCTGGTCTTGACCCCAGTGCAGGACCACGCCTAGACGCGAAGGTCACCACAGAATTCCCATCGACCTAAATATCCCATGATACGACCAGTTGTGCTAAATTTAAATTAATGTTATCCATGGGCCTTCGTTCCTCGTGGGCAGTAATAATTATGATCTTGTATACAACACACTATCCCGTACCAGAACCGCTAAACTCCCGCCGGTCTTCTCTGTACCCAGTCCCTCCATAAAACCCTCCAGTGCTTCGTCCACACGAAAGAAAGCAGGACAAAAATAAAATAAAAAAAAAGTACAGTTGGAAAAAATGAAACGGAAGGAATGGGAGAAAAAGGGGAGAAGAAGAATATAAAGTACAGGAGCCGCCCAATGAAAACCTAACCTTCCTTTGCTGCCATATGGCCAGCCCGTAACCTTGTTATGTTTCTCGTGTGTATGTAAAAATCGAAGCGTGTAGTGTGTTTGTGTATGATGGGATTATGGTGGAATACCTGTTGCTGAAAGAAGAAAAAAAAAAAAAAAAAGTAAAAATTATTGAATCAGCTGCTCCTGAGACTTGCGCAATGGGGTCAAGTGATCATTGATCAAGTCCAAAGCTAAATAGCCGAAAAAAAAACAAGCAAAAGATCATGAGATCGTGGCATATGAACGAAATCACAACGTGCCGCAAAAGAGAAGGCTAGTCACAGTCCTATCATGACGGCACAGCCATCTTCTCTCATCCTCGACTCGAACCAAAGGGTGAGAATTGGCGTCTTCACAGAGCCTTGCGCGAGCGAGTGGTGGGGCCAGAAGAGCTCTTAGCTCCCGTAGTAGTAGCCTTAGCAACTAGGTGATGCGGATCAGGAAGAGGTGCTTGCGACATGCGACGAAGGCTCTTGCGGGTGGTAGAGGTTCTATCCTTCTTATACGTGGCGAAGTAGAACGAGATGAAGAGAACCAGGTACGAGGAGAGAATGATCATGCCGGCAAAAGCAGCAAACTCTTCACCAGCGCACTTGCCAGCGTTGGGCATGCTAGGGAAGTAGGTCGAGGTGAAGTATGTGTACGAAGCGAAGTAGACGAATCCTACGAGATATAAGCGTTAGTATAGAGTACAGCTGTTGCACAGCACTCAATGGACAAGACAGGACTTACCAAGATCGATAATGAACTGGATGATCTGGAAACGAGTGACCCATTCCTTCCACCAGATACGGATGCCCCGGGCACTCTGGAAGTAGTACCAGTACATGACGACATGGACACCAAGGTTCAGAGAGATAGGGACCCAGGAGACAGCGGTGGAGCCAATCAGCTGGGTGTAGCAAAGGACAGCAGTCGCGCCATGGTGGTAGCAGTGCAGGAAGGCTAGAAAGTTGGCCGTGTTAGTAGGAACAACAGGTATCCGGGTTTATGGTAGGAAGGTCCATAAGAGAAAGTACGTACTGAGAGGCTTCTTCTTCAAGAACAGGAAAACAGTGTCAAGAAGCTCAAGGTACTTGGTGAGATACGTAAGCTGCAATGAGAGTTGTAGTTAGCATGTGCCAAATCAAGTTAGGGAGAGCGGCCATGTCTTGGCAATGAGAAAACAAAAGAGCGCGTAGATGGGAGGGAAGAGGAAGAGAAGGAGGATTAAGAAGCAGGGTAAAAAGAAAAGGACAAGCGACATACGTAGTAAAGAACAACAAGCTTCTGAGTCCAGCCGCCATTGTGGTCACAGATGGCATAGAAGATACCATGGCGAACCACGGTGGGCAGTAGTTCCTCGATGTACAGAGCCAGTAGAATGGCACTGACAGCAGTCAAGATGAAGTTGTGGATCAAGAACAGCGTCTTCAGCTTGAAGGCGTCACGTCCACGCATCAGTTCACGACCACCAAAGATCACAATGTAGTAGATGACGACGAAGATTCCGGTTTCCTTGAGAGTAGACATGGGAGTAACCGAAGGGACAAAGCGGAAAGCCTCGCGAGGATAGCCCATGGTGAGCTCCCAGCATTTGTCGAAGATAGGCCATAGCTGGATGCCAAAAGGCCGGTCAATGGTTGGTACGGGGAACGAATCCATTGTTGCGAGATATCTTTGGACGATGTATCAGAAGCGGAAGTCGACGACGATTCGAGTTCTAGTAAGAGAAGGAAGAAGTCGAGAAAGCGAAGAAGACACAGACAAACTCCAGGAAGAAATAGAAAGAAGGGCAAAGGACGGAATTGGGGAGTAATAAAAAAAAAGTAATAAAAAAGCCGGACAATTAAGAATAAAGGAGAGTAAGAAAAACACACAGTTGAAGAACAAGTTGACGGTAACACGCACTACAGCAAGCCAGGCCAACTTGGTACTCTTCGCGAAGGGATGAGAAAGAGGAGCAAAAGCCGACAAAGAAGACAGGCCAGAACAAGGGCCAAGAAAAGAAGAGGAAGGGCAGTTGAAAGGGAAGATAGCCTAACTAGAAGGGTTGCTTCTCAATATTAAAAATAAAGAGACAGCAAGAAGCAGAGGAAAAAAGGGGGCCCTAAAAAAGAAGGGGCTTGGTCTGGATTTTTTTTTTCCTGGATGACTAAAAAGCTGGCAGAACTGGAAGTTGCAAACTTTGGAAAGAAGAAGAAAGGGTAGTTGCAAGCTGTTGTTTTGTTGGTTGCCTATATAAGAGAAGAGACAGGAAAGAAAAGTATGGACGTGTGTCACTCATCTGGTAGCTGTGGTAGAGAGAAGTACCAGACCCATATTGAATTACAGAATGTATACCTTCTCTTCTCTCTTTTCGCTCTCATGTGAAGAACAGACGCGGACAACGCGGGTTTCCATAAAACCAAACAAGGAAGTGGGCCCCTGGAAGAACGCGCAGCTAAAGTGCACTGCTTTTTTTTTTTTTTTTTTTTTTTTTTTTGGTGATGGACTACCCCCCAAAATAGCCTGTCCCGCCTCATCAACAGAGAGCAGCATGCAGACAGAGAGGACAGAGACAATTAAAAAGGAACACCTGTTCGTTTCGGGTCAGAACTGATTTTTTTTCCTAGGAGTCCACGCTAGCAACACATCCCAGGGGAAGCCCCCTCCCCCCCCCCGTCACAGACAATGAGATCTTCAACAGGGCGCAGTGGCATTAAGCGGTGATCTCTCTTGACCGTGAGCTTTGCTGGTTTTTTGGTGTTCATTTCAGACAGCCAGCCAATTACCACCACTCAGTTCTAACCGTGCTGCTTAGTGATTTGAGGCTGAAGGTCAACGGCTAAGCATTCTTTTTTGAGTTAGCCCACCTTGGCCCTCTTCTCTCTTTGTTCTACTGCTGCCTCTGTCTCTGCTCTAGCTTCTATTCCCCGTCGCAGGGAAATGAAGAAAACAAAATAATTTCAGCTTTCATCCAATGACCCATCCATAAATGGAGACGGAAGCCTTTGGGAGAACCTTTGGGAAGCCCTTTGTTCTGGAATAAGAAAAAGGTCCGGTTGACTGCAGTTTTGCCAGTTGTCATCACAGCCCCAATGCAGTGTAGTGCAGTACACAAAAGCACAGTACCTACAGTAGGATCCCTTCTCCTTCCCCCTGGCCCACTACAACACATTCACATGCTAGCGGGATTTGGTGCTGTTGTCTTTCTTCCCGGCTCCTAGCTCAGAGAGAGGACTTCCCGGTTATCGTTCTTCCTCCTTCTTACTTATTTTCGATACCTAAATCGATATAAAGCATAGAACAGAGCTGCATGGGGCCAACCTAACACGACTCAAACTCGTATTCTCACGAGGGCTATACAATGGTGTCTCATTTTTTTTTTACTTCTCTTTACAATGATATGCCATCTGCACTTGTCATGAGTATGCCGGCCTTGGCATACCTACTAGGAAAGAAAAAGCATCCGATCTCATGGCAGAAGTTGCGACACCCAACTTGTTAATTTACTCACACGCGAAGACAAAACCTTGGCTTGACAAATGTTGTAAGGGTTTAACAGCCTCCAGTGAAGCTAAACAAGATTGACCCTCGGCCGAGCAACCCGAGGGTAAAATTGCCCAAGTTGATCAATGCTATTCTGATATTATGAGATATGGACAACTCTATAGGCATAGAAACAGCGCTATGATAGACCCTTGTTAACCCTTATATAACTACAATCCCATCTTGAGCATGTTTTTGTTGCACATCAATATTTTCTCGCTGAGTTACTCGTATGCTTATAAACAACCACAACACATCATTATGTGATAACTCGCCCATTACAGAAAAAAATGTTATTGACGAGAAATGCCATCCTCACGACATGTACTATTAAAACCCACCAATTTCTATGGTGTCTCACACTTTTACTTATCTATAACACCTCTTCGCCTTGACTTGCATGTTTGCACAGTACACTTCAGCGTCACATAATTACGTGAGCAAGTTATGATCTAATATCCTTCTCGGCCCTAGGCCTTGGGTTCAGAGTATAAGAAGCGCTGACAAGCCACTCTCTGGTATCACTTCATTTCTTCTTGCTAATTACAATCGCGATTGACTTTTTTGGAAATCTGTCCACCTTGTCACTAAAGTCCGGACGACCGTTGAAATGGCACAGCTTTCGGCAAATTGACAAACACACAGGCAACCCTACCGCCATCAGAATCCGCTTGGAAAGACAAGCGCTCAACGCAGCAACGCGGCGACTTTGGGTTGTGACGAGCCAACTTCGCCGAACGGTCCTTAGAATGGAGGGGCTTCAATTCCTCGCTTTCTTCCCCACCATGGGTGACTAAGCTGGAAGCCGTCAAAAGGTTGCGCTCTAACAACCAATGGGAAAGACCCTAACAATAAAACAAACTACAGCGCTCTGATTGGCCGGATTGGTATTAACGAGTAATTTTTTCCTGGGTTCCCGCTTTTGCTGCAAAAAAAGAAGAGAACCGCATTGGCCACTCACGGTTCAGGAAAGTGAAGAAAGCGGTGCTTTCCTTCCCTGAAGCCGAAATTTCTCCCTGAAAAAACAGGCGATTATTCTGCCTTTTTCTACTGTCTCGACCCACTGAGCGATAGTCGCAGCCTCCATAACAAAATATCCTTCCTCTGAGTCCAATCTGTGAACTATCCCGTCATTCCCCCAATCAAACCATCTCAATCAAGTCGATCAATCAGAGATCAATAACCCTCTCTAGACTCTTTGTCGTTTTTTTTCTCCTCTTCTCTTATATCCGCTTGTCTTACGCAAACTCCTCTCATCTCACATCCAACACAATGTCGGCTTCTCTGCTCCGTATTGCTGCTCGCCGGACCATGTTCCGTGCTGCTACTCGTCAGCCCATTGCCGCTCGTGTTTCTGTGCCCGCTCCTGCTGTGAGCTTCAGCACTAGTTCCATCATGCGCTCGTCGGCCCACGATGAGGAGACCTTTGAGGAGTTCACTGCTCGGTGAGTTCTGCCTGCGTCTCTCTATCTTTGCGTTTTTCTCCATGGCCGTCTCCGCCCTCGCATTTGCCAACGGCTGTCTCAATCGATCGATCCGTTCATAATATGTCATTGGAAGCGTGCTACTTTGGTTTATTGCCAACGTCTGTTCATGCCAAGGTCACCGTCATGCCATTGCTAGGTGTTGTAATGGGCTGCTATTCTGGCTACATAGATGCCATACTACCTGCCCACCACGCCACCTGTAGTGTCGACGCAACCCTGCGGCTAGCGACCGCCCATTAACCGCTAATTGAGCCAATGTACTAATTATGTATCTCTTTTATAGCTATGAGAAGGAGTTTGATACTGTCCAGGACGTCTTCGAGCTGCAGGTTAGTTGACATCCCCAACCCTCTTCCATATCTCCTTGTTCTGGTCATATTCCCTATCCCGGGATTATCCGCCACTATAAGAGCTATCCCGAATACTGCGACGGCAAAATCATCCAATTCTTTCAACCCTACAATGCCTGGCTTCTGACCAACTTGTCACTTTAGCGTAACCTGAACAATGCCTTCGCCTACGATCTTGTGCCTGCCCCCTCTGTCGTTATTGCTGCATTGAAAGCCGCCCGCCGTGTAGATGACTACGCCACTGCTGTCCGTGTCTTTGAGGGTAAGCCTGCCTTTCTATCCTATGCATTAGGACTGGTGGTTTATGATGTTATCCTGTGTCGGTAGCAACAATAACAACCATGCCCTACAACCCACCTACCCATGTCGTGGCCATCCTGACTAATACAATATTCCCCCTTCCAACAGCGATCAAGGCCAAGGTCGAGAACCAGTCTCAGTATGAATCTTACCTCACTGAGCTGAAGCCTATCCGTGAGGAGCTGGGCATTCACTTGAAGGAGGACCTCTACCCCGAGACTAACTAGATGCTTCGCTTCCAATCCCTAAACTCGATACCGACTCATACATTTATTACCCGGCTCAACTTTGCTTCGGTCTGGACCGGAAGGCTTTGGACTGCGCCTGAATGGGCCCTAGTCCCCACTGTGCCTGCGATATGCGATTAGTCTTTCTGATTTTGCAGCCTGGCTCGTCCCATACTTCCTACATTTTCCCTCTCTGCCATTAGCCCCCCGGCTGCTGCCGCTGCGGCTTCTTTATATTCCCAAACCTTGATCTACAAGACGTTTGTTTTTTTTGCACCATTAGAACTATCATTTTACTATCTTGTACTATGATAAAGGCAGGTCATGCTTTTCAAAAAAAAAAAACAAGCACCAAATAACATGATACCAAGAGAGATTACGCTACGATTTTGCATATCTAAACAACAGACGTCAGGGAAAACTATGTGCCATTTAGCCATCCACCGCCTTCATTACCTCGGTCGTGAATCGAAAGCAAGAGGAGAGATATCGAGAGGGATTTCTATGATGCAACTGTGCGAGAAGAGCAGGAGAACAGGGAGATGACCAGAGGAGGAGAGAAGAAAATGTGAGTTTTTAGTGTATAATATTCATGCCAGCGCTAGAAAAAGCTACTGCTACATTTGGGTTTATGTTACTATTATTGGGAGCGGCGAAATCCTGTGTAGGCCATGAACTACTTGGGTTTGTAAGCTATACTAAGATTACAAACTAAATAACAACGGCGATGTGTGTCTTGATGATCATGATGGGAGAATCTCGTGGTCGAGGCTAAGCGTATAGATGGGGATAAATGATATATGCTGTGATTAAAAAGATATGTCGGCTTTTGATGGGCAAAAAGTAAGCAGGATGCAGAGAAGGACCAGCGTACAAAGCATATATAGTATAGAATATACACACGTAAAAAGGAGAAAGAAAATGGGCATACGAGAAGAGCAAAGATGTCAGAGTAAAGAAAGAAAGCCCTAATGGTCGACCCATGTGACCTGGTGATCTGGAAAGAAGAATAGAGTAGAACAGGAGGCGTCTTGCCACAGACACTTATCTCGTCAAGCTCAATCTTTCAAATGGCCCCATCGCCCGTTCCCACTTTGCTGCGCGTTGAAGTATTGCATATTCGATGCGCCTGCGACATCAAGTGTGGCCGGGCTCGTGCCACGACTCGAGCTAGGCGCTGGACCGCTGCAGCTGCCTCCGCCAGTGCGGAAGCCCGCCGCTGTAGTACGTGGGCTCATCATACCAACGCGAGGGCTACGTGGGGCCGATGACTGGCGCGTTTCTCTGCGTCCATTCTTATACACGCGTAGTTCGTCGCGCAAACGCTCGAGATCGACTTCACGTTCACGTTGGATTGCATGTGCCTCATTGATCATGCGCGTCAGCTGTTCGACTTGGGCCTTGGTGTTGAGATCGTGGATGCGTAGGAGATTGTCAGATGCCGATCGCTGGCTTTCCTGGAGCTGGCTTGCTAGACTAGTGTTTTCCTTGCGCAGTGTGCTGGCAGCGTTGGAAGCATCCTGGTAAGCTTGGCGAAAGTATTCCATTTCTGTGGACTGACTGGCATAGCGTTTTTCAAAGGAGGCTGCCTTAGCTTCAGCTTCTTGGATGCGCTCGGTCGCCTCTGATAGAGAATTATTTGAAGTGCTCGAGGAAGTGGCACCGGCAATACTAGTAGTGGATGTGGCTGCCTCAGAACGTCTTTTTTCTTCTGTTTGTGATGCTTGGATCTGGTCCTTGAGCTTTTGAATTTCGGCCTTTAGAGACTCATTTTCCTTGGCTGAAGTATTGCGCTCAATCTCAAACTTCGCTCGCTCTTCAAGAGACTCACGTAGTCTTTTAGCCTCTCGCTCCAATGTTGTGCTGTACTCAGTAATATGCTTGCTCATGGACTGGACTACTTTACGCAGATCAGACGCTATCTCACGCTCTTTGGAGATGGTGAGTTGATCCTCGGTAACCTGATTTTTGTAAGCATATACGACTCGGCACCAAGCAATACTGGCGGTTAAATACCTTTTGACACATGGCAGCAAGCAAGCGTTCCGGAACGCTAACTTCGCGACCATTCCATGCATTGGCAACATCGAGCACATGAAGCCCAAGAATCTTGACAAAGGGTGAAATTGCAGCATGGCGATCAGCGTCAACAAGCAAGTTTGAGGGTGGAGGTGATGATTCTGACGTTTTGAGTCTCTTTGAAGACTTCATGGGATCATTGATCTGATGAAAGCGGTCAGCATTGAGGCCAAGTAGTGCTATGTCTACTTTCGCTACTTACATGTTTGCGTTTTCGGCCTGCAGCTAGCTGCGACTCGAGCCCTGTTTCAGAGTCGTTTGCTTGGGAACTTTGGGGTGACATGTAAATACCGTCTAAAATCTCCTTTGGGAATGGTTGCGAGTCCCAAGCAAAATGGGGGTTAGGATCTTTCACCTGCTCGGCAAAGTGGAAAGCGATTTCGTGCGGCTTTTCATAGTCCGTTAGGCGAGGGTTGCGTATGAGATCTCGCCCCTGGACAAGCCCATAAACTACTGCGTTTTTGTGTTCCATTGAGTCCCGGGCTTTCACCATAGATATATCTAGATGCTCAATGGAATGGAGCATCATGAGTGTAAGAACGAATGGTTGCTTGTGGATGGGGAAAGCGTTGATTTGTCGGGCCGCGTTTGAAAAGCGGAACATGTAATCAAAACCAATGACAACATTGAAAGAAGAAATGGGGTCAATAATCTCAGAGTTATGCAGAGCAAGGACGACAGTTAATGATGAGGTTGATCTGGAGTAGTCTGTCTCATCAAGGGTTGAAGTTGAGACGGGGATTTTTTCTGCGGAAATGACGGCCTTGAGAAGCCGGAGGAGCTTTTCAGACCGCACCACAATAAGAATCTTGTTTTCCGTTTCTTCTAACTCATGCAAAAACTCCCAAAGAAAGTTGAACTTGGCATTGGACTCGACTGCATAGTGCTGCACCTCCTTTTCTGAGAGCTCCGAGAGTGATTTAGAAGCGAGTTCATGTGGGTAATCGCAAAGATCTAGCAACGTTACGAATTCTTCATCAATTTGGTGGACAAGAGATGCTCGTGGCTCCTGATACTCTTCATCGAAAAAGATGTTGGCAAATGACTTGTTATAGGCCTTGAACTTTTCGATAACATCTATATAGAGAGGGCGTTGACTGGAGGCAAATGGTAGTGTGACAAGAAACTCGCGCTCGCCGTCATATATAATATCACCATCCAAGGATTGCAAAGACTCTACAGTGTCTTCTTTGATAGGGTGCTGTACTGGTGATGTATTTAGATGAGGCGATTCTCGGAGATGATCCTCAAATGGCACATCAACTGATCTGGAGATATCTGACGGAGCTATTGTCAGTAGAGAAGGGTTTTGCTGCGGTAGCATCAAGTTTGGATTTACGTTGACAGCAGAGCCAAACTCAAGCGCAGAGGGATTGACAGCCCCTGAGATCATGGGCGTGCCGCAGGCAGATACCATGGGATGCGAGGGTGCCTCTGATACGATTGAAGGGGAAATTTCAGAAGGCAAAAGATTGCTTGAGCCCTGTAGCAGTGAAAATGACATTTCCATGCTGTTTTCGCCCTTTTGGGCGTCGTCAGGAAGCGGTACACTACTCTCTATATCATCAGTTGCGACTATTATTGGACGGGTGGGGTCATAGGGGGTTTGCATGTTGAGGAGTTCATCCATTGAGGAGAGCGGCATGGAATCATCTAGATCCATAATACTGGTCGCTTTTCCTTTGATAACACGCGTGCGCTTGACAAGAGGCTGAGAGCCAGGAGATGAGAGAGTTCTCTTATGACCGTGTTCAGGGCTGGTTAATGAATGTGCCGGGCGAGGGGGCGGCTGTTTCATTAGATCTATTGCAGGTGTAGATTTTGGGTTTATGCTGATCTCCCCTGATGGGCGGGAGCGTGAGCTGGGGTTGATGGGTGTCTCAGTGATGTGATCAAGACCAAGCGACTTGGCTGAAGAACGGAATGTAGCAAGTAGACTTGTTAAATCTTCGCCCTCAGAGGGAAATTGAGGCGGCACTTGCGACAGGAAGGTGAAATTTTCCTGGCTTGGGCTTTTCTGGGGGTGCTCAGATAATCGTTCTAATGGGATTGCGGAATTTTCAGTTTGGGAGTTCAGAGTACGATATTCTTGGGACACGCAGTTTGGAGACTGATTGCTTGCTGGTGCTAACTGAGGCTCTCCGGCACTACGAGAGTCACAGTGTTGAATGCAGGGCTGGGACTCAGTTTCCACGGCCTTTGAAGAGACGGGGTGCAATCTCGTGAGATCCACGGGCTGAGAGAGGCGAAATGGGGAGATGGTGGAGAGCACACTCGAGTTTTGGGAGTCTGGAATTTCAACCTGTAGTTGCCGTTGTTGCCGGCAAGATACCACTTGAGGAGATGGGGACAGACAAAGCTCAGATTCAGTGAATCTTCGATATCTGGGACTATTGCTAGCCTCGAGCGCCGTGATACCTAGGATACCTCGGTTTGCCTGGTATGAGGGTGTTGCGACAGTGGTTGTGGCTGCGACAGGGCTGGGATTCTGGGCGGGATGAGCACCGCTGGTAGAAGATGACAGGTGGATGGGAGCCTGAGCGTCGCCGACAAAATGGGGCGCTTGGGGGGAGCCAGAGGATATAAAAATAGCAGAGTGCACCACAGGACTTGGTGGTCGACTTGGCGTATTGTTTAGCTCAGTCAGACTATCTGGTATCTCCCTAGAATGGCGGGAGAGATGGGCAGAAGGCGATTCGCCAGAAGCGGTGATACTCTGAGCGACGCGACGACGGGTAGCAGATGTGGAATCCTCAGAATGGGAAGAAGAGGATCTCTGGTCCTGATTCCGACCCTGATTCTGGCCTTGGCCTTGGCGACGATGCTTGTTCTGATTACGAGCGCGATCTGGTCGCTGCTGCTTATTAAGAATCCACTCTTGACGGGCAGCGTGTGTTACCTGCGATCCCGGGATCTTAGCAGAGAAAAGGGAAGCAGGAAAAAGAAGGCAGCAAATGTTAGCGACTTGATTTACACAACTTGGATAGAGCTTTGTTTCTAGAAGGCTTCGTCTCAGCCTTGTGCAGTGCATCACCAGTGGCGGCTCTAAGGTAAGGGCCCGGTCCCTGGATTCTGGTTGCGACAGGCATAGGGTTGGGTTTTAGTCAAGATGGGTAGACATGTTAGGATGGCTTACCCAATCTGGATCGTATGTTTGGCCAGTAACTGAGTGTGGTGCCCAGTCAACTTTGTACTCTACACGACGGTTTCTTATTCGTTCACCTAGAATGCATCTGATTTCCCACCACTCTTCTTGGGACTCGGATTGTGACTGCGATTGTGACTGCGATTGTGACTGCGATTGAAATGGAGACACGGATGGTGATTGCGGTAATAGCGGAGAACCTGGCTTGGGCGGTGAAGTCAAATAAGACCCTTGTGATGATTTTGGAGCTGAGAAGCTATCAGAGGCTGGATGTGCAGATGCTTCTAAAGGAGGCATAGAGATTGCAAGGCTGGTTCTTTTTTCTATAAGAGGAATTGGACGATATCAAGAAAGAAGAAGATGCAGAGTCAGCAACGGTTAATATAGAAACGGACTAAGTAATAAATGTAGTGCAAGGCTGAATCATTATTGCTAATGCATAGGCTGTAATTTTGTCCTTGGAGGTAAGTGTTTGTGAAGGGAGTTGAACAACCGTAAATGTTGGCATGTGAATTACTAGCTGGCAGCAAAGCACTATTACTATTACTACTAGTACTATCTGCTGAATAGGGGCCCATAAGGACACAAGGCTGAGAACAACCTCTGTCTCAATAGAGCCGTCAACACGTCTAACACGAAGAAGGGGACAAGGCTGAAGAAAGGCCCACTTATCTATCACATACCACGGCACACACACTCACGTGATCTAAACATGGGGAGCCGTCCTTGTCTTTGTCGCGCAGTTTGCCTGAGATGGTTCTGTCACAGGCCAAAGCCCATCTTTATGCTTGGTACCCATAACAAGCATTCATAGTCAAGTCAAAGGGAAGGATTATTCTTTGCGCCAAGTTTAACTTCACTCAAGACGTCTTTTTTCTTGTTTGCTTGTTATCCTCCTGCTACTATCCTCTGCTTCGCAATCCACCAGTATTCACAGGGCTGCAAGGCGATCAGGGCGTCACTAACCAACACCTGCTCTCAGAGCACAAAGCTGCTTTGATCTGCTATCCTTGATTTTGATTGACTTTAACTGTGCTTCTTGCTGTTTCTTGCCTTACTCTTTTTTGATTGTTTGCCCTTGCTTGTCTTCCTGTTGAGGCGCAACCATTAAGCCAACAGCACAGCACGTCCACAGCACTATTGGTGCTGCTGCTAGCGTTCCTACTAGTGCTGTTGTCAGTATTGCCGATATTGCTGTATAACACTGGGCACAAACGCATAAAGTACTTTTTAAACAAACCCGCTCTCTTTTCTCGCCTTCGCCTCTTTTGCTTTATTTCATCTATTTTCACTGTTTGTGTTGCACGTCGTCTTAAACCCTTCCGCGCCCTTTCTTTATCTAGTCGCGCTTCTTAGCCTGTTCTCCCGTGTTTCCCCTCGACTCGCCTTTTGCTTGCTGCTACCCTTAAGGACTACCTACCACAACCCATCACCGTCTTGCTCGTCCATGTTGCCATTGTGATGTCCTATCCAGGCCCCCAGCCTCCTGGACAGGCCTTTCCAGGCCATGGTCAGCAGCCTGGTTTAACATCTCCAATCACTCAGCCTTACGACCAACAACAAATTTACGGCTCGCCCCAGTATCACCAGCAACCGTCGCAGTTCCAGCAACCAATGTATGCGCCGCGGCCTTCGCTTCACAATCCAAATGCGATGCCAAATCAGTTCAACCCTATGTACATGGAGATGGAGCAGCCTCTGCAATACCAGTATGGTCAAGGCCAAAATTTCCCCCAGCGTTTCCCGCAATCCCAAGTAGCGCCAGCAGTGCCTCAATCTATCCCTCCAGCTCCAGCATTCGACAACCGGTCGTATAGCCAGCAGCCTCAGGTGTCGCCCATCAATCCTAACCACAACAGCATGAACATGAGCATGAGTATGAACATGAGCATGAATATGGACATGGGTATGGGCGTGGGCATGAATGTGTTTCCCTCCCAACAGCATCAATCTCGACCTATAACACAGCCGTACCAGAATACACAATCTTACCAGAATACGCAACCCTATCAGAACTCAGTACCTGTCTCTCGTCCGATGCCACCTCAGTTCTCGTCACCTTCCCCTCGGACCCAGCCCCACCAGTCTCCCATATCGCAACCTCGATCTAAACAGGTTTCTCAGGCCAACCATAACCAGATGGATGTCCAGTTTGTAAATCCAAGCGAAACGCTAAACCAGAGTCATGTAAACTACAATAGCTTTTCTGTGCCATTAATGCCGGCCTCTCATTCCCATGAGCCACAACTACCAATTCCATCATCGCAACAGCTAGCCTGGAATCAGGAACCCGAAAAGTCTCGGGCACCAGTATCAATACCGCCACCCCCACCACCTTTGAATACGCAGCCTAAGACGCCAGTTCCTACGTACATGCAGACCCCCCCCCAGCCTCCAAACCATCAGACTTCCCAGCCTATACGCACCAAACTATCGAATCCTGGTGCTTCTATTACTGCCCCCCGCACCCCATCAGTTACGTCTCCAACATTATCCATCAGGTCCAGCATATCGAAACGGTCGCCCTCTTTCTCGATTCGCAGCCGCATAACCAACCCGATATCGTTGTATAGCTGCGTCGCAGAGGAGTGTATAGCTGCCGCGCATAATAGCATTCACACTCTAGTGACCGCTTCAAGCGATGCTCCCATAAGAGATTTCCAAAAACTCATCGCAACGGGCTTGACGTGTCTTGAAGCTACTCTTCAAAGCGGACTTCTGATGCCTCGTCAAGAGGCGCGAATACGTATCCGATATGCTCAAATTCTATATGAGGACACCGACAACCTCATGGAGGCTGAAATGACATTAACCAAAGGATTAATTGTTTGCGATCGTCACCGTTTCATTGACCTCAAGTACATTATGCAGTATTTGCTCTTAAAAATACTATTTCACAGAAGTCCGAAGGCTGCCATGGTCGCTGCGGATAAAAACATATCCGATGCCACTGCGTAAGTTATTTGACTCTAGAATATGCTTGATAGTACATACCACTGACCCTGCGCTGCAGAACGAGACATCACCAGTGGGCTTATGTGTTTAGATTGCTAAAAGCATCATTTTACATGCAGCTTGGGAATCCGGCTGATGTGGGTGCCATTGAAAATCTAAGGCACTTGGGCACAATGGCCCAGGAAAAGAGTGACTTTATCTTATGTGCCTTTGCGTATCTGCTGGAAGCCCTTGCTCTTTTGAAAACGACAAAACAGGAAAACATGCACCGGATACAAGAATGCCTTGCTATGGCTACCAAAAACCAACTTAATCAACAACAGCAACTTCTTCAGCTCGACATCTTGATTCTGATGGTTGATCTTGCGTGTAGTATGCGTCACAAGAAGACAGAAATTGTGGCTAGCAAGCTCAAGGCTCTCCAGGATCGCATGGATGAGATGCAGAACTCGGGAGGATGGCATGGATCTGCGTCTCTACTCTTTATACCCATCAAGCGACAAGGGTCGTTGGCTCACATTAGCGAGGACACCGCCTCTGTTATCAGTCCCGGACAAACTAATGAAGAGAGTGATTATATTGCCTTTTCGTTTGTCACTCGTGTTGAACTGATGGTTTTGATGTAAGCTCTTTCATGTCAAAAGTGGACTCGTTCTTGCCTACTGACAACCTATTTTATAGCATGACGTTTAGCGGAGTAGCTGTCAGCCTGCAGTCGGCTACAGCACCCCCAAAGTCTCTTGAGTTTTGGAAAGAAGCTATGGAAACTCTTGATCGATGTAAGTGTTTGTTTTCTTTCTCTTATGACTTGGTAGTCTGGAGTATTCGATTAATTTTGTTGACCTGTTTGTCATAGGGGAATCTGATGGCGTGACCCAAACACAACCAACACCTACAATGCAGGAGGCTTTACGCCGAGCTAATTGGCGAGCCCACATCCGGTGTTATTTGCTAGTAGTTTCTGGCCTTTTTGCTGCTACTCATAGCCGATGGTCCCCGGTGAAAGAATCTATCAAACGTCTTGATATCTTAATTTCTCCAAACGATGACTCTGTTGTTGGCCTTCTAGCGCTCTACCTCAAAGGCATTTATCTTCAAGGTACAGGGGATCTTGAAGAAGCCCTGAAAGTTTTCAGCGACCCTAAGTACGAACTGGACATGGTTGGGGGGATGCGGTCGACTAAGTTGGACATTGCTGTCCTTGCTACTCTCAATCGGATTTGGATCCTCCAACATCCAGATCAACCACAGTCTGAAGATGCTACTAATCTTTTAGCTTCATTGGCTCCCATATGCACCGATCATCCAGACCCCGAGATCCGGACCGTTTATAACTTGGTTGTTGCTACGATTACTACCGACCCGCCACAGTCCCTGGGCCAGATAAAAACTAGCATGCATGCTTCTATTGGCGGGTCAAAGATGACGCACAACAAACACTGTCTTGCCATTGCGCTAAACGTTATGAGAAGCAAGCTCTTTGAGCATGTCATGGGTGAACAGGCCCTTAAAAGTGCTAAGGCAGCAGCGGCCCAAGCCAAGCGTGGTGGAAATTTGCTGTGGGTCAGTGTTGCGGAAGGGATGCTGGCACAGTCTCATGAAGTCATGGGACAGCAAAAGGAAGCGGCGGCGGCAAGGGAGCTAGCGGCCAACCATGCTAGTAGGGCACTTGGTAACTGAGATGTGTGTTATGTTGGCACAACTATGTATGAATGGGCATTGGCCTCTGGGGGTATCTGATTGTTGCTTTCTTTTATTAGTACTATGTTGATTGCACTTTCAAGCCTGCGTTATGTTTGTCTTGATCTCGTCTCATGGGCCATAACACTCTCATATATATATTATATCTTGTTTCTTTTTAGGGAGCTGCTTAAATGCACTTGGGCACTATACAAGTTTTCATTTGAATCACTGCGATGACTAAGCATCGCATTACATTCTATTGTTACACAAAAGCCTCATTGGTGGGGCAGCAGTCTTTTCCTCAGAAAAAAAGTCTTGAACGAGGACTAAAAAAGACGGTAATTGATAAATGATTAACGCAAAATCAACTTTTACAATTCCGCATCGTCACTTATTTCCCATTTTTTTTCTTCTTTTCCTTTTGTCCCCATCTGTAAGGAATTATACCCATTTGCCTCTTGATGTTTTTTTTCTCTTTTTGCGTTTTGTGGTAGTTACTCTTCTGGCTACTCTCTACTCTTTTCCATCACCTCAAAATCCTTAACCGAAAAATCTTCTTTCTTCGTCCTTATCTAGATATAGCATCGCCGGCGACCCTACGACCCCGACAGCCGACATGCTTCGCCATATCGTGCCAGTCCTCCGCAATGGCTGCTCTGTAAATTCGCATAGCTTACGGCGGTCATTGGCCCCTTCCTCGGTCCGCTCAACCACGTCCTTCTATATATCCGTTATACACGCCAGTCGTGATCTGCATACTCAGTTGCCGCTACACCGCATACACAATCAGGATGATATCACCGAACCTCTTATGGAGGCTGAGGGTCAAAATGACGTGGTGGACCAAATTTACGAAAATGAGGTCATTCAGCCTTCGGACGTGATCACCGAGACTGTCAATGAAGACGATTTGACCATTGTGCGGGAGGTCATTTCGTCTGGTATGGGAGCCCCGCCTAAAAAGCAGACTAAGCAGGGCAGCGGCTCTGAGTCTCTAGAATCTGCGCAAGCGAAGAAGATACAAAACGCCAAGTTAAGAAGGAAACAACGACGCAAGGCTGAGCGTGGTGAGAAATTGGCACAGCGTGCTGGCGAAAACACTTCTAACCCCGGCCCCGGGTCAATAGCGCATGCTATGGGGCTCAAGTCACTTGCGCAGCGGCTTAGTGCTTCTTCTTCTTCGGAGCTTCCGACCCCTAATGATGTTGCTGGCGAAAACGGTACTTCCATGCCCGAATATGTCCCTGATATAGAAGGCTCAACCTCAGATCTTGTGGTGCTTACAGAAGAAGACACGCTTAAGAAGGGCGCCGCCAAGGTACTAAAGAACATCCCCGGAGTTCAAGACATACTCACCAAGTCTCTCAAGAAGAAGAAAAAAAAGTCCGCAGCCTCCAAAAAGGCCGAGGCATCTGTCGAGGGTTCTGAAGACAAGGGTGAGGACAAGGCGGCCCAGCCAGGCAAAAAGAAGAAAGAGAAAAAGGAGAAGAAACCGGAGGACAAGAAGGAAAAGCCGGCTGGCAAGAAGAAGTCCGCCAAGGCCAGTTCCAACCAGGAAAAGGTTGATGTCAAGACAATCAGGGCTCGCGATCTCAATTATGTACAGGTCGAGCAAGGCGAAGAAGTTGCTAAGCTTTGCCACGGGCTTGAACGCGTGCTGTTCAACCCTGGTGTATATCACCTGCAAGATCCTCGCTCTGGAGTATTTAACTTTGATCCTTCTCTGGCCAAGATCATGCCCGTCAACGAGTTCGATTTCCGCGCGCTCAAGGAGTATGTAACGTCTTCCAAGGATACCAACCTGGCCGGTAAGGCAAAGGCGTTTGCCAAGAAGTATAGTGGCTCTACATCTAGTATGACCTCATCTGTGTCGCAATTCCACTTCCTGCTTTCGGGCTGGAGACCAATTGCAGCCTCAAACATGTCTCGTGGCTTCAAGGCCGAACCTCTCACTTTCACCCGTATTACCCGGGCGCCCTCTGCGTCTTTCTTGCACTACAATGATGGCACCTATGCTATGGATGCCGACAAGGAATTTGATAGTCCTAACATCCTGAGTATGCTGGGAAAGTCTATGGAGAAGCTGCTTACACTAGAGCCCAAAGACTTTGATCGGTACCACCGCTCGCGGTCATCTGAAATCAGCGAAGAGGAGCGCAATGCAGAAGAAGCCTTTAGTTTTGCAACCCTTGGGGACTTCATGATTCGTTCCCAGCTAGATGCTAATGACAAGCGACTACCTGGCGTGGGAAATTTTGATTTAAAGACTCGTGCCGTTGTGTCTATTCGTATGGATATGACGAACTTCAAGGATGCCTGTGGCTACGAAATCAAGGGCCGCTACGGTAACTGGGAGTCCTTTGAAAAGGAGTATTTTGACATGATTCGCTCTGCTTTTCTCAAGTACTCGCTACAGGTGCGCATGGGTCTGATGGACGGTATATTTGTCGCCTTCCACAATATCAATCGCATATTTGGCTTCCAGTATATTTCACTTAACGAGATGGATTCGGCAATTCATGGAACTGAAGAAACAGCGCTGGGCGATGCCGAGTTTAAGCTAAGTCTGCAGCTTCTAAACGAAATGCTAAACATTGTCACCGAGAAGTACCCTAAGCAGTCTCTGCGTCTACATATCGAAACACGTCCCACCACCCCGCCATTAATGTACTTCTTCGCTGAGCCAGTGACAAAGGAGGAGATTCATGAGATTCAAAATGCGAACAAAGATGAGATTATGCGTTTTGAGAACCAGATGATGGCTTACAAAGACGACCTACCGGCTACCGACGAAAAGCCAACTGCTGTCGTGGAGGCTGAAGGCGAGGCTGAGGTTGAAGCTGAGGCTGAAACTGAGTGTTCAGAAGTTGCTGCACAGGGGCCTGATGAAGATGAGGGTGCCTGGTCAAGCGAAGCTGTCTGGAGTGAGGTGACTAGCAAGGCCGAAGAGGCCGTTGAGAGCGAGGAGCTAGGCCTTCCCTATGTTCGCCGTGCTATTCAGATTGCCCTCCGTCAGAGTGGCCTTCTGCAAAACGATGCAACTGGTCAGCAAGGCCGCGAATATGTCCAGGATCTGCTAGAGACTCTTACCGGCACCCAAGGTGAGGCCGAGGCCGAAGATACTGAGCCAACAGAGGAGGGTGTTGACGATCAGAATACCTTCGAACAGCCTACTGTTGAGGAGGTGGCGGTCAAGGGCGAAATCATTGGAGAATGCTCTGGGGAGACCCTCCCAGAAACTGCAGAGAAGCTCGAAGATGCCTCTCCTGCCGAGGAGATTTCTAGGGACACTGCAACAGACACCACTGAACAGGCCGAAGACATTGCTATCAGAGAAGCTATGGAGGCTGAAGAAGCTATCGACTACTCCCGCCCTGAGCATCCCGGCCAATCGAGCTTGAAGGACCTGATCCGCCATCTTGCCGAGCAGGCTGATGAATACCAGCCCCCCAGCAAAGACGAGGCGGCTCCAGATTCCCTCAACAAGTTGCGTGAATTCGAACGTATCTTGTCTGAGCTAGTGGTTGAAAACCGCACCTCTGAGTCCAAGGGTGACAGTAAAGCCACTACTACTTCAAGCGAAGCTACTGCTGATACTGCAGCCGATGAAGTGCCTGCAGAAGATCTCGGCGAGCTGACTGGCCTGATCTTGACAATCAAAAACAAGGTTGATGGCAAGTACGTCACACGGCCAGACAGATTTACTCGCGGGTCTAAATGGGATCTAGAGTACAACATCCAGGAGATGGATAAGGGCCGTGCCTGGCGTCTGTATAAGCAGGTGAAGGATCGACGCAAGAAGACATTGCAGAAAGACGATTCTATGGCTGAGACAGACAGCGAGTATGCGCGTGCCTACCAGCGCATGCTAGCGCAGTTTAGCGCTGCGGGTCGTTCATACCGCAGGCGTGTTGATCATGAAGCGAAGAATAAGCCCCTGTACTTCCTAAAGCCGCAGGATCTCAATCTCGAGTTGAAATGGGGTGATGTGTTTGAGCGGTCGCTAGCGGCCGATGTCGAGGCTAAGAACGAGACTGAGACCGAGACTCAGAAGAGTGATGAGGAGCCTAGGTATGGCGATGTCCATGAATCCCTCAAGGAGATGGACTCACTAGTGATTGAGCCGGAAGAGGATGTCCAGGCCGAGGCTGGTGCTGGAGACGAAGATGCGCCTAAGGAAAGCAAGTAGACATGGGCTCCGAGAAAAAAGGACATGGTGTGTTTCTGTACGAGTTGTGTTTATACGTCCGTTTTTTGTTTCTTTCTTTCCTTGATGTTGGGGGTGCCCTGCGTTTTCCTTTTCCTCCCCCCCCCCCCCTTTGGCCTTGTGTGCCGTGTACTATTACCATTTCGTCGTCGCCCCCGCCCACCTACTTTGTATTATTATTATTTCTTATATCATGTAGCAACGGACTAGATTGAGCCAAAAGTTATATAGACTGGACATATTGAATTTTGGATCCTTGTTTGACACCATGAAATGAAGAAACTCTTGCTAACTGTGATAGCAACAGGACAGGGAACAGATAAGTGACGATAAGCAACATTTGTTGCATTATGAAGCTCCTAATAGTTAGAACTAAGCTTAAACTATATCCAATTGGCACAAAACATCGCATCATGTCTCTGTGGTTTACCATATCATTATTTGTAAAAAAGAATAGCACATATCTTCCCCCATAGGCTATATATTGCAGCTTCACCTTGTTGCCTACATGCAGAACTCGCCCACGCGAGCTGTGCGCGAGCCAGTCCAGTCGTCTCGCTCGTAAAAACGGAAGACCAGATCGTAGTCCTCAAAGTCGTGTACAATGTGGTCGATGCGCTTGTATCCGCGAACGGGGCAAGCCACCTTCTTAGTACGCACAAGCGACCCGTCCTGGTCAAAGCGGTCTTTGCGAGCATCCTTGGCCTCAAATAGAGTGACGCTGAAACGGCCCGGCCGGAAAATACCCACTACATGCTCAATGATATCGCCAGTGGTGCGTCCACTTTGGCCACTAGGCACGTTAGTTTCGAATGAGGCGTATGAGCACTGCGGCTCGGGGGTCACGTGCACAGTGAAGTAGTGAGCGGCAGGAGACTCCCTAGACTTGCCGTCCTGGCTGCCTTCAGCGTTAACGGAGGCTGGAGGGGCGGGAACGACACCATTGGCAGAGAAACCGCAGGGCGTAAACAGGTAGGCATCGATGCGTGCATCAGGATACTGTGAAGTAGGGTAGACATCGGCCAGGCCACAGTTGTTGCTAACAATGGTCCCGTAGGCGTGACCCTCAGTGGTTAGACTGTCCTGTAGAGCCAGCTCTTCCTGGGTCTCAGTAGCGCCGTCTTCGTCAAGACGGCCGCCATTGCCAAAGACATCAGCAAAGTCCTCGTGTTTGCCATTCACCTTGGCAGGTGTGTACACATCAGCAAGGCCCTTCTCACCCGCGACCGCACTCGCGTGCTCAAGGTACCATTGCTTGGCGTGTTTAGGATCAAGGTCAGTCATGAGAATCTCGAGGGTTTCGTCGTTAACCTCCTCAGATCCAGCGCCACCAAAGCGGCCCGAAATAACAGTCGGGATTCTTGCTAGCTGATCACGGGTGAAGCCGTCAGGCAGCAAATCTTCCTCGTCGGGGGTCCGAGGAGGGGTGATGGAGCTCTGAGGCGAGGTGATGTACAGGTACCAGTGGTCTCCGTTCATCTTTCCAACCATGTAGGCACTGCCGCCTTCAAACATGTCGTCCAAGTACTTGACCTCTTGGTTCCAGCTGCGGTGAGGGCCGTGCTGTTTGTCAGGGAACAAAAAGTTTTTGCGACTGTAGAATACACGGTAAGGAGTAGCGGCAGCTTTGATCTCCTCGACAGACTCAGCATTGTGGAAGGGGAAGCCGGCATGAAGGGCGGCAATATGCAGGAGACGTTGGAGGCCCAAAAGCAGAGTGGTGGTACCACAAGTCTTGAGAATAATCTTGTGAGGGAAGACGAACATGCTGGACTCAGAAAGAAGGTAAGCATCGACATTTTCAGAATTGAGGACTGAAAGAATCTTGCAGTTGACCATGTCAAGCATGGAAACCCACTTCTCGGCAGGAACAGCCTTGAGGCCGTTCTCCTTGACGGAAGACGGCAGGGAAGTGGGGCTGGGGGCAAACCAAACCTCCAGCAGCTTTTCAGGACCTGAAGGAAAAAATATTTTAGCACTCAATACACGGTATATGAGATGTGATGTATAGTATATTTGGGGAGGCGTATAATGGGCAACAATGAGAAGACAAGGAAAAAGGAGTGGAGAAAAAGGATAAGAAAGGACTTACCCTCGAAGGCATTAGTCGAGTCGAGGTCAGCGGCAACATCATGGTTGATGGTACGCGAGGGAGTGCCCATAGACATGCTCATCATGTTGAGGCTGTTGCTGTAGAAAGAGGAACTCATCTTGCAAGGTTGGAAAAGAGAGGCGGATAACAGCGGGGATGAGCGAGCTGGACTCGAAGAACTGGCTCAGCGCAGCGCAGTGTTGTTCTCGCGATGGATACAGGAAGCTAAGCACCGGTCGATCTTTCTATCTCTCCGAGCTGTGATCGCTGGATCCGCGGAGCACTAGCTACCACTCAAACGAACTATGCGGTGCTCGTTTGAGAGAGTAGGCCCACAGGAAGCGTGGTGGCCTGGTATAAGTGCTGGCGGTTGCCAGCTACAATATATATGAAACAGAAAATAACGTCACTAAGGGACGTTAAGGAGGTCGGCCGCGGATGGGAAGATGGAAGATCTTTAGGACCGGAATGATGGCTCTGTTGCGACCTCAATCGTGCAGAAACCGATACCTATGATGAAGTATCGGGCCCAGCAGACGAGACTATCTGGGAGCTGACAATCCAATGGGTGTGTGAGACTCGTGTAAAGTGTGTATCTTCTTGTATACAGCGAAGAGGCGAGAGCTTGCGGGTGCGTGATTCGGCCTTGTAGGTAGGTCGTTGTTCTTTGAAGAAGAAAAAAAATGATTTGGTAGGCTAAGAATAAAAGTTGACCATTAGTAGAGGTGCTAAAGACTAAAAGGGAACAAGAACGTAGAGAGCGAGCCATGGAATGACAGGGTCAGTCAGGCTCGCTTTCTCTATGGCTCACACTCACTGACTGTATATGGGCTGGTGTGTAGGCAGGACTAGAACCAGGGCCAGCACAAAGGAATCCAATGGATGGGCTTTCGTGTGCTTTTTTTCCCTAATTTTTCCTGTTTCTCTTCTCACTTCCTGCACGAAATGAAGAGCAGGATCATGGGCTCTGAGAAAAGAGTAAACAACAAGACCGTTTAGGGCAATCAAGTTTTCTCTCAAGAGACGCTAGGGGACACAAACAATGTTGACATCAAACGACAGTTATCGAAAAGCCCAAAAGAGTCTTTGAAAGCAAAACCTTCTGCAATACAGAACAACGCAAGTTGCCGTCGAGAGACGGCTGTAGGCTATGACGTTGAGACTAGGAGGAAAGCCGTTTCGAGTCGGCAAAATTTGTCTTCGAATGTGCGCGCCATGATGATCATGAGCCGCCAAAGAAATGCCTCTTTTTCCTCTCCTCTTTGGAGGACGACGTGACAGTTTGAGCCTGCAGCTACCGAGGGTTCTGGAAGCCAGCAAATCCCCTATTGACTGTTCTTCCCTTTTTTGGCTGAAAACAATTTTTCTGTGCATCAAAATGGGGTGTGCGGGGCTGCGGTGCTGCGGTGCTTGAAGTGGGGTGTCTGTAGGACTGTGTAGACCCTCTGTAGTATTTTGCAAGTTCTCTATAGACGCTCTGTAGACTCCCTGTGGCCTTCTCCACTAACATCCCACTTCTTTTTTCTTTTCTATTTTGTGGGCCTTCAATGGACCTTTTAGTGGGTCTTTATGGAACATAGATCCATTGATTGGCCGACTAAAGCCCCGGCCTGCGTCAAATTCGTGTGTGAGCATAATTGCTCTTGGTCCAAGTTCCACAAGGCTAACTCCGATAGTGTCAATGAGGCCCACCCTGCACACGCCCCTCTTGTTTGCTTGTCTACTGCTGCTGCCCTTTCGTCGTAACTCTATATGCTTTCTCTATGATTTGAGGCCCGCGGCTGTACTCATAGATCAACCGGTCAAAAGGGCGGGAGGATTGCTCGTTCTGTGTGGCCTTGGGGAGGCAAATGCCTCCATCCCGCCTATTAGTGTTTATTGTAGGGTGATACGGCATCGCAAGCTCGCCGATAGTCTATAATAGGACCTAGCTTGAACCTCCTATCTAAACATATCAATATAAGACTTGCCGCCCAAAAAACGGCATACATGGTGATGTCAGGGTCCCTGCAGGCCTCGACAGCGGCCCTTTGAGCCTCGGGCATTTGGCGGTCTGCATCTAGTTGGTTGCTTACACACGAAACATCCAGCTGGCCGATGTGCTTTTCTGCAAGCCTTGACTTTTTCTCTGTGCTATTATTTAGATGTTATCCTTCATTTGTTGTATGATACCTTCAAACAGGTAAGACAACGAGCAACATCTATACTTGCTCACTAACGAGCTGTTCTGTTGCGCTTCTGTGTCTCCCTCAGAGTTTTCCTCTTCAGTGGTTGATATATCCTTGCCGTTCACTTTCGTACCTGCAGGATACCGCGGCTTTCTGCCAGTCTCAATCAACTGGATAAACTGCATGTCGATAGGGATAGACCCAAGGAATGGTACCTTGAAGTCCTCGGCCATGACTTTTCCACCGCCAGATCCAAAGATATCTGTGCACTCTGAGCAGTTCTCACACACGAAACCGCTCATGTTTTCAATAACTCCAAGCACACGTATTCCAGTCTTCGCGCAGAAGTTTAATTCTTTTCGCACATCTGCAACTGCCACTGCTTGTGGCGTCGTGACAATCACTGCACCAGCCACCTGCCCTGGTTGAGCATCGCGCAGCAGATTCTCCGCTAATGATATGTGCTCATCGCTGGTCCCAGGAGGGGTGTCAATGAGGAGGTAGTCTGTCTCGTCCCACAGAACATCTGATAAAAATTGCTTCACCATCGCTGTCTTCTTAGGCCCCCGCCAGACAACTGCATCCCCTCTGTCGGGTAGTAAGAACCCTAGACTCATGGCTCTAAGAGACCCGATTCCTCTTTCAGAATCGGCTTCATGAACGGTTACTGGAAGCCACCCTCCGGGTGCTTGGTGAACTTTGGCATCTTCTATGGAAAGCATACGGGGCATGGAAGGACCCGTAAGATCCACATCAAGTACCCCGACAGAATGGCCAGCTAAACTCAATGAGAGAGCTATCTGAGTTGTCACTGACGACTTCCCAACTCCGCCTTTGCCGGATAGAACCTATTCTAGTGTAAGTTGTATTGACTGGCTTTGGTAATTGGACATTGAAGAAGTTGGAGAGGCGCCATACATACCAACACAATGCGCTTGACTTTCGAGGTAGACATGTTCAAAGGCGCACATGCAAAAATAAATGACGTAGTAAGAGGGGATAAATAGACAATGTGCTACTTAATGACCCTTTATAAATAGGAACGGGTTGTATGTGCCTGACTCAAGACCTTGTCTGGTTTGCTGACCAATTGCCCCTCGATTTGATCATGACGTTTCCGTTTCTTGACAGGGATCCCTCTTAGCCTATCCCAATAAGGAAAGACTATGAATTGTAGCCGCCACACACAGCGCCCCACATCTGGTAGATAAGTGATAGCACGCTCACGTGACTGAGACGCTCATTTTGTGGCGGAAATATGCCATTTAGGGCCACAAGCCCACCAAAATTCAAAAAATTCAGTCTACCCAAAAGTTTACTGGTGCGAATTCTCCACGCACCCTCCACACCTCCAGTGTTTGCTCATCACCATACCGAAGTCACAGGTACGTTCTTGTCGGAGAGTCGCCGTTTCTGCCAGAAGCGACGTACACTATCTTAACTTCCATCAATTAGTTCTTTTTCTTCTTTTTAGACTTCTAACAAACTGCTTTTCAATACAGACGACCGAGATAGATACAATGGCTTCCCGTCCTACTGTCAACATCATCGGAAAGGATGGCGTCGCTACTGGCGCCACCCTCACCATCCCCGCTGTCTTTTCCAGCCCTATCCGTCCTGATATCGTTCAGCACGTTCACACTGGCATGAACAAGAACCGCCGCCAGCCCTACTCCGTCAGCGAGAAGGCCGGTCACCAGACCTCTGCTGAGTCTTGGGGAACTGGTTAGTTTACCCATCCACATACACCGCTCCGCTCCAAAAACAAAGCACCGCAAAACAACACTACTTGAGTCCGAAATTCGCATGGAAAGTTTTTGCTTTGGCCTACCATTAGGCAATCAACTGTTTATGGGCTATAGTCTGCTCATCAATACTTGCTCAGCCATTCCAAAATTTGTCTTTCAACTCAATTTACCCCACATCGAGAAAAATCTTCAATCACCACATATTGGGGCCCGAAACTAACAGGCGAATAGGTCGTGCTGTTGCCCGTATCCCTCGTGTCTCTGGTTCCGGTACCCACCGTGCTGGTCAGGCCGCCTTCGGTAACATGTGCCGTTCCGGTCGCATGTTCGCCCCCACCAAGGTCTGGCGTAAGTGGCACGTCAAGATCAACCAGAACCAGAAGTAAGTTGGCCGCTATAAACACCCTGTATTAAAGGCAATAGAATCTAACAAGTTGCAGGCGCTATGCTACTGTCTCTGCCGTTGCTGCCTCTGCCGTCGCTCCCCTGCTGCTGGCCCGTGGTCACCAGGTCTCCACCATCCCCGAGGTTCCCCTGGTCGTTGACTCTGCCCTGGTTGCCGAGTCCGCTATTTCTAAGACTGCCTCTGCCATTTCTCTGCTGAAGGCTGTCGGTGCCGGCCCCGAGCTCGAGAAGGTCAAGGCCTCCAAGAAGCTCCGTGCTGGTAAGGGTAAGCTCCGTGGCCGCCGCACTCGCCAGCGCCGTGGTCCTCTCTTCGTCTACGACGCTGAGACCGATGGCAAGGAGCTCGTGACCGGTCTCCGCAACATCCCCGGTGTCGAGACCTCTCCTGTCACCGCCCTGAACCTGCTCCAGCTTGCTCCTGGTGGTCACCTTGGCCGCTTCGTCATTTGGACCTCCGCTGCCTTCAAGGCTCTGGACACCATCTACGGCTCTACCACTGAGGCCTCTGCCCTGAAGAAGGACTTCCTCCTGCCCTCCAACATTGTGTCGCAGGCCGACCTCGGCAGACTGATCAACTCTTCCGAGACTCAGTCCGCCCTGAACGCTCCCAAGGGCGAGAAGCTGACCCGCCGCGCCTCGGTCCAGAAGAAGAACCCTCTCCGCAACAAGCAGGTCATGCTCCGCCTCAACCCCTACGCTGCCACTTTCGCCAAGAAAGCGTAAGTTAATGTATAGTTGTGGAGACACGAGTTGTTGCTTTGTAGGCAGGCTTCTATGAATGAATAAAGCGAACAAAAATGGGACTTTTTCAAGCAAATAAAACATAGGTCCATCGGTTTAGATATGCGCATTTCTTTTGATACAAGTGTTTGGCGTCTAGGTAATCAGGACGGGAGTCAACACAGCTCTGAACCAGAGCATTGATGAAAACATAAAATGGGGCTTTCTGGATTCACTCATATTTACAGTACCTGTCTTCATAAGTGACGACTCAATATAAAAAAGTGAAATCATAACTATGACGTATTTAAGTGAGCAAACAAATATTCTCTTCCAACCGTCCTTAGGACTATGTACACCTTAAATCACATTTAGCAATTCATGGGAGATGCCAAGCTAGCGGCTCCATTCAGGTCAGAAGTGTCTGAGTCTGGACTGGAAAATTTCTTGACAAGTCTTTTGACTTCGGCGGGGTCCTTGATTCGCCAAAAGCGCTGCACGCCATCAACAAACCGCTTAGTGATGGATTCAATCTTGTCTTCGTCCTCGGCGGCGAAGCAAAGACGGAAAAAGCGCCAGCCGCTTTCTTCTCTGATTTGATCGTTAGCGCTGAACATAAGACCCGGAGAAGCCAATACGAGGAATGGCTTGTCCATTAGGAATACTAGCAGCGCAGTAGATAGCATAGGCCCGGTTATCAGACTATTCTCGGTGCCACGAGAACGCCATAGTGGGTGGTTTTCGAAGTGGATTCGCAGCCAAAGGAACATGCCGCCCTGGGGCCAGTTGAACGACAGCAAGCGTGTCTTGGTGATGACGCCCCAATCAGATACAACGGGGTCAATGGGAGTCGATTGCTTAAGTTGGTAAGTGCCTTGGTCTATGATGCGGCTCATAAGGCTCATACGACGCTCATACGCACCGTTAAGACCGGCTAACCAGCGCACCCAGCCATCCATGTTCCACCCTGAGAAAAGCGCCTGCTCATAGCGCGTGAGTCGTTGATAGGCAGTCATGACGGCTGGAGGCTGAGAGCCAAGCAGCAATGTGGCTACCATGCTCTGCACAAAGCCAGATGGTTGTTGAGTGGTGGCTTCGGTGATGCACATGAAGCGCTCAATGAAGGCAGGTTGTGCAGTGATCCAGCCTAGGCGGCAACCAGGGGCAATGGTCTTGCTGAAAGTGTCCAAGCGGATAACACGGCCCTCAGTGTCGAATTGCAAGAATGAAGGGACAAGAGAGTCGATGAATCTATAGCCGGATCGGTGTGTTGGCGTCCAGCCAGCTGTCAGCAGCTCTGTAGAGGGCACGGGCTGATCGCGTGACTTGGCTTGGCTGGCGCTGGAGCTGGGAAATTGGAGGTACCAATAGGGATCGTCTTCGACAATGATAATGTCATACTTGCACGCGACTGTATATATTTCCTTGCGTCGCTGAACCGACAGAACACCGCTTGTGGGGTTGTGGCCTGTTGTCACGGTATACAAGATATGCGGACGTTTGCCTTTAGTCTCGTCCCAGCTCGCGAGGACATCATCCAAGCTGCCAGGGCCGTGTGCGACAAGGCCCTGGTCGTCTAGCTCCACCGAGGCGATGTTCACTCCGAGCGGTTTGGCTTGGGCTAGCACGTTGGAGTACATGTACTTTTCAACAAGGATGCCTTCGCGTTTGCCAACGGGGTCATTTTGGGACCATGAGTTCACCAAGAGCTGCAGTGCCTTGTTAAAGCCGTCGGTTGAGCCACAGGTAAGAATAATCTCAGGACCGCCCTTGTATGCAAAGTTTGGGTGTAGCACATCACGGGTGAACTGGCGTAAGAACGAGCGTAGTGCTGGGTACCCGTCAGAAGTGCCGTATTGTAAAGCAGATGCTAGGTCGATTTTCGTAGTTATGTCAGAACAGACAGAGGTTTTGGGCACGGTGATATGGGAGGTCGATACCCCGGACCACAATGAGAGATTGGCAGGATCAGGGCCACAATTGGGATCAACACTGGCCGACGGAGTCCATCGAGTGGGTGGAGCAATGTTGGCCTCTAAAGTATCGAAGGGAAATAAGCTAACATGCGGCAGGCCTTGAGGTTTAGTTAGTATAATTTTATTGTCTAGCGGAGACAGGTCAGCCCCCTGTTGGGGATTATATACCAGCTGCTATGTTGCCAATACCAGGAATTTGGAAAAACTTGTAGTAAGCCTTAATCTGCGATGGCTGACGATTTGTTGTAACCTCAGAAAAGAGATGCGACAGATCTCGAGGAGGCACAAGGTCAGCCCCTGCGTCGCGATCAGCAGTAGTGTGGAGGGCGTCCATAGTTTTTTTGTAAAGGTGCTTGAATTTAGTTCTAGTAGTGAATTGCATAGAACAGTTGCCATTTATGCTTGTTTGAAGATAGGAAAAAGCGGAAGTTGTGGGAGGTTCCTAAAACGCAATGACAAAGCAAGATAATTTCTTGATTGATAATCAAGCACAGGGGAAACTTAGCAAGTTAGGTACGGACGGTTGGTATTTATTTAAGTTAGCATGATAAAATAGCCTATGAGCATAACGACCGCTGGAGACTACTTAAAGCCTAAAGCACGTTGTCTGCCTATCTACTATAGATTTATGGTACCGATACAGTCAGGCACTAGCAACTGACAACTAGGTTATTTGCTGGCACCAATGAAGCCACAGCCGGCGATAGAGATAAGCTGGTGATGGCTCTAAAGAAAATGCTTAGTAATAGCCTTGAGCCATGCTCTGTGTAGCGCGCTTCGTCTCTCTAGGGATAAACACGAACTAATGGAAACAAAGTCGGTAAAGCCCACAAGCGCCAAGCAGGGAAGGTGTCCTCTCAATGGCGAATTTCAGATCGTATTTCTTGACTGAAACGGCTTCCCGGGCTGTAGCTTAGTCCGGGCGGCTCTTAGTATAGCACGCTACAGTGGTAGTGCGACCCCCAATTCCGCTGGCTCAGTGTATATTTAGCCGAGGATTACCCTCTCCCAGGCAAACGCTTGGATCAGTGCTTAATGCGCATTAACATCGCCAATGATCTCATGCACCCAATAATATATATATTGTGCAGTGAAGTGAACAGTCTCCTGGCCGGCCGCAATGTATGTGTCCTTTGGTCTTTGACTTGTGATTGTCCAACGTTATTTCTCGTAACCATCTACTTGTGCATCTCTGCTTGGGCCGGACTTTGGCCTGTAATTTCAAACAACAGTTTCTTGATCCCTGTTTGCTGCTTGTTCTTCAAGCCCCCCCTGCCAGTGTTCCATAGGGGGCAACATCCTCTGGGGCTTGATACGGGAAGGCCTTGTAGTACCCCTCTGCGTACAGCATACATATGTAGATACATATATACGCAGTCTCGTCACTAGTCTCGTTCTTCCCAACTTTCCACAACTTCCACATTCAAGTCGCCCTGTGTTTTTCTATAGACCAAGAGCCTGCCTTCTGGCAATGCTGTGCTCTTCCCAATGGATAATCCTTGGGGCAGTCCGTGGGCGAATCCAGCCTCGAGAACCCCGTCACCATCGCGAGCTTCTGTCTTTTTTGCAACCAATATCACCAGCGGAAATAATGTTTCACAGCCGTCCTCACTATTCCCCAAGACGCAAATCCTTGACCTGAACGAAACTTCCCTCTGGTCGGCCGATGACGATGATGGTTTTGGTGACTGGGCCAACCCAAGTTCACAGAATAATTCCCTTGATACAAGTTTTACAACCCTCCAGGGAGAAAATGACTGTAACGGTCGTCAGCCTCATGAAATACGCCCGGATAAGCAGACATCTGTAATCAGCGCCGCACCGCTGCTACAGCAGGAAAATGGGATGTCCGTCAGCACTAACACCAGCAATAACACTGCTACTGTTGAAATTACCGTCGACCCCTGGGCTACTGCCGAAGATGCATCTTCGTTTGATGACTGTGACGATAACCCGCCTCGATTAAGTGAAGACAAATCATCGCTGGCATCAATAAGAGACGAAGCTATCGAGTCCCCCATTACTCCTATTGACCCATCCTCATTGCATATTCAGACTGTGTTTGAGCCCACTCCCGAGTCCCCCCACCAGGTTAATCTCGAGTCAGACAAACAAATCATTTCCCAACCCCCTCTAGATGGCAGTGTTAATGCCGAGGCTGAGCTGGCAACCAGTCCAGGTCGGCTCCTGTCTCCTTTGGAATCTCCCTCAGCACAGAGAACGCCGAAGCTCCCGCAAGATCCGAGTGGTGACGAGCAATTACAGCCGCGGAAAACCCGCCAATCCTCGACCGCATCGCCCGCGTCCGCTTCGCGCGTACAATCTCTAGTCGATTTATATGATGGCATAACCCGAAAGGTATCACAGGCTCAACTATCGCCTGTCTCGCATAACGGCCACAGTCCGGTTGAAAATGTGCCATCCAGAGCCGGCAAGCCGAGCACTGAAGATACTATCGACCTCCAGCAGGCTAAAGATGAGGCTGGACAAGAGCGAGGCAAAGAAGCCACGGCACAAGAGCAAGCAAGTGTACTGCCAAGCGGTGCGGCTGAGGCTCTACCAACGACGAATTCCGCCTCGGATATCGACTCTCAAAGTGAGCCAGACAAAGATGTGCCTGTTTCAATAGATCGTGCACAAGAGCCCTTGGATGCAACTGTAGTCTTAGAAGCCGAATCCCAGAAACAAAGCAGTATATCATCCGAGTGCTCTTCTCAAGGGCCTGCTGTTTCAAATACACCGCACGAACCAGAGTCTTTCGACGCTCAACCTGCCGGTCCGTGTTCTCGGAATCCTATACCATGGCTGAAGGTGCATAAAGATATAGATATGGACCTTGTGGATAAACTGTATGCCGGTCTTGGTGATCCTGCAGCAACTACTCGGGAGGTCCTCCCTCAAACCATATATGACTCCTTCGTCACAACCTCTGAACGCCGTACCTGGCTGCGTGTGTCTCGCCATGGGTCCACTAGACGTCACAACCTTGCTGATGACGCAAATTACAGACCGGTTAGATGGACTGAATCAATCGTGCAAAAAGACACGGTCAATATTGTTCGTCGGTGGATGGAAGAGGGAAGCACCGTTGGCCGTGTTATGAGTAGTATTGGCGGTGCCCAGGTATTTGCTCCCAAGGCCTCCACCAAGATGTTTAGCTGGAATGACACTTCTGCTAGCGACCCCGTGGATATGAGTGCACTGAACGAGAGACTGGAGCTGAAGAAATCCGAGAAGGAACGCCGTCTGCCCCGGCCAATTTCCGTGCCCGGATTCCGGGGGTTCCATGTTTCGGCATCCTCCGTTAGTTCTGTTGCTTCCATTGGGTCTCCAACCACCCCCATCAAGGAAAAGGGTGATGCTATTGTCTTTTCTATTACGCCCCCTCCTACTCGACGGGCTCTACCTCAAGAAAGCTCATCTTCTCCAGCTGCAACAAGGGAGGATGTGAAAATGACACCAAAAAGACTCTCAAATGTGGTCTCTCAGACTGAGCCTCCGTCTCCAAATGTCGGCACTACAACAAGAGCATCGACCGAGATCGAGCCAGAGACTCCAACCGAACACAACGCTGAAGCTGCCGGCGGCGACAACGATGACGATGATGAATGGGGGGAAATGGTTGACTCTTCGACCTCTTTTGCGGCCGGTCAGGACGATGAGAGCTCTGAAATTATTTCCACTAGCTTTCATGTACCCTTACCTATAACCATACCCACTACTCTAGCCACCATGCCCACCCCCTCGCATTCTGTGTACGCATCCGGGGCTTCCTCGCCAGTTTCGTCTATTGCCACGCTGTCCCCCATCTTTACCTGCCCTATTTCCCCCCGGAGTCGTCAACAATCAATGTCAGGCTCCATCCCCCCCTACGGTACAATCCGCCCGTACACGCCGTCACCATTGTCGGCTACTTCAATGATGGACCTTTCCGATCTATCAGACGATGTCGGAAAGCCAAGGAAATCCGGTTATCACCTTGGCGACTCCCCCTTATTTCCTAGCCACACTCTTCCGATTGGGCCTGCTTTATCTGTTGTTTCCCCAGTGTCGCCCTCGCCTTCCTTGCCTACAGTTTCGTCATCGCTGAGGCATAGCCTTGCTATGGGTTCTCCTGTGGTGACACCGCCTGGACGGGACGATACGCCTAAACCTGTGTCTCCATCAGGGCCCACGCTACTAGCCCCAGCCTTGGATGCGGAACACGCGCCGGGGTTGCTGTCTCAGTCTACAGAAAAGCCTACAGGAGCTCCGCCGGACGACCATTCCTTGAGCACAGAGGAAAAGGCTGACATCGAGAAGCTTTTGGGTGAGCTCCCAAACTTAGCATACATGCTCCAGTGACAGTAGCATGTATGGTACTTACGGCTATATGATTGTTTTTTTTGGGTACTGGTATAGTCCGCAAATCACATTTGAGGCGTTTTGTTTGAGCATCTCTTTTTGTTAGCCTTATTACGGCTTTGTTAGCTTGTTATCTGTTTTATTTTTTTTTAGCAAGCAATTTCACCCGCGAAAATATAAATCTAATATAAATGCGCGCTGTTTCACTGCGTATAAGCCCCAAGCTGCAAGCAGCCCCGTGTATCTTCGGGAAATCAGCCAAGTATTACAGCATCCCGCCTATGTTACTAATATAGCAACGAGCTACTTGCAGTACTATCTACAGTCTATCATGTAATGAAGATCAACTAAATACATAACCCTAAATCACGCAGATCGACGTAGATAACTTAGCATCTCTGGATTTATTCCGTATATTGATTGTTTTAGTGTATGCAATTCTTGCAGTACTAAATGTCGACACTAACAGCTAAGCAATTACACCCTCACAACATCACATCACTAGCCACTCTAGTGCTATTTTGCCTGCAGCTCTGAACCTATTCTTCATGTACGTATCCTCAAGTGCCTCCATGAGGGCATGTACCTCTTCCAAAGTGAAAGGCCGTTTTACAGTCAAAGAGTTGGCAAGAAGAATCTCTTTACAGAGTTGTATATCTTCAGACGGAGAGGCTTGTCCAAACATCCGCTCATAGGGAGAGTTAATCCTAGCTGGAAATGGCCTCGGTTTATCCATAGCATGTCATTTTCGGGCATTCACACTAGGAAACTCTTGAAACCCCAGGGCTGTACAGAGCAAAGTGCTGTTATCATTTGTGTTCAGATGTTGCAAGACAAAGTTATCCATGCCCTTGTTGGGTTTCCTTTTCCGTCAGCTTACAGACCTTAAACTTGATACAAAACTTGACTGCCGCCGAGACCGAACCTTGGTTTATCCTAAGATGTGTCTTGGCCTTTTCCTCTGCATCACTCGCACTTCCCTCGCCATTTAGCCAGCTACGGTCTAACATAAACCGTTTAGTAGGTGAGGGCTCAGTGATAAAACTTAGTAGGCGTTTGAAATTCGCTACACTCATCAAAGACACCGATAATTAAGATGCTACCCTTTGTAGTCAAGCCATTCAGCATAGAATTTTCCATCTCGCAGAGGCTATATAAAGCACCTTCGTGGAGGGGGTGCTGTAGCACATAGGCATGGCGTTGTTGAACTAGTCTTCATCCGTTGCTTGGCAAAAGAAATAAGATGGTGACACTGATAGATATGACTCTATCTAATGGTGCCACAAGGTAGCATCACCTTATCCTTACTAGGGTCTTCCTTGATTTGATTTGAATATGTTTAACATCTACTGGAATCACTAAGATCAAACAACGTAGTTGGGTCTTCCTCGTCCCAAAGAATCCGGTATTCTATTTGGTTTTGGACTAACAGAAGTCTGCAAGTCCAAGGATTCATCCGTAGGAGCTTTTCACCAACCGCCTTTCTTTTCTACGATATCAATTAATCTTGTCTGCGTGGGGATTGGTTACACAGGTCTGAAAGGCATGGCCTGTCTCTGGTGTCTCCGTGTCCCTTTGCCTGCTGTTCTGTTGGGTCCTACGCCGATGTATTGGTGTTTGCAGATTTTGCTGTAGAACACATGCCGCGCCGTTGAGTTTTTGAAACTGTCGTGTTCTCTCAGGTTTGTACTCCTTGATATGGTGTTGCAAAACATCCGGCTTTCTTGATGCTTCTCGGATGGTCTATGCAGTTGTTAGTCCAAAACATGCCCTAGAAATAGTGGCGCTTTGGTTGCGGTGATGAATGTAGATGCTTTCCATACCTTGCTGAAGGGAAGTCTAAGACTATCGTTGAATAAACCGATGCTGATAGAAAAGAATAATGAAGAAAGAGGCCAAAACTATCAAAGTGATGGATGGTGATACACAGCAAGATTTTCTTATCAAGATACCGAATTATCCAATCAAATATGGCTAATATAAATTTATTGCATTCTAGCGCAACTGCCCAGATTCTTTTCTGGTTAAATGAATATTCGTCACGAAGAATCCAAGTTCTTGTGAGTCAACGAAAATAGAGCTGCAAATGCAGCCCAGTCTAAAAAAAAGGGAAAAGAAAAAGTATATCCAAAAAAAAGAAACAAAAGACAAGGAACCAAAGTCCAATCAATGCAATCAATGCAGGTCTAAACTCGCCGGCTGTCCATCATCTAAAACGCCCAGGCTTTTCATCTAACAACTCGTAACATGCTCAGGAACCCGGAGCCGTGAAAATCTTTCGCCTGTCCAGCCTTGCATCGTCGTTCCCTCCTCGATAATCTCTCCGCCCATTATCAGCGTGTGCTCCAAGAGACAGGTATCCTCCTCCATCTTGGCACCACTGAGCAGTCTGCTCCCGGCTCTTAGGACCGAGCGATCGCCGACAGACAGTCTATTGAGGTTGAACTTGCCACGCGAGTTGATATGGCCGACTAGACTAGCATCGTCAACCGCCACTCTGTCGCCCAGCGTTAGAAGATCAGGCTCGGTGAAGTACAGAGTAGGCGTGCCACCAGCGAACAGAGCACAGTCCTTGCCGATTTTCGCGCCAAGCGCCTTGAAAAAGAGCACCAGCCAGTATGTGCCCGTTAGCATACCTAGAATACCGTGGCCGCGGATGCACTGGCGGCGGAGACGCTCAATAGCTAGATAGATCTGCCAGCGCTGGCAGTACGAGCTCTTGTCCCAGTCATAGTTTCCAGGCTGGCGACGACCCATCAAAATCCACTTAGAGGAAACAACGGCGATGAAGACAAGCAGGATTTCAACAATTAGAAAGCCAACAGTGAAAGCTGCCATAAAGCCCAACAAGAAGGGAATGTGGAAGTGGCCGTCACGGTCACGCCAAGTGCCGGCCTCCGCTTCTCTGTAAATTCGGTCAACAATTTGGATAGTGGCGACGGTCGGTGCGTTCCAAAACGCCTTGGTGAACACGGCAAAAAATATGTTGTATGCAGCACAGACGAACTGGCCTAGTACGTGGTACGGGGCCTCGCCACAGTAAAAGGCGCGGCCAAAAGGAGTGGCGGGCTGGCTTCCAGCAGCTTTGGGGCTCCTCTTAAGGAAGCGAGAAATACGGCCGCCTTTCTGGCCAACACCCTTTTCAGCATCGCTTAGGTCCCGGACAAATTCAGTAGCAGTCGACTCGGAGCTGGCGTTTCTAGAGGTCCCAGTGTCGGAATCCATCTTCTTAGGATCAGACATGGCTAGCGCAGTACAGTCACCCTTCTTGGAGCCAGCATAGGTCATGCCGTCAGCATAGTAACCATTACGGCGAGTCATAGCACCAGAGCCCAGGAGGGTGTTGCAACCAACCTCGACGCCAGGCAGAAGAACGACCCGGTCAGCAATCATAGCACCATTTCCAATCTTGATGTAATCGGAACCAATGGCATCAGACGTAATTAGATGACTGCGAGATCCGAAGACGACATCATCGCCAATATCAATCAAATGGTAGTCGGTAATCTTGGGGCCAGTTCCAGGCCAATAAACACGACGGCCAACCTTAGCACCCATCAGACGCATACACCGCGAAGTCATTTCATAATGCGACCCGAACAGATTAGTCACTTGCAGCATTTTCTTGATGGGCATAATCTGCCGGATCAGGTCCATACGCCAGCGATCGATGGCAGAGCGGTTGGCGGCAGTGCTAGGCGCCAGCCGGCCAAAGATTCCATCGAGAATTACACGGATCAAGGCTGCATATAAAAGCACAAAAATGGGTGACACAGTGACTTGCAATGCCAGAGCTAGAAAATGGTAGCCAACCCGGTGGGGGGCGGCAAACCAGTGGATGACGGCATAGATGTGGCCCCAGCCAGGCTGCATTTCCACGGGAGACATAACCAAGCCAACTAGACCGGCAAGCCAAGGCAACAGGTAGACAACCCAGGCCAGGAAAACAAGGGGCGTTGTAAGGAAGAGGCTCAGAGCCCAGTGGGCACTAGGAGTGCCACTAGCTAGTAGGTGTCTGTTGCCCTCGTCAGCATCATCCATTTCCCACGACGAAGAGTTGGGGCCAATGCAAGTGTTGTCGGGGATGACAGCACCAGGGGCAATAAACGACGCAGTTCCCACAGTGCAGTTGCTACCAATTTTTATTCTGCCAAGGTACATGGACGTATTGCGCTCGACGGCAAAGGGGCGCAACCGTGAGCGCTCCAGGGTAACGTTGTCGCCAATTTCCACTAGGTCAAACTCCTGCAGACCCATGTCCCGGAACTTGACATTCTTGCCAATCTTGGCGCCCATAATGCGGTAATAGAAGTTACGCGTAGCATCAGTGGTGCTGAAGAAACCAAGGCCGCAAATATCAAGCGTCTTTTGCACAATCCACCAGCGAGTATGGTAGCCACCCCACATGGGATAGAGTCCTTCGCGGTAGCGGCCGATGACCACCCACTTCACTATGATGCCGGCAAAGGGAAGAACCGCTCGCATAGCCAGCTTAGAGATGGCAATACACAGAACTAGGTTGAACAAACGGCCAGGGGTGCTATAGTTGGAGGCCCACGTTTCAGTGCTGGCCATCATCGACATGAACATGCACCACTGCATAGCACGGCGAACAGGATAAATGAAGCACAGGGGCACCAGCTGCAAAACCAACAGAAATGGGTTGGTTGACGAATGCGTGCGGCCAACATCAGGAAGAGGGGCGTTAGACATGGAATCAGTGCCCTTGTTGTTCTTCAGTGCATCGTCAACGAAAGCAGCAAGGTCGATAGGGGACGCACCCTCATACAGTTTGGTAGAGGGGATGGCCACATGAAACTGATTGCGCAGTTTAGCAGCTAGCTGCCCTACAAGCAATGAGTCTACGCCCTGCTGGTAAAAAGGCTCTTCGGCCTTGATTTGGTCGGGACTGCAGTCCAAAACCTCGGCCATAGTGGCGATGATCTGGCCACGGGTAGTAGCCCCAAACTCAGCAGCCTTTTCCTCCTGCAGCATCTGCAACATCTTGGACAAGCCCATTTCATCAACCATTCCTGAAGCGCGTGAGCGGGGCAGAGGAGTCTCAAGTGTATGGGTAGTGTGGGGCACCATGTAGTTGTGAACTTTGTCGACAAGAGACAAGCTCATAGTCGAAGAAAAACGGCTAATGGACGGCCGTCTTGGGTCTTCAAAGTATGTCGACGAAGGAGAGATAGATCCCGGATTAGGGGACGACATGCTAGTTGAGAAGCAAGGAGTCATGGGGGTAGAGGGAGCAATGACAGTCTCAACAGCACCCTTGTCCTGGTTGAAGCGGGCAAACACCTCGATTTCGATGCCGGCGGGCACGAGCTCTTTGATGGCCTTCTCGACGACTGACAAATCAGCCTGACACTGGCGGCTGGTGATCTTTACAGAAAGCGGAGTGTTGTCAGGGGGGCAGTCGGCCTCCCAGTGCCGGCTCATGTACGGGGTAGAGTCTGTCACAGTAGGAAGACCTAAACGCTGAGCTACCTTGATGCGCATGATCTTGTTATTGCTTTTGGGCAGAGAATCCATGTACACAACCAAGAACGGCCATTTGGCGCTGTGCAGAGAGCTAGCAACAGCGTTCTGTAGAATCTTGAGATCGACACGCTGCTTGTCGGGCGGTGTCACGAGAACGACACCGACAACTTCCTGTAGGACTTCGTGGTCAACAGAAAACGCAAGACAGCCTTTGACACGCTGGAAGATAGGCGACTCAGGGTTCAGCGAAGCTGAGGCAATGGCATCCTCGATCTCGAAAGGAGAGATGATTTCACCGCCACGGTTGATGACTTCTTTACTACGGCCAGTGACATACAGGTAACCGTCGGCGTCCATGTGACCCATATCACCAGTGTCGAACCAGCCAGCAGTGTTAAACACTGATACATCCAAGGAGCCATCATCCTTGAGATAGCCACCAAACACGGGGCTTCCACGAACATTGATGTAACCTGTCTCCATAGGACCTAGCTGGTTACCACTAGCGTCTAGGATGGCCATGTCAGGGCCAGTGCTAATGCCTGAGGTGCCCTCACGCTCTAGTTGGTAGGTCAGAGGCGGGGTGGAAATAGGCATGCACTCGGTCATACCATAGCTGGGCAAAATGGTGCATTTGAATTTGCTCTTGAGCTCGCCAGCGAGGGTCGGCAACAAGCCTCCAGCTGCATTGCAGATAAGGCGGAATCGGCTCTTGGCCAGGACTTCCTCGCTGGGCATGGCCTTGACAATCAAGTCGTGCATGGTGGGCGAGGCATAATACCACGTGGGCTGTATGCGGTCAACGACAGTCCAGAAAAGATCGGCGTCAAAAGCCGGGCAGCACACGGTCGAGCCGCCAGCTAGAATGGGGGCAAAAATATTGCGCAGAAGACCACCCCTATAGTATGTATACACACGAATTATTAGTTGCTTTGTCACATTCCATAGTTACACAATAAAAGTGGGGATATGTCTTGGGGGGCAACATAGCTCAACCAATCAACTTACACATGGAACAAAGGCATCATATTCAAGCAGATATCCTGCTCAGTAAGGCCCCAGCTGTCGATAACCAGGACAGCGCCATGGAGAAGCATGTGCATCGTCAGCGGTACTCTTTTTTTAGTTCCCGAGGTACCGCTCGTGAACAACAACAGAGCCAGGTCCTGGCCACGACTCGGCTTTCTTCGGCCGCCGTCCTGAGCAATCTCAACGCCCTCAGCAGTGCTGACAGAGAAGCAACCGCCATTTACGGCATAGTCAACATCAATGTGGAAGATTGACACGCCAGTCTCTGGCGCCCACGACGCCATCTCGAGCTTTTCAGCCACATCGGGTGTCGTGAGAATGTACTTGGCCTGGGCCTGCTTAACATCAGCCACAAATTGTTCTACGCCAACGGCAATGTTGATGGGAGCACAGGCATAGTTTCCGGCCACGGCCAGACAAGAGGCAGCCAAGAGAGGCCCGTTGGGGAGGCACACGGCAACAGTGTGGTGCTCCTTGTCTTCAAGGGGCAAGCTAAGAGTGAAGTCTGCTACAAACTTGCGCAGCGCAGCATACATGATACTATTTGAGCCATCAGGGAGACGAAGGGCAGGGGCATCAATGCTGGGTATCAAGTCAGATATGCTAGAGTAGCTGTCATGCAGGTTCACAATAAGGTTGTCTTGCTGCAGGGCAGTAAAGCGGTCTGATCTAGAAGCTAACCGGTGTTTTTCAAAGTCGGGGAGCCGAGAGTAGAGTTTGCCATAGGCACGGAGGAGAGAGAGGGTGTCAGGGAGGGCAGAAGGGGCAGTAGCTGCAGCGAAATGCTCAAAGTTTGCAAATACTTGGGCTGCAGGGCGCACGGTATCTGCCAGAAGGGCATTGAGAACGGCCTGGGCCGTATCTGAAGGAACCTTCCGGAGATCCGCACCGGAGGGAACTTGACGGAGGGACATTGCAATAGCAAGGGGTGTGGCCCTATCTATGGGAGTTAAAAAGAAGGGGAAGAAAAAGAATTAGAAAAGGTAAAATAATATTAAGACAAGGTCGAGAGGACGAGCTCAGATTGCAAGGCTCATGTCAACTCGAGGTGTTGTGAGAAACAAAGAGAAGAAGAGAAAAAAGCCGTAAACGAGACGAGAAGAGTCACTGACGGGACGGAGAATGAAGAAGAAAATAATGAAAGTAAATAAAACTTGGAATAAATGAAGTAACACAATCAAGAAGAGAAACAAAAAGACTTTTGGGGTTGAAACAGATAGCTCAAGGAAAAGAAGAAAATAGAGATAGGAAGATAGAAGAGGGGAGAGCGGAGCTGGAGTCGAGTTGAAGCCGGGCGGATGATGAAGAGACCTATGTCGCGTCGTCTGGTCTGCTTTGCCTATGCTTGCTGATGCACTCTTAGACTGTGGCTAGAGGAGGTGATTCAGGGTGGCCAGGAGATCCTCGGACGGCAAAGACCAGGGCGGGAAGCGTGAAAGCTTTATACAAGATCGTTTTTTACATGCTGCGCCAGCTTCAGCTTTTGTTTTCTGGGAGCTATGGCATATAGAGCATGGAGCATGGAGCATGGGATCTTTACTTCCGGCCGTGGAACCATGGGGGTGTGGCCTTGAGAGGCAAGCAGTATGGCATATCTGGTGTAGGTGTAGGCGTAGGTGTAGGCGTAGGTGTAGGCGTAGGTGTAGGTGTAGGTGTGGCAAGGGCGTGTGGGAAGAAAGAAGCTAAGTAGTGTTTAGATAAAGCCAAGAGCCGCTCTCATACGCCTCTCTCTCCTCTTACCCTTCGCCCTTGCGGCACCAAATTAACCAAGATCGGGCAGAGGCAATCTGTCTTGGGCTTCTGTGCTTCCCTTGTAAGCCCCAACTTGGGAAACAGAGTTCCAAGACTAGTAGGGCTCTTCACGTTCCCGTCTTGGGATCATAACTCATTAGCCTTGCCTTGCCTACCAGCCTAGGCTTCCTGTCTAACCTTGGAACGAGCAAGTTTAATTATCCTCTCCGTCCATCCCCGGCTAGAAAGGAAGAAGGCTATTTACAGAACAGAGGAGTGAGATAACAAGAGCTAAATGTAGATAAACAAGCAATCAGACCCTCGAATATACCAGTCGTAATGTACGGAGATAGAAACAAAAGAAGGCTGAAGCAGAGACTGACAAGAAGTGGTAGAGCAGAGGGTGCGTGCAGAAGCAGGTCCCCCCGTCCTCCACCTCTTCCTCTTCTCTCCCCCCTTAGACTTGATACAACTAAGCTGCAAAGCCCAGTAACGAAGCGCGTGGGTTCCTTTTTTAGTCCATCAAAAAAGTAGCAAGAGAGATTTGCAAGTCAGATTCTTTACATGGTGCTAAAAGCACACAAGACAGTGATGTGATAAGTGCTAGAGGCCAAACAAAGAATTTCAAAGCCCGTACAGGACGTAGTGATCAGCAGAGCCTACATATCTGACGTTGCAAATTTCGGCCATGGGGAGTGAGACTATGGGGTGTAAGTAGATGGTCAATATGCCGATTTCTCCCTTAGACTGATCTTAATTGAAGGGAGGATCTTCTACTCTATCTCTCGCCTTCTTGCTTGCAGTCTCAGGGCTGCTATGAGCAGGCCCGTCAGCAAGACTAATTCACCGTGACGTGTTCAGGCCCCCTCTTCCAGTTGCCTTGGGACCTGCATGCAATTGAGCCACCTATCCGTTGCAGAGGGTCAAGGGGGGTTTATGTAATACGGGGTGTCTATGTCCCGGGATCCTGTTAATGTGGAGAGCATTAGATCCTGTGCTCTGTGTAAGAAAGGCCATCCTGGGCTATTCATTGGACTGGCTTAGACCTGAGTAGTATTCCCAATGCTACAACCAAAGGCTTAACAAGGAACGGCCTAATGGCTATGCAGTTGATTTGAGCCGACTATTTGTCATAGGAACATATAGTCCGTCGCAGAGTATTTTAAGGCACAAGCATACAAACATAACATGCCAAAGGATATCTACGGACTTACCACGGCAGGGGAACCTCAAAGGGGCTGCGTGCTCAACCTTCCCATATGCTTTCTCCCCTATGTCCTATTATATCCGGGTCTCCTGATCTCAATGCTACTACAACTGAAAGCACCAGCAACAATCAGATGGAAGCTGCGTGTCTTTTACCTATGCTTTAGGGTTTTGACTAGCTAAATAAACTCGCCATTGCGGCCGAGTCGGAGACGCTAGAAAGGATAGCAAGACTCACTCCTTGCTCACTCTAGCGTGTTCTTGTCTTGTCACTCTTGTCTAGACTTGCCTCGCTCCAGGCACTGCTGTAGTTCTGCGTCTCTTTTCTTTTCTTTTCTTTCCATATTTTCCCCTTTATGTTCTACTCTTCTCTTTCCGCCTTGTTGTCTCCTTGTGCTCTCTTTCTCCTTAGTCGCCTTTTTATGAATAGTGATGATAGCATTATGAAACCAGCATTTGCCAGTATAAATAGCCGATAAAGCGGAAAGCGGATTTAAAGTTGCAGCGACCGACCGCAAGAGGATTTTCACTAGACAGCTGGAACCCACGAAACAAGAGCATCATCACTTGTGTCTGTCTGTTTCTGTCCACTCAATCAGATCTACTCTCCTTCTCTAGTCTTGCAGAGGCATGTTGTAAACGGCCCGACTCGTCTTGACTTTGCTGGTCTTTCAGTCTTGTCTGCCCTCAATTGCCATCTGTGGCAACATTGCAACTTCCTACAATCTCGCATGCTGGCAAGACAACATAACATTGATCTACAGGCCAATTCTCCCAAAGCAAAGCCAACACCCCTCCCCCCTCCCCCAATCTCCACCTTTTGCTCTGTATCTTTACATACATTGCTTGCTAGCTTCCAGCGTCTTCCAGCTTCTATGAAACGCCCCTGTACGTGACGTTCTTGACGATGTCTTCGGCTGGTAACGGCAGTGCAACACATTTTTTCTCCAGAACATCCTTTCTTCTTGTCTTCTTTTAGGATCATAACTAGGGATGAGAGTGGGGGGGAACGGGGTAGATAAGAGTGGAGGGCCATTGTTGTAGACAGCTCAAGACTCCATAAGCTTGGGCATTACTATCCAAGTGTATATATACATAGGGCTCAAGGGATGGATTACTTGCAAACATGAAACACAGGGAGTCGATATGTGAACAGCGCTAGCCTAAAGCTTAAGGACCAACCCAACAAAAGCAAAGTGCTAACCTAACTACTTGGCCGTACTGCAACCAAGCTCCATGATCTACAAAGACATCACAGAGGCAAACCCTTAGCTAGTAGTGTCTTTATCTAACAGCCTTTTGTTCATAAAGAGGCATTGCCACTGTTATCTACAATCAACAAACATCTCTGACACTGTTCCAACACTACGTGTTCCTATTCTTTCCGCTACTTCCTCGGCCAGCCCAGATCCTCTCTCTTGGAAGCCACCCACACACTCTTCAAATACCGAAACCAGGAAGCTTCTTAGCCCTTAAGTGCTTGGCCAACCCCGCTAGCCTTTGCCATGACGGCGGCTAGGAATTCCCTAGAATCCCTCTGCTAGCCCTAGCTTAGTGAGCCTGTTATTTAGCACGCCCTAGGCTCACAGGAATGCAGTTTCCGATCCCTAAGTTTTTCTCTTCCCTAACAGGCTCGCACTGCGACAATCATCAGGTAATGATGAGTTCATGACGAGGCTCGTCAGATGAAAGCAATCTGGTTGTCTGTTCATATTTTTTTTTCCTTTCTACTGAGCACAGAGGGCATCAAAGTCTCTTCCCGCCTCAGTGTTGACAGTCGTCCAGGTAGCTTACGATGGTTGGACTAATCTTAGTCAGGAGAAACAGCAGCGTCATACCCAGAGCTGCGGTTTCAAAGAAGGGATAGGAATCTGGTCAAAACCGGTATCATCTTGCGACAGGCGATAGCGAGAGAAGTTGGGCTTCTTCTTTCTGGTTTTCTTTTTCTCTCTCTCTACCTCATGCCGCCGTTCACTAATTTTCTCTCGCTTGCCAGAGAGAAAAGAGAGAGAATAGAAGAGTGAGAAGATTATAGAAGAGAAAGAAGCCAAAGAAGCAAAAGAAGAGTCGATAGCTCTAGAGTTTATGTATACTATTAATGACTCGCCTAGGATTCGTTCGTCTGTCCGTTATTTCCTATTTCCTTAAGTCCGCATCGTCTGCTTACTTACATAGAACTCCGCCTCAGGTTCACATGCAATGCCCCTTGCGCTTTGACACCTCGTTGTTAGTATTATTAATCAAAAAAAACGAAAGATAAATTGCTTACTAATAGACAGGCGCCGCCAGGGGCCCAATAGGCGCACGGGTACCCGTGGTTTTAAAAGTCACACGGGACCTGTGGGACTTGCGTAATATTTCACTTTAGGCACAGCTCACACATCACAATAATCAAGTACAGTACTGTGATCAATTAGACATCCAAGTTGTATTATTAAACAGTAATAGATTCTATTGCGAGTTGGCGATAATGCATAAGTTTATCTACTGCTGTTCTTCGATATCCTTATCGAGAGACCGTTTTGATATTATTGAGAACAGGCAGTGGGTACCTCCTCGAGTAGTAATCTTCCATGGCCAGTTCTTCAAAGCATCAGGAGGCTTACATGCTCTATCACAGGTGTATGTAACTGTCAATCGGCCGGATTTTCTTCCTAGTAGATCTCCTCATGACAAAGGCATGACAATGATCTAGTGTATAAGCAGGTGGGAGATAATCGTCAGGGAACAAAGCTACGACTTCAATCCAGGCTTGTTCCATTATTGCGTTACCTACTTCTCCATGGTGAAAGAGCGTTATTGCTGCGATTTTACGCGTCGTGTTGGTGCCGAAAGTGGAAGTTTGCGCAAGTCCCACGGGTCCCGTGTGATTTTAAAACCACGGGTACCCGTGCGCCTATTGGGCCCCGCGCCGCCAGGCGCCGCCTACATGCGCGCCCCCAATTCTTTTATGCGCCCCCTCCCTAGTTGTTTTTTGCTTACCTAAGCAATTTTTTGGCTTACCTAAGTATGATTTTGGGCAGTTACTACGTGGGCATCAGGTTTTTTCTACATGGGCATCGGGCTTATGTGGGCATCAAATTTACGCACTCTGATTGGCTAGAAATGTGTCTGTTAGTGCATTCTATGCTCTGGAATTCTGCCAATGTACCTCTCTCCCCTGGCTAATTCTATGGCTGATATTTACACAAAGAAATGTAAAAAGGACAGGATACTCTTTGTGTTGAAGACTTCACTGATATATGATTTCTTTATCCTATGTTATTACTCTTAAGTACTATGATGTAGCTGCACCTACTCAGGAAAACAACCTCATGACAGCTAGTAGAGTAAGGCAGAGAATGGCTGTATAGAGGCTGAGGTCACCTGGGAGCTAGGGGATAATCCTCTCAGAATAGGAAGAAGGGGTGTAGCTGACATCTAGAGAAGGATAGATAAGTATACTGAAGAATAACAAGCTTTGTATCTAATGGACAGAGAGGGAGATTGCATTGTATTTAGAGAATGAGAATCAAGTGGTTATATTTGAGTATAAAGGCAGCTCAAATAAATAGTATAGAGACAAAGGTTGTGAAATGGCCCTTCCAGAAGAAGAAATTCACAGCAACTGTAGTGTTGCTACTTGTAAAGAATCCTTGAGATTTGGCCCACTGTTAGTGCACATGCTTCACTGCCTTTATGGGGCATGTACCTGTAAGCTAGAGCCAATCAGAGTGCGTAAATTTGATGCCCACATAAGCCCGATGCCCATGTAGAAAAAACCTGATGCCCACGTAGTAACTGCCCAAAATCATACTTAGGTAAGCCAAAAAATTGCTTAGGTAAGCAAAAAACAACTAGGGAGGGGGCGCATAAAAGAATTGGGGGCGCGCATGTAGGCGGCGCCGCGCCGCCAGGAGACTCAAAAAATAGCATGCATGAGTAGAAGATGAGACTCGACAATAGCAGAGTCGGCGTTCAATATTTAACAGACTCGAGGTACTTGGCCAGAAGCAAGTAAATGAATATGTCAAGTGGGTCGTCGAGTCTCTTCCTGACTCGCATTCAAGACAAAATCTCGAGTTTGAGAAACCTCCCCGAAAATTTGGTACTCAACAGAAGACAGTAATTACCCTAACCCCCTTGTTTTATCAGTGCTCAGTCCGTATTTGCAGTTTTCAGCTGGCCTTCGGTCTTTTGTAATAGTAGCCACTTTTGGCGGTTGCCTAGATGAATACGCTTCTCCCGCGATCAACTGATGCCAGAGTTAACATAACTCATATTTCACCTTGATACATCATCACGTCGTCTCATGTTACGCATATTATAAATGCGATAACACGCGTATTATCGTATATCGATCGCATAGCATGTCACACCTTGGGTTCTTGGAAAGCACGGCTTGTCGGAATTATACCTACCCCACAACTTTTATTTTTCCTATCATTATCTTATCGCCTCTTATCTTATCGCCAAACGAAAATTCAGTGCCACCAAATTTGGATTGCTAGTTTAACCCTTCTGGAAACCAAGGCAAAAAAAAAAGGAAAAGTTGAATTACTTGATATCAAAAAAAAAAGAAAGGTGAGGGGCAATTATTTTCGCCGTAGAACCGATCAAGAGCCAAACGAAAATTCTCGAATCATAGACCTTTTTTGCCTTTTTTGCCTCTGCGGTGTAGTGGGCATCACTTGAAAAACCAATAGCGTCATTTCCACCGCCATCATCAACTAGGCCCTGTTCTGGATCTCTTGAATATCACCGCTTTATCAAAGCCAGCCTCGACGACGACTGATCTCACAAGTCTCGCCAACGCTGTAGCCCCCACCCATCATAACTTAGACCTTCCGACTCCTAGACCACCCGATCCCGATCTTCCTCAATATGGCTACTCATATAGCCACTCCGACCTCAGCTGCCACTCCAACCCCAGCTGCCACCACTCCAAAGACTATTCACTCGTTGATCATCGATACCGGTCCCCTGATCAAAAATGACCCACCCATCAGCTCGCTTATGGCCCGGGCCACCCAGCTATTCATCATCCCCAGCGTTTTAGATGAGGTCCGCGATGCACACACCCGCACTCGCCTACAGAACCTGTTGCCCTTCCTGACGCTTCGAAACCCGAAGCCTGCAAGTGTGGAGTTCATCAAGGGCTTTGCCCGCAAGACGGGTGATCTGGAGGTACTGAGCAGACCAGACTTGCATCTGCTGGCGCTTGCCTACGAGATAGACTGCGAAAGGCATGGGAACAGTGACAGATTGAGACAAGATCCCAGCCAGACGAGCACCAACGCACAGAATAACGCACCGGGGGCGGAGACCAAGGCTGAGACGCCCGTGGTTGAGGAGGGGGAGGGGGACAAGGAGGAGATTGGGGAAGCTAGGGCTTCTTCTGAACCTGAAATCCCCGTTGCTGATGATAAGGCGGAGGTCTCAGAGGAGAAGGAGCAAGACCAGGCCACTGAAGAGGCAGTCTCTACAGCGCTTGAAAACCTGTCTCTGGAGCATTCAAATACCACAAAGGTCTTAGCTGAGACCGCTGCAGACTCCGCAACTAAGGAGGAAGAAGAGGAGAGCGAAGCCAGCGACAACGAGGGTGGCTGGATCACACCATCTAACCTCAAGAAGCGTATTGATGAAGAAAAGGGTTCTCTCCCTAGTGATGATGTTACCTTTATGGAGGCAGCTCTCCTGACCACTGATTTCGCTATGCAGAACGTAGCACTTCGCATCGGCCTTCACATCATGTCTAGTTCTATGCACCGCATCACTACCGTCAAGACCTTTATCCTGCGATGCCATGGCTGCTTCGCCACCACCAAGGACATGGCCAAGCAGTTCTGCCCGCGCTGTGGCCAGCCGACATTGATCCGAACCAGCTGCACTACCGACGCTAACGGCAACTTCAAGCTGTTCCTCAAGCGCAATTTCCAGTGGAACAACCGCGGCAACGTCTACAGTATCCCCAAACCTATTCATGGTAGTTCCAATGGCAAGATGCCTAAGAACGTTTCGGTTGGCGGGCAAAAGGGCTGGGGCCGAAATCTAATCCTGGCTGAAGACCAAAAGGAATTTGTCAAGGCGAGTAACGACCGCCGGAGATTGAGACAGCGTGACCTCATGGATGACGATTATCTCCCTGGAATTCTCACTGGTGAGCGCAAGGGCTCATCGGACCGCATCCGTGTTGGGGCTGGTCGCAACATCAACTCTAAAAAGCGCCGGTAGGCCAAGGTAAAAAGGTTCGCAGAGTCGTTGATAAAACAGGCGCCACATTATTGGTTTGGGTTATTATTTTATTATACTGGTTTTTGATTTGGATGAAGGTGGGCAAAGGATTTGGTTCACTTTAAGACGGCCGTCCCTGGACTGGAGGGAGGAAATAGCCATGTTTCTGATTTGGTATAGGTTACTTGTCGCTATCGGAGTCCTTGACGCTCTCCTTTGTCATCATGTTCATGTTGGTGTTTTGGGATATACAAAAGCTTTGGTATTCTTATTACTTTGGTTTAGATATGAAATGAATGCAAATGATTCTCCACACTGAGCCAAATTCCATGCATCAAGAATGAAAGGTCTCTGTTTTGGTTACGACGCTGGGAGTTGGTTGAGAAAAGGTATTCTGTATTGCTCAAGGCCTTGGCAGACCAAATAAACTGAAAAGACAAATCAAGAAAAAGAACTCCAACTCCAGGGAATGTATGTGTGGAAGGAAGAAAACAAACGAAAGTGGCCGCCATCATGAGAAAAGACAGCCAGCAAGGTGTGCAGACAGACACGGTAGAGAATGCCTCTGCGATCCTACTGCTCCCGATGCCTATGACATGGAAAACACAGACACAGATGGGAGAGCGAGTGACTGTTTGACACCACTAAACGGTAAAACCCAGTAGAAACAGGGCTTGTCTTGACAAAGGTGCCTAGGATGAAAGTAGAAGACATAACTAGAGCCAAGGACAAAGCCTAGACAGACCGCCCTTGAACCCCCTCGCGTGCAAAGACCATCTCTTTCCAAGTCTAGGCCAAGACAGACCAGACCGCACAGGATTTGAGAGAAATAAGAAAAAGCAAGCAGAGAAACCTGCCTAATCAAACGCCGGATATCAAGGTGACGTGAGAGGACCTAGTGTGAGGATGTCCATGTGTAGCGAACCGTTTATTTGGCAAGGACACTGGTCTTGCTCTTGTCATCTACAAGGGGAAATGTAAAGTATTGTTAGTACTTCTATAAGCCTGAAAATGTTATGGGAAATTTCCGAGTGTCGCTTTCTACAAGTTAAGCTTGCCACGCAGTGAAACAGCCTTCCCCTAGAGCTCCAAGGAACAATCGAAACTCACCACTTTGAGTCAGGAGCAGGCCGAAGCGGCGCTTCAGCGTCACACGCTGACGAGACCACTTGTCATCGGGCGAGAAGCGCGCAGGATGCGCCGACTTGCTGATGTTTCCATCAACAATCTTCTTGAGTGTGTAGAGGCGCTTGCCCTCGGCGTCCAGAGTGTACATGAGATGCATGGTGGCGAGTTTGTAGCGGTTGTGTGAGAGTTTGTTGTTTGAGGAAGACGTCCACGTGTTCGAGCAAAAGGGCTGAGAGCGGATGTGGAAGAAAAAGGTCAAAATATGAGAGAACAATCGCAATCTAATGAACGGACGTCAATAAAGAAAATCTCGTCTTCCCTAATGTCAATAAATGGAGAGGAAGATTTTGGTGGAGATGCAAAATAATGAAGCCGCAAATGAAAAAAAAAAGGCTTATGGCAGAATTCGTTTTTTTTTCTCTAAAGGCGGTGAGACTAGGTAAAACCCCCTGCTGATATACACCGCTGATAACAGAGGCTCACCGAGATATGATAAGAAAAATACACAACGATAAGGCAAAACATCAATAAAAAAGAAAATAGCGCTTAACAGCAAGCAGCAAGAACAAAGCCTCTAATGTATTATTCTTAAAGCCATGTAATCCTGGGTTTGCCAATGCGTAGAGCTTTGTCTACTCCAAGGTCTACATAACTTTCACCCAGAGTGGTCCACAGTTTCTGGTACAAAGCATTCACAAGTAGTACAATAGTGGCTAGGAAATATTGTCCTTTCTTTTTTGCTATCCTATGGTTGACTCCCATGTATTGCATGTCCTATTCCATACATAAAAGCTGTAGAAGCACAGCGTCTCTTCCGTGCTTGTGTCGTGATATTCTCTAACCATAGTTCCAGGCTAGTAATTATCCCTTTTCTACGAAGCCCCCGTACAGAAAAGATGAAACATAGTAAGCTTAGAAGACAACGGTCTTGGTTCCGTTAAGGAACACGCGGCGTTCTGCGTACCACCGCACAGCGGCGGCTAGAACTTGGCTCTCGACGTTAGAGCCCTCATCAACCAGTTCCTTGGGGCTCATGGCATGGTCAACACGGGCAACACGCTGCTCAATGATCGGGCCCTCATCCAGATCGGCAGTGACAAAGTGAGCGGTAGCGCCAATAATCTTGACGCCACGCTCGTAGGCCTGGTGGTAGGGCTTGGCACCCTTGAAAGAGGGTAGGAAGGAGTGGTGGATGTTGATGATGCGGCCGCTCATGGCCTCACATAGAGTAGGCGACAGAACCTGCATGTATCTAGCCAAGACAATCAACTCTATGTCGTGCTTCTTAGCCAGCTCAAGAATCTGCTGCTCTTGCTGCTGCTTGGTATCCTTGGTAACAGGGAGATGGTGGAACTCGATGCCGTGGTGGGCGGCTAGGTTGGAGAACTCGGGGTGGTTCGAGACAATGACGGGGATCTCGATGTGCAGCTGGCCCGACTTGGCGCGGAACAGCAGGTCGTTGAGGCAGTGGCCGATCTTAGACACCATGATCAGGGTGCGCAGCTTCTGAGACACGGGACGCAGCTGGTAGTCCATGTTGTACTCCGCAGCTAGGGAGTCAAACTGCGGCTTCAGCTCTTCAGTCGAAGCAGTGGGGCCGAACTGCACGCGCATAAAGAAGCGCTGCGACACAGGATCGGAGAATTGTTGCAAGTGGAAGATGTTGAGTGCGTTTGCGGCAAAGATGCCCGTCACGGCATGCACAATGCCTGGCTTGTCGGGGCACGACAGGGTGAGGATGTGGTTGTTGTCGGTCATTTTGGTTAGATGTGGGGTTGTTGAAAGCACAATAACCGTGTTGAATGAAGGGTTAGAAGGGATAAAGATGCAAAAAGAATCTCAAGAAAAAAAGAAGTAGCGTGAGAAAAGAATAGACGAAGAAACAAATTGGACTTGTGTCGGGTAGTGGAGAGGAAACAATGGCTTCTGAAAAGAAGTGGAAGTGGGATATTTATCCGTCGTAGAAAAGCCCACCCGACCCGGGTCCTGAGTCAACCAAACGTAGGCCTATATTAAATGACCCTCAAATCCAAGCCCTTCCACTAGACCCAGTCTGGGCAAGCCTACTACACTATCAAACGCTGAGACTATACCTGAAGAGCAAAGCTTCTAGAAGCAAAAATCGAGACTGAGAGGTTCATCTCTTCGTATCCCGTGAAAACAGTGGCTCTTGCCCCATGCATGCAATAGTAGGGAAAGAAATGTTTTTTTTTTTTTTTCCTTTATTTTTTTTTCTTTCAATGAAGACCTCGTACGACAATTTAGGAATGTACCACAAGGGACTCGAACTCGGACTCGACAACTCGGGACTCGAGTTCCTCACATTGGGAGTCATAAAACTTTCTCACGCCAACATAATTTCATGCACATTCTGGCGGCCCTAAATATCGGCTTTGGGCGCTTTTACAGGGGAGAAACTCGGAGATGAAATCTAACTGCATATTCGCTGACGTAAATTTTACAATGGCGGATGATGTAAAGCAAAAGCAAGCTTGGAGGGGTACACTACTAACCCTAATTCGATGAAACATGAGTCACCTGTCCTAGTGAGTAAAGGTCAAGACAACAAACTTTAACTCATCCAAACGACCAAACCGACCGCTGTTCGTCGAGCCACCGTGATTGTCATTTTGATAGAGTCTTTTTCTTGGCCTGAGAAACATAAAAGACATCGACATTCCGGCTCAGGAGTTTGCGCAGCTCTGGCGTGACAATCTGTTCTTCTATGGAGTTGTTGTTGTTGGCGGCTTTACTGGACGACGAAGACGCCACAGGAAGAGGAAAACTGTCTTTCTTATCAACGGCCTCAACCATGCGCTGGAATTTGCGAAAGAGAGACTCGGCACGGATCAATGTAGACTCGAGATCCATTGTGCCAGAAAGTTCGTTCACTATCTGATATTAGTACATATTACCAGCCCCGGAATAGAGAAACGAAGTCCACACGTACCATATTTCAATACCTCATCAAAAGCCTTGAGGTGATTGAGGATGACATCACGATGTTTTTCCAGAATGGCAAGCGCGAAGAAGAGATGGAAGCTACTGCTTAAGAAGTCCGTCCATAGCACTTCCCATAGATGAAGCACATCTCGCCACTCGAATTCACGCTTGAACCAGACTAGGAGCATGCGGAAAAAGAAAAAGAAGTTGGTGCTATCCACAGACTTGAGGTGATCGTAAAGTTTAGGATCCATGAAATGGACTAAATGATCAAGTGTGAGCAGCTGCGAACGCATGCCCGATTGGTCCTTGAGAAAGTTGCGCTCCATGCGGTCCATGAAGTGCTGGAAGCACCAAAAGGCCAAGGCATCATCCTGTACCACAGCATAGATAGGTGCTAGTATATCAGACATACCCTGGACATAGCCGAGCTCGGTGTTATATTCGTTGTATGTAAGAAGAAGCTCTTTCAGCTGCTCTAGATGCACGTTGGTGCCGATCCCTGAAAAGGGCGAGTTGGGATCAGGATGGGGGATGTCGTCACCTGAAAAGATAGCAATGTTTCGATCTGTGCGGTGAACATCCTTTTCTTTTTCTGTTGTTAGCAGCCATAGCAACAGTGCAACCCATCAATATGTTACACTTACCAATGCGATTTCTCTCCTCACGCCATGACTCTCCTTCCGTGCCCTCACCGCCAAGGCCGTCAAGCCTCTCCCACCACGCTTGCTTGAGCTTATAGTACTCATCTCTTAGCGATGCCAGTTGGGCTTTCCGTTCCTCAGTAGTGCTGTACCACGAGAATACGCCAAGAAGAAAAGGCCATGCCTCTTTTCTTACGCCATCGTCAGCGTCTAGGCCCCCATGGAAAATGCGCTCCTTAACTTCGTCGATGGTCTTGGCTAGGCTACCAGTGATGGGGTCAAAGAAGGCGTCCCACTCTTCAATAGAGACAGGTTGTCTGCGATCTTGCAAGGACAGCGAGCCAGTGCCGCTTAGGATCTCAAAATCGCCTAACTCTGTCTTTTCCAGCTCCTGTACATCTTTAGCAGTCCAGATCCTGCGACTGCGATCTCTCTCACTTTGTTCGGCAACACCCATGGCCCAGCGAGCAAGGTAGATGCGCGCACTATCGTACTCCTCCTGCAGAGTCTGTACATCAGGATTCTGCACAAGACGGCGCATTTGCGGCGGCATGCGCGGATTGTCTAGAACATCCTGAGCGGCGCGGCGGGTGTAGGTAGTGACTCTGCTGAATCTTTCCATGATGTTCCAGCTAGCTTCTTTGACAAACTTGACAAAAGGATCCTGCGCATTGCTAGAGTGGTTGCCAGACTTAGCGGCTTCTCTCTCAGATCGCTTGGCCTCCATGGCCTTCCCAAAGTTGCGTATGTCTTCATCGGATGCGTCAATGAGGTAGATATTGGGCTCGGGGCCTGAGCGCTCTACCCGAACGTACATTTTAAGCCATCTTAAGACTTCATCGCCGCCCCAAAACACTTGCCCGTTTGCACCAAAGACTTCAAAGGTTTCCTTGGTGCGGCGCTTCTTTTGCTGAATAGTGCTCTGACATTCGTTATCGTGGAAGAATAAAGCTGGGAAACTGTCTCCAGACCGCGAGTTGATGATGATTGACCCATACCACCACCCGAGACTGGGTGGCCTTACAGTAAGCGAATATATGGAGCTTAAAGGAACAGCAAAGGCGTGATGGCCCTGAAGATTGTGGTTCTCAGTTACTGTTGGGGGCGGAGGCACAAGTGACGGCTTGTTCCAGGGCCCCTCCCCTTCGGCCATGTCGACCTTGCTATACAGGCCAGCATCGTCGCCAAGGGATGTTTCCGGGAACCAGGCCAAAAAAAGATCAGATGACAAGGGCTTAGCGACGGAGTCTCCATCTGCCAGTGCGGATTCGGATATAGTAGTTGCGGAGCCCTTCTGCTGCAGGACGGTAATGTAGCCAGAGATATTATCTCTAGCGACGGGTGTTGGGTGCATGTATACCTGGTGAAATAGACATATATTAAAAGTTAGAAATATAAAAATCCGAGCAGGTAGTTATTATGATGTCATCGGCATGGTTATTGGTATTCTAGCGTCTCCTAGCCTACTAACCTTGCTCTTACAGAAGAGGAGCTTTACGCCAGTTGCGCTCTTTGTGTGCGTGATAGTGCTATAGCCTTCTTCTTCGTCGCTCATGGCGTAAAAGCTTGCAGTGGGAGAGTCTGGCGCAATTTTAGTGCTAGAGGATGCCATTCTTATTGCTTGTGAGGTATCGCGAGATTTGACGGGGACTTGTCGATGTTGATGGGGAAAATAAAAGGGACTCTAGGACTGTTTATCCATACGAATCCCCTCATATTAGGCGGCAGAATTAACAGAGACAAGAGACTGGCTCTTTCGAGAAAAGCTTTGGTTTTGTGTGTATTTGTATGCTGAGAAGGGCCTCCCGCTAAGCCTTGACGAGTAACGCCACTGAGAAAGGGGAAGGCTAGATTATGAAAGGGCCAAGAAAAAGGACGGTAGGCAAAAGTGCACTAGGGGAGGAACAACTGCGAAAGGAGCGCAAAATATAGGCAGCAATTATAATGACAAGATGTAAAAAAAAGGTATCTACAGTTGACGGCGTCACAGCCTCCCCCCCCCGCTATGAATGGAATGAATCGCTTGACAATGACGACATGCATGAAAGGTCAGATGTACCAGCACCACGTCAGCACGTAAAAAAGAGAGACAAAACAGGTAGAGGTACAAGTAAAATGCAACAAATCGGTAGGGCTGGAACAGTCAAGGGTTTGGACTAGGGTCGGCTGCGTTGACGTACTGATGACAGCCAGCATACAGCTGCTACTTGAGATTTTCTAACAAGCACTAGAGACGGGAGAAAAAAAAAATTAAAATAATTAGAGATAATAGAGGAATGGGATAGAAGGTATGGGTAATGCTATGATGCTAGAGTGAGTTTATCCAGACAAAGAGAAGACAGGGAAAAAGTTAGTGAGGATGTTTGCGAAGGCGTGTGAATAAAAGCCAACAACACCCAGTGCCATCCATTCGTCACATGTTTACACGCTCGCTTATTACCCGCCTTCCCCTTGTTATAGTTTCCTAGGGTAGACAAAGGCTGACTGCAGGAGGTGTTGGGATGGCACATGACGCCAAAATCAGCGCATCCGGGGTCCGCTTGGTAGCCCACCGCCTCGTCGATTATCTTGTTGTTGGTAGCCGCCTCCACCGCCCGTTGGATTATAGCCACTGTAGCCATTGTTGCTGTACTGTTGCCGCTGCTGTGGTGGTGGTGGTTGTTGTTGTTGTTGTTGTTGCTGTTGTTGTGGTGGTGGTGGCTGGAAGGGACCACCACTAGCCGACTGCGGGCTTATTGTGCGGGCACCTCCCCAGAGTCTTTGTTTCAAACGGTCCTGTGCCGAGCCACCTCCGTTTGGTGCTGGCGTCGAGGCTTCTCGATATGTGTTCTGGTAGCTGCCGCCGCCCTTTTGGATCCCTGGCCTATTGTCCTGCTGCTGTGCGTTCTGCTGTGGCGCAAATGGGGATTGACGAGCGCCGGTGCTCTGTTGTGCCCCAAAAGCTGGGCGACCGCCACCTTGACGTAGGCTTTGAGGCTGCTGTTGCTGCGAGCCATTGCTAGGCGTGTCCCACAATGACGAGAACCCACCTCCCCCAGCAGCATTCTGGCCATTACTAAGACCGCCATAACGTGCGCCAATGGCTGGACCGGTATTAACGGGGATAACAGGAGGCGGTGGAGCGCGCGGGTCGGGGGGGAGCCAGCTGGGAAGGGCACGGCCTTTTTCCCCATAGTAGGAACGTAGGACACGGCACACATGGGTATCGTCTTCGGTGTCGCCATCGGCCTCGGCTTGCAGAAAGCCTCGGATACCACTGCTGGTCTTGTTGATCAGATTATTGTACCACGATGACATGGCAGTGCGTGGGGAGATCAGAAGCTCGGGGGAGCGAGTAAGTCAGTGTGCTTGATTGAGCAAAAGGGAGGAGAATGTCGTGGAAGAATGAAGCAGAAGTGGGCCGGCCCGTTGTCAAGCTGTCAAGACGTGTGCGATTGAAGATTAAGAGCCAGAATGGGCCGAAGCCCTAGATTTTGTCGAGGGAGAATGAAGGGTCCTGATCGCTCGAGTGTGAATGTGGGTGTGGTGTATGGTGTACTTTGTCCACGGGTTGCCGCCGGGGCGAATCAGTCGAGATCCCGAGATTGGAGAAGCGTCGTAGTTGGGCCTTGACGATGGAGAAAGCGATGGATGAAGTAGCTGCGTAAAAGGCTAGGAGTCGCGTTGAAGGAAGAATGCACAATACACATAAAAAGCGAAAATGTAGCACAGCGAAGAGTTTGTGAAGATAAATTGTTTTTTCCTGCGGCAAAAAGGAGAAACTTGTTGTTTGGCGGGAAAAAGGACAGGAGGCCCTCCTCTCGTTACAAGTTGATATGGCTGTGTTTCGGGAAGTGTCTTTGTCCTCTTTCAGGGCCTTTGGGCTATGGTTTTAGGCCATGGGGCAGGCTATACTGCCACAATGGTGAGTTAGGGGAGCGGCGATAGGGATTATGGGCCAGCCAGGGGGTGGAGATTGGGTTGTCAAGGTGCTATTCAGTGGGTACACTACTTAAGGTGCTGAGCTTAGCACTTAGGACTCTATTACTTGGTTCCTCGGACTATATGCGATAAACCCGATCGCTTGGTTTCCATAGATGTAACAGAGATGAAGGAAGCCTTGGCTTCATCTTCACATTGAATCCGAGTCAGGATCAAGTGTGAAAAAAAAAAAAACGTATCTGCATTATCCCAATTTTCCCAACCAAGTTCGCCATAACAAGCCAAACAAAAGTACAGACGACTATACAAAGAACTCAGACCAAAAAACAATGGGGAACAACCAACGATCAAAAGGACGGGTGAGCCGCAGGATGAGGTGTGAATAGGAGATAGAAAGACGCATAAGAGAGGTGATTCGGCCTTGAACTGCTACTGCTGCCGCTGTTCAGGGCCATTAATTGAATCATGATGAAATTCCCGCTAGCAACAAATCAACAAACTGCACCTGAGATCACTACACTCACCATTGATAGTAAGCATAACCATTGCCATTACCTTGGCTACCATACCACCACGCCAGGAGACGGTCGCCTTTACCAAGCAATCTTCTCCGCGAGCTTCGGCCGCTTCTCCGCCTCCATGCGACGCTGCTTCATGCGATCCTTGTTGAGCTTCAGAGCCTTGCCACGCTTCCGCTTGACGCCAGTCTTGTCGCTGTCATCGTCATCATCGCTCTCCTCGCTATCCTCCTCATCGTCATCCTCGTCGTCCTCATCGTCGTCCTCGTCAGATTCAAGCCAGTCCTCAAGTTCGTCTAGGTTGCCGTCATCATCATCACTCTCTTCCATGTCTTCCACGTATTCGACCTGCTGCTCCAGGTCCTCTCCCTCCTCTTCCTCCTCAGCTAGCGAGGCCTTATCGCTCTCGTCCTCATCAACACCTTCGTCCATATCCTCATCACGGTGCGCCTGGCCTTCCTTTTCCATGGCTGTCAGGACCTTCTTCCAGATAGCTTCGCTAACGTTCAGAGGCTGATCGCCGTAGGCGCCCGTACGCAAACGCTGCAGTAGCTCGCGCTCAATGGAACGCTCTAGCTTCGCCGCAGCCTCAGCCTTCTTCTCGCGGGCAGCTTCACGATGGCGTACCTTGGGCGCTAGCTTAGGCACAAGCTTCTCGCCCAACCGCTCTTCTTCCGCTGCGATACGACGGCTGCGGATCTGGACCTGTTTGAGACGCGTAAGGCGCTGCTTGCATTTGTGGATCAGGAACTTGGGCCAGTATATCAAGCGCTCATCAAGTTGCTGAAGGGCCTTTTCATAGTTGTTTGACAGCTTGATTTTTTCCCACAGTCGATTGGGGTAAGCGGCGCGCTCGATGGTCTTCATGTAGAGGTAGAGAGTGTCCTTTTCGGGGTGTTGACGAACAGTGGCATATCGAGAGTTCGCTAGAGGACAGGATTGACGGTTGCAAAGACCAGTGACATTGTCATTGCTGCGGCAGAAGGTCTGCTTCTTGTCGGTTCTGTAGGGGAAGGGAGAAAGACACAATAGTTAGCCTAAGGTTTGGCGGGAATCCACGAACACAAGCAAACCAATATGAAATGTGCACAAACACACACACAAAAATATATCATGTGCTACTGTCGATTGCTAGACATACTTTAACTTGAAGGCGCAGAACTGCTGATTGATAATCTGCCACACAATTTCGTCGGAGGCCATTGTGTCTGAAGCGGAAAAGGGGGAAGCAGGAATAAAGTACTCGAACCTCGTTAAAGTCCTCGTTAAAGTTAATGAAGTTGGCCAAGACTCAAGAAGAACAAGTCCCCCACTAGAAATATGAAGGCTAAGAAAGGCTTTCTTCTAACAAGTCTTGTTCAGCTTGCTGAAAATCTGAAATTTTTTGACACCGCCTTTGATATGAAACGGCAGAATTCTGATTTGTGGAAAGCCAGCCGGAATTTAGCCTTGAAAAAAAGGCCAAGGCGGTGACAGGCCCCAGGAGCCAACAGCCCCACTATGAAGCTAGCTCTAAAGCTCAAGCGCAAGCCTGCGCAACATCAATGTATAAGTCTAATGTTGCAAATTTAAAACGCTGTAGGTTCCTCTTAGTAGCCCGCATCATTTGTTCATATGAAGCCCTTCTTGGCTCTGTGCCAAGCTTATCCTTCTCCATGTCTGAGAAGGACACCTCTGATCCGTGACCGGCTTGCCTTCCCCCAATCAGCTTTACGATATCCCGTTGTTTTATCACGGCGATGGAACTCGGGCTTATTCGCCAGCACCGATGACACCATCTTTGCTCTTTCTACAGCCCAGGGTCCAGCTGGGATTGCTGTCATTCGGGTGTCAGGTCCAGCCGCTCTTGACATCTACAAGTCTCTCTGTCCCTCAAAACCACTACCAAGGCCTCGGAACGCTACGGTACGAACGCTTTTTGACCCTAGAAGTAGCACTAAAAGTGAAGTTCTTGATTCCAGTGCGCTTGTCCTTTACTTTCCCGCACCTGAAACAGTAACTGGCGAAGATGTTGTCGAGCTGCACGTTCATGGTGGAACGGCCACAGTCAAGGCTATTCTGTCCGCCGTTCCTCAGTGCGGCCCTTCTTCACCAGTGTCCCAACCATTCTCACGTCGCATTCGATATGCGGAGCCTGGAGAGTTTACCAAGCGTGCTTTTATGAATGGACGCCTCGATCTCGCCCAAGTTGAGGCTCTAAGCAACACGCTATCTGCTGAAACCGAACAGCAACGCCGTGCAGCGGTACGGGGGGCTGGCGGTGAGCTTGGGCGGCAGTACGAAAAATGGCGCCAGAATCTGCTTAATGCACGAGCGGAACTTGAGGCACTCATTGACTTTTCTGAGGACCAGCACTTTGACGAGTCGCCAGCTGAGCTACTAGGTAACGTGGCAAAATACGTCCGCCACCTACTAGCGTCGATCGAGCAGTATAAACGAGCTGGAGAGAGAAGCGAACTTGTCCGGAACGGCATCCGTATTGCTTTTGTTGGGCCTCCAAATGCTGGGAAGAGCTCGTTGATGAATCTTATCGTTGGCCGAGAAGCCTCGATTGTATCGTCTGAGGCTGGCACAACAAGAGATATTGTTGAGGCTAATCTTGATATCCGCGGGTATCTCTGCAGCTTTGCAGACACTGCTGGTTTTCGTACCACCCATGAAATCGATGGGAAGGCTATTGGAGCCATTGAGATGGAAGGTATTCGCAGAGCGCGTCAGAAAGCGGAAGACTCAGACCTAGTCGTTGTGCTAGCATCAGTTGAAGCCTCGAGAGATGCAAGTTCGGGGCTCAAGTTTGCTATTCGCTACGATGCTGAGACTTTGAAATTAGCGGCGGCGGCTAAAGATCGTATCCTTATTGTCAACAAAATTGATACCATTAGCCCCGATCTTTACCAAAGCCTACTCTCCCAATTTATCTCGGAAATATCCTCTATCGTTCCTGAACTCCAGGGTCTTGATGTGATGAGCATATCTTGCGCACAAAGCGAAGTAGTCTCGGGCTTAGCTTCAGCCAAATACCCAGACTACATTCAAGCTCTGACAGATAAGCTTGTCTCCCTATTCACGAATATGACGTCAATACCAGCTGACATGCAATCTCTATTCGGTGTTACAAGCAGACAGTGTCAGCTTCTAGAAGAGTGCACAAATCATCTGCAAAACTTCTTGCAAATAGCCCAGCCACAAGCGGACACAGAGGCCGAGGCCGATATCGTCATTGCTGCGGAACACTTGCGCTTTGCGGCAAGTTGCCTAGCACGAATCACTGGTCGCGGAGATGTCCCGGATGTTGAAGATGTCCTTGGAGTCATATTTGAGAAGTAAGTCCTTGTAATATTAATTGATAGCTTACATTACAACTAACAAATTGATCTAGATTCTGTGTAGGGAAGTGAACTTATGTTGTAGGTATATAAACACACGCAAACAAAGCTTTGCCGATTTAGTCGGAGAGAATCAATACATTTAGACACTTTAATTTACGTATGTAATCATCACATCTGTTTGCCCTCTGAAATTCCCACGTTTTTCATGGCACATCCGCCACTTTTCCTGCTAGAGTCCGTTACAGCTCATCATGTGTCGCCCTGCTACCTTCAGCGCCCGGCTGGCCCATGGCCATTATTTTGACCACCAAGCTAGTCCAGCCTGTGAAATGCTGCGTTCTCTGACCTCTCCCGGTGTCCGGGTCGTACTGCTCCCACGCAAAGCCTGTTTCCTTCCACGAATTGTAAATCGTCATAACAACGACTTCACGTAGCTTTGCGTATAACTCTGCCGCTCTATCTTGATGCGGACCCGCCACGCTAGCAAGGTCGTACAGTCGTGTGATGGCCATGTAGTTAATGTTGATCCAGATTGGACTACGCCAGTAGTTTTCAGCTGTGCCATAGAATTCATCGCTTTGGCTTAGCGAACGCAGACCGTAAGGCGACCAAAGATGCGCAGGATCCTCCATCATGTCCAGCAAACGATCAATCTTAGGGTCCTGTGGGTCCATCAGACCAACCAGGAAGGGAAACAGGGAAATGTATCCTTTATGGCAGACCAACATATGCTCTTCAAATTCGTCAATGGTGGCATCACAAAAACAGCCAGCCTTCTTTGACCAGTGCAAGGCATTGAGATTCTTCTGGATATCGCTCAGATGGCTAGCATAAACAGCAGCATCTTCCTTAAGGTCGAGAGAGTCAGCGATGCTATAGAGTGACTTAGTCATCAGGCCGATCCACGCCATAAGATCGACATGCAGCTCGCCCGGATGAGGAGGTTGAGCACGCGGGTAATCATCAAGGCCACTAGCTAAGCAATGGGTTTCGGTGCGGCCACGCCAGCGATAGCCTTCTACTTCGTTAGCAGCCTCACGATCAAAGTTGATTAAGTCGCCCTTCTGCGTGCGGCGGAACCATTCATACTGACGGCGCAAAAGAGGATAGATCTCTTGCATAAACTCTAGGCCAGCCTGAGGATAGTCAAGATGAGCATTGCGCAAAGGAGTATCCTTAGTGATAGGGGAGGAGTTCTTTTTGATTCCAGTAGCCCGCAGACGGTTCATAAAAGTTTCAACAATAAGAAACAGGGTGGGGGGGTTAGCATAGTGGGGGTATTGCACTTGGAACTCGGCGGGGACTTTGCTCCGAGGCTCGGGGCCCAAAATTTGCTCCCGAGCAATCCAACCATCTTCGTCAATGGTTTTGAACCAGCTGCGGACAATATCGAGGGTCAAATCGACGTCCCAGTCGGCCACCGGAATCAAATGGAAGCCCTCGTCCCACAAAAAACCGCGGGGGAAAAATGGTCTCGAGGGGACGCTGGTAAAAAGCTCGAAAGGCCCCTCTAACTTTTCCGCATGTCTCTCTCGAGCTTCGGCGGCTTCTTGCCAGAAACCTTCTCTCTCCTCTTTATATTCGGGCGCATAAGAGCGGTCAATGACCTGGTCGCCATGAAAATACCCAATGCCACCCATCAAGTTGGAAAGCATGCTCTTGCCAAACTTGACAAAGTCTTCGCCTACAAAGGGGGCCTGTGGCTCAAACAGTTCGCTATAGCGCTTATCATACGACTTTGAGTTTTCTGACGCTTTCTTGTCAATCGTCTCGCTAGTAATGACTTCATCAGCGTCCTCCGAGTTTAAGATTAAGTCAAATTCAAACTCCCCCCGGAAAGTCTTTTGCACAATGTGCACGTTTCCAGCTCCGGGGGAATTATCCAGCAAGTATGACAAGTACGGAGGGGGCAGATCATTTTCGACGTCAAACGTTTCGGTAACGTACTTGAGTGCCTCGTTAATCTGGTTATAGGCAACATTGCGACCCTGCCAGGCAGCTTCTTCTGATACCTTTAACGAGCGCACCACGGTCTTTTCCGGCTGGCGGGTTTCAGTGATAGCATGTTCAGAAAACGGCGTTTCACCCTTTCCCTTGGTGATAGTGAGTTTGTAGTTGCCTAAACTGGGCGAAGTACCAACCAAGGTCACCTCGTCAACGAAGCCTTGGGGAGTTCCTAGAGTGCCAACCTCCAGGATACCGTTATCATCTTCCTGGGCAATGTAGAAACTTAGCAAAGTGATTAGATCAGGACGCGCTGTCGGGTACGGAACGCCCTTGACTCTAACGGCCCAGCTTCCTCCATTTTTGCCACCAGGCACCTTGATAAATGTTGTTGTGATGTCAATTTCGTTAGCGTCATCATGTATCACCTGCGAGCCACCGTTGCGCACATCGTATTCTTCCCAGCCATAGCCAGAGATACTATCATGCTGTTCACACGTGTAACGATATCCTTCAAATTTGGTCAGCAAGTCTGCATTTCAAACCTAAAATGGCAATAAGAATACCATCAGGCATTATGCCTCCACACATATCACATACCCTGACTGAGCTGCTTGTACTCATTAGCGTTGACCCATTGTAGGCCAGCCCACAGGCTCTTGGACGTCCTTGGTCGGGCACCAAAATACAGGTTAGGCTTGTAGGGGCCCCAGAACAAGCTTTGGTTATTCAGCGCATCAATTTCCTGTGATATAGATAGTCTGTTGCCTTCTTCTGAAGATATAGCTGCGCTTGAGGCCAGCAAAAGGCCTGCCGCCCAAGATCGCCAAGGAGCCATATTTTCAGGGCCGCGATACTTGAAACAAAAGAAAAACCTGTGAAATTAACAATTTTCTCTAGCAAAGGTTGTGTGAGTCAAGATTTAAACAAACTTCAATAGAGATTAATTGACTTGTTACGTACAAAAATACAAGGCCGTAAATTCTAGCAGATCTGAGCGAACACGTTGCCATTGGCAGAGCCAACGGTTAACACGGAAGGAACTCATCAACAACAAGGAAAACAAGGGGCCATGTGTTGTAGGGTTACTAGCCCTAGTATTAAACAAAGACGGCCTTAGTTCTTGAATTTGGACTTGAGGTGATTGATATAGCTTGTTTCCAATTTTCCAATGAAATATGATGTTTAGTCTAAATTCTACTGTATGCTCGATTTATGTTATTTTCTGATATCTGGATCGAATCAAACCTTCACACAGTTCATTGCTTCCTTCTGGAGAAGCTCTTTGAACTTTGGTCCAAACAGTTTCATCAAGCCATCAGTATTCGGCTCTGGAGGAAATGCAAGTGGCAGATTTGCAGGCGGAGGGGATGTTGAAGAAGAGCTGCTAGTTGCTGATGACTCGCGACTACTACTACTCCTGCTGTTGTCGTTGGCTTTCTTGCGTCTGGACATGGGCTTATGAAAAACATCGCGGCCTGTTCGAACTGGGCCCTCCGGCGTTGCTGGCGTAATTTTGCTCTGATTGACAAGCGCTTGCCACGAAGCCATGCATGTCGCAGGGCCACCCATTGAGTCTATAGTTTGGACCGCCGGTCTTTTCCTTGTTTTGGACATGTGTAAATTAGGATCGCTGATGGTGACAAGATAATCCACATATTCGTCCAAAACACTAATGGTATCTTTCTTGTCCGAGTCCGAAAGCTCAGAGAACATTTGATTTATCAGTCCATGAATTTTAGAGAGGCGATGAGAGACGATTCCATCAGTAGAAGATTTCTCGCGGAATTCGGGAACGATATTTTTCAAATAATCCTTGTAGACTTCACAGACCGGCTCACACTTGCTGATGGCATCGTGAAGCCACTGGTACAACGCGTTCTTATGTCTCTTGAAGAGTTCAATAAAATCATCAACGGTAGTCTGGCTGCCCTCTTTTTTAAGACTACAGGTCGCTAGGAAGTCAGAGACAAAGGCCTCGACCGCAGAAAGATGATTGCTGAGGTCGATTTTAGAGTGCAAGTCTCGAATGATGGGATCGTAGGCCAGGATAGCGTCTCTAACTGCTTCTGTGACAAGATCAGGGGTTTGTTTGCAAAGTATCGACACAATATTTTCACGGTCTCTGACCATAAGTCTAGCTCCATAAAGCTGCATGCAAATCTCGTTTTGTTCATCAGAAAGACCCTCTCTAGACAGAGCCTCTGCGTCTTGGGACTCCAAGATTGCCTTGATTATAGAAATCGATTTGTCAATGCTGTTTTGTCGAACGGCGTTGTGTACTTCACGAGGCGCCTCCATAAAGTCTTTGATGGCTTGAACATGAAATTCAGATAATCCGCTGGATTTCTCAAGCGTAGCGATAGTAGTGTTGGCCTCACTACAATCCCATAGCATGACGGTACTGATAATTCTGGTAAAAGTTAGCATTATGCGCTATCCCATTGATGCGATATACTGACTTTTGAAGCAAATTCATTCCTTCTTCAGCGCCTTGAGTAAGACCTAGCCAATTGGAAACTGAGCCAAGACTGAGCTTGGAAAGAAGAAGACGGGCCATGCCACTGACCATTGTGGCGGCATTCCCTACGCGTAGAATTTGCCGAATCATGGCATATGGGATAAGCTTATTACCAGCTTCGAGAAGTTCAATGACAAACGGGCCTTCGGGGGAAACAATGAAGGCCTGATGGAAAAATGTTGCGAGGCTGAGATTATTGGTTAGTATAAAACCTATAACGCAGTGAGAATAGGACTTACTGGATGATAGCATATTCCACAGCACCCCCGAGGAATGGTATACTTTCCTCTATTTCGGAAGATTCTCCAAGAATCTCACACGCCCGATCAATAAAGTCACCGTAGACAACCTCCTCCATGACCTGGTTCCAATCCTGGGCAAGCTTTGCAACATGGGCAGCCTTTTTCTCCTCAGTAGTAGAACAGTCTGCAGGAGTTGAAGTCGAGTGTTCAACCTTGCGCAATCCAGACAGATAACCACGAGCAAAAGCTTCAATTACTGCAGAGGCTGCGGTAGATAAGGTGCGACGGCTACCCATAGCACCTTGATCGTAACTCTCGGACAACTCAGCCTGGCCAAACTTCGAGACTATTCCCTGGACGCATTTAGACCAGAAAGTTGGCGGAAGATCTTTCAAGCCAGGAATTGGGAGTACGAACGTTACAGACAGCATCTGCAATAGCGGATCAGAGCTTGGGCGGCTATTGTACGACTGGGTAGAGTCTACGACTGAATCCTCGTTCTCGTCACTGAGGCCAGTCTTAGTGTCCTCGTCATCGCCATCTTCAAATTTGAACGGATAGCCAGCTGTAGCGATAGCTTTCGGGTCAGAAAAGGCCGATATCTCTGAATAGGTTTCGTTGTGTACCAAGACGTAGAAAAGTGCATGTAGCTGTTCGTCTGTTAGGGCCAATGCGTCTTTAGATTTATGGGTAGACGTCATTTTGGCAAGATTTAGTGTAGACTTTGACGCTGAGTAAAATGCACCAAAACATGCGATGTCGGCCGGTCCTGAATGAACAGTACGAAGACGATGCAAGCTAGCGATTGGTGATGCGATGATAAAAGACTAGACGTGTGAAAACTTGAGAGGAGAGGAAAATTTTAGAAGAAAGGAAAAAGAACGTAAAAGAAGGAAACCGAATGCAATAGATGCACTGCACTAAACGCAAGCAAGATCAAACGGTAATAATTCTAGGGGCAGTTGCTTTAGCAGTAACCTACTAAATAAGACAATTGCATCGCACCAAGATCACAAGAGCCTCACAAACTCGCCAAAAAAAATATAGCATAACAGCACACCCTGTAACAATTAAAATTCGGAACCAAAGCCCTAAGCGAGAACTGGACAACAGGATGTTAGGAAATGGAATGAGGGGGAACATGAGCGGTTAATAGAGAAGTTACTCAATTGGCCCTTCTTTTACTATGCCCTTTCTGTTCTTGCCTACGCTTACGATATGATGTGCTGGGAAGTTCAGCTTGAAGCTAAAAGATAGTCGTTTAGCACATTTAAAATAAAAAATAAAAAGGCAAAGTTTACTTTTTTGTTCTCCGTAGCTTCCAGTGATAGCCAACCGACAGATAGCTTCGCCAAGTCCCTTTCCAAGGCTTGTGGCTGGAATGTTGTATACGTTATTCAGTCAGCCTTCTACAACCATGTCTACAGAATGCAACAAAGCGCTCGACTACAGAAAATCAAACCCCTGACGTTCCTGAAATTCACATGCCCCAACCACAGGTCAAGCAAGGGTGTGGCAAATTCCGTCATGACATCACCTGTAGCTATCTAGGCAACGGTCATATCGGTAGGCTTTGCAGTACAGCAACGAGAGGAAGGATAACGACGAAACTCTATAGTCTGCCATCTTTAATAAGCAGCATCGTAGACATTTTTGGTTTGCCCCTACGTCAGTCATTTTGTATATGCCTATCAACTTAGCATCAACTAATAATATCGATTCTTGTCAGTTATGTGCGCATCGTTGGTTTTATAAAACATCTTATTTTCTTAGGACTTTGAAGCACTCAATGGTGTGTTCCGAGGGGCTGTGGATAGTCCCGGTGGTCTCTCTGGCCCGTAAGCAGGCCTTTCTGATGCGCACTGTGCCGGCGGGGATGTATTTGTCATTCCCGGGTAGTCCATAGTATCTGATTCGGCGTCAGAAGTATGGTAGCCATCATCACTGTTATCCGCTGTGGAGTCCTCACTGTTCTCGTCAGGTTCATGATGATGGTGGTGGTGGTGATGATGGTGGTGATGGTGATGGCTGTGGCCCTCCCCATTTCTAGGACCGTTTGTTTGATCACTTGGACATATCTCAACTCCGTTCACGTTGGGATGAGAAGCTGATTCTGGTCCAGATCCTGTTTTGTGTTTTGAGCTGGATGCTTGTGCTCGCCAATCTTCACGTTCTCCTGCCATTTGAATGAGACTCTCGTCGCTGACTCGCTGCTTACGCTTGAGGTTCTTGTTTTCTCTCTCCAGCACTCGATTGCGCTTGGACATATCCTCAATCTCCTTTCGGAAAGTCGAGAAGAGCTCATTACTATTGGTGAGAGTATCTTCAACCTAAGCCGCAGAAACAGGGCCATCAATGCCCACACATATTAGCTTATCTGTTCTTGCGCATTTAACCTACTACATTTCTCAAGCAAGAGCTGTACCTGTTTGAACTTTTCTGCGTATCGATTCACTTGGGATCGAAGCTCGGCGTCGCTGGAACTTAACCCCTGAATCTGGCTTTGCAATTGACGTCCTCTTGCAAATTCATCTTCGGCGACCTTCCTTTGTGCCTCAAATCGAGCCATGTTGTACTGTACTTCTAGCTCTTTAGTACGCAACTGAGCCTGGAAGTGTAGATCCCGTAGTTCGTACTGTTCAATGAGGGTTTTAAACCGTTGTCGAAAACTAAAACAATGTCCAAAGTCAGAAACAATAGGCATCATTGTCAAGATTGAACGAGAATGAGCAGGAAAAAGATACTCACAGTTCTTCCATAGACACATCAATAATTTCTTGGCGCGGGTTGTCCTTTTCTTTTTGGTATCCTTCTAGTTTACCCAAGACCGATTCCATCCTTAAATCATGGGCTTTTGTAGTTCGTGCTAAATTATCTTGGAGTGTCTTGTTTTCGTTCTGTATTGTTATTGATAGTTAATATCGGATTATACATGGAAATTTGTCTATCCCACCAAGGACAACTTCGTAAGTCACTCACCTTGAGTTTGTTGTTGTCTTTCTGCAGTTCACGGCAAAGCTTTTCTAATTTCTCCTTCAACTGGTTGGTCCTCCCAAGTTCAGTCATCTTGGCATCCTTGTCTTTCTGAAGGGCGTCCCCGCGCTTCTTGTTCTTCATGTTTTCCTTTTCCATACGACGTAAATCCGCCATGAGTTCGCTAGCTCGGCGGAGGAGTAGGTCGATTTTGTGTAATTCATCCAACTTCGAAATTTGCTGGACGAGATCTCGATTAGCACGTTTAACCTCTCGTTCTAAAAGACCGCGGTTAGTCAGCATTTGCGCATATCTCTTGGACACAGATTCGTGTTCCAGAAATCAATTATGAAGGGAAATCTGTATCTTTGCGAGATGAGATCACAGGTATAGCGTACCAATTTCAGCTTCTTGGTCTTTATCACTTGCGGCCTCGCGCTCCAGTTGGTTGATTTTAGCCTCTAATAGACGCGAAGTACTGTCGTTTGGGTCGATCGGTTTCTTGTTCTTGCCCTTCCGAGTGGCCGAGCCGGCATCGTAGCCGTTGGTAGAGCTCATCTTGCCTTAATCCGATCACTTATTGTAGATTCAACACCCGTCATCAACACTGTTACAAGAATAAAGACGAATGGTTAGAAGCCAAGCAACCAGCTTAGAGCAGCTTTCTTTTGCGACAACCCAAGATAAAAGGTATAGATTATGTCTATGAGAACGGGCAAGAATCGTGGTGTTGTCGCGAATGTGAGGGCGAGGACGAAAGACAAGAGTGGAAGACGAGGGGTTTGGCGAGAGGATGCGGTTTTTAGAATGACGCTTTGAAGAGGACTAAAAGGTTTTCCGAGGTGACGTGCTTATATATACACGATGAGCTTCAGCCGGATGTTATCGTTATGATATATGCTAGTGTAAAGCCCGGAAATCAAGTTGCAGGTGGTCAATTCGTCAGTTGTCAACCAGGTTGGTTTGTAATATGTATGCATGTACTCTTCGGCCTTTGGTTGATTACTACCACGCAATTGAGAGCCCAAGAACTGATTCAAGTGCATGCACAACTGAGGAGAGAAGCGACTAATCCGAAAAAACGAATGAAAAAAAAATACAAATAGAGTTGTGAGTACTGCAATCCAAGGACTTGTCGTTTCGATGAGGCTATAGCAGCGAATCGGTGGCCGCAAAATATACTTTTCATGTAGAAAATTCGAGATGCAGGTCAAGAGGCTGTTGACCAGGGATAATTCCTATATTTCCTTCTTCGGGTTAAAAGTGGCTAACTAGGCCGTTTGTTTGTGATCCAAGGTTGTTGGGCAATCTTGAGATATTGTCGTCCGTGTAAATGTGGATGTGATGTTTGGTATGTGGTATGATGTGAATGGAAGACTTCTATCGCATTGCTATGATCTACGCTCTCTTGGTTCTATGAAGTTGCGTAGTTGCTTGAAGTCACATTCAAAGAAAATGCTATATAATATTTGTTTGTTTTTGCGGCCCCACTTGAATAATTAGGGTTATATGTTTACATCATAGTTGGGAAAAGTTTAAGCGAGTATAGTCCGGTTTTTATAGGCCTAGATTAATGTGAGAGATAGTCTTGTTAGCCTTGTCATCATTACACCTTGCTGTTCATACACAAAAAGCTCCTTGTCTTGACTTATCGTTATTAGCTTTGTCTCTTGACACTGCCAACAACAGGTAGACATACCTGTACCCACGCTCGCACGCTTCTGAAGCTTCTACAAAATGCTTCGCAGTAGCGTCAAGGCCATAGGCCGGCGCAATTTCGCGTCAGTAGCGCAACCCTCAGCCATTGGTGAAAAGATCAATGGCTTTACTCTGTTGCGTTCAAAACGCGTACCAGAGCTAGAGCTTACTGCGATTCACCTTAAGCATGACAAAACCGGCGCCGACTACCTGCATATTCAGCGTGAGGATAACAACAATGTTTTTTCCATTGGCTTCAAAACCAATCCCCCCGATGACACCGGTATCCCACATATCCTTGAGCACACTACGCTCTGTGGGAGTGAAAAGTGAGTCAAGAATCTGGTCATTGAAGCAGTGGTGTGCTGAATTCGTGTCTAACAGTTTCTTCACAGGTATCCTGTACGAGATCCGTTCTTCAAGATGCTCCCTCGGTCACTCTCGAACTTTATGAACGCATTCACTGCGTTTGATTACACCTACTATCCATTTGCGACTACAAACGAACAAGATTTCAAGAATCTTATGTCTGTATATCTCGACGCGACTCTAAACCCCCTTTTAAAGGAAACCGACTTCACACAAGAAGGGTGGCGTATTGGGCCAGAGAACCCACAAGCAAAGGTTGGCGAAGAGGGTGGAAAACTTGTTTTCAAGGGGGTGGTCTATAACGAAATGAAAGGGCAGATGTCAGACGCAAGCTACCTATACTACATTCGCTTCAAGGACTACATTCACCCCTCTGTCCACAACTCCGGAGGTGACCCCGAAAAGATTACCGATCTCACATACGAACAGTTGAAGGCATTCCATGCCCGTAACTACCACCCAAGCAACGCCAAGTTCTTTACATATGGCGACTTTCCTTTCGAAGAACACCTAAAACAAATAAATGAGCATCTTTCTAGCTTCCGAGCTGAGCCTAGATCTCTTGAAATCAAGAACCCTATCGACCTTTCATCCGGCCCTCAAGAAGTAGTTTTACCTGGCCCTGTTGACCCTCTGGTTCCCGAAGACAAACAGTACAAGAGCTCTATTACCTGGGTTATGGGTGACATGCATGATGGTGTGGAAGCTTTTGCCCTTTCACTCATGACAAACCTTCTCATTGATGGTTATGGATCGCCCCTATACAAGGGTCTTATCGAAAGTGGCCTTGGAGTTGATTGGAGCCCTAACTCAGGCTATAGTCGTGCTGGAAGCCGTAATATGTTTTCCGTGGGCCTGACTGGATTGAAAAAGGAGGATGTTCCTCAACTCAAAGCACGTATCCAGGAAATATTTAAAGAAGCGAAAAGAAATGGCTTTGAAAAGAGCAAAATCGACGGTATTATGCACCAGCTAGAGTTATCTCTCAAGCATAAGACTGCCAGCTTCGGCACCGGCCTTTTATCTAAAGTTTTCTCTCGTTGGTTTGCCGGCATCGACCCTTTTGAGACCCTGAAATGGAATGATATCGTCAAGGCGATACAAGCAAACCTGGCTAAAGGGAACTATCTCGAGGATCTATTAGAAAGGTACTTGATCAATGACAAAACCCTCACCTTCACTATGGAACCTGCTACAAACTTTGCCGACGAGCTTGTCAAAGAAGAGCAGGATCGCCTAAGCACAAAGATAGAGGAATCTGTTAAGAGCTTTGGCAGTGAAGAGGCCGCTCGCAGGCACTTTGAAGAGCGAGAGCTAGAGCTTTTAGAACAACAGAACCAGACACAAGACTTGAGTGCTCTTCCTACCGTCTATGTCAAGGACATCCCCCGTTCAAAGGAAGCCCCTGTTCTTTCTGACGAAGAGGTCTTGGGCGTTCCAACGCAGTGGAGAGAAGCCCCTACTAATGGCATCACATACTTTCGCGCTATTATGGAGGTAAACAACCTTCCTGAGGAGCTTCGTAAACTCTTGCCGTTGCTTATAGAGTGCATGGGTCGCCTTGGAACGCACGAGCTTTCAACCGAACAATTTGAAGACTTGATTAAACTAAAGACCGGCGGTATTTCACTCGGCTATCACTCTACCCCATCGCCCACCGACTTCAAGTCTGCCAAGGAGGGTGTTATACTTACTGGAATGGCCCTTGATCGCAATGTTACTGAAATGTTCGATCTTTTCCAAAAGTTCCTTCGTGACACCAACTTTGAGCGCGAAGACGCCCCAAAGATTATTGCTCAGTTATTGCAGTCTTCTGCTGATGGCGTAGTCAACGATATTGCTTCCACTGGCCATCGTTATGCGTATGGATATGCTGAATCTGGTGTCAACCGTAATGGCTGGCTCTCCCAGCAGGTTGAAGGCCTTGCACAAGTTGAACTGATGACGTCGCTTGCACGTAGCATTAAGCCAGAATGGGATAGCATCAAGGATCTTGTTGATCAACTGCTATCCCTCCGCAATATCATTTTGGCTTCAGGCAACATGCGGGCGTCCATTACCTGCGATAGCGAAAGTGTAGCTGCCAACAGAGCTTCCCTAAGTCAGTTCATTGCCTCATTCTCTAGCAGCCTTTCCGCACCACAGAAGCAGATCTTTGGTTTTGACGGCCAGCCTTTGACGTTGACTAGCAAGGCATTCTTCCCTCTTCCATACCAGGTCTTTTATGGTGGTATGTCTCTTCCTGCTGTTTCATACACCAATCCCGAAACTGCCCCTCTAGAGATTCTAGCCAAGCTTTTGAGCGACAAACATCTTCACCAGGAGATCCGTGAAAAGGGAGGCGCCTACGGCGGTGGTGCATACTACTCTGGCCTAAATGGTATTTTTGGTTTCTACTCGTACCGCGACCCCAATCCTCAAAATACGCTATCTATTATGACCAAAGCTGGCGAATGGGCGGTCAACAGAGAATGGACAACTGGCGATCTCGATGAAGCCAAGATTTCCGTCTTCAAGGGCCTTGATGCTCCTAAGTCAGTCAACCAGATCGGCCTTGGACGGTTCTTAAGCGGAGTTAACCACGAAATGATGGAAATTCGCCGCCAGCAACTGCTTGATGTCACTAACGAGCAGGTTCAAAACGTTGCAAACAAGTACATCATTGATGGTATTGCTAAAAATGTGCACCGTGTTGCCTTCCTGGGCCCCAAGCAGTCTTGGGTTGATTCTTCGTGGACTGTGCGTGATATGGGCAACAGTCTTTGAGCATAAGTGTGCTACATTCTTTCACATCTCCCCCATCACCCCCCCCCCCCCCCCGCCTTTATTTTTGTACAATACTTTGTTATGATATTTCTCGAATCATTTGACACGCATTTTTACAACCGCCCTACTCAGAACTCGGAAGAGAAGTGTAAGCACAGACGTGTTTATATCCTCTACAGTATCACGGGTGTTGTGTACTATTATTTCAGTACCATATGCCTTGTAGATAGACCATACTAGCAGTTATACACTCGCATATGAGCTTTTGCTTGTCCCCTCTTTCCCCTGCCACTTTTTTCTTGTATACACAAACAAGGCCCTGCCCTTGTAGATCACATGTTCCTTTTATGAAGCGCTTAGGACAGTTTACGTCTTTTGGCCTGATATCCCATGGCCCTGAGATCACAAAGCGGCGCAAGAGAGAATCTCCCAAAGTAATGATCTAGCGCTAATTTCGCAAACGCTATCCTGCCAATGAAGAAGCTAGGCAGAACTAGCCCTTTGTCTCGAGATCATGGCAACCAGATACACGAGACGAATTTACTGTTACTCAAACCTCTGTGTTGTTCACACCATGCATATGGGGTGTTGCTAACCGGAGAGCCTTCGACACAGTATCAATTTGGATAATCGTCGTAAATGGGTTGTTTCTCGTGACCTAGGCTAGTACTTGACCAACACTTCTTCCCGCAAAAACTGTAGTGTAAGCGGGTTAGTGCAGACGGCTTTTATAAGGCTCTCTATCAGACCTGGTGATTACGAGGCTCTCAATCATCGGACTAAAGCGATGCCTACATTGTATTTTAGAGTGACACTAAAGCACGTGATCGTTTTTAAGAGAGGTAGCACAGCCAACTTGAGAAAGCACGCCCTCTTGTTCTACAACGTAGTAGCTGATGAGTGAGATAGATAGTAGAGCAAGAATCAAATAATCGCTTTAGTCTATATATGTGCATATCGAGGCACGTTCTCGTATATGCGCAACGGGGTGCATGCAAATAGACGATGTAAGCGGCACCTGCCCCTCTGTCGATACGGGTGATGCTTGAACTCAACTTTGAGTGAGTGGTTTCTTTTTTATCGCTCGTGTTTTTTAGGCCTCGAATATGGCAAATCCGATTGGCGTTCATTTCGCCAAAGCATGAACCTTTCGGTAGTGAAGAGTCATGGTTTCTGCCATGTGGGTAGGCGGGAATCACCCACATCCGTGAACATTATTATGTGCATAGACTTTTATATGAATTTATGTCGTGTGAGTCGGAGAGAGAGTGATGCACAACTTTCTCCCCGTGGACACGTCCGTTCATTATGATGTGTCAAATTTCAGAGTCGCCTCTGCATCTCTGTTGTGGCACTGTTCCTGTGCTGTTCCACGCACGCAGTTCCTCCTGCACAGAACGAACCGGGCGGGGCTTCAAAATTTATCATTGAGGTAGGAACGGGTAAGGCAATCTTGGTGACTCGTTTGGCGAAAAAGAGAAATAGTTGAGTCGAACACAGTAAAATAACATCATAGGTAGTAGTTCCACGAGTGATATTTCCCATAGGCTACCTACCGCAGGCAGTTTGGGAAGGTAGCCAGTGGAAGGACGGATGTGTCCTGTTGTTACGCTGCTGATTGGCGAGCTTGGGACTTGGGGCTTGGTGTGTCTTGCAAGGGCCAAAAGCCCAGAAGTATCTAGGATATCTATCTTTGCTGAGAGAGGGGCTGTGGGAGGAGAGAGGAGAGGCGACAACGTAGTTTATGATCTACATGATTCGAGCTACATGTCGTTGCGACGTTAAACATTTACCAAAGCGGTGTTAGTCATGGGCTGCCTAGATAAATCATGCACATGCACACTTCGGGGGCTGCAGCTTAGCGGCGCGACTAGGAATTTAAGCCCATCACTAGATGTCTTTTGGAGCAAGACGAAATGAGAAGAGAATGCAAAATAGCGGGAAAAGCCGGGACATATCCAGGGTTAGGGTTACGTCTAATCATCTTGAGGTGAACCCCTAGACATTTTAGGCCAACATTGGCGGGATAAGGAAATCGAAAAACAAAAGTGACATAAGCGATGAACAGGGGGGGAATTGATGGAAGCTGCAGAATACACCAAAAGTAGAAAAAAAAGCCTTTTCCCCATTGATGTGGCTTCTATGAGCCTCTTTTGAGGGGGCGCCGGTAAAGTGGCAGATGCATTGCATGGTAACTTTGTACCTGGAAGTGGATACTTCCGTGTCACGCTCCACTAATAGAGACGTTGTGAGGAGAAGCTAGACCGACTCGACATAGCATATAAATGCAAGTAGGTACTTTTGCGGGTACGTGCGGCGTGAATCATGTTGTAGTAATCTTGGAAAACAAAAAGAGCGAATGAAAGGGAAGAGACTTGAGCCTAGTAGAGAAAAGGGCGGCCGGCTCAGCTTGATGGTAATTCCTGTAATTATGGGACATAAAAGGCTACCGGGAGGGTCCTCATGTGCTGTAGCTAGAGAAAAGACTACAGTACCTGTTTTTGATATTGCGGGGGGCCTCAAATTCTGGCATATGCTTGTTTGCTGTTTACCTTGTCAGCAATCGATCTGGAAACATCACCGCCGTCTGTGTGCGTATACATACTTACAGATTTAAGTAGCGGTGACATGGTCTCCTATATGGGTCTCGCCAGCTTCATTGTTATGCGTCTTTGATTTATCTGGGGTTATCTCATTTCCTTGTCCTCGCATTGCCTATGAGGTTTGGCCACTTTGTTGCGAATATAGCTGTCAAGCTATAGAGCTAAAAATGGGGTTCCATAACCTAGGTATCTCGAGGCATTTGAAACTTGACCATGTGTGCTGGTGGTTGCTTGTAGTTGCGTTGGTGGATGTGTGGCTGCTGCGGCTATTAGTACCAGCTATTCATGTCTATCGGTCGGCTTGCCTATTTGTGCCAAATATGCATGTCACCATGCAAAAGGACGTGCCCTGGCAGAAACAAAAAAGAAAAAAAAAACATCGCAAGGCTGGGGATCTCCTTGTCTTCGCAAAGTCCGCGGCATCAGAAAGCGAAGAATTTATTTCTCTTGCTATTGTATCGGCCCTTTTGCCAAGGCCTTTCTAGCACCGCAGCCCACTGAGCGTTCTTAATTTACAGCGCCCTCTTTAGCACCATAATAACATGTTGTCCCTAAGACGGATATTTCTTGGTTTCCTTTATCCTACAAACAAGAATGACGGACAGTAACAAGCACAGACCAGGACTAATGCCACTACTACCTCTGGCTGAGCCCCACTCCACAGGCCCTGACTTTTTTTTTTGCACCTTCCTTTTTTCTGTTCCTTCCAGATGAGCTTTTGCTTGTTAGCCGGTTGTTAGTTGCCTTGGCCAATATAAAGCCCTGATTGCCACTCCTCCATCCAATTCTACCTGGATCCATCACCTTCCTCTTACTTTCTGTTTGGCTTCTTTTTCGTCATCCAGGAAAGCATTGCTTCTTTTTCTTCGTCTTGGTCTTTTCCCAGTTCCTTCCAACCCGGCTTCAATCTTCACCTGTCCATTTGGCTTTTGTTACAGGTCAAATTTGCAATACATCTCCTAAAAGGTAAGCTGGAACAATGCAATTGGACTTGAGACGATGGGCGAAAGAAGGAGATGGAGACAAAGAAAGATAGAAAAACTCTGCAGTGGCCCATCCATTTCCTGGCCGCTTCTAGCAATGGAACCATCCATCTTGCTGAGAATATGAGCTTTGATCCGTTTCCTCCATCCGGCCAACTCGTCATCGCAGCCTTGTAGACCGACCACCTGCTAACAATAATGTCCTCCCCGACTTGCTCATCCTCAGCTTTTTGTCTCAATCTTGCATTACGCACCCTCATCAATCTTGACCGACTTTGGTTGTCACGGCTTCTCGTGTACAGCTTGTTCGACTAGCCTTTGGTCTTTTCAAAGGCATCTCTGCCCATCACGGCTTCTGTGGCCGTAGAGTTGTTCGCCCCTCAACATTTCCATCTGCAGCACACCTTCCACATCGTTAACGTGGTGCCCCCTCCTTCGTCTGAACAAAAGTAATCTAAAAAACGCGCTCCTTATTGATCTTTTGTTCTTCGGCAACGCTCCCCGCGAAACCGATCAACCGTTTCTCCTGCCGCATAGGAAGACTTCAGCGGTTCTTCCTCTTACCGAGGAAGAGTCGAGGAGGCCACGCCAGCTCACTCGGGGATCAGCAAACTATCGCTCTCGCCCACCCTAAAACAAGGTATACTTGGTGTCTTTAAGACCTTTTTATCTACCTAGCCATACAGAAATTCATCATCTCTGTTGGTTCTTCCTCTATAGCTCGTCTTATCTGATCACTTAAGGAGCTATTCTTCTCCCGCGATCTTCGCCTCAAAAGTTTCAACATTAACTTTCCCTCTCCCGTCTTCACCTCCTTCACTACCACACCGATGGTTATGGCCGCTGCTGTTGATCACTACCCATCCCAAATCGATCATCATGTGTTTATAAAACATCCTGGATTTGGTGATGTCTCGATCCCTAGTCCTTATAATTATGTGACACCGGATCCTCGCGTCACTGCTAAGCAGCTTATTAATGCCGCTCTTACTGAGCGCATTTCGCGCATCAATCCCGAAAGTTGTGAGCCCGGCGATGAGGATGCCTTCTTTGTTGCTGATCTGGGCGAGGTTTACCGTCAGCACATGCGATGGAAACGTAACCTTCCTCGCGTGAAGCCCTTTTATGCTGTGAAGTGCAACCCCGATCCCACCCTCTTGCGCCTTCTGGCTGAACTGGGGACCGGCTTTGACTGTGCCTCCAAGGGCGAAATTGAGCAGATTCTTGACATGGGTGTTGATTCCAACCGCATAATCTTCGCTCAACCTTGCAAGACTAACTCATACCTTCGTTATGTTCGTGAGGCTGGCGTCAAACAAATGACCTTTGACAATTCTGATGAGCTTCGCAAGGTTGCTAAGTTGTTTCCTGGCGCTGAGCTGTTTCTTCGCATCATGACTGATGATACCTCAAGTCTCTGCCGTCTGAGCATGAAATTTGGTGCCGCCATGGATACCACCCAGAGCCTTCTAGAGGAGGCTCATGCTCTGGGCCTCAACGTTGTCGGTGTCAGCTTCCACGTTGGCTCTGGTGCTTCAGACCCCATGGCTTTCTACCAGGCTGTGCGCGACGCCTACATTGTCTTTGAGCAGGGCCGTGCTCTTGGCTTCGAGATGCAAACTTTGGACATTGGCGGTGGTTTCTGTACTGAGACTTTTGACCAGATGGCAGCTGTTTTGCGCACCGCTCTGGATGAGTTCTTCCCTTCTGATAGTGCCGTGAGCATCATTGCTGAGCCTGGTCGTTACTATGTTGCCAATGCTTTCACCATTGCATGCAACATAATTGCTCGTCGTACCATTGACATGCCCGACACTGGTGATACGACCTATATGGCGTACATCAACGATGGCATCTACGGCAATTTCTCAAGCATTATGTTTGACCACCAGCACCCTGTTGCTAAGGTTCTGTGTGCTAATGGTCAGATCATGTATGATACGGATGCTGCTGAAGGCTGTGCCAAGCATGACGGCGTACAGTACTCTGTCTGGGGCCCCACTTGCGATGGCATTGATCGTATCACCGAGAGCATCCATTTTAAACAGATTCTGGATGTTGGTGACTGGCTCTACTTTGAAAATATGGGAGCTTATACGAAGTGCTCTGCGACCAAGTTTAATGGGTTCACCAATGAGCATGACGTGATCTACGTATGCAGCGAGCCTGGTGCAAGAGCGCTCCTAGCTAACTGAGGCTGTCCTATGCCGAAACAGAATGGGTGCAACAACCCGATTCACTTTCTAAAATCTAGATGAGATATTGCGACGAGCTCTTGTTGATTTCCTTTTTTATTTTGCAAGTTTCATTTTTGTTCAAAATATAGTTTAAAAAAAAGTTTGTTGATATTTATTGCAATGCTCCTCACTTCGTCCTTGGAGCCTAGGCTTGGCACTGAACGGAACAACTCCCTTAGCTGTGAAGATGGAAATGATCTGGGCTTTGGCTATTACTACTAGTTGATTCTGAAATACACTTCTTTCAAGCCCTGCATCAAGTTTTACCATTGTTGTGCATGTCTCTCTTTGTTCTTGGCACATGAATGGCTTGCCAAGTAAGTTATAGACGGTATGATGACCAAGTTCAAAGGCTAAGTGAGATGGCAAGAACTTTGTAGTCGTTAGGCGCGAAAAGTAGTGGATAGGAGAACATGATGCTTCTTGAAAGGAAGGTGCTTGATGAAAGAGCTGTGCGATGAATAAAAGGGAGTAATAATTCTCACCCCAAAGCAACCTCCTTTCTTTCTTGTTCTACATACATGTCCAGTCTCACTTTAGGCTTGCTACCCTGTTTGCTTCTGTATCTCCAGAGGCCTCTCGTTGTTTTACATGCCTGCCTCGTTCTTCCGCTTCCTTCTCCCCCATCTCTTCTTGTGTGATTCAGCCAAGAAGCAGAGAGAAATCCGCGTCTTTGATACCCACGAGACGTACCAAAACCCCCAGAGATACGCCCATGATACGATTTATTTAAAGTTCTAAAGATAGTGAGTTGACGTCCCTCAGCATCAGCTTGAAGAATGTCTGCTGGGAGTGACCCAGTTTTATTCGCTCCACGTCCTTTCCAGCTTCGCTGCCTTTGTCCCACTCTTGCCCCGCCATCCCAAGGTACATACGTAGGTTGAGCAGGGTCTGCAAAGTTGCAGGATGCAAAGACAACAGAGCAAGCGTCTTATACGTTTACCTCAGCAAAATCCTTTGGCCAATCCCAGCGCCCTCTTTTTTGGTCTTCTTTACTATGAGTCCTAGAGGCCCAACCAACTTTTCTGTTCTTGGGTAATGGACCAGGTCCTTTGAGATGTGGGCTTGTCCATATCGATTTTCAGCAGTAATTATCAGACCAAATCTAACTAGGACAACCTCCCGCAGTTTTATTGCTGCTACCGCTACTACCGCTACTACCGCTATTACCGCCCCTCACAACAACCAAAGCCGTACAGTAAGTCTAAGTTCTGATCAATGCATGCTCTACACGAAACTGGGAGAGCAAAAAAGAGGCAGGAACGGAGTGTAGAGTGGAGCTCTCTCCATAGTTCGAGACGCCCCACTCCAAGTTCCCAATATCACGGCACCAGGCTACTCTTTCACTGCCCGCAGGCTCTAGACGTTATCAAGTAAAAAGACTAACTTGGCTCCTGGGCTGCCCTTCCCTTTTTTGCGAACAGATTTCTATCATGACTACCTCGACGTCACCCGAGGTCAAGCTCCCTCCCCAGTGGAAGCTGATGGAGCGCTTCGACATCGACTATGTCAAGAGTAGCATCTCACTCTACCGCTCCGAGCGTAGCGGCATGAGCGTCATCGTCAATGATCGTGTCGGCCCTAAAGTCCACGGCGAGTTCGTTGTTGCCACGGAGATATTCGACCACTCTGGCGCACCACACACCCTCGAGCACCTAATCTTCCTCGGCTCCCGCTCCTATCCCTTCAAGGGCCTTCTCGATACCCTAGCCGGTCGTGCTTACTCCACAACCAACGCCTACACCGCAGTAGATCGTACTGTCTATACCTTGGAAACCGCTGGGTGGCAGGGCTTTGCTCAAATTCTGCCCATATATCTCGAGCATGTGATACTGCCTACAATTACTGACGAGGGATGCATTACGGAAGTGTGGCACATTAATGGCGAGGCCAACGACTCCGGCGTAGTTTACTCTGAGATGCAAGCCCTAGAGTTTCAAAGCAATGAATTGATCGATCAGGCGCAGCGCCGCTTGATGTATGACAAGAACATCGGCTACCGCTATGAGACTGGTGGTATGCCTGAAGAATTACGCCTGCTGTCAAACGACCGCATCCGCCAGTTCCATCGCGATATGTACCAGCCGCGCAATCTCTGCCTTGTAATCTGCGGTACTGTTGATCACAGTAACATGCTTCAAATCCTGGATGACTTTGAAAAAACCATTGAAAAAGACATTCCTTCTCTTCAGACTCCTTTCAAAAGGTGTGAACCCGCCGCCAAAGTCCCTCCCCTTCTGCTCATTTGATTTATACTGACAGCACTTTTAGACCTTGGGTGGATTCCGAACAACCCCAGCCTTTCAAGGAATCCATCTCTACCTTTGTAGAGTTCCCCGAAAAGGATGAATCTACTGGTGAGATCGACATCACGTGGCTAGGTCCTAGTTGCAATGACACCGTAGCTATGGTGGCCCTAAACGTCGTTTTCTCGTACCTTTGCGGCTCGTCAGCTTCAATCATTGAAAACCAGCTCGTAGAAAAGGAACAACTGAGCAGCAGCTGCGATATGTGGACCGAAGACCGCCTCAAGACCGTAATTAGCTTCCGTGCCAGTGGTGTTACCACTGAAAAGTTAGACGAGACCGAGGCCCGTATTTTTGAGCTGCTGAACAATGTTGTTGAGAAGCCCTTGGATATAGCGTACCTTCATTCCCGCCTACACTTTGAAAAGCGGTCTTCAATTTACAGCACTGAAGAAGTTGTCGATGCTCTTGCCGAGCCTATTGTTCTTGACTTCGTCTATGGCGCTCGCGATGGCTCAACGCTCAAGGCTCTAAAAAGTCTTGAGGCCTATGATGAAGCTCTTGCGTGGAGCGAAGAGCAGTGGCGTCAGTTCATCAAAAAGTGGCTCATTGACAACAAGCACGTCTCTATCAAGGCCATTCCATCTGCTGAACTTGTGCAGAAGATCAAGACCGAGGAGAAAGAGCGAATTGCTAAGCGTAAGAAGGATCTGGGTGAGGAAGAACTCAAGAGACTTGCTAAGCTCGTCGAAGATGCCCAAAAGAAGAACAACTTGCCTGTGCCCCCCAACGTTGTCAACAAATTCCCTGTCCCTGATACCGAGTCGATTAAGCTCATCAAGTCAGATACTGCTCGTCTAGGCCCGGCTCGCAAGCTTGGTCTTCTTGAAAACGATGCTCAGGCCAAGCTTGACAAGCTCGCAAAGAGTGTTGATGATCCAAACGCCCCCTTCTTTCAGTTCGAGCAGGTCCCTAGTAACTTTGTCCACATCTACATCCATTTTAGCACTTCAAATGTGCCATCCGAGTTGAAGCCCCTCCTACGTCTATTCCGCCACAACTTCTTCAATACGCCCATAATGCGGGACGGAAAGAAGATCGACTTCGAGCAGGTCGTCAATGAGCTTGAGAATGATACCATCCGCTATAGCATGAAGTCGGCACAATCCCTCAGCGATCCCGAAGGCACGCGTTTAGCCTTTGCTGTCGAGACTGGAAAGTATTCCACTGCTATCCGCTGGATCCAGGCCTTCATGTTTGAGAGTGTCTTTGACAAGGACCGTCTCCTAGCCACTCTTTCCAAGATTTTAGCTGATCTTCCAGAGCAAAAGCGTGACGGCTATAGCATGACGAGTGAGGTTTCTCAGGCTATCCATCTCAAGACTGACTCTGCTCAACATGCTGGCCGTCTTCTTGTCCAGAACGTTTACTACCGCCGTCTGAAGAAGTACCTGATCGCAGAGCCCGAAAAGGTTATTGGCTGGCTCGAGACACTACGCAAGGCCGTGTTTAAATGGTCTACTACACGCATCATGGTTATTGGCGATCTGGCTAAGATTGAGAATCCCGTTGGTGCCTGGGATGTCTTGACAGGCCTCAAACGGGCTGGCAACGAAGAGTTGGTGAAGATAGAGCCACCTCACACTACACGCTCCGAAGAGGGCATCAATCCAGGCAAATTTGGCGCCGTTATTGTGCCTATGCCAACCCTGGATAACAGTTACGGCTATTGCACCAGCGCCGGCTTCACGGAGTGGACCGATCCCCGTCTACCCGCTACATATGTAGCCGTCAGCTACTTGGAGGCAGTTGAAGGCCCTCTCTGGAACGCTGTCCGTGGCAAGGGCCTGGCCTACGGTTGCGGTTTCTCTCGTGATATTGAGTCTGGCACGTCTAAATTCTATGTCTACCGCTCGCCTGACGCCACTAAGGCGCTCATGGCGGCGTACGACGCCATCAAGAACATTGCCAACGGCACCGATCCTGTTACGAGTTTCCAAATGGAGGGTGCTATCTCGCAGCTTGTGCACCAGTGGGTTGGCGAACAGTCGACTATGACAGCCGCGGCAATTAACAACTTCACCCTTGGGGTTATGCAAGGTCTACCAGATGACTGGACCCAGTCAATGTTAGCCAAGGTCCGGGCTGTGTCGCCAGAGGATATGCGTAAGGCCATGACAGAGATCCTAATGCCGTTGTTTGAGCCGGGCAAGAGTAACATTGTCATCACATGCAACCCTAATCTGACAGATGTAAGTGTAATGACGCGCCGTAGCTATTCTTCTATGCTGATTCATGTGCTAATATTTCGCCTTTTCCTCCCCTTTTCTAGACTCTCAATAGCAGCCTTACCAAGGTTGGCTTTGCTACTCGTGTCCAAACTCTAGATGAGTTTCAGGATGACTATGGCCTGAAGGCGCTGGACCCCGAAGATGATGAAGAGGAAGAGGAGGAGGAGGAGGAGGAGGATGACGATGATGAGGAGGATGGCTCGGATTGGACAGTTTCCGGAGATGATTCAGACTAAACAAGCAAGAAGATATTATACGTGAGACAAGAATAGGATAATGGATATTGGCTATAACCACTCATTACCTCATGACCACATTTAGCATATTTCAGTATGGGAGAGACAGATTGATCTTGGCTTGTTCTATGTGTTAGGGTTGTCATTAGCCTCTAGCCCTAAACATATGTATAAATACTTATGACCTGGCATCCCACTTTCGACAGCTTGCCAGACGTCATGGGCTTCAAAGCTTTGAGAAGCTTGTGGATTCCTAACCAGCTTACAGTGACTTGATTTAGTTCCTGCTGTAGCAGCATCGGCGGCAAAACAAGAGAATAGCAGACTTGAAAAGGCTTCACAGATATGGCAACACTTGGAGATGCCATCGTGGCATTTGCTCGTGACGGAAGGTTTCCTTCAGAAGACGAGTCAGCAATACCGTTGTCACAAGCGGATATTGGGCCGGCCATCACGGCGCTGAAGACAGCAAAGAAGAACCTTGAGGTATGCTATAAGTTTCTATTAAGAGGCTATATTTCTGGATGGCGAGTTAGAAAAAAAAATACATGTCGCAGTAAAATAATGCTAACTACGTCACATGTATTGCTAGGCAGATATACACGCGATCAACGAGGAAACCCGAGACGACGTTGGTTCCTGGGTACGAAATGCGCGATCCCTCCAGGAAGATATCATTCGCTCGCAGGCGATGGCCAAGGATATCATACGCGATGCGGAAAATCCAGGAAAAGCCAGTCAAGCAGTAGAAGAATGTGAAGCTAAAGCAAAGTTTTTGACACTGGAGGTACAGTATGCACAGCAGCTGCATGGTGTCCTGCGGTCAATTAAACATGTAAACGGCTTACTTGATGAGGTTGATAAGAAGAAAGACATGAGGAGTATCGCTGATGCGCTAAGGCTTCTTGATGGTATGTGTGCACCGTAGTCATGGCCATCTACGATCATGGGCAACTGGTGTTTATCTTCTAACATTTGTACATAGAATCAACGGCAGCCATCGAAAAAATCCCCGTCAACTGGCTGTGCAGACCAAAGCGGCTACTCGAGGTTAGGGCACATGACCTCAAAACACAGATTCATGAGGTGCTTGGAAGTGTATGGAAAGAGCTTGTCGTTACCGATGTGGACAGCAATAAATTTACCATTCTCCAAGATGACGGTAAGTTTGTCTTGGTTTCTTAGATGTCTACTTTGCTCTAACACATACGCCGAAGGAGCCCAATTATCATTTATTGATGTACTTCTTGGTCTTCAGCAGTTCAACGAGGTGGATGAACACATGGACCAGCTGTGGCATGACCTTGACGCTGCTATTCTATCGCCTCGGATGGACATTGATCAATGGGCATTTCACTCAATTCAAATACAAGGCGTGGGTTAAATGATGCCGTTCACGTTGATATCTATACCGAACCTAACAGTACTTGATAGGATACACTATTTTTCAACGGAGAAACGGATAACTCGGCTGTTGCACTACTCACTGACCTAGGCGAGTTTTTCAAGTTCCTAAGCCAAAAGCTGCCATCAGATGCGCTAGAGATTCTGTGCTCCAAGTTCGTAGCGGATCTAATCAAGAATCTCATTGATAATTGGTTAGTACCAGCAGTGCCTCCGTCAGTTCAGGATATTGGGCAATTTGATGATATCATCCATCATACGAAAGTCTTATGCGAAGTCTTGTCGATGAACGGGATTTCAGACTTCGATGTGTTGAGTCAGTGGGTGAGAGATGCCTCTGGTGTGTGGCTTGCAAAATGCAGAGAAACAACGCTGGACTCGGTACGATTTAAGCTTACATCAGGTCTTGGCTCGCCAAAGCCTACTGAGCGGATTCGCAAGATACTGCAACAGCCAGAAGCAGAGCCTGAGCCTGAGTCTGACAAGTCTGTTGATGATTCTGGCTGGGACTCTGCATGGATTGATGACGAGGCAGGTGACGCCAAAGTGAAAGAGACTCCCGGTGTGCTAGACGATGGAGCAGACGCTTGGGGGTGGGACGAAGACGAGGGTACAACAGAAAGCAGCAAAGAAATGGCTACCGAAAAGGACACAGGCACTGGGGCTGATTTGGATGATGCAGCAGATGCTTGGGGTTGGGGCGATGAGGATGACAGTCCAGTCCAAGAAAAGCCCAAGACCGCCTCAGCATCAAGAAAACCTCCCACTATTTCTGCAGCCCCCATACCTAACAAGACACCACCGAGGGAAAAGGCTGCACCGGTTGAGGTCGTCACGAGAGAAAAGTGTTCTATATCGTCGATGCCAGAGCCTGTGCTTCAACTCGTGTTTTCGATACTCGAAGATGGTGCGGCTGTTACACAGTTAGAGTAAGTTGCCAGACTGCCCGCTCCGTGAATCAATAAGGATTAGACGTACTGACGTGATACAGCGAGGACAACTTGATTTCTTCGGCCGCACCTGGTCTATTTGCGATACCAGCCCTAGCACTGTCATTGTTCCGGGCTATATCGCCGTACTACTATTCTCTTGCGTCTAGTGGTAACATGTAGGTGTTCTCTCAAGTAACCAGACAATAGAAGAAGGGACTCGGGTCGAGACTAACACAAGCACATGGACATGCACTATGACAGGTTTTTGTACAACGACGCACTCTATCTGGCTGAGAAACTCTATGACTTTTCAAATAAATGGAACGCACGACAGGATATTAGTGCTCAGGCGAAGAAGATGCTCAGCCTGGACAATGAAGTGTCTAGCTTGAGGACCTTTGCCAACAGGGCATTCACAAATGAGCTGAACATTCAAAAGACTATTTTGCGGGACTTGATGGGTGGTGAGTCCTTGGTTTTACCGCAGAGGTTAGCTTCTCTTGCCCAGATTCTAACTCATGATCTTCCTTAGGCGCATACAATGTCATGCAACAAGGCGACAGCGAAGCCAACATGGAATCGACAGTGGCACGGGTCCAAATGGTTGCGACTGAATGGGAGGCTATTGCTACGCGCGAGTCATGGTGCAGAGCAGTAGGCTCACTGATTGATGCTGTTTCATCCAAGATTATCAGTGATGTCATGGACCTACAGTCGATTGGGCAAGATGACGCGTACGAAATGGCACGCATTATTTCACGAGTGTCAGAGCTTGACCGGCTATTCATGCCTAGCCGGCTAGCAGCAGAATCTGCAGGACTGCAAACGCCAGTGGAAGGCGAGATCTCGGCTATTGCTGGCCATGTGCCCTCATGGCTGCGCATGCAGTTCTTGTCGGAAGTCCTGCAGTCGAATCTCAACGAGGTCAAGTATTTGTGGTTTGAGAGCGATCTGAGCTTATACTTTTCGATGGACGAGGTGGTGGAGCTTATTGGCATGAGCTTTGAGATGAACGCGCGTACACAAGAGGTTCTGAAAGATATACGCCAGAAGCCGATGCCACACAAGGCTTGACTTGACCTAGTGAGGAAAGTTGGAGCAGAAAAGAAAGCGGAAACTTACCTTCTACCCCCTGGCTATGCCAAGACCGGGAAACGTGACTTACGGGCTTGTGCTGGCCCCTGGAAAGAGAAACGAAACAAGGCTCTGATTGGACAGCTGTAGTAGAGTCCAACTTATGTTGTTGTAGCTAGCAGTTCAGGGGTTCATTTGCAATCTCACGTTGTCAGGCCAGGTACAAGCTACATTTGCGAGCATCACGTGTCTATATGTCCGTATAAACAATATGGTATATTGACACGTACATAGTACCCAGGTACGGCTATTCGACTCTATATAGGCTGCCAATTTTTGCGTTGATGTACACTGTACCCCCCCCCCCCCATGGTATAGTACAGGTGTGGCTGTGGTTCAATTTGAGTCTCTCGCTTCAGGTTGTCTTTTTCCACGTTACGTGTCTGGCCTTCTGTGTGTTCATTTTCATTTTGTGTCTGCTTGTTTGCTTACAGGCGACAAGAACTTCGATTGTCCGTGCTTATTTTATTCTTTTTTTCCTTCTTGTTTCCAAGATTCTTCCTCACATCCTTCCAATCAAAACGCCTAGGTTCCGTACCTAGATCTGCTTACTCAGCAACGACTTCACCAGGTCAACCCGTTGGCCCTTAGTTTGCTTCGTCTTTGTCAACCCATCAAACTATCGCGAGACCCCCGAGCAAGCAGCCAAACAGCTCATAAAAATAACTGGTCTAAAATTGATTGGGCTGGCGCCAAGGCTCTCATATCACAGCTCAGATTCTGAGTCTGGATCTGCTGTGATTCTTCTAGGCGTCTTTATTGATACAGCTATGACAAGATAACCACAGTTTATATCCAGTTGGCCACGGCCTTATTTTTCTGTCGCTTTATTGTTTTTTGCTTTACTCTGGACATCGCTTATTGCTGTGCTGTCTTTCCTTATATATCACGTTTTTATCCTTTTCATACGCATATTTCCGGCGCCGTAGCTTCCAAGTTTCCCCCTCCCTCCCCCCCCCCCCCCCTAATCTCAAAGCCGAATGGACGGCGAGCCAACCATGGCACCAAGACGATGGGCGCGACGCCTCGAACGAACATGCTGTCGCTTTGTAACTTCAATACCGCTTGCCCTTGTCTATGGTCTGACCACTTGGGCTCTTTGGGTAATTCTCAGCATTGGATCTAACCCTCCCCCCGACTCGTGGATCGGTAGGCCCTCCCCTCCCTCTCCCTCTCTCCCTTACAATCGTAATTGAAGTTGGCGGCTAACCCTCCCATGTTTGCGTAGGCTCTTGCTCTTCCATCTTTGGTGTTTTCCTATATTTAATGCTTAATTGGAGCTACACCACTGCCGTCTTCACCGATCCCGGGAGCACCACTCGATCCAATGGCGACTACTCAGCCATTGAAGCACCACCACACTCAACCTCGTTCACTGTCAAATCCAATGGCGAAATCCGATACTGCAAAAAATGCCAGATGCGTAAGCCCGACAGAGCCCATCACTGCTCTACCTGCCGTCGCTGTGTGCTGAAAATGGACCATCACTGCCCGTGGCTTGCAACCTGTATCGGCTTGCGCAATCACAAAGCGTTCCTACTCTTCCTTATCTATACCACTGTCTTTTCCATCTACGCCTGTGCCGTCTCCTCAACCTGGACATATGTTGAAATAATGGGTGATATGGATACTCTCGATAGTCTGGTCCCTGTGAACTACATCATCTTGGCTGTCATGGCCGGCATCATAGGAATTGTAATCGGCGCTTTCACCTCGTGGCACATTGCACTAGCTGCCAGGGGCCAGACTACCATTGAATGCTTGGAAAAAACGCGCTATTCGTCTTTGCGCGACCATATTTACAACTACCATAGTGAACGTCGTCCTGGCGGTCGTTTCAGCCAGCCCAGCTACGGACAACAAATCATCGATATGCACGCCAATGCAATCCCCGGCGTTACTCGCCCTGAAGAGGGTGAAGACGAACGGGCCTCGACTCCCCCTGTCACCGGCCTTGACGGCCAGCGCCCTGCTTATCTATCATATAGTGAGATGGAGCAGCGCCAGTCGCAAAAGCGCTACCAGGAATACCTCGACGAGGAGGATTCGCGTAAGCTTCCGAATGCCTTTGATCTGGGTTGGAAACGCAACTTGCGCCACCTATTTGGCCCTGTACCTCTGATGTGGTTCTTCCCCATCTGCAACACCATTGGCAATGGCTGGTCTTGGGACCCTAACCCCAATTGGATCAACGAACGCGAACGACTGAGGGTAGAGCGGGAGAACCAACTCAGGCGCGAGGTTGAGGCTGGCTGGGGCTCGGAAGATCCCAGCTTTATGCACTCTAGTGGTGGTCTCAACATCTCTACCCCACCATCATCCAGTGCCACTCGGAACTATCTCTCAGGGCCTGTGAATCACCATGACAATGTGGCCAGAGGAAGTGGAATGACACTGGGCCATGCAAACAAAGCTCGCCGTCCCATGTCCAAAGCTGACCGAATTCTTGGCCGCGATCCCGACCAGTACTCTGATGACAACCCGAACTCGATTTCCATGAAACGGCTAACGCCTAAGGGCATGGCTATTGACGATGACCTGCTCAATAGTGACCTTGATGACGATGGCGACGAGGACGACCTCCTTGGCGAAGTATCTCCCAAGCCCCAGCCCGTATTAAAGCCTCAACCAGCAAATCCAAGGGCGGCTGCACCGGCCCTGCCGCCGCAGTCCCCGGCTCCGCCGTCCCAACCTGCCATTGCACCGCTCTCCACGCAGCCTTCCCTTCCAACGCCGACTGAATCAACAATCACTGTCCCATCCACTTCCCCGACAGCTACAAGCTCCAAGGCTGTTTCACCAACCCTCAGCACCACTGCGAAAAAGCCGCTCGCTTCAGGCATACTAGGCTCTCGCCGGTGGGAGTCCTCGGCAGCCAGCGGACTCCTACGTAAAACCAGTCCTGCTAGTTCTACCACTGGCTCGGCATCGCTGGCTCGGGCTGGAAGCGTGTCGCCTTTTCATGCAACGCTGCAGGGCCCACAATCAGGGACAACGTCACAGGCAGAAAGCAGTGACGATGATATCGACTAAGCATCTGAGAGCAGGCATGCCCTTGCTACTTGTGTTTATGAGTCTGCCATACAAGCGTTGTTTCTTCCTCTTTCTTGTTTGCTACTGCTTTCCTAGGCACTGTAGGTGCTGCGTTTTCCTTTTCCTTTGCTTTTTCGCGGTCTATACAACATCGCTCGTTTTTGTCTAGTTATTATTGTCTTTTTGCTCAATCTTTTCATTTGACGTGTTTTTTTTTCTTTGTCCACAACGATTGTTTAGTTCTTAACCTCGCGTTTATACATGCTTATCTCCTAGTAAAGCTTTACTTGTGTCTTGTTTTTTTGCTTGATTTGCCAGCTTCACTGCTCTTTGCCCACGTAAACTACATTGCTTGTTTGAATCGAAACCATGATTATTTCACTATTTCATGAATCATAGGTTTGTGCCATTGCTACGCTGTTTCTTTGCTGTTGCTCGTATAGAGCTCTGCTGATATGTTCAGCAATTGTGCTCTTGACGACATCGCCACTTATCAGAATTTCAAGAATCAGCAAGCGCCAACACAACCACGGAGAATCGTCTGTGTAGAGGTAGTTGCTTAAAATGGAACCTGACCAGTTGTCTTATTGCTAATATTATAAAACGCAGATGGAGCAGTTGCATTGCAATTATTGGTTCTTGCTTGGCTATTGCCTCATTGTTCGCCGGGCCTTTCTTGGGCTTTCCTCTCGGACTTTATGGCTTCGGCAGCCTGGCTAGAAATGGCAAGAGCCTGGTATGGAGAGAAAGCTACCTTCCCTCTTGCCAGGGCGTCAGACAAGGCATTGATGTCTTCTCTCCCAACACAAAACTTGCATACAGCGAGGGCTGCAGTCACTTGCCGTACTCAACGTGCTGGCTGCAAAGCAACGCTATTGTTCTCAATGGCGCTGGTGACTGGTCGCCTGGGTCAAACAAGTATTCAGCCTGAAGTGAACAAGTGTATTGTATGCACGTGCAGATGCAGAGTGGGTAGCCCATCTGCAACCCCCGACTAACTGCACAAATGAGCCATATAAAGACCTCCAATGATGCTGGAATTCCTACATGCATGCATCCATCCCACAGCTTGTTGACTCAATATGCACGTGTGTATGTATATCGCGATGCACTGTGGCTGAAGGGGGGAACCGAGAATACATGACACGCTCAAGCATGACATCATGTCACTGTAGGTCTGGGCCCCCTCGGCCTCTCCACTTGGGCCGGTGAAGATGAGCTGTGGACAATTGGAGACAGAGCACGATCCGCTTCATGTGCAGTACATGTTCTATGCGTCTGCGGTCCTTCTCCTCACTCTCCGCTCCTATGTCTTCTCTCTCTCCCCTTCTCCCTGTCCCTGGCCCTCTCCCTCTCCTCACTCACTCACACACACACACACACTCTCTCTCTCTCTCTCTCTCTCTCTCTCTCTCTCTATGTCTCCCTTAATCTGCTATAGGCTTACTCATAGGATTTACCAGCAACATCGACAGAGAGTGTCTCTAAACTGCACTGCCAGCAAAGCCCAGCCTGCTGCTCCTGAGACACGCTGGGCAAAAGAGGGGGATTAAACGGGATCAAGCGGGATGGGTAGACATGAGAAGACAGGAAGAGGGAGAAGAGTTTTTGTGAGTGCAAATGAGAGAATTAGATGTGAAGAATCAAGTGGAAATACAACCTTCATCCCCGCCTTCGAAGTCTTGAATCATAGCTGGCTTCGCCTTTGTTCTTCATTCGTCCAAGGCAGATGTAAGACTCTGTCTGTGGTGATAGGTTCTGATACAGTGATGGCACATCCTGCATGCAGTGCAGAATTCAGGCCACTATATATGTTCACATACCCACTCCAGGCCAGTATCAGGCAAACAATGGCCTGCAATTTGCCTTGCTGTTGTCATTGTTGTTTACCCTCGTTCTCTTATCCAGTGCCCAAATTTGGTATCAGCTTTCTTTCGCTTCTGCAGGTCAACACAGGGCTGCATTAGTCTAGCATAAAAACCAGTGCCAATTCAAGGCGCTCCAAAGATGTCTATACACAAAACACACGGCTGATTTCATGTTCCTCCAGATAGCTGTAAAAAAAAAAAGGCTCAATGCCTCAATACAATAGGTGGAAGATATAGATTTCCGGCCTTTGCGCATGGAACGGTCTAGAAGTATGGCTTTCGCTCAGTTCTTGGGCACTTCAGGTGCCATTAAGCAGCAAACAATAACTCATTTCACTTCATAGACCCCCCCCTTCCCCCCTCCCCCCTCCTCCCATTCTTTCCATATCAACTCACCTCCACTTTGCCTAGCTGAATAGCTGCCTGTCGCTTTTTTATCTCTCTCTCTCTCTCTCTACATCCCTAGTCCATGTGCCGTGTTTCAGTGTGCATTAACAAAGCACAAAGAATAGATGCCCAAGAGAGAACAGGCCAACTATCGGCCAAACAGTGTAAGAAGCAACATAGGTGAGGCAGCAGATGTAGCAATAAGGCCACCGCATGGCTAGTGCATCACGTTCGATGAAGGGTTGCTAGCTTCCCAAATAATACCAACGTATTCTTTCCTATAATGTACAAAAAAAGGGGGAAGGGTTCTATCGCCTTAGCCTAGTCTAGCAGGCAGGCAGCAAAGCAAGTCCAGTCCAGTCCAGTCTATTGGGAAAAGTAATGAGAATGGCCACTAAGTTACGCACAACGAAGGAAGCGGCGCGGGCCTAAGCTTGATCTTTACCAGGTTCCTAGCGGTTGGGACAATTCAGCCCAGCCTCAAGCTAGGCAGTCCATAGGGATTCTAAAGCCCCCATTTGCTTTGGGCTTGAGAATTGAGAAGCAAGAGGAGGCACAGGCCATGCGCAAGACTAACTCTGGCCTATACCTTTTACTTTCACACCTGCCATTGCTCTAGAAACGAGAAGGCTAGACAAAACAAACAACGCAGAGCGAGCGAAGCAAGAAGGCAGGGTTGGGAAGTCCCAGGTCCCAAGTCCAGGCGTTCAAGTGTCGGTGCTACAATATTTCTGGTCACATTATCTCGTGCATGTGAGCTAATTGGGGACTACCTACCTACCTTGCTTGTCATTTTTTCTCGGCCAGCACAGGGAAAATGCCCCTAGGAGGCGGTGGATGGGCAGAAAAGCACACAAGCAGGACGAAGAGTCGTTGTACTAGGCAATCCGTGTAACACAGAGAAGCGGTAAATGGTTGCGGCAAAAACTTAGCTGGACCGGCCGGCTATGCCTAAAGCCCACGTCCCAACATAAAGTGCCGCATTTACCAACTGCTATACCTGCTATGCTTTATCTGTTTTCATTATTCCAGACTTCCACAAAAGTCTTTCTGTTTAGTGGCAGGGTGCAGGAGGTGAAGAAAGAAGCACAGAACAGAGCGCAAAAGAAACAGAGAGAGGGGGAAACAGAATCCCCCAAAACCTCCTTTGCTAGGTATATACGGCACTTGCTTTCTCCCCCTTCCCCTTCCATCCCCTCTCCATCGACGTTCCACGTTGAAAATGTTGATCTAGGATGTCAATTCAAGGGTCAGCTCATCACGCAATCACTCCAGCGACTAGGACGCTACCCCGTCGGGCGGCATGAATGAAGGGCCTCTTTCTCGTGCTGGCCACACAAGAAACATCATGGCACCCAAAATTAGCCACCTTACTTTTGCCTTGCTCTTCCCCAGCTATTCCTTTTTTGTTTTTTTTTCTTTTCCCATCTACTTCCCTTGTCTTTTTGCCCTTTTTCTTACCCCTACACGCCCACGCCCCCTTTAGCCTTGGCCTTAGCCCTGACCGCAACAATATGAAGAGCGTCGTAAATACCACTGTCCTCCATCCCACTCCGTCAGCCTGATATTTTCTCGAAAGGTCATGGTGGTATGGTATACGTCTTGGCGATCATAGAAATTATTGCCCCTTCGGTAAAGCTATAAGGCTGTCGCGAAAGCAACAGAGGCAAAAAGATTGGGAGCAAGGCTCGAGCGCTGGAAAGGAAAATCTCCTAAATCTCCTATTACGGGTTTTTGAGGTTTTGCCCCTAGTTTGTAGAACTTTGCCTGCCTGCCTGCCCGTTGACTTTCGCTAGCTTTTGGACTTGGCTTTGCTTTGCTTTGCTTTGGCATTATTTGAAACTCAAGGCCTTTCCTAAAGAAGTCTGGGCAAATAGAAGCTCAGATCATTGACAGCAGGGCACAATGGGGAGCGTGGGTAGAATTTGACAGCCACATAGGTAGTGATGGCAGCAAATTTCTCTCGTGGCTTGTCTGTGCTTAGTAGCGACGTTGGAAAGTCTCCTTTTTTTTTTCTTTAGGAGGAAGGGGCGTGTTGCAGCCATCACAGCCCTAAATCTCGAGTCCTCGAGGTCGAGTCCTCAAGGTCGAGTCCATCGCCTACCTGCCTTCCTTTTTTAAAGAAGTAATTGCTTTTTACGAGGAGCCAATCAAACTTGTTTACCACAACGTCTCAGGAGGCCCCTTTCCACTTATACACATACTTACACATACCTACCTATATCACAGCCCCCCTGGACAGGCTCATGCCGATAGTACACCAGCTTGCCCATATAGCCTTTCCACTGTGGCGGGAGTGTTGTTTGCTTGCGCCTGTCCATTCGGACTTTCTGGATTTTGTCTACCGGGCGAGATTCTTCCAAGACGTAAGAAACGTCTTCTATAGTAAACATGGACCAGGGCTCAAACTCCGAAACAAGCTACAGGGACATATTTTGCCCTGTCAACAATTATACGGATTGCAGCGAAATCTCGCGCTATTCACAGAGCAAAACGCGAGCGGGAACTAAAAAAGAACGGAGAAATAATAATGGTAATAATAAGGAAAAGGCTGTTGTTTGGGAATGGCCTTTTGGTTTATTCTTGCTTCCATGTAACGCCTTTGCTTTGAAATGAGGCCCGAATCCCTCCCCTTGCTTCCCATTCACGACATATATACGCCCCACCACCCCTTGCAATATCTTTATACGGAACTATGCCATCGGCAAAAGGCTTTTGGTGTGGTGTGGGGGGGGGGGGGGGGGATAAATCAAGATGAAAAGGCAATCTGAAGAGCCATCCCCAAGTCCACGATTAGCCTGGATCTGCATAGAATAATACGGCAGTATAGTTGTCCGAGTTCATGGGGCCTTCTTCAGCCCTTAAAGTTGATCTTCCATTCGGGAATTCTACTATCAAGGATATACCCTACCGAGCAGCCCTGTGTAAGGAATTATGAGGAATTTTGAGGAATTGGTGCTACACCCACTTTGTATCAAGTTATTGAGCCTATGACACAAGCTTGACAAATGAGCAGTCATGGACCTCGAACAAGAATAGTCCAAGTCAAAACCCTACTAACCTTCCTTCCATTCTTGCCTCCCTCTGAGGCCAGAGTTTTAGCTATTGGCACGAAGGTAGAAGCTAGCTCACTCCTAGCTGATGTGTCAAGACAGTCGTTTCCAGACAAAGCCCGCTCCTGCCAAGATTAAACACCTTCTGGGAGAGGGAGAGGGAGAGAGAGACAAAATCTATACACCCGTATTTAACGTGAGACGCGGGACGGGCTTTTAGGCAAGCGAGGAGCTTAGGGCTTGCTGCCGTGAGCGGCAGAGAGGAGGGCATTGTTCCATGCTGTACTAAAACAGTCGTTCATGTGGAAAAAGAAAGGACTCGATCGTCTGTTGTTCTCTTTTTAGCTTCCTGACGATCTTGCTCCTTGGCTATGACACGCCAGCAGTCTCATTGAACTTCTAGGCCTCGCCTGAATTGGGAAGGGAGGCCCCTATAGTGCCAACACTAAACATACTCAAACCGCCGGGCCGCTGTGTCTGTGTCTTGCGTTGTCTTGTGTTGTCTTGTGTTGTCTTGCGTTGTCTCGCATTGCCCTGTCGTCGATGTAAGTCAATACGTAACGCGACGAGAGGCATACATTTCACATGTCCTATCAGCGATACGACCGATTTTAGGGCCGTGCTATTGCCATTGTCCCATCCGACTACTAAATTAGCCAGTCTCAACAGCCTACCCAGAGCGGGAGCAAGTAAGGAAGGCGAACTCGGGCGTTACGAGCTAGGCCAAGCTAGGCGGAAGCTAGGCTACGGTCAGTTTCAATTCCACCTAAGCCTGCAAGAGCAGGCGAAGAAACAGCCCGTAAGAAAGCTTTTGTATTAGAAATACGTGTACATGGAGCAGAGATTAATTTATCCATCTTTACATATCGAGAAGAGTAAGCAAGCTCTCGACAATACACGCCATGATATCCTATGCCCTGTACATCTCGTGTAAGTCTGTCTACTTCCAAATTAGGAAATCGGCTTGTTTTCCCTGCTGAGAAGGAAAGAAAACAACCTTGCATGTTGCATATTGTGTGTAGGTAGATAATGGTACTACTGCACACCGCACACCATAAAACGTTTATATTATAGATAGCATGTATCTACTTTGTACCTTTGGCCAGGCATGTGCTACTTGGTACACGTGCTAAGAATAGAATGAGCAAAGAGAAGGCTAAATGGAAATGTGTGCTATAATCTTATACACTGCCTTGCTAGTGGCATGGAGAGCAAGTGTGCCTTTGAGTGGTTGTATGGGTGATCCAGGCAAAGACACGGTCAGCAAAAGACAGCAAGCAGTAAGAGGACAATACATCGGAGTCTTCCTATGACACAAATTCGCTCGCTATGCCTCTCCCGCACACACTCATTTTTACTTAATCAAGTGAGACAAACGTACACAAGTAGCCACTGGCAATACCACAGTGCTAACACCAGCCGCTCTGTGCTGCTGTTTTACGGTGCGTTAGTTTCTAGGCCGAGGCTCTACTTTTTTATTTACTCCATGTGGAATGCCCCGCTTGCAACCCACCTGTCCTGTAGCTACACCTTACGTATGTATCACTAAGAGGCGAAGAAATTGCCGGGCCAAGCCTACACTACAAGAGGAAGCCAGAGGGAAAGAAAGGAGGGAGAATGGAGAAAGAGAGGGAGCGAGAGAAAGCGAGAAAGAGGGAGGAAGCGAGGAAGGGAGAAAGACTTGCTGTGTAATCTGGCACTGTAGCAAGTACAAGCCGCCGGGTAAAACTGCACTTGCACTTGCATTTGCAACTTGCACTGCACATATAGCTGCAGTTGCGGCTACGGGAATAGCAACAGGCATGAATAGACACATGTATATACATAGATGCGTATTACGGAACCAAAGTGTCGATGACTGGGTTTTTATGTACGAACAGCACTCATATTCCTAGAATGTAGTATCCCTCGCAATCCATAGATCATAGCGAGAAGACGGCAGATTATTGCGCATTTGCTGATTTATAGAGTGCGCCCGTATTGTGCGTGTGTGATAGCCAGCACGCAAATATTACAGACACACCTGCTCTCTATAGTAGATACCTTGGCCATTTAAGCACATATACGACTTACACCAAAGCTTCCCCTGCCAGCCTATTAAACTCCCCCCCCCCCCCCCGGACAAGAAGCCCGCACTATAGGCCTTATTAGTGGGACCCAGCCGACCAATTACCCCCGAGTTTCTACTAAAGGGGGGTCTTGGAAGGAACCAAGCTCACACCTGCCACGAAAAATCCACTCTAAAGGAAAGAAGAGAACAAAAGAACAAAAGAATAAGACGTCAGCGCCCCGTTCGCCGCTTTGCTTGATTGGCTTGGCTTGGCAACTACTCTCGGTAGAATTGGTTGGTTAGTTAATTGGGCCTTCCGAGGACTCGCAAAGCCTGGGGAAATTGCCAGTTTCTTTTAGGGCTCCTTCCTGCCGTTGCTGATGTAAGTTGATCTGAGGGGGAAGTTTCACACTTGCCTGGTTGCTTCCTTCCCTTTTTCACCGCCTTGGGTTATCAGTCTTGGGACTTTTACGAAGGGCTAGGTTCTGCTCTGCTGCCTGCTTTAGGTCAGAGTAGATCATCAATTCATGCACTTCTTGTTTTTACGTACTAAGTTTGTTTGTTTGGGTAAGTTCAAGATCGTCGTCGGGCAAACAAAAGATAACCTGTATCAAAGACAAGGGAAGTACTATAAAATGCACGTACAGATAGAGAGGGGTAAGCAGTGAGGCGACAACGGAAATGTAATACGTGCCTACAACCAGCTGTACGTAGTTACATACAATTACATAAACACTGCTAACGCTGGATTCTTACTGATGCCCCCCCCCCCCTTTTTTGGTCAACTTCAACAGGTAAGGTGCATGGGAAACCCATAGATCACATCTCCTAGAATGAGGTCATACACAACTATTGGCTTTCTCTCTTACTCTCTCCATTCGGGGGCTTCCTTCTCTCCGGAGACTTTGGCCATTGCCCAGCCAGCCATGTGCTTTTATTTTCTCTTTACAGGCGATAAATAACAAGCAACCCTTGCAACTTAGGGTGTGAGGCGGCCATAAACTAGCGGTGTGATATGGGAGAGTAAACTACACTAAGATGGATATGGACAAACTCAAAATGGACATTTGGAAGAACACAACGTATCAGGGCTGTAAAGTTGGATAGGAATAATAACGTAAACAAGACCGCAAAATGGGAATGGAAACCAAAGGAAAAGTCATCTGATCCATCATGTCATTGTGCAGTAGTGTGGGTGACGGCTGGTGGTGCAGACCATAGGCAGCAAAGAAATGTAAGTTTACATCACACAGTGGCACCCCTTATCCCTTTAACGACGACAACCGGCATCCCCAAATATGTGTGTATGCCATGCTATACCTAAATCAGAACGTGTCAGGAGGCCATCCAGTTTGCCCTTGCTTAGGAAGCTGTGTGCTACATAGGCGTGCTTGCTTGTATAGCCCCTGGGTTGTGTTCTAATATCAAAACAAGATATAGATAGACACGGCACTGCAACCGGCGGCAAAAGGTACATGACATGCTCTTGGTCTTGTCTATCCAAGAAAAGCCAGCCCGGCCGGCTAGTCTCGAGGCTCATGCCACGTCTCGTTCCGCTCGGTGCATATTCTTTTCCTGAATACGATGTATGTAGACTTCACCTCCTGACAACAAGGTTGCAGCGATGAAGTTGAAGAGGTTGTTTCACAATGCACATACCACAATATGAACATAGAACACATAACAAGCCCTCCATCTGCCCTTGCCCTGTCTTTGCTTTTCTAGGATTCGGCGATGGGCAAGAAGATGGAGTCAGGGTTTATCTGCAACCTGGAAAATCCAAAGATATCACAACGCACGATAACGTGTAGCAGACGAGCAAAACCACAGGGGAATAAAAAAGTGAAAGAAAAAAAAAGAGAACAGGAGGCATAGAAAGAGACGACATTGAGGGAGAAAGGGGAAAAGAGAAAAGTGCCAAAGGAAATTTATCTTGTCCTCGTGATGTCCTTTTGTTTGTTTTCTTAGTTATAGATAGGGCATAAGGTTAGCCTGCGTTCACACCCTACGGTAATGAAAGAGGGCAAGGCCCCAGATTTGCGTTATTGAAGGGGGAAGAAGGTTGGGGATGAGAAAAGATAGACGAGGCGGAATTGGCGGGGGGGGAGAGGAAGAAAGAAAGAGAGGAGGAGGTGAAGAGAAAAGAAAGGAGACGAGAACAAGATCAAGCAAGCGACTGGCCAGAATTGAAAAAGAACAAGCTAAGAAAGACATCCTATCGGCCAACGGAGCTTATATTTGCAAAGTCCGGCTTCGTCACACACGCACGCAAAGCGCAGTATGGGGTTGTCTTCTTTGCTGCTCATACTGTTGGTTCCTAGCCTCCATCTTCGTTCTTTGAGTCTAATATCAGCCAAGCAATGGCGCAATATTCTAGGTTCTGCCCCTTGGCTTTACCCTGCTCTACTTTATCTTCTTTCTCTTTTCATCGGAACCCTTGACAGAACTATGGGAAAATAGAGACAACAAGACGGTGTGACTGTTGGAAAGCTAGCTGCAATGATTTCATTGAGCTTGCTCTAACAAGTTTCATGAAGGCTGCAAAGTTTTCTCCGTTGCCTGAATAGCTGGGTTTTCAGCCTGACTTGCACGGCGGATGTGCAATATGCACCAACATATGCATGTGTTTATGTATGCTTCTACATTCTTCTCTCTCTCACTCTCTCCCTCCCTCTCCCTCTTTCTGCCACATCTTGTTTACTCTTCTCCCCTTCCTAGACTGGGCCGTCTTGCGTTGAGATGGTTCCTTCTCGCTTACTTTTCTGTCTCTTTTCTTCTTCTTTCCGTTTACCTGATTGGGCCTATCCAAAGATGAGAAAAGAAGAAGCCACCGGCCCCCCTTGGCCAGGAGACAAGAGAAAGTGAGACAAGAGAAAGTGAGAGTCCTTCTACTTCAGAGCCTATGAAAAATGTGAGAAAAGAGATGGCAGGAGCTGCGTTGTAGGGCAGAGATCGAAGTTGGCAAACCAACAACATGCTTTTGGCCCTGATCTTGGAGCATCAATGACCATATGAAGCCGCGCTTGACGAAGAATTCCACTACATGCATCATAGGATTTGGCCTTTACAATGATGTGGCCGCTGTTGCTGCTGGGGCGGGGTCTTTTCGTCCCTATTACTCATCGTCTCTCTCTCTCTGTACCCCTCCTCCTTTACAGAATGCATGCACTATGTACACATTTATATCTAAAGACAAGACAACATCCTTGGCTGCATGCATATGCATTTACATTGCCAGCAACGTGCTGAATGAGGCAAACGGGGAGCATCGAAATATTTATGGCATCAGGGTAAAAGCGCCCTATTCTCCCACGAATAGCAGGTGATGTGCGTCGGTAGAAGCACCATGACAACATCAAATCAAAAGCGTATGCGGTAGAAAGAAGAGGGAGGGGCAGACGGGGCAACTATTACTGTATGATGGGGTAGGCAGGGAGAAAACGGGATTCCAAGCGATGTGCCCTTTTTCGTTTCACATCATTAAAAAAGGACATGCCAAAAGTGTAATAACCCTACAAAAAAAGGGAAAAAAGCAATACCAGTAGCAGTGGCCGTAGCAAGCTGTTTATTTAAGCATCCAGCAAAACTTGTCAGGTGAAGTCGCTGACTTCTCTATTAATCAGCCTAGTGGTTGTCATGGATCGCTGAAAGTTGTACAGCATTTAGTTATTGCCATCTGAGCTGGCTATAAAAAGGCAGCTACTTGAAGCCGAGTGGAAGGCGCTGTTATAAATGGAAGAAGACTCGGACTCGAGGCAGAATCGGGCCGACAAGGCTTGCTCCTGCCTTTTTTCTTCTAGAAGGAACAACAACAACCAGTAAGCTTAGCTTAGAAATGATTTCTGTTCAAACAGGGCGCTTGTTATTTTTTGTCTTCGCCCTGTTTTTGGCCCGAGTCAGTCAGGCTAGTAGTAACTTGAAGACAGGAAAGCGAATCATGTATGTGTGCATACGTTACAGAAAGTAAGCACGGAAACAATGGGCCTGCGGAAAATATCCAGTGGTCTGGTGGCATGTTGTTATCGTTGCTATCGCTGCTGTTTTTTTTTTTTTTTTTTTTTAATCCCACAAGCCCGAGTAACACTGGATCTCTTTGTGTGCAATTATTCACTGTCCGTGGTCTGATGTAAGTATGATTTTGGGCGTCTCATATCGAATAGCCCCTCCTCTCATCTTGGCGATCAGTTTGTTTATACGTCTAACCAGCCAACTATCTAGCCAGATGCATGGGGGCCTGTAACCATATATCTGTACATGTGCACAGCTGACCGAGAGAGGGAAGAGAACAACCCCCCCCCCCCCCGCCGTGCTACGTTGTGTCATTTGTAACTTTACGAAAGTACATATGTGCGAATAGGCCAAGAGACTGACTGGCCGTCGGTGATAGGCTGCCTCAAGTATACTTAAAGAAACTGTGACGCGGGGCAGACTCGAATGCATGTGTACTAACGCCCCATCTGGAGACCTGATACCTATGGTTGGCTCAAACGGGCAGGCTAGACAATAGGAAGCAAGGGTTCCATGGATAGGGGGTTGAAGCTATCGAAGCCTCCCTCCCTATACGATACTTTGATAGCATTCTTTTTTTTTTCATTATTTTCCTCCCATGGGCAAGACAAAATGCAGCAGCAACAGAAAACAGAAATTCAGGCCGAATACAGCCCACATGCAATCAGTGTTGTCGTGGTTTATTTTGCGCTCCTCTCTTGTATTATCATTACCCTTTTCAGCTTACCCAAACCGTTGCTTTTCTCCAACCAACAAATTACGTCATTTGTTGGAACGACACTTCTAGCAAGGGTAGTGAAAAAGGAGAGCCCGTATTTCACTTTGGCCATTCATCCGGCACTGTGGGAAAGGAGGTGAGTCGTGAGGCAAACAAAAACACTGCAAATCAGGGCCAGAGGAATGCGTCTTTCTGTAGCAGAGGAGGAAAACATGAAGTTTTGTTGGTAGCTGTCAAAGACGTGTAGATGTTTCATGCATGCCTTGGATAGGGCCTATTAGAACTAAGGAGAGGAGGGGGAAAGAAAAAGAAAGAAAGAAAAACCTTCTTCGCCATTAACTAACCAGGCGTCCCCCTTGTGCCTTTTTTATTTTCCTTGTTTTATTTCTTTTTCTTCTTCCTCGTTTGGCCCAATGTACCAGCAACACGGTTTTGGAACGGGAAGACAACCAACAAAAGAAAATAAAGGACAAGGGCGGTTCCGTTGTGACGGAACTTCTTGTAATGATCGACAGCGAGGGTTTGGGACAAGATTGATCATGGATAATCTTCCTGTATGGCTTTTTGGTGAATTTTTTATGCTTTTTTTTTTTTTTTTTTTTTTTTCCTTCTTCTTTTTTTAATCAAGCGAGCTAGATGCTTGAATGGCTCCTGTTTGCGAGGGTGAAGAGAAGAAAAAGAATGAACAAAAAACTGAGTGAGAAAAAGACCGCAGGTTGGTGGGCTCGCTCAGCCGTGGTCCTCTTCCCATCCCACCGGACCAAGGTCGATCCGTTCGGCCCAAATATTCTCTTTGTTCTTGTTTGTTGTTGGGAAATTCCCTTTCCTTTCTCCCTTTTTCTCTCAGCTAATCAATCACCTTAATAATACCCCCAATAACAGTGACGTCGACGGACATGCACACAGACGGCACAGAGCGCGGGCAAGGCAATATGTGCCACCGACTCCAAGCCAAACCTACCTACTGCCATCAAGCTTTGTGTTTGCACTTTGATTCGCCTTTCTGGCCTGCTTATGAGGATTTCCTTGTTTGGTTAAGCCCACCACACAGACGGCAAAATAGAAGAGCGCAAGAACAAAAGAAGGGAAGAAGGAAAAAAAAAAAAATTAAAAGATATATCTGCAAAATGCAACACTCAGACCCTCTCGTTCTTTGACCGCGATTGCAAGTGGGCTCAGACCTGTGCTCGTTCTTCTCCATAATCTTCTTGTTTCCCCCTTTGTCAACCCAACTGGAGAGGGGCTGTTGCTGCTTTCTTGTAAAGTGTGCGTGCACAACAAAAGCAACGAGGCGCAGAGCGTGCAGAAGCCATTCAGGCGTAAAAGCGCAGATTCTGTATGAGACTAAGTAGGCTTGTGGGCTGAGGCATGGCTGTTCCACGTCAGAGCAAGTCGATATGCCCGTGGTTTATTTTTGGCCGTCTTTCTTCTCCCGTCAGCTGTAGATGGCTCACCGCAGGAGGCTCATGAGACAGAAAGGCACAGCTCCTTGTCCCATGCCAAAATCCGGCCTTGAAACATGTGTATCTACACACACTAGGGTTAGGGTTCACGAGGGGAAACACTGTCACGTGCATCCCATGCCCTCTCTTCTTCGTCGCCGCCGCCGCCGCCACCTTTCCTCAATTCTGGCAGCAAAAAAAAACCTGTTTCTACAATGTTTCCATTCTTTTTAGGATCCTGATCCTTTTGCTGCTCAATACGTCACATGACGGACCAAAAAAAGGAAATCAGGAGTCTGGGAGGGAAGCCAATACTGATAGTGGCCAAGACGAGCCAATTATACGTGTGCAGGCACCAACCAAGCTTGATTTGAGGTGAGTCTTGTAGAACCCAGCCCTAGGTTTCTGTTCTATTCCTTTAGAGAATGTCAAACATGCAAACACCCAGAAATAGCATTCTGCCAAAACACTAACATCTAAAACAACTACAACAATAGCCATCGGCATAGACAAGAGATAATCTTGGTTATTCTGGGTTGAAACTTGTTCCACTGGCCTCTTTTTTTTTTTCGCTCTTCACGGCTAGGCAAACAGGAAACCTGCACGATTTGGTTTTTGCCTATAGTGGATGGGAAGGGCGTGTGCCACCTGCTGCCCAAGTCTTATATATATAGCCTTGGTGGACTTTGCCGTGTTACAGGTCTTGACACCCTCAGAGCACCTAGTGGCAGCAAGACGTCCGTGACGCAGTCTTGGATGACGAATGAAGCTTTTTTTTCCCTTGCTGTTTCTTTTTATTCGGATGGAAGGCCGAGTCCAAGCCCCCAAAGCTCATGTTCCCGGATTAACATGACTTGGTTGTGCCGTGCCGTGGGTTGTGTGGCTATGGGGGGGGGGGGGGGGGGTGAGCTTCTGTGACCTGTGACTTCTCGCTGGTCTAAATAGCCAGATGTTTTGTCACTAGATTCCATATTCGTTGGTGTTTTGGTTTATTTGTAGAGCATATGATATGGGGTGATATGTATTAACCCGTCGGTATACCGAATAAGCAAGGATGGGGCCGTGTGTTTTCCAGACCTTCTATCTTTGCGACATGGCCCGTCCACTTGCCGGCCTCGATGACGGGTGATGCAATGAAGAGCGAGTGAGGGATGCAATTCTCGAACTTGTAGAGGGCAGGATATGCAATATGCGATGTGCCCTATGTAGAAAGGGCTATAGCACATAGCATCACGGCTTTGCTAGCCTCCTTTGGGCCTATTAGGCCACTACTGCCGGCTCAGAACAAATGGGGAAAATTCGCAGAAAATTTAAAGAATAATGAGACAACAATCCGAGAAAAGAAAACAAGAAAAAAAAGCCAGCCAGGGAGGAAGGGGGCTTCCCCCTACCCCTTCAGAATTTGGAGAAGTCGAATGCCGCTGGGAGAGGGGCCCCTGTATCAGTAATGTTGCCTCGCTCTGATGCCCCCTGTATTTCTTGAGTTGCCGGAGCTGCTACAGGGGAGCCTCAGTGGGGGGGGAGAGGGCGGTTTCCAGCCCAGCGAGCTATAGTGTGATGTCGTCTAGAGATGGGAGCCGGAGCAAGCAGAGCTTAGATAGAGGGTCATTGTTTCGCTGCGTATTCCCGTCGGTGCCTCTCTACCGCATTCTGTCTTGCGCATGTCGCGCCGCTGCATCAACCTTACTGTCACTCGTCAATGACTTAACCCAGCATAAATATCCACCCCCCCTTTTTGACGCCCACTCCGTTAGTGGTCCTTATTTTCACCCCCCTCCAAGTTACTGCCTCCCCCCCCCCCCCCTGGTATCATCATACATTTGACGGAATTTTGACTGAACCTTGCTCTTCCCACTGACTACAGAGAAAAAAAGTGTGCAGTGCTGTAAGCTATTTGTGTGGGTTTGATACATACAGAGCTTGCAGTACGTGATTTATAACCGCTGGGCTCAGGAGCTGGAATTGGGGCGGGATGGGGGCTCGCTGGGTATCTTATGGGCGTTTCCCCAAAAGACGTGAACACGGATGTAGTTTACGCGCCGGAAAGCGGAATAGAACAGAGTCGTAAAGTCGTAAAGGCGCTCAGTCACTCATTGCCTTTGCGATGCCGTTTACACACAATTATGCTGTCTGTGTATGTGTCTGTGGGTGTGGGCTGGCTGGATGGCTGGCTGGCTTGTTGTCTCTTTCTGTCTGTGGGCAGAGGGGCCAAGAAAAGAGCAGGCGAAGAAGAAGTGTGTACAAGAGCTCCCCTTTCTTGTTTTTTTGTTTTCTTGTTGGCTCTTCCCTCTTCCCTCCCCCCCCCCCCTTCGCTGTTTTTTGACCTATGCCCGCCATCTCCTTAGCTCCTTTGTTTCTTGGAGCTTTCCTTTGCAGCTTTGGGCTGACAGTGAGACATTGGCAACCTGCTGTACCTTTTTCTTTTTCGCTGGTTATATTTTGCTAGAAAAATACGGCGAATGTGATGCTGATGGGGCTCTAGTCACTTGCGCTGACGCTGAAATTGCAATCAATAAACCCGGCATGATTTATCTTTTTTTTTATCGTTTTCTTCTTTTTTTCGTCTCCTTCCCTGGTAATTGCAATTTTCTCTGCACCACGTACATGAAGACAAGACAAGATGTAAAGTGATGGGAGCAGTAGTTGCCTTACTGAGTTCTTTTAATTCCTGCTTAATTCCCGTATTTTCTTCTTTCCCTGATAGCTGGCGTCGGCACTAAGCAAAGGAAAGCGAAGTCATAGCAGTTGCGTCCATATCGCATGGACTTGCGTTTGCACCTGCCCATCCCATGGGTACACATTCGAGTTACTGTGCATTTCCATATGTATATATAGAGTCCCGTAACTGCTCTTTCCACACATGAGAACTCGTCTTATCATTTCCATTATCTTCCTGTTCGATCCATTTCGAAGCCTTTCCATCTCCGTTTGTATCTGATTGGGCCTGTGGGTATTTGAGGCTGTCGTGTCTTTTTTCTTCCTCTTTATTACCTTCCTTTGGCCTTGCTGTCTTTTTGTCCTGTTCTGCTTTGCTGTGCTTTGCTGTGCTTTGCTGTGCTGTGCTGTGCTGTGCTGTGCTTTGCTCTGCTCTGCTCTGCTCTGCTCTGCTTTGCTCTGCTCTGCTCTGCTCTGCTCTGCTCTGCTTTGTCTGGCCTTTCTGGCTTGCTCTGTCCGTCATCAGGGTTCCTGCCTGTTCGTTTCACCTAGGCCGCCTAACCTAATCACGTCTCGCCTTTGCCACCTTTATTAGAGCTCACTTCCATAAACAAGCTAGCATTACTTTTTGCTGTATGCTAAGCTAAGCTCAGACAAGCAAGCCCTTTGGAGCAGGAAAAAGTCTTCCCCTATATTGGCCCTACTTTTCTATTTTCTTATTTTATTTTATTTTTACCTTTTTTTCTTTTCTCTCGTCTTCTTTTGTTCCCCTTCCCCCCCCCCCCCCCCTTACCTCTGGTCGCCTGTCTGTGTGGGCTTTTTTGATTTTCTCTTTTTTCCTCTGGCCTGACCAAGCTTATCCTCACACCTTTTTCTTGTTGCTCGGCTTTTCCCTTCCTACAGACGGATTTATATTTGCTGCCTTTCTCTTGCCGGCCTGCTATTGCGTTTTGACTAGAGCCCTTCTTCGTTCTTTCATTCTCCTTGTGCTTGCTTGTGTATCACCTTCGTGACGCATTCGTATAAGACAACGGTCCTGGTCCTTTTTTTCTATATTTTTTTTCCTCCTCAACGACCCTTCAACCTTTCCCACGCATTATACCACTCTATTTTCCCTTCCCTTTTCTTTCCCTTTGGTCTTGTTTTTTCGGTTATTATTATTATTCTTTTCTCTCTCTTTTCAGCTGCTATGACAGATGCGCGCTGAAGGATTTCTTTCGTCACTTTCGCACTTCAGTACCACCAGTAGCATCAAGTCTTGACGACTATCTCTCCCTTTCTTCATTCTCCTCTTTCTCTCTCCTGCTGTCCATCTTCTTCTTTCTCCCTCTTATACACACCCTATCGCGAGAAAAAAGGAATCAACCCAACACCTCTATGCATCCATCTCACCGCCAATCTCGAGGTGTTGCATCGACTTGATCGTCATCGTTCCGTCATAGCCGGCATTCGTCAAGCATACACAGTTATTATCTTACAATTCACCTGGAAATCCGGCTACAACTACGCCTCGCATATTCTGTACACCAGGCCATCCAAATCCCGGCGCCTTCTGCTTTCCTTTCCTCTCTATCATTTGCGGTCCTCTACACCTCAGTCCACCCCTCCCACCCCCCCTCCCTCACTGTCCTTCCTTAACTCTCACATGATGCCATGCCATTTATAACAGCCTGAACGCACTCATTTTTTTTTCTTTTACTTCTGGCAAATCCACTCCTTTGTAGTCTTCAGCTCTGCGAGCTGTGCCTACCAAAAATATCACTTCTAATCTATCCATCCGCCTTCCCTTACCTTCACAATGCTCTCAGATTCAATACCCCCTTCACTGCCGCACTTCGGACTGGTCCAAGTGCCTTCAAGCGCTTCAAGCTCGCGGCCTTCTACCCAAGCCGAGTCTACCTTTACGTCTTCATTCACCACAACAAATACGTCATGCGACAGCTCCCCATCAATCTCGCCAGAGCTAAAGCCCACTGTCTGCTCTGAGGAGAAGGATGTGCTTTCTATTGCGCCCCTTTCAGAAGCTCCGCGCCTAAATGGCCACTCGCCGGTGTCTAGTCCGAAGCCGTCGCCGTCGCCGCCTTCTATGGCTTCGCTAACACCCGTGCCGTCAACTACCTCTTCTGCTGCATCATCGAGCTCCTCTGCAGCCCGCTTTCAGGCCCCACCGCCTTACCCTTCTTACCAGACCTGTAATACCTATTGCCACGCAGTTTCTGCTAAGAATCAACCTGAGCAAAACAAGCTTATCCGTCGCTTCTCAAATCGTACCAAAACCTTTCGTAGCCGCAACTCGTCCGTTCCAGCATCTAGCAGAGAAACGAGTCTTGGCCCTGCCCTGGCTCGCAACGCCAGTGGTCGTGCTAGCTCGCCTCACCTAAACCGCAGCGTCACCGATAAAGATAGTTGCTACCCCAGTGACACTGAGGACTCTATATCTGATCCTGAGGCGATTTACGAAAACCCTGGCGAACCTTCCAAGTTCTCCTCTGTTTATCCCCAGCATCTCGTTGAAGGCGTCTCTGCGCACAAAGTATCCAAAAAGAGACGCAAAAAAGTATCCTTTTCTGCCGACCCCCAATCAGGCGCCATTATATATGTAGGAGAGAGTAAGAAGCGTAGAGTCATCCCCATTGACAACATTGACCAAGTCCGCTATGGCTCCGACACGGACCAGTATCGCACCGAGCTTGGTGCTACGCCTGCAGATGCTGATGTGTGGCTGACATTGATTTGCTCAATGGAAAAGTCCAGAACCAAGATCATCCACATGGTCTTCCAAAGTGCAAAGACACTGAATGAATGGGCCCTAACACTTGCCTCAATCATGCGCCACCGCGAGCAGGAGATGGTTTTATTGATGTCGTTCAACGAGCGTGCTGTTGCTGATATCTGGATAAAGGAGGCTGCCTCCCTTGGGGTTACCGACACAAACGAGCTCGAGGTTTTTGCCCTGCCCTTCGACAACATCGAGAAGCTCTGCCGCGTGCTGCACATCCATGTACCTCGCCGCCAGCTATTTGTCTACTTTGAGCTTTGCGACACTGAAAAGGCGGCTAACATAACCTACCATCAATTCCGGGAACTCTTGGACCTGATCCGCGCGCAAAACCCCGTCAGCTACATCTACCGCGAGGTGATCACAGACCCGGAAAAACAAAAGCTTGGAATGACCAGACCAGAGTTTTTTGATTTTATCCGCAACTGCCAGCGCGAGAGGGTTGATGGCCCATTCGAGAAATACTGGAACGGCGTTTTCAAGACATATGCCACCACTCGCCAAAACAGCTTGCGCTTCACGGAAATCAGCATGTACAACTTCCTGCGCTCAAAACACAACGTTACCCTGAAAAAGCCCGAACCTGCTACAATGGACCAGCCTATGAATCGCTACTTCATCTCTAGCTCGCACAATACCTATCTGCTCGGTCGTCAAATTGCAGGCTCCTCTAGCGTTGAAGGGTACATCTCCGCCCTGATTGGAGGCTGCCGCTGCGTGGAGATTGACTGCTGGGATGGCCCTAACGGAACCCCCCAGGTGCTTCATGGCCGCACATTGACTTCTGCTGTCTCCTTTGAGAGCTGCATCACTAGTATCAACAAGTGGGCGTTTTACGCTTCCCCGTACCCGCTCTGGATCTCGCTTGAGGTACACACAAATCCTACTCAGCAAGCTCGCATGGTCCAAATAATGAAAGATATTTTTGGCCCCCTTCTTGTTACTGAGCCCCTTGATCCCATGTCCCACACACTTCCCTCCCCCGAGGAGCTCATGGGCCGCATTATCATCAAGGTTAAAAAGCCTGTTGTCAAAGACGATCATCGCCAGGGAATTGATATCAAGACGCGCCGGCGCGGCAACAGTCTGACCTCCAGCTCCCCCTCCCACCCTCTTGGCGAAATCACCATGACCCCGTCACACTCGATGCCGCCCAGCCCTGTTCTTCAGCCCGTTGGTCGGGCCAAGACAATGCCTATGTCCGGCCGCGGTCTAGACATTGGATCGTACTACAACTTATCCCATGAGTCAGACAGCTCTTCGGAAACCAGCACTGAAAACAAAACTGTCAAGGTTTTAGGCGATCTGGGAGTCTACTGCACTGGTGTGAAGTTCCGTGGCTTCGAGTCCCCCGAAGCCAAGGCTTTCAACCACATCTTCTCATTCAAGGAAGACAGCTTCGAGAAGTGTAGCCGCACGAAGGATCTCAAGCGCGCTATGGAGACGCACAATCGCAATTATCTCATGCGTGTCTATCCGAGCCAGTTCCGAGTCACGTCCAACAATTTTGACCCCATAGTCTATTGGCGCCGCGGTGTACAGATGGCTGCCCTTAACTGGCAAACCTTTGATCTCGGTATGCAGCTCAACCGTGCCATGTTCTCCGGGGGCAACGATGGGACTGGCTATGTTCTGAAGCCCCCCTCTCTGCTCCAACAGGAGATCCCCTCGCATACTCAGCCGCCTAACCATCATGAGCGCAAGGAAATCAGCATGACGTTAAATGTGATTTCAGTCCAGCAGCTCATCTGCCCCCCTGGTGTTCGTGTCATGAACCCCTATGTGGAAATCGAAGTATTTCATGCTAGCGATCCCAGGTATAAGACCAATGCCGACTATCTGGTCAAGGAAGACATGGTTGCCACCCAGAAGCACCGCACCCGCATTATTAGCGACAATGGCTACGACCCTCGCTTCCAAACCGCCTTCCAGATTGAGCTCACAACGCGCCACGAAGAGCTTGTCTTCATCCGTTTCAGCGTCAAGCTCTCGCCTGATACTAACAGCTATCCGACGAAAGAAACCGCTCCTATCGCGGTGTACATGGCCAAAATGATCAACCTCAACAACGGCTACCGTCTTTTGCCTCTGTGGGACCGCAAGGGCGCTCAGTTTCTTTTCTCCAACATTATCTGCCACATACGTCTCAACTACATACGGCCCATCACTGTCATTTCTGAATCTCCGCAGATAGAAAATCGGTCGGGCTTGCGCAAGGTCTTTGGACGCAGCGGCAACAACAGCACAGCAACTAGTCCTCGGTCGACGACTGAGAAAGAATAAAACGCGCATTAGAGCTGCCTCTTTCTGCTTGTCGATCTTTGTTTTCATATACATCTCTCGTTTCTTCATGACGACCTGGCGCAAAACATTCTTTTTTTTTTTTTTTATCATCTCTTTTCCCTAAAGTTCCCTTCTTTCTACGACACGACCACTTATAGACTTTTGCCTTTTGTTTTTTCCTTTAATTTCTTTCTACTTCTTGCTTTTCCGCATCTCATTTTTTTCTTTTCTATACACAAATCACTGGCGTTGGGGCACCAAAAGATCTTTACACACGTTGACGAAGCAGATATCCATCATCATTCAACATCTATTTTTGCATCGTCATTCTTCGGCTTTTTACTTTCTTCACATACTCGGGAATTTCTTCTTTTTCTTCTCCTTTCTTTTGGTTACCTTTCAGCCCAGATTTGACATCATGCTGGCTATACTATTTATTTGGAAGAAAGATTTATTTTATTCTATTCCCTCCCCTAACCTTTCACTTCCATTTCTTCTGTGTCATTTCTGGATGATATGACTGCTTTGTTTTCCTTGCATACTGGGTTCATGTACGTACGTGTGTGTCTCCTATTAATCGCGCACGTGACTCGTTTATCCATTCTCTTCTTTCTTTTTTATTCTGTCTCGTTATTTCCTTCTTAGTTCACTGCTATTAGTCTTGCTCTTTGTCGGTGTTTGTCTTGCTTCGCGTTGAATTACTGAGGCTCGGTTTGATTTACATGTGCATCTAAACGCCCGTCTTGTTAGGGTTTGGCTGGCGTTTTTTCTCTTTGTCTCTTGAGTCTTGTTCACTGCTTGCTTTTCGTTTCCCAAGTTCCCATTACCATACCCCCTATTTTTGAGTAGAATATATATATATTTAATTAGTTCTCACTGATAATCTTCCCACCCACAGAGTGCATGGACGTGTTGTCGTTGTATTGGTTAGTCCTCCGTGTCAGGCGACCTAGGGTGGAGTAGCCGAGGGTCAATCTGCATAGCAAAGTCTTTGTAGTTGCTTCGGGCGTTTTCTCTCTCCCCATCCACACTACCACCCTCGCCCCTATCATCGTCCTGCTCATCGTCCTGCTCATCGTCTTCGTCGTCGTCTTCGTCGTTGTATTCTTCCTCGTCGTTGATGTCATAGAGCTCGTCCTCATCATGCATGCCAGTCCTGTTTCCCATACGGCTATAATCCGCAGCATAGTTTGTGGGGGGATAGGGGTAGGGATATGACTGGGGCGAGTGATAGGCGCCCGATTGGTGCATTTCCATGTCCGTATCAACATCCATCGCCTGCCCGCCGGATCCAGCGCTGTAGTGCACCTGGGCAGACATCTTTCTGTAACTGCCGGACGCATACACCGAGTCATTATCAGCCTTCATGCCGTCATCATCATCGTCCTCTTCCTCGTCTTCTCCTTCATCCTCGTCGTCTTCCTCGTCATCCTCGCCCGGCATGGTGATGGCCTTCTCAGCCTTGTTCTTGACAGTGATGTTCTGTTTATTGCGTACAGCGCGCGTGTTGTTCTTGTAACGACTGCCACGCATGATCTTGAGCTCGTCCTCTGTTAGGTTCAGTGATGGGAGTTTTATGCTAATGTAGCTACCAGGCGGAGGCGTTTCGTCACGTGTAGCATGGATCATCTCAAAGGCACCGGCGTCAAGCTGACGGTTGAAGCGGATAGCAAGCAGTTTGCACTTCATGACAGCCTTAGCCTTAGCCCATAACCCCTGATGAAACCAGCCGCTGCCTGTAATATCACACGTGGGCCGCACGGCTGCATCGGAAAACATATGTGCCAACATTGGGTCCGTGATGTCGCAGACCTGCCATAATTTTCCGTTGGAGTAGAAAGTCTGGCCATCAAATATGTGGCTGGTGGAGCTGTCTTCGACATAAACGAGCTGATGGCCCTTGCGGATGGCATGCCATGTTTTCTTGTCAGTCCCGCTGTGCACAAAGGGCAGCTTGAAGAACATGGTTTGGTAGATGCGGTATTTGGGGTCTTTGCGAGGATCGACGCCGTACGCAATGACGGCATCCTTGAAAGGCCCGCCTTTGAATTGGTAGGCAGTGTAGGAGATATACTTTTTCAACACGTTCCATGTCTTAATCTTTTTGCCGAGTCGGTTGAGCAGTGAACGGCGCGTCCATATGGGCCGTTCGGCAAAGGCAACATCCAAATCCTGCATCAGGTCGGCCATGACGGGGTCCGTCAGATCAGGTGGCATACGGGGGGCCGTGGGCACGTTTTCCACTGTAGGCTTGACGAAATGGCCAACCATAACAGCTGCTGTAATATTCATGACCCGTTCCTCACCGCCCTCGTCTCGAACAGCTCGGACGTAGGGGTTCTGCTCATAGTTGTAGTTGAACGGCAGCGTCATATGGGTAAATGTAGGAGGCGGAATGATGTCAGCATTGGTTGAGCGGTCAAGGCCGGGTGTGAACTTGAAGTTCTTGATTTTGTTAACTATCATGAGGGGTTAGTGAGAAACATAAACCGGGAGACTCAAAAGATGAACATGACATACCATCGCCTGTTAAGATATCCTGGGAAAATCGCTTTGTAAAGTCGGAGTGCGAGGCTTCCCAACTAAAATCCGCCAGACCTACAAGTCGTCAGTCTCCTATTCATTACTAGTGCTTTTTTTTTTTACACGCTATACGTACCCCTATATCTATGTGTGTGTCTTATCATGCCCACGGCCTCAACATGATAACTGTCAGCGTTATCTTGAAGTCGTCTTCTCAGAGTTTTCGGGTGATCTAGGCGACCATACGAGCGGTTGTTCCCTGTGGCCTCAGGTAGGGTGTCTTCTACTACAGCCTGCCCAGCATCCTCAAAAGGCCCATCAGTCCCTCGCCTTCGTTTGCGACCTGTCCGCTTTGGAACTGTCACTTTTAATAGAACATTGTGGGTGGAGGCGTTGTGTGATAGGATAGGCGGCATATATGGGCTATCGGGATTCAAGTAAAGCTGGAGAGAGTTTCTGTTGGGTTCCAAGATCTAGTAGTCCTTTTGTTAGTCCCCGTCTCACACACATAACCTAGATGCTTCATCTTAATGGCACATAGGCCTTACATCTGGGAACGAAGGTGTGCGGCCAAAGGCACCCCGCGCTCGTTCAATATTGAGCACAACCATAGGCACCTCGACCGCCCCAAGCCTCCGCGGCTGGATAGTGTAGCTTGGAGCCCCTCTATCGGGAGCCGAGTGATATTCATTCCCAAAGAGTGGTAAGGACAAGCCTTTAGACTCGCGCTCATCCATAACAGACGGCGCATCCTCATGGGGGGAGTGTGGCGGCACAGGCGAAGACATCTCAACATGAAAGAAGCAGCTAAATCAGGCCCGACATGTCAATATCTAGCTAGACGGTTGAGAGAGCAGACTTTTGTAGAGCAAACGGACTTGCTTTGCTTTGAATTATTGCCAGCTGTCGTAAGCGTTTGCTAGATGCCGTGACAGATGTCGACAGCTGTCACATCTATCGAGACTGTTTGGCCTCTGATTCTACCTGAGATTGTAAGCTTATAGTATTAACTACGGGCTTCAACTGCCTTCTAGTAGTCCGTACGCCTCTTCACCGTCACCTACTATTCCCATTGTGCTGTGTTGGGCTCACTGCAGCCCCTGAGTCTCTACTTACTGTTGGCAACCGGCACTTCACCAGCCAGCCGTCAAAGCGCACAAACCAAGTTCTCCAATTTAGAGCTTTAGTGCTGGAGCTGTGTGGAGCTCTTTGTTTTGTTTGTTTCGCCCACCCAGGGTAATGCTTTCGGACCAAAACAGTGAGTTATATAGGACGAAAGTACAAAAGCTTCCGCCAATTACTATTATATATTTTTTGGCGCCATATTTTACCAGCTACCTGTCAGTGTGCTGCTGTCTCTCCCTGCCTTTTTCTGCGTCGCAATCCCCGACCCTAAACCCTAGTATGACGGTTGCCTTCTAGTCTGTCCTGCCGCTTTTGTCCACCCCTCTCTTTCCTCCGCCATTGCTACCCTCCTATTGGTTGGTTTCGTCTACTTCCAATCAGTAGAGCGCCTCTCCTCCTCTGCCTTGTTTTTGGTTGCTTGGCTATTTTTGTTTCGCCTCACTGCAAGCTGTGCTTTTTTTTTTTTTTTTTTTTTTTTTTGTTTATGTCCTTGCTTCGCTTTCTTTGTTTCTTTCCTACTTCTTTTCCTAGTCCTCATTTGCTGCTCCGTGCCCGTCATTCCTTCGAGTCGCTAAATTATTCTCTTGTATTCATTTCCATCCTCGGCCATTTCACAACGACTTACCTTGACAGCCTCTTTTGCTGTGTGTCTTGTTCTTCTCTTGATCGGTTAATTACTGCACGCCCGTTCCTTAACATAATTGAGCTTGCCAAGGTGTTTCCAGTGGCTTACCGTTTTTGAAGCTTTTCCTCTTCTCTCGTTCTGGCTCTCGCTCTCTCTCTCTCTCGCTCCCTCACTTACGCTGTTGTCCCCCTCTCCCCTTCCTCTTAAATCCAACAAGGCCAGCCAGCCAGCCAACCCGCCCTGCCTCACTGACACCTTCAGCCTCGTCTCGTCCTAGTCCCGCTGTCTATTGTACCTTGTCGAAACCAAGTCGCATCCAATTCCAATTCTAACCTGTTGACTTGTTTTTTTTTTTGCTGTCAACCACCACAACACACAACAGCACTTCTCGACCTTCCTTCTCCCCCCCCCCCCCACAAACATACAACAAGAACCACAGCTCAACAAGTTGTAGTTTACTCGTCTCTATTCTCTTCATTTCTTCTTCTCCTTTTTGGCCCTTTTTCCTTTTTTCCTTATCCTTTGCTTCCGTCGGCCTTATATTGCCGGACGGGCTTTCCCAGTTTAGCTCATGATGAAGCGCTTCAGCCAGAGAGTAGTAAGTAATATCGCCATCTTGATCTCCTCCCCTCCTTCCTTGTCTCATGCCCCCTCCTGTCTTCAAGGCTCACTACTATCCACTGTTTGCTGACATGTGTTTTCCCTCTGCCCCCCCCCCGCACCTCAATAGCTTTCCCGTGGGAAGGATCCGAGCAAGTCCTCCAAGAAGAATAAAGACGCCAAAGATGGCGCTGTTAGCCCCTCGTCTTCCACCCGCGACGTCAGTCAATCGCCCAACGTTACTCCCTCTTCTTCCACAACAAATTTGGCCGACACGCGTAGCAAGCAGGCTGTAGCAAACACTGCTTCTGGTCTCAACGGTGACCACGGTGCCTCCAGCTCGCCTGCCCAGAATGGCGCCGTCCAGTCCGCCTACTCAGGTGTTCAGCCTGCCAATGGCGCAACCACAACACCCAGACATATGACTGCTCCCCCGACTGTTGTAGTCAGCCCTTCCCCTATGGTGCGTATCATATCATCCGCTCTCTTCCTCGCTTCTGCCCTCGGCTTCATTTCCTTTTATCTGGTCTGCTGTTGTCTGCCACTTTTATAACTATCTCCATCTCCGTACCATTGCCTTTTCCCCCTCAACTAACCTTTTCTCCCCGTGTCAGCATATTCCTCCTCCCGGTGCTGTCGACACCATGCCCGGCGACCTCGCTCCGCCAAAGGCAGGCTCAAAATCGCTCATGTTTGACCGTCTGCATCAAACCCCCAAAGACGTTGTTCCAGAAGGCCTCCGTACCCCTAAGAGACAACATTCGTCCCGCTTCGAAATATCGGCCCACCGAGAGCTCGAAAAGCTACCCGGCTTTCACGAAGTACCGCCCAACCGCCGCCAGGATCTCTTTATGCAAAAGATAGACCAATGCAATGTCATTTTTGACTTCAACGATGCCACGGGAGACATGAAGTCCAAGGAAATCAAAAGATTAGCTCTACACGAGCTGCTCGATTATGTTGCGAACAATCGACAAGTCATCACCGAACCTATGTATCCAAAGGTCGTTGAAATGTTTGCCAAGAACCTATTCCGCCCAATCCCGCCTCCAGTCAACCCTCAAGGCGAGGCTTTTGATCCCGAAGAGGACGAGCCTGTTCTCGAGGTCGCCTGGCCCCACATCCAGGTTGTCTACGAGTTCTTCCTGCGCTTTATTGAATCTCAGGACTTTAACACCAACGTCGCCAAGGCTTACATCGATCATAGCTTTGTCCTGCAATTGCTTGATCTCTTCGACTCAGAGGATCCCCGTGAGCGTGATTTCCTCAAGACTACGCTGCATCGTATCTACGGAAAATTCCTCAACCTCCGTTCGTTTATCCGGAAGTCCATCAATCATGTCTTCTTCCAGTTCACTTATGAGACTGAGCGTTTCAATGGAATTGCCGAGCTGTTGGAAATCCTCGGTTCCATCATCAACGGCTTTGCCTTACCCCTGAAAGAGGAGCATAAGATTTTCTTGACTCGGGTCCTGCTTCCACTACACAAAGTAAAGAGCCTGAGCATGTATCATCCGCAGCTGGCCTACTGTATTGTTCAATTTCTCGAGAAGGACGCATCATTGACCGAAGAGGTATGTTTTCCCTGTTACTTCCCTTGTCTTCCTCCATACGGCTGCGCTCTATTTGTCCGTTGTTAATTTTTTTTCTAACCTGCTGTTTTTCTTTTCCTTTTTTTTTCTACCTCCAGGTTGTAGTCGGTCTTTTGCGTTACTGGCCCAAGGTCAATAGTACTAAGGAGGTCATGTTCCTAAATGAAGTTGAAGACATTTTTGAAGTTATGGACCCTGCCGAGTTTGCCAAGGTACAAGAGCCTTTGTTTCATCAGCTGGCCAAGTCGGTTGCAAGCCCGCACTTCCAGGTTGCTGAAAGGGCATTATATTTCTGGAACAATGAGTACTTTTGCAACCTGGTTGGTGATAACGTTGAAATTATCTTGCCCATCATGTTTGCGCCTCTCTACGAAAACTCTAAAGGTCACTGGAACCGGTAAGTCACACTGTCGTCCATTCCACTAAGCACGTTTGTAAACTAACAGGACCTCCAACAGAACAATTCATGGTATGGTGTACAACGCTATGAAGTTGTTCATGGATATCAACTCGGTGCTGTTTGACGAATGCTCACGCCAATATGCCGAGCAACAGACAAGTGCACCTATGCGCCAGGCCCTACGTGAACAGCGGTGGGCTTCGGTCACTGAACTCGCAAACCAGCGCCTGCTTGAGATTAAGGGCCCTAACAATGGCCGTCTCGTTGCACCAATGGATGTGTTGGATGAGAGTGACCCCACGGAGGAAAACCAGAAGCGTCTTGACTCGCTTAACCTCCAGGACTCGGGCGACAGAAGAGAACATTCATCTGTCGATGATGGAGCGAATGGTGAGGGCTCTGCTCTTAGTTAGCGGTGATATACCTTTTATCTTTGTTTCGTTTTTTTTCTCCTTTTTCTTTCCATCTTTGCTCGCCTCTTTAGGGAACTTAACTTGCCCACACCAATCTCATCCTCACTTACTCTTCTCCTCCTGTCTCTTATTCTCCTTATCCTCTATTTCCTTTTAAAAATGTAGCTGGTGTCCCGCCCAGTTTGTTCCTAAATCCTACTACTTACTCTACTTACTCAATGAACGGTCACCCCAGCAATTTGCGAGGAAAAAAAAAGAAAAAAAAAAGACAGTCGAACGAGTCTGGTTAATATTTCTGTTTTTAAGAGATAGTGGTGGAAGGAGGCATGTGAGATACACATGAAAGATGAACCATGGTGAGCGTGCTGTCAGTCTAGGCTACGTCAGGCCTATCTCATGTCAAGGTTCCCCCTCTCCCTTTACCCTCCCTCCTCTTTCTTGTCTGGTTGTCTTGGAAGGGTTTTCGTGAAGACTAGGAGAGAGAAACCGGCGATATGTTTTTTTTTTCCTTTCTTTTTCATGTGCTAGAACTCGGGATTTGATTTTTTTTTTCCTTGCTTTTTTTTTTCTGCCAAATTATTTGTCATGTTTCCTCCTTTTCTTTTTTCTTTTTTCTTTTTATCTTCTTTTCCATTTATTTTTTTCCCTTTTTCTCTTGTTCTCTTTGTTGGGAGAAGATGACTTCTTTGGATGTGTTTGGACAGCTAGCTTCTCTTTTTTTTCTTCTTCTTCTTCTTCTTCATTCTTTCTCCTGTTTATTCTTTTTTTTTCCCCTTTTTTTTTCTCCTTTATTTCTTCCCTTTCAATCTTGTTATCTGTCCCTTTGATGCCTATTCGTATCGGAAACTTGCACTTGTCCTTGTTGTTTTTAGTTGGAGATCTTTGTAGTTGTTCCGTGGGGCACATGTCTAATGCTAGGAACGTTGTAATAAACCGTTTCTCTTTCTTCACGTATTCGTAATATTATGGATATTATTGAATCATGGATAAGCCTTTCTTAACAAGATTCTCGTATATCAAGATTATCAACTAAAAGATAGCCCCCGAATTCGCCATTCATCTCGAACTTTGCCTGCCTCGACCTCGTCCATACCCCCCTCTGCCATGCTCCCCCCGATACCCTTTCCACGCCCCACGGCTACCGTGATGCTGATTTTGATACTGATTTTGGCTCTGGTATGGTTGGTGCGAAGATGAGTGGTATGCTCGTTGATGTTGTGAATGACCCCGCTGGAAATCACCTCCAGCTCCGCCGCGCAAAGCCGGTGGCGTCCATCCTTGGCCAGGTGGGGGCGGGGGCGGAGGCGGTAGCCATGGCATGCCCTGTGGGGATTGTGGGATTGGATGTATAGGGAACTGTGGTGGGACATGGAAGCCTGCAGGAAGGTCTATGGGCATAGGGATGGGCACAGGCATTGAAGGGGGGCAAGGTTCTGGATTGGAGGGCTGAGCAAAGGGCTGGGGCTGGGGAACAGCGGAATCGTAGTGTTGGCTACGGTCTTGTCGATTATGGTGCGAATGATGCGGCTGTAAGTGCGAGTTGGAACGTGAACGAGATGTTGGGCGATTTGTGTAACTGCGTTGGTCGTATCTGCCTCTGCTGTGGCTTCGTCGCTGCGAACTATCCCGCCCGTGGCTGCGACTGTGGCTGCGACTGTGGCTGCGGCTGCGGCTGCGGCTGCGACTGAGCGAACGCGAACGAGGACGAGAGATGCGACGGCGCTTGAATGCAGGCGGGGAGTTGCTGCGACTGTATGATCTACTACGGCCTCGACTATGGCTACGGCTAGGTGTATAGCTATAGCGACGGGCGATGCTTCTGCTCCGACCTCGAGAATCAGATCGATTACTTGACCTTCCCCTGTTGGATTTAGATGTGCGGAGCGCTTTCATCTTGATGCAAAAGTCGCGTGACCAGCCGTAATAGGTCTCACCTCGCAGCACACTGCCAGTAATCTCGTCCAGGGACACGACTTCGCCTAGTTCGTTAATGTCAGTGTGCTCCTGGAGGTCTAGGCTACAATCTTTTGCGTATATTTGATCCACATTCGACAAAAGACCCTTGACAGCGTCCACCAGCGCCTTATCAGGAGGGCCGGCGTTCATGTGGAGGGGCTTGATCATAGAGGGAGTCATTGGCTTGGTAGAATTAGGCGTCATGTGGGGTAGCCAGGTCGAAGCAGGTAGGTCATACCATGGGACTGCGGGATCGCCATGAATACTAGGAAGCATGTAAGGCACTTCTTTTGTCAAAGTAGGCCCCTTTACAGGATCCGGTGCAATGTCCATAGCGGCGTTGTGGGCTGACGTATCAGCGAGAGCACCAGTCATAGTATCACGCAGGGTATCGATAGTCTTTGCAGCAACATACTGCCGCTCCTCCCAAATTCGAATCAATTCATTCAACTTGCTAATATGCTTCGTACTCTTCTCAACGGCTGCAGCACTGGCGAAGAGAGGCTTCAGACTAGATTCAAATGACTGCAAGAATATGTTGTCCGGCGATTGGGCCAGGGTATGATGCAAAATATCGTTGACGATGTATAGGACATGGAGACGCTTCCGGCGAGCCTTGGGCTTTTTTGGAGCCTCAGCGGTAGGGTCGACAAGAGTATCGATGTAGGCACAAAAAAACCGGCCTAGGGCGGCGATACGTGTAGCTGATGGGACAATGTGCTCTGCAATCCAGTTTTTGCAGGCCTAGAGCAAGATGTACATGAATATAGAAAAGAGCTTAGTCTATGGAGTCAAACCACTATAGGTACGGGTGGCGCAAGAAGCGAGAAAAGATAGTCATCAAACCTGGGAAAGCCTAGGGCCGGCATACACGCAATCAAGATTGCTTGTGCATTGGCACACAGCGAGGTTTGTAGCCATTTTTTCCGGTATGGAGTGATAGGGTGTGGGCTCGAGTAGAATGATGGCGTATGTATGCGAGAGCAGGAGAGTGTTTTCAAACCTGAACATTGGGAGGCGAGCATCGTTGCACGGCTTCGTGGAGAAGATTGTGGAAGGTATCGATGTCGTTGCGGTCACAAGCCACTGGGTCTTTGCGAAAAAGCGCGCTGGAAAGCGAGGCTTTGGTGATAGCCAGCTGGTGTGATGTCATTTTCGAAATGAATTGAGGTCCACAGCTTGTTGATGCGTGTTGTCGCTACCCTTATAAGTAGAGTAGGTTTTTTGTGTCCGTGTGAAAATTGTATCTTGACTACGATGTTGTCTACTTGGTGGTTGTGCCGAGGCTGATGCTATTTTCCCACAAGGCTGAAGGATCCACTTTAGCTTGAATGCCTTAGACCCACTTTGACATGACTGATGATCGTGAATCGAGAACTTTGATAGTAGTATCCGAAGAGTGATGGGCTAGGGCTTAAGATTATCCTACTTTGCATGATGGGAGAATCTTCTCCAGGACCATCTGCTACTGAATTGTTTCTTGATTGCCAGGAATTGCAGTTCCGATTTGAAAAAGAAAATAGAAAAGAGAAAAAGGAAAAGGAAAATAAAAGAGTGATTCAAAGTTGAGATGGCTAAATTTACTAGACAGCTATGTATAACATGCTGCCCTAAATGATATTGTACAATGTGCGTGCTACAACGCTCTGGGAACGACCTTATAGTCCCAGTCAGACTAGTGGTCTGTCATTTGCTGTACCATTTGTATTCTCTCTGGCATAGATGGGCTATCTGTAGCCACGAGAGGACGAATAAGCTGGTACGGAGATAACATCAAGGTCATGAAAACCTGTCTCCTTTTGGGCTCTTGAACGGCTTTGGCGTTTCGTATGGACCCTTGTCGGGCTTTACGCCTTTCATATCTTCGTCCATTCTCAACTGCTCGATCTGCTGCTTCTTTTTACGCAGCTCCTCCATCTTGAGCGCGCGATCAGCGTTGATCGACTGCTTGGCAAAATAGTACGCAGTACCGCCAGCTAAAGGGCAGGTGTTAGGTTAATGCCAACTTCATAACAAGGGAGATAAAAAGCCAAAAGCCGATGCTGACGAACATGAGGGACGGTATAAGGGAAGGCGAAACGTACCAGCACAGAGAGCACCCCATCCAGCCCTGCAGACATGACATAATACACGTTTGTGTTAGCATACCTGGTGTGCATACATACAAGCTAAATCACAGACATCATTCTCATGACAGAGTCAAGTGAGTGAGCAGCATTAGCATTAGTCTCATACATACCAGAACGATTTTACCTATACAGAGCGCTTGAGTTAGCAATATCACATCCCGGATACGTGGCATTTCCAATGCCGGCTCAGCTTCTGCTTGCTACACTGCAGAGCAGATAGAATCGCACTGCGATGGGGAATAACCAAATCTGATACAACTCATGCTATACTTACGGTGTTCATAATGGTTGGCGTTGCTGTATTTGTATTGGGATGTAGGAAAAAAGGGAAAGAAAAAAGGAAAAAAGAGTGAAGGATGGAAGGAAAATAACTAGTCCAATGGAAATCTACGGGCCGGGAAATGTTGATTTTTTTTTTCTTTTTTTTTTTTTACTTTTTTACCTGAGAACGGCGACAAGATTTAAACCCGGGATAGATTCTCTATAGATTCTGTAGAATGGCCTGATCGTGTCTGTGTTTGCACACATAAATCCAGTGCAAGGAGAGTACATGGTACAGTGCAAGAAAGAGAAGTATCCACTTGCGCAAGCTTACAGGTAAAGGGTACCTGGGGGACAAGGCTTGCTGCGACTTTTGCTTTAGGGGCCTCTACAAAAACACGGCGCTCATTGACATAACGGCGATGCTCTTCTTCCCCAGAGCAGAGACATCTTTCCCTGGTGTAAACATATTTTTGGAAACTTGCCATCGAGCGTCTGGGAGGGAGGCAGGCAGCAGGCGAGCCGACAGGTGGCAGACCTGCGCTTGGCAGTTGGCAGCTGGCAACACGTACAGCGGCTCGTCAGCTAGCTCCAAGTCTAACCTAGTTGCTACACCGCGTTTATGAGATCAAGGGGTAGAGAAGGGGGCGTGGCTCACAAGCGCAGGGTACACTCTAGTTAGGGAATTCTCAGACGTTGTTCAAGAGAGTTTCCATCGCGTTTGTTTCGCTTTCCCCCACTGGCAAACGAGAGCCCATGGCAGAATTTGCAGCACAATTTTTTGCGGTGCACATAGAAAGCTCTCTACCCACACCCACACCGCCTTCACTCGTTGTTGCTTTGCTGTCATTAACCCTCTATCTCTCTGCTTCTCCCTTTGTCCGCCAATGCCTCTGTCTAATGCTGTCTAGTGCCGTGCCCCTCTACTCTCCATCCCTTAGTGCCAGGTTCAAACAGATTTATAATTAGCGTTGGAAGAGAAGCTAGACAAGACTGACCCCTCCCCCTTTCCAGGGAACAAAGTCCTGTTGGAGGGGTCTTATATGACTTTTACGATTCTTGGTTCAGGGTGCGGGCGTCATTCTGTTCTGTGGCCTGCTGTCGTGTCAAGCGCACAGCTCCGTCCACTATCGCACACAAGTACAGTGTATATGAGAACCAAGCCACTAAAAGCCACAGCATCAGCGACCGCGCAAAAGACACTCGAGGAGGAACGAGGTGCAGGCGAGAAGACGAGGAAAGGCCGTGGTAATGGGACATCGGTTCTCGCCCATTGCCACATCCATCGCTCACTGTGTTCTGTCTGATCTTCTCTAATTCTACCATCTCATTACTGGCGTCAGCATTCTCTTTCCCAATCCTTTATGGCTGTTTCAATTTCCTGTTTCTTGCACCCTTGCATTGCATTGGCAAGTCCAAAGAAAATCAATCCTCTTGCTTGGTTTCTCGTCGTAGCGGACAAGAACAAGATCAACAATCGGCCCTTGTTCTGCCTGTCCTAGTGCCCTGTAACCTCCCCCCTCCCCTCCCTCCACCTCGACAATCCCCCCCCCCCCCCCTCCAAAAATATAGGAGCTATGCTTCGACTCCGCGTTCCAAGCTATCTGCACACAAGTACCATATAGGTGCCGCCAAACTAATAGTAAACAACCTGGCTATCTACTGGTGTGGTGTAGTGGACAAGATCAACCCCATAGCTTGAACTTGAAACTTAGCCTTGAGAGTAATCAAAACCGACGCGACGGCGACCAACTGGACCAGCTGTGGAAGTTGACACTTGGCTTGGCCAGCTTTAGTTTTTTTCCTTGGCTATTTTTATTCATTTGGCTTGGAACCTCTGGATCTTGAAGCTTGTTCTCCTCGCTCTCCTCGCTCTAGTTTTCTGGCTCGTTGATGCGTTCATGCACTGCCCTAACCCAGACTTGACCTGGCCTGCCCTGTCTTTTTTCTCTTGCCTTCCCTGCTGGCGCTGCTACTCTGTCGCTGCCACTGCCACTGTCTTCTCTGTCTTTGCCTCTCTGCCTCTGCCTCTGTTTCTGCCTCTGCCTCTGTCTTTGCCTTTGCCTTTGCCTTTGCCTTCGTCTCTGCCTCTTCCCACACCTTCTGTCTATATACTCTCTAAACTGGGCTTGGTTGTTGCCCGCCTGTCGCAGCCTTGTGTGCCTTGCTGCTAATTCCAACTCTTTTATTTTCCTCTTCCCTCTCTTTCTCTCTCCATATTGACTTAGCTGATACCATACGATACCATCCATCTACACTCCCACCGCTACAACCTGTTTTGTTATTCTCTCTCGTTCTCTCTTTGTTTCTTTCTCTCGTTTGTTTTTTTTTCAGCCACAGTTCCGCCTCTGGAATGCACATGTCGCCGCCTCTTTGTATTCATATGAACATCTGCAACCCTTTGCCTTTTGGTTGGGGGAAATTATACAATCTCTAAAAGTATTCGCCCACTGCAGCCACCAACACCAGCTACTTCTATTACTACTACTGCTACGACTGCCATTATCAACTGCCATTCTTTGTTTCTTCATCTATACTGGGCTTATTCCCATACAGCAACCAGCATGTGCACGCCTTGATCCCACCCACCGCTACGCTTTTTAATACTACGCTCTTGGATTGCCGCTACCCTTACTGTTACCCGTTCTATCTGCAGTGCAGCATTATCTTAAACTTGCATTCACATAACCTCACTTGCCGCCTGTCCATTCGCTTTTCTCATTTCCTGAGCCTCTCTTTGTTTGCCTGTTTCTACTCATTGACCTACATAATTCGTCTTCCCCCACGCAAGTCATCATGAGCTCAGCTGCAGTTGACGATGAAGGGCTGGACGGCACACCCATTGTAAGGCCTCTCTCTTATTGTTTTTTTTTTCCCTCGTCGCTTTGCTTCCCACTTCATCACATGCAAAGCTTAAAATTGCTCGTGCTAATAACGCTTCTCTTTTTTTTTCTCTAGAAGTCGGTGTCGTCGTTACGCTCTCGCTTCGAAAACATGGGCAAATTTGAGCCTGCCCCAGCTCCGCCGCCCGTCGCTAGCCCGGCTCCCATTGTCCAAGATCTTCCGCAACCTCATCCACCCCGGTCAATGTCTCCGACAGCAAAGCCAGATCGGCCTAGAGACTCAAAGCCAAACGACCTACTTCCGCCCCCGACACGCCTACGAGAAGCCCTCCCCGTTTCTTCTTTACGCACCAACAATCAACAGGAGCTTCCCATGCGCTCGTCTAGCCCTCGAGCCCCTCCACGGCCACCCGTTGTGAACATCCAGCCGCCCCAGTCACCGCCTAAGAAATCCGGTGTTACAGGTCTGCCAGACCCCTCCAACCTGCTCAACCCTGACGCTTCGTCCGCCCCAATTACCCCTCTGCGGTCTCCCAACCAATCATTTCCAGAACAGCGGAAGACACCGCGTGCTACTGGCTCCAAACCACCCTCACCCCCGCCCCCACGCAGATCAAGTGAAACTCGACGACCTCCGCCACCCCCCGTGAACAGAGCCGACAAACCTGCAGTGCGCCCTAAGCCGGTGCTCTCCGACTCTAATGGCCGGCTTTCTGCTCTGGACAAGGTCCCCGAGGTCGCTCCCGCCAAACCCAAGACATCGCCCTTCAGTAGTCCGCCAGGGAGCGCTGCTGGCGGTGAGGATGATGGCCCTCCCCCAATGCCGTCAAGACCACGGCCGGAACCTACAGCAAACATGACTCTGAATAGATCTCGGAGCCTTCACGTAGGCTCCAGCTTCGAGCCACCACCCCCTCCTCTACATCCTGCATCTGCCGGAAGACGCCGTGATAGGGAGGATATGGCCACGCCCAAGCCTATGATTACGCGACAACTCACTGGCCCTTCCGCTTCAACCCGCTCACCGAGCATAATTGAGCCACCGCCTCTTACCCCCCGCAGACCTCATACAGTCATGTCAACAAAGCCACCGCCCCCAAGACCCCCCAGGCCACACGCTCCAAGTAACTCGGACGCAACACAACGGATACAAAATCCACCCCCACTGTCACAGTTCCAACGACCGCCGGTGAGAGGCCACCAGTCGCATCACTCTGTTGTCGAGAACCACACATGCGCTGAAGCAAGAACGCCAACCTCTCAAACACACCTACCTCCGCCGCCTCGAATCACTCCAGCTGTGGCCACAACTAATAGCAATTCCGGAACCATCAGCACCTCTTCTGCCCCTCTAGCCGTCATGGCTACTTCTGCCCCTGTACAAACAGAGCCTAACACAATCATCGCCGCATATCCTGATATTTACAACGTGAATCGCCAGCCACCATTTCTCAAGCCTGGAATCCCTGAAATCACGACGAAATACGACGCCCGTGTTTTCGATGTCTGCGGGGAATATGTGGCCTGTGGGGGCTCCATGACCAGAGCCTGGAGCATGTTCGATGGGTCAGAATTGCTGATGTTGCCGCACGCCGAGGGCATCAGAGGCACAGCTCTTGCATTCAAGCCCGCTGCCAATCCTGACGACGAAGGGACGAAGCTCTGGGTAGGCACAAACTTTGGTGAAATCCAGGAAATCGACCTGGACACAAAAGACGTCGTGTGCAGCAAACCTGGCGCACATGGCCGTCATGAAGTTATCAAAATCTTTCGATTTCAAAACCAACTCTGGAGCTTGGACGAAAGTGGAATTCTTCAGGTCTGGGGCCCAGACAAGTCTTCTGTGCCAAACTTGAGTAATAGCCCAAGTCACACGTACCGATTGCCTCGGGGCCATACCTTTTCGCTGATCATAGGTGGCGAGCTGTGGTATGCCAGCGGAAAGGATGTCTATGTCTTTGCCCCCACACTCGACGGCAGTTCCCAATGTCAACTTACACCAAATCCAATGTGCTACGATGGTGCTGGCGAAATCGTGTCTGGTGCAACAATCCGCTCGGATCCTGACAAGGTTTATCTTGGCCACAGTGATGGCAAAGTCAGTGTCTATTCCCGTAAAGATTATTCCCTTTTGTCAGTTGTCAGCCTAAATGCCTTTAAAATCAACACCCTGGGTGGTGTTAGTGATAAGCTTTGGGCTGGTTTCAACAGCGGCAAAATTGCAGTCTACGATGTTACAACGACCCCTTGGACGATGAAGAAGGAGTGGCATGCACATGATAACCCCGTCATCAAACTGATTCCCGATGCAGCAAGTGTGTATCGCATGGGCCGTTTCCAGGTGGTATCTCTTGGGGCTGACAACAAACTGCGGGCATGGGATGGCCTGCTCAAGGAAGATGCAACGGAAGACTACATGAGGTCTGTTGACACCGAATACTGCGACTTTGACGAGCTAGATGTTCACGTCCTGACCTGGAATGCCGGAGCCTCTACACCCAGTCAAATCCAGCACTCGACGGACTCCGCGTTCTTTACCAATCTCATCAAGGACAGCGGTTGCCCTGATATTTTGGTATTTGGCTTTCAAGAGCTAGTTGACCTTGAGGACAAAACAGCTACTGCCAAGCGCCTATTCAAGTCTTCCAAGAAAAAGGACGATAAGAAAGACATGAGTCATGCATACCGTGATTGGAGAGACTTTCTTCAGAGGTCCCTAGATGATTACATGCCCTCAAACCAGCCATACTACGTCCTCCACACAGCAACGCTGGTTGGCCTTTTCACGTGCATTTTTGTCAAGGCCTCGCTGCGAGACCGCATTCATGATTTGTATGCGACCGACGTAAAGCGTGGAATGGGTGGCTATCATGGAAACAAGGGTGCTATTGTGATCCGGTTCATGATTGACGACTCGTCTCTCTGCTTTGTCAACTGTCATTTGGCGGCCGGGCAAACCCAGGCCAATAGCCGCCACAACGATGTAGCAGCGATATTGGAAGGCCAAATCCTGCCTATTGAGCGCAACGCAACCATCCGACCCGACCACTTTGTCGGCGGTGGCGATGGTACTATGATCATGGACCATGAGCTTTGTTTATGGAATGGAGACTTGAACTACCGTATCGATGCTATGTCACGCGACACAGTGGTCATGGCCGTCAAGAATGACAACTTGGGCAAACTGCTGGAGCGCGACCAACTACTTGTTGCCAAGAGGCGGAATCCGTCGTTCAAGCTGCGTGCATTCCATGAGATGCCGATTGAGTTTGCCCCGACATACAAGTACGATGTTGGCACCGACAACTACGACACCAGTGAGAAAAAACGGTCGCCTGCGTGGTGTGACCGGCTGCTACACCGTGGCCATGGTCGTATCCAGCAGCTAGAGTATCGTCGTCACGAGGTCCGCGCATCAGACCACAGGCCTGTGTCCGGTCGATTCAAATTTTATGTGAAAGAGATTGACCACACCCGCAAGGCTGCGACAAGTGCCAGGTGCGCGGCTGTTCTAGATGACATACGAGTCTCCATGGAGGAAGAGGAAAAGTGAGTAGCTTCCCTGTCCCCCCCCCTCAGCCTCTTGAGATCTTTAGTAGTGGCGATAAAAAAAAGTCTAACCATTTACTTGCATGCAGACTTTCTTACCTGACGGACGTGTGTGGATTTGAGCTTGTTACTAGCCAATCCTTCATCCAGCAACGCTCAGCACGCAGAGATCATCGCAGTCCAAGTAGAACGCGGGAGACTGCGGTGTCTCAGTACTAAAGACAATCCACGACAACACGATGTTTGGTCTTTCATTCTCACCTTCTCGCTTACCATTCTTCTTCCTTCTCTGCTCCATACTTTCTTAGCTTGTTTCTATATCACTGGTTCTACCTGTTATGACTTTGCCTGGCCTTAACATCTCACCATGACTTCCTTTGCCTTCTTTGCTCAGCGTGTTTATTCCTTTCGCTACCTTGACTGATGAGAAGTAGAGATGACAATCAGCCTCTCTTTCTTCAATGCTTAATCATCGTCTCCCCCCCTCCCTCCCGCCTATTTCGCGCCTTGTTCCTATTATTAGAATTTTGGTGTATCGCGATTTACACAGTTAGGTGTTTTGTTCTTTTTTTCGAGTTCAATCGATGGGTGATGATGCATTTTTCCTTTTTTTTTCTTCCTCCTTCTTTTCTTCTTACGCACCGGCACATTGTGGAAAGGGAAATGGCTTTTCTAGAGAGACTTAGCGGTGGAGGGAAATATCCCTTTTATTTTTCCTTCTTCCATGCTACGTCGATGGACATTAGACTTGCTTTTGCTGATAGATGGGAGAGAACCTTGAGTTGGAGTTTATGGCATTTTGCATATCAACCCTTATTGGTTGTTGAATAACCCTAGTACTGTATGAACTATAACTGTGAAGAAAGTGTATGTTTGTAAAACAAAAAATGGGAGCCTAGTCTTGGTATATCAAGGACTGTGTCTAGCAGCATACCAAGAGTTCCTGTGGTTAGGATGGCCGTGTCGACCATGGCCAAGGGCTGGGCGAGTAAGGGAAAAAACCTTGGTTGGGTCGGTAATTTCTGGTAGGAAGGGTGAGATTGGGGGCTGTGTTGGTAGCTGAGGAAGGGTAATACGACGAGGAGTGGAATTTGGCCTGGGGGATAAACCAGAAATACCAAACAGATAGAGACACGAGGAGGGAAGAGAAAGCATAAAACGTATTTAGGTACGTACTCCATCTCTTGCCGCCATGGTTTAGCTTCTATGGACTCTTCAGCCTAAAAGTAGCAGCGCTGCCTCTGCTTTCAACGCCCTCTGTTTCCCCATCCACAGCCGCTGAAACCGGTTCCTAGTTGATAGTTGGCAGCTAGCCCACAACCAACACAAACCGATGCTCTCGATCGAAGAGTGTGTTGTGTCCCGGGCGCAGTCGGCCGACTTTCTCTTCATCAAACCCTAATACTCTGCTGAAACCGCAACGTCAGCTGTATCTTTAAAAAGTGGGCGTGGTACGCAGAGCTGTCCTTCTAATATCATCCTGTGCCCATTGCCCTCTATACTAGTAAAGAAAGAAGCTGAACAATGGACTGATCTTTTAGTTGGCTTTCTTGCTTTGCTAGCGCCTTTTTGTGTTGCGTCAGCTAACAACGGGCTGAGCTGGGTATTTGCTGACACATGCCAGGTAATCTGCCATGCATAAGAATAGTCTATACGAGGCCTTTGCTCCATGTGATGTAGACCGGGTTAGGACGCATAGAAGGCAAGATCGGACTACGACAAGTCGGGAACTGGGCATTTTTATAGGACTTCCATGAGATTTGAATAGGCGAGTTGAGCGTAGTTCTTCTAACTTCTATACTGGGTGCAGTATTTATCAATAAAAGTGTGGTGGTGCTCGTGTGGCGCCAGCCACATTTACCGTTTAGGGTGGCGTTATTTCTGCTGCTCTCACTTTTTACATCTCGACAATCTTCGGCATGTCAACTTACCAACCTACTTTGCCTAATTCCCAGCGCTGGGATCCCCTCTGTTATCCTTCAATCGTAATTCTTCTCGTGCAACTTGCAAACCATAACGCTTTCGTTTTTTGAATAGGTCTTCGCCTAGAGCTTAGGTAGTCACTCAAGGCACTGGGTGTGCCCTAGGACGACTATTTGATCTTGTATATGGAGCTTGTGCTAGGCGCTACACCTAGAGAGCGCTGAGACTCTTTAGTGAATAGTAAGAGTATAACAATTTGCAAAGAGCTGAAGAAGGCTGTGCTTGGGATATGGGGCTTACGCCAAGATTTAAACCATGCGTTTCTTATCAAGTTTGAGGTGCACTTACGGTTATTATTCTATGCCAACATCTTCTGTTGGGGATATAAACCATTCTTCGCAAGCTTTTGAGGTATCGTCAGCTTACCATCTAGCCGTTAAGGGCAATGCGAATACTAGACTAGGCTAACCCAGGGCTCAGGAGCCATGGCTTGCAAGAACTGGGGGTTCTAGATCAACATACATAGATGGTGTCTGCAATGTCTGGCTCGAGATAAAAAATATCCAGCATCTAAAGCAATTGTCAACACCACGAGGGAACGTGATCTAATAGTCGATAATGAGAAGCCCCTGTATTAAGTTTGGTACTGCATGTGTCTAGTTGCCTTTCATTACGTCGAGGATTAGATTTGGGCTTGGGAAGCAATGTACGCTACTTGGATTCTTGGCATCAAGTTAGATATTTGGCCTTGTGCAGCCAAGTCATTCTGCAGATAGCCTGCTTCTCAGTGCCTATGCTTTCTTTCAAATACTCTAGGTCGCCTCCTCTCAACCATTTTGCATTCTTCTCTTGAAATCATGAGACCGATCTTCCTATACCGCCGGATGCTAGGACTTCCTGTTGCAAATATCTCTGGATCGATGCATGCTTATAAGGAATCTTCAGAAACAGTGCTAACCACATTGATTGCCGGAGTCATGTAAAACGTTGGAGAGATGCATCCCTAGGCTCCATACGACAAAAGACTGATTATACTTTAAAGCATGGCACAAACCACCCCTCGGCCCCTCCATATACAGGATGGCTGGCGTGCAGGCAGTTTAGGCCAGTCTTTCGGAGTACGAAATGCATATCCTGCTAACTGTCTCCGTAGCTTGGCCCTGCGCCGTTCTATGGGTGTTGAAAGACTGTAGCTCTACTGGTAGGTCGCCCTATCAGCCTAATCCAGCCCATCGGCGTTCCGATCTACCGCTTCTGCTACCGCTTCCATCGCCTCTGCGCCTTGAATCTGTGCGGGACTTGGTTTTACGTGCTTGTATGGTAGCTCGTATGTTCGCATTTCCGGGACTCCTGTCTCCCCAATAGCACATCGCCCCCGCTTATTGTTTGACGTTGGTAGCCGTGGACTTGACCCTATTACCTCATATTGCGTAAGCGGTGCGAGAACATGCTAGTTTAGCTGAATCATGGGAGGCCAGGATTGAACATGCCGGTGGCTGTGAAAACCAGACCAGAAGAGCAGGCAATTAAAGAACAGGAAAAATGATGGGACTAGAACTAGAGACAAAAAAACAGAGACAGATGCGGAGACAGAGACATCGAGGTACAAGAAGAAAAGAAGGAGCAAGACGCATGTATGTGCTGTATGACGAAGAGTCGTAAGCTGAGCGAGTGATACGAAGACGAAGCAGGCGTTACTATGAGTCCCCCAACGCAGTGTAATCCACAGGTCTTCCTTCTCATTGCAGTTAAGAATAAAGCTTGGGCATTCTGTTGTCGTCCGCCTGTTCTACTCAGCAGCAGATTTCTTGGCGTTGGATGGGCTAATGTTGCTCCGTGTTCTGAGCGGAGGTTAAAAGGTGCATTGCATCACCCTATTCTTCATTCCTGGGGGCATTTGCTAGACAGGGGACTTGGGGCACGCATGGCATGGAACGGCAGGAGGGAGGAGAGAGAAGAGATGAGAAGGGTGCTACGAGGTATAGCTCCTTCTCAGTGGCGGTGATGTATTCGCCAGGCAGGTCAAATCTGCTACTCTCCAGTTGCAAACAGCAAGGCATGCAAAGTTCCAAGAGGCTCTTGATAGCCAATAGCCTGCAAGGACAAGCAAGAACTCTTGTTTGATCTTCCTTAGGACAGACAGCCTATGCTCTTCAACGTTCATGCGCGAAAAGGAGGACGATCTGGCAGCCAAACGCTCTGCACAGCCTCTTTAGGGCTTTCCCCTGGATTTCTGAGCTAAATTGGGGCTAGTAAGGGACAACCCCATCATAAAACTAGTCTAAAGCCAGAACTTGGTAAGTGAATCGGTTAGAGAAGTAACGAAGTAGAGTAGAACCTGTAGGCCTGGCTCCCTTTCCCTTGGCCTTGACTTCATCTTGGTAACTAGCAAAGACTGGATTGGGCTGGGCACGTGACTTCTGACTACGACGAAGTCTCTATAGAACAACCATGGTACTGTATATACGTCGATGAAAAACAGGGAGATAAGCTAGACCAGGCTGGCCCAGCCGGAAAAAAGGCCGTCTGTCTGTCTATCGAACGTTTGAGCGCATCGAACATGGGCATTGAAAGCATGACGGGCCGGATGTCGATATGGGGCTTTCGACAGAGCTTCTGTGGTTATGTGGCATATGGCGGCTTGCGGTGGGTATAGGAGCTAGGCGAGGGGAAGGGAGATGCCAAGCTTGAGTGCAGTTCACTCGCATTTTGAGAGATCGAGAAGGGCATGGCGGGTGGTTTTCTGGCTAGAAAATTGATTACCAGGCTCGGGGTAGACGAGCATAAACACAGGTGTCCAGCGAGCAACGATACTCGATTGTCGCAATAGTGTGTTGTAGACCTCGATGGCACAAGCTTGTGCGGTTTTTGTGCTGGTCCATATTAGGTTGAAGGCTGGCCCTGGACATTTCGCCTTATAGGCATGGAAGCGCTATAACAGTTGCGGCTTTGTGTGGACTAGCCACTATAGCCATCATTCCTTCGTAGTCTGGGTTTTTGGCTCAACTGACGCTTAATACGTAGCTCGAGGGAGTGAAGGAGGAAACAGTGGGTTAGTGTAGTGTAATAGTAGTGCATTACTGTGCCTTGCAGCGCGCGCTTCGGCATGCTACAGCACACTACAGCGCACTACAACACGCTACAACGCGGCTCTTACAGGCTAGCGGGGGTTAACGTTAGGGAATCCCGCGCTTGCGAGCACCTGTTCTCAAAGCCCGTATTGCTTGCTCTGCATTACAATGCTAAAAAAAAGAGTGAGGCATAGTAGGACCTAGCCACAAAACCAGGGGTCCCTTTTTAGTTCTTTGTATTTGATTAAATTGATTCTTTTTTTTTCTCTCTCGCTCTTTGTTTCTCCTGTATTTCGTTCCCCGGCTTAATTATTCCAACTTCTCTTTCTTTTATTTTTCTCTTCCCTCGCTTCGTTTTCTTCCCTGGCTTCATTTATTCCTGCTTCTTTCTGCGTGCTGTCTGTCTATTTGCTTTCTCCTTGCTTGTTAGCCTTCCACGCCTTGTCAAGTCGCTCGTTTCTTGACAGCCTTTGGTCACGCTCCTCGCACTCCCAACTCTGGTCAACTCGCTTCCCCCGAATTTCCTCGTGATCGATTAATCACGACTTCCGCCTATTCAGGTGTTGCTTCTTCCGAACAAGCAGTCGCTGGCACTTGTAATGCGATAGAATCAGCCACATCTTGACCTTTCTCGCCGTTTCTCCTCCTGAGCCGTCCACACACACACACACGCACACACGCCCACAGCTTTGTATCTTCGTGTTGCCCTTTTTCAGCCCACCGACGCCTCTTTTCGCCTCTGATACTCGCCTTGGCATCTTCTTTTACCTCTCTTGCTTGCATTTGCATTCCTGTCTTTGGTGCTGCTACGATCGATAACCTTGAAACGCGGCGAATCTTCGATCAATCTGAAACTATTGTCTTCACGGGCCACGGGATATTTTATACACAGACATAAACCTACACAAACACCCGCGCTTCTGTTCTGTTCTTGTCCTGACCTGCATATTCTGGATCTTTATTCGCACAAAAAAGAACACCCGCCGTCTTTCCAATTACCCCAAAATCTTCGCAAACAACATGAGGTTCTCGGTAGCAACCATAGCCGGAATGGCTGGTCTGCTGCTACAGCCTGCGGCAGCCATCGATGTTAATTTCGATGATACTCGTATGTTGACCCTCCGTTCTATTCCAGTTCTTGTACTGACCACGTATTTTCTTTGCCATAGAATCCGTTCTGGATGCTGCGTCTACCATTTCCTATGGCCTGCTTAAGTTCTATACTGGAAACAACACCGGCGATGTTGATGGAAATTTGCCGTCACCGTACTACTGTGAGTAAAATTAAAGCTCATACTGCAGCTTTTAGGCCCAGTTGCGCAAAAACTAACACTGTCGTTTGCTAGGGTGGGAGGCTGGTGCCATGTTTGGTACCCTCGTCGACTACTGGTGGCTCACCAACGATACCTCTAACAACGACGCCGTCAAGCGTGCTCTGATGCATCAGGTCGGAGGCGACAACAACTACATGCCTGAAAACCAGACCCGTTCACTCGGTAACGATGATCAAGGCTTCTGGGCTCTTGCGGCCATGTCAGCAGCAGAGTCCGGATTTGAGAACCCCCCGTCCGACAAACCACAATGGCTTGCTCTGGTCCAGGCCGTCTTCAACGACTATGCTTCTCGTTGGGACGAGGCCAGCTGCTCTGGAGGTCTCCGCTGGCAGATTTACACCTTCAACGCTGGATACAACTACAAGAACACAATTTCCAACGGCTGCTTCTTCAACATTGCTGCACGTCTTGCCCGTTACACTGGTAACTCTAGTTACTCCGACTGGGCTGCCAAGATCTGGAACTGGGAAAAGGACCTGCTTTTCATCAACACCGACTGGGAAGTCGAGGATGGTGCCCATACTGACGACGAATGCAAGGACATGACCAAGGTGTTGTGGTCTTACAACTTCGGTATTCACATGCATGCTGCCGCCAACATGTACAATGTCACTGGTGACCAGACCTGGCTGGACGCCACCAATGGTATTCTGAAAAAGACCACCGAGCTGTTCTTCAGGGAAAACGTTGTGTACGAGCCTGCTTGCGAGCCGTTCGGAACCTGCAACAACGATCAGCGGTCTTTCAAAACGTATCTCCTTCGCTGGATGGCTCAGACTGCCCAGCTTGTCAGCTCTACTGCTTCCACCATCCAGCCTCTTCTTTTGGCATCGGGCAAGGCTGCTGCTGCAACCTGCACAGGCACTGCTGACGGGTTCAAGGGTATTGATAACACTGCTTGTGGCCAGAAATGGTACACAGGCAGCTTTGACGGTATAAACGGTGTCGGTGAACAGATGGCATCGCTAGCTGCAGTCATGTACAACCTGTACCCGTCATCACACTTGCCGCTCTCTGCCGCCAGCGGTGGTACGTCCACGGGTAATGTGGATGCCGGTGGTTCGTCGACCAACGCCGATGGTAAGACGCTATCCAAGATTACCACAGGTGACAAGGTTGGTGCGGCCTTCCTGACCATGCTGGTCATTTCCGGTCTCCTAGGAGGCATGTTCTTTGTCTTCTACGAAAGCATGTAAAGCGACGCGGCGTGCTGTAGATGATGCGTTTCGTGTTTATTCTTTTTTTTGGCTTCTTTTTTTTTCTTTTTTATTGCTTGCTCCCATCTTGTGTCGGTTTATCTTGGTTACTTCTTTTCATTGAATATGTCTTCTCTTCTTGGTTTATCTCATTTTATTCCTGGTCTCGCCGTCATTTGCCTGGTTACTGGCCTACCTTTTTTTCTTTTTAGCCTCTGCCATCCCACGGACTTGCACTCAGGCCAGGGCAACTGTGTCGGCCATGTATCTTGATTGCTTTTCCTTTTCCCCAGTGTTCTTCTCACTTATCAAGCTTCTCTCTTCCCTCTCTTCTATTCTTTCCATCTGCTAGGAGTTTCATTCCCCTTGACCTCTCTTCATCCAGAGACACGTATATTCACTTCCATGTAGCCTCCAAATGCTCTAGGTGTTTGCCATTTCATTTGTGCTGTTCTGTGTTAGTCCAGACTACGAAACAATGCATTTTTTTTGTTCTCTAACCCCTTGTTATGACGTAACAGTGAGTGGACGGATTCGTCTTCCAGGAGCTATATATATATATATATAGCAATGTTCTTCTGATACGAAGCCCGCTTGCTAGCCAGAAAGCCTTGGTCAAGACTTATAGTGTAAGACGAGCTCCCCATTGCCCGCACTCTCAACGGCCTGATCGGCGAGATATACGCGGGAGGCTGAGGCTCTATTTTGCATCCGTGCTGCCCTGCAAATTTAGTCATCTATCTCCCGAGATATCGTAGTGTATCCCGTCTTAGCTGGGCGGCACATGTCTTCATTTTCTCGTTTTCCTCTAGAAGGAGAAGAGAGAGGAAAGAGAGGTAAGGAAAAGTGATAAGAAAATAAATGCAATGGCCGGAAAGCCAAGCAGATGCTGCCAGGTGGGGGAAACACAGGCCATATTGTGAACGCGGGGTCAGCTGTGTTTGCGCTCGTAGTAAGATTTTCGCGTTATTGTTGGGAGCGTCGTTGCATGTGCTGTGTGTGTGATATATGTGATTGTGACGAGGCAATTCACATCCAAATCAAAGGTAGGTGTCCGTGTTCGGCCGGAGTTAGTAGGATTATGCTGATGGCCGTTGTTAGATGGCGTGTTTACGAGCGGGTTAGAAGCAGCACGCAACGGCTTCAGAGCCTGTTCCAAATTGCATATCCATCATTACGGATACCGCCCGGCAGCCAGAGTGGTGGTGTAGAATGGGAGGACAAAGACTGTTGCTTCGAAGAGCCGTCTCTAGGCTTTAGAGTAGGTTCCGTCAAGGTAATCTTCGGCCACCAAGCACCTATCACATATCACCCCCAAGTCAACGAGAAGCACTGACCTTGTTGAAGAGACAGAAGTGCAAATTGGCGCACTTCTGTCTGTCTATGCTGACCTGTGTAATATGCCTCTATCACCCGAGCCTTCTCATGAGGGGAAAAGACGAGAGTTGGCCCATAGCATTTTTAAGTGGGGTTGCTAGCCTTTGCTTCTCCAAGTCGCCAGAAGTGAGAAGAAAACAAGACTAGAAGCAGAAGCAGAAGCATAGCTCAAGCTGACGGAAAAGCGGCATAGTGGGAAAGCCGAGTTCATTGCAAGGACGAATTGTTGCATTGGCCAGAGGTATAAAAGGACGGTTGAGTCCTCGCAGTTCTTCTACTCGTTGATTTTATTCTGTTTTTACTTGTCGGTTTTTACTGCCCTTTCCTCGTGCTAGACCCCCTCTCCTCGTCTTATATCTGACAGGCTTCCCATTTATATTTACCTGCATTTGCGAACCATTGCTTGGAAAGACTACATGCGCATGAGCCGTTGAAAAGTTCCGTTTGCTCCAGTTTCTTCTCATCATGTCCAACAAGCACTTCATCAGTGACCCCACTGTCTTGGTCAACTCTGCTTTGCGCAGCTTGACGCTGACGAACCCCTCAGTCGCAGTCGACGAGACCAGCAAGATCGTCTACCTTCGCCCTTCCAATGCCCCCAAGCAGGTTTCTATTGTCAGCGGTGGCGGGTCTGGACATGAGCCAAGCTTCGGTGCAATGGTTGGCCCTGGCATGCTGACGGCTGCTGTAGCGGGTACTATCTTCGCCTCGCCTTCCACCGAACAGATCCGCGCTGCCATCCAGACCCGCGTCGACGACTCGCAGGGCGTTCTGGTGACCATCATGAACTACACTGGTGACGTGCTCAACTTTGCTGTCGCCGTAGAGAAGGCTCGGGCTGCCGGCGTCGATGTCGACATGGTTGTAGTCGGCGATGATGTTGGCGTTGGCCGCGCAAAGGGCGGCAAGGTTGGCCGCCGCGGTATTGCTGGCACCGTGCTGGTGCACAAGATCTCCGGTGCACTCGCTGCAACGGGCCGCCCGCTCAAGGATGTTGCTCGTGTAGCAAGACTTGTCGCGGATAACTTGGTTACTGTCGGCGCTAGTCTGGACCATGTGCACGTTCCCGGCCGCGCGTCTGAAGCCGAGGGTGACGCACTAGGACCTGGCGAGATTGAGCTTGGCATGGGTATCCACAATGAGGCCGGCTCAGGCCGCCTGACAGCTGAGCTTCCTGAGCTTGTGTCGGAAATGCTGCGTCAACTGCTAGACCAGACGGACAAGGACAGAGCTTTCCTTGACGTCAACTCTGAGGATGTTGTGCTTATGGTGAACAACCTGGGCGGAGTTAGTGTTCTTGAGATGGGTGGAATCACTACTGTGGTTGCTGACCAACTGGCACAAAAGTACGGCATCAAGCCTAAGCGCATTCTGAGTGGCACCTACATGACCAGTCTGAACGGCATGGGCTTCAGCGTCACCCTGCTTAACACTGTTGACACTGGCATATCTGGTGTCAGCATGATTGACCTTCTGGACGCCCCCTGCGAAGCTACCGGCTGGACTGCCCCTATCAGTGCTGCTTCGTGGGCAGCTAATAATACTGCAACTCTGGAGTCATCCGAGAAGACTACCAACACTTCGACCAATCCCTCTGGTGTTACCATTGATGTGGCTACCGCCAAAGCCGCTTTGGTTGGCGGTCTTGACAAGCTAGTGGAGTCCGAGCCCGAGGTCACCAAGTACGACACTATTGTAGGCGACGGCGACTGCGGCACTGGTCTGAAGCGTGGTGCTGAGGGTAAGTCATGCACACTAAATGAGTAAAACTAGTTATCAGCCAAAGCTTTTGCTAACACATCGCAGCCGTTTTGGAACACATAAACAAGGTTGGTCTCACCGGCGATGCTGTTGTCGATCTTGCCGGCATCGTGCCCGTTGTTGAAATGAGCATGGATGGTACCTCAGGCGCGCTCTTTGCTATCTTCCTCAACTCTCTCACCGCATCCCTGCGTAACCAGCCTGCCGGCCCCGCTACGCCTCAGGTTTGGGGTGCTGCTCTGAAGCAGTCTTTAGAAGCTTTGTCCAAGTACACTCCTGCACGCCCCGGCGACCGCACACTAATCGATGCCTTGCAACCGTTTGTTGAGACCTTGGGCTCTGGAAGCCTCAAGGATGCGGCCGAAGCCTCAAGAAAGGGTGCTGAAAGCACCAAGGGCATGAAACCTGGCCTCGGCCGCTCAGTCTATGTTGGCGGCGATGGCTACCAGCGTGTCCCTGACCCTGGAGCTTGGGGCTTGTCATGGTTCTTCCTAGGCCTTGCCGGCATTGCACCCAACTAAGGAGGGAGGATAGCATTGGCCAATCAAACATATACGTGTAAATATAATAATTCATCAAGCGCTTTTCCCGAACCTGAGGAGATCCTCAAAACAGAGGTGCTGTAGAGGCCATGGGACACATGTATAGTACGGGCCTTGTGACCAAGATACCATGTTCAATCTTCAACGCCTATTTAGTAGCAGAAAAGCAATACTCGCAGATTCCAAAGCACAAATGACAGGAGAAACAAGTCCAGGAGAGGTGAAAGAAAGCCAGCGACAAAAAAATAAACCAAAAGGAAATAGAGGAATATGACCACACAGAAAACGCGTTTCCTCTAGTATAGCTATCCAAATTTCCCCAAGCACACACGCACACACCAACCCCCACACGAGATGTATTTGGAGCAACTAGCTGTTAGAAAGCAATATGGGAAGCCCTCCCCCGTGGAACACTCTCATAATTCGTTCCATAATGAAGGCAGTGCAAGTTGGGTTCGCAAGTAGCTCTGTAATTTTTTCTTCCAAGCGTCCCCAAGAGTCGTAAAGGAGACAGAAAAACGGTATCATTTGTGAGTTGTTCAGGTGAAAGAGAGAAAAGAAAGAAGAGAGGAGAGTCGTGGCATCGTTCAGCTAAGCAAAACCATGATGACGCTATCACCGCGAAGGAACCTAGAAGACACAAGGGCAATTAGTAATCCGCAACACATCATAGAAACTGCTCAAATCACGCTGATACGAAACCAACATACATCTTGCTAATGAATCGGTCCTTGTTTACTGGCCGGCCCTTCTTGCCATTGGCCAACCGCGGCGTCTCTGTCCACATCTCCTTGACGTTCTCCAGCACCATGTTGCAGTGTCTATCGAAAGCCTTGACACGTGCCAGCAGCTTGCGGTTATTGCGGATTGAAATCAGGACCTGGGTGTGGCTGCGGACAGCAGTCTGTAGAATCGAAAGGGGACCAGCACTGAACTCGTGCTCCTCCAACTGGGCAATCTCGTACTCGCTGAAAAGAAGAGGGGTTGTTAGAGCGCCAATTCTAGGTAGCAGTGGGGAGGGCATTGACACTCACGTCAGTTCTGAGCGAGGCTTGGTAAGAAGCTCTCTGTAAAGTTAAAAGGTAGACTAGTTAGCATTGGCAAGTTCATGTGGACCAACAGCATTGGCCTACTCACTGGATCTTGGTGTCGGCCATGGTTCTTATGAAAAGGCGTAGGGCAGATTGTAGCAAAGTATAGGTGGGGGTTTTAGCGTCACTGGAGAAAGTATACAGATTACAAGCTATACAAATGGGCCACGGCTGAAGTGGACTACGCAAGGCTGTGATTGTCTGGATGGAGGTTTTCGCGCTGAAGCGGCAGAAAGGGCTAGGCGGTGAATAGCTAGGGAGAAAAGCGGGGCACTCTCTTTTACTCAAGCTTTCTTATAAGATGCATTAGGCCAAAAGTTTGACGACATAATAGCCCAGTAAGCAAGATTTGCAAGGGCCTGTTGGAGAAAGGCCTTCTCACCAACAAATCCGAGGTGCAAGTGACGACAAAAGGGCGACCAACAAGCCCATTGGCACTAGGCGATAGCTCACCAGCACCGATAAGGCGAACGAAACGTACAGCCGCTTTCTTCCTATTGGCTGTAACAGCATACCGGCAAAGTCCATCCGCATTTGTACGAATCCAGAACGACGCAGACAACGCCGATAGCCTGAATATAGAGAGCACCTTGTGGCCCTCCAACTACAAGTTTGCCTTTTTTTTTTCCCTCTCTCGCATCCCAATAAAAGTCCGCGTCTTACGGACTTTTTGATGCAATTTGGTTGCGCATCATATAATCTAGGGCTTCTCCATATCATCACCTCTACTCATGTTCCTTAAGCTTCTGGGCAGCCGCGCTGGTTACTCAGCTGTGCGTTCTGCACATCTCACGTCAACTTTTTGCAACATGCCTTTGAAAGCCAAGGTTATGGGCCAAACAGCCAGCTACTCACAAAAGGTAACTATCTATATCATACCGTCCGGAGTCTTGTTGAGAGACGGGGCAGGCACCGATCAAGATCAGCCATCTGGTGTCACACTTAGAAGCATGCAAGCTAACCTGTTGCATCATATCCAGTACAAAAACATAGACATGGAAATCTTGGACGATTTTGCTGCCAGCATAAAAAAGGATCCGGAAGATGTTATTTTCAACAGTATTTACGGACTGCGCACCATCGAGCTCAACCGTCCCCAGAAGCTCAACGCCCTTGGCGCCAACATGATCAACAAAATCCTGCCGCGCATGGTAGAATGGGAACGTTCCGATATGGCCAACGTCGTAGTGCTCAAAGGGTCTGGCAAGGCTCTTTGTTCTGGCGGAGACGTCACAAATATGGTTGAACAGCTTCAAACCGGCTCCTCGGAGTCAGTCGAGTCCGCCATCAACTTCTTCCGCAAAGAATACCAGCTAGATCATTACATTGCCACGTACCAGAAGCCCATGGTCTCTTTCATGGACGGCATCACTATGGGCGGTGGCGTTGGCCTTAGCGTGCACTCCCCGCTACGGATAGCTACAGAGCGCACCATCTTTGCAATGCCCGAGACCAAGATCGGCCTCTTCCCTGACGTCGGCGCGTCCTTCTTCCTCCCTCGCATGAATGGCGCTATTGGTACTTATCTGGCTCTCACTAGTGAAAGCCTCAAAGGTGCCAATGTTTTCTATTCTGGAATCGCCACCCATTACCTAGACTCCACCATGTTGCCCTCTCTGGAGGCTCGTCTAGCTGAGCTGCGCTTCAAGGACTACGACTCTCTTGCGACTCGCCTGTCTCTAATTTCGCGGACAATCGACGAGTTTTCTACCGGCTTGCCCCATGAGGACTTTGTGCTTTCAGGTGAACTGCGTAATGCTATCGACCGCTGTTTCAGTGGAAATTCCGTCGCCGAAATAATTGCAGCTCTGATGAATGAAACTGGCCCCACCCAAGACTGGGCGCAGAGCACCCTACGGTCACTGTATGAGCGCTCGCCTACCTCGGTTCATGTAGCTCTGCGCCAAATGCGCATTTCCAAGAGCTGGTCGATCGCCGAGACCTTCCAGCGCGAACATGCGATGGCCAGCAAGTTTGTGCAGTCACACGACTTCGTCGAGGGTGTTGATGCACTCTTGATATCCAAGAGAACACCCGTTTGGAAGCCCGAGTCTCTAGAGGCTATTGCTGAGTCCAAGGAGGACGTTTCCTCCAAGTACTTTATGACTACCGACAAAAAGATGCCCCTAGTGACTGCACGCGACTACCATGAGTACCCCCATGCAAAGCTAGGTGTGCCGACTGAGAAGGAAGTGCGTGAATTGATCGAGACGACCGATCTGACAATTGACGAAGTCATTGACACGCTCTTCAAGTCACGCAACCGTAGACAGGGCATCAAGACTGTGCTCAAGGACATTATTGCCCGTCGGGTGATCTCAGACGAGCACAACCGCGCACAGTGGGTTGAGCCTTGATGTAGCAAGCAAAAGCCGTATCCCAAGACTATGGAACCTCCCAAGAACGAACGCTGAGGGGACAGAGCCTAAGATCTAACAACGTAGCCGGTTGTTCTATCTCTGCTTTGCTAGATAGTTGTGTGTAGATTAGGTTCGCAGTGCAGCACAATGATGCTGCATGATTTTTTGTACAATACAAGTTTGTTATGATCGCTTTGTTATATTAGTGCCTTGATAGAGATGTTTTTATTGCAGAAAATATAACCGAAAAAAAAATCATGTCTTCATAACCACCAAGATGGCGCAAGGCTATGCAAGGCTGAATGTCCCCAGGTAAACTATCATGCATGGCAGGCAGCAAAGGAGGGAAGGAAAAAAAAAAATTCGAAAGTATGCATCTACGAATGAAATAGCAGTAGTTAGAAAAGCATCACGAGGTTGGACGAAAAGTGGCGTAAAACATTAGGAAACTAGTCAAAAACAACACCGGGCTGAGAGAAAAAAAAAAAAGTCACACAGTAATGAAAGAAAAAAATAAAGGTTCGCTTCGCTTCGATCTGGTAATCATAGCACCAAACGAAGAAAGAGGAAAGATGGAGGCAAGCTTGATAGTGAGCGACCAAAGCCTCCAGGTTTTGGGTATCACCCGTCTTGGTCAACTAACTGTATGCCGGTCCTCAAGTATAAAAGGCACGGGGGCCGCCCTCAAATACTAGAAACATCAACAGCCACATGTCTTTGGTCTCTCGACTTCCTCTCGCTTTCCAGCAAACAAAGAACGGCAGTAGTCGAGCGAGTTTAGGCGACAAAGAAGGCACATTTCCAAGGTATCAATCAAAGTCAACCTTGTTCACACGAACACCAGCATTCAGACCCAGACAGCCGAAGATACTCCGTTCCTGGTCAATACCAGTAAGTAACTTGTACCCTTTGCCCTTTGAGCATTCCTTCTTTCCCTTTCCATGCAGGGCAGGCAAGCACCGCCCGCGGGACCTCGCAGTAAAGCGTCATCAGCAATCTTTGCCATTGCCGGGTCTAGTTTGCTTTGCTTGCTCATTGCGAGATCACACGAGTTTCTTGAGGGAGCTCCAAGAATGGAAGGGGGGCAGCTGGAGTGGATCCTTCCTGGGCCTGTCGTCGAGCCTGCCCCACGTGACTTGTACGTGGTTGCTCAGTAGCGCAAGACCCACTGCGGGGCGGCGCAACGGCGTCACATCAAAACAAAAGAAGAGCGAATCGGATTTTATCTGTTCCTAGATTTTTCTCGACTGGGATGGCTTGGTTTTGTTCTGTCTAAGCGTATGAGTGCGACAGGCTAGCTACACTGTTGTGTTTGCACTGTGACATGGCGCATCGATGGGGCTACTGGTACCTGTTGATCGCTATTCATTGCTACTCATTGCTATAATTACAGCCTTGGTAGCTCGATAACGCGCTGTAAACCCCACAGTGCGCTGCCCATTACACCTCATAGAGTCTTGTTACATCTTCACATCTTTGCGTCGTGCGCTCTGTATCCGATGTTCCAGCTCCACGGGCTCCTAGACAACGGGGATCCTTTATTTGTGCGTTCCTCCAAAGCTAACATTTGGCTAGCAGGCCTCTTGTCCCTCTACTTTTCACATAGCGACGAGCCACAAAAGAGCAAAGTCAGCGCGAACCGCGTTGAAGCCTCTTTTCCCCTTCGTTGCTGCGATATTGATATTTTTCTTCATTCCGCTCTCGTTTTCTATCACCTTAGCTGAGGTCTTTTTTCTCCTCCTTTCTCTCTCTTCTTCCTATTGTTTTTCCGATCCATCCTTTAGCTTAGCTGTCTGTATCTTGTTTTTCTCTGCTTAAAGCGCCTGGTCCTTGATCCTGTCTTTCTGCATCTCTCTTTCTTATTCCTCCAATCGACCGCCCATATCAAGCGTCGCCAATTCTCCCTGCTCACTTCTGTCTTGTCTCCTCTCCGTTGTATCTTGAACATAATCGCCAGCACCCAACCTGCCACTGATTATATCCTGGCATCTTCCCTGCCTGCCCCTCGAGGCTGCATCTCGAAATGACTTCTCCGGCTAGCAACTGGCAGCCTGCCGGCCAGGTCCCCTTCCAAGATGGCGAGATGACCGTCAAGGTGCAGCAAATGGGCCGTAAGTCTCTCCCGCCCACTTCTCTAGGAGCCCATCTTTCCCCCCTCCATCGGCCTTTGGCGAATCCCCTCTGAAATCACCATGCAAAATGTGCGAGGCTGACCGTATCTCCTCAACAACAGTCAAGGTTCATTACACATTCGACAAGCTAGAACAGTCCCGGTGCTTGGCCCGGCTGCCTCAGCTCATCCAAGTCCAGACTCTCTACCTGGATGAAAAAACCACAGTGGGCGTTGTTGACTTGAGTCTATGCCTCGGCGCCGTAGCACAGGGCAGCCCAGAGCTCATCAACGCCTGTACCAACCCGAACTCGACCATCGACTACGCTGTCTATGTCCATGATTACTCAGAGCCGGACGCGCCGCTTGTCGGCCACGGCATGCTCTCTGGCCTGGTCAAAAGTCAGGATGCGAATGGTACCGACAACTTGGCCATGGTGACCGGACTTGTTACGCGGAATATGCTGGCCATGTTCGGCAAAGGTGTCTCACACACTCTCGAGGTCAAGATGAAATTTTCGGAATCGCAAAAAGTGCCCCTGATCACACTGCGACAAACAGCCACTATGGCAGCGTCAAGCGAGATTCAGCCTTCTATTGAGAATACCCCAACATCAACTGGAAACGCCGAATGGGCCATGCTAGTGCAATCCAACCCGCAGCTCACCGCCCAGCTGCCACATGTGCCTCCACCTCAACAGTCACATATTCCAAGCATAGAGACTACCAGCCGGGGACCATCTCCATCGGTTGTACCAAGCAGGGTGGCTTCTCCAGCCGTGGCTTCCCAGTTGAGTCGCCAAAACTCATTCTCTCTATCAACCCAGAGACAATTATCACGCCAGGGGACTCCAGTTGACACTGCTGCCAGTACTCAGCAAAAGCCCACAGCAGAAGGTGCCACTCCAATAGACACCACCACAAATCGGCCACCATCTCGTACCTCCAGGAAACGCGGGACCACCGGGAGACCACGTGGTCGTCCTCGAAAGAACCCAACGCCCTCAGAACCCAATGGCAACACCTCAGGATACGAAGAAGGCACTGATGATGACCCTCCTCTAAAACGGCGAGCCACAACCATGGCAGTCGCCAAGACTGTAAATTCCCCCTTTTCTTCTGTCCCGGAGTCTTTGAGAGTAGCTGCCAGCACATCTGGCTCCATCCGCACCTTCCGCCCTGTGGGGACTCCAGAACCTTCTGCCACTGGCCATTTACAAGATGTTCCTCGCGCTCCTACGCCGGTACCCTTTGGCGATAATATTCGCCCTCGAGTTTCAGGCTCACTTCGTCGCACGTCTACCCTCAACCAAGAACAGTCCAATAGTCAGCTATCAGTCGTGCAACATGAAGATGCACGGTCACCAAACGAACTCTCTGCAGGCGCCCCCACTCCTCTTTCAGAAGCCAGTACGCCTGACTTTGGATCTTCCCCGCCTATGCCACGAACTGCACAGTATCTCCAACATTCCAGTCCTACGCCGTCCAGCCCCATCCTACCACCAATGCCTCCGTCAACAAACGATTCCGGCTTCATGAGTGGAGGACTTGATGATTTCCCCGAGGACAATAGAACTACCCCACGTGCAAGCAGCCGGAAACCCGCAAACATCATGTGCAGAGACAAATTAGTGCCTGTTCATGTGTTTCGTGCCGCCAGTGGTGAGCCGGTAGACTATAAAGGCTCTGAAAACTCTCATGCTAAACGCAAAAGAGCCGGTACTCTCACTCCCGGCTCCAATCCTGCTGTCATGGCTGCTGGTCCTCCACCACCACGTCCCCATTATCCGCAACAGGCTCCCAAAATGCTCCTACCTCGACTCCAGCCAGCTCCTCAGCGTCCTGACCATACTACTCAGTCTCTATTACTCCCAGTAGTATGCAATGAACCATCTAGCTCTCATAATGGAACTCCCAACACTCCTGCTCAACAGCGTGTCGAAGCACATGATAGCGATGCAACTCCTGTTCAGCAACAACTCCATCCCCAAATTCCCAATGGCCAACTGCTTAGCCAACCTTCCCTGGAAAAGGATATCCAAGTTCAATCCAACACCCACGTCCAACCACTCGTAGAGACCTCTCAGTCTGATCACACCAATGCTACTACTATGCCCGACCTCAACTTTGATCTCACCACTGATATCAACATGTTTAGTGTGGCAGATGAGTCCCTTCTTGCTCTCGGTGATGCCATTAGCTTCGATAAAGCCCTGGCTGATATCCATGCCCAACAAAGCCAGACGCCTCTAACAGATATTATGGAGCCCCTTCCCGTAACCCAACCCACGGATATCCCCAAGGAACAGCAGGTACAACAGCCGGCCGTCACCCCTAATGCTGACAACATCCAACAACCGCTTACCAAGACATCGGCTAGTCGCAGGCCATCCAAGAGAAAAGCACCTAGTCCCTCAACGTCAACACCTCACCCCACCTCATTTTCCGAAGCGCCTTGTCCGCCTAGCGATGTAGCAACTCTGCTTCTTCCCCTTGCTGCCACGACATCTCCCCCTACAGCACGATTCAACAAAAACTACGTGAAGAAACAAGCCATCAAGGAGAGACTAGAGCAGGCTATTCAAAACGGCGAAATGCCGCCTTTCTGCAACAACTGTGGTGCCATTGAAACACCCACTTGGAGGAAGGTGTTTGTACGGGAATGTACGGGAACGCCAGTATACCACGAATACTCGGACAAGCCAGGGCGAGTTACAGCCATTGAAGTCACAAGTCGTGATGACGACCAAAACCCGACAGGCTACAGACTAATGAAAAAGGCACTGGGGCCTGAAGATGACAAGACACAATGGAGAGATAATCTCCTCTGCAACCGTGAGTTTTCTCCAAATAGCGGACTTTCAAGTCTTAATCATGCTAACAATACATGCACAGCATGCGGTATCTGGTTGTGTAAAAACAACAAGCACAGACCGAAAGATCGCTGGGAAAAGGACGCCGAACGCCTTGGCCAAGAACGTCGACGACGAGGCACTGGCCGGGCCCCCGTTAGAAAACGCAAAACGGCCTCTGCTTCGTTCGCCATGAACAACATGTCCAACTACCCAGTTCCCACTTCCGAATCCAACATCATGACTGACCCCTTGGCGCCCAACGATAACCTGTCACCGATTCAAGAGGCTCAAGTCGCCAGTAGAACAGTGACTGCCAACAATACTATTATGGGGATATCATCTATAGATGCCATACTCTCTAATAGTGGCCCTACTATCTCCCAGTCTGTCAATGGTGCACCTTCAGCCTCCGATTCAGCTAATCAGTCCCAACCAAGCACTGCTGCCCCAACACCCGAGAACGAGGACTTCAGCGGGCTGGGTCAAACACAGCGGTTGTTGTTTCCAAGTCAAGGCAACAACAATGTGAAGAAAGAAGCCACCCAAACCCATAATGGTACCTCTCAGAGCTCTGTTGAAAACACAGCCCCTAATCAAATCGACATATATGTTCAGGATAGTCAGTCTGGCAATGAAAACAGAATAGGAGCCGAAGAACAGGCCATAACAATGTTGGCAACGAGTCAGCCAACATTGGACGACGAAATCGAGGCCCTTTTTAGCAACGGCAGCCCCGTATCCACCATAAACCGTCCATTCACCCCTCCTCCTCCTGAAAGGAGCGGTGTTGAATTTAAAACACCTTCCCGTCCCACGCCCAGTCATAGGCCAGTCACTAGAAGTGTGTCCAGATCTCTTCGATCCGAAAAGTCTTCACAACATAGTCGTACTAGCCCAGAGGCTATGCCCCAGACCCCGTCTCGGACACCTAGAAGCTCGGCCATATCCGGACTGCGCGTGGCAGAAAGTCCCTCACTGCGCCGCAGTCCTCGAATCAACAGAATCTCTCGGGAATCTGGTCGCAAGGTTCTTTCCATTGGTGGCAAGCATGTTGAAGCCTCTATGAACGACATCGATGCTGCACTCGCTGAGTTTAGCCGGTCCATCAACGATGATGTGTCTTCACGCCAGCAGAATGGTGATGGTTCTACAACGACACTAGAATCCCTAACCAACCAATGGTCCCCTAACAAGGACTGGAACTCCATCTTCGATGTGGATATGCTCCACAGTCTACCACAAGAAGATCTAGATCTTCTTACCAAGTCTCTAGAAACGTCACATGGGGATGCCACGGTGTGATAGTCCTTTTCTCGAGTAGGGTAGTCTCTTTTTTGCAAGCATTTTAGGATGGAAAATCGGGGGGGCTGGGAATGGGAAACACAGAACTATTCCTAGGCCAATTCTAGGGGGTTATCTGTAGTGGGATCAAAGCGGTTTTATTCTTTTATCTTTCATCTTTATTTTTCCTGGTTGGTGTCAAATAACGGGCAGCCAAGCCCATCAACAACTGGTTAAGCTTGTCGCGATGCTTTTCCTCATGAACACATGAATTTTTTTTGGAATTTCCAACCAACTGCGCCTCATTTTTTAGTGAGACGTTACAGTTACAGCATTAGCTTAGATTCAATTCAATATATCAATAGTCCAACGTCAACCCAAGTTATAAACTTTTTCAATAAGGCCTACCTCCCGTGTGATATGAGAAATGTAAGTTGAAAGTGGAGCCGAGCTACAGCCAATTACAGCAAGTGTTTATTTTTCACGGTCTTGCATGATTTGATTGGCTAGACGCGTCTTAAGGACCTCGCACACGCGTCGCGGGTCCATGAAACCCTTACCCTTAATATATACTAGTTCGTCACCACCAAGTTGCTGCGTTTTTGTTTCCAAGACAGCTATCCTGTTACCGTCGAAACCTGGTACTGTGATAGAAACACAAACACAACCACAACAACTTTCTTCAGTAACTAAACTACCATGGTTGATAGTACGGCTATTGCAGCTATAGCTGCTGATCTAGCCACCTTTTTCCCCAATGCGGAGAGACTAGAGCCCGACATCATCACCGAGCTATCCTCGATTATGCGACTGCACGAACTATCGGTTGAGGACCTGTTCTACAAATGGGAGTCATTCTGTATAAAGATGGAGTGCGAGTCAGCCAATATCTCATTGGAATCTGTGAGGTCGTTCAAGCGTGATGTGCAGGATGCTCTAGAGCGGAGCATGCGGATGCAGACATCGGTAGCCGTCACGGGCTCGGCAAGGCGGAATGTACAAAGTGGCGGCAGTGCTATGGGGACACCTAGAGCGCCAGTGCGGACAGGCGATGTATTTGGCATGTGAGTTTAAAGGCGGGTAGAGTTGGCTTGGATGATCTTGAATGTGTGCAATTTCTTTTTGGCGGATGTGGCTGACTATCTTTTGAAAAACTAGGCTGGAAGGGCTAATGCAGACGCCTGGGTCAAACAAACTGTCCAAGACTGGGGGGATGGCCAAGCGGGCGTTTGAGACGCCAACGGTGGCGCGGATCAAGAGTGAGAACCAAGACGGACAGGACTCGCCTAATTCAAGGTCGCCGAATGGCACATCTACGTGAGTTCCTGAGCTTATGGACGCAATGGTCACATCTCCTTCTATCAAATTGCTGCTAACCCCACCCTAGCCCTTCTAAGTTCAGCGATCGCCAAAAATCTGGCGATGTGCTGGAAGTCTTTGGCAATGCCTCCCTCCCCGATCCCGAATACCCCATTGTCCCATTCCCGGAAGCGCGTGTAAAACTGGCTGCAGGATCTGATCAGAAAAAGGTTGGCTACAAGCCTCTGGCCATGAAGCTGAGTGAGGTATCGGAAATCCTTGATGACCGGATAGATGATTTTATAGAGATCATCTCACAGAATCATGGCCTAGACCTGTCAGTTTTTGGCAACCCGGCAAGCCAGGGGACCTCTGAGATTGTGGCCGTTGGCCGCATTGCAAATGACTCGGCTGAAGGCCGCTTGAATGCAGCCTCTGTTGTTTTAGAGACTTCTCGCCGTATGGGGAATGGCCTACGAGTGCCGCTAAACTTGAAGAAGTTGCGTGGTTATAGCTTCTTCCCCGGGCAAATCATTGCTGCTCGTGGCACCAATACTTCTGGAAATGAGTTTGTAGTTAACCATGTCCTGGAAATCCCAAGTCTGCCCAACGCGGCTTCAACACCTGAGGCCTTGGAAGCCCATCGTCAGCGCCTGCGTGGCGATCCTGATGCCATGGATGCCGATGATGACCCGCTACCATTGAACTCTATGATTGCTAGTGGCCCATATACTACAGATGACAGTTTGGCTTTTGAGCCATTAGCAGAGCTGTGTAAGGTTGCGGGCGACAAGATGGTGGATGCGCTGATCCTAATGGGCCCATTTATCGACATTGACCACCCCATGATTGCCAGCGGTGACTTTGACCTTCCCGAAGAAGCGTCGTATGACCCTGATACAGCAACGCTCTCGACAGCCTTCAAGTTCATGATTTCACCCCATCTCGCGCGGCTTTCCAACATCAATCCGCAAATCACCATTGTTTTGATTCCATCGATCCGCGACGCTGTTAATAAGCACGTTTCATGGCCTCAAGATAGCTTTGTTCGCAAGGAACTTGGCCTCCCACGCACTGCGCGTATTCTGACAAATCCCATGACACTTAGTATCAATGAGGCTGTCTTTGGCCTGTCTTCACAGGATATCTTGTTTGAGCTGCGCCGAGAGGAGTTGGTCGGTGGCCGGCCTGATGATTCGCAGCTGTCTAGTCGGTTGTGTCGATATCTGCTTGAGCAGCGCCACTTTTTCCCGCTTTTCCCCCCTTCCGATCGCAGTGTGCTAATGAAGACAGGCACAGAGGATGGCATTCCACAGGGTGCTTCGTTAGATACAGCGTATCTAAAGCTGGGTGAGATGCTGAACGCGCGACCGGATGTCATGGTGCTTCCCAGCACACTACCGCCATTTGTCAAGGTATATATTCTCTTTTCCCGTCTCGGGCCTCATTTTCATACTCTAACCGCAAGAATTATGTTACAGGTCGTCGAAAGTGTTTTAATGATTAATCCAGGCACACTATCAAGGCGTGCCGGCGCCGGTACTTATGCTAGAATGGCTATTTACCCACCTAAAGCTGCCCAGGATGAGGATGGTACCATGCAGTCGCATAGTGTTTTTAGCCGGTCACGCATTGAGATTGTGCGTATATAAGCATATCCCGACTCACTATTTGTTAATTTAAGGGCGGGTGGAAGGGTTTTTCTTAGATAGATGCCATTATTCCCGTGTGCGACTAATGGTAGGAAGGCCGTTGAGAATTTTATTCCATTCGGGTCTATAAACAAATAGCCCCCTATTAGATGGCTCCTTGGTTTTCTATTCTTTTATTCTGCTTCTGTCCGCCTTCTCTTGTCGTTGCTTCTCTCATAATCACGCGATGTGTTGCGCTTTCGTCGGTATCGAGGGGAATTGGAGCGTGACCGTGATCGTGACCTTGACCGAGTCCTATATCGATCTCTGCGATCCCGACTTCTACTTCTGCTGCGTCGTTTCCGATCACGATCGTGGGACACATCTCGTTTTTTACGCGCGTTTCTGTCTAGACTCCGGCTCCGACTCCGGCTGCGGTCTCTCTGGCGATCTCCCACTTGGCGTTGGCTGCGTCCTAACGGTACTGCATTGGCACCCTGGCCACCGCGGAAATCACCATCTGGCTTGAACCTATCGTCAACATTACCGCCAAAGTCGCCACGGTTGCGCCAGTTAGTGTCTTTATTGCCTTCGCCTGGCCTACGTTCCGTTAACTCTCCCCAGCGGCCTGTATTTTCTGAGCGCATGTCCTTGTATTTGGACGCGCCCTTGCGGCCAAGTTTTGTCATGTCTCGGCGCTGTAGATATTCCGGCAGAATTGATCGGTCTTTGATCTCGTCAGCGAACCGTGCGCCCATAAGATCTCGGTTGGCAAGGCCAGCCGTCTCAGCCTGGTCCTGATAGAATGCGCCCTTGTGATGATACTTTTGCATGTATGACATCTGGCCCTTAGCATCAACCTCTTCCTGCTGTTTAGCCAGATGCGCCTCGTCCTCGGCCCGGCGTTCATCTTCGGTTAGGTTACGACGGCGTTCGATTTCTTCGAGTTCCTTTTCGCGTGCAATCATGGCCTCACGGTCACGCTTGTAGCGCTGAAGCTTGCGCAGCTTGAAAGCGGCTAGCTCAGCTTCGGGGTCCACGTCATCGGTATCGTCAACTTCGAGTTCAGGGTCTTCTTCATCGTCCCAGTGTTTTTTGCCTACGGCCTTGGCAGCCAAATCCTTCTGGATCTGGGCTTCGATAAGAGCATTGGCCTCAGCCTTCTTGCGCGCTTCTTCCTCGACTTGTTGTGCTGTTTCCTCTGTAGATTGAGATGCGTTTTTGGCAGCTTTGGCTAGGCGTTGGCTTTTGGGAATAAACTTGGGTCTGAGCATGAGTCGTCTTGGCCCTTCATCCTCGCTTGAGCTTTCTTCCTCAGAGCTTTCGTCATCGTCGTCGTCATCACTGTCGCCTTCGTCGCTGCCACCATCGCCCTCTCTCTTGTTGTCCTCCTCGTCGTCTGTTACGAAACCCTCAGCAGCAGCAAGCTTTTCTAATTCTTGTGCTGCCTGGCGGCGTTCTTGTTTTTCAGTCTCCTCAGCTCGTCGGCGGTCTTCAATACTAGTTTTTCCCAAATTTGTAGCAATCCGTGCAGCGCTGGCAGCTTTAGGGGGCGGTTTAGAGGCTGGCTCAGTGGGAAGTTCGTTGTCGTGCTCGTCGGAGTCAGAATCCGATGTGGACGAATCGGCACCTGTTGCCTTTCCTGCGCGATGTCGCGCTGGTCGCACGGGGTTTTTGGTCATGCGTGAAGGAGGCATTGTCGTCTGGCGGCGTAGTTGGGGATTGTGCTTGAGGAATTCAACCCTGAGCAGAACGAAGAGAAGGCTGAGGAATTCAGTGATGAAATCACGAAATACCACAAGGCTGAAAGAAATTATAATGGGGCTCTCAGGATCTAAAAATATGACATAAACCCTAAGGCATTCTTTTAAGCAACCCTATGCATGTGAATCTCTATGGTTTGAACCAGCTTGTATTGAGAAGCTTTTCCACATCATGTGAAAATATCCTTAGAAAGCATGCTAGAATAATCCTTAAAACGCCGACCCAAGCAAACAAGCATGACATAAAACAAAAACCCTATTTGATATGCCTAAATGAAAATCAGTCCGTCATGTCGTAACAATGCGTCCCACTTTATCGTATCGACCTTTCTTTTCCTGTAATGTGATAACGCCGGATTTCACATAATTTCGTCGTCATCGTCTTTGATATTAACATTATTCGGAACAGGGGGTTCGTTTGCATCAGTGATGATAGTAACTCCTGCATCATCCATGTCAACCTCATCCCCAAGGATAGCAGCCTTGGAGAAGATACTAGTCGTGGGGGCAGCAATGACATTTTTGATATCATCGTTCTCACCATCCTCCTCGCCAAGCAGCTCAAAGCCAAACTTGGATTTGGTCTTGGTGCCACCGAGGGACTTGTTGACTTCATCCCAGGTCTTGTTACGTGAGCGCACCGACTTGTTGTGGTCGACGCTGCGGGCAATTTTGTTGGCGGTGATGTCGGCTACGGCTTCCGCACGGTCAATGCCACGCTCTTGTCGCCGGCGTTGCTTGAAGGACTTGGCGGCTTTGCGGCCCGACTTGATCTTTTTGCTTACTCCAGCACCGTGATGGATCGCTAGGACAGATGGCCGACTATCAACTTTCTCAGGGGCAGCAGGGCTGAGGGCACGTACGGCACGGCCGGCATCGAGGCTGGGAGAGAATTCCCGGCGAGCAGCTCGGGATCGCTCCGAAGGCGCTATGAAAAAGAAGCGTTAATGTCTAGAATCACATGAGGGCCGCATGGGGATCAATAGCTTACCTCTGTCTTTTTTCTTGATTCCGCCCTTTGACATCGTTTGTAGATGTTTGAGATGTTAAAGAAAAGAGAAAAGCTCCCGTTTCTAATTGTCTATATTAGGGCAGCAGAAGAGGACGTTTACAAACGCACAAGGTCTTGATTCTGTGGACTTGACTTCATAGTGTTGAAATTTACCTTTTTTTCTTATCTTATCGCAAAGCGGGCTACATATTGGAGATAATCCTTTATCGTTGTAGCACCAATCCAAGATATAGTAGTTGCCTAGCTTGGGCTTTCTAATAAGCAGAAATTGTCCATGTAATTAGTGGAACTGCCCCACTGATCTGGGGAGCACTTTCCTGTAAAGATTCTTGCATTTACCATGCCTCTCGTACTCTGCTTAGATACACGTTGTGCCTGTAATTAAGTGGCTTGCATTCTGGAGATGCTAGTCTGTATTTCGCATGGATATTGGGAAATAAATATCAAAAATCTTTCATTATTCATATCCATCAACCTTTTTGCGATTCTACCGAAAAAGCTCAAGGCTTGTCCCTAAAACAAACCCTGCTCCTTCAACCTAAGTAATTGCTATCTGGCAGACGGTTTTTTTTTCTGTCCCGCCTTACAAATCCGAACTAGCTCAAGCCTGTAGCTTCTAGCCTGGCCTATTCTCCTAGAATCATCTCTTTTGCGTTCTCCTCTCCCCTCCCCTCTTCTACCTCTTTCTCCCACGGGTTTAACAGCCATCTTCGATATTTCCACTCGAGATCGTCATTCACAAGCCAACTGGAACGCGCCCCGGCGCCTCACCATGGCCTATAACTCGGAGAAGCTTATACTAGTGCTTGAGTCTACGTGATTCCTCAAACATCCGCCAACATCGATTTAGCCTCGATCTCCGTATAACCCTGATTTCATTCATTCATACCTCTGATTTATCGATTAGCTGCAACCAGCCAGCCCATTTCCCCTCCCCCATCCTAACCTATTTCTCCCTGGCTCTTAATTGGAACGCATACACGCTCTTTCTCTCTGATTTTACTCCAGCTATGAATTCTCGACGTTCTTCCTTCTCTCCTCATCGTATGCGAGACCAAACCAGCTACGCTAGTCGCCTTTCCCGCCCCAGCCCCAGCAACAAGGTCGAAGTCCTAATCGATCGCCTTTCCGATCCACAGACTGTCGCCACCATCGCGATTCTTCTGATTGGCCTTCTCTACAGCGTCTCAAACGTACCTTTGCGACTCGGCACATATAGGTTCACTCTTCGCCGGCTCTTCTGGCACCTTGTTGTGGCCCTTATCCCGGGTCTCTTCCTACAGACTGTCGATCGTTGGCTTAATCCCACCCTTGATACAACTCCCATGACTTTAATGCTGCCCCACGCCAACAAAAGCGATGCGCTTTCCCGAATCCTTGGCCTCGATAAACCTGGGGGCGTCATGGCATCCGTGACTCAAGCCCGACGTCGCCTATCTTCTGTACCGTCCCCGTTCAAGCCTGAAAAATGCAAACCTCCTGGTCTAGGCAACTGGGATAACTCATGCTATCAAAACAGCGTTTTGCAAGGTCTTTCTTCGCTGGCATCGTTCCCCGAATACCTGTCTGGCCCTTCTCGGCATGGCTCTAAATTGCCATCTACGTCGGCAACACAGTCTCTCCTCGGCCTAGTCGCGGATTTGAACAGCAGTAATAATAATGGAACAACATTGTGGACACCCGGTATCCTCAAGAGCATGAACAGCCGCATTCAACAAGATGCACAGGAATACTTCTCGAAGCTTTTGGATGAAATTGACGAGGAGCTACTCAAGGTCGTCAGCAAATCCCACAAGCCGCTTGGTCTGAAACCAAGAGACAGTCGCGATTTCGAAGTCGATAGCCGAGCAAAGGTGCGGTCTAAGATCGTCGATGGTTCTGAAATGGCAAGTATTACGGGCTTCAAAAACCCCCTTGAGGGTCTGGTTGCTCAGCGGGTGGCGTGCGTGCAATGCGGCTATTCTGAAGGTCTTTCCATGATTCCATTCATTTGCTTAACTCTTAACCTGGGCACTGAACCCGGTGCTTGTGATCTGTATCAACGGCTAGATGCATACACCTCGGTTGAAAGCATAGAAGGTGTTCATTGCGCAAAGTGCACTCTTCTCAAGAACAAAGGCATCATGTCACTGTTAGTCGATAAATTCCGTGCCTCTGGAATGGCTGAAGATCGAATTTCGGAGCATGTTGGCCGTCTAGCTGCTGTTGAAACTGCGCTAGAAGATGATGATTTTGATGATAAAACTCTCAAGGAAAAGTGCAAAATCCCCGCACAAAACAGAGTCTCTTCCACCAAGACCAAACAGATGGTTATCGCTCGACCACCCCGGAGTCTTGTGATCCACATCAACCGCTCTGTTTTCGACGAACGCACATTTATGCTCATGAAGAACCCAGCACCAGTGCGCTTCCCAGTAGTCTTGGATCTTGGCCCCTGGTGCATTGGTAGTGCCCCTGACGGAGATTCTGACGAGAAGAACCAGAGCCCTGATGACGAAGAGCGATGGATCACCAAGGCCGATGCCTCAATGGCTGCATGTGAACATTCTTTTACGAAGGTGACTGGTCCTATTTACGAACTTCGTGCGGTTGTGACACACCAAGGGCGACATGATAATGGTCATTACGTCTGCTACCGGAAGCACTCTGGGTTGAACAAACTCGAGCTTTTTGAGCAGTCTCGCATGGCTGAAATAAACCCAGGCGATCAAGATGTCGAGCTAGAAAATATAGACCAAAGCGAGTTGTTTAGCCAAGAAGACTGGTGGCGTCTCAGTGACGAGACTGTAACTAAATGCTCCGAGAACGACGTGCTGAACCAGGGTGGGGCCTTCATGCTTTTCTACGATTGTGTGGATGAGGTTCCAGTCCGGACGGCTGCTTTAGAGGGGGCAGACAGCTTGAAAGCAGACCAAAGCCCCGTGGAACCCAAGGAACTAACTACAGAAGCCATCGACCGGCCATTTGACAGAGAAATCTCTGACGAACCTACAGAACTGGCAGCATGAAGACTCAGGGTGTGAATCGTGGTAACGGGATGGATTGTTTCTATGTTGTGATTTTGCGTGTTTGGCGTTTGAATGAAACTACAGCGTAGACATTGGGCGGGAGTTTTCTTTTCTTGGGACTCAGGGTGTTTCTTTTCTTTCTCATTTTTTGTCTATTATTGTTTCTCACATCAAAATGTACGTCTTGAAAGTGCAAGCCAGGTATTTTTTACCCCTAAGAGAAGGGGGCCGTGCCAGGAGGAGGAGAAGCGTTGATACTATGTTAGTATCAATAATAGCTAGCATTTCTAGCTGGGTAAAATAAGCCAAGCCAGGTTGTTTACATATTGCGTTGTCGTCGTCATCATCCTGTCTCCTCTGCCCTGTGCATTATCACATGCCAGGGCCCGATGAAGCGATTGTAACACAACCCTAACATGCGCCATTAGGGTATTAAAACACGCACGCCACGCGTTGCCCCTACTACAGAAGGCATTAATCCTAATGTAGGCTAATTGGTAGATGACACAACGCGGTTGTGATCTTTAATGTTTGATTTGTTTACTTAGTTGGTGATAATTCTTGCTTAGCCCATATGTGTGCTTAGAACTTGTATTTCTTCCCCCATTTTGTTCACTCTACCGCTCAATGTCTATGTTATTGATTAAGTAGAGAATGGCATCTGGCTGCGTTTTGCCTGAAGGCTTGAATTCGGCATCGGTCTCTTCTTCGACGTCTTCAGCCGTATCTACAAGCCATGCTGCCACTATAAACGAGGCCGATAGTCAAGATGTGCTGGCTATGTATGCGGCAGAGTTCTCGGTGTCAACTGTGAGTTCTTTTCTCCTCTCTCCTCTCTCTCTCTCGCCCCCTAGATGCCCTTGCATCTATGGACCTCGCGTCTTCCCATTCGCCCGACATGTATACACAGGATACCAGAACTTATCAGAGCATATCCTGGCTGTTTGCTTGCTGAGATACGGGCAGCTTGATAAGAAGTTTTCTACAATATAATTTTCTGCATGGGTGCCAGCAGACGCTCGTCTCCATTCTACCTATCCCACCTTCCCATCTTGTCGGGCAGTCAGCATCGTCTGTTTTCCTCATAGCTGGCTAACCGTAGACACTAGGCCAGTTCATCTGCACGAGCCTCCAAGGCAATTGTCTCCGCAGCAATAAATCGAACATCAGCTTTAACTGCTACCAAGAAAGCTGTTTCTTCTGCTGTAGACAGATTTTCGCATTACAGCAGCTATCGTGAGGCACATTCTCAGGTAAGAATTCAGAGCCAGGCAGTCCAGATGTCACAGTGGCTGCAGCGTTATGCAACCACTAAAGTAGAATGTCATAGCGGTGGATGCCGCTAAGCTAGGGCCTAAAGCCCACCAAGACGCACGCTAACAACACCAAATCTCCAGGCCTTGGCAAACAAAGAAAACATCAGTCACAACATTGATATCACGACAATCACAAGTGTAGGTGTCAAACACACAGCCACGATATCGTCTGTCCCATCAGGCAAGCTAGAAAATGATTGCAAGTCCACCGCATCATCAATAACACCTCATGCCAATGATTCTTATCAGCCTTATCTTCCTCGGCCTTTAGCATTAGCACCAGCATCGACATCTCCCCATCCTGACGCGCGACCACCGCAAACAACCATAACCGCTGAAATGGATGTATCCCAAGAGTCAACGCAAATCAACGACGGTCGCGACTATGAGCGGGCTGTCGAAGATGACTCCCTTGGCGACTTTCACAGCGACTCTCTGGAAAAGGGCGACAGTGGCGCTGTTGACTTTGGCCTAGACACAACCGCAAACGATAACAACATTGACAGACATGGCCCTGAAGAGGCTATGTCAGATCCGTTGTCGCCTATTGCCGACTTGGGACTACCGCTTACTCGGGGAAATTGGCGGTCGGTTGAGACTCCCTCTCAGATAAACTCTCTTGGCCATCGCACGACACCCTTTGGTCGCCGTCCATTTGGTGATCCTGTCACGCCCAAGGGTAACAATAACCCTTTTGCGCATATGAACCTACAACAATCTGAGATGCGGCCATCGCAGCTATTTCTAGCGTCCGATTCCCAGCTGCCGTCTGCGATTAAGATGCATAGTCCTACATCCTCGCGGCCTTCCCCGGGTGACTTTAACAACTCACCCGTACCCATGTGCCAGTCATCGCCGACACAGCTTCGAAAAAGGGCCTCTTTGAGCCAACCTCTCGATGGCTTTCAATCGCCTCTTGGTGTAGCAAATGATGATTATGTCGTGCCTGGGTCGCCCATTGAAACACCCCGAGTGCTTGCTCCTATGCGCAAACACCATTCCTTCTTGGGTGCACGACAGACGCCTCAGCCGCAAAGTTTCAAGCGTAAAGCAGCAAACATGGCGGCTGTCTCCGATAATTCTGACTCCGAAAGCGAACGACTTACGATCAGGCGCAACTTAGCCGCGCAAAAACGCAGAAAAGCAGACAGAGAGTTAGATTGCATTAGCGCTTCACATTCTGTAGCTGCTGTAGCCGTTGCTACCACTGCTGCTGGGCCTGAATCTAGCGTTGGCTCTGAGAATACCTCTGACAAGCCATCATCGTTCCCGCCTACGTCGCTGTCGGCCCACACTCGTGTTCTGGCCGCTACTGAGGCAGCCATAATACCTGATTCTGACGAGGCCAACACCGTGATAGCAAACTCCCAGGTGTCTGCCGCGTCCGAGGCTGTTATTAAGGCTAGCGTTGACGTTGCCTCTAGATCAGCTTCGGTGCCCCTCGCTTCACAGCGGCAAAAGGATCTGCTGCACAAGGAAGCAGTTCCCGAAACAAGCCCAGCACCTACTCGGCAGTCAACTAACAACGCTGCTCCACCATCAGTCAGCTCCCTGGCCGAAAACGACACTGAAACTGCCGACGAGGCGGACGATAAAGAGGATACCATCGTTGCTCCTCCAAGCGACCCGCTAAAGCCTAAAAGTCCTAAGCGTACACCTGACTCCGACGATGAACCCCTATTTTCTAAGCTTAAGCTCCCTCTTATAAACCCAAACATGAGCACAGCAATGCGCTCGTTAAAAAGCCCAACTGTATCGCCGCTTACAAGCATTGGAGGGCATATACCAGATACACAGATTCCACCATCTAGTCCCTCACAGAGACCAACAATAATACCTCGAGAAACCACAGAGTCAGTGCCCAAAGGTCAGGATATCTGCTTAAATATAAAGGATGACATGGCCTCGAAGGCCTCTCTAGAAAACCTAAACTCAGGAGATGAAAATACCGACGCATTTGTCACTACCAAGCCATCCAAGAAAACCCAAGCTACATATTCCCGCCGAAGCTTGAAACCGAACCCTCCTCGTAAAACTACGCCTGTGTCTCTCCCTGCTCTCTCTGGCCAGCCTGTAGTTACAGACAAGGCTGCTTTAACGACGTCGAAACCAACCCGCAAACGCCAGAAGAGTTTGAAGCAGTTAGAGGCTGAAAGTGTCAAGTCAGGCAATATCGCCTTTCATTCCGAGACCCCAGAACCTGCACCAACGGTCACTGAAGATACCCCACCCAGACTGCCGGTCAAGCGGCCTAGGGGTAAGGCGAATCGTATTATCGAGACATCCGAACCGCCCGAGGACGTTAGACCATCCTCTTCAGCGGCACCTAGACTTAAGCGTGGTAGTAGTGCCCCCAGAATGCGGACGATATCGCCAGCGCCTTCAAGTCGTCGCCTGTCTACGCCTCTATCTGACGCAACAGAAATCACAAGTATGCCAAGCTCCCCTATTGGCAGAAAGAAGCGCAGTTCAGTGCGTTCTCGTACGAGTTTGCAGCAGAAATGTGAGACATCGGCTAAAGCACAGCCAAAGCACAAGCAAAAGAGGAAAGGATCGATTCGCAGAAGCACAGTTTCACGGGTTGTGGACCCAGACTCTTCTGAAGACGAATTGGTCCAAACGCCTCCAGCAATAAAAGAATCTGAAGCTGGAGTGCCCACGCCTGTGACAGAATCCCATGTGGCCCGGACGATAGACATGGGACCCAAGAAATCAAGTAAGGGCTGGGTGTATGTCCCCATTGAACAGGACAGCAGCAGCCTGTTTTCTAACATGGTCTTTGCTCTAACCTTTCAATCCCGTGAGCTTGTTTCTCCTGCGTACGAGTACGAGCGTCGAGTACGTATTAACAAGGACATCGAGAAAAAACTCGTTGCTTCTGGCGGGCGGATTCTCGAAGCTGGGTTTGAAGAGATGTTTCAAAAATCCTCTGCCGGGTCTGATATCGGCGGTACTGGGGGGCTGCAAATTCCACTGGTACTGACCGCCGCAGCAAAGAACTATGGCTTTACTGCAGTCATCGCGGATGGATATTCACGCAAGGTCAAGTACATGCAGGCCCTTGCCTTAGGCATCCCATGTATAACCTACCATTGGGTTGAAGAGTGCATTCGAAAGGGCACAGTAGTAGCTTGGCAGCCGTTTCTCCTAACGCCTGGTGCCTCAATATGCTTCGATAACGCCATGATGTCACGTACCCTGCACCCGTTCCCACCGACCAACACCACACTGAGTACCATGATCCAGCATCGCCTGAACTTTCTTTCTGGCCACCGCATTCTCTTCGTGATGAAGCGCTCTCGTGAGGAAGAAAAGAAACGCTTCTATCTCTTTCTCATGCATGTCCTAGGCGCTACGGTATCACGTGCTTTATCTGTAACCGATGCACGGGCGAGTCTCGCTGAGGCTGAGGCACGCAACGAGGCGTTTGATTGGGTGTACATTGACGAGCCAACAGGAAGTGCTGCTGAGCTACTCGAAGCCAATGGGTCTGCCAGAGCAGGCTCAAAAGCCAAAGGCGGCGGTGCTCGGAGGAAGAAGCGTGAGAGCACGGTAGATATTGAGAGCGAGGCCGAGACAGCTTTGATGGCTGGGCTTACAAAGAAGCTACGACTAATGAGCAACGAACTAGTAGTGCAGAGTCTTATTCGTGGCGACCTTATTGACGCTGAAACATGGGAGAGCGTCAAGGGCAATGCGGGGGGAGGTGGAGGTCGGAAACGGTGAGGACGGATATGATCCGGACCTAGTGTATGTTTTTCTTCTTTTCTAATTGTATTACCATCCGGTCAGGGGAGGGTGGCGTTGTACATGGAATTTTCATATTATTTGCGATAAGGACTTTAGATACGAAGAGCCTTTAGTATAGAATAGAGGCTTGTTATTCAACAGTATCAAGTAATATGCAGATATATCTAGCTAAATCACGAATCCGGCCTCTACGCCTCCTCATTCTTCTCGCCGTCCGTAAAGTACTCAAACTCAGTCGGCACTGGTGCGGTTATCCTCTTCTTTCCCTTCTTCTTCTTCTTCTTCTTTTCTTCACTAGTCGAGCCTTTCTGCCATTGTGCTTTTCTTGTTTGTGCCTCCATCATGGCTACGGCTCGCCCCTCCTCGGTGCCCAACAATGACGTCATCCACTGGGCCCACTCCCAGGGGGCCTCAAGTCCGCCTGGTCGTGAATTGAAGTATTCCCAGCCCATGACACCACCGAAGGTCGGGTATACCTCTGACAGTTGGATGACGCTCGCAGCGAGATCTTCCATCTCAACAAAGCCCGCGCCGTTATTTGGGCTAGTCACGGTTCCAGCTACGATGCGGTCAGGCCGCCAGCCACGGCCAATGATGTTCGCGTACTGCATTGGCTCAGCCAGCGTGCCCCAGCCACAATAGAACTGCGCGTTATACCAGGCAATCTCATGCCCGCGTGCCGCCTCTAGTTGCGCATAGCTGAAGCCGCTAAGGTTAGCTCGGGGGTCGATTAAGGCTGGGGCCACGGGGGCCAAGGTTAGAATGAAAGCAGTGCCGAAATCAGCTCGCAGGCGGTCAATGAGCCGAATGATTCCAGGCAGTGAGGTCGACTCTTCGACATCTAGATCGAGTCCGTCTAGGCGCTTAGCACGGATGAAGGCCGCTAGAGGCCGGTAGAAGGCCTCGAAGGTATCGCTCCCGGATGTATTCCCGTCAGTGCCAGCAGGGCTAGGCGTCTCTACCGCAGCACCGCAAAGCCGAGCATATGTGCCTTTGGCGGCACCGCCCAGCATGCCCATGACTTTGGTGCCAGAAGCTTGGAGGAGGGCACACTCCTGCCATAGCACGTCATAGCGTGGGTCTGTGGGTGGGTGGTCGTTCAGGGTTAGATGGCCAGGGTTTTCGTTAACGTGGATGGCAGCGACAATCAAATGGGTAACGAAAACGCCTGGTGTCGATACAAGGGGCTGGAGAGAGACATAGCGCTTTTGATGGTATTGGGTTTGATGGTATACGACAACGCGGGGTGTCCCAGCGGCTGGTGGGAAGGCAGACATCGTAGAGGAAAGAGGAAAGAGGGAAGGGGGGAGATAGGGGGGGAGAAGAAATAGAGATGATAAATGACTAGACTATGTTCAAGATACTGCGGTTAGGCACAGATGAGGCACAAGTGGGTTTAATTTCTTTACTACTATTCTTTTTTCAGCGTCGTTGTTTTGTGATGTTCTGTTTAATGACAAGGTTTCTAGGCTAAGCCCCTTGTGTATGATAACCCTAATGCGGTAACCCTGTTGTTTCTGGATCCACTAAAAGGAACACTTGAAGAACGCCAAAGAACACTGTTCGTTGAGCATGTGTAATGTAATCCTCAAACCATGTCTTTGTTCTACAAATTCTTTGTTTCGGTGCATGCAAATGTCCTTGGTGTTGTATGATAGAATGAAACAAATGCTGCAGTGTTTCTTTCGCCATGATCCAGAGAATATGATAGGCTCGGAATAGTCGTTACAAAGGAAATAAACAATATATATAACAGCTAACCGCGCTGCCTTCACATCGTCGTTTTGGATATTCTCGAATCAAGAAAACCCTCCGCGATTTATGTCAATTAACTCCCTCTTGTATCTCTATTGGTGGCCTACTTTGCTGGATCCTTCTCAATGTGCGAAATCACTGCTTCCCCGGTGCCATGCATGCACTGTATGCAAACCATCACCCACAACAAGCTCACCGTGCACTGTAAAAACAACACATGCCGGTATGCCAGCGGTGCGATTTCTCAGGAGCCTGAATTCCCTACCTGCCGCCAGTGCTTCATCCCTCTGCTGGCCGGGATTGAAAACCGGGGCCCGCCCAGCTCTTGTGCATCTATTTTCAACACTGAGATCGATCTATTTATCGACAGCCACAAAATCCGTTACAAAGCACCGCCAGAATACGGCAGTGACAGCGGCGGCAGCGGCAGCGACGACGATGACGACGACGAAAGCAGTCTTGCCGCACTCTCAAGGAAGTATGGGGGTGAGCTTGAAGATATCTTTGGATCTGCTGATATAAACTATCTGCATCCCTATGACTTCGACCCGAGTTTGAAGCTCGAGAATCAACTCCACAGCCTCGCTGCGATTGTGCTCAACAAGAAGCACAATAAAGAAGATTCGCAAAAGCTTTTGGCTGATTGGTATGTCAAAGCCCGCCGGATAGTGCCGTCTGAAATACCTCCTGCTGATCAGTTGTGTCTTGTTGACGACGACGACGACGACGACGATGAGTGGGAAGATGTTTCTGAGGACGATACCTATAGCGATAGCTTTGCAAGTGATACTGACTCCCAGGAAGCAAGTGATACTGATTTTTTTAATAATGAAGACGGGGCTGTCGATAGCCAAGACTGTTGGCCTAACAAACACACAGGTAAGTACCCCTCGATTGTTGCATCGCCGGAGTTCCTCCGGCACTTAACGCCGTCCTCGCGCAGATTCTACATCGATGCCTTGCTGCAAGATCCCGAGTTCTTGCCCTACCACGTAGATCTCAAGAAGCGGAAGTCTGAAGACGATGAGATTCAGAGACTTATCAGGTACGAGAAATACCATGCGCATGTTGAGAAGGCAAGATCCCGTCAGAAGGCCCTGAGGAGCAGTCTTGGCCAGGCTACCGCTAGAAAGCTCGATGATATCCTCTCGGACAAAGCCAGCCCAGAGAGCCTCAAGGGATTTCTTATGCTGGGGATGAACGACGAAGAGGCAAGAAATAGCAACGCTACTGCTATTGCCTCCTTGCTATTTGGACTTGAGGAGACGCCTAAGCTTGCAGATGGCGGCCCTTTGGCGCACTCCGATGACGACGCAAGCAGCGCTCTCTTCTCTAATGACCCCTTCATGAAAGACCATCCGAATGGGCACGCTGTTGATCATGGCTTCAAGACTAAAAAGTCCGGTAGTGCCATGAACACCAGTAGCCAGTGCGTTAGGAGCTAATAGGCATGCTGTTCTTTATTAGGATCGTTGACGTTTGTTTCCTTGTTGTCCCCCCCCCCCCCCCCCACCCCCCTCCTTGTTTTCTTTTCTTGTTTTGTCCCGTCCTGTTTAGCATATAAGTAACGCTGTCTATATTATTTACTAGTCATCCACCAGGTTAGCCCCCAACAGCTATATAGTGTCCAGACTGGTGCAAAAACCAAGCTCGGCTAAAAATAGCCACAATCTATGCTCTTTCTTATTTTGGCTACTTCCCTAGTAGAAAAGCTGCTACTTGTCTATAGTAACTGCTTCATGTGCTACGGTTATGACATGGAGTCTTCCGTGTACAACCATGGCATATTATGTAGACGGTATTGAATTCTATCCGCTCTCCCCTAGTTAGCTTACAAAGCGCTGGACCAATATTATGGCAGGCAGCCATGTGTGAATCCCCGGTGTTCTATGTCTTTTTTTAACTACAAACTAATTGATTCGACTTTTTTTTGGGTATGCTAACTCATGTCCTTTTTGGGTATATGCATGCACGTCGGTATCACTTGACGTCTATTTGCTATCATTTCACGACATCGCATCCAGAAACACCCACCCGCTGTCAGCTTCTAGAGGAACTCCCAAGCAGTCAACAGCTGCGCCCACATTTATTTCAAGCGTCTCCTGCGGCTTTTTAGGTTCCGACATCAGAGCCTGGAAGGGCTCTCTATCTACCACAGCCTTGAGCGTGCTTGTCGGTTTCTATAGCTTTTGCCTTGTGTTTTTCGTTCGCGGCGACTACGGAGCCGGCTTTCGGCATGGAAGATAAGCCCCGGTGAAGTACAGCAGTTTTGTCCTTCCATAAGCATGACTGTTGCAACGTCCTTTTTTTTTAATAGACAGACACCTACAGCCGATTTAATGTCTACTTTGTCTACCAAAACCTGCTGTCTGTCGTTGCATTGTATTACATCTACATGCTGTTATCTCGCATCTACTAAAATCACAGAGACATATCTTTTATAATGCATTTTATGACGTCATTTCTTCGACATACGACCATAGCCTGTGGAAAATACGGGGTCCCGTCTGCTCCCCCTTAGTCAAGCCACAGAGCGCCGAACCAGTAGTATGGTGGGTGACCACATGTGAATCCTCGGTGTTGTATGTTCAGTTATCTTTTTGGCCTCTTCTGTTGCTAGAACATCCCATCATAGTGCCCAGTATACCCTCACTTATTCCACATACGACCATAGCTTGTAGAAAGCACGGGATCCCGTCCGCTCTCCCCTAGTTAACCTACTAAGCGCTGGACTAGTACTACGGTGGGTGACCACGCGGGAATACCCAGTGTTGTATGTTATCTTTTTTACATGCTCAGCGCAAGTTAGCAGAAACTCAAGTGTCTTTCTCTCACATGCAGGCTGGGTCTTCTTCATTTTTGCCAAGCAATAATATTAACCCTAACAAATAGCGGCCACTGCTGCCCCAAATGCGCCGCACTGTAACCCGTCGTGAGCTACTCATACCCTTGTTGGCGAGACTTGGCTAACTAGACTAACATCAAATAAGACGATGCTAAAAACAGCTACAGCGTTGGGCAGGAGACTTAGCCTGCTTTCCAGTACGGTCACGATGAGTACCACGTAGTAAAATCGAGTATGAGGCAAAGCTCTTGAGGCGCGTACACGTGAATTCCCGCAACCCATGATTTTTATCTTGGGGGGGGGGGCGATGGCTAGGAAATCCCTAATCTGGCCTGGTTGGTTGGACATTCCAATAGGTCAATTACAAAGCGGTACTCGTCCTTTTTAAGTGGCATGGGATGAGAGACAAGAAACGAGTGGCTATCGGCCTACAACGGTGGAAAATCAAACAATGATGCAAGCGAGTGCCGATTCCCATCCCTATAACGGTAACGACGCATCCTTTGTGTGTGCATGTGTGTGTTGTAAAGACAATCAAATGCCTGGTCTGGATATCAAGATAGCAGGAAAATAAACTAGTGTTAGTAATTGTTATTTTTGCTCAAGCTCGCCAACTCCAAAGCATGTGTTTTTGTCTCCTATTTGGTTGTTCTTTACTTGCCTCTTTTTTTTTTTACCTATTTTTCCTACAAGGATTGTCCCGTTTTGTAAATAATAGGGAAAGTCACGATAAGGCCTTTTTAGGCCCTTATCGCGACTTCAGGTACTTGGTCTTTTTTCTGCTCTTTCCTCCCAATGCTTTGCGTTGCCAAAAAAAAAAAATTAAAAATTAAAAAAACTTGGGCCACAGCAAAATAATACTTCGCTTGCACAACGTCATGATCCCTTCATTTCCCCATTACACTGGTCCATACCAAGTTGGCTCTATTGACATCGAAATTCCTGTGTCTGAATTGGAATCGCCGGTTTCCACCCCTTCCGATGCTTCCGACATCCGTACGGTTCTAGTCCGTGTCTTCTATCCCGCTACCTCCGAATCTCAAGACCGAAATGTCTATTGGCTTCCATCGCCGCAGCGACAAAGCCTCTCTGCCTATGCGCGTTTCGTAGGCCTGGGCCCGGCTGCAGCTAGCATTGTTTCGTATGTTTCATGGTGTCCGTTTATTCAATAATCCAATATGGGGACTCTCCTAAAATAACTAGGCGTCGGCTGGCTCATAGATTGGGTTGTAACCTACTACTAACTGCCCTTTTTTTCATGCAGGTATATTCCTAGACACACACACTACACAAAAATCCCAGCTCACAAAAACGCAGCAACTTTCGCTTCGCCTCTGGCTTCTGACGGCCGCTGGCCAACCGCCATCTTCTCACATGGTCTAGCAGGGTGTCGCAATTCTTATTCTTACATTGCGGGCTCTCTAGCTTCCCATGGCGTTATCGTCTTTTGCCCTGAGCATCGCGATGGCAGTGCTATCCTCACCATGGTGCGTAACCCCAGCGCTAGAGCCAGGCGTTTTCCAAATTGGTGGGGCACAGCAGAAATGCGCCTCTATCTCGACATAGGCCATGAAGTAACAGCCGGGACCTTCAAAGCCCGTGACCGACAGCTCAGGATTCGGCTGTGGGAGTTGGGACTTGTGCATTCTCTAATCATTGCCATCGACCGTGGGCAAAAACTCAGCAATCTAAAGACGTCAGCGCGAAGCTTGGGTCAGTTTGCAGATAAAATGGACGTTCATCGGCCGGGCAAGATGGTTTTTATGGGCCATAGTTTCGGCGCCGCATCTATAGTCCAGTTTATCAAGAGCGTGTACTATGCTAACTCTCCCGCCCTTAAGGGCTTGGCGGATCCGCTTTTTACGCCACACCGCGACTCGAATCTCTGCGCACAAATTACGCATGAAAACGTCGTCATCCTGCTAGATATGTGGTGTCTGCCGCTCTTTGACCCATCCACAACAGCTCTTCTAGAGCTACCACTGCCTGCCTACGACAATGTCAGGGGTGCGCCAGGCGGCAAAGCCATTCTAGCCGTAGATTCAGAGCAATTTGTCAAATGGAGCGAGCATTTCCACGCAACAGCACGTATCGTCTCCAAACGGCCAGGCCAGCGCGTTGTCTCTCAGGAAGACTTTGTCAATCAAGCAACTGGTGCCAAGATGGACCCGGCACGCTTTTTCTGGGTCCACGGATCAGCGCATATGAACCAGTCCGACTTTTGCGTTTTGTTTCCGTGGCTGACCAAGAAAATGTTCAAGGCTGGCCACCCAGAGCAAGTTTTGCGGTTGAATCTACGTGCGCAGCTTCAGGTTCTCAGAGAAAACGGCGTGGTGGTTGCTGAGACGTCGGCAAAAGACCGTGTAGACGATGAACGGGAAGATGCCAACAACCGCAGCAGTAGTCACGGCTCAGCAAGAGCCTCTGTAGACGGCGAACCTGAACTAGGGCATGAAAATAACTGCACTCGGCTATCATATGATAATACCATCTTTGACATGCCAGATACCATCAAAGCGTGGGGGCGTGTGGATATTTTTGGAATGGGGGCCGAGAGCGCAAACTTTGGGCGGAAAACTGATGGTGCGAAACCCATGAGTAACAGCGCCAGTGATCAGGGTACCAGTGCAACGACGTCCACAAATGGTGGGCAGGGGGACTTGGAAATTTCGCAGGAGACCTTGGCACAGCAGATTTCAGTTTGAGGTTGAGGTTGCCTTTAGCCCACATAGGGTTACCACTGCTACATTTAAGGGTTACCTGGAACATCCCTGACGTCAATCAGCATGATTTGATAACAAGTGACATTTGCCTGCAGGCTTACACACATCACTCATCACATGACACCCTGCGATCGCAACCTCAACTGCTGCGTTTCACCTCACACGATCGCAATCACTACAACACGCACACCCCGAACAAGGTAGAGATACTCAGTCCAAGAAGCCACCGTAGCGTTTTCGCTTCTGCAGCCAGCCATGGCTAACACGGGGTATTTATTGTGACCAACAAAATCAAGACACCTGTGAATATGAACAGGGTTGAGGCCTAATACCAAGCCTTTAGCCAAGAGCCATGTTGTTTAATGTTTATTAAGCTTTGGAACAAAGAACCCTAACGTAATACGGCCAAGACATCTACCACCGCTGATCTTGCTTGAAACAGAACAAAGGAGAGCAAAAATCAAACAAAAGAATTAGCCCTCCTGCATAATGGATAAAGAACCCAGAGAGTCCAAGAAGTCGCTAAAGGGAGGCTGATTTTTTGTTTAATGAAATACCAGTGTATACTGGAAAGGCTGCCCCTGCAGTCCTTGTCTTTGTCGCTGGCGTCGTAGCTGAAGAAGGGAGCGGCATCGAAATGCCGCCTTTTACCCACTTGGGAGGGCTATGTCTGTGATTATGGTTATTATACTCCCTTTCTTCCATATTCGCCTGTATCTGTACATACACCTGCTCCCCCCCTCTCTTCATCCGTTGATCTATTGATCTATTTATGTATTTTCCTATTTTTTTTTTTCTCTTTTCTTTCTTTCTTTGTTTTGCCTCTCCTCTTAGAGCAAGGACGCCCTTAGACAATGGGCCGATAATGCTCACGGCAGCACAACGCACACGGATGCACATGCAAACCATGCTGCAAACCATGAGGGCAAGAGAGAATGAGGAAAGCCTCCTGGCAAAACCAGCTCGTTGCCTTCAATATTCAGCCATGCTAGCTGGCTATGGCCGTCTTGGCGGAGTCATGACCGGGGTCTGACTTTTCTCTCTTCTTTACTTTGCCTTGCTCTGCCCTCCCCCCACCTGTGCGAGGGAGCCACACGGCACTACAAAGTGAGAATCGAGTTGGGGCCAGTATTCGACTCGGTGCTACGCATTGTACGACGTCAGAGATACTAGCACAGCGCTAGCGCTGCCCAAAACATTTTGGTGGTGGGGAAGCGTCTGTGGCCCTAGCACTAACACGAGCATTTGTAACAGAAGTAGTCGCAGTAGCTCCAGTGGTGAGGCCGGACCGTAAGTGTACCACGGCCTTTGCGTCACTGAGCTCCCATACTGTGAAGCAGAGGAAGCTTAGACTGAATATTACACAGATACACGGGTACACCACAGACACACTGGGAACACGGACGGCGTTTTAGCAGGCCGTACAGCTTCGAAAGCTTCACAGCTCCACGGAAAGCACAGCACTGTATATGAGCTGTGGTCGAGCCGGCCTACAGACCTCATTCAACGGCCCAATATGAATACAGAACAGAGAGAGACTAGCTAAAGAGGCCAAGCTTTACGAAATATGCTACACCAACTTGCGGAGAAAAGAATAAAATCGCCAATAGATAGGTGGCTGCTATAGAAGCAAACCCCGTTCCGGACAGTGCGACTCCACTTGGCTTACAGTCATATGCCACCATGCCAAGACAGAATCGAGAGACGAGCAAGACAAAAGGAGACGGATAGCAAAGAACTGAGGCCCAGAACTTGGGTTGATATGCCAGATGTAGAGAAACAAGAAACAGGCAAAATGCAGCCCTTTTTACCACCAAACCTCGTTCTTGGCGCACGCTTCCCACGCCGTCTATCCTTAGGGGAGACTGGCTCAAGCACAACAAAAGCTTGTTAATCTCACAAAAGAATGCCAAGGGCTGGATAGGGTTGGATAAAGAAGCAGAAAAAGGCACAAAAACCTAGACTCTTCGAATATAATTTCTTGGAGAGGAGAACGAAAATGAGAACAGGGGCTGGCTAATTAATGCGCAGCTAAAGCTAGCGCTGGCCTTGGGGGTTTGGAGCACCTAGAGGGCTGGGCTGGGCTGGGCTAGGCTAGCTTGCTCAGCTAGGTTCTAATAGGGAAAAATAAAGCGTCACGACTGGTGCAAGAGCGAATCGGTAATTGGGGAGATATCGCCCAAGTCGGGAATGCAATATCATGCTGTGTATTCCGAGTACGCAGTGTGTATCTGGGTATTTCTCCGATAAACAATGGCCCGTGTTCTAGTGGGTCAAAGTCTCCTGTAGTCCACTAACTAACTTGCCTAGTATCTCTATTGTACGCCCTGGGAAGTGCCAAGACAGACAGCAAAATGCCAAGCTCTCGTCTCTTTCTCTTTCTGGCTTTCTGATCTTCCTTTTTTACAGCTTGAAGATGACATGGGGCCATGATAGCGAAAGAAAGGAGGAAAGAGTGAGCAGCAAGAAAAGCTGACCAAAAAGGAGCATCTCTCCGCCCTTTCCCCTACTTCTCCCTGCTTGTTCTTGTCCCCCCCTCTGAGGGGTAGAAGGGACAAGGCCAGGCTCGGTTGGTGAGAGGCAAGGAGGACACAAGAAAGATGCTGATTGCATCCGAAACAACAGCATAAAGACAGAACGGCTCGCTATCTAAGCCTACAACAGGCGCACATCTGTCTTGGTGATGAGACAGGCCGGTGATCAGTAAAAATAAGATAATTAAGGCGCCGAAATTAAGGGAATACATTGAGAACTAGTACAGGCTCAGCACGGGCAGGCACGAAGAAAGGGAAGCTACGTCCTGAAATGCTGAGATGTCTACAAGTGCTATTTCCAAAAGTGCAAGTGCACATCACTGCTTTGCAGAGGCAAGAGGGCAGCTCCTCGGTCGAGAAATGGACACAAGCTAGTTTGCCACGTATTCTAGCATGGACTCTTCGTTGGCCAGTGGCATCCTATTCTTGGCTAGCTGCAACTATGGAGGAGGAACAACGAGCAGCAGTAGCAGTAGGGATAGCCTTTATTTGTTTGTCCTTGCTTCTGTTTCTGTTTCTGTCCTTGTTCTTGTTCCTGCTCTTCCCCTCGCTCTTGCTCTGTGCTCGCTCTTGCTCCAAGTCGCTTCAGTGCTCCACGCAGACGCACAGGAGTGGATGCTTTTTGAGGAAACTGCACTTGCACCCGCACCTACTAAAACTTCTAAAGCAGGGCCTCTAGGAAGGCTCTAGTGAGCTCTATAAAGTCTTTGTTCACTGCAAGGCGCAAAACTTGGCCTTTGCGGACTTGCACTTGGAGGGCTTGCGCTTATAAGCATTGAACGGCACAGTACGGGCATACTTTTCTGTCCGAGCTCGCCAAAAATAGAAAGCACGTTCTGAGTCCGCCCATCATCGGTGGCTAACTGCCTTTTGCAGGGGTAGGACAAAAGGATTATGCTGGTTGACTGTCTTTATCCACCTTTTACTTAAGTTATCTACTCTGATCCACACCCCCCCCCGTCCAACAAGGCAAGAACGATATGTATTGTATATACAGACGCAGGACGTATATGGATGGCCCCTGTCGTTGCCTGTACTAGTAAACGTCAGAAAATTGGATAAAATAGGTAAAAAGGACTAAAAATTAAAAAAGACTCCCGCTTACGCTAACGATTTTCTCCCTTCCGTTGCGAGTTGTGCTTTCCCTGTTATAGCCTTTGCTCTTGCCTTCTTCTTTATTATACTTGGGGCCCTCCGCCAGATTATCTCGACAAATTTTTCTTGTTCTTCACCTATTCTTCACCAAGGACGAGTATGCCTATTAGTTCCATCCTTTAGCTCACGAGGATCCGAATACTCAATGTCTTTGTCGTGACCGCTCTTGAGGTCTTTCTAGTCATTCTTTTTCTTCTATTCTTTTCTTTTTATTTCTCTCTATATTTATTTTACTATTTATTTCATTATTTTTGCATAGTCGTCTCTGTTTTTTCGAGGCGGCTCACACATCATCATCATCATCATATCGAGCCTATTGATTCACCGCAGCAAATCAACAGGCCTGCTATCTATCCGCTGCTATTCATATATCTACTAGAGACAGAAAAGAACCCGAAGATATGAAGTTTGCTAAAGAACTCGAACAGAGCTTGGTTCCAGGTAAGCTTCTCTCGAGCCCAATCCAGGCCCCGTCTGCCTTCACCACGTGTCTAACCTTACTGGCCCTCATTAGAATGGAGAGTCAAGTACCTCGATTACCGCACTGGCAAGAAGCTCGTCAAAGGCATCACACGCTCGCTTAACCGCGTCAACAACACTCCAGCCACTGCCCGCTCGTTCCAGCATGCTCCATGGCAAGCTCCTGCCTGGAGAAACTCTTGTCCTTCACCCATTGTTCGCTCCAACACCTTCACCAGCACAACCGCATTTGACAGCACTGCCTCCCAGCCTCAGCCAGCAAACACCTCCCACAAAGCTGGCTCAAGCTCAGTTCGCAACTCCAAGGACAGCTTCCATGGCGTCCTAGCCGATGCTCCAGACAACGGCGGCTCTAGCTCAAGGCCTTCTTCTACCGAGCCGGTCCCTGGCCGTCCTCTTGATCGCCATGCTGCTTTCAGGCTCCCAGAACCGGCTATTGCCGAAGATGACGAAGAAGAAGAAGAAGAAGAAGAAGAAGAAGAGTACCCCCCCATCCAGAAGCCCCGGAATGTAGTGAGGTCTAATAGCAGAAGCATCCTCAGACAGGCGAGCAAGTCTCAAGACTCTCCCCCGAAACGCATGGGTCTGAAGATCGCTATTCCCGCAGCCCCGGCTAGATCATCTACGTGGACTCCTGCTACCCCCAGTGCCAACCCTCTGCGCCGCCTCTTCACAAACGCTAGCATGGTTAGCGCCAGAGAGCCCGGCCAACTAGACGGCCTGCTTCTTGCCCAAGAGCGCGAGCGTGCTTTCTTCCGTTTCCTGGATGATGAGCTAGCCAAGGTTGAGGCCTTCTACAAAGAGAAGGAAGAACAGGCCGGCAAGCGCCTTGACCTTCTGCGTGCTCAGCTACATGAGATGCGTACCCGTCGCCTCAGTGAAATGACTGAGCAGCGCTCTAAGCGCGAAAAACTGACGGGAGAAGGCTCAACAGTCAGCTTTGACGACGCTTCTACTACTGCCCCCACCACTGCAAACTCCATTGTTAGTTCTTACCAACCCAGCTTTAAGTGGATGGAGCCTCTTAAGTCCATGGTGCCCTACCCTAGGCCCGGGCCTAACTCCCGGGCTTTAGTCAACATGGCAAATTCTCCTCAGGTGGGATCCATGAGTGAAGACTCTCGTCGTGATTACATCCGTCGCCCTCAGAGTCACCAAGTGCCCTACCGCACAGCTAAGCGCAAGCTTAAGCGTGCTCTCCAGGAATACTACCGCAGTCTAGAGCTTCTCAAGGCCTATGCTCTGCTCAACCGCATGGCCTTTAGAAAGCTTAACAAAAAGTATGACAAGGTCATGCACATGCGCCCTTCCCTGCGCTATGTTAACGAAAAGGTTAACAAAGCGTGGTTTGTACAAAGCGAAGTCCTCGAGGGCTACATCTCAGCCGTCGAGGATCTTTACGCTAGATACTTTGAAAAAGGCCAGCACAAAATTGCCGCTGGCAAGCTCCGCCGTTTTGCGAAGTCTAATAACGATGTTTCTGGCACCGTCTTCCGCAACGGCCTTCTCATTGGCCTCGCCATGGTCTTTGCTGTTCAGGGTCTTGTCAATGGTGTTGAGCTCCTTTCCAACTCTGATCCTGTGATACGAACCAACACCAACTACCTGCTTCAAATATATGGAGGATATTTTCTAATATTACTCTTATTTTCTTTGTTTTGCGCAAACTGCTGGATTTGGACTACCAACAAGGTCAACTATCAGTTTATTTTCGAGTTGGATCCCCGTCACCAGCTCGACTGGCGGCAAATGTCTGAGTTTCCCAGTTTTATGAGTCTTCTATTCGGCTTTTTCATGTGGCTCAACTTCTCCCGCTACGGATCTGCCAGCATGTTTCTCTACTACCCCATCATCTTGATTGCCATCTCACTTCTCATCATCTGCTTCCCTGCGCCAATCTTCCGGCCCAGCGCACGCAAGTGGTTTGTCTATTCCCATGTAAGTGGTCAAGTTCCCGATTTAGATTGCTAAATCTGCAGTGCCGTGACAATTACGGTGCATGACAGGACAAGGTTGCTAATCCCTGTCTTTAGTGGCGTCTACTTTTGGCTGGATTCTACCCTGTCGAATTCCGCGACTTTTTTCTTGGCGATATCTATTGTTCGCTCACATACGCTCTTTGCGTAGGTCTTCTCCCCTGTTTATTTCCATCTCTCTCTTTCCTCTTTCCTCTTTTCTCTTCTCTCTTCTATATTCTCCTCGGGTATTATTTTTGGCCTTACCACTAACCATATATATGCTTTTCTAGAATATTGCTCTTGTCTCTTGCTTATACAGCAAAAGCTGGAAGCAACCCGAGGTGTGCAACTCAAGCCATTCCCCAATCATGGGTTTCCTTGCTGCTCTGCCCCCAATTTGGCGCTCTCTGCAATGCCTTCGCCGTTACTATGATACCCGTAACTGGTTCCCCCATCTGATCAACTGCGGCAAGTATGCCATGTCTATCATGGCGGCCATCTCTCTTTCCATGTATCGTATTGATCGTACTCACACCAACTTCGCTCTATTTGTGTCTTTTGGCTGCATCAATGGTATTTACACTGCCATTTGGGATCTTTTTATGGATTTCTCAGTATTGCAGCCCGGTGCTCGCAAGTATCTTCTTCGCGACATTCTTGGCCTTAAGAAACAGTGGGTGTACTATGTTATCATGACACTAGACCCCATGCTACGCTTTTCGTGGATCTTTTACGCCATTCTTCGCAACCAGACTCAGCACTCAGCTGCAATTGCCTTTGGTGTGGCCATGGCCGAAGTCATCCGTCGTGGCATGTGGACTCTTCTGCGTGTCGAGAATGAGCATTGTTCCAATGTTGCCCAATACAAGGCTTCACGTGACATCCCTCTTCCTTATAAGATCGAGCTGTGTGACGAGATGACCGCTGCTGCAGGCAAGAAGGCTCACCACTTTGGCTCTCCTGATCTTGCCACCGCCAGCACTGAGTCTGGTGCCAGTCCCCTATCGGGCACCACTATCGCTGCTAATGGTGTCTACACCTCTGGTGCTCAGACTAGTGCTCCTAATGCAGCTGACGTTGAGCAGCATGCAGGTGGCAGCAGTAGCATGCAGCACCGCAGGAACGGTACCACAGGCACTGTTGGCACTATTGGAATGGCCATCTCACGCATCATGGCTGAGGCCCATCGCCAGGACTTCGAGAAGCGTCGCAAGCCTGAAGACGAAGAGCCTGAGATGCGCGGTGGCGCCGATGAGGATGATGAATTCTACTACGATGATGATGATGACGACGAGATGGACCAAAGCGATGGGCCATCTACCCAATGTGGTATTCCTGCCAGTGCAAATGTTCGGTCAAGTATGGGCTTTGAAAGCAACAACCGAGCAAAAGATTAGATATCGCTTTTGCCGTTTGTTTCTATTCATTCTTTTTTTTTTCTTTAGTTTTTCTTTCGTTTCTTTTCTTTGATGCCATGTATAGAATGATACCACCCTCGATATTATGTAATAATCATATTACAATTGATTCTGTCGTATCACGTAACAAAAAAAAAAAGTGAAGCCTAAAATAAGGATAGTGATTTGAGTCTCTCTGTAGCTTAATTATTGGTAATGCTAGTTAGTAATTATATGTATAGCCCAGCCCAGCCCGCCGCCGAACAGCAGAAATATGTCAATATATGGTCATCTTTCATCTCACAAACAACACAAGGACCTCAATAATATACGGCTCCTAATTAATGCCACTCGCCGTCAATCTGTTCCCACAGGTCCAAGAAGCCCTTGAAGAACTTGACACCTAGGCCAGGATCTAACGAGCCGGTAGTCGCACGCACCGAGTGCATGCTTAGCTGCGGCAGACCAGCGTCTGCCGACTTAACACCCATCATACTTGACAGCGTAGGACCAACAGTACCGCCGCTGCGGCTGTCGTTGCGGATCATAAAGGTCTGGGTAGTGCAGCCGGCAAGCTCGCCGACACGCGTCAGAACACTAGTAGACACGGCATCAGTGGTCATGTGGCCGTTACTATCGGCGCAGATAGTAACACCGACATTGAGGCGTGCCATATGGTCATCGAGGTAGCTACCAAGGAAGTTGGGGTTGGCGGCGTGGGTCACATCGGCTGATACGAGGAACGAGCGCGAGTACGTCTGGCCAATTATCCCAGGGCCAAAAGTGGTTTTTTCGTCTTCATGGGCAAGCGCCTCAACGGAACGCTCAATGACCAAGGGGAGGAAGTTGCCTTTAGCGCCTTGACGCAGCAGCGAGCCGATTTCTTCATCGTCGAACAAGGCAACGAGCTTGATATAGCCGTCAGATGGCTTGTGGTCCCCAGCAATTAGGCCCTGAAGAGCAGACCAACTACACAACTTATCATCAATGCGACCACCGAAGATAAATTCATGGTCCATACCACCGGTCTGAGCAGGCTGAGAGTCATACAGCTCGAGTTCCCAGTTGACAATGAGGCTGTAATCACTTATTCCCAGCTCCTTGGAAATTAGTTTGACCAGCTTAGGAGGCTGCTTGCTAGCAAACGACCCAGGACCCCCCAGGGGTTGAACAGGAGGTGAAGCAGCAGATAGATCCGAGTTGTCAAGGCCAATTATGGGAACAGCCTGGGTCTCAGCGTTGTTATTTCCCATCATACCAACACCAAAGTGAGGCGCTAGAGTAGGGACACGGGCAATAGGCCATCCAAGCTTCACCAGCTTGATACCAGTCTTGCCAGTGGTGGGGTCACGAACAATGACCCGGCCACCAATGCTCAGGTCACGATCCCACCAGGTCTGGTTCAGAGCTCCAGCGTAAGGCGCAACACCCAGTTCAATGTATCCAGCACGGTTCGGTTTCGAGCTCACGGGCTTGAGCTTGGCGGTGAGAGCGTCAATATGGCCAGCAATCATCCCAACACCATTGCCTGGCTTGTAGGACTCGCCAACAACGAAAGCAATCAGGGCACTGCCGTTGCGAGTGGTCCAGTACTTTCCACCAGGGTGTACCTTGCCCTCCCAGTTATCACGCATAGGAAGCTAGAGAGAAAAATTATGATAGTTAGCATCTGAATGAAACATGTCGTAACCTGGGGTGGAATGTCTCAAGCCGGACAGGCGTCCATACCTCAGTGAAGCCAGCTTCTCCAAGCTTTTCCTTAAAGTACTCAACAGCATGGAATATAGTTGGGTTTTCTGTCAGGAAAGAGCAAAAAGGCTCAGTATACGCCTCGGGAGCGCCGGACTGGACAGCACAAAGTACACATTCTTGGCCGTGCATTTGAGGGACAACGCGCGCGTGTTGCTGGGGGTTCAGTTGCGAGGTGCAAGAAAGGCACACGGTGTTCTTGTCAAGTTTGCTGTGCGAAAGATCTCCAAGTACAAATGCGCGTTGAGCCGCAGTCTGCATAGTGTACGCAGTAGCGGTACTGGGAAGAGACGCATATGAAGGTTCTGTGGCTGCAATCATGCTGTGGATAGACGGCCGGTGCTGTAACCAAGGAGTGGACATGCGAGTCTCGTTGTTGTGGAACTCCTGCCGAAGACGGGCCATGTCAACCTCAGGGCTCAAAGCGGGGCGGTAGTTGTTAACCATGATGGCGTTGCGAGGGGCAGTGGATGATGAAGGCGACGATGTAGTGGGTTGTAAATAGGTACAAGATCTCTTAGATAAGATGCGTAATAAATCCACAGAGAATACAGCGCAACGATAGAGCACAATACAGAGTTGATGAAGATGAGAAAATAAAGAAGAGAGAGAAAGTAATGGGAAAGAAGGAGTAGCAGTGATATAAATGGGAAAGAAATTAAAGCGTCAGCGAGATGGCAGTTGAAGAAGGGCAAGAAGGAGCCAACCAAACGGGGCGGCAAACGGAATGAGACATAAAAGGAAAGCGCACAAGATCCGTCACTAACGAGCGTAGCTGCCTATGACGAAACGCAAAGCAATTGGCCTTCTCCTTCTCCTAGCCATCCTTCCTGCTGAATTCCGCAAGTGCCCCTGACATTGGGGTGGTCTGGAAGGACAGCTTACAAACGCAGCCAATTGTCGTTCAGATAGACCTTGCTTGAGGATCCACTTTACCCAGAAATTAGGTGGCGGGTGTGACCACACTTGGATGTTTGAGGAAGCAACTGCGCCCCTGTTTTTTTCAACTCAGTCTTATGAGGTCATCACCATCTTTTTACAGCCATACATTTCACAAGAGTGCGCATTCGAATCGCAAGTAATGCAAATCTCAAAAGAAAAAAATCAACGCAATATTTCGATAGACTTGTTAAGCCGCCCCAATATCCCTAAACAGTCACCTGGTCATTTCCTCGTGACATTAACCCAGACAGACATACAACCACACCGACCAGTCCCTCGCTCATAAATCATACACTGCCATCAAATAGAAAAAGAATAAAAAGAAACACTCATAGTCCAAAAGTCGGACATGCTGCACCCATCCACCCATGAATAGTCGCTAAACAGAGACTGAGTCGAGCGGTCAATCCATACTACATTCTGACTCACGCCCTGCAGCATCGAAGAACTTGCGGCCGTCTTTGTGGCATGCCACCACCAGTGTCGGCACATATTTTCCAAAGCGCCCATCCCGACGCTTCTTGACCATGGCGACCACTGCTGTTCCGCAGTCCAGCAACAACATGCTGCGGTCAGTAAGCTCGTCATGTACCCCGGCGGCAACGCCAGATATTGAGCCGCCCTTAAGATCAGGTGACCAGGCACGGCGGAACGGCCGCTCGCCGGCATCTTGCGGCATGTCAGTCTGCTCAACGTGGCAGAACACGTTGCCCGAGTCCTCACGCTGGCCAAAAATAACGACAAACTGCGCATCCTCTGCTGGGTCAGAACCCATGAGAAAGAACTTGAGTGCGCCCGATGCGTTGACCTGGCGGCCGGTGTCTGTCATGGCACGGAAGTCGGTCACGGGTATGTTGGCAAGACAGCCATCAAGGCTTTTTGCTGGCTGCGGATGTTTAAGCTTTGCACTGGCGGGGTAATGTGACACGATGCGGAGCGGGGTTGTATCCATGTCGCTCATCATGCGGATGTTGAGCGAGCGGGTAGCATCAGAAAGGAATATCGATTCATCAACAAACGACAAGGAGTCGCATGATTCGGACGTCTTCCATGATGAGGTACTTTGTGGTTTGTTGGCGCTGCGCTGCAAGAACATCTTTTTAGGCTGGAAACGAGCCCGGGACATGAGAGGCACGGCAACAGGCGACTTGCCTGGTGTCCGGCGAGCCCATAGCTTGCCAGACCAAGAGCGGGATGGGCGGTAGACAGTCATCCACACACAAACCATCATTGTCCGGCGAGCCATAGTGGAGGAGCTATCGCTCATAGGAATTGGTGAAAGGTTCCCGCTAATCACAACATCAGTATACAGCCATGCCAGCACCTCAGTCTCAATTGCATCATCGACCGTCTCAGAATCGCCAGCCGAGGTTTCAGCCGCCGAGGGATCAACCAATAGAGTTAGCTCAATACCGCGGTTGTTGATGACGGGCGAATCATAGGCAAACTGGCTGGATTTTGAGGATGAGCTACGACTGACGTGCCGCTGGACATGGCGCCATTCCAGAGCCGTGACATCAGGGTACATTATGGAGTCAGTGTCGTCAAAGCCAAATGTTGTCGAAGGGAGGAACGTGGCGAGGTCAGGGCGGCCAAAGCTAAAAGGACCTGGCGATAGGCAACCAGAGTAATTCTCAGCGACCTTGGCGTCATCAGCGCTGCTGTAAATGTTTGGCGACCATGCTAAAAGGGAAAGGTCCTCGGTGCTCTGGAGAATTAGCTCCTGCAGTCGGGTCCAAGCCTTCCGGCCTTCACCGTAGACCACAGGCATGTTGATGCCAAAAAGACCCATTAGGCAATAGGCTTCGTCTTCAAGCTTCGTTGTGCAACGACGAGCAGCCCAACTTAGACGCTCTGCCACACTACATGTGGCTGGCGAGGCAGTGCCCCGCAAAACCTCAGCCCGGATGCCAGTGATGTGGCACAGCTCGGTCTCTAGGCTGTTCTTGGTGCCAATCTCGGTCCAGTCAGCAGCATAGAACTCGACATCGCGAGGAGCAATCAACTCAATCAAGGTCCAGCCACGCTCGAACCATTGCGAGTCGCCAAAGTAGAATCGAGGTACATCAGCAAGGTAGACATAGCATACAGCGGCTTCCTCGTACCACAGATACACGGAGTTGACAGCCTCGGAGACCTCAGAGGGAGATGTTTGGTCGATGCATACCGTATCAATCCAGATCCATTCGTAGCCATCCTGTTGGGCCTGGCGGCAGGCTCCCAGAATCTTGCGATAACCATGGTGTGTGTGGGCTGTGTCTGAGACGATACTGTGTAAAGAGGGCTCGTCGGAGTCTCTAACGTGAGAGAGAATTGCATATTCGGGAATGCTAGACTGGGGGAACTCCGACAGGCGAAGTGTAAGTGTATGGAGAAGCCTCATGATAACGTGAAAAGAAAAATAGAGACTCGTCTAGGGGATTATCAGCGTGCATAAGCCGAACAAAAGGAGAGCGTACGGCGCAGCAAGAACAAATCTCCAAGGGCGAGCAAACAATCTTTGAAAAAAGACCAGCGTTTCTTCAGGCCAGTGAACGAGGGAAAGCGGCAAACACAGCTTTATGAATCACGTAACAAGTCGAGGCAAATTATATCAGAGTGAGTTGACATGAACTTATCAACGACGCAAGGGAGAGAAAGCGAGTGGGAAGACAGAGAACAGACACGGAAAGGAGCGACAGCGAAGCAATAAATGAAGGAAAAAACAGATCAAGGAAAGACGAAGAAAATAAAACACAATATAAAACACCCCAAAAAAAGAGCGGCAATCTGTTCGAGTCAAACAAAAAGTGAAACGAACCAGCACAACAGCACAGCAAGCAGAGCACAAAGAGGAGCAAGATCACGAACCTGGCCAAAGCAAACGCCCCGCAGGCAAGATGGAGGAGGGCCTGCCTCAGTATAAATAAGCCTCTACTCGGAGCACTCGCCAACAAGGGATCGCACGCTCTGCTGCGAATTGATGTCGTGGATCTGTGACCCACGCAATATTTCCAGCTTTTTCCGCCCTTTGACAAAACCCAGCCCAGCCAAGGGCTGGCCAAGGATGAGCAGAAAGAAGAAAAAAGAAAATCAAGACTAGCCATGAGCCTAGGGGCGGGGGAGCTCGTTTGGTAGCTATTTTGGCTTGTGGCTGGGCTGAGCGGGCTGGGCTGGACCTTTGTTTGCAGTTCGGCTTGGTGTTCACCTTCCACTCAGTTCGGTTCATCTCTCAGTTCATCTCAGCAGGGAACAGCATTGTAAAATCGTCTGTACAACTAAATTCCCCGTCTGATTATCCCGGGATGTGCCAGAATCAAATAACAGGGCTTGTAAGGCCAAGGGGGAGGCGCGGTACCTGGGGGGGGGACGAAGAAGGGGAGGGTTGGTGTTGGTGGTGGTACTGGGACTGGTAGAATCATCAAGCAACGTCTGCCTAGAGCTAAATATGGCACGAACTCAAGCCTGCAGCCAAGAAGACCAGTCAGTTGTTGTGTGAGCGTCTGTGTCCGACAAGAACTCAAGATTGCAACCCCACATTCAAGAACGCTAGATCTATTCATGAGCAGCACTCGTGTTCAAACTGGGTTTCTCCATGCCCCCCCCCCCCCCCCCACAGAGACTGCATAGCAAGAAGATCAAATAATCAAATAATCTGTAATCTACTTGGCAGGGTCAGGGGTCGGACTGCAACATGCAGCATAGCCATCAGTCAAATCTCGACAAGCTTCCAAGCTTCCAAGCTCTCATGCAAAATCAGATTCGCGATTCATAGGAGGCCCGGATATTTCTTCAAGACAAGAAAGCAGAAAGGGGGGAACAAGAGAGACCTGATTTGATATTTGATATGTCTTTAGTGTGTCTCTGTCTCTCCCTCATTGCCGCCCCAAAAGCCACAAGGGCTCTACCTCTATCGACCCAAGCTACAAGATTACATAGAAGCAATTTAACAGCGTAACAAGATCACGCAAGCACAAAATCACCCGGGTCTGATCTGAGGTTGCTCTCAGGCGCAATCAAGCAGTTTCGCTGTCTGGCCTTGTATTTCTCCCCTTTCTTACTCCAATATCACAAGATATCACACCGCCTATAATGTCCGTGCTGAAATGAATGATGTCCTGTGAGCACGCAAACAATGGACTACCAATGGCGGAAACCCCAGCCATTTGCCATTCTCACTATGAGGAAATTTCGAGTGTTGACCGGAGAAAAAGTTAGGACAAAGGAATTGGCGAAGAAAATATCAGTGAAGCCTTGTATGTCTAGCTTGTTTTGCGTGTGGCTGGCCTTGTTCCCCCAGCCTTTTAGTATGTAGCTGTGCTTAGCCTACTGTCTACTTTTGTATTTGTGCTCTTGATGTTCTATGTCATCCTACTTCCACCCTCTCGCAATTCTAATTCTAGCTCAAGTTACAGTGCTTTTGCATCGGGTATAAAGACGGGACGGATGGTCCGAATTCAACAAGAGAAAACACACATAACCCTATAATTGCAATATCTTTCAAGATAGCTGGTGGAGCCATAGGGTTTGTACACCACGTGACGTCGGATAAAATTACAAAGTTTTCTTGACAGGACTTCCATGCTCCATGCTCCATGCTTCTTACTCCACGCTCCAGCCAACAACCACACAGGCTACCTGTCCTCGGCCTCCCCTCTTATTTTCAGCTGGCTGGCCACCCTAGGGCTTGCCTGTCATGTTGACAAGACAGGACAAACTTCGGTTGGGCTGGGCTGGGCTGCAGGCTTAGCTAACCTCTTCATTTTTACTTGCCTTCATATGCCGATCACAAGTTAACGTGAGTAAATCCAAACAGACCAAAGGGCCTCTGGGGTATTACTTACTCGCGCGACAAAAAGCTACGACCAAGACATGATCTTCAATTTTGCCTTGAAGCCCTGAAGCCATTCTGAAGCCACCTTCCCCCCGTAGCATTCGCCATGTTGGTGGCCGGTCATAAGAGGCACAAGACCCCCTATTTTCTACTTTGCATGCATGGACAGAGACCAAGACCATATATGTAGACACCTAACAACCAAAGCGATTGGCATCCGAGGTGAGGTGTCTATCAGAGCCAAACAGATAGCCACAGGTCAAAACTAAGACTCAACTCGTGGTCATTGAGCCCTGGTCTATGAAAACCATGTCTAGCCTGACAAATCTACAGCACATTGCACATCACGTTGTCTTTGTTTCAGGTTTCTTGATTTGTCTGCTTGTGGATAAGATTGCGTGCGCGTTGGGCTTACGGTAAGTCGGTATCGTTTTTCAGACTCATTATGAGACTTGATTTACTAGTTCCCATCAAACCAAGTCCGCCTCTTACTGCCAAACAAACATAGGCTTCATATATTAATCTTCAGCTTTCCATAATTAACAACAGCACACCTCCATTTCGGCTTACTTCAGCCTGTTCATGCAATGAATTTCAACTTTTCGTGCAAGCATCCGCCTCTGCAGGACGCACCGTCTAAATTATGCAAGGTACTGACTGACTGTTTAGCAGCCGCTGTAGTTCCAATCGCCTACAGTACTGCTGGCCTTAGTTGCAACTTCTATTATGAACACCCCGAATGTTGTTGTTCCTTGTCTACGGTAATAGCAGCAGAAACAATAAGCAGCACTTGGAAGCATAATACACAACTCGGGCTGATTGCCTTACTCTCCGTACATTGCTGGGGCATTATTATGGAATGCTACCTTAACCTTATTCTATGACTGTTTTATAGGCTAGAACAGGTTTTCCCGCTTCAAGGACGGATAGATAGTACTGGAATGAAAAGGGTAGGATAAGGATTAGCGGGCAGTAGCGTGCATATCCTCGCCCGCAGAGGGCAAGCTTGCAAACTGCCGCCCGTAGACGTTGCATGTAGAGATGCAATGTTGCAGCTGACAAGCACCAAAAGCCTCTAGCCTCCTCATTCGATATAGCGAGGCAGGCCAGATATCGACGAGATTGTTACATGCGAATCGGGGGTTTTCTCATTGCATGCATGTGCTGCACATGTATGTATGCACATGCAAATACATCATGGCTGTCTCGTCTCGGTTCCGGCGAGCTGCCTCTTTAAAACCACTAGATCAAGACTTGTATAGCAGGTTGGATTCTGCCCTTCGACGTCATTGCACCCTTCGTGATCCTTCTCGTTCTCCACGCCAATTATGCAACAGAAAATACGAACTACCCAGGTTCCCATTTGCTTGTCTTGTTCAATGTCAAAAAATCTCAACACTCACCATCACCTTTTTTCAAAAACACGGTATCTTGGTGTAACGCACACTGCTGATTACGGAAGTCTTGAAGAAGGAACTCGGTCTATACGTGATGCATTAAGCCGTAGCATATGCAGCGCGCTTGCGTATGTAAATACGTAGTAGTGCTCGTTCCTTCGTGGTAGTGTAATATGCACGCGGGAAGAGTCAAATGAGCGGCACAATTTTATTAGCTGCCCTCGACTCTTTGACACGCTGTTGTTTTACGGTGAAACAGTCCCAGTGCTGGGCTGTGCGATGCACTACATTGAATTGGCTACTTTAACTAGGTAACACGCATTTGAATATTTGCATGCTATATGGGCATGGGATCGATCTCCGGCGCCGTGTGCACAGGGGACGTAACGCGATGTATGTACTTCTGCCCGGGGTACATCGGCGCTACCTGCATTTCTAGGCTTGACCAAGACGGGACCAGGGAAATGTACACCCTCACCTCGTATGCATCTGCTACGCTTCACTGCTCATTGGGCTTGAGAGCGCATACGGGGAGGGGCTTAGCTCGGGGCACAACGGCATTCATTCGTTCCAGTCTTCAAGATGCAGTGACCAGGTGTCAGTGGCAGTCAGGAACCAGGGCCATCTTCTCTTGTTCTACTCTCTCCGCCCCCTCCCAAAGGAAATTGAGCACAAGAACAGGGAGAAGACGAGAGGAAGAAAAAGGACAGCAGGCTAATTATTGGCTGATTTTCGATGTTTTGTGCATCTTGCATGAATTATGACGAGAGAAATAAGCAAAGGAACGAAAAGGGGGAAAGCGAAAGAAATAAGAAGAAAAAAAAAAGAGTTAAAAAAAGCGTGTAGGTGACGATACCCAAAGATAAGGAAATGCCTTTGTTTTGTTTACATACATGTAAGTAAATATATCGATGACGTCATTGCCGAGAAAAGACTAGGCGAAGGAAGAGGCTCTTCTGAAGGACTGTATTTTTTCTTTGCTTTTCTTTCTTTTTTGGCCAGGGCGGTACACTAGACGACAGGAGACTAGCGGATAACTAGTTCTCTTCCCTCTTTTGTCTTGTCATTGCTCGCAAAAGAAAATAAGAGAAACTTGCCCTGCATAGACGACTTCGGGGGGCTTGAGCCAAAGTAGATTAGGACTATACCGTTGTAGGGTTAGCGGCATTGAAGAAAAGGGGACAATAGCGAAGAGAAGAGCCAGCAGAACCTTATCGGACCGGCGGTAAAGTACCCCAAAAACAAGGCAAACAAGCTAGAGCAAGTGAGGAGGGAGGGCAAAAACTTCGCCCAAGCCTCCGACGCTGCCTGCAAGTGGAATAGCTTGGTGCTATCGACACGAGCGTCAGGTTTTTTTTGACATTTCTTCGTTCTTATATATGCTTATATGCTTATATGCATCTGCTGGTAAGGTTACCCGAATGCGAGGGTGACTTGAACATGGTGCGAGGACTAGAGAACGGTGGCAAAGGGGGAAGATAGACACCAGTATTCTTTCTTGTTCTCGTCCTCTTTTTGCCCTCTTAGTTAGTCTTGCTTAGTTCGTGGTTCTTATAGGCGACAGCGTAGCTTCTAGTATGTGTAGAAATGCTATGACAGGGGAAATCCTGGGCTTATAAGGCTGTGCCACTTGGCTACATACGTCAGTGGCATTGGGTTACATGGAGGCAAAAAGAAAGGCGGGGAGGGGGAAGAGGAGGGGGAGAGCGAAAAAGGAAGAAGGAAGAGAGGAGGGAAGGGAATACAAGGGAGGAATAACATTGGCATAGTACGACAAAGACTTCTACCAGAGTTCAACAAATTATTCGCCTAGCAAGAGCAGAGGAAAAGGCGTGGGCGTGGGCGTAGACTTAGACCTAGTCTGTCCCTGTCTTGGTGGTGCCTTTTCTACTGCCTCGCTGGACAGGAATAAGGCCGGCTTTGTATCTCCGGACCCTATTCTATCTCAGCCCCAAGCTGTTGTTACCGGGGGTCTCTGTTTCTTCATGACGCCGACCCAATTGGATACAGAAGTCCCGAGACCCCGAGGCCTCCTTGTCATAGATTTCTGGCTCTGATATTTTGGCTCAATTAGGCGAGGAGAAAGAGAGAGGGCATGATACGAGAAACAAATGGAAACACATGAGAGAACATGGGGCGAACGTCTGTGCTGCGGACTTGTGTGCTTTCTGTTGGTTGTTGGCTGTTGGCTGTCCTTAATCAAGAAATAGCGAGAGATATAAAGCACAAGAGCTATATGTTCCGTTTCTTCCGCCTAGAGAATTCTTTCTGACATGTTGTCATTGAAGGAGGAGAGAAGAGAGGAGAAAAAAGAAGCGGAGACAGAGAAAACGCGAAGGCCAACTAGTCAGACAACTGACTTGACTTGGCGGCTTTCTCTCTCGCCCAGGAAAAGAGGAAAAGACGAGGGGGGAGGGGTCCAGCGAGTGGCCCCGATGACGAAGGGAGCACGCCTTAGCAAAACTCTAGTCACAGATGGTAAACCAAAGATCACAACCTTCTCCACTGTCCCTCTTCTCTCTTTTCCTCTGTGCGACGCCATCTATAGTGACCCTCTTTAGTAGCTAATATCTGGCCGGGCCTCTGGCTGCAAGGCAGACTGCAGAGCGCCACGATAATAAAAACTTTACTTCTTTGGAGGTGAAACAGCCAGTTCTCCACAAAGCATTGTCGACAACACAGAAAAGTGCTCAAGGACAGACAGCCAAAGAACTACCAACGACCAAAAGCACGTGTTGGATGGACATTGTGCTATAAACGATCTTGGCGCGACTCCTTCTCCAAATTGAGGGAGGGGAAGACAACAGCAAGTAAGAAAGAGCGCAGAGGGGGGCAGAGCACATTAGCAGAGGAGAACTGAATCGCTAGCCATGTTGGCAGAGAGGGCTGTCTTAGCCTGTAGCTTTAGCAGCATTTTCTTCCCTTGTTTTCTTCCTTGCTTTTCCTAAGCCGGCGATCAGGAAAGCGCATACCCTGTGGGGTGTCATTTCTTGTCGGTATCAATTACCAATTACCAATGAGATAGGAGAAGAGCGCGAGTGACGCTGGCGAAACGAGAAAATATGCGAGACTTTGATACGGCTTTTGGGGGGCTTAGTCAGCCGTGTATAGACCAAGCATGCAAATTCAACGTTCTCATCGCCGGAAGGGTAGGACCTCGATCACGGCAATGGGGAGAAGAAGGCAGCAACGCCACTGGGATTAAAAGAAAGATTTTTTGTCGGCTTGCTGCCATTAGCTGTAATCGGGATTCGGTGTTTTCCTTGGCTTGGACTCTATTGGGAGACAGGGGACAAAGAGCACGAACATGGAGAGAGGCTGAGACGAAAACCAAGACAAAGACAAAGCCAAGGAACTCGTTACCTTCTCCTTTGCTCGCATTTGCGTGTCTCGATATGTCTTGTTGGCGATTGTGGACATATCACAGCTATAAGAGTCTCACTTATCACACACTATCGCATCATCATGGGAAAAGAAAAAAAGGTTGGGTTATCGCCATTTTTTTTGGGTTTTTTTGATTGGCTGGTTGGCTAGCTTACTTTCTCCGCCCACCCACTACCCACTACTTGCCTTGCTTGTTTTCTCTTTTCTGTGGGCGGGGGCTGGCAATCTCCCATGCACCCATGAGGGCAAGAGCTAAAGAAGGAGAAAAGAGAAAAGAGCCCTACCGGCCGTTTAGGCTTAGGGTCAGGCCAAGGTGAAAGAAGGCGAGGGAAGGCGCTAAAGAGGGTTACTTCGACCTGGAGGGTTGTTCTTCCGCCCATCCTGTGTCTGCTTTTTTCTTTGTGATACGGAGCCATCCATCCCATCCCATCCCACCAACTAAGCACTACTTGCTTTCCCAAAACTGTATGCCTTTTTTGCCTCTCCATTCATGTCTGAATGCTACGTTTCTTCCTCTCGCCAGGCCCTGTTTTGCTGTTCTCCTTAGACTGTCCCTCTGCATGGTATGTACAACCAGCCACTACCTGCACAATCAAGTAACAAACTACCCTCTAGAGCTGGCTGCTGTGCTGTGCTGTGCTGCTGCTGCTGCTGCTGCTGCTGCTGCGAACCATCTGCCGGCCAAAAGCACCGAATAATCCCGCTCGTCTCCTACATCCTGCTACTTGTTTTGCTTTGCCCTCTGCTCCCATTCCATTTTCTCCCTCTTACTAAAAAGAAATCCAAACAAAACCCAAAACCTAAAACCCATTCCTGGCCCAAGCCCGCCTTCTGCTATGGCGTCACGCTGGCCTATCCTCCGTACTTGCCTCTATCCACTTATCAAGCTTCGGCTGTGTGGATGGGGGCTTTGTCGTTTGCGTTTGCTATTTCCTGTCCCCATAATTTGCTAGTCATGTACCATGCAGTCCTGTGCCATGGCGATGTAGTAGCAATGGAACAGGATGCAAGTACTTACACACGTAATTATAGGTGTTATGGACATGGCAGCAGCGGCAGTTCAGCACTGCTGGCAGGCTAGCGGCCAAAGCCCCAGGGCCACAGCCGAACCAGTAGCAAGAGCGAGCTTTTTTACTAGCCTTAGCTTGTAAGTGAACAAGGACAAGTCTGCACTCTGTCACTTGGAGGAGGCCCGCATCATGAGGGGAGCTTTCTCCCCTTTTGGACTAACTTGGCCACCCCGTGTATACATATATAATCTCAGCCGAAACCTTGAAATTCTGCCCGACCATTCTCGTGCCCTCTTGTTGAGAATCTACCCGTTCTTTGCATCATCTTCAGCTGGTGCTTGTCTCTCCTGGCCCCTTGGTCCTGTGCCCTTTTCAGCATCCAACGCACTCCCTCCCTTCCTTGCTTGCTTTGTATCCTGTCTTTCTCTTCTTGAAGTAACACATGGACAAGCTTCTTTAACTCGCCTTGGTTATTCTTATTCTTTCCGCATTTTCCTGTTGCTTGGAATCCTGTGTGCTTTTCTTACGGAGGTGGCCATCCGAGCTGAACTAATCCTGAGAACATCCTTAGCCAAGGGAAGAATTTAGCAAGCAACGCCAAAACAAGGCCAAAGGAAAGAAGAAAGAAGAAAAAATAGAAGACGGCAAATCTTTTTTTTATCTTTTCTCTCTTGCTCGGTGTAACAGATGTCTGCTTGCGTCTGTCTACGTGCGCTTTAGTCTGATCCCCCCCTCTGGCGTTTGTTATATATAAACCTGCGACGGGCGATCCCTTTCTTTCTCGTCCTCTATTCGTTTTCCCTGGGCTTTGACGTTCTTGATCTTAAAAAAGCTCTTTTTGTTTCCTCTCTCCTCCTTTTGAATACGGCTACAGAAAATCCCTTTCTCACAAGGTCATCATCGAACAGATAATCAGGACGTGCGGAAATAAGAGCCATACTTGTTAGCGTCCAGTGTGTACAGGCAGCCGTTCTGATTCCGGTTTGTTTCAACGTCTCCAATTTTCCACGACGTTGTCATTCCTATTCTGTTCTTGTTTATTATTGCCAGCTGCTGCTTTTCCTCTTCCCCTCTCTTGTTTTCCCTCGTCGCTGAATCTGGCCGACTGCTCATCTCCATCGCTTTGCTTCTCGGCAGGTCGGCTTTCCTTCCGGATTTCTAGGGTTCAAGGGTTGGTGCTCTAGCCCATAGTACGCTATAAGCACAGCACAGCACAGCACGGCAGCCCAAGCTACAGCGCGCTATCCATCCCTAATTACAAGGCTAAGCCCGCTGACCCCGTTCACAACAGACTGCTTTTGTCCCCCTCCACTGAGCTCTGTGCCTTGTTAGGGTGAAAAAAAAAAAAAGAACGGACTTTTCTTTCTCAATTCTTCCTGGCTTATTTTTCTTCTTCTTTGTTGTTGGCTGGGCGTGCTGTTTACTCAAGGCCACAGGCAATTCATCCTGTCTTGTCTCGTCTCGTCTCGTCCCTCTTTCCATCCTTCTTTTATTATCCCGTTGTATCCACACCCGCATCCACCCACCCAGAATTTTGTGCTCTCTTTTCTTCTCCTGCTGCTGGCCACTGCACTTCTCTCCTCTTCTCTCCCTGCTCTTCTGCCTGGCCTAGCAGCGTTGCTTCGCTTGCGGTTTTTGGCTTGGGTTTTATTTCTCTTTCTTTCTCTTCATCTTCCGCTTCAAGTCGGTCGATCACGTCTCCATTCTAGAGACTGCCTGATTGATTTGGCTGGTTTTATTTTTATCTCCATCCCATCTATCTTTCATCTCTTGATTGTGGATATTCCAGATGCTAGCTTCACAACCACATATTCCTCCATCTATTCATCCCAATCTATACCACCCCGATCATCATCAACACCACCAAAATAGTCATTATCCCGATACTGCCGCCTCTGCCGCTTCTTCTCGGTCTCGAGCTTCTTTCCTTCCTTCCCACTCGCGGGCTATCTCCTCTTCCTCTACCTCTTCCTTCACCCGCTCGCCCCGACCTAGACCGTCCTCGGTCTCAATGGTCTCGGGTCAGCTCCCCATGCAGCACTATTCTGCCCAGATGCAGGGCCAGTACCAGCAGCCCGCCGCCGCGGCCCAGCAGCAGCAGCAGCAGCAGCAGCAGCGTCAGTCGTACTTGTCTCAACCCACGTATGCCCAGCCCACATACTCTTCACAGCAGCACAACCACGCTGTACAGTACCAGCAGTCACAGCCGCAGGCACAGCCGCTTCACCACCAGGCCCACCAAACTCACCAGCCTTCACCAGCCTCGCAGTACCCATACCAACAGCAACAACAACAGCAGGCCCAAAACACAATGTTGTCCAATGTTCAGCAGCATACACGCAGGTCTCCCTCGGTTGCTACCTTTAGCACCTCGTCCTCCGTGCCGCCTCCTGCAGCTTACCGCACTTCGCCTACTATTGATGTGCGACGCTCGACTTCTTCCCGATCCGGCAGCTCTATACACCCCCAACAAAACTCAAGCTATGTTGCTCTGCTCCGTCGCCAAAAGGCTACCGTGTGGAGCGACATGATTCAGATGGAAGATCCCAATGCCGTTGCCCAGCGCCGCCGAGACAAGATGCGGGCTACTCTCGAGGTCGCTGGTGGCCAACGCTACTCTTCTTCCCTGGGAACTGGTCGCACTAGTACGGGCATTAGTGCTACTGGGAAAGTGGCTGCTAAAATCAGACATCACGGCAAGCCCACTGTTACCGGGTTCACTGCTAGTGAAAATCATGTTGGTGTCGGCGGTGTTCCGGTCCGTCTTAGTGCCACTGAAGTCGAAGGCGAAAGCAGTGGGGAAGAAGACGACTCGCTTCGTCTGAACCACCGCCGCACTGGCAGTAGTGGGCGCAATAGCATTGGAAGTGCTCGTCGCGTGAGCTACCGTCCTTCCGGGACTTTCAATAGCAGACGTTGGAGCCCCGGGAACACACCCGAACGCGCTGGCAGTTTAATGGAAGAGCCGACCGAAGGCATTAGCGTCATCATGGCTGCTGTTAGCCTTGGTGACGAAACTGCTAGCATCAAGGCCCACAGTACCCACAGCGGCAGCAGCGAAAAAGCTGACAATTTGGGCGAGTTAGACGAGATGCCGAAGCTAGCCACCAAGTCACAGCAGCACGCCACGCTAAAGCGGGAAAAGAGCGTCAACACTACTGAAGATCTCAAGCGTCGTGGCAGTGTCGATGAGCGCACCATGACTCTCACATCTGGTCGCCTTTACATCGCTAATCCCGACTAAGAATGATGCTCCGCATCTGGTGCAGACTTTGAAGCCCCTCTTGATTCTCACTTTCTGGCACAAACTTGGCAATGCGTTTTTACGATTCTTGACTTTTGACCATGTTGCCCTATCTTGTGCCACCGATTTACCCCTCTGTTATTACGGCTATTTATTACCGCACCGCACGATACATGACACAACGACACACGATTTTCCTTGTCACCACTTGAACGTGTAACCCCACACTTCCTACGCTGCCTTGGAGCGTTTTCCTCCTCCATTGTCCCTTCGCTTTGTTTCTATTTTTTTTCCCTTTTTTTTTTTGCGTCGTATTTGCATCCAAACAATACCCTGCTGTCGTTCGCTCTCTTTATGTTCCTTGGTTATGCTTCTGGGTTCTTTTTGGGTTCTTTTTCCTAGGTACTCTTTCGCTTTTTTTTTTTCATATGTTTTATATCAAGCTCGACCTGCCGTTTTCTTTCGTTCAATCAATCTATAAGATCAATCCGGCCCAACGTTTTTGATCTCTGCTTTCTTCTATCTTGTTTTACTCTTACTTACATGTCCTCTTCCAATATCGAGAGCGACTAGATTGTGCCAGCCTTGGCCTTTTTCCTAATCAAAAAACTACTGTATTCTTGCAAGTTTCATACCTAATTCTGACCAGATGTGCAAAAACGTGATGATTAAGCGGAGGATAGCAAGATGAGGGGAAGGGATGTGCATTGTTGACAATCATCATATCACCCAGAATTAAGGTCATGGACTAGACTTGTGAAACAGATATAACCAATGCAATGGCTCCCAAGTTGAATCCGAAAATTCTGAAAAACAAACAATGCCCAAATAAATCGCAACCATTTCCCAGTGCACTTGCACCGCTCATCACAAGTCTGCATTAGAATATGTCATTTTTGTTGAAGCCCTTGTAAACCTAGGATAAGCTAAACCTTTACAGTCAAGACCGAGTCGCTGGGTTAATGGTCTGGGTTGCTGGAAGCCAGGTAAATAAATCCCCGCATATTAGCCGAGTCAGCCCATTAAACCCAGCGCGGCGCGTTGCTGGGCACGCGGCTTCACCACCAGACGCTATCGCCATATGTCTAGATTTGTTCCAGCATTCGTCAACTTTTCTCTTGCCCATGCACTAGCACCTGATTTGGTTATTTCTTGGCAATTAAATGATCCATACGACATACTAAAGGAGTCAATTTACAGACACGAAGCTACGACGAATGTCAGAGGAAAAGCACCAGAATTGCGCCTCACCCGCCTCCCCCCCTCCCCGATAAAAAACGAAACAACACCTCAGTAACTGGACACGCGTCCCGGAGCTACACTACATCCTCCTAGCGACTACCATTAGATTCTAGACTGCTGGCACTTGGTGGCCTATTCGAAATTAGTAGCGGGGCTAGTATAGTCTATCTTCAATACCACGTCGACAAGAGGCATTGCCTTGAAACATGTCACTACTAGAGCTGCAAGGCTCAGAAGACATGATGGCCGTTGATGTCTCGCGCAAACGGTCACATGACGAGTACTCCTCGGACGACGAATTGTCTAGCGTGGCGTCTGAGGACGTCGCCATGTTCGACGCTCCCAATAATGATAGCCCTTCACAAAGTATGTGCTACAAACATCATAAGGCATTGGTTGTCAACTTATGCTAACTTGAATGAAACTTAGTAGCTAAGCTACCGTCGTTAAAACCAAACACGAATCCACCGTCAGATAACCTAAAGCATGCTACTGACTCGACAACGCATCAACACAAGCGCAAGCGACTTACAGCCACGGAAAAAGCTGCCAAGCTTGAGGAAGAGTCTCTTAAGAAGAAGGAGAAGGAGGAAGCCAGATTGGCCAAGCTGGCCGAGAAGGCCAAAGCCGATGCTGAAAAGGCGGCTGCCAAAGCTAAGATAGATGCCGAGAGACAAGCCTCAAAAGCCAAGGCCGAGGCCGAAAAGGCAGCAAAGCAAGCAGAGCGCGACGAGAAGAAGCGTAAGAAAGAGGAAGAGGACCGTAGGATACAGGAAGAAAAAGACAAAAAAGAGCGCAGTCAGTTAAGGCTTAACTCATTCTTCAAACGACCGCTCCCGACTAAGACGAACGAAAAGAGCGCAACAGGCACGCCGGCGAAGAATGCCGAAACAACGATACCTACGTCAGAAACCGTCAACGACTACAGAAAAACCTTTAAGCCTTTCTTCATCAAAGAGAGTGTACGTGTGGCCCCTCTGGCTGTTGAGACCCTAGACCCCGAAACACGAGCTGCAAAGGCCAAGATATTGGATGAATACATCTCGAAAAAATGCGGCACCGACATCCAAGTCGTGCCTTTCCGACCAATACAAAGCCTCAACCTCCCACTCAAAATCCCCAGGCGAGGCGTGGTATACCCCCCCGTTAAACAGCTAGTCGAGACTATTCATGAGCAAGCTTTTGATGACAAAAGCGTCCAAGTGTCGCGCACTCAACTACGGAGGATACCCATCAAGACGCTCTTTTTCTCGACAGACGTACGCCCTCCATATTGCGGTACCCTGACGGGCCCGCAGTATGCCTACGGCCGTGAACTCATGGCGCGAGCTGCCCGGCGGCCAAAATACAGGGTATTTCCAAGCGTGGCGTATGACTACGACTCCGAGGCCGAGTGGGTAGATGATGAGATGGGCGAGGATGTCGATCTTGATGATGACGAAGAAGAGATTGATGATGAGGATGATATGGATGGATTTTTGGATGACTCTGAGGATGCAGGAATCGCACGTGGTTTGCTCAGTAACAGCATGGACCCCGAGAGTACAGGCATTTGTTTTGAGACAGGACAACGGCAGACTACGGTGCCAGAGTTGTATACATATCGGATGGAGTTTGTCCTCGGTAAGTTTGCTTTCTTCCCTTGCAACTGTCCTGTTGAAATGAAGTTTACGTGCGTGCGGTTCACATATTAACAAGCTCAAATATAGATTCTTTATCTCCCACCGGGAGCATCAACCCGTTCTCAACAGAGTACTGGGAACCTGAAGCAAACCGAACCAAACCGGCACAAACTGGTGGCACAACAACGAACTCCAAGATGCCTCCCCCACCCACTACAAATACACCAGCAAATGCATTCGAAGCCCTTGTGGCACCTAGTAGCAATATTGCATCGGCCACATCAGAGGCTTCTACCGCCAGCACACTTCAAGTGCTAGAACTTAAACGGCCTGAACTCTTGCCGGAAATCAAAAAAGTCATTATGGAAAACGCCAAACTGAGCAAGCTGGGTCTGGTCGATGTACTATTCCACAAAATTGATGGGCTGTCCAAGGGAGAAGCCAAAATGGCCCTAGATGTACTGGCTACCAAGGTTGGCGTGGGGCGAGCAAAGGAGTGGGCTCTCAAGGACAGTGAATAGACAAGACAAGAGACGCTCTAGAATCAGGCCGATACTGGCGATAGAGATTTGGCGTTTGATCAGACGAACTTCATGCTTACACATCGGCTTTTATTTGAGTTCATTCTCACTGGCTGTCCTCGTTACCAACTTGTATGCTAGATATAGTGCGTTCATCATTAAAGCAAGACTGCTCTGCTTGCCTTGCAGGGCATATCCTAGACCTGCTCATTGTAGTGACTTTTTTGTATATTTATATGCAGCAATAATGCTGGTGTTTGGGCGGGGCTAGGCATTACGGCAAGCCTGGTAGCGCAAGGCCTGAGCTACGTATAGTTGTAAATATCATGTAAATTCTTTTGGTATCTGAGCATAATCCTCGCTGTGTTTGTGTTGTCTTTGTTGCACTGCTTATGTGTCAATTGGTTCGATTCCTGATTTTGATGGAGGGTGTGATTTAAGCATCAGGTAATATCCGACAATACCGTCAACATGCTTAGAAGCCTAGAGCCCCCCCCCTCCCCCCCTCTGACAGGGGCTGATTAGCTGGCCAACAGGGTCTAACTTTGGATTTGACAGCACTTGTTTTGCTCGTCTACCTCCCCTTATCAAGCCTCATATAAAAACAGCGGTTCACAGGGCCAAGTCTACCGATTTCACTCCGCCGTCTCACCTCAGAGCTCTGCCCCCAATTTTGTTGCCTTTTTTTTTCTGCCTTTTCGCCTTCCCGCCTTTCTCTTTTCGCCCCTTCGCAATGGATCAGGTCGTCAAGACGCCCTTAGCCCAACCGGCCCCGGGTTGCACACCCTCGCCGCGTACACCACTCACGGCTGAGGAGGAAACAAAGTACAAATCGCTTCTTGCACGTTCACGGGGGCTGGGCTGAAGTGCCGTCTACCAAGGGCAAGGCTGGCCCACTGACTGACGATGAGCGCATGTGGCTGACACGCGAGTGTCTGGAACGGTACTTGCGCGCAACCAAGTGGAATGAGCAAGAGGCCGAGAAGCGCGTCCTGGGCACATTGACATGGCGTCGTGAGTTTGGCCTTGACGAGCTGACACCAGAGCACATCTCGCCCGAGAACGAGACAGGCAAACAGATGATTTATGGCTTCGACAAGGAGTGTCGGCCGTGTCTATATCTGAGCCCCGGTCGCCAAAACACTCAGGCTTCACACCGCCAGGTCGAACACCTAGCCTTTATGGTCGAGCGTGTGCTAGATCTCCTCCCTCCAGGCCAGGAGACGCTCGCTTTGCTCATCAACTTTAAGCCTGCCAAGGGCCAAAAGAGCAGTGGTCCGTCTCTGAGCCTGGCAAAGGAGTGTCTGAACATGCTACAGATGCACTATCCGGAGCGCCTAGGCCGTGCACTCATCATCAATGGTACTTTCTAAATTGCCCTTCTCCTTGCATCTAAGGCTTAATTTTTACTAACATACGCCCGCTAATCAAGTGCCTTGGGTCATCTGGGGCTTCTTCAAGCTCATCACGCCATTTATCGACCCCCGCACTGTCGTCAAGCTCAAGTTCAACGAGGTCATGAGCCAGTACGTTCCCGAAGAGCAACTATGGAACGAGTTTGAGGGTGGCAAGCTCAACTTTGAGTATGACCACTCTGTTTTTTGGCCAGCTTTGTGGAAGATGACACAGGATAGCAAGGCTGCACGCAAAGAGCGTTGGGTTGCTGGCGGGAAGCATATCGGCGAGCACGAGAGCTACCTTTTTGGCGGTGACGACAAGGGCCTGGCAGCATCACTTGCAGCTGGGTCGGCGGTGGCTGGCAAGTCTGAGGCCAACAACCCCAAAGCAGATGCGAATACGACGGCAGTGAAAGCAGAGAAAGAGACGTCTACTGCTTAGAGTGTCTCAATTGTATAGACGGTGCAAAATGGTGCTGTGGGCTCACCAATTACGCCTGGTTATTTTGGGGGTGTTATAACATGTGTTACGGATAAATATCTAGAATTCAATTTCATGCGTTTCTTTAAAATTCTCAAATGTCTTGTACCTCCCGCACCACTGCTCTCTTGATCGAGTTTTGAACTACTGGCCTCACGATGATGCTGCTTTAGCGGCTATCCCCCCCCACCCCCTAAAATTACAGGGGCCTAGTGCTACTAGGCGATCTTAGCGGTCAAGCTCAAAACAAACCGGGCTGGGGTGGGGCAGCCTTGTCCTCAGTGATTGGTGGGCTTTGCAATTGAAGCTTCACAAGCAAACCCTCCAAGCTCAACGTCATTGTCCTGGTACACTAGCGACAATCGTGTGCATCAGCCAGAACCCAGTGCTCCGCAAAGAATCGCTATTGTTTGATTGTCTATACTTCCGCTTTCTACCTCTCCCTAAAATCATGTCCAATCTCCAGCCTAGCAAAGGCCCCGGCAAGGAGCAGTCCAGCCTCAAGTATCCGTCCACCGGCAAGACTATCTACAACCGCCCACTTAATCGGACACGAACAAACGAGCTTAGCCAGGCCAGCTTTGCGTACCTGTTCTCTGAAATGGTGGGCTATGCGCAGTGCCGAGTACGCGGTATCCAAGATCTAGAGCAGAGGTAAGCTATACCACGTATCCCAGCCAGCAACCTTCCCCGCCCCAAGGCCTTTGTGCATTATATTTAGTTCACCTGGCTCACCATGATTTCCTGGGCTCCTTCTTGCCCCCCCCCCACCGCAGATTAAACACACAAGGCCACTCCATTGGGCTCAAACTCCTCGACCTCCTACTTTTCCGCGAACCCGCCCGCACACAAACCCGGCCATTGACAATCATCGCACTGCTGGCCTTCATCAAGCAGACAGTATGGCAGCACCTGTTCGGGCGGCAGGCCGACCGGCTAGAGAAATCGGCCAACCCAGAGACGCCAGAAGAGTACATGATCTTCGATAACGAGCCACTTGTGAACCAGTTCATCAGTATACCGCGTGAAATGTCGCAGCTCAACTGCGCTGCCTTTGTCGCCGGTATTGTTGAGGGCATCTGCGATGGTGCAAATTTCCCTGCAAAGGTCGGCGCGCATAGTGTCGGCCGTGCTGAGGACGGCGAGATGTGGCCGGGTCGCACGGTATTTCTAATCAAGTTTGCGCCTGAGGTGCTGGAACGCGAGACATACTTGGAAAAGAAATAGTCTGGTTTTATTATGCGGTATATACACACAAGAGTGTCGTTTCTGAAGGGGGGTAGAGAGGGCGGTGCCGAAAATGGGCTTTTATCACATGGTGTTCAAGGACAGCATCTTGGGCGTTTCTTCTTGATTTTTGTTGGCATTTGTTTTTGTTTTTGTTTACTTTGATTGTGCTACATCTTGCTTTTAGCTGGTTTAAGAAGATGTAAAGTTTCCGATCTTCTCTCGCCCCTTGCCAGTGTCTATGTGAGCGCTTGACTTTGAACAACGGTATCTGATGATATGACCATCGCCTAACTGTAACCACACTAGAATTTCGCTCCGGAGCCATCGCTTCCGAAGTATTCTTTCAAGTAAGGCGAAAACTCGCAGAGTTGCCCTACCGGGGAAGGTTCTTGACCGAGGGCGTCTTGCCCAACATTGGGCCCTTGCTCATCAGCCGCCCCAGTCCGAAGTCTTTCCATGCTGTCTCCTTGACGTTCTGTGTAGCTTTGGTGATTCCGAATGCCGCGTGCTGGTCTGGCACTACGTCATCTTCGTCTTCGGGATTAATGGGTTGGTGCTGAGGCGGCACGTAGATCTCATCGGCAGGCAGCTTGTCTTTGCACATGTCCTCAAAGTTGTCAGCGTTGCGCTGCTGGTGCATGTGCACATAATTAAAGCATCCGTCTTTATTCTAGATAGGAGTCAGTACAAGGGCAAGCAAGAATATCAAAAACATGGCTAACGGATTAGACAAACAAACCATTGCGAGAGTAGATGCTGAGATTGCTTGTTGATGCCTGTTCTATGAAAGGAGTTGTAGGTAGAAGCCAAGCTTCATCTCCTATAAAAGATAAGATAAGGCCATTGATAACCCTGCTCTATATATACCCTAATATTAATTTAGCCTGGGTTCGGCTGGCAACAGATTTGCCGACTTTCGGGACAACAGCACGCACCACCTACGCACAGGCCGACACAGGCTGTTTATGATGATACCAAAGGACCTATGCTGAAGCTAGGCAGAGAAGATAATACAGAACGGGGACGAAAAACGAAACTGAATGCGGATGCTAGTACTGATTGGCCGGGCTCATCAGCGTATGTATGCTATATATATATATAACGCGGAGCCGAGGGAAACACGAGATAGGATCGTTACCAAGAGTTGAGCTAATCTTATGATGAGGGGGGACAATGGAATAGTGGCTTGGCCTGTCGAAGGGTGTTTCGGTGTTTCACTGCTTCAGCACTACACGTGTCGACATTGGCCGTGCAGCCTTGCATTCGAGATATCTGGAATTCTGAGGGGGCGGTGGCTTGGCTGTATTTTGCAAGATCTAACTTGAAGCCGAACGAAGAGCTCGCCGTATTTTCTGTGCTACGTTTTTGGGGGCACGTTTGTAGACTGTGACAGCTAGAACAGCATGGTTAGGCAATTCGGGAAACAAGGGCCCTGCGCAGTGACTGCATATATTCTGTATGTGTAGTGCATGCATCATATGCAAGCAAGGCAGTGTACCATGGGTTTAAAATGCTACGGGTGCATGCGATGTGATGTGTACGCCTTGATGTATGATGTATGTACAATACATGTGCGTGAACAACAAGCTGTGTATGTCAGGAACTAATATAACCAGCAGTGGCCAGGCCACAGGCTGCTACTTCTCCTTAGCTAGCTAGCCTTTCACCTGTCTGCCCTTGTATTTGTTTGTAACGTGGGCTGGGCTGGGCCGGGTCTCGCTCTCATTGTTTGCTTCCCTTTCTCTGCTTGTATCAGAAAGCGTCCGTGCTCCATTCGCCTCTACTAGGTCTAAACTCCTGCCTCGTTTGTTTTCCCTTCTTTCCCGTAAATTTAGCTGCGTTGAGTGCTTGCCCAGTTTGGCTGCTGTTGTGGAAGTTTCCAGCATTCCCAGACGAGTTGTAGATATTGCCTGATTGGGAATTTCTCGATAGATGGTCCAGCAGAAGAGAGGAGTGGCTGCTCTCATTTTTATTCCTCTTGTTCGTTTTTGTCTTTGCATGTCTTGGCTCAAGGCCAAGAAGAAGCCCAGAGCCATCCGCTTATTTACTATTCTTTTGTTCTCCTTTTTTCTTCTGTCTCTTATCTGATTCATCTCCAGAAATTACAGGAGGCAAACCAGCCAAGCAAAAGAAATAACCAGCAAATTTGGCGCTGCAGAAAAGGAGAGAATAAAGTGTCCGTGATGTCGACATCGGTATCCTCTTGATCCAAGTTCAAAGCCTACCAGCGTTGTTGTATCAAAAGTCCCCGCTATTATCGCTTTTACGTGCCACTAACTATCGCCATGGGAGCCGAGCCGGCTGTGTGTAAATTGCGATGGCAGCCTGAATAGCAAAGTCAAGGTTTTGAGTGCTAGTAGGGAGGGAATAGAAGCGGGAGACGACATCAAAGTTAGCAGAACTAGCACTAGTCCTAGCACCAGCGCCAGAGACGACGATAGTGATATCCGCAGCGACACCAAAACCGCAATTACTCGTCTCGGCAAAGAAAGAAAGAAAAAAAAAAAAAAAAAAACCAGCAACCAAAAGAAAGGCCCTTCAAAATATGCACCAGCCAGCACCTCCAACAGGGGCAAAAACATGTCTCTCTTTTCCAGATGACGAAAGCCTAAAAGACCAAGGCCCATAGCTTGTCAGGCCAAGAAGATGACAGCCAAGCAATCAAACACGGGCCTCCTCGTCTCGCCAACCAAAACCAGTGCAGCAATGGGCCACAGGGTCACATCCGGGCCTCGAGCCAGGAGCAACATCAGCAACAATGAGAAGAAGCAGAAGCGAACATAGCATCAAGAGCCTTAAAAGCTTCGAAGCCAGGGCCAGAGCCAGGGCCACAGCCGAAGCCAAAGCCACAGCCAAAGTCAAAGCCAAAGCCAAAGCAAGAACAAAAGCCAAAACCAAAAACAGAAACAGAAACAGAAACAAAATCCACACACAGCTTCCAACTCGCTCCCTCTCCCATGCTAAATCCCACAGCCAATCCCACAACCAACTGGCCAGAGCCACCAACCCTCGCCGCGGTCTACTGCTGCATCTGCATCTGCAGCCGTTTTCTCTTCCTCTGACTTTCTCCTCTTCTGCATTGACTTTCCCAGCCGTTGCTATTCCTCCTGCGTCTGTTCTGCCCCCACCCTCGCATTCGCCTTCGGATTCACTCTCGTTATTTTGTCTTTGTTCTCACCTTCGCTTTCGCTCTCGCTCCCGCCCTTGCCCTCGTCTTGCCTGTACCATCACCACTACCACTACCACTACCACCACCATCGATCGAATGGCCGCAGCGATCCAGGCTGAAAAAAAGCCATACCATGGACGGAAAGCTGCCAACGGCCAATTTCAAAGCTAGTATCTTACATGCGAAGAAACCTGACCGTGAATCACCTGTGCCAATCCGCGCCTCGACATTTGGCACCACCACCACCATCACTAGCAATAGCGGCAGCATCACCTCGTCGTCCCCGTCTCGAACCACAATAATAAACGCCGCAGGCACCAGCGATAACACGTCCCCATCTAGCAAAGACCTTGCCTCCGCTGCCTCTACTACCTCCACTGTCTCCACCACCTCTACCGCTGCTGCCACCGCTTCCCCTAGTAGTAAAAGGTCAAGACTCTCTGCCCAACCACATCCGCCTTCTTCATCCATCCCCATTGCGCCTATTACACGCAAGGCCAAGATACCGCTTGTTATCCCCAGCGCCATTAGTGATTCCCCTGCCCCCCAGGACGCCTCAAACTCTCTGGTGAATGGAGATGAGAGCCCTGAGGGCGGTCGCCGGCAAGGCATTGTTTTCCACGAGTCGTTCCAGGCCTCGCCCCTGCCCGACGCCAACGTCAAGCCCAAATATCCTTCTACGTATGGCGAGGCGGCCCCGCCAGCTGCCGTTCCCCCCACTGCAGCTATTGCCACAGCTTCAATATCCGCTTCGCCCGCCTCATCATCATCGTCATCCTCGCTCTCTATAGTACCCCAGGTCCCGCATTTGTCGACTGTTGTCTCGTCATCCACCCCGCCACCACCAATCCCTTCACGCAACAAATTGTTGCGTCAACGGACCTCTACTTTGGATGGCTCTTTTATGCGTCAACCCTCCGCTCTGGGCGGTCTCTCCACCATGGCAGACCATCGTAGCCGTGTTGGCTCGTTTTCGGCAACATCTTCGTCATCACTGTCAATGCAGGATGATCCGCAGCATCCCTCCGGCTCGGGGGCTGAATCTCTAGGCTACCCCTCAATCCATACCGGCCCCTTCCCGTTTACGCTATCCCTGCCACTATCGAAATCAACTTCGAGCTCCAAGTCGTCTTCGCAATTGCAACCGCAACTTGTCCAACCTTCAACATCTACGACTTCTCCTTCATCGTCGCGCGATAAAAAGAGCTCCTCAGCGAAACGCCGTATCAAGCGCAGCTCATCCCGACCAACCTCACCAGTAGTCACTACGCCGCCATGCATAGATTCCTTATCGATTCCTATTGCCACAACAAATGCCAACAAAATACTGCTACTTATGAAAACTCTGTGCGGGAGAATGCGCGGAGATATCGAGTACCAGACGGAAGCTGGAGGCCCGTGGTATCGGGGAGTTTCCTGGATCGAAGAAGACCAGGGATGCCTCATGTTTGACTCTGGACATACTAAAGGCATTGTGCTGACTCTCTGCGCGGATTTGCGCGGGTCTCGCATCGTTCCTGTTCTGGATCCTGAAAATGGCCGAACCTGTCTAGACCTCATCACTGGCTTTCCGCTCATGGATATTTTGATCCGTCCATGTGTCGACGAGGAAGTTGACCTGTGGATTGCTGCACTTTTATGCTGGCAGCAGGTTTCCCTCCCCCCTTCCAAGCATTCTGGTGGAAGTAGTGCTGGAAGCAACAGCCACAACTCCTCGCGGCCCGAGCTTCGTCGCCGTGGCTCTTCACTAGCCCAGAATCGCAATGTCAATTCCCAAGGAAAATCCCCTAGCATTATCAAGGTAGCCAAGGTTCATGTATGGGACAAGGGCTTCCCTAAATCTCCGCGCGAAATTTTCAAGAGTCCCTCGCCGCTCGACTCTAGAACAACCAAGGATAATAACAAAGATCACTCGTGGGCCAGAGTTTCTTGTCTGCTGCAGGACAATGGAGAGCTGCAGCTCTTGGCAGAGAATGACGTTTCTGTTTTAACTCTGATCGATCTTCACCAGTTGTCTCGCTCAGCTATCCAACGCATGGACTGCACCTTGTTCGATGACATGGAGTTCTGTCTTGCCATCTACCCCATGTACGCTCCCGGATCGACCCATCTGTCCATCTTCCGTCCTATCTACATGTCATTTGAAAGCCACGTGTTTGTCGACGTGTGGTACGTCCTACTCCGCGCCTTCGCCCAGCCCCGCCTCTTCCGCTATAATTCGCAATCGCTTGGCCCGCCAGAGCCAGTGACCGATATTGAAAGCTCAACCCATGGCGAGATATTCCGAATCGAACGTACTCTCAAGGTCCGTATCGTTGAGGCTAAACTAAAAGACCACGCGGGCGCTTCAGAAAAGAGCGGACATGGGCATTCGCGACACAACACTGGCGACGAGTCTGTCGTGGGGAACTACTTTGCGGAGGTCCTACTCGATGGAGAAATCCGCACCCGAACCGCTATTAAGCACAACACGAAAAACCCGTTTTGGCGGGAGGATTGTGTGCTAGCCGATATTCCACCGTCGCCCCCATTATTGTCAATAGTGCTTAAGCGCATCGATGGTCTAGAGGTTGAGAAGAAGATACACTTTAGCAAGCCCTGCCCGCCAAGCGAGCACTGGTGTGGCACTGTAGACATCCCAATAGACCAAATGCAAACACCAGACGAGCACGAACACTGGCTACCAATACTTAACGCCAACAATCAGTCTATTGGCACGATGCTTGTCAAAATTCATCACGAAGAAATGGCTGTGCTACTTGCCTCGGAGTATGAGTCGCTTAGAGAACTGCTCCAGCGGTTCCCCTCTGGCCTTACTTCGCAGATCGCGCGCCAAATACCGGGCGGGCTTCGGCGTTTGGCCGAGGTTACTCTGGATATTTTCCAGGTGTCTGGAAAAGTACATGAGTGGCTCATGTCTCTCGTGGAAGAAGAGATTGACGGCATCACCAATCAAGCTCCCGTTAAAAACTACCGCTTTAGCAGCCGTCTACGATCCAACGAGTCGATTGATTTTGGGATTGATCGCGAACAGCTGGTACGCGATATGAGCAAGTCCCTTGCTGGCGAAGCAAATTTGCTTTTTCGTGGGAATTCGCTTTTAACCCAGGCTTTGGAATGCTACATGCGCCGACTAGGGAAAGGCTATTTGGAAGAAGTACTACGTGATAAGATTGTTGAGATCAATGAGATGAACCCAAACTGCGAAATCGACCCCAGTAAGCTGGAGTCTGGCGACGATATTCAGCGTCACTGGGCGCTGCTCATCAAGCTCACAACCGAAGTGTGGGCATGCATTTCCCAATCTGCTAATCAACTGCCTACTGAGATGCGCCATATCCTCAAATACGTTCGAGCCGTGGCTGAAGACCGTTACGGTGATTTTCTGCGTGCAGTTAGCTACACTAGTGTCACTGGATTTCTGTTCCTTCGCTTTATCTGCCCTGCAATTCTGAGTCCAAAGTTATTTAGCATGCTGCGCGATCTTCCAGAACCCCGTGCTCAGCGCACCTTTACCCTCATTGCCAAAGCACTGCAGGCCATGGCAAACCTATCGACGTTTGGTCAGAAGGAGTCGTGGATGGAGCCGATGAATAAGTTTCTCAACTCGCGCCGCGCATCACTCAAACTTTATGTCGACGAAGTGTGTTCTATTCCCGCTGACCAGGCCATACCTCTACTTCCACCCTCATACTCTACCCCATTAGCCATCATGAACCGACTAAGTGCCACCGCCCGCGAAGGAATTCCCGTCTTACCTCACCTAGTAGACCCTACGCGTAGCCTGGCAACACTGGTATCGCTGTGGTCTAATGCGAACTCTTCTAGCAACTCTGACCAGCCTGGCGGTGACATTGCTTTGTTTAATAGCACATGCCAGGTATTGCACCACCGTGCTGCCGCCTGCCTCAAAAACGCCGAGCTCCTCCGCGAACCAACCGCTACCTCTGATTCGCAAAGTACCGAGGATATACCCTCTGCCGACGGCGAGGACGAGCTTTCTGGTGTTGTGTCATCAAACATCCCTTCAAACAGATCCACGTCGTCTCTCGCCAGCCTTAGCGGTATGTGGACTCTGACCCGTACCGAACGCAGTGTCGAGCATCTCCGTGCTCCTAGCTCTGCTGGCAGCGATGTCCTAGAAACCGCCTCATCACGCCGTCGCCTCAACTCTACTCGCGATGCAGCCGCCGACCTTGCCTCCGGAACGGGCTTCGGTGCTCTGGGCCGTCTTGACATGCAAAGCCTAGCCCAGCTACAGCTACAGACCCAGGCCCAGCGGGGTAGCGGCTGGCCCAGCTCGGCACCGCCCATGTCACCCATTGGCACGCTACGCGGCTCCCGTAACGGACGAACCACTCGCAATATCCTCTCGGGTATTATCCGCATGGGTAGGGGTAGCGAGACTGGGAGCCAGGCGCAAGCTGAGGCAGGAGAAGAGAAGGATACTGGAAAGGCAAAGGCTGAAAAAGAAAGCAGCAAAGCAAAGGCTGAAAAAGAGAGTGGCAAGAATAAAGCGAAATGAGGCTAGGTATAAACTTGGACCTTACCGCCGTCCCCTCGCCACCTCTTTTCTTTTATAGCTATGCTTTTTCTGCAAGTTACCTTATATTTTACTGTCATATGTTGCCATCTACCTGCGTCTGTCGCTCATCCTGCGCAATCTTCCTCTCTCTCCTCCCACCTACCTACATCATCACTCTTCCCATGAAAGGCCTTGGTATTTTCTTGAGCCTTACCCCTCGCCGTATTTTATTTTCCTTCCTTTTTTTTTTTCTCTGTTTTGTCTCCCCCCTTCTCCCCTATTCCACTCTACCGTTTAACTACCTTGCTAGTCGCTCTCAAACATCATGTCGGTAATCTGCATTCGCTTGTCTATTCGTTTCCCCGCTTGTTAGCCTCCCTGTTCTACATATTCAGTATCTCTGTCTCCTATTCATGTATATGCTTGGCCTCGGCCATCCAATCTATGGCTTGGAATTTAAAAGAATACCATTTTATCACGATCTCCATTCGACAGAGTATGAATAGAGTCATCTTGCTTTTGTTGTCAATATGTCTATCCACTGCTGTTGCGGGTTGAAAAAAAAAAGTATATTTTATTTGAATGGAGCTGCCAGGTTATGAGAGGCATCAACATCATTTCCATTCACTCGAAAATAAACTCGAGATCTGTAGTTCGTCCGCCCATTAGCTACACTATCTACGAAAATAGCTTGCGGTAAGCCGCCTTGCGCTTTTCGTTATACGCTGCAATCTTGGCCCGTGTCGCATTCAGTTCGTTTGTGATCGCGGCGTCTGTCGGTGCCAGCTTGTTGGCAGCCACCAGATCCTCTAGTGCTGACTCGCTGTCCTTGAGTGCCTTATGCGCCAGGGCGCGGCGGAACAGTGCCTTGGCCTTGTCGGCATCCTTGATACTTGCCACACCCAATGCTGCTGATGAAGCCTTCTTGGCCTCATTCCACTTCTCCTTCTTGGACAGCAGTAGTGCCAAGTTGTTGTTAAGCTGTACGCGCAGCAGGTCAAAGGAAGCTCTGACATCTTCGGAGGCATTATCCAAGTCGGTGGGGTCCTCTGCCAAATAGCGCAGGCCCTTCCGGTACTTGGAAATTCCGGCAGCAATATCACCGGCCTTGAAGGCGGCGCCACCAAAGCCCTTGCACTCAGAAGCAACGTTGAATCCTTCGCCAGCCTTAAGCTCCTCACCATCATTATCTTCGGGGTAGTCGCTGTACTTGTCGCCGTAGGGGTCAGCAACATCGCTGTTGCTAGTCGTGGGCTCGTCGGCGCTAAGCTCACCGCAGTCGACAATTTCCACGGGCTTAGTCGGGCGGTCGGAGCCGTCAGTGTGAGAGCCCTCGATAGAACGAACAATCGACTTTCCAGCAATGACCTCGCCGAATACAACATGCTTATTGTCTAAGTGACTGCACCCTTCTTTTTTGGTAGTAATAAAGAACTGGGATCCATTGGTACCTATGTGAAGCCAAGGACAACACGGTTAGCGCTTCTGTCACACGCCAAAAACTCCATTTTTTAAACACAAAGGCAGGCGTTGTAGGTTATGGATCTGCAACATACCAGGGCCGGCATTGGCCATAGAAAGTAAAAATGGGCGGTCGTGAGTCTTGGCGAACGACTCGTCGTCAAACGTCTCGCCGTAGATTGATTTGCCGCCAGTTCCATTGCCCTTGGTGAAGTCGCCACCCTGAATCATAAAGTCCTTGATCACACGATGGAAGATCGAGCCCTTGTAGCAGAGGGGCTTGCCACTCTCGCTGTCAACGCCCTTCTCACCAGTGCAGAGAGCGCGGAAGTTCTCTGTGGTCTTAGGCACTATGTCAGAATACAGGCGCATGACGATGCGGCCGACAGCCTCGCCATCAATAGAGATGTCGAAGAAGACGCGGGGACGGGAGTCTTCGGTCATTTTGTGTTTTGTATGTATGTGAGTGTTTACGTAGAAGAGAGATGGTGGGGTTATCAGATCTGTATCCGTAATAAATGAGCGAAATGGAGGGGATGAGTTGTGTAGTTTTCAGTACAAAATTGGCATACAAAGAGAAAATAAAAGCAGAAAATACAGAATCGGGGAGGGAAAAAAAAAGTAGCTATGGAGGCTTGCAAAAAAGGGCTTATAGACAGTAAAACGATCGGTCTTCAGGATGAGGCTACAGCTTCCCGTCCAGGCTTGGGCTTTGCAGCATAGAAGATTCTAGCTATCCGTTCTTTCCTTGATCTTCTGTTGGATTCTGTTTTGTGGAAATTTCTGGTGCCTGCCAGGATGGCTGCTGGGTTGAAGTGGATCAAAGCTCTCTACTGCTTTGCAGCTTCCCCATTTTCCTCATTCTAAGCCTGTCATTGTCCCGCTGTACGGCATCTGGTTGGTGGAATTGATGGTAGCACCAATTTGCAACAAAGGAAAAGGTTATTGCTGATTCCGTAAGAAGAACATACGTACATTGATTTATGCGTGTATATTTATATAGGAAATAGTACGTAGGTTTACTAGGTTAGACATGACGGGTAGTCGTTTGCCTGTTTATCTGCGTTCCCATACCTAGATCTATTCTTTATCTGCGGCCCCCTTCTTATCGTTGCCAACATTCAGCTCGATGGTCACCTGTTGATCTTGATTAGCATCCAACACAAAATTCTTACACTGCTCTACTTGACTCACTGGGCCATCATTAACTAGTCCCACCTCCATCATGGCTTGGAATTTTCCGTTCTTCACCTTGCCCTCTGCATAGCCGTCTTTGACCTTTTGCAAGAAGTAGTGGTACAACTTGCTAGCAGCTTCGGGTGGGCAGGCACCGTGAAAGTCAGGCTTGGTCCCCTTGGTTGTCTTTGCAAGGAGCGTGAATTGAGACACTGTTAAATAGAGTGTCAGTCTTGTCTGCGTGGGGTAGGAATAGCCATGGAAGTGTTCGTGGTCAAAGTTTCCGTATGGGCTAAACGGCATTGCATCATGTCACTCTACTCACCACACAGAACTTCACCGCCAATGTCCTGCACGTTCTTTTTCCACTATAGCCAGGAAGTAAGTCAGCAATTCTTTCTGCTGACTGCTGTCTATTGCATCCAGCCAGCTCTACCTACCCTAGTCCCAGCTTCTTCATCATCCCATAACTTGAATTTAAGGATCTTGTTGGCCATGGTCTCAGCATCCTTTTCAGTATCGCCAAGGGCAATTGCTGCAAACACTAAAATGCCCTTGCCAATCTCTGAGATCTTGACCTGGTCAACCGTCACGGATGCTGAAAGCACCCTTTGCAAAATGGCTATCCGACCCAGCGTGTGTTGCTAATTAGTAAGGTGTATGTCCAGTTGCGCCATAGTATGGTAGGGGCTTTTTCAATGGTTCGTGGCTTACCCTTCATGCTGTCGTTTCAACTGCCTTTTTGTTGTTCCGCTTGATTCAGCTCATAGATTCGCTAAGTGGTGATTAAACTCGAGATTAAATACGGAGCAAAATGTATTAACCCTAAGCACAAGCTCTCTTTGGTGACTAATTCACGGACTATATATAGGGTTAGGGGCAATCATGGCATCTCTATTCCAGCCTGTTCTATGTAAAAAAAAGTCGGTTTTCATTCATGTACGGTGTGGTAGTCATTATGATATCACATATCGTCCACTAACTTTCCGCAATAGTTGATGCAATATTGAACATATATTTTTTTAGCTCTTACAGTATATTTTAGGGTTAGGCAATCAATAATAGCAAACCAATTATCCCTGAAATACCTGTTAATTTGTGAGACGCAGTCCACACCAATAAAAACTAATAGCAGCCTTGCCTTTAACCTTGCTGGCGTCTATTGTTGTGTTCTCAAAGAAATTCAAGGTTACATACAGAATATGTAAAAAAAGAGGGAAAATTGAACAGAAAATGAATAGCAAATAAAATATTCTCACTTCCGTTGCCCAATAAGCTGTTAAACCTTCGGCTTCATGTTACGGAGCACTGAAAACAGTAACATGATCTCTTTTTGGACTGCTCAAGATACACTTTATCCAGTCACGTGATTGACGCCACAGCCTATGATTGGCTAGAATGGTTGTGCCGTGATTCAACAACTTGACTCCAAGTCTTCCTCAGACTTGACCTTCCTTGTCTTCTCTTTCTAGTATCTGTTCATCAAACAGGGGTTGTTCTTCTCATCACCACTCTTTACCCTTTGGACATTCAATCTCAATTGCATTGGCGCAATCTCCAGGAGAGACTAAGCTTTTGCGCCCCGAGCAAACACTGTCTACAACCGCCTGTCAATTCGCTACAGTATCGCTAAGTTTGGTGCCTGTTAACGCCACATCTTAGCCTGCAATTGGTACGCTGCTCTCCATCCATTGTCTATGGCCTCCTCTCTCGGCAACAGTGATGTCTTGTTGAGAATTGCTAGTTGCCACGCTCCTCCCCTCCCTTCCCAGAAGCTTTTTCTCTTTCTCTAGCTATTTAGCTTCCTTTTTGCGATCCCGATTCCAAACTTATCAGCACCATCACCAGATCTTCTAGTTTGCCTTCGCTAACTCTCTTTTTGCATCACAAACAGAACAAGACTTTGCTTACTTGAGCCTCTCTCTCTCCCCCCCCCCCCCCCGACTAGCCCGAACCTGGTACCAACCAAAGTGTCTGGCGCTGTGTCCTTTTACCAATAACCAACACAACACAAACTGAGCTCGTTCGAACCTACCTAACCACAACCCACGAACCAAACCTGAGTTGAGCCAGTAGCTCAATACACCCTCATATCACGATGGCCGCCCGAAAGTTACAACAAGAGGTGGATAAATGCTTCAAGAAGGTTGCTGAAGGAGTTGCAGAATTCGAGGCGATTTACGAGAAGATAGAACAATCTACGAATCCCGCCCAGAAGGAAAAACTCGAAGACAACCTCAAACGCGAGATCAAGAAGCTACAACGCATGCGCGATCAAATCAAGACTTGGGCCGCTAGCAACGACATCAAGGACAAGACTCCATTATTGGATCATCGAAAATTGATTGAGACGGTGCGCTAAGTCCTGAACGCTGAATGCTATGAGGAAGAAGCGGAAATGATAAACTAACAATTCACACACAACTACAGCAAATGGAAAAGTTCAAGGCTGTTGAAAAGGCTATGAAGACAAAAGCGTACTCGAAAGAAGGATTATCAGCAGCGGCGAAGCTCGATCCGAAGGAAAAAGCCAAAGAAGAAGCCGGCGCCTTCTTGAGGGAAATGGTCGAATCCCTCGAATTGCAAGTCGAAGCCTTGGAAGTCGAGAGCGAGGGCCTTTCAGCAACGATAAAACGCGGCAAAAACAACGCCTCCAAAGCCGAAAGGATATCTGAAATTGAAGAGATTATTGAACGACATAAATGGCATCAAGGGAAGCTTGAGCTGATACGCCGGTCGCTAGAGAATGGCGGCATTGAGACAGAACAAGTCACCGATCTTGAAGAGTCTATTCGGTATTACGTTCAAGACAACTCTAGTCCAGACTTCATAGAAGACGAAGAACTCTATGACGACCTGCATCTTGACGCTGACGAAGACAATTTTGGCATGAACCTTGCGGACAATGACAAAGGGTCCTCACAAGATACGCAGTCCATACAGGATGATGGGCCCACTCCAGGTGAAGCTATTATTGAAAGCCTGAAAGCCGGGAGCAAAAACCGCAATTCGGAAACGAGCAACAAACGACAAGTGTCAGCTCAGCTCAAGTCACCATTGCCAACGCTTGCCACATTACATCCGCCGCAACCATCATCATCTGCTTCTTCAACTGCCAATATGAAGCCAGCGTCTGTGCCAACTCGGTTGGCAGGAGAAGGCCTCAAGTATGCGTCCGCAGCAGCAGCAGCGGCGGCGAACGACAAGAATAACGTTGGAATTGCGCCTTTACCGCCGCCCCCAGGGTCGGTCCCATTGAAATCAAGTGCGACTAGCTCCCCTGCAGTCTCGGTTTCCCACCCCGTAGCAGAGTCTACAAAATCCCACTCTGAAGCATCATCCAAGGGCATCAACTCCGCTAAGTCGACCCCAAAGACCGTACCATCACGGCTGGCCAAGAGTGTGACAAGCGTTTCTAATCCCGTCTCTGATGTGGTGGAGCCATCAATAGGTGAGAGCAACTTTTCTTTCTGCGCATCAAATTGTGATAGCCTTTTCACGATGCTAGCCATATATATATGTGACATATGACCATGCTAATGTGACGTAATCTTTCTGAGCAGCAACTTCATCTACGGCCTCCCCCCCACCAGCGGCGGTGATAGGATCTTCGGCAAAAGTGCCCACACAACCTTTGGCTCCCGCTACTACTACTTCTGCGTCAGCGCCCACGTCAACCCAGACACCAGCGGCTCAATCGGCACAAGTCACAAATGGCGTGTCCACAAAGAGCAGCAATAATGTCACGGGATCGACTACGGCGAGTCGTGTTGAAGAAGAATCAATTTACCATCTCCCTGCATCTCTCCAAGATTTACTGGAAACCTACGAGGCAACGAAAGCGCGGCCGATGGCTGCTAACTCGCCTGCCACGCAGCGCCTACTTGAAGCAAGCCATCGCGAAGCACCAAAAGCCATGGATAGTGAAATGGCTAAACACTACACACCGGAGATTCCGATGAGCTCGCCGTCGACCAACTACCCGACGCAACCGCTTGACATTCTCGACAACCCACGTTTATACTCTCGGCTAGAAACGGATACCCTATTTTACCTCTTTTACTACCGCCAGGGTACTATGCACCAGTATATGGCGGCTAGAGCGCTCAAGGACCAGTCATGGAGATTCCACAAGCAGTACCAGACGTGGTTTCAGCGTCATGAGGAGCCGAAGAGCATTACAGAAGAGTACGAGCAGGGCACATATCGCTTCTTCGATTACGAGAGCACATGGTAGGTTGATTTCCAATCAGGGAGGGAAGGGATACGACCTTGATTTCTTATTTTCCCTCCAAGTCGCCCTGGGAGAGTTAATTTGCTTTTCCTCCCCTCCCTTCTCTTTCCCACACCCGTTGCATATACACATTGTCCTTCCCTATATTGATCATCAAATCAACTAACATGATTATCTCTCTTCTTTTTTGCGTGTTATAGGATGAACCGTCGCAAGGCTGATTTCAAGTTCACTTATAAGTTCCTTGAAGACGACATATAAGCCGACCTTACATAACCGCCAGATTTTCGCTCTATTTTCGTTTTTGCTGCTTTTGACTATTCCTTTTTCCCTGCCTTTTATTCGTTCCGTCTTGTGCAGTAAGCACAAGTGCTGAGTTTATATTCAGGCCCTAGAGTCTGAGTCCCAATAAGCCGAGGCATAAACCAAGCTGAAGATGACAGACACCAAGCAATGTTTCTTGCTTGGGTCTCTGCTTGCTTGCCGGGAGACTTTTGCACAAACGTATGGCAGTCAGTTTTTTTTTCGACTAGGCAGCCGTTCCAGTATCGCGTTGCTGAATATCAAGTTCTTTTTTCATTTTTTCTTCTAATGCTTACATGCTTTTGTCCTTCTCTTCGCTCTGTATGTGGGTGTTTCTATGAATGATTGAAAACGAGTATAGGGCCTGTGAATGGTTGGGATTCGACTTTATAACGCTGGCTGGTAGTTAACAAATCAAAGTTGTCCAAGCTCCTCCTATACATGCATTGATTGATACAGTGGGGAAGAGAGAAGAAAAGGGGCTGGGAGCGAAGCAAAGCAAGTCGTCACGGGCATAAGAAATAAAGCTTAAAAAAAAGAAAGAGGTGAGGGTGTCGCATTGAAAGCGCGCGTAGACTTGGGGGAATGTGGCTGTGCTGTTCTTTATACTAGCATTAGGGTTTAAATGTGAATTTTGCCAAGAGAACACAAGGACGTGCTTACCACACCAATGACGTCAAAAATGAGTGCGGGATGAAGATAGCTATAGGAGCGAAGTGGCATAGTTAGACAGAAGCGAGAAGATAAGACAAGCACGAGAAGAAGAAATGTATAGCATGAAACAAGGCATAGCGGGGTGGTGGCTTAGTAAGAGGAAGAAACAAAAGGAAAAAAAAATGCACAGATTCACGAAATGTACAAGTGAAATCATGGAATTCTACAGTAAAGGAACTGGCTGAGCCTTGAAGAAGGCGAGGCAGGGGAAGCGGAGGAGGGCTGGTGGGGAACAAACGAATCATGAGATCTGGGATTGATGGATAGATTGGAGAACAGAGGTACAAAGCGAAAAATGCAGCAAGCGTGATGTGGTGTGGCTTGGCTCAAGTGCTTATAGGTAGCGCGCTGAGTCCGGCAGGACACTTAGGTACGTGGTTAGGGAAGCTTACGATGCGGCCCTACAGGCTGCTAGGTAGGTGTGCATATGAGGTTGTGATCTGTACTTTGATCTCTGTGTTCGTTTTGCTGTTGCGGGATCTATTGCTTGGCTGTCGTCGTCACTCATGCAACACATCCCTGCTTAGGTTGAGTTGACGAGAGGGGTTGGGCATTTGCTTTCGTTGTGAATTTGAACGTGAACTGCAATAAAGTGGTATGGTAGGTTATATGGCATGACATAACAGGGGGGGGGGATAGCTATGGGTCCGGACGAAATGGATGAGTGTGTAATTCAGGTAGAAGAGGAGAGCAAAAACAGCCTTGGAAGACTTGGTCGCACGTGAGCTATGATATAGAAATTTGTGGGCTGTTATATGTGTGTATATCCGGCAGTAGCGGTAGGTTTTCCACAAGCTTCTTTTAGCCTCTTTTCCTCTCGTTTTGGGTGTGCTGACCAACGAAGTGGTATATAAAAAGCCCCACAAAGGCCGCCCGTCTCCTAGTGCGTATTTGTTTGCTGTATTTCCGTTTCCGTTTCCGTTGGTAGTTTTGTTGTCTCGCCCTTCTCTGGATCTCTCGCAGCATACGAAGATATTTATCCGTTTTTATTGCTTTATACTTTCTCGATAAACTTTGAGTCCGAGTACAAAAGCGACAATTTCCCTCCCCAATCTCTGTGGCGCTGCTTCTTCCAAGACGCAACCAGGAATCAAACAGTCGTTGCTTTAGGACTTTTTGTTGAGAGCTTGTTCTCATTTGTCATCCGCTCAACTCTGGGCTTGCTCGCCATTTTTATTTTCCTTTTCTTCACGTCGCTTTTTCTCTTGAATATCTGCCGCGATAACCTTTTTCGCCCTTTCATTTACTCCCCTACTGTTATCGGCAGCTTTGCACCAAGCTCTCGCTAAACCCTGGACGAACCTTCTTGAGCTTAAATAAGCTTCTCTCTCGCCATAAGGACGGCGAAGACGGCACACCCGATACGCAGTTCTCTAATCTCTACACTAAGCCCATAACAATGCCATCGCTAAATATACTCCAGCCACGACGGTAGGCACAACCCTCTTTTATCAGTCGCCCACGCTTTCATCTAGTCGCTATGGCTGGCCTAGCTAACATATTTCTTCTCCCATTAGAACCTGCTACTACAGGAATGACGGATTTTATGATTGCGATGATTCGAACTGGCACAGCTGGGGTCGCTGGGTCGCTCTCGCAGTCATTGTTGTTTGCTCCATAATCTGTTTTATGCTCATCGCCTGCATCAACTCGCGCCGCCGCCGCCGCCATGGCGGGCGGCCCATCTATGGAACAGGCTGGATGGCGCCTCTTCCCAAGTACAGCGCGAATCTACCCCCCGGCCACCAGCCGTATAACCAAAACATGCCACAGAACGGATACTATGCCCCGCCCCCGCCCGCCTATGGCCAACAACCAAATCAGGCGTGGGGCCAGCCTGGAGCCATCCCCCTACAGCAGCCGCAACCTACCTACACCGGCGACTATGCCCCCCCGACAGGTCCTCCTCCAGGAAAGTAGGCGGCCATGGCAGTGATGGGTGTCGCAATTTATTTTTTACACTGTAACGTTGGCAGCGACACGCCAACCCGAGGTTACGTGCAACTCGTGGTGCAGTGGAGGCGTTTGTCGAATTTAATGGCGGGTGTTTGAGCATCTACTGTCAAGCTGTTCTTTCTACAATTTTCTGTCTCTCTTTGTCTTGGATTCCCCTCTCTCCAAAGAACACATAGTGGTCCTTTTTTGCGTTCATTTTAAAACCTTTTATGGCTATTTGCCTTTTTGATCTTGTAACATTACGCATCGTTTTAGTTAGCTGTCTAACAACAGTGCAGTATAGTATGCCGTGTTTTGTAGAAAGCAAGCTTTCCTCCCTGTAGATTGTTATTTTGAGTTGCAGGTCATGATTGTCAGTTCATAAAACACAGCTAGCATGTCAAGGCTGCTCTTATGCAATAAAACTCTTGGGCCATCCAGAGGTTGGGGTTGGTGACCCTGTAGATTCCACTCAACTGGTGTCGTTTTCTTCAAGTTCGATCTATGTGTTTTTGATCTGTCTGCTGCCCCCACCTCTTTTTTCTTCCGTCACTTGTGTTTAGCGACGGATAAGCCTATTGGAAGTTCAAAATAGCGACAGAAGGGTGGCACAAACAAGAGCTATTCCTGTCCCCTATCTGTATCATAGTATGTAGGCTATAAATGAGTATTATTTTCTTTAAGAGTCCAAAACACTACAATGTTGGGGGAACGAGGGGAATCAGGAAACAGGGCCATCCCCACCTCCAAGTCCATGTTCCGACTCACTCTCAATTCATGATGGAGTTTATGTTAGATTACATTCGGGGTCATCTATTTTACCCATAATGGACGTGGCAGAAGTAGAGGCAAAGCATGCGTGATACAAGGAAGCACCAGCCACATTTTACGTTTTGGGGGACCTCTATAACGTTGCAGGTTTGCGGAAACAACCTACGTATGAGCTGCGAGCTAGAAAGAGTGGAGAGTGGCTGAGACCTGAACAACTGTGAAACGTTCATTTATCAATCCCATTTAACCGGGCATCTACCGGGTATGCCCTATTGGAAAACCCTAAGGTGTTGGAGAAATAGTAGTGCTGTAACGCTGCAGCAATATCAACTATCACCATCGCCATGTTGCCCAATTCGAACACGGCATCATCAATCAATGACTGCCAAATCTTCAGCTTCATACTCGCTATCCACACAAATTATGGCTTGTGCATCATAATTTTGTACCTATTCGTTCTGGAACGTATATTCAAGTTGTGCTGTTCTTACTCAATGAAAGGGGCTGGCGTTTGTTTCCGTTGTTTTCTCTACCCCATCGCCTTTCTCTTGTTCTCGAATTCCTATTTCTCAAAAAGTCTCGGGTTGTTCATTCACTGTGGCTTATCAAAATGGAGATTTTCATCAGCAATTTGTCGCCTTTGAAATGCTAACATCAAGCTATGCTTCATTATGGTACAATCCTCTGCTGGGTTTTCATCCCGCTATGGCTGCGCCTCAAGACAAGAATTCACAGCCATTTCGCGTTTCGATTTCTCAACAGGTATTCAACAAAAACCATATGACGTACTCCAGTTTCGGACATCTTGAACGGCCTTAAACAGACTAAGCTTGACAATGAAAAGCCCAAGGTCTTTTTCAACTCCCAAGACACTTATTGCAATTTAATCGAAAGAATGTTGCTGTCTTCTCAATCAGTTAGTTGAGCATCTCCCAAGACATTCTCATGGAGGCTTGACAGCATTGCGGATCCCAAAAGTTCCCCTCAACCTAGTAGCGAGAGTGCAGAGAGTCTTTTTAACCCTTGGAAGAGCTCATCCGTAACTTTGCAATCGCAGGGACCCTCCATACAAAGCCGGATGAGCGTTACGATGCGATACCAACTTTTTACCCTGCCTTATATACATCTGTTGCTGGGCCTTCAGGTGCTGGAAGGTCATAATGTATGACATCTCGTTGCGAAACATGAGAAACATATGATAAAGAATGCCTAGGCTGACCACAGTGTGTTAGTTCTACTGTCGCAATACTCGACTCGCCTCGGCCTCAACTAGTCTCTTTATGGGAACACATCCTGAGGGCTTAGCCTCCGCCTACGTATGCGGTATGCATTTAGAGACATTTCTCTAATTGCAACCCGGAAAAAAGGGCACATGCAGTAATTGAAAGATACCTCAGAATGTCTTGAACTGCGCCTTTATAGAGACAGCGAAGTGGACTAGACTAGCGTAAGGTTCTACGCGCAGCGTCGACTAATCAACATTCCACAACTTTTGGCGTTGTTGAGCTCCTGACATTGCTTTCACATCCCACTTTATATCCGAAATAACGTTTTAGCAGAGTGACTTACGGCCAACTAGTAGTTGTTTCGGAGGACCGAGAACAACTGATGGTGCTCATATGAGCGTATGCTGCACCAAGGCATGGTCTGACCAGCCCTCCTAAAATAACAAGAGCTTGAAAGAGCCTCATAAATCAGTTTTTCTGGAGAAGTATCAACGTTGACGATGTTAGTCAACCTACTACCAGCTTAGCCCTATTGCTTGCCTTCGATGCTCATGCAAAGATAAACTGCTCCTTTGATCAACAGCTTCTTCGGAAGCTTACTTAGAGAAGAGGTAGCGCCGAGTATTATAACAAGTGCGACGGGACCAAGGCTGAGGAACATGGTAGCTTCGGGCAACATACCCGTCGGGTTTTCTATACCGGATCTGCGCCACCTTTATTGAAGTTGCATTTCCCTAACTGCCCTTAATGGAGTGGACATCCCTATTCCGATGTGTATTTCATCAGCTGGAAGTGAGGCAGCTCACATGTTGATCTCAGTTAAGAATACAGGAAAACGCACCCTAACCTTCTTGACAGGGCCCCAGCCTAGGACTGCATTTCGATAGGAATTAGTCGCCTTGAGTTTGATGAAGGTGTGTTAGATGTTGGTTTGCATTCCAAACTGTGTGCTTTTTTTTCTTGATTTAAGCAGGATTAAGACCAAGGCCCCTCTTGTAAGTGTTTCTTCCTTTTCTGACTTGGGAAACAATGAGAGCTCAGTTTTGTTTATTATGCAAGTTATAATAATACCTGAGCGCCCTGTAGACCTATCACCACGCACTGGATATAAGAAGTGCCACATATTATTTGTAGACTTCTAAGGGTGAGATAACATAATTGAGCCTTCTCTTCTTCCCCTACTCCCTCCTAATAATAAAGACTTGTAGTTCACTTCATGGACCACACTGGGCAATCAGTATGGGGAGCTTCTAAATTGGTATTGATGCTAACGACCACCCTCTATCCGGTTGCTTGCGTAGATGACGCTGACAGTGTGGCTAGGATGTAAGCCACCGAAAGTTGTGCCTCATATCCTGCTGAAAGTACTAGTAGATATGCCTTACTCAAGATAATCAATAATGGCTAGCTTTCTAAAAGGGGACAAGAAAATCCTTTTTTGCTTCCTCCCTTTTCCTCTACGCCTCCTATCGCTCCTCTTTTATCCCTCGCTAGAATGGGCCTTTTTTTTTTGGGGCATCGGACGCCCATATTACCCGGGCTTAGGGTAGCAGCTGGGGATTCAGGGGCTCAGGACCTAGAAGGACGGGCTAGTGATAGTTTTGCTATAGCAGGCTTAGCAGGAAGAGAACCCTAGGGTGCTTAGAGGGGCTTTTATCCCACCGGCTTTTTAGCGGACTTTAGCTTCTTTAGTGCTTGTTAGTAGTTCTGTAACAGTTGTAGCGCGTTTTAGTGCTGGCTCCATTGTCGTCAAATACTCTAGGAAGTGCCCCGTTTTAATCCATTACGAAGCCCTTTGCTGATGTATTTGACGATAGCTATGTTGACGACGCCTGTAGTACGTAATTATTTGTTTTTGTGTACATTTTGCTGTTGTCAGTAAGCATCAGGAGCTTACATAGGAGATTTGCACATTGCGCTCCATGCTTTGCTGGCACTGAAATACATCTGGAAAATATGGACAGGGTCAAGGCCGGGGCTCTTTGGTTGCAGCCTGCCAACGGTTCCTGCATTTGTTGCGTGTGCTCTGCTCTTACTCTCTGTGCTGTGTGCTGCTGCTTACTGCTCTTGTCTTCCTCTGTTTCGTAATTCCTTTTTCTTGCTCTTGCTCTTTCCAAGTGGACCTGCAAAGTAGTTGCCTAATCGCTGTTGTATGGAATTCCACCTTTTTGCTCCTTCCAGTTTTGTTTCTTGTTCTGTCCGTCTTCTTTTTTTTCTCTTCAAACTTATGCCCATCTTCTCCTTCTCCTTCTCTTTCCATCTCCTTTTCATCCCCCAATTTCATTCGTTCTTACGGTCCTCTTTGTCCGCGCGCTTTTGATTTTTTGGTGTCGTTATTCTTTCTTCTTTCATCATCTTTCCTCTTTGTGTATCCGACCTCATGGTGGCTTGACCTTGTGTGAGCTATCCCCTTTGTTTCCTCTCTTTTTATCATATCATTATATTTCGCTCTCTACACTCCTTTCCTTCATTGTTTCTTCTTCACACTCTCGGTATAGGCGGCTTCTTACTTAGGCTTCTAATACTCCCTGCTGTGTTCAATCTCAAACCTAACAATCTCGCATCGGCTTGACGTTCGTCGACAGTATTGTCTTTGTTGAACATCTACCTCGCCTGCCACAGCATTATCTTTTTATTCACCTTCCCCTGCCGACTTTTACCTAGAGACTCCTGTCATTGCTTCTATCCTATTTTTCATATCTCTTCTCAATCTTCCAGCCACAATCGAAAAAAAAAAAAACACACCGACACAAAAGCTCGGCCATATCTTACACCTACAGTCTATTAATCAGCCAACCATAACTCTGTTATACGCCCGAGCTTGGTTAAGCTCGCCGATTCCCTAACTAGTCTTGCTGTCTTGCCTTCTGTCTTCCCTCTTTGTCACAGGTCGAGCAAGGGGCCCTTAGAAAGGCACGGAGCACCCACTGTCTCACCTTCCACCTGACTTCTAAGAGGGCTGAATTGTTGCTATCGCTTAGTGGTAGTTTCAGTCCCCAGTAACATTGCTTATTTCCTGCCTGTACTTATACTGGTACTATTATTGGAAACTTGGCCAACACAAACAAGCCATTTGTTTGAAATTTCTCTTCAACTTGGACTTGGCTCACTGCTTGCTACTCGAGTCGTCCTGCATCTTTTCTTTTTTTTTATATTTCCTACTGGCGCCGAGTTTTCCTATCGTGTCGTCAAGTACAGCTCGTTGTCTCCCTAAATCAATACCACTACGATCGAGCCCAATACTCAGCCCGTGGGGCGTCGTTCCTGATCGCCTCTAGGAACTAGAATCCCATTTTAAACGGAAAACACTTGCTTGAAAGTGCAACGTCGAGTTCTTTCGCCTACTGCTTGCTATACATAGCTTTATATGCGCTCTGTTTAGATATCGAGCCCACGTATAGTTTTTATTCTGGCAATAGAAACTTCTTGAACCGGGAGAATCAAGTGCCCCTTATCTATTTACTACCACACGCGTCACTAGACGCCTTGTCGACACAATGCCTACCATAGACCTCGCAATGGCGAGGAGCCTGAGGGGAACTACGTGGGAAATTATTTCAGAGGGCATCATTAGCGCACTGAATCGAAGACAGGTTTCTAACTCCGTCGACGATCTTTCTAATACCGTCGATAATATTTCCAACACTGCCAACGATGTTTCTAATAGCGTCAACGATTTAAAAACCGCCCTTTCTAGTTGGGACAACTGCATGAGCGTGTCCTGGTGCAAGTAAGTCCCCAAAAAAAAACACACGAGTCGAGCATGACAGGAAGAGTGCGCTTATTAACAGCTAAACTTTGACTTAGATGGCCTGTAATTGGATTGATAGTTTTTGGCTCCCTCATGATCCTAAGTGTTGTCTGGTGTGCAGTTAGATGTCTTTGCTGCGGCCTTTCATGTTGTTGCGAGTGCTGTTACTGCCTTAAGTGCTGTGGTAACTGCATGGGCTGCTGTGAGAGCCCTGACAACAAGCGGAAACACAAGTATCTCGACGATCCCTTTATACCTCCCAACCACAGCCAAAATGCCGGATATCAAATGCAACCTCAAATGAAGGCACCCAATGTCGCACCTACTTACAATATGACACCCGCTGTTTCGACACCTGCTGTTTCGACACCTGCCGCTCTTCCTGCTAGTGGCCCTCCCCAGTACGCTGAATTCGATATGGGCAAGAAGAGCGGGAATGAAGATGCACTGCCAGCGATGCCTACATGGGATGATGCAGGTACTAAAAAGATCTCCCTCGACAATGGTCAAGGCGGTGTTGAAATGAACCAGCTTAACAAGCCATCCCCTTCTGCTACACCTGCACCTGCTGCAACTCCTGCTCCCACCGCTGCTGTCGGTGCTCTTGGCGCAGCTGGTGCAGTCGGTGCTGGAGCAGCTGGACTTGCTGCTCGTGCCAATAATGCCAGTGGAAACACTGATACTTACCGCAACGCCCCCCCTGCCAACCAATATGACTCCCAAGCCGCGTTTGCTCGCTCCAACACCCCTGGATTTGGTAGCCAAGCAGGCCGCAGCACTCCTGGCTATGGTAACCAGTCTGGTCGTGGTACTCCCGGATTCAACAATCAGCAAGGAGGCATGAATGGATATGGAGTCCCAGGCAATGATCCTTATTCGCAGCAGAATAACTCTGCTTACAACACTCCTGTCGACACCGGATATCAGAACGGCCAAACTAATGGCTACCAGACTGTTTCTTCCCATCAACCTCAACAGCTCGGCTACGACCAATCTCGCGATTCAAACTTCAATGCCTATGATAGCGTTTACAGCACGAACAACGCCCTCCCGTCTCCCCAAGAGAGCGCGTTCCACTACGACAACCCTTCTTATCAGCAGTCTACCCAGTCTCATAACGCGTCCTATAATAATGCTGGGTACAGCCAAGACCAAGGGTATGGCCATCAGAACGCCCGTGACATGGGTCCGTATGAACAACAGCAAACCGATGCCTATGGTGCGGTGAACACGCACACTACGCCCGTCAACACCTACGGAGGTCACTCAGATGTGTTTGAGATGCCCGCTGCGGATTACAGTGGTCAGGGTGGTAGCATGGCAGCCCAACAGAACGGAGCTTATTCATCGCAGCCATCTCAGCCAGGCAAATTTGTTGCATACAACCCTACCGGCGCCTCAACTGATATTGGCGGCTTGCAAAATGCGGGTGGCTTTGACTTCAACTCGGGTAACTCTCGCCCAGGAACTTCTTCTGGACCTCAGAATAACCAGCAAAGACAGCCTTTGATGACAGGCTATGATGTTCAGCGTCAAGGTAGTGCACCGCCACAAGAGCTGTATGCCAACCATGGCCAGAATTCGAACGGGGGAATGTACGCCTCACCGGCACCTAACCGACCTAGCCCGGCTTGGCCTACGCAATAGAGCTTTAGCCTTGCCCTCTTTCTCCAGCGTATTTAGTTACCGGGCATGAAGTCGGTTAACTACACTGGCGCTGTACTAAAACTTTGCATACTGGAACTTATACTCGATGCACGCGATTTGTTGGATTTTTTGCTCTTTTTTTTGTGGGCGAGCATCTCCCGCTCCTAGCCTTGTTTTCTTATTGACTTCTATTTTTTTTACTTGTCAGGGATACTTGATGATTCTATCTTGTTTTCTTTTTACAACTTACAGGGAAGGGAAAGGCGTTGGCGCGTTGTCAAGCTATTTGTTTCTTAGTCTTTTGTTTGGGTTATCGTTTAGCCTTTCTTGTTGACAGTTATTATTATATGTGATGGACTTGCTATCATTTTTTTTTCTTGTATTTCTGGAGTTTAGTGTTGTAACATATAATGGACAAGTATTTAAATTGCTATGAGTAATGGAAATTCATGGTGATGTGTGGATATCGAAGTCACATGCAATAGCCTATAACGCATGCATGGCAAGTCTTTGTTGAAGAGGGAAATAAGACCAAGGATTCCATTCAACTCAACAGATGCTTATTTTGTCTTTTTCTCCCCCTTCCCCCGCCCCCCATCCCATGTCTTAGACGTGCAGGCTGTTTATTGGCTGCCCAATTGCTTGTACCGATGCAGGGCACGTTTCAAAAGAAGGATGTGCACACATATTAATATGCACTCCAAAGGGACAATCAAAGGACAGGCTTGTAGCTGTTTCTTTTTTATCTTTTATTGTTCCTTTTCGTTTTTTTTTTTTGACACCGAAACAGGGCGCAGCACGAGGGGTTAAATGGGAGTCAAGTACTAATGAATGCGGGCTGGGAATGGGAGGCGGGAAGGCAAGGATCGTTGGAATCTAGGAGATAGCGCTTGACTTATCACCAGTTGAGTGTAGCTTTCCGAAGTTTTAGGCTTGATGTATGGATTTGTGTAATGTATTGTGAATATCATGTTTATTATTTTCTGAGCTGCAGAGAGGAATCTTGGCTTAGTGGTTAAAAAAGGGCGAGCAAAACAACAGGATGAATGGTCTTTGGTAAGCTTGATATAGAAAGCAAAACGGCAAGGCAAAAAAAGAAGAAAGTCCAAACGCCATAAACACCGAGCGACAATGATAACGATGAGGTAGTGAAACATGTGGCCCAATAAGCTATACACGAAAACGCCAGGCAACAGGAAATAAAAGAAAGACAGAGAGAGCCAGGAGAAGTAGACAAAGACAAGAAAGAGAACACAAGCCACCCCGATAGAGAAAAAAAAATAATAGAGCGAGGCAAGACACGACAGGCTCGCAAGTATAGAGGAAAAAAAGATGCTACAGCGGTGATGTATTCTGGCTGTGGTCCGAGCTGCTGCCAAATATGGTTGAGGTATCGCCGTCTTTCGCTGGGTCGTATTCGTCATTGTCCGTCTTGATACCGCCGCTAGCGCCAGTTCTGGACTTGGACAGGTTAAGGTCGGCAACATCCTCTTCATTCTCGGTCGATAGATCGTCACTGGGGCGATCATCACCATCGTCAGAGTTGGGGACAAGTGAATGGCGGCCGAGTGAGTCATGGGCATGGTGGTTGGGATCCTGCTTCTTGATAAAGGAATCGATAATGTAGTACTGCATGGCGTTCATGATGAGCGGGAAGAGCATCATGACAAAAATGATTTGCAACTCTTCGTTGCCCTCAGTCCAGCTGAGGGCCCAGTCGCCGACGTGGGCGATCCATGGGAAGAGCACGAAGATGATGAGAACAACGACCTTCATGCCAAAGAGCCCACAGAAGTAGATTATCGACTGCTTGAACCACCACCAGGCGTTGGGCGGCGAGCCATAGTTTCCAGATTGGATGGATTCGCGAGGCTTGCCAAGAGGCGTTCTGGCAACGATACCGGTGTAGATACGGAGCAGGGCAATGAGAATGGGGATTCCAAGGGTTGTCTGTAGTACCAAAAACACAGTGGTTAGAACTAGTCAATGCGGAGGTCTAACGGGGTAAAAGAAAGGAGAAAAAAACTCACATCTACTGCGAGGTTCAGCAAGTACCACGAACACGGGTTAGGCTGATAAGCCTCTGGGTCGTCGTCACGGCGCATAAGCATACTACGCATGTGATACATGGTTCTCGGTTGCAGTTTGACTGAGAATCGACCGCTTGTGAGCATGGCCATAAACACGTTGGCTGAGTGAACCAACACAGAGCCGAAGACCTGTTTGCTGGCATCAAAGAACCAAATTTTGACGGGGCGTTGTGGCCGCTCACGATAGCGCTTCCATACCAGCGACATCATAGCAAGAGCGCCGAGGGCCAGCTGCACAAATAGCGCAAACGAACCTAGAAGTTCGCAGTCGCCGGGCTTTTGCATGAGTAGACTGCTGCCGCCGCCAGAGTTTGTAGACGAGGCTGTGGGTGTCGTGGTGCTGCTGATGTCAGCAGTTATCGTGGAGGCGGTGGACATGCTTAGGCCCATAGTGGCGGTTGTGGAAGTAGTCGTGACAGCGCTAATGGTGGTGGTGGTGGTGGTAGTGGTAGTGTTGAGAGAAAAAACTGGCGAGGCTGTTGTAGAAAAGTCTTGAGGAGTCGGGGACGCTGACGTTGCAGCGGCGACAGCAGAGGAAGAGGTGATTAAGAGAGAAGAAGACAGTGGGGAGGAAAAGGAAGAAGGCGCAGCGGCAGTGCCAGAGGCAGTATCAGAGAGACCGAGGGTCATAGTAATCGCCTCCTCCAGCGGCAGTAAAAACGGAGGCTCCTGCATTTGCTTAGTGCGTCTGTGATTATTTTATACTGCGCCTGGTTCTCTTGTATATATATTCAAGGCCGACTTTAGCTTTGTCAACTGTATGAAGAAGCCTGGGCCCATCCGCTTTCAGGCTTAGCCTGAGTAAGTGAGGTTAGATCTTTTTGTTTGCCTTTCTGAAGGGAGAGAGAACAAGAAGTGCGAAATTTGCTGGATGAATGAGAACGAGCGGTGAGGCTAGTTTAGTTGAAGGAGAAACTGGGCAATCAACAAATAAGTCAATCAATCGCAAGAGTGAGATGAGCGTCTGCAAGGCTAGACGAGCAAGCGAGAACGACGGCCACCACCATGAATGAGCCGCAATTAACTGACGAGCTCGACAGCAAAACAAAAAGAGTCCAAGGCGGGCGCGGGAGATTTGATACGCCAGGGGCCGCAATAGAAACAATATGAGCAACACAGCACAGCTGCGTTTAAATCGAATGAATGCCGAAAGAATGCACACTCTGAAGCGCCCTTGAAGACCAACGACGATGAAAGAACACTGGGAAAAGGGGGAGGGGAAAAAAAAAAAAAAGGACAAGAAACAAAAGAAGACACTCAAGATCGCCACACCCCGTAGAAATTAATACCACGGCAAAAAGGGATGCCTTATTGCTGTGCCCTTGGAATGCGAGGAAGCAAAGAGAAATAGACCCCCGCTAGGAATAGACTTGGCGATAGTCCAGACCTGGCGAACCCGGTTTGAAACAATGGCGTTTACGAAGGCTTCGAATCTAATGGAGCATACTGCATTCTCTATAGCGTATAGTAGCATGCTATACAGCGTGCAAAATGTAGCAATACGGTACTATAGCTGCTATACTTTGCTGTGTAATTAAGCTGCGCCCCCAAAAGTAAAAGCTCTGACACTTGGGTTTCTTTACGAGCCCCCCACAGACCCTTCACAGGGCTACCCCTTTTTGTTCTGCCGCTTAAATGCCATCTATATGTACTAAAAGCTCCCCTGAAAAAAGGGCCTATTTCTACTCCTTTCCTTCTCCGAAATCAAGGCCCTTGTTTAAGCGTAGTTTAAGCGAGAGCCCAAGTTTATTCTTTTTTTTTTTATGTACGTATTATTTTAATTTTTTCTACTTGGTCTTTAATTTTGGTTGCCCCACCAAATGGTTGGCTCTAGACGTCGATAATGGAGCAACGGCGGCGGCTAGCGGAAAGCTTTTTCCACGATAGCAGTCGGAGCGGTAGACGTTGACATCACCTTCGAGAGCGCGCTAGCATTTGCGGTCTTGACTACGCCTGTCCCCAATTAGCTGGTATATCTCCTTGTGTTGCTCATTATTGCCGGATATATACTGACTCTGTCTTGATTTATGACTGCTGTGTACCTGTAGCAAACCACCCCCCCTCCTCATCTCACGCAGCCGCTCACACCGATCCTCAACCTTTCGTCCAGCCACACAGCTACGCTTTGCTCCCTCGCAATGTTCCGCTCATCGCTCAGAATACCAGGCGCTGTGTCGCTGCTTCCTCGGCCCTTGGCCGCTGCTCGCCCTGCGGCCTTCATTGCCGCCACTAGGGCGAGAGCTATGCACAGCACTTCTGAAGTGTCCGCCATGCACAGAGTGCCCAAGTTGGACTATGCCATTGAGAACGGCATTTCAGAGTTTCTATCCCCTGGTGCTCTTGACATCGCTTGGACCCGTTACATGAGCATGACCCTGGAGCACCTGTCTAATGTTGTCTACGGTAAGTCATTCTAGTTCCTAGGCCACCTTGGCCTGTAGGTACGGTGGCAACCGATTGTCTCATTTACTGATGACCCCGAAATCCCTTTGTAGATACCGAATTCGCCGACAAGGAGGTCAAGAACATTGTCACCATGACTGCTCGTGATCCCGAAACCGCCCACATCTTCAACTACGCTTCGGCCGCCCACAACAACCACATTTTCTTCCAGATGCTGGACAACAACCCGGCCGAGATGCCTATTAAGCTCCAGACAGACTTGCAAATGTCCTTTGGAACAATCGACAATCTGCGCCGCGAGATGATTGGTACGGCGCTGGCTATGTTTGGCCCCGGCTTTGTGTGGCTAGTCAAGACCGCCATGAACGAATACCGCGTCATGAACACTTACCTTGCCGGCTCGCCATACCCCACTGCTCATTGGCGTGCCCAGACTATGGACATGAACACTCTAGGCGCCAACAACAGCGCCTCTTCATTTATTGAGAGCACGCAGACCCGCGCCCCTCTGCCAAGTCAAGTGTCCCTCCTGGCGGTGTCGCAGTCACTCCGCTGCTGTGTCTGAACACTTGGGAGCATGTTTGGCTGACGGACTACGGCATCGAGGGGAAGAAGCAGTACTGCATGAACTGGTGGCACAAGATCAACTGGTCCAAGGTTGAGCACCTGGCCGGCACTGTCCGAGTAGCCAGCGAGCCCACAGACCCTGACAAGCTGCGCAAGTCTGCCACTGCGTAAAGCTTGAAGCATTGTGTAATCAGGGGGGCGCGATAACGGGAGGAGTTGGAGCCGATGCCTTACAATAGGGCTATTTGTATTTTTTTTTCTGTTCCTTGTGTGATGCCAAAAAAAGGCATTCCTGTACAATATAATGGCGAGCAATAGATGACCGCGTTGAGGAAACTACATACATGTACGTACAAGCTGACTGCATATCACATGATACATAGGTATAGAGATGTCAAGGGCTAGGTTTCGATAAAGAAGGTGTGCTTATGAAGTGCTATTAAGAATAGCTATATATGTACATGAAAATGCTAAAACGACTACATCGACTTGGCGAAGATAGACATTGAGATACACCATGAAGGTGAAACGCAAGAACAAGAGCTCTTGTGTAACTGTAACCTGCTCTATAACAACATGTTGATAACCAGAGGGGCCTGCCTGCTTGGTAGGTAGACTAATCGTCTGTCGGCAAAGAGAGGGGCTTCCAGTGTGAAAGAGAAGAATAGTAAAGTAACGGGGTGACCCTAGGCTGTATCAACAGGAAGGCCAGAAAAGAAAAAAGAAAAAAAAAAAAAAAAAAAAAGAGAAAAAAAATAAACAAGTTTTTTCATACACACGAAAATCGGCCACAGCCGAGAAAGAAAAGAACAAAAGAAGCGAGACAAATGAAAAGAAAAAAAAAAAAGCCGAGGATATCATGAAGACGGTGAGTTCAAAGACTAGAACAGAAAAGATAAGGCCGTGAAGAGAGCAAAGGCAAGATAAAAAAGAAGCAAAGTGAAAGGAAAGGAGATGCGACCACATGACCGACGCACACAATACACCACAGAGGCAGAGGCAATAACAGGGAATTGAAAGAGGAAAAAAGAGAACAGTGTCTTGGAGTCTTAGATGGCGTTGCCGTTCACTCGCACTTCAAAGCCTTCTCCTTTTTGCTTGATTGCCTTGGCCAACATCAGCTCACGCATCCAGCCAATCTGCTGATTTCTATTCTTAACTGCGAAGTGGTGCGTCTTGCCCGTGCCGTTTGTTGCGCCAGCAGGTGCAGGCTCTGGAGCGGCAGCGCCAGTCGCTTGGGTGGAAGCTGAGGCATTGGCCAGAGTGGCAGGGGCCGCCGGAGAGAAGGAGATTCCATTGCTCAGGCGCTTCTTAAAGCGGCTGGTTGAAGCGGCTCCGAAGGGACCAGACGACATAGTGGCATTGCCAAGTCCGTTGTTGCTGCTATGCCCCGACGACTGCTTTTCGGCTGGCACCAACTGGAAACTGAAGTTGGCTACGTTGTCTTTGGGCTTGCTGCCACGGCGGATGCTGGCCACTTTGAACTTGGCGGCAAGCTTGCTCTGCGAGGCTAACGAAGAGCAAGCGATTGCATAGTCGTCAATGTCCACATACTCAAGTGTACGCTGTGTGTTGGCAGAATCCTTGTGCATAGCCAAACGCGTGCCCTTGAGGGTGAAGAAGCCGTCCTGCCACTCGTAACGGAGAAAGTGTGTACGGCGCTTCTTCATGGGCCCTTGGTGGGTGATGCTTGACTCGGCAGGGGGAGCGGGGGTAGAGCTGGATGATGAGGAAGTGGAAGAAACGGAAGTGAGAGAAGAAGCTGTGGTAGTGGCCACGGACTCATGAGAACTTGCGCTGTGAACACTGGAACTACTGGCATCCACTTTAGGAGCTGTGACACCGGTAGTAGCGGTAGTAGCATCAGAAGTGACAGCAGCAGCAGGAGTAGTAGAAGGAGCGACAGCGGTAGCAACAGTAGCAGACTTTACTACAGGAGGGATGGCGGTCTCAAAGGGAATCTTGCGCTCAACAGGCGACCAAGGGTAGTTGAACCGCGGTGGGGCCTTAAGGGTAGCGCCCGAAGGCGGCGGTGTGGCAGTACCCATTGGGCCACGAGCAGGTAATGGAGCCTTGGGACCCGACTTCATGAAAGCAGGAATCTCCCGGTCCTCGTCAACTGCAGGCATTATGGAAAAGCTAGGGCGGCGGTGAGAGGCGCGGGACTGCGAACGCACAGGTAAAGCATGGCTATAGCTGTGATTCAACTTCATTTCAGGCGGCACAGACTGCGAGACACTACGCGCCACAGGGCCGGAGGAGACGTGTGTTACGGGAACATCCATCTCAGAAAATGGCGTGCCAAAGCGGAACGGATCCGCGACAGCACTGGTCGGCGAAGCAAGCTCCTGTGCTAGGGGAGAGGCCTTTTCCATGCTGTACGGCACAAACGCCGCATTGGTAACTGTAGAGGGCTGCGAAGAGTCCTTGGCAGATGCCTGTTGTTGCTTGGCTGGGGAGTCCTCAACATTGGTCACCTGAGACAGGCCGCTCTTCCCGATGCTAGTGTGTCGCTGGTATCCCAGAGGCTGCTGCTGCTGATGCTGCTGATGCTGCTGAGTTGGCAGTGCAGTAGACTTTCCAGGTATGGCAAGCCGAGGAAGGGTGCGCAGGCGATGGTTGGGCTGGGGCTGCTTGGGGCTTGGCATAGGGAACAGCTCGAATGGGGGGTAGGAGGAACTTCGCTTGACCCATGAGTTTGGGCCCGCTGGAAGTCTAAAAACTGCTTCACATTGTCCTGGGGATCCCGTTTTTTAACATTGTTAAGGAGATCAGCCTGGAGGTATGGCTGTGTCAGGGGAGTTGCGCCGGGGCCCAGCACATCCGACGAAGCAACAACAGAGGGAACGGTATCACTAGTAGGCCGTGCAGCTACTGAAGACGCTTTGTCGACCGAGGAGGGGCCAAAGTCAACTGTAGGGGACGCAACTGTAGGGGTGATGGGCGAGCAAAGGTCAAGACGTGGCGCGGTGTTTGGGTTTCCCGGGTCGCCAGCGATGAGCAGATGTTGGCTATCGACCTCAATAGCCCCAGGATGTTCTCGGCGGAACTGCTCAATCAAGTTCTTCTGTCTGCGGAACTTGCGGCACTTTTCGCCCTTTTCACAGCGGTGCGGCTTAGGGATGACTTGTTCAATACCAACGATGGAAACGGAGTCCAACGGTGAAATGATATCGTTTGCCCCTGGCTTAGCATTGCGGCCCGTGCGAGGTCTCCGCGATGGGCGGCGTGACGGCACTGACTGCTTCATTGTGAGAGTGGGAGAGGCGGCAGAGATAGGAGAGGCAGCTACTGCCTGGTGGCGGCGACCCCCAAAAACGCCCTGAGGAATGGCGGTGACAGGAGCCTCGATAGGCGTCAAGGGAATAGGAGATGTGGGCTTGAGCGAGCACAAAACCTTGATTTGGTTCCATATCACAGTACGCATGCCAAATGACGGAATGCCCAGCTCCTTGAGGTCCTGGAACTTGAGCGTGCCCATAATGGAACCGTCGATGTCGTGCTCAATGAACTTGTGGGCAACACTCATCTCGACACCAGCATTGAGCATGGACTGGGCCACCATTTCCGGGCTCCAGAGGGCCAGTCTTAGCGGGTCTAGCTCAGCATTGGTAAAATAGTCTCGAGTGATCTGTCGTTGCATCCGTGGCTGCTGTCTGTGAATTGGCTCTTCAAATGTGTTCACAGGGGGCTTTTCGAACTCAATATCTGGCCAGGAAGCCGTTCTTCCCCCCTCGGCGAGGCTATCGGTGGTTGCTGGCCTGGTCTCAGCTAAAGGAGTTAGAGGAGACAAGGAAAGGACGTAGTCTTCTGTTTGGAAGGAAGAAGTGTTCAGATGGAACAAGTGAGGTCCTCGGGGGCCTTCTACCGGCTGGCTGTGGGCAGCGGAGTCCTCAAGGGCCTTGGGTGCGGAAATAGAGATTTTAGGGCGGGAATAGAAGGAGACAACCTCAGTATCAGCCATGTGGCCATTGTGCACAGCGGCAAAGGTTTCATGGCTGGCACTTGATCTAGGGGTTGAAGCTTCATCATAGGATGAGACGGTAGTCATGCTTTTGCTACCCTGTGATGGGAGGGAGAAGGATATAGAGAAGGCAAGATTAGCATGTGTCTATTCTGAAGAGGAGAGAGAGCAGCAGGGCTGGGGGGGAGAGCATCATACCGAGTCCAAGCTATTACGAGCCGAGTTCCCGTACTCGCTGGAAGCATCTTCGTCGTCCAGGTCTAGTGGCATGTCATTGTAGTCCTCAATCCAGTCGACATCAACGAACTCGGTGACCACAGACTCGGGACGCCTGGAGACATAAGCGTCTTTATTCACAGAGAGGTACGGGTCATGTCTGTTGACTCCGGTGCGCTCCAGCATTTCATAGCTAGAGGGGGAATGGCTATGACGGTAGCCATGGTGCTGGAAGTCCTACAAACAGCAAACGAGAGAGATGGAATTGTCAGAAGCCGATGATGGTAAAGTAAAAGCCATGTGGAGGGGAAGAAGGGGGAGGATATACCATTTGCGCAGACTGGTTCTCATAAGAGGCAAAGCAGACTGATGATAGTAACAGAAGATACAAACAAGACCAGGACGTTGGAGCGGAAGAGAAGAGACGATGTGTTTGATGAACCGCTTAGTGATATAGATGTTGAGACAAGTAGAGACGGGAGTCCTCTGCAGAAGAGACGAAGCAGCAGTAGCAGCAGCAGCAGCAGCAGCAGAGAGATGAGTATAACAAGGAAAAGAAGGGGCCAGCTTAGATTGAGGGGTCTAGATGATGTCCAGTTAATACAGGACGAACAGGAGTGAGGGAGATCACGGCAAGTTGGAGTGAAGGCAAGGCCTAACTAATGAGCACAAGAAACGAGAAACGAGAAACAAAAAAGGAAATAAAATAGAGATTAATAAAAAAGAGACAGGAAAAAAAGAGGTATAAACTCCGATGTCTGTGGACTTGGGCGCGTAGAGAGGACATGAAGCACATTAAGTATTGAGAGAGGGAGGGGAAGGAGAGGATAGAAGTGGCTGTAGAAGTGAGTATAAGTGATACACGGCTAAGAAGGAGAAGAAAAAAGAAGCATGGGTACCAAGGCTGGAGGAAGAAAGAAGACGAGGACGAGGACGAGGCACGGAGGGAGAGACAAGGAGATAGAGAGAGAGAGAGAGGGTGTGGTTATTGAGATAGTGGCGTATGAGACTTACATGCGTATACGTAGTGGGATATATTGCAGAAGATAAAACACGTACAAACTAGAGCAGCTCTGGAGAGCTGTTTTATCTCTTATTTAGAGAGATGCGATGGAGATGCAAGAGAAAAGGCACAGGGGTCTAGGGAGACGAGAAGTAGAAAAAATGATATAAAATTGTGTAAAATTGTGTAAAATTATATAAAATAATATAAATTAAATTAAATTGGGAGCATCTTTGAAAATGGAAAGAACCAATATTATTTTTTGGAAGAATTAAAAAGAAGGCTAAAAGGAATTCATGCAGCGGCGCTTACCATGTTGGGCTGGTCAGAAGCAAAGCAGTTTGGGCAATTACCTAGTTCGCTCTGGACTCGTTCTCTGCCTTTGTCTCTGACTCTGTCTGTCTTTGTCTCTCTGTCCTTGTCTTTGCCTCCGCATCTCTATCTCTATATCTGCCTTTGTTTCGTTTCAACTCACGCGCTTCTTGCATCCGCTGCTTGCTTAGATTGCGAATAGAGCAATATCCGCTCCATTCTCTCCAGCCTCCTAGCTTCGGCAACAACGTTCTCTGCTGCCTTTGCCATCCCTCTCTCTCTCTCGCATGGCTCATCCGGGAGGAATTTCTCCTTCCCTCCCCTCCCCCCTCCCCCCTCGCCTTTCTCTCTCTCTCGTCTTCCTTGTTCAACTTATGCCTTAATCACGCACAACAACTTCTGCCCTTGTCTACCCGTCACTGTCCCCTCATCTCCCCCTCTTCATCTTCTTACCTGCCCTCTTACAGCCCTTCAGCCAATAGCCATCATTCGCTGCTCTGAGTAGACGGCAGGGCCATTATCGAGGCAGGACAAACAGGCAAAAGTGCTCAATCTCCGGCCTATCTTCGAGCTGCAGAAACACCAAAATGGCAATCCTAAGAGGACAACGGCAACTCAAGCACAGGCAAAGCGGCACAGGCTAGGGAAAAAAAAAACAGGAAGGAAGACAACGGGCAGCAGACAACTCGCTCTCGGCCAAACAGATGCAGCACGCAATGCTGCCATAGCCTTCTCAGCTGCTCTACATCGTTAAATGGAGCGTAAATGGTCGGATGGCCCACGGCTACTATCCAAATATAGCCTACAGCTAACCCACTGTTGCCTCGCTGTTCCTCCTATCCTCCGCTCTGCCCTCCTCGCCTCCTCTCCACCCCCTTCACCCCGGCTGTTGCTGTTTCTTCCCTACATCCATTGCTACTGCAGCCGCCGGGTGGGTGCTTCCAATCATACCGTGATGGTTCCTTGTGGCTCTTCATCGTCCTAAACCCGCAAACAACCCCGACTATCCTACCACTCAAGGGCCTACCAGCCCACCCTCGCCTGCTCCATCGCAATATAAGTAATGTTTTAATAAGACAACGCGCGGATCTGGCTTTCCGTCTGCAGGCTGTGCAGTGACTGTCTGTCCTGTTTTATTCTTGTTTTTCCGCACTCATGTCTGCACCTTTATGCAGAGCGTTGCGTGTGTGTAGTGCATTTATGGCATAGCCGTGCTTCACAGACGTAGTAGAACGGCATTTAGTATGTGTGTGTGTGTGTGTGTGTGCATAGTGCATAGATCAGGATGATTTACTTGCAATTGTACACATGTTATCTTCCACGATTTGGACGTAGATACAGATGCAGACACGAAAGTCTCGCATCCAATATGGCAACTCAGCTGCTGTCCCTCCTTTTTTCCCTCATTGTTCCCCCCCCTCTGCTCCTTGGCCCTCTCTGCATCCTTGTCTCAATCTTCTTTCTCACCACCTGCAATGCAATGTGAATGTGTCAGACCAGACCAGATATGCAAACAGGTTGGCTGGCTCCGGCTCTGGCTTTCGTTCAGACTCTATGGCCGGCTGGCTCTACAAGTAGGCCATAGACTAGCGCATATGTCACGCACTAGATTGGTATCTGGAACAAGCTTTGCTTCATGCCTTGGGACCACCACAGCAAACCATATCTCTTATGAGAGCTGCCTAGGGACAACACCAAGTCAAATCAACCAGGTGGCTGGGCAATGGAGAGGGTATGGCCCCAAAGAGACCTCCTCCTTCGTTTGTTCTCTTTTTGCCTCTTTTCCTATCTAGGCAATAAAAACGAAAACGACTTAAGATTAGAGCACCAGCCTATCCTCCAGATCCTGTCTCTCTTATATCCAGTCTTGTTGAGACTAGCTCGTACTTGCGTGCATCTTGTGCTCTTGCAAGTCAAGCAAATGTATTGTTCCTTGTACCCTTGCCAAAGCCCGCGAGCAGGAAGACGGAAAGAGCATGGGAGAGCAGGGAAGGGGATGTAAAACGGGGGCCAAGATAAATCTTGCAATATAAGTGTGTGGTCCTCGATACAGATACATGATTGGCTGCAGATGGGAGGAACATCACAGGACAGGCTTTGTTTGACCAACCAAGATGGCAGTCTAAGCGCCGAGATTAATTTTCTTATTTCTACTTCTACACAGGTATTGAAATCTAAAAAGCCAAGCGAGAAGAAAATATCACCTAATAATATAATGGGGGAGGGGGGGGTAAAGAGAGCACAAGTATACGGGTCAAAGTAGCAGCAAGAGAAGGTCACTTACATGGCCCTCGGCCCTTAACCCTAACCACATTGCACTATAGCTCACGGAAGCGTCGCCCGGGCTGACTTGTCATTTCCATTGACATGAGAACAAACAAAAAAGGGTTCTATATTTCTTGCCAAACACAAAGACTGTCACATCCAAAAGAGGGGTACGCTTGTTTCCCACCCTTAACCATCACATCACATCACTGTGTCTCATCCGGAGTCTAGTCCACGTTGCCCGGCGAGGCCATACCCTTACAGATAATTATAGCTATAAGTGAGCTGACATATACATATTTAACTATTTAACTATACAGCCCATATTGTTGCAGCTCCTTTGCCTGGCTGGAATTCAGCATCCGTTGGCTCTGACTGGCTGCGCTCCATATTCACATGTTAGCATTATATCGCCTCATTTACCCTAGGGGCTGCCCATTGGCCCAATAATCATGTAAAATGACCAGTGTACAGCACTTTATCTAGCCATGTTCTTCAACCCTATGTCAGATAACACAGCACCATCTATGAAATCAGCCTTTCTTTTCACGTTCTTGGCTGCAGCAATCCTCCCCCAACCAAAAGTCAAAAGGTCTCGCTTCCTCCTCCTCCTCCTCCTCGAAGTCGCGTGCCGCTTCTTCTCTCATATCTCCATGCACACACACACACACACACACACATATGCACGCTGTTGGCTGTCTCTCTCTGTAGCTCTATTATTAGACATTGGACAATATTCAGACTTGAAGGAAGATCTGTATGGCCATCAAGTGGGGAGTTTCTAGCGCACTTGATCTTTTTTTTTTTTTTTTCTCTCAAAAAGACGGTGAGGTGAGATGAACGAGCATATGAGAAGAACGAGGACACCTACGTTTAAACGAGCACAAGCACAGGCATATGCACACGCATGCACCCTTGTCCTCGTCCATGTAGGCTCTACCCCTCTCTTTTTCCTCTCTGCAAGTCTGACTATTGATCACCTTGAGTGACCTCATCTTGTTTTGGTGCCTCTCTCTCGAGAGAAAGAGGAGGGCGCTGCAGAGAAAACAAAGGAAGATCAAGACATGGAGACGGCGATCTTCTCGCTGGCAAAATTATCATGAACCAAGACCAAGACCAAGACCAAGACATTACTGAGACACCCGACGACTACATGCAAGCAGTACACAGCAGCAGTGTTGTTGGAGTTCCTGTATGAAGCCACTGTGCACCTACATACAAACGTACGTACATACATACTTACACGTGTACATTCTTGCTGCTTGCTGTGTCTACCACATATCAAGCCAGCCACCAAGATGCATAGGTGCCCTTTTCTGGCCTTGGTACTGGTATACAGATCGCTTGCAGCGGCTGTAGGTACACATCTGCTGTGGTAGCAGCAGTATCAGCAGCAAATTCCTCATCTAAAGACCTGGTTGAGGCTGGGCTGGGTACAGCCTCCTTGCAACTCACTGACTACTCTCCACCCTGCCACCTTTTGCCCAAATGCCTATGCTGTGTATGCATCCCAAACCCCATCGGCGTACATAATGTAGTGAATATTCTGCCGTACACTCTGCCGTAGCGCGCTGTATTGTTGGGCCAATCTCAAGAAGCGCCATCAGCATGGCATGTACAACCAGATCCAATGAAACCTCGCAGCGTCCTAGAAAACATCCGCCCACAGAAGAAAGACACCCGGCGTCGGCCACCCTGTTTTCCAGACTGCTCGTCTCCGTCCCACAAATGCCATGACATAGGTAAAAGACCACCCCCTCCACCAGCGGTAGGTAGTCTTTCCACAAGAACACAAGATATGTCCGGCTGTTTGACAACACCACACTGTCATATCTATCGGACCATACCTGCGTCTGCACCCAACATCTGTATCGCAGCCTGGGCTCTTTAGAGGGGCCTTTTGAACCTCTAGCGCCAGGAAAAGCCCGCTGTGCCTCAGCCATGCTGCTAGTAGCCGACCGGGATAGTATGCTGCTGTTGGCTCTTTCCCATTCCCTTTCCCACCCCGCCTTTCCGTTCCGTCGACCTTTTTGTTTCTTGCAAGCCAGTCAGGCCGCTGCCTCATGTTTCAAGTATTATAGATTCTCGTATGGATGCCAAATCACAATCAATCACTTGGTCACAAGTCATGGCAAGAGGCGGGCAATAGCTCACTCGCTCTATTCCCAAAAAGGTCTCTGCATGGCAATCCTATCTCGTGATCATGTTCTCTTTTGTGAGTAACCACGGCTTGTCTAGTTTCCAGATGTCACCGCGAAGTGCCATCCATCATTACTGCTGCCCCTATCTTATTCCCGTGCCGTGCCAGATCTAGGCTGATATCGGCGTGTCATTGGGCAGTTGGTAGATTTTTGGCGAAGCCTGCTCTCTATTTAGGATCAATGCTCTGCCCCTCTACTTATACAGGCAGATAAACGGGCCAATACCAATGCAAAGACTGGTAGGAAGATGACGACGACTTGAATGGGTGATAAGAATGCAAGGCCCTTCAGGCACAATAGCCAAATATAGCAGCAATATGTGTAGTAAGCACCAGTCCAAAAGAGAAAGGAATATTTTTAAGAAAAGTGACAAAAAAATCAACAAAATAGCAGAGTGCCGGCAGAAGGAGGAGGAGAAGAAAACCGGAAAATCAGTGTCTTCTCACCAACCTGGCCTACTGTCTTGTTCCTCAGATATTTCTTGCCCTGTTTTACAGCATTTCCTCACATCTATTTCTCGTTGACTTACACGCAGAGTAAGCCCCCTGTAAAACCTATGTACGTCACTACCCAAGTGGATACCATTATAGATGTCTAGCTCCATGGGTAACCCTAGCTGGCTTGGTCACTAGGATAACCCCTGGTAGACCTCGTCTCTTTTCTTCTCAGTTAACCCTCCAGTTATTCCCGTCTTCTCGCCTTTTCTTTTTCCCTCTTTTTGCTACCCAAGTTCCAGAACTCTTGTCTTCGTTTTTTTCGCCTGCAGCCCTCTCTGGCCTCCTAATCCTCCACCTTTTGGTGCGTATAACCTGGCCAAAATGCCAATGATTGGATGTCGAGTCTGCCCGCCTTTACTTGCGTCATTCAGAGAGATTAAGCGTGAGCAAATAAAGGAACATAGAATAGCCCATTCGCCCTGATGTTCTTTGTTATTGGCTCTGGCTTGTTTCCGTGCCGTCCTATAATATGGATGGTAAAAATCGGCCGCTCATCATGTGCTCATTCCCATGCTACTTGCTATCAAGGCCACTCCCACACCAGCTACGTACACTCAAGAATGGCAATGCTGCATTGTTTCTATGACAATTTGTGGCATTGCCTTTCGTGCAGACAACATAAAGAAAGAATAACTAGCTGCAAGTCACATCTCTAGTGCCAGTGTGCACCAATCCGGCTCTACCCAGGTCTCTGTCGCCTGCCAGCCAAGAGCGTAGATAATAAGATGCCTGGACCTTGTTCACGATTATGCTCAACCCCCATCCTTCCCGTAGCGCATTTGCCATCAAGACGACACAGGCCAGAAAAAGCACTAGACTCAAGAAAGCTAGGTGAGACTCATCTGTCTGGAGATGCCTTGGTGATAGCCGCCAAAAATGGTCGCAGACATAGAATGAAATCCTCGTCCACGCCTCGCCTCCACCCAGCCTTCTTCTTGGTCGTCATCGTCTTCTTCTTCTTGTTCCCTCAACTCGCATGTTTTATTTCTCTCTCTCCTCCCCTCCCTCCTCTTCTTTCAGGCCGCCTCGGCCAGGCTGTGGCTGCGCTGCATTGCTGCAGGTTCATCTCATCACATTGTTCACAGCAAGCGAGCAAAAATGCACAATCTACCCCCCGTTCTCTTCGACTCGAGCAGAGAAGCTTGTCGGCCATGGCAAGTAAATCAGAAGAAGAACAAGGAATTTATTCCTCCAACCCAGTCTCACCGCTATTCATTTTTGAGAAAAAGAAAAAAAAAAAAAAGAAAAAAGAAAAAAACAACTATGCACAAATCCTTTTAGCTTGCTATCTCAGCACTCTCTTCTTCTTCATCTTCGCCTGTATGCGTTATGCTGCTGCTGCTCCAAGTTCCTGCGTTCATATTCCCATTCATTGTCCCATGCTTTTCTTCTGCTGTTCTCGGCTTCTTCTGCCTAGTTATAGCGTCCATTAAGTTCTGCAAAGCCTGGACTTTCTTCAACTTCTTGCTCTTCGAGCACCCGGTAGAAAATGATTCCAAATGCCTAGCATATCCGCTCTCTATAGGCCCCCGTCCTTGTTCTTCTTTCCCTTCCCTTTTCCTTTTCCTCTCCCGTTCCTCTAGCTCAATGCCTTACTTCTCTCTTACAGTGACATGCCAAGGTTGCTTCCCCATAGACCATGTCCGAGCCCTTCTTCCCTGCTTTTCTGTCCTTTTTTGTAGTCATGGCTCTGCAAGTGCTTCCCTTCTGGGTATGGGAACATGCGAGAATCCAAACAGGGCTCGGGAAGAAGCAATCTTGTATGTGGCTTTTTTTTTGCAGCTGAAAGAAAAGAATGGAATAGACTTTGCATCGTCGCAAACCACAGTATCCATTTCAATGCCCAACACCCAACTTAAGCCTTACTTTTTTACCCTTCATCAAACGTATTGACTATGAACAAGGTCCCCCTAGAACTCGAGATTGCGCAAACCCCAGGCCGCCGAGGCGACCATTTCCAATAACTCGCTGTTTCGTGACAAGCGAGTTCCATGCTGTAAAGGACCTGATGTTGATCATGCTCCCCATTAGGGTTAGGGTAACATGGCTGAGACCACTTACAAGATAGACAGAGTTTCAATGCGCGCATTCCACACTCACTCGCGACACTGCTAAAAATCTCAACCACTCAGTTCTCAAGATCCTTTTCTCTTCCTCTTTACTAGCTAGACCCAAGTCCAGCCACTCTTTTTTCTTTTTCAATCAAGATGGCTTAATATGACTCTTTCGTAGAGTGGTTGGTTATATATATCACTGTGAGTTCCCGAACGAAATAGAAGCAACGCAACACGTATGGGACTTCAAGCTGGGAACACAAGATAGGATTTAGAAAGGCTGCTTTTGTCAATATACTGTGTGTGCAAGAATACCAAAAAGTGTCTTCCAGCCTGGCTGATAATCTGTATGAGACGACTGCCACCCAGATAGATGGCGGGGGACGTGAGCATGCACATAAACGTGGATGGGAGGGTAAACTATGTTGTATCATGACAAACGGCAATGTGCAGTTATCGGTGCACATGTGTAAATATAGAGCACAAAGAAAAAAAAAAAAAAAGAAAGAGGAAGAGACAAACTGGTGCAACATCTAGACGGGACTACAAAATACGAAGGCATGTAGTACACGGGTGGCAGCTGAAGGAGAGAAGACGGGGTTGGAGAGAAAGGTACAAGTGATACCGACCTCTCTTGGTGTTGAGGCAGGTGAGCTAACTTGGCTTTTTGGCATGCCGTTCTCGCGGGCAGCGGGATTTCGCCCGGACATGTGAGTATCCGTCGGAGGGAAGGGAGTGGGGGTATGAGGCGGGGGTAAAGGGAGGATCGAAAGGAGGGCGAAGGAAGAGACGGGAGCAGAATAGAGGGGCTGGCGAGCGGGCTTGAGCGCTCCTCGGTCAGACAGGAGGGCGGAAGGGAGGTAGAGGGCAATTGAAAGTGGGGCGAAGGGGCGGGGGCCTCATGAGTACGTATGGATATATATCGATAGTGGTGAAATAAAGAGAAAGATGAAGGGGCTGCCAATGGGCAATCAAGAGAGATAGACAGAAGGAGATTGATCATGCTGGACTTCCAAGTAACAAAGCAGTACCTTTGATCAATACAGCCTAGTCTATATCGATTATCAAGTAAACCAAGAAACAGTGGCCCAACTTTCTTTCTTTTGTCTTAGACAGACCTGGGCCCCGGCCCCCTTTCCCCTCCCCTCCCCCGGCTTAAGGCTCTCCTTCACTCGAAGGAGCTAACCTCATTTTCATTTTCCTTTTTTTCTTCTAGTAGCATAGCTATGCTGCTACTAGCGACTTCCTTTTCTTGTCTTTCGCAATGCCAAGACAGAAACTTTCTTTTCATAGGAACCTACCCCTCCCTTTTGGTCAGTTGAGTAGTATGAGGGGATGGGGGATGATAGGGGAGAGAGAGGGGAGAGTGGAGGTTAGGTTGGATGTTAGGTTATGTTGATCCGCCTTGCCATGGCGATACGAGACTTTAAAGGGTGGAGGCTGGCACCAAAACATCAGGCCATGGAGCAGCCATAAGTGGCCGTTGATGGAACGTGGCAAACGCAAGAGAAGAATTTCGCTCTCAAGACACGAAAGCTGGCTTGTTAGAGGGAAAGACAAGAACAGCTCTACCAGGAAAGAAACCGAGCCGAATCAAAAGAACCAAAAGCGTGTCTTAACTCTATTACACAACATATATCTTGGGATTGAAATGGTGGGAGGAAGAGGAAGCGGAAACGATAGTGGCACTGTCTACAGGTTGTAGTGTATAACATTCCTGACAACTGTATCCAGGCATAGCACAATCTACCTGTACATGCATGTCTGTACAGAGGAAGCACTGCCTGTTAATAGCACATTCCAGAGGGTGGCTATGAATTGGTTCCCGCCTGTAGAGCGTCTGTAGAGCCTATTAATATTCTAATGCCGAAAGGAAGAGCCTGTAGCGAGATGGAGGCGAGATAAAGGTGCATCTATGCAGTAATACTTCCTTTGCAGCTTACTTTACAGCGGAGGTACTCAGAAAACCAGTTGCAAGCCACAGGTATTTTCTGCCCAAACCGTGCCCCAAAAGGCACAGCGTATTTTCGCCCGCTAAATTGGTGTGGAGTTTCCACACCCCCTCCACTTCGCTTTGGACTTCTTCTTTGTGTCTATGTGCAACCCACCAAAAAGCCGGTTTTTTCATGCTCTCTTATGGTATTAGGTATGAGCCAGATAACAAGAGTCAGTGACAGAAAGCTTTGTGGGGCACAAAGCGAGCTCCACTGAGGGGTTAGACTATGCAAGGCGATGGAAAACAAAAGATGAAAACATAGCGACTAACCGGCTTGTTTTCTAGAGAGATAAGTAGGACCTAGTTTATTCCGGAATAAGTTCCATGTGCATTAGGTTTAGTTGCGGGCTCTATTAGAGAGTGCAAAAGGGCCGTCATCAGGGCCACTTGTCTTGTAGCGGTTAAGTGTCGAAACTAGCCCTCTCTGTTCTGTTTTGATCAAGCTAAGCAAGAAGGACAAAGGTAAAAAGCCCTCGACGTCCTCGCAGCTGTAAGCAGCACCACTGGTGTAAGCAGGCAAATTACCAGGAAAGGGGGTGAGGTCAGAAAGAGGTATTTTTCCTCTTCCCCTTCTTTTTCTATGATTATTTTTTTGTCTCTGCCAAACCAATTGCAAGTTTGGGTTGGCATGGCTTGAGTAAGGTATTATTAATATCGAAGAGGTGGGGCCCAGGCTAGGCAAAGGTTGTGCAAGTCACCCACTCACCAAGAGGAAAGGATGGTGTTGCTGTTTCTTCTGTATTTAAGACAAGAAAGTAGCCCTATGCCAAAATTAGACTGCCAGAAAAAAAAAACTAAGAGGGAAAAGGCGATAGCCAGGTTTGTCTTGGTTTGATTGTGCACAAAAGTCATACAGGAAGTCGGGGCGCTGATTCCATGTCTCCGTAGGACATTTCAGAAAAGAAAAAAACACTTGGCTCTGCTAAAGAGGGCTAAGTTCCCTGCAACTTGATCGCAGGGAGATGAGTTCATGAGTGGGGGTAAGAAGACAGCGGCTTTGGGCCTGTTGCAAGGGTAAAGAAAGGTCAGACAGTCAGAAAAAAAATTAGCATGGCTATGGGTGGCATAGTTCAACAAGAAACGAAAAAGGGAAGCAAGGGAGGAGAAAGCATGGATCTCGAGATAAATTGCTTAGGTGTCTTTTCAGGACGTGAAGACAAGCATGGGCTCTTGGAGAACCCCCCCCCCAGCCATCCGCCTATGATAGCGAGGGTGCGTTAAGCTATGATTTCAGAGCGCAGCATGACGATGGCGAAGAGATGATAAGGGCAAGGGAGCGGAAATTGACATGGGATGAAAGACTGAGGACAACAATGGAAAATAGGAAGTACAAAAGGCCCACTGGCCGGCCGATGGAATGGTGATGAAGAAGAGATTAGAAATTTTGCCGAGCTGTAGGAGCATAAGTATCGCGCTGTGATGAACTTAATGATGAAACGGGGCACAGCTCAACGGGGGAAACGCCTATAAAGTGATTTTCATATGACGTATGCTGAAAATAATTTGTCTGCGTGTGTCTGTGTGTCGATGGCTGTTTCTCGTCTCTCATGTCTTGTTTGTGGGCGAAAAGGGAAAAAACAGGTTGTCAGCTTGCCTTCTAGGCGAAGAAAAGCTTTCACCGAAAGTTTGTCTTGATAGATAATCAACCGCCAAGGAAATAATAGCTGACAACCGGATTTAGATGTGCTTAATAGGGCTTCGTCTCGTGCAAACACACACACACACAAACGCACACAAAATTAAAATTCCTCTGACAATAATACGAAAGGCAACTGCATCATAGGACCTATAGGTTCTTGCCTTTGTCTATTTACCTAGCTAATGGCTTAGCTCATAGTAATTTTATATCATGATACGTACGAAATGGTCCCAGCCAATCACTTGTAGCCGCAGACCTAGTGAAAACTCGAATTAGAGGTTGTTTTCGTGTCTGTTCTTATTCCAGCATCATTGATCTCCCCATGTGTTCATTGTCACTTCCAGCCCCTTGCACAGTCCGCGCCCATTCGTCGAGTCTAGGTCAGCTTTGATTTAATGAGAAAAGCAGTCATGTCAGAGTGAATAAGGCTAACGCCCAGGTTTCAGGGCAACATTGGAGCAAATCAACTAACTGTCCAGTCCCCCCCCCCCCCCTCTCTGTTTCTTTCCGGATCACTATATCCCAGCCCGGGTCCAGCCCTGGATAATAATCGATCAACATGAGCATGGCAAATCAGCAGCTCGCTTTGCCTAAAGTGTACTCGTTCTTTTCGTCTTGGCCTCCCGCACTTCGCTTCTTTTTCTCGCCTACAGGCTCGCATCGACTTGAAGCCCGTGAGTAAATACCCTGATCCGAGTAAAACATGTGGGTGTAGCAGCAATGTATATCCGTAGTCCGCTGCGTTGATATATGGAGGGATAGTGCTACTATTGCTGCTACTGCTACTGCTACTGCTACTACTACTGCTACTGCTACTGCTGCTACTACTACTGCTACTACTACTGCTACTACTACCACCAATACTACCACCAATACTACCACCAATACTACCACCAATACTACCATTACTATTCCTACAAATCGCCGAGATCCCCGGACCGGGGTGTCTATTATATGACAGCCTAGTCGACTCACCAAGCAGAGCTCTGGGGGTGCGAGTCTAGGCCTTGGGAATGTTAAATGAAGTATGTCTAGGCAGCGAGCCAGAGAGGAAATAGAAGAGCGGACTCTTCGAAATCAGCGAAGCGAGTTGTTGAGCTAAGGATCAAGCTAACTAAACATGAAGAAGTTGAGGAAAACAGCAAGGAACAAAGTTTGCAAGACAGGGAAGACAGAGAGCGGACAAGAAGGGGACGATCACGGCCAGTAACAAGCGAAGGAAGAAAAGCAGGGGTTTGAAGTACAGCCAAGATAAATTGGATAAAATAAGAAATAAAAACAAAAGATGGTCTGTGCTCAAGGCTTGACATGGGGAAGAGGGACGGACGTATGACTTCGAAGCCAACTGCCCCGCTCGACCTTGCCTGCACTGTACAGTAAAGAGCACTGTATATATCGTTTTCTTTTTTTCTTTTCCTTTTTTTTTTTCTTTTTCTTCTTTTTTGAGACTTGGCTTAAGACAACACACTAGGCCATGCAGGAAAATACCGTGCTTCTCCTCAATTATTGTGGCTTGAAGCTCTAGAACTCATACCAGGTTAGGCGGCGTGAGGCCATTTTTTTCATGTCCAGGCGGCCTGTTTCTTTTCTCGCTCTTCTACTCTTCTACTCTTCGTTATCTCCCCGTCCGTCCCCAGCTCTCCCGCCTTGGCCTGTGGGCGCTCTGGCCTTCCGATAAAATGTCCAATGCTGTATGTCAGCCATCAGCTAGCTAGCCAGCTAACTAGCCAAGCTGGCCTGAGTGGCCTTTGCTTTCACATGCATTGATACACACATCCAGATGCTCTCACACGCAGAAACATGAATACTATCTGCGTGCAGCAGCCTGCAGGCTGTGGTCTGCATGTGGGATATGAGACAGGAGTTCTTACGGCGTCAGCAGTAGTCATGGAAGGGGAAATCGGTGGGTGGCAGCCTCGCAGAACACTAACCAAGATTAGAATAGGAACTTGGGCGGCCTTGTTGAACGGCCTTGTTGGACAAAGAGACTTTTGGTTCTTGTCCCTATGCGTGGCAGGGGGTAGCACGCAGCAGAAAACGATAAAACAGGACTGGCAGAAACCTGTATGCACAAGAATCAGGGCCAGGCTGTTCTGGCTGCCCTCCACACTCTCCCCTACAACCCTAAGGCAAGCCAGTCTGAAGAAGATTAGAATGTCTCAGTTCACTTCAATCATTTCCTCTAATCAGCAGTCCACAGACAAGTCCGAAAAAAAAGACTGACGGGCAAACCGGACTTATCTGATTCTGCAGTAGCTTATACAAAGAAGCCTGGAGACATGATTCGCTGCGCGCAGACTAGCTTTCGTTTATTGCTATAACGAGGGTCTTTTTGGCAAGTTCTTACGCGACTACATGGACATATATGCTTCGCCTTGCTTACACTTGACTTACACAAGTGACGTTAGGAACAAAAGTTAGCGCCTTTTTAGATATTCTTTAGCCTTGAAGCTAGAGCTGACTTGAGGAAGGGTTGGCCCGTGGCGAGGATTTTATGTGATGTGATGTGATGTGATGTGCTATAATGTGACGCGACAATGTTGCTAGCCAACTATGCGCATAGTGGTGTTGTAGCGGCCCTCGATATGCAATCGAGGCCAGGTCCTGTCCATGGCAGGGCTCCTAGAAGTCTCCTAGAAGCTGCAGAAGGCGGTAGGGCATTGTGCAAAGATACCTCACCTCGTAAGCCAGGCCAATCAAGTAATCTAGCCCCAAGTAGTAGTACAAAGCCATCAACTTTGTTTCTCATATCGATTCTGTCTACTCGCGGTTTGTCTCTTTTCCTATTTTCCCTCTTCTATGCTTTGCCCTATCCTCTGCTTCCCGCTTCGCAAAAAGACGCTGCGCGGGCGGCTTTGCTTCCTGTCTGTTCTTTGCCCAAACACCACTATCTTGGAGGATTTAGAGGGCTAACATGTACACAATGTGCAACAGGCCCCTCCCCCCTCCCCCCTCCCCATGTAACAGCCTAGCTTTCCAGCCAGGATTCAATACCCTGAGTCTGATGTGCGTTCTCTTATCTTTTTTATACCAATTTTATTATGCATTTCTTTTCCCTTCCCCCCTCCGATTCCCTCTTCTCTTGCTCTCTCGGCCGGGGGGGGGGGGGGGGGGCTTGACTCTTCCGGAACTGGACTCGTTGGCATTGGCGCTCGGTTGGGGCGTTGAGCTTGGATCAAGCGTAGTGGGTTAGCGGATGGAGGAGATAAAAGACAAGCGAGTGGGCGAGTTGGGGAGCGAAAAGAAAGAGTGAGAGGAGCGAAAGACACTAGTAACATCTTGGCCTCTCTCTTCCCGTCGATCTCTCTCTGATGTGTAAAGACATGCAGGCACTTGTGTTGCCGTACGCACGTATGCACACCGCCTGCCAGAAAGCGATGGATATCATGCATACAACATTTATGTTGGTCACGAGACCTGTGCTAGTTTATAAGACTTGCGCACTGCTGTGAGCATATCGACCGTAGCGTACATACATCTGATGCGTGTTTGCTCTGTGTGCGTATGTACAAAGGCATGCCTATGCCTGGTCCATACGCACTCGGATGCCTTTTGTCTAAGCTGCAGTAGATGTGTGCAGAAGAGAGAGGCACAACTCATCGTCGTCTTCCAACGCCGAAACATGCTGTTTACGATATTGATCTGTGCGCACCAGCGAGGGTAAGCTTGCGGGAAAAGCGGAAAGGGAGGGGTCTTAGCATGAGTGATATGAGTTACGGCAGCGCGCGCTGGGGGTGGAAGACAGACTTTTCTTCTCTTTCTCTTCTCTTCTCTTTCTCTTTTTTTTCTTTCTTTTTTTTTCTTTTTCCTCAGCGGATGAAGCAAAGAGAACGCAAGCAAGCCACCGGCATCTTCTGTTTGATTGTTTTCCCTTCTTCCCTGTCTTCTTAATAAATTGCCCCAATGCCCATGATCCTTGCACCGGGTGCGGGTAGCGACGGCCATCATCCATGCTGGTGTTTAAACGACTATTGCTTTGCGTCCTAACGCTGCTGGACGTCGATCTTGATGTTAACAACGGCTTCAATGTTTCAAAAAAAGAAGCCACCGCGGGCAAAGAAGGCGGGATTGCATGCCTGGCGGATGCAGTCGTCTATTGACAACGGGCCATTCTAGCTGTCCAGAACCCGTCCGCGCTGGGCTGGGCTGGGCTGATGGTGAGGGGAAGAGACGGAAGACTCTTCCACTTGATCTGAAGCCACGACCGCAACTGTGCACTTTATGGAACTGGATATGCATGCTAACACCATAAACCACAACGGTACTACGTAAACCGGCCGATGTACTCAGACCCAGGTGCTGTGTCTCTGCGTCTGATGTAATAGCTTGCTCGCGAGCAAGGGAAAGGGAAAGCAAGGACAAGAACGGAGACGCGATAAAGAGGCTCGAGACCTCCAGCTGCTTGCTGTCTTCTCTTATAGCCCTAGCAAGGTGGTAGTGGGTGGTGGATGGCCCTGTAACCGGACCAACTTACGCTGTAACGACGGCTTGATTACTGCATACTCCATCTTGGCTCTGCTGCAAAGCTGGCCAATAATGGAAGCCTGTATGCCTAGTCAATATCAGAATCCTAGTCTCGCGGATGAATAGATCAGAGAAAGAATAGGATCGTGGAGCATGGTGGGCGTTGGTTGCACTGAGCGCTGGACTTTTGCACAGCTGAACTCCCCCTTCCAGACCCTCGTCAAGTCAATCCGAATAAAGAAGTGGAGACATGGAGAGTTAGGGTTTGCCGAGCAGAAAGGTTTTTATTTTTTTATTTTTTTTATTTTTTCCTGCAGCATGCTGTGGCCCGTCTCCATTGCGCAAATGCGAAGTGCCAAGGGTTGAGTAGCGAACAGAAAAGAAAGAAGATCCGGTTCTTCATTTTGGTTTTAGTTTGACAGGTAAGGAAGGGCAAGCACAGTTATAATGGGCTTGGAGACTTTGCATTGTTCTCTTGACAGGAAAGAAAAAAAAAAAAGGCCAAGCCAGGCAAGGCAAGACATGAGGACCCTTTGCTTATTTTCTGTTCTCTCCCCCTCCTCCCCTTCCCCCAATCACACAATATCTTTGTTCTGATCAGGCCATCACACCTATATTATGACGGCGACTTGTATTGGCTATCCCAATGAGGAAGGAAATACCACAAAACTGCACAGAGACATAGGGGCAGAGGACAAATGGTAATGGATGCGATGCGGCCTGCACTTTGCGTGCGCCTGGCTGTACTCCCCGGCCTTTGGGCTTGGCTTTTATAGAGGAGAGGAGAGAAGAAAAGAGAGAAGAGACACTGGAAAATATCGAATCCTTAAACGGCAAACAAGAAACAAAAAGGCTGAGGGAAGAGAAAAGTGACGGGCCAATCAACAAGTAGGCAAGATGAATCCAATATCACTGTGACACTGAAGGATAGGGTTGTATGTGATAGAGGAACGTGGGTGGATACTATGCTAAAAGGGGAATGTCATAACACGACAGGGGGAGAATTGGGGATGATGATGGACGAGGGCGAGGGCGAGAGCGAGAGCGAGAGCGAGGCCGAGAACTAACTCAAGAAAAGAAAACCAAAAAAAAGAGGCCGTTTCGCGATGCGGCGACGGCCATGTGCACTTCTTGCTTGCGATGCTGCCATAACCATGAATCGAACATGGGTCACGTCGGACTACTTGGGGAGCCTAAGGACAGGACCACAACGACGTATTCTAACCACTAAACTATTATGGCGACGCGTTTTGGGGGGGTTATGTGAGCCTATAGCCGTCTCACAAGCAGTTGGCTGTGAAGTTGGCAAAGGAGCAAAGACGTGCTTGCGTTTCGGGCGGTGGCTTTGTTTCGGGTGCTTGGCGGTGGTTGTGTGTGTAAGACACCGACCACTGGCCAACGAGGATAGCGACTGAAAGGCAAGAAGATACAACCCAAAAAGTACCCATTAGTCATGATGAACGGACGGCAGGTCACATTTTACACCTGCACCTATTATGCATCTCGCCTCCAAAGTACATGGCCCATTTGGCCAACCACACCCCACCCACCTATTCCGTGAGAATTTTGGCTAAATGTATGTTGGCGAAGCTGTGTGACGCGGTCTAACAAAGAATAAGTCGCCTGGCCGTTTTCGCTTTCGCACTTTTCTTTTGGATTTATTTTTTGTGTTGTCTCGCCTGTTGCTGTTCGAATGCCCCCCCTTCAAGCTAGCCGATATTTCCAACTTTTGTGCGGCTGTTTGGGGCACCGTGATTGGCTGGTTAGCTTATTGGTGTGGATTCCCGTCTAAGCAAAAAAAAAAAAAGAATAAAAAAAAGAATAAAAAAAGAAAAAGAAAAAGCCAAATAGGAGAAAACCTGCAAAGTGATGCTTTTTAGTTTGTTCAGGATCCCTGGTCACGAGACACTGCGCTAGAGCCGGTTGATCCCGTGCTTACTTGCTGGCTCTTCTCCAAGCATGTAGGTAGTGCGCATTTATTTACTACACTGCATGTGTGTTTCTCTGTCAAGTGTGCTGCTAGCTTCCCTGTTGCGATTGTGACGACATCTATGGCCGCCTTGTTTCTTGACACCGGCCGGGGATGCTGCAGCTTCTCACTTATCCCATCTCTGCCCTTAGCTTGCCTCACCTCGTCTACCTCCAGACTTCTTTTGACATCATCGTGCAATAATTTCCCTCCTCTCCCTCTCCCTCTTCCCCCTCATCTTCCTTTCTCTCCTTTCCCCTTGCCCTTGCCCTTGCCCTTGCTTCTCCTCTGTCATCCCCTGTATCCCAGGCATAGTTCGTTCTCGGCTTCTAACTGGCTGTAAATGCAGGCTAGATGGATCTGTTCTAATTGGACTTTTGCCAGCGCCTCGCCTCCCCGCCCGTTGAACCAGGCCCCAATGCGAGACAGCAATCAATCGCATGAGGGCCTGTCTAGAAGGCAGACTCGTTTTTTTCTTCGAGGCAGTGCTCTTACGCTCTCTCCTTCCCCAGGAACACTTGGGAATCACGATGCCAATTTAACAGAGGGCTCTTGAAATTATCGGCAAAACTTGGCCACAAACTTCCCTCCAAGTTCAGCTGTTGGCTGCGAGATTAGATGACGGGGAGAAGAGGCATTGTTCAAGATAATTGGCTCTTTCCTATAACCCTGCGAAAGCGTCTTTAGGGTCTACCCTAACAAGCAGCAGGATCCCTGCATAGGAAACCGCCAACCTCATTGCCACACAGACCAAAACGGACACAAGGATATCCCGTGCTGGCCTTCGTCTGTCCTCCTGTCATACATGTCATAAGATATGCGTGCTAAGCTGCGGAACCAGCGTGGACGAAGAAACCAGCAGAGCCCAAGCTGTAGACACCGCAAGGAAACAAAACACAGCAGCACCTACCTAGTTGGTCTGTATTCTTGGACACCGGCTTGGAGCCAAGCTTTGCACTTTCTCATGTCTGGTTTGCTTGTGGCCCAGGCTTAGGACTGTGCGGCCGGCGTCTGGCGCTTGAGCCCTGTCAAGGAATATCAGTGACAGGAAGAGATGGGGCTGAGGATCCGGAGCTGGACAAGGCATAGGAGATGGAAAGTGCGATATTCCAAGGGCTGAGATGGAGAGAATGAAAGAGCCAGAGAGCAAGCAGAAAAGGCTAGCCGGCGAGCTAGGGCCTCGTCACTTCGACTGTATCCCATATTGACAAGATCTGTGCTGATTGCACAAGGGAGCCAGGCAGCCAGAGACAGTCTACGGAAACAACAGCGCAAGGGCTCGCCAAGCATGAAGAACAGTCTGTGTTTCTTCTCCCCTTTCGTCCCTTCGTTCTTTTCTTCTTTCGTAGTTTCTTTCTTTTGTTCTTTCTTTCTAGTTTCTTCCTCCACGGGTCAGTAGACTATGGGTAAACACGAAAAAACCTAAAGTCAAAAGATCTCAACTGCATATTTCTAAATATAGCACCACCAGCAGGACAGCAGGAATATGGGGACATACGGACATAGCATGAGTTGAGACCTTGTTCTAGCAGAGTGATCCCCCCCCGGCTTCCTTGGGCGCATATGAACCTTCTTATGCGGCCTTACCTTCTTAGCTGCAGCCTCGAGATTTCTGCACCAAGTAATGCGGATGACTGCTTGTAAGCGCTGGGATTCTGTCTATGGCGACTTTCCCCTAATCCCCGCTTGTTGGCTGGCCCATCAACCAACAGTAGAACCTGCTGGAGTGAGTATGCATTATAGGCTTATTTTTGGTTCTGGGCTCTACTTGACAGAGAATGCGAGCTTGTTCTAAGAAAAGAAACAAACTCCAGAATGGGCTGCATGGCTTTTGGCTAAGATGGGCAGCTAGCTCACAGCCAGCCTGAATATAAGGCGGTCGTTGTGGCCGGTCTCTCTTTGCATCTCGAGAACTGTCTTGAAGTCTCCATTCCATCTCCATCTCTCTCCCTTTTCCTTCCTCCTTTCTTTACTTCTTCGCCCGTGTTTGTTTCTTGTCTGTCTTACTATCATCGGCCGCTCCCCCTCTGCCCTAGTCTATCTTTATTTTTCAGCAAGCCGGTCTTGCTATCCGTCTATATCTTTATTCTATTTGTTTATTCTTCCTAATTTTCGCTCCTTGCTTCATTGGCCTCGTCTATCTGGCTTGATATCATATCGTCACTTCGCCTCTGTTTCGAGAGTGACCAGTGAGAGCCTGTCCTTGGCTTGCCTCGAGTTCGCTTGCCCTGAGTCTTCTAGCCCCGACCTCTGCGAGCTGTGAGCCCTTTTTGTCGGCCTCGCTTTCTCTTCCATCCATTGTCGTTTATAATTCCCTTGCTCTATATATTTCTCTAATCAGTGCGCCCCAGGCCGTATGATCTGATTTGCTCTCTTCTTTCACTGTATTAGACACAATAGCTGGGATTAGAATCCTCTCTCTTCTGTCTTTCACTATTCCTCTCTCCCCCGTTGGCTATTTCCTGCTCGACTTTAATACAGTCTCTTCTCGACAAAGCCCATTTTACAAAAGATACAGTGTGACCTGTTCGAGGACGCTCCAACCTGGTCAACAATATATGTATGTTATAGCCACTCATCCACACACCCCTTCTCATCCCACACCCCCCAATCACCCTCCCCCTCCTCTCTTCCCTGCCTCTCTGCCAGCTAAGCTGTTCAACAAGAGACCCTGCAGTGCCATATAGGAACGACAGGCACTGTGTGAAGACTCGACCTCTTACGGTTTCTTTGATTTGCTCTGCTCTTGGTCCCCTGCCTGTGTTCCCTCCATCTCTTTTTGCACCCCTCCCCTTTCCTCTCATCTACATGCATAGACAAGCTCCTCTATCAAGTTTTGCTTGTAGTTGGACAAGGCTTTTTTTCTTCATTTCTTTTTTCTCTTTTTTTCCTCTTATTTTCATGTCGTGTCCGTCTCTTATACATTAATTAACTGTTAAAATGTTTTCTCTACAAATCCAGGCTGGACATACAAATGGCGACGCTACCCCCCAACCATCAGCATCAGCATCACCAACCCGCTTTCCTGCACGCTGACAACATGCGCTCTGCCTCAGCACCCACCAAGCACACAACCAAGTCTTCTTCCCTCTCTTCTTCCTTATCGTCATCATCACCCTTAGTTTCTTCTTCAGCTTCAGCCTCAGCTCCAGCCATGGCTGTTGCTCCTATGTCTACTGCCTCGGCAAAGGCCAAAGCTTCAAAGACCTCTAGCTCTGGTGTTGCTACTGGCAATGGCAATGGCAAGTCCAAGACGCAGATGCATCGTCGGTCAAGAACAGGTAGGCTTTGACTCTCTCTCTCTCCTCCTACTCCCTACTCCCCTTGCCCTTTCTCCTGCTTTTATCGTGTGACTTCTACTGACACACATCTTCTCTCTTCCCTCCCCATATAACAGGTTGCTACACTTGCAGATTGCGGCGCAAGAAATGCGATGAGGGAACTCCTCTCTGCACTGCCTGCAAACATCTCGGCCTGACCTGCGAATACAAACGTCCTATGTGGTGGAGTAACAATGACATGCGCCGCAAGCAAAAGGAGGAAATCAAGATCATCATCAAGCGCAAGAAGATGTCAGAGAAGTCTGCCCGCCCAATGCCTGACTCCTCAATGTCTGTGCCAATGGCTATGCCTATGCCCATGTCTATGTCTGTCCAGCTTCCCATGACTACTTCGTCGCCTCCCCTCCTCAGCCACTCTGTGCCTACTAGCACTACATTCTCAGACCCCATGGATCGGGACCGCTCGTCGAGCATTGACTCGCAGTTCAGTGTCCCTGATCCCGCCACAGGAGCGATGTCCATGGCTGGCTTTAGCACTGCTGGCTTCAGCAGCCCGCCAGACATCGTGATGTTTGGCAATCAGCCAAGCGCCGCATACTGCAACCCCGAGCTTTTGTTTGGGACTGGGTCAGGCTATGCACCCTATGAGATTGACATCAAGACGGAACGTCAGATGTTTGTCGACGACGTGCCCACCATGCGTGAGTCCACTGTGTCTACCTTTAGTAGCTTCAACACTCCCCCGCAGGTCGGCGGCGTGTTGGGGCCAGACTGGGAGTCTTCACAACATGTATTCACCGAGTCGTCTGAAGAAAGTCTGGGCGAAGGTGCACTGGGCTGCAACTTCTTCAACTTTGAGGGCGACATTAGTGGCATTCCTTCCCAGACCAGCTGCAGTACATTGGCCATTGAGGTTGAGCTGGACGAGAACGACCAGGTGCTGCTGGACCATTTCATCAAGGCTGTCCTGCCTACCATTTTCCCAATTTTGGACAGCAGCCAGCAAGTACAATCAGCCACCGATCTGATCCTGCCGGCTCTGCAAGCCAACAAGTGCTACTTGCACTGCTGCCTATCCATTGCTGCTCAGCACCTCAAGGCTACTCAGGGCGCAAACCCTGAGCTAGATGAGGCCATCACCAACCACCTGTGCCAAACTGTGTCTATGCTGTGCCGCGCGCTGTCTGAAGACGAGGCCCATGGTGAGGTTCTTGATGTGACGCTTGCCCTTGTTTTCTTCCAGTGTGTGGTGGGTACTATTGACGAGTCACTCAGCCACATACCGTGGCACCAGCACGTACAGGCGGCTATGAGTGTAGCATCCAAGCTGGGTCTTCCTGCCCAGGCTGACGGCACCATCAATGAGATCAAGACTGAAGAGAGCAGTGCTCCTTCCACCTCTTCCTCATCCGATGCTGCCCATGAGCCGTTTGCCAGTGTTGCCTCTGCTTCCGCTTCTACTTCCTTCAACACAACGCTCTTGTCGTGGATCGACATTCTAGGGGCCACCATGAAGGGACAAGCGCCTGCATTCGCCCACACCTATCGCGAAAAGCACCTGGCCCACCCTGCCTCGTCGCTTGGCCTGCGCGACTTGATGGGCTGCGAGGATCGCGTGATGTACCTGATCAGCGAGATCGCCTGCCTAGAAGCCCTCAAGACCGACGGCATGGATGACATTAGCATTTGCCAGCACGTTCACGTGCTCGGTGACCAGATCACCATGACTGAGCAGGCCGACGGAGCGGCAGCCACTCCCAAGTCGCCGTACACGGTCTCGGGCGCTCTTTCGCCACAGCAGCTCTCGCGCAACGTTACCGCTGCTTTCCGCCTTGCCGCCCGCATCTATCTGTGCAGTCTGGTGCCTGGCTTCGCACCCAGCCAGACGTCGTGCATTGGCCTGGTTGAGAAGCTGACCAACGTGCTGCAATTCATTCCTCCTGGGTACGACCGCAGCCTTGCTTGGGTCTATCTGGTTGGCGGGTCGGTGGCCTTGCCTCAGAGCTCGTTCCGCGCCGTGTTTGAAGGGCGCATGGGAGCCATGGGCGAGCAGGCCCATCTGGGCGCCATCAGCCAGGTTGTTGTCATCCTGCATGAGGTTTGGAGCCAGACTGAGGCTGCTATGCTGGCCCAGGCTCAGTCGGCAGCCAGCGGCACATGCGGGCCCCATGGCTCCGAGGCCCTGCCCTATATCCACTGGCGGGATGTGATGGCTGTCAAGGGCTGGGACCTGCTCATTATGTAGGGGATGGCAGTCTGGGGCAACTGCAGTGTTTTGCTTCTTTTCTTTTTCTTTGCGCAACTGCTTCTGGAAGTAGTTGCCTCTCCTGTCGTCTTTCCCTGATTGGCCGGCGATCGCCGAATCTTGCAGGACGATGGCTGCCTCGCTTTTCTGTTCTTCTTTTGCTTTGCTCGGCGTTCTCTTCTCTGGCGTTTTCTGGCTATATACCACCAACCGTTGTCTGTTTTTGTTTTTGTTTTTCTTCTTATTCTTTATTCCTATTCTTCGTTTTCCTTTTGTTTTCATAATTAGACGGCGCCTGCTCAGAAGCAATGTCTCGGAAGACTTGAGCCGGTTTTCTCTTCTACATTTCTGTATCTGGTGGACGAACGTTCAGCCTGGCTGCTCTTCCTTATACCCGCTATCTTTATCCTTCCTTTTTTCACATTTCCTTTCTTATACTTACGAGGTCTACGAAATGCTACGGATCTCAATGGTTCTTTTCTGTCTTTTGGTTTCGTTTTGTTTTTTGTTGGGGTCTCTTTCTAGGGATGGGTTCTCGGCGTTTATCATGTTCACCAGGCTTGGCTGGCTGGATAGAATCAAGGGTGGTATTTTTCTTTTATTCTTTTTTTTTTTTTCTTTTTCCTTCCATAGTTATTGTTCGTGATGAGAAAAGTCTGTTGGCTTTTGGCGCGCCTCAATATTACAAAATATTTTTTCCTCCTATTTTCCTTTTTCCTAGCCTCGTGTATGTCTGTCTGTCTGTCTGTCTGTACTTTAGGCCAAGCCTTCGTATCCCGTGACTCCTCCTCCTCCTCTGCTACTATAGGTGCTATATTTCGACAATGCATACTACATTCTCGTTGAACGCACTGCAACCTTATTATTGGATGCTAGTGTTCGTAGATGCTGCATACTGAGCAGCTCCTTCCCCTTCGCCTCGTCCCATTCCTGCACCAACTCTTTCCATATAACTCCTCCAACACCCCTCCTTTGCCTCTGCACAGTAGCTTTTAGTGGCCCAACTTGCAGCTTACAGGAGCATTGCATTGCTTAGGCTCCACACAGTGAGACAGTCAGTGAGCGATGTGCATGGATATGGGTGTCCTTTGCTTTGTTCTTGTCTTCTTTTCTTTCTTCTTTTTCGCCCTTGCTTTCTAATGCGCCGAAGAGTCACCTCTTTCCACCCCGCATGATTTGGAATCAACAGCGGGAACATGCTTAGGCCGGCCGGCATCGCGCAACAAGCGTGCACGCTAGCATGAAGAAAGAGGACGCAGGGGAAAAAAAGAAGCAATGTAATCCATACTAGACGGCGGGGTCTAAGCAGTTTATATTGAGATTTGAAGGGATGAGGGACCTGAGGGAGATAAGTCCGGATTTGGCGGAGGGGCGGTGGACAGAAGTGTAAAAAAACAAAGAAAAAGGTCCTGTGAAAGTGAGACACATTACGGCAGTTGTGGTGGTCAATGGCAGCAATGTTGCTATGCTGCTCTAGTCTCTGTATTATCACGTGATATCGTTGAAGTGCCATAAAAAAAAAGAGGTGTTCTCACCAACCGAAGTCGAATCGGTGACCTTTCGATGGCATTCTTACAGATTACAGTCGAACGTGATAACCAGCTACACCATGGTGAGTTTCGACAGTGGTTTACCACTGCGCATGGCTTGGCGGGAAATTCGTCTCGTATTGGGGCTTAAAAGGGAGAAAAAGAAGCGCGTTAATTGATCTTAGTGATTCCGGTATCTAAATCCAAATTCAAAAGAGAAAAATTACCTCCCATAAACGTTGACTATATTCAACTCAAGCTCAAGAGAAACCACCTCTCTTGAACAAAAGCCACAGAGAACAATGGCCGTATGGGAAACGCAGATGACTGATTGCAGTATCGGAAGAGGCGCTAGGCACATCTATCTCCCAATAGCAAACTCGAGCAGTGGTGGGGTGGAATGACAAGTGCAGATCGCAACGCCAATATGAGAACGACAAGAAGCAGTCACCACAGAAAGATGGCCGACGCAACATTTCGCGTACATGGGAGAATGGAAGGAAATGCAATGGGCTGTCTCCATGTAGGCGACAAAAGCCCTCGCGAGAAAGATTTTGGCAGGACTCAAGCAAGCGAAAGATGTGTCTTGCGCAATCTAATGGGCAATGGAGAAGCCGGCAGATGCATTTAGCTCTTGCGTGAGCCTGCACTGCAGAATCTGTGGCCCTTCTCCTCGAGGCCCATACAAAGCCTCACACAGGCTCACAATGACAATTGCGCGAGCCTATCCCGGGGCGGCCCCTTTTGTCCTAGAAAGTGGAGGTGGCCATATGAAGACCTGCAAACACGGCACTAGGGAGACACACGGTATCTCCAATGAGCCTAGAAGCTACTGGGCAAGGCTGCAACAAGACTAAGCAACATATCTGCCTAGAAGCCAAATGCCATCTGAATGCCTTCAAGAAAGCCACCTTCTTGTCAATCCCAAAGCCGGGACACCACGTTCATATTGTCAAACTTCGCCTCTCCCACACTGGGCAAGGGCCTAGGGAGAAAAGAAAGCGGTAGCTAGACAGCTATGGATAGAGGGCGCCCAAGAACGGAAAAAGGCAATACTGATTTTCGCGCTCGGCATGGAGGAAGCCTTCGACGCAGTCGACCTAGAGAGGATAGAATAGAACGACAGTTGGTGGGGAACAGGCTGGCCAACAATGTTGTTCAGAAGGCTCAGAAACTTCATAAACGAGATAGGAGTGAGTGTATGTGCAGAAGACACCGCCCTCATAGGAAACTCTCCCTCACGGGGTCTGCCAATCTCACCGTTAACATAGGCACCAAGAGCGCAACAGTGGCCGCCAACTGGGCAGGCAGCGAGCCAATATATCTAGCTACATGTTTTAAGTGGACAGATACGGCTAATATCTATACATTGCACGGCACTAAGGGAATGCCCCAACCATCCAGCAGGCTTCCCACTAATCGAACTCCTCTAGGGGGATGGTACGCGAAGGGAAGTCATACACTCGCATACGCTAGATGAAGAACACACTGCTAGAACTACGCTACAATCTAGCAATGGCAAAGTTACGCAAAGTGCTTCCAGCTCGGATGGAAAGGGACACAAAATTGAGGCCGAAGGCCAGCGGGCGCCAAGGAGCGAGTTCAGAATCTGCACTCACCTAGCTGGGGCACGAAGATAGATGAAAGGCCCACTACATATCAAGCACCAAATGTCATGGAAAAAGCAAGAAGGGTATTGCATGCCCAATTACAAAGGCCAGGACAGGGCAGAGTCTGGGGATGCCCTGGCAGCCAGGACTAGCCATAGAGGCATCTACGAATTCCATGGCGTTACCATCCAGCCGTGATTGTCCACAGTTCTAGGAGCTTGCGGGAAAGCATCTTCCTGGTACACTGCACTGCAGCCTAGAAGCGTCTGGCGGGAAAGCCTCCTGGCTGCAAAGCCAAACCCTCTTCCCACACCGAAAAGCCGCAGGAGAACCTCGAAGCCGATGCACACCTGCCCGTGATTGGTATCGGAACACGGCACCACCCAGGCCACCCCTTTCTAGAGCACGCGATCATGCTATTATGGAAAGCCAGCAGGTAGGCGTGCGTAAGATATATTCAAGTTCGTTTTTGCCAGCAGGTACAAATTATCAATATCTAGGCGTTAAAGAGCATACTGCGATTTTACATCCAGACTCGTAGACGTCAAGAAGGCTATCCTACCGCCCAGGGCTGTCTGCTCTATGAGAGTGCAGACGGCTCTCTTTTATCCCCTTCACTTCATATGGCAAGAGGCAGCTAGAGAGGCGAGCGATGGGCCAACAGTCTATCTTCTTCCTCAATAGCTTTCTTTCTTTCTTTCTCTTTCTTTTCTAGACTGCGCTGGAAACATGTCCTTGTCTTCATGGTCTATGCAGATTTGAGACAGGTCACTAAATCGTCAGTCGGACTCTACCTGTCCCCCTTCTCTTCTTCTCTTCTCTTCCAACAACTTCTCGCATCGTCCTAATCCCTGTACTATACCCTATCCTAGCACAACCGGCTGTCTCATGTAGCAAAAAAAGACTCTCTCATCCGTAACCGCCAGCCAACCAAACCTCTTCGCTGTTCTCTTCGGCAATCTGCATGGCTTAACCCTAGCTAGTCTGCATTCCATGGCTTAACCCCTAAACAGGTGGGGCCTATTGCTAGCCAATAGCATGTTGCATTTGCATACGGAGGCGCTAAAGTGCTGAAGTGCCGGCAGGACAGACTTTATTCTTGTCCCTGTCCTCTGGCTCACATATCTTGTATTATGTATGACTGTGGGACAGACAGTCCAGGGGCGGGCCGACAGACAGACTGTGCATCTATTTCTGTTCTTTTATATGTCTATGCCTGTATGTCATCGTACGGACTCTCTTTGACGCCGTTCTACAAGGGCGGCGAGACTTGCAAGCGCTCAAAGGCACAACCCCCAGGAAACCTACAAGCGAGGAGAGCCACGGCGGCTTCCCAAAAGCCATTGCTAGTCTGAGTCTATCCAAAACCCACCAAGACGATAAACAGAAAGCCACCTAGCTTTTCCGTTCCACGCCGGTAGCACATGCTAATCTGATAGCAGTAGGAGCTAATGCCTCAGGCTCATTTGAAATGATTGGATGACATGGGGCCATCCTTGCTTGCTTGTTTTCACAGCCTACCACATGTTCTGGTCTGAAGGCCACCCCATAGGCAGCCCTTTGTTTGGCTAGAAATCTTTGCACTTAACTGCCGACAAACACTGGACGAAACGCTAGATATAGCAAGTGGCAACCGCAGCCGTCCACCGCGACCAGTAAAGCCCTTATCCCCATCACTGCCGGGGGGCAGCGCAGTGCGTGCTGGTGGAACCATGCAGTCGTTATTCTGGGAGTCTGGCTGTCCCACTACAGGACCTGCCTGCATCTCCCCAAATGCCCTTGCTGGCAAGAAAAGTTCCTGGCGCTTGTAGCAGGTCGTCTGTGAAACTAGACAAGTCGAGATGGAAGTCGGCAGACAGGCAGGCAAACAGACAAAACGACAGACGACAAAAGATTAGCCTTCCATTTCCTTCTGATGTTTTCGTCTTTGTCTGTTTTATATTCTTTCCTATGCTATTATACCACTATTATTGTCTTTACTTGTGTTCTCTAATTACTCATACTCACGCCCATTCGCCTGTTACAGTCACTCGCCCGTCTAGACATTGGAAGAAAGACACCGTCCTGTCTTTTGATACTACCCTCAGCCCAACCACCTGATCGCCATTTTGGACCATATCGTTCGTCCTCTATTCGTTTATCCTCTTCCAGCTCTACTCAGCTTCCACTCTCTCATACCTCTTCCACACGATCTCCCACCAGATCCTCACCAGCCATGACAAGGCCGTCACAGGCTCTCCGTCTGCTGGCTCTCGCTGGTTTCTCCTCCTCCATTCCATTAACATCCCTCTCTCCGGCCCCCTCCTCTGCCAGTCTATTCACTCGTTCCGACACCTGTGTCGCTGCCTCACTCACATCATGCTCGGCATCGCTGCCCTCTAACTTTTGCTGCCCCACCAATTATGCCTGTCTTGCGCTGGCCGCTAATACGACTGCTATCTGCTGTCCAGGCGGCTCAACATGCAAGCGCATCTTGCCCATTGTCTGCGACATCGGCCTGCAAAGCCCCAGCTTCAACATGTCTGCTATTGTCAAGACTACGTTGCTGGACTACAAGCTGCCGACCTGTGGCCAGGCCTGCTGTCCCTTTGGATACCAGTGCGAGACCAGCGCTGATATGCCTGTGTGTGTCATGAAGAGCGACCAGTCCGTGCTGCCCGATGGCATCGTCCTGAGTTCATCAAGTTCCAAGCTCACGACATCATCGTCTTCAGCCTCCACCTCAAGCGTGTCGACATCCGCGGCCAGGGCCACAACCACTCACGACACAAAATCGGAAATGACGTCCACGTCGCTTTCACCGCGGCCTACCTCATCAGTGAGCGCCTCCGCCTCCGCCGGTCCCATTTATCCCTCCTCGCCCTTTGCCGTCTTGCCATCTCCCACCAGCATTGAGACTGTATCCTCACCAACCTCAACAGCAACACCATCGTCTTCATCCTCGACTGGCAAAATCGTTGGTGGCGTAATAGGAGCCATCAGTGGCCTCGTGTTATTTGCATTCATCTTTCTCTGGATCCGCCGCAAACGGAATCCCCGAATTTCCATCAACGGTGCTCTTGCATCAGGCGACCCCCCTCTCATGGGCGGCCGTTCCACCAGTCCAACTTACTTGCATTCACATGGTCACTCGCGCAACGGCTCGAAATCCAGTGGTCCATTGTCTGGCAGCCAGATTAGCAACCCCATGGGAATCCTCACTGGTGGGCTTCTTCGCACTGACTTCATCCGCAAGCCGTCGGGCAGTAGCAGTAGCAGCAGCGATGCAGACGATAGAATCTCGCCAGCCAACTCGCCGCGTTACGAGACTTACGCCCGGCGCAACGACCACGGCCACGGCAATATTAGCCAGACGGACGGGCTAACTATCTCGGCCCACCACGGTGCCGTACCTGTTGCCCCGCCCGCGGCCATGACCCATGCCCCGCGAAACTATGCAGCGAGCCATGACTCGCTCGTCCCTGCGCCGCTGCAAGTGACTCCGCCATACTCTGAAAACATGCCTCTAGGTCACCAGAATTATCGGCTAGACCGTAACACGCCAACGATCCGTCTGGTGGACCAGAAGGTGGCCTTGCGTCCAAGCATGTCCCAGATGCATCCAGGTCTGGGCGTCTATCGCAGCGATGGCATGGCCAGTAGCAGCCAACGCGACACAACCATGACATTTATGATGCATGAAGCTGGCGTACCGAATGTACAGAGTGGCCAGCCGTATATGCCGTATCGGGGCTGAAGTCCTCGAGACTAGCCTGCACGGCCAGCTTCGTTCCTGCTACCAGCAGAGAATCGCCCACCAAATGCTTCTCCCCGTGATCTAATCTTTCTTTACTTTGGTTCCTTTGTTTCTTTCATCGTCAGAAATACCCCTTGTCTTTTTGCTTTTCCTTTCTTTTGTCAGTCCGTGGTTATTATCGGCATCATATTATAGCTTTCCTTAGTGTTGCAAGAAGCCCCAGTATGGCTTGGTTATTCAATGGGTCTTTTTTACTTTAATAACATATCCTTACTAAATTGCATCATGCTTGTATAGCCGGTCCAGCTGTATATGCTATACAGGCTACATCTGACCGTATTCCTTCAATATTGTAGTAGAGCAGCACCGTCGCCTTGTCTCAATGTTGGGCCAGTTTCACATAACCAAACACTTCTTCCCATCACGATCTGATGCACTCACTCCTACCCATGGCGTAAATTCTCGAGTTGTATCTGTCCATGTGCCAACGCTGCCATCATCCGCGTCACGGCTTTTTTTCTTACGTCGCGCACCCGCCGTACTGGCGGTACTCAATGCCTTCTTCTGTTCCTTTTGCTTTTTATGCTTTAGGCCACGCACATTTATAGCTGCGCTACGCGATGCCCGGCTAGCATTGCTCCGTGTCCGGCGTATAGCCGTAGCCGACTTGTTTCGTAGTTTTGATGACGACGTCAGCCAAGCCGACAGATGGCGGGCTGAAGCTGGATTCATCTGCTCAGATTGACTAGGTATTGGGGGGAAAATCGGTAAAGGAGCCAGGTCTCGGGACGAGGATGACGAGTTACGTGGCTCCAAGGAGTCTTCCAGCCGACGGGCAACTCCTCGCCGGCCACTAGGCCGAGGGCGACGTGCAACAGGCGCATGAATCCGCATTTCGGGCCGAGGTTGGACATCAGAGGGGCTAATAGGATCAGCACCACCCGTGATTCCTGACGGTGTGCTAATGAGCAAAGGAGTATCGGGTACAATCAAATTTCCTGTAGGCGTAGAGGTAGACATCAGTGGCATATCGCTCATCACTGTAAACTGCATTGACGTAGAGCTTGAGCTGATAGGCAAGTTCCCACTATAGCTGCGCGAGTGAGGTGAATGTGACGAGTGCGAATAAGGAGGCAGAGGGGGCAAAATAGTGGACCAGCTTCTAGGTGGCTCAACTAGACTACGAGAGGCAACGGGGACGCGGGGAATTTTAAATCGCGAGCTATCAACATTCAAGTACGGCAATACTGTCCGTCCTAAGGAGGTCGATGGATGTGAGGAGGAGCTCGAGGTAGATGTTTCCCCAAGCAAAGCTTGATGGTCCAGAGGCTGGCGCGCCTCTGGAGTTTCGGTGAATGTAGCAAAGCTGCTTGTTCCAGAACGAGGTGTCATCCAGACTGCTGGCGGATCATAGTCATCACTTCCACCCGGCGAAAATGTGCTTGAGCCAATAGGCATTGGTGGGGATTGAGGTGGAATAGAGGAACAGGGTTCAGGCATACTAACAGAGCGCGTCTGACTGGTAATAGAAACGGCTCTGGTGTCAGAGCTAGGGATTGCCGGTCTATATCTAGTGACAATTGGGGGGAACATTGATCTAGCATCAAGCGAGCGTCTTGAGCTATGGGGTTGGCCCCTAAAAAGGTCGCTAGTGGAAACAAAACGTTCGTCTAGAGACAACCTAGAGCCAAAAAGCCTTCTATCTTGTGATAATCCACGGTCAAATGGTCTTGAATTGAGTGAGTGCCTAGACCCAAAAGGCCTGTTCTCAGGCGAGCTGTATGGCCGCATTCTCCCCTCATCAAGCGACATTCTGGTGCCCATGAGTCTCAGGTCTTGTGTAATTCCGCGCTCCGTATCATGGAACTGTCTAGACTGGCTGTTACGGAGTCCCGGTGTGCTGGCAGACCTAGGGCTTGGATATGAAGTACCAGAGATTTCAGTCCTTGGCGCCATCCTTGCTTCATCCATGGTTGTCGGGGTAGATGTCTGTCTACCGGTTAGGCTTTGACCGCCAGCGAACTGCGACTGCTGCAGATGTTGAACTGGCGTCGTATCACCGACTATATGCTGTACACTAGATACAGCTGCAACCTGTGGGTGCGATAAGGCTATCGGTGATATGGTTGACATCGACGCAACAGTGGGTGATGATCTAGCTGCTGTACTAGGAGTATTTCCTCCCTCGATAGTCGGAATATTCAATGCAACGCTATTTGGAGATTGCGTATGGCTTCCGTTAGGAAGCGGAGTAATAGCTGGCTGGCGCATAAAGTTAGGCACAGAGCCAGGGTCATCTTTGTGATACGGGGGAGGTGGAGGGACCCAGTTATCGGCATCGCTTTCATGAGGGTGTTCGTAGCGACCATTAGCTCTACGATGCGTAACGCGCGGTGTAGTAGCAACTCGCAGTCTACGACTCGCAGCAGCAGCCGTAGCGGCACGCCGAAGGGTGTTTGTGGAGCGGGGGTTTTGATGAGAGTAGGGCGCATCGAGAGCCTCCCATAAATCAGCATCGAGAGACGGCGTGTTGTCAATATGTGGCGAGGCGACTCTGGAGAGAGACAGAGCTGCTGCGTTGAGACGTCTAGGGACCAATGGATCATCATCGTCGTCGTCGGCCATATCTCGAAATGAGGCTTCAATTAGTGGAGCAGAGAGGAAGGTAGGAGACACTTGGGTAGAGCCTATAGTTGCGGGAGTTGTCGAAATTCGAAGAAGCGAGCTTCGTGCGCCTCCATTATTCCTAGCAACAGTACGCCTCCGCACTATATCGACCTCGGTATCTAAGTCGCGGACTTCCTCTTCTAGCACTTCCGCCTCTGGGGCACCAAGTTCAATTTCAATATGCTTTGTAACCCCATTATTCATGCTGTAGTCAAAGTCGACAAGCATGATTCGGCCGCCATCAACGAAGTTTACATCGTCCTTGTCAATATCAACCGTAGCGCTGCGGGCTGCAATCACGAGTCGTTCTTGAATGCGGTTAGGGCCACCAAAGCCCTGTACAAATTTGACATTTGATACGCCCTGCAGCTCGGCTATCTTGAAGCCTCTCACAAAAGTGTTTGGGTTAGGGTGCTTATCAAAAAGCTTCTGCCATTGCGGGACCTGCGATGCCGGGCCAGGAGATGAACGGTTAGACACGCTGCTGTTTTTGCTGCCTAAACTGCCACCTGGTCGATCCTGGGCCTGTGTTTTAGAAAGGAAACGCGGTATGGCGTCCAAATCTTCAGGCACGCCGTAAACCCAGACATCCCGGCCAGAGAACCCTGAGGACACCAGATCACCGTGATACGTGGCCGCGGGAATAGTGCAAGGCATGATCTTGGGATCGGCATTCGGTTGGTGGTGCGGTAAGGGGCCGGTAAAGTAGGTTGTGCTGCTGCGCAAGTCATCGACACGCACCGCCCGAAATGTTTCAAAATTCCGGTCGTAAGTAAAGGCATAGGCGGCTTCGTCTTGGCTGGTATGCTGTATCAAGACAGAGTGACTGCAGTCCCGGCTAGTGTTGGGGAAGAGAATCGACGTAGTCCACAAAGAGCTGCTGCTGCCCTCGGTAGAAGTGCTTGGGTCATAGTATGGGGCTGTGATTACTACAGTGCTTGGCGGAGCCGAGTTGGAGTTGAGGGTAGTGCCGAGAATTTGGGTGCTGTCGAAAGAAAAAGCGAGGGAGTCAACCGTGTCGCATTTCACGGCACGGCGGCCGGTAACAAGCGCGTCAGAATGCAAATCCAGCACTTCGATGCCTCCCTCATATGCAGTGGCCAGAACTGCTCCACAGGGTGACAGGGCGATTGTTCGTGGCGGGTTGTCTGGGAACAGCGATTGTTTGCGTTTTGGCGGAGACTGAGTGAGGTCATATATGTCGATCTGAGATTCTGTAGAAAGCACGGCCAGCAGCGTCCCATCATCCTTGATACATGCTGAGCGGGGACGTCTAAGCGTAGCGAGCTCTCTGACAACTTTGGCATCCTGGTTTCTGACATCGATAACATAGATGCGAGACGAGTTGTAGGCCAGAATATTATGTCCTTGCGGGGATGGGCAGAACTGAAGACCCTCGCCGGCAGGGGCTGAAGCGGAGCCGAACGTGGTAGATATGAGCTTTATCTCGGTGATGGATGGACGCAGATAGGCATCAAAAAGGTTCTGCTTGGCCTGGAGGGCAAACAAGCGACGTAATCGTGGGAGGTCGTCGGCTAGCGCACTGTGTGGACAAAAGGACTCGTGTGATGCGACAAAGGACAGGCATTGCGACAGTTTAAGAGCATAGAGCGAAGCTTGCTGGGAGATGCGATGCCAGCGACGGTTAAGCAGCGAGAGAGAAGCAAAGGTGTTGGGATCGGCAGCTGTGATGATCCTACAGCCGCATACAGGGCATTGCGTCAGCGGGTGAGGGCCTGTATTACAGAGGCATAGGTAGCGGGAGCAGCGGGAACAGGGCATGGATCAGTGCAAATCAGATTTTGGGGATACAACAGAGGACAGAGGGCACTTACTGCTGGATTATTTCATCAGGAAGACGATGTATGGCTGGGCCTTGACTTTCGGGCCCGATTTTCTGGCGGGAAGAGTGCAGTTTGGGAGAAGGTCGTCGCGAGGCTGAGGCTGAAGAGGGCGCTGAAGATGAGGCTGGGGGTGAGGCTGGCATAAAAGCTAGGGCTGGAGCTGAGTTTGACTCAAGCTCGGCCTCATACGTCACTACTGTCACTGCGTCCATGGCAGAACAGAATGGCCAGACGCTTTAGGAAAGACGGAAATGCAGAACGGCGATGGGATGGAGAGTTTGACACCGTCGCACAATACGGCGAGTATCAACAAAACACTATGCCGTGGTTAGTTGGAAAGGCCAGTTTATCGGTCTTTTTTTAGTACCAGACGCTCTTATAACAAAGAGCAACCAACATCGCCTAAGACCTGGAGATGCTGAGCGCTGCAGATACCAAGCTAACAACAAGAAATGTCATAGCTTGGTTTAGCGGTTGGGGAAGAACAAGGCACAACAAAGAGCAAGGAAGACAAAGAAGCTACTGGCGATCAGGACAGTGCAAGCAAAGCTTAGTAGTAGAGATGTAGATACCGCAAGACGAGCAATATAGCAAAGAGGGACACGCAGGTAAAAGATGAAGAAGAATGGAAAGGAATAAATACGAACAGGCAGAAAAGAGGCTTGGGCCAAACAATAGCTAGGCACAGTCGGAAAACAGGGAGAACGGAAACGGCCGCCCCTTCCAGACGCCGAGAATGTGACTATCAACAAACAACAGAGAGAGGCCTGGTCTAGCCTTGCACGATCTCGCATGCAGATAGATAGAAGGCAGTTTTTAACATGCAGACAAAGAGCGAGGAGAAATAGAGAAAGAAAATCACAGAATAAAGCAGCAAATATCACCGGTAATAGCAGGGCATTAAGAGGATGACGACAAGGCCAGAGAGGGAAGCAAAAGGAAGAGATGTACGCGCATCACCTCCCAAGAACGAAAGAATGGAAATCAATCACATTCACCACATGATGGAAAGCGGAAAGGCGAAAAGAGAGATAGGATCAAGAAGAAAGAGAAAAGGCAACCCGGCAAAAAGCAGAGGATGGCGGGCACAAGAATGCGCAACCAAAAAAAATTAAAATAAAAATTAAAAAATAAAAAATAAAAAACACACACAAAAGCGGGCGTTTTGGTGCTGGCGCTGGTGCTGGCTATCGTTGCATTGCCTGCTATACAGAGGGCAATACTAAGGCACAGGCATAGCATAGCATACGCATACAAGACATCATCATACGCAGACAACACGCACACGCATACATCACACATACATACACACTGACCTGTCTACACATCACGCATCCATCCATCCATCCATACGTACATCCACTCCGCCTCGGCCCAAAGAAGACTGGCAGTTTTCACTATCAAGGCCCAGTCATTGAGTCGGCCGCCAGCCAACAATATGCCTAGCCAGGCTCATGTCCCACGCCTGCCCTCCCTCTGCTTCCTAGCACAGCTTGCCTTTGTCCTTGCCCGCCTCTCCTGTCTTGCTCTCTTGCGCATCTTCTAACCAACCATCATGTCTGCATCGCTATTCCCCTCTTTCCTCCCTTTCGCCCCCAACAAGCCGTCTTACCAGCAACCCCCAGAGGCTAGAGTGCCCTCCCTCCTCTCGCCAAATCAAATCATCGTCGTTGCTGCACAGTGACACCCTTTGCTTTTTTTTTCCCGCTGTCTGTAACAGCACAGCTGCAAGCAAACTGCAACACCAGAAAAACTCCATCTCTTCAGGGCGAACATCGTTGCAATCCTTTGCAATGTAATCTGCACAAACCCTACCTTGAAAGCTTGCAATCAGTCTTGCAAAACTTGTGGTGGGTGGGCCTGCAGCTACCACAACGTCCTTTCAGTACATCTCTTACGCGCATCCTGTCTCCCGTTTGCCTTTCATACCCGGCTTACCTGTCTTAGGCCCATCCCTTTGTCTCCCCAATCAAACCCGTCATATACATGATCCATATGCGTCAGTACTACACAGCATCTGCCGCCTCATCATCTCAAGCCAGCCTGAGCCGGGCAAAGTTGTCAAAGGGATAAGCTTTAGCCTACTACCAACTACGCGCATAGCTGTTAAAGGCCTCGTTTTTCATGCCTCCTTAAACTGCATTCCACAAAACTTCCGCCTTTTCTCTTGCAAGTAGTCGTCTGATGCGATATTGATAGGAAATATTGCCTATGCACCTATCATGTTTTAATCTAAGACACACCGCTTCAATCTGGCAGTGAAAATCTTGTTGAGCCGAGATGTCTATTGTTCAGCCATCGCATATTAAGCCTAAAACCAGACATTTTAGGGTTAATATCCGCGTAGCTAAGAATAGCAACTGCTTTTTATTTGCCTGCTTTGTGGGCTGTAGTAGAAGCCGGTGTCCGTTATATCCCGCCCGGCCTCCTTTCCTCACTTTCCTTTGACCTTTGACCTTTGTTCTTCTGTTCCTTTTCTTGTATCTGTAACAGACCATGCTACTGCGCCTTCATCCAGGTCCTTTCCTATCCCTATCCTCATATCCTCATACCCTCATACCCTCATATCCTCGTTCATGTCCTCGTTGCTTGGTTTCCTCTTTTATGGCATTACTCTCATGTCACGACAAACGTCTGGCTGTGCACAATGTACATTATCAACCTCATAGAGCGGTCCCGAGCTAATGCCTCGCCAAGTCCATCCCCCCCTGTTTTGATTGGGCCTTTTGGCTCAATAGGGGCTCTAAAACAAGCACACAAGATCAAACCGATATTGGCTGTGTAAAAACATCGCCCTTCAGCCGCCCATTAAAATCCTTGCCACCTCGTTGTGAGAAAAATAGTGATGGTGGCACATATTCGAAACTCAAAATAGCAACATGGGAGGCAGCACTACATGATGATGCCTGTAATCACGTGATCAGATATGGCGACAAAACCTTACAACCACCTGGGGATTGTCCTGTTAAAACGGTCGCGATCTGCACCTTGCCCATTGGGCTTTATCCTCCTGTTTTTTGCCTCACCTACCGAGGGAGACTCTCAGCGACAAGTCTCACGCGGCAAGTACAATCATTCCTCCGCAGTGCTGATTGTATCTACCGCTTTTCCTGTCTCTCCGATCCGAGGAACAGGCGCCAATGTCGGGAGGTCTTGGCTGGAAAAAAAGAAGATTATACCTTACATTTTACTCTTCTTTTTCTTAGCAGGAACCATGGATCCCGAATACCTCAGCGTTAATAAGTCTGGTGACGTCACGAAGAATCCGCGCAAAGGATGGCTTGCACGGATAGTTCCTAATCGGCGCGTGGCTCTATGCATTGCGGGAGTTTTGATAACGGCAATTGTACTCACCGCCGTGTTTGTTTCCAGAGCCACGTCGTCATCCGACGGCGACAAGATTTCTGTAAGTCCAAGGGTTGCAAGCATACATCCTTTTTGCCAGCGCGCTTCGTACTAACGATTGAATCAAGTCCGGGACAGGAGTCCCCAGTGGGACAGTAGCTGGTGACAAAGCACTTCTTGGAGATGATTCCGCTGGGCCCGTAGTCAACCTTGGTTACACAACATATCAAGGGAAATGGCAGCCCAATGGTATCGCACAATTCACTGGTATGCGATATGCCAAGGCGCCTCTAGGTGATCTGCGGTGGCGAGCGCCCATCGAGCTAGAAACTATGTCTAACATCCAAAAAGCCACTGGCGTAAGTCTACAAATCAAACTATCAAATGTCAAAGGCTCCTGTCTCTAAAAAAACGCATATAGTTTGGCAAGGCATGCTATGGTACCAGCGCCGGAATGCCCGCCGATCAAAGTGAAGACTGTCTGTTCGTGAATGTTTGGGCACCCCGAAAGGTCACGGCTCGGACAAAACTCCCCGTATGGCTCTTTGTACAGGGGGTGGATACAACTCGAATAGTGCCCCCTATGTCCTTGGGTCTGAAGTCATTGAAAAATCAGGGTACAATGCGATTGTGGTAACGTTCAACTACCGCGTGTCTTTGTTTGGATTCTTAGCCAGCGAAAAGATCAAGGCAGACGGTGCCCTGAACGCCGGACTGTTGGACCAGCGCTTCCTTATGGAGTGGGTGCAGAAGCATATTGAAGCTGTACGTTTATTCCTCTTCCCTTGGCTCGTGTATACTTGGTATGCTAACACTCACTCATTAGTTTGGTGGGGATCCCGAAAAGGTCATGCTTCATGGCCACTCAGCCGGTGGTGGCTCAGTAGCCCACCACCTAACCGCCTACGGTGGCCGCGATGACAAGCTCTTCAGCTCAGCAGTCCTCGAGTCGCCATATTACCCAACCGAGCTGACTGTCGTAGAGTCCGAATGGCAGTTCAACAAGACTGCAGAGCTTGCAGGCTGCGGATCACATACAGACGTTCTTTCATGTCTTAGAAATATCGACGTAGACACTCTGCAGAAAAAGGTCAACGGGGTCTACAACTTCCCTAACAAGAACGGCATACCTGTCTTCTATTGGTCGCCCACGGTTGACGGAGACTTCGTCTCGGAGGACTTGATGTTGGCCTTCGGGGCTGGGCATTATGTCAAAGTCCCAACACTAATTGGGACAGTGACGAATGGTGAGTAGAGTACTGATCAAGCCTGTTTTTTTAAACCTGCGATACCGTGGCTAACCTGAGAATCATAGAGGGATCTCTATTTGCCGTTGATGCTAAAACTCAAGCAGAGGTCACCAACTTTTTATCCAATAACTTGGCCCGTTACAACAGCTCATGGACAGACACCATCACCAAAGCCTATCCCCAGGCCCCCGAGATCCAGGGTCGCAGCGCGTGGTTTCCTACCGCAAGCCTGGCCTATGGGGACGTGATATTTGACTGCCCGTCTTTAGTCACTGGCAATGCCATCGCCTCTAGCCTTGCTACAATGAACGGCCCTGCCCTTTGGATGTACCGCTACAACGTAACTGATGAGGCCGAGGTAAAACAGGGCTTTGGTGTACCACACTCGGCTGACCTGCCTGCTTTCTTTGGCGCTCGATCAATGTCTACGACCGTATCCCAGAGCTATACTACCTACAATGCGCCAATGGTGACCGCAGTCATGTCTTATCTCATTTCGTTTCTGCGGACGCAAAACCCAAATACCCTCAAGGAGGACGGAGCCCTGGAGTGGGATACGTGGGTTCCAGGACAGCAGGCCTCAAGGCTAGTTCTAGAGCTAAACAACACCAGACATGAAGAGCTCACACAGACCTTCCGATCGCGATGTAGTGACTGGGATCGGCTGTTGAAGGAGTCTCTTCTTTCGTGACTTGATGACGCAATATAGTATCCGTGTAGCTTTCTTCTTTGTATATAATAATAGACTGCAGATATAATGAATCAAAGGAGCGCCGTAGACCGTGAGCTTTCTCGGACCACAGAGGGGCTAACTCTCTATGGCACCACTTCGTTTTGTTTCGTTTCGTTTCATTTCGTCCGCCCTAGTTTCATCTGTATCTGTCTCTCTCTCACTCGCTCACACACTCTCCCTTGGTAAGGCCGCCTTGCATTCGGTTACTCTAGTCCCATGGCCCTATAGCTCCACGAAGGCTGGCCGCTGTCCGCTACAGCTAATGCTCGTGGCTAACGGTTACCGGGTATGCTGGTAGCCGATCCTCTGGATACTCCATGCTGTACCTAGTGTTTGGAACTCGCCCGAGAAGGCAGCCCGAGAAAGCAGTCCGGATATTCCATGGATCGTAGCTAAACTCCTACAGCTTGAATAGTACAGTGCATGGTCATGCCCCCAAGACGGGGGGGGGGGGGGGCCAAGCTAGAATGTCTAGCTACATTGGGAGGCTTTGCAGCGTGCAGTGGAGTGCGATAGCACGATAACGCCAGCAGCTCTGATTTAGTGCCTGATCTTTTGTTGTTGCTTCATCATGTGTCTTGGTCTGACACACCAGCTTGCTGCGACATCCGGGGAGGGGGGGGCAATACGGAGATGGGGCGGTGCCATGAAACGGAGATACTATCTAGAAGTGTACTAAAGAAAGAACGTTAACTTATTGATCACACACACACGCACGCACACCCCTCCCCAACCTTGGCTAAAGCCAGAATTAGTGTGAGTGGTTTTGACCAGCTTGGTCTTCTAGGGAAAATTCCATATTTGGCTGAGAGACAACCAGGAGCCAAGAAAGGTGCCATACCAGGCAAAAAAATGAGTAGTATTGAGGCTGTGTGAAGCACGGGAAGTCCCTTGGCAGCCACAGTCTATCCGTTGATTGGTGGCTGATACGACGGCTAAACCATGGATAAACTAGTCCACATACTAGAGATCTAGCGCCGCTCGATACGATTGGGACAACCCCCAGCTGGTGAGGAGAGACAAGTCATTGAGTTTAGGGCATCCCTAAGAGCCTTGGCCTGCTTTAGGATCATTCCCATGTCTCTATGGCTATCAGCACTGGCTCACAGTGGCAAGTAGCCAAAACTATAGGGCCTACCCTCCTCCTGCCTTCCAACTGCTGTCCAGCTCTGATCTAGGTCTCTCTCTATTTGCAATCCTACTTGGCGCTAGATCAGCGGGTGCTTTCTGGCGCAGTGTATAGTCCAACCTCATTCAGCCTTAGCCTCAAGACTAGGCGTCTTCCACGGACCACGGGCACCGACCAAAGTAAGACAGGTTAGGCCAAAACCGCTACTGTCCCACTCACCCCACCACCAGAAAGTCTGCAGGGTCTCTTGATAGACACATACATTTACATAAGTGCACGCAAGCTTATCTTTGTTATTTTGCCCATTTTCCATAGGCTTTTATGCCGTTTTATCTTTGCTTACTTGCGGTCTAGTCTCGTTTTCTGGTCTCAAAAAACTACTGCTTAGAGTAGCCTAAGACAAAGCCAGCGTCCTCACTGTCTCTCAGTAGGGCTTTTTGGGCGCCTCTCAGCCTGGAAAGGATAGTTTATAGCGCAAAGACGCCTGCAGTTTGCGCCTGCGACACGTTGCTTCCGGGAGCGTTATAGCGCCCTTGTTCAGCTGAGCTCAGTTTGTAAATGTGCGCACATCTGGCTACGGGCGACAATTAAAGTCCGCCATCACACACGGAACGAACCTGTCCGATCTTGTCTTCCTATCTCCCTTCCGTTGGTTGTGATCTGTGTCCTCACAGCCATTTTGTCACCTGTCACATGTATGTGATAAGCTCTGGTCAGCAACCCTTAGGGTCAGCCGTTCTACTAGTCAGTCACAGGGTTACAGCCGCTAGATTACAGGGCCACAGGCGAGCGACACAGGGGTCGCGGTGGGCTTCACTCAGCTACAACTTCTTGGCTTCTAGGGCTTTGCCGCAATGCGGGCCTTGTCACATGCTGTCAACCTGGTTTTTGACGACATGTCAGCTAGGCGCAAGGTACAAAGGCACAACCAAACTAATTCGGAGGATAAAGACCGTAGGAAGCTTCTTCTTTCGCTTGTCCGCTGGCGCCCGCAAATAATCAGCACCAAGAACGCAGCTAAGATGGCCGAAATGGCGTTCCAAAACTCCCACCCCCTCGGCAGTTAAGGTTGGCTGCGCTGCACTTCTTTCGGCTACTGTTTTGGCATAGAGGTTATATGCTTGGATAGCCGTGGGTATAATGATTGCAACTGATGCTAAAATCGTTGGAGAATGAGACACACACTAAGACATGGTGAAAGAGCTCAAATTGAGAGGAGCAAGATGGAGACGCCACCGCTACATCAAATAAACTGAAAGCCTAAATTTCGAGATTGCGTTTTCTGGGCTCTAGATTTGTAGTATTACGCCTGGTTTCTGTCCCTATTTCTGCTACTCATTTTCTATCATCACCCCTCTTCCCCTCATCTTAATCCTAGTGCGTGCCTGTCAGAATATAGAGCGTAAACCAAGCAGCCCAGCCCGTCCTACTCCCTCTTATTTACCCATTGCCCGTCGGCAGATATGCCAAAATAGGCTACAGGCCGTCCCTTTATTGTGTGGGCTATTGTTGATTCTTGCCGCTCGCCGTTCTTCCATTCAAGTATGTGGCTGGTGTCGACGCTTGCTAGACACTAGCCAAGCAATGCTACAACCAGCTATCCGCGTGTCGAATCTTCAAGTAGAAAGACAATGTAGAGGCAAACCCACCGCATGTCTATGTTGGTCCGCCCTTATGTAGGGACAAATATCGCAACAGCGTCATGGAGCGATCCTTGGGAGAGCTCCCATGATTTCCCTTCACGACTTATGCTCAGGTTGGACGGAACAAGTAAAGCCTTCACGTCACAGACGCTCACAAAGTCCGCGACTAGGCAACAAACGGCCATTATCATGAGTAATCGGGTCTCCCACATGCCCATGCAAAGATACTGACTGAATCCTGCTATTGGAGAAACCCGTTCTGCTGGGCCCGGCCTGAGCCGACACTGTTTCTCCTCCAAGCGATTTGACTTCTGGCTACCCAGATCTAGATGGGCATATGTAATATCGGGCTAATTCCAGTGCTGTCAGCTTCTCAATCTGCGGCATAATTAACAAGCTTATTGTGGTTATGGTGGCGTCTTGCCATGGCTTAAACTCCGGCACTAAGGGTGTATCCGAAGCCTATCAATCGAATTAGCTTTGGGCTTTCGAGGCCTCCAGATATCCGCCTAGTTGAGCTACAGCAAAACAGTAAAAGTCCCTCTATTTCCCCTACTCCCCCAGCTGTGAGCGCAGCTGGGAGGACTAGCCGTACCAGTCAGGCGGTGGTTGTGGCCACCGCCCGCGCCCCCGCATCGACTAGCAACTAGAGCTGTTTTTCTCTTTCACGGAGTTTAGATGCTGCGGAATCTCCATGGATGACTTGGTCTAGCTAAAGATTACTGTTCGGCGACGGACTCAAATACGCATCCCTTATCACCGATCACCAGGCCAAATTCTAGGCTGCAGGAGAGCGCAGGTCTCGATCGTTTCCGCCCGCTAAAAGGGTAAGCAAAAGCTATCCTTGGTGGCTGATGCCCCCATTAGGACAGATGAAATATCACCCGTTCTTGGAGCTCCATCTGGATGGGTGCAATCACGGCACCGGCTGGATTTTGAGCCCCGACTTCAAATGCCGACCTACCAGGCCAGACTCAAGCGTTGTAATATCATAGGCCATTCTAGCCGAGTTACGAGTGCTTTTTCCCTTGCTCGTAAGCTGGCATCCGTCTTAATAAGCCAGCTACTTATTGGCCCCAATTGCTTCCCTTACTCAGAAGCCCATTCTCCAAAAGTACCAGCAGTCAAAGTCAAAGAAAGCCACGGAAGCCGGCAGCATACCGAGCGTGTCTAGGGGGTAGACTACAACTAAAAAGGCTAAACCGAGTTCAACGCCAAGCAGAGACACTATGAAACAGAACAAAACCACACGGGCTTAGCAAGTAAGTCCACATCTAGAACAAGAACAATGGAAAAAAGGACACTAAAGGAGCTTCCCGCCTGGCGCCTCAGCGCGGATTTCACTTCTTTGGCTTGGTCCGTCCATGTTCCTGGGACCTTAGTTTCTTCACCCCCATCTCCAAGAAGCCCTTCGTGAGATCTGTATCTTCGTTATCAGAGGCGTAAGATGGACGGATGTGCTAAGACTGGGACATAAGTCAGAGAGGAGACTATGCCAAAGCCAAGCCCATGGTACACAGCGCGCGCATGACGGCGAACGGACGCCTAAAAAAGACGGCCGAGAGTTGTAAGAGATGTGTGCGTTCATGTGTATACACACATAATATCAAAGGGCGTTAGTCTAGCGGTTTGGTAGTACGGGCAAGAGACCAGGTCCATCTAGAGCTCGATAGTTCCTGATGGTTTGGGATTCCATTCTTGGCGGCGTCATTCTATCCTGCGAAGTTGAAATGCCGTATCTTTCGTGCGATTTATGGTGTGTGAACGAGGACATGTACATACGGGGTACAAGCTGTATATGAAGCACTGAGCTATGATGCCCCTCCCTCATGTGATCTAAGCACTCGCCAACAGTGCCTAGTCTGGTATAAGTTATTTTGCCCTTTGGTCTTTAGTTCTTCGCCCTTAGAGCTTGAGACCTTGTCTCTTGTCTGACAATTCGTGCCCGTCTGCCCGTTTCTATCAAACTGCATGTATGTACCTGGGCCCCATCCTCGTAATTTTGAAGGAGAAGGGGGGAAAAGGATGGCTCAACGCCTTGCGATCCGAGACGATTTGCCCCGTAGAGAGGCGCGAGAGATACAAGTTTAATTGTATCTTTGTTTTTTTTTGGCTTCTTCTTTTTGCCTCCGACACTCCTGCCTGTCTGTCTTGTTTCTTCCACGCCCATATCCACAGCCTGTGCGTTAGCCAAGATGTGGTTGCGTGATGTGTATGCGTGTTGCATGTATGTGTGTGCTATTTTCAGCATCTTAGCCTCGACTTTGGCTTCTGCGGCGGTGGCTTTGCGCTGCATCACTAGTGTCTAGACTTTGTAGATTTTCGGTACGCTCTCAGACTCCGACTAAGTCGTGGTGGCAACTTGCCCTACTGCTTCAGCCAGGCCAAGACATTATGGGTTCTAAAAGTGTGCGCACATGTTTGTACGGTCTAGATCACCATAGACAGCGCTCATTTCATTGTTGCCTGGGGCCTGGCTCCATGTTCAGCGCGTGCCCTGTATCTGCCGCCCACTCCGTGCCGTTATTGTCCCGTGGTGCGAGCGGGCAAATGGGGCCGGATGCAGAGCACGGAAAATTACATTACCCATCAATGCACCATGTCCGGCTCATCCACAAGGCTAGCTTTGGCTCGGGCCAAAATCGATCACCCTCGCGCCCCAACAGACATGAACACGGTGCACCGGAACCAAGACAGGATGTAGATGCGAGGCGGTCCTCCTTGCTGTCACTGTGGCCTATAACCCAGTGACAACGGGCAACGCCCTATCAACATATTTGGGGGGGGGGGGGCGGCATCAGCAGATTGACGGCATCTCCCTCCCAGCCCAGCTCAACGACCACTCATGTCTACTCAACTTGCCAATGGCACCACTGAGCTAGACGGGCGGTCCACCGCCTGGCCCGGAAATCATCCCCTGTTCTCGAAATAGACAAAACAATCCAGAGCACAGAACAGTGCCATACCTCTGCTTGTCAATAAGCTTTGCCCGGAACAAGAAAGCCAAGTAAAGCAAAGCGAGCAATCACATACTGCGGGACTTTGATATTTGATAGGTTGAGTGTGGAAAATGGATAAGTGGCAGGCCTCATGTGGGGAGAGAGAAGGAGGGTGCTTCAGCCACATCAGCACGGTGCAACTTCCGGATGAATTTGAGCAGTCTCTCGGTTTGTGAGAGGGTTTGTGCGCAGGGTTTGCGGTCTGCGTATTTTGTGTGCGTTTTTATTGGTGTTCTTTCTGTTCTTGGAAATTGTGTTGCTGTGTGATTTAGCTTCCCTTCTTCCTTCTTTGGGTCGGCGGTAAACGGCACAAAAGAGGCCCCATAAAAAAGACAGCCCAAAGCTGTGTCTCCACTGATAGCGCAAGAGATAGGGCACGCCGAACGAAATTGTCACGATCTTTTCGCATTCTTTGCTCTGCTTTTTCAGCCACGGCGTTTGCCTGTCGAACCAGAAAGCGGATAGGCGCCTGGCCCACCACTGAGAGGGTATCGCCGAAATTGCGTCTTGCCTCGTGTGACTGGTATCACTGATTGCTGTTAAAGCTTCTCTTTTTGGAATCTCTTCTTCTCTTCTTTCCTGTTTTCCCTCTGCACCTTCATAACTTGTTCCTCAATGCATTGCCGCTATGCTACCCACCCATGATTTACAAGTGTGCAATTGGACGGGTGATGTGTACTTGTGCGTACGAGCCGGGCGAATGACTTGTGACTGTCGTCAAATTAGTCGTAAGCATAAGCAGGCACAAGTCACTATCACGGCTGTTCAACAGAAGCATAAACGGTAGGCTCCGTACTATGAGCACAATGGACCGCCCAAAGACTTTTTCGTCCTATCATATTCCCCCCTTTTGCTGTGCTGCCGCCCATATTGCAGCTGTCACATGTGACATGTTTATAATGCTTCACACCATTCTCCTGCTGTTCTGATGCTATTTGTCCAATTGCAAAGCATGGCCTCAGTTCCGGTATTTTGCTGTTACCTTTCTGTCATCTTCGTCCTGATAGGCTAGCGCCCTTGTGATATGCGACTGTGACAGGAAGGGCAAACAGGCCGTATTCATCTTCCCGCATAGTGTAGTGTGTGATGGAAGAGAGACTCCAGGCCCGCCTCCGCGCATCGTGGTCTCCATTTGGCATGGAACATGGAGAACCTGTCTTCGCCATAAGTCACCTTTCTGCCAAACAAGCACACGGAACGAATTATATTCCCGTAGCAAAGGTCTTTTTCTTTGTTCAGCTAGCGGTGGATGTGAAATGAACTTGGCGAATCACAGTTTCTGCTGCCTGTCCTATCCCTATCACACAAAATGGGACAAGTCGTTGAGACACCACATGCTGGGTTCTCTCCCCTCCACGGACACATGCAGGCGTCTTGGGCATAGCAGTTCCGTCAGCGGAGGCTCATAGTCGTTCCTACGGCCATTTCAGGTTAGGCTCCAACTTCCGGCTCGGGAGTGTCTCATCAGCACCAGTAAGCGGGACGAGCTTCTTTCGTCTGTTTGCTATTTGGCATCACACACACAGCAGCATTATATCCCTTGGGCATCTGCGACTGCGACTGCGTTGTGTTAATTATATTTGCCTGATAAAACTAGACGGACGCGGAGGCGACAACTTACATCGAGAGTCTCGAGAAAGGGCGATTTCGCCTATTTCAAAAGGAAACCATCTCATTTGTACGATCAAATGCCAACCCAACCACAGCAAGGGCGGACACAGGTCTCTCACGGCAGATACGCGACCGTAAGGGTTTTACCCTTTTCCAAAGTGAGCATATAAAGGAGCGTACATTTACCCGTTTTGTTCTCTCTCCCTTCGGCAGGATTGTAATAGGACTTTACGGCTTGCATCGCTTCTACTGAACCCGTATACGAACTTTACCAGGCGAGCTGGTATTAAGCTCCGTCGGTGCCTGAAAGCCCGATATGTCCCCAAGCCTTAGTTGGTGAAATGAAGGGTGTGCCTGGATCGGTTGTGACATTTGGGTCTTTGATCGCATCAGCAACGCTTTCTAACCAGCAGCAGCTCCTAGTATACTATGCCTAGGGCTAAGAAACATCAGCCGCCCCTGGTCTCCTTGTCACACACCAAGCCAACCATCAGAATCCCCGTCCCATAAACGATGCGAGCTATGTGGACATTGAAAACGAAAACAGCCAGGAGGCTCGCTATAGCAGCTCGAGATACCAGTCAGGCCAGGCCAGGCTAGGGCTGCAATTCCAAAAATGAATCCTTTATTGCGGTGTGCTATTGCATGAGATTAAGATTGGGATGCGGATGTGCAGTTGGATGTCCCAATACGTCCATTTCAAGCCTTGCAGTGCCTCTTTTCGATATGAGAAGGCCGGGTTTTGCTGCGGTGTGCTATGGCAGTGGATCTTGCATAATTAATAGCACGCGGGTCGTTAAGACATACCTGAGATTTAGCACAATAACTAATGGACTTATAGCCCAAAGGGGTGATGGGGGGGGGGGGGGGGGGGCGCAACCTCAATAGGCCTAGACTTAAGCATCCCAGGTATATTGAGTTTGCATGACTACAAAAATAAACTGTACACATGGCGTTCTTGTTCCTGTAGCGAGCCATAGTGCTACTATACGGAACCCCAAAAAACAAAACGGAAATGGAAGAGAAACAATTCCTCGTCCCCTAGGTCTCTTCGGGGCGGGGACCCGCTGTCAATAGGCATTACTAGCTGTGTGAAAGTGGGGCTGGTGGCCCCGAGCTCAAGCACACAAGCGAGGAACAAACAAACGACATGACAGGAGTCACCTAGCAGAAGCTGTTCACAGGCCACATTACCAAGACGACAGCATTACAAAGCCGGATAGCTCGGTCCAATATATGGGGCATCTACGAGTAGGAAACCGAGCTCCAAGTATCCAGCGAGAGAGAAAAAAAAAAGTCTGAAAAAAAAGGAACAGGAAAAAAACAGATATTTTGCCAGAGAACGCTAGATCGCCACGTAGAGTGCTGCTCCCGCCGCAGCGCTTTGAATGCCATCCTTTCCCGTGCCCGTGCACTTTCCTCCCTCGTTTTCTAGGAGCGGCGAGTCGATGAGAGAGGCAGCAAGATTGAGGGCAGCCGGAGAATCGGGCGATTAAAAGAAGGCCAGTGCGGGCATCATCCACACCTCTCGTTGCGGCCTGCCCAGGTCAGGGCTTGCTAGGTACAGGTCCGTGGTAGATAAGTGCTATCTATTATGCCACACCAATGCGGTTGGTTGGTTTTTAGCCGGGCAGCTCCCTCGCTCTAGCATCGTGCTGCCTATTTTGCTTGCTTTGGCCTGTGTCCTCGTGATACTGGCGCTCTAGGAACTCCCCACGATCTCCTTCGCTATAGGCACTTGCGACATCTTCTCATCCCTTCTCATCCCCCCCCCCTCCCCTATTACTCATATCCAAGTTTACATGCATGCATTGCATTGTGTTGCGTCGTGTTGCGTTGCGTTGCGTTGCGTTGCAACGCGTCGGTGAATACTGGCTGGCACATTATTTATTTTGCTCGTATCTTATGATTCCCTTCTCTTTTGAGAGCCCATTGGATATCTCAATCTTGCCTAGCGTCGAAGTCCCAAACCTTTTATTCACAGGAAAACGTCTAAGCGTTGCAGTAGTGCAATAGCATGAAAAGAGCGTGTTTGAAGCTAAAGTCGGTCGGTTTGCTGTTCTGTTGGATTTGCTGGTCTCTGCACTGCTGCATGTGTGCTGCCTTGTGTTGTTGCAGCATCGGCTGACTATACACCACCTCTCCCCCCCGTGCAATCTCCAGTCTTTGCCTGAGCCTGTATAGCTGTATAGCATGGATTGTATACTTGCGCACTGCATGTCCCAGCCACTAGCAGCCACAGACAGCACAATAGCAAGGCGGATTCCACTGTAACAGACCCCCCTCTGCAGCTATAGGGAAGAGGCAGCCATGGATCAGCAGGCTTCGCGGCCTTACCTGGCTTAAACTTTAGTGTATGGAGGCCAGGCTTTCAGAAGCAAAGACCAGCTTGGTACAGTGCAACAACCCTGGAATAACTTAACCTTAATGGGAAGACAACCAATAAGCACCCCTACATCATGACTGATATCAGTCCACTTTTTCTGCACTGCATTTATTGCGTGTACCTTTAGACCCTTATGGATCCCTAAAAAAAAAAAAAAGAATATTACTAATGACAAAAATAAAAACAACAATCGTCCCTCTCACCTCTTGTGCCATAGCCCTCCTCCTCCACTGCACGCACAGCTTCATGCAGGCCCTCGCGCGGTAACTCTGCAGGCCGAATCCATTTCCAGGTGGTCTTGGACCCCTCCGTTTCTCTTTTCGGACTGAGGTCGACGACGTGACCTCCAACCTTTCACAGAGCTGCATATACTCGTTTATCATGTAGCGACATACCCTGTAGTAGAGCTATTATCACAGCGTGTTAAGGCTCTTGGCTGTCCGTCGCCCTTCTAATTTTCCTTCTAACTTGATTTTCATTCTTCCCAATACGACCTTCACGCGGCCTTTGTTCAAGGCCAGCCTTCCTCTTAATATAGCGAAGCCCATTTTGGTCATGTTGCGATGGGATTCCACGTTATCACGATTCGGGCTTTGTTGGATGAAACATGGAACATGAAGACGGGGGAGGGGGCGAGAGAACATAGGTGCTAAGACTTTGTACCTGCATAAAACGTTGCAAGCAGGCTGCTGCACTGCTTCTGTTGGTATTGCTAGATAGATAGACATTGCCATGCTGCGCCATGGTGCGCTACGTCCGTGTCGGGGTTTCTGGGCGCCGCACGCTCAATCGACGCAGGGAGTACGAGTACGCTATGTCTTCGTCGTCTGCTTTGGTCGAGCCTTGTGTTGTGTCTCGTGTTGGAGATCCTGTAAGGCAAAAACGCATTCTGTAGGCCAATCTGGCGATGACACTAAGGCTGGAACGAGAAACGGAAGCTCTGGGGGAAGCCATAGATACAGACTGAGAGACTATTGATGCAACACATCTTTTCTTGTCTACAACGAGGGAATTTTCCCCGAGACAGCGTTCGAGCTTATCCCAACAAAGGCAAGGCTTCTTTTCTCATCAAGACTAGAGAACAAGAAGATCGCGCCGGCTTGGCACAATTATGTGTACTTTCCACCCTCCCTAGACTAGAGCAGTTTTCTTTTTTATTTTAAACATAGTATCGTATCTCGAATTGGCCTTGCTTCCTCCTGCCTGCTTGCCTGCCTATAGAATAGCAGAGAGTTAGGTAGGATGGATGGATGGATGAGCATTGGTTGATCACGCTGACCAGTCGGACTTAAGTCAGTAACTTGTTCAATCCAAGGACTCCCTCCGTCTTGCGTGGCCTTGGAAATCCAGAGGAAACTTACCACAGATCATCCCCGGGAGCCTAGGCAGTGCTCAGAGGCTCGAAAATTAGGACCAAGACTCTCCAATACTACAAGGCGAATGTCAGCATCACGAGAACAATTACAAAAGTTGGTGCTCCAGCACCCATGCCAGCGTAGACCCGCCGGACTGGATCTAGTCGCTCTTTGGCCCTGACCTGGCCGTCCCGCGAGTCCCGCAAGGTTTTTGCTCGTGTCTTGCGATGAGCTGGTACTGCACACAAACGACCAAGGCTGAATTGAGATTCCAGCAAAGGCCCCCAAACCCCACGAGTCCCTGAAAGCTAAGGCCGCTCCCGGTCCATCAAAGCACCCCAAAGTAAGCGACGACGCTAGCCATGAAATGGGTCCCACGCTAACTCTCTGCTGCTTAGACTGGCCGTCTCGTCTCGTCCTGCTATCGTTGATTGGCCCGGTCTTGTCCACGCAGTTCTTCTCGAAGTCCAAAAAGGACGGTTTGGGGATTCTTGGGAAGAGGGGCGAGGGCTTCTTAGTAGCATTCTTGGGCCAACATGAAACACAGCATTGCACACGGCCCCGCAAATGAAAAATGAAGTTGCTTGGAAAGAAGGCCTAAATTAATCCAAGGAAGCCGTGGAAAGAAGCCAAAGCCCTAGGCCAAAAGGGTCACGATCAAGTTCGGAGGAAAAAGAATGAAGTCGAAGGAAAATGGAACAAGGAAACGAGCGAGACCATACCAGTGTGTCCCCTGCGCTCTGAGCGTCCAGCCTTATCGTGTAGGTCAAAGCATAAGGACGAACAGCTCCTCCGTCGCCCACTCCACTGAAAACCAATATTATAGGCATTTAGGGTTGCAGCACTGCTACCATGTGATATCCATGCCGCAGGACCGCAGCAAAGAAAAGAGCGGATAGGTATTGATTGTATTGGATTGGATTGTGTTGTATTGCACTGTATTGTGTTGTATTGCACTGCACTGTATTGTACTGCACTGCACTGCATTGTATTGATACGTATAGCTTTGTACGGCCATGGTCGTAGGGCACGTCGTACCCAAGTACGTGGGATTTAAGTGTGGTTTGAGCGCCCTTGAGTGCGATCCTAGGCGGTGAATACGTGAGCTTCAGTGGTTGCTAGGGATGCAAATTGGGGGGGGAGGGCTGCTAGGTATCAGTGGAGTGCTTGCCAGGAGCAGCAGTTGACCAATGCTCTGTTACAGAGTATATTACGGCAGATTACAGTTGCAGGCGACAAATGCAAGCAATAACGTAACAGTAGATAGACGGCCACAAGAGACCGAGACGCCCAGCGTGTGTCTTCTAAAGAACAGAAAAGGGTTAGCAGACCCTGAGCCGGCTCGCTCACGCCATCGATTAAAACTTGATCTAGTGCGAGGCAAAGGTCCTCCTAACTACTAGTGGTTAGCATGACTCGAACCAACCTTACTACAGAACCAGAGTTTTGGGCTGGCAAGGCTGAGATGGGCTAGGAATGTGGGATCTGGCCACTGTAAAAGTGACCTGTTATCTGAAATGCTAGCTTTGATAATAGGCGAGATAGACTGCTGCAACCTCAGGACCATCCCAGGCTCGAGTCTGTACGTGCTTCTTCCACAGTCCAGTTATTGGTTGGTACTTTGTGCGATCTATGGATGGGTATTAGCGAGGGCTTTCTGGGCCGTTTATGCAGCGGCGGATCGTCTGGCGCCGTATCGGCAGCATATGTGTTGGAGGGGGAAGCAAGCCCGGAAGATTTCAAGATTGTTTGTTCTCGCGTACCACTAAGCTGTAGATTTGCTGCGGCAATGCTTTACGATCATTGGGGGTTGCATCTATTTTCCACGGAGAAAATAAAAAAGGAAATAAAAAGAAGAATCTCTGGTTTCAATACTACTGCCTCCGTATAGCCGTGTTTTGCTACCGAGGCCACTCTAGTTGTGGTGCCTCCCCATCTTGTCTTCTCCTCGGCCCAGCCTCCGGAGTATTAGAGAGGAAAGGAGAAGAGCGTAACCTTTGCGGTCGCAAAGGAGAATTTTGCTTCCCCTTCTTGCCTGGGAAAAATCGTAAGGGCGGTCGGTATAGTAAGATCACCACCACATGCGTTAATGGGACACAACTAATAACACCACGGCGCCTGGGAATGGACAAAAGGTGCGAGTAGGGGCGCTACCAGCTTGGTAATATTGCAAGAACAGAAAGAGGGATGGCTCCGTTGATCCTCGGCTGTGCGAAGTTCCGGCAGCAGCTCGTACTGATTCTATTACAAGAAGCATTGACGACTGAGAGACAGACAGGAATTGCAGAGGGTGTGTACGCGTGAGTGTCTGGTGTGCTGGGGTCTGGTCACGCTGGGCCGAATTATTAGCGTTGCCTATAGCACGCCTTCATATAATCTGGTCCATGCCCCTCACGGCAGAGCTTTGCGGCCTCGTCCGTGCGCACCACGTCTTTTTGTTTGGCGCTCGGATTTCCGTTCCTAGACACGCAAAATCACAGTTGTAGCGAGACCGGGCCATTTCCTAATCTGTTCAAACAAGAAGAGGTAGAGGTACCCGAAAGAGAGAGAGAGAGAGAGATATGGGGAGATACAGAGAGCGCAGTGTGTGGAGACGAGAAGGAGGGTGGGAGTGGGCGAAGCCCACAGCAGAGACTTGGCTGTGAGAGACCTGGCCGTGACAATGAGAAAACATTAGCAATACTACCGGCGGAATCAGCAGGTGGGCGAAGTCGGGTGCCCGTTGCTGGCCACCTACCTATTTAGCCGGGGACGATATTGCGATGGCCGAGGGCAGCGCAGCATAGCGATATTCTGGGTGGGTGGGCTGTTATGCAGGTGTGCTGATGGGTGGTGTGCACTATAACGCCACTATTTGACCACATATGGCAGGGCCTGCTACAGGGGCTGTCACAGGGCCCGCGCCTGGCAACTCTAGTCGAGCTGCCAATTTAATGACAGCCTGCCTTCTAATTACTGTGCAATTGATGGGCTAATAAAGACCGCCTGTATCATGCTAGGCCTGCTTTGGCCCAAGCCTAAAGTAAAGAACCCCATACCATGTCCACACCAATATTGGGGGTTGAGACACCACTGTTATATGCTGACTCTTTTTTTGGGCTTGTCAATGCTACTTTCTCTCAGACAAACCCGCTATCACGGTAACAGTATAATTAGACAGAGCAAAGCGAGCATGCTTGATCTTGATTGCTTATTTGCTACCGCTTCGCATTATCCCTACCTCTGGGTGTTTTTGTTACCTACTATTCAGGCCAACAGGTCCTGTGGCATAAACAGTTTCGCACTGACCATCCAGTAACCCAGCAGCGTGAGAGAAAGAATGGGACGGCCCTGATCAAAAAGAAAATTGCGCTACACGGCCGCTATTGGGAGGACCCGACCGAAGTGCTCATGGGTTGTGCTGGCTGGCAGCCAGCCGGGAAGCAGCCTGGATAAGCATCATAAAGTTGAGGGGATGGATGGGTGTCACAAAATGTCGCGGCAGGAAGTGTGTGCAAGCAGGGCATTGTCTGCACTGTTGCAGTTTTCTGAGTCGCCCATGAGCATATGCGACATGCTGCCAAAGGCCAATAGATAAATAGAGGTGCACTGGAAGGGCAAGGAAAACAGGGCGTATATGCCTATCCGTACATACGCACACGTTGTGCCCGCCTCTACCTGGATAAGTACTAACAGGCGGCCCGGTGCTGCACCGCACGGCAAGCAAGCCTGGCCTGGGAAAGGAAGCAAAACCTTAGCATCTGCTGCATTGACTTGGCCTTGGCCTTTGCGTGACAGATTGAAAGAAATATGAATTATGACTAACCTACAGACACGGACAGCAGAGCACAGCATAATGCGTGCAAGCTAGCGCGGACTGTAAAATATAGCCCGAACATAAAGGCCAGAGGCTTGCACACTCGACACATACCGCCTCCATACATAATGCAATGGGAGGATGAGGGTTTTTTTTATCCTTCCTCTTTGTTATTCTTCCGTGTATTAATATCCTTGCTATGAAGGGGAGCAGAAAAAAAATATATAACTTGTGCAGGGCCTTTCCACGCACAAAGGATCTCGGAGTGTTTCTCATTCATGCTCTTTAAGATGCTCTATACCCAAAGGTTCTTGTCGTCAGGTGCAAGCGAGTCCCTAGGCGAGGAGGGGGACCAAACATAGTGAAAGGCAGCACAATAGTGCCAGAAAGGATAATTCGGGCCCGGCGCACGTGCCGTCAACTGTCAAGAGCGTTCAAGTCACACGTCTTGTTTATTCGTCTGCGACTTATGATCTTATGCATAGCCAGCCCCGTCGTGAGTGCAAAGAGCAGGAAGGGCTGCTTAGACCTGCAAAAGCCGAGCACTTGATCTGCTTACAGAAAAAGCCACCCGGATTCTCCGTCAAGCCACACAGCGCTACCTTTCAGTTGAGTCCCGAACTGGCTAGTTTACAAAGGGCAAGAAGTGCTGCTCGCCTCCCCCCTCCCTCCCCTAAGTGGAAAGGCAAGTTTCCAGAAGGCCCGCTGGTGTGGACCGGAGCTGGCAACAGAGTACTTCCAACATAGGGTTCCTGTTCCTGGCATTCCTCTCAACCCCACAAAGAGCAGAAAGGGTTGGGATCACGCTCAATCCTGGTCAGGCTAGGCATAGGATTATTTCTTTCATAATTAGCCCGCTTCGAAGATGAGTATATAGGACTAAATGGTACCAAGATACGATGAAGACTAAGTCTGCTTATTCAGGCTGGGGTCTAGGCTTTTGCTCTATACTGGCCTCTGAAAGAAGAATACTTCCCTAATCCGGCAGCTGGGCCTTTCCCTGTCGGTCCTCTGGTCTCCTCTCCTCTCCTCTCCTCTCCGCTTCTCTCCCCCCCCCTCCCGGGGCGTAACTTCCGGTGAGGTAATAAGTGCGTATGAGAATGGAAGGGTGTGTACAAGAGGACCAAAAGATGAGAAGGGGTCGCAGGGTTAGCCTGTGGTAATTCCAGCAAGCTCGTCCGGAAAGCCAATCAGCTAGAGAAATGCGAGATGGCCAGCCCAGTCGATACAAGACACACTCCCTTACCCCCATCAGATCAGCTGGGCTCCAGCGGGTGCGACGGGATGTGTAGCTTGAGCAGTGTCATTCCCATGGGTCCTGGGCCAATGTGCAATTTGTCCCAATTTAGCGTTACCTTGGCTGTTATCAAGGTTCTGAAGCCAGAAAACGCCCGCCAGACAGGTCAAAAGGTCAGTCAGACAGGCCAAGCTTCGCTCTGTGTGTTGATCACTGAATCCTGGGCGCAGAGGGAGGCGCCATGGGGACGGGAGAGAGTTTAATCTGGGCCGCTAAACAGCTGGTATCTAAGCTTGTATCAGAGAAGGAAGGACGTTGCAATACAGAATATGATATTGGCTGGTGCGTCTTGGTGTTTTTGATTCTTTGACAAGGATATGTGTGGCCTTTGCGACCTCTCACAAAAGCTGCCGCCCTTCTGTGACTACACCGATAGAATACTTGTGTGCGAATATGCGTCTGTTTTCTCGTCTCTGCTTTACTGTTTCTCCAAAATCCATGGTCCAAGCCGTGCTCGACGTGGTTAGCTTGAGGATGCGGTCTGCAACCTCACCGCCTTTCACAGTCGCCGCCTATCACGAATGTGTACTAGCACCAATGGCTCAAGAACAAAGGCCTCAGGCTGCCGAGCGTCCTGGCGGGCGCAGTAAAGCGGAGGCGGGTGCAGGGCAGCAAGGTACATGTTTGAAGAAAGCGAGGCCTCTCCCTTTTTTGTTGTAGGACTTCCCGTAGAAACCCAGTCCTCGTCAGCGTAGCCGTAGTGGTAGCGTAGTGGTAGTAGCTATTGTGCTTGTCTTGTGGGTTTCTTTTCTTTTGATGCCCGTCGCGGTCCGTATGGTATCGCCCGCTCCTCATTGTTCAGCTATTCCTTGGCTGGGTCTTCCCGCTTTTTTTTTCTTTTTTTTTTTCTATGGTTCCTTTTTGCTTCTAGGCCATTGCCTGGGCCTTGATCGTGATCTTATCTCCGGCACGAACAGGCCGTGTGAAGGTTTTGGTGTTGCTCTTGTCATGTTGCCTGGATAAAGCGTTGGCGGTGCCTTGATAGAAGCAAGTTAGCTGTGCCCCCGCCCTTCCCTCTCTCTGCTGTAGTCAGTATGCACATGCACATGCACATGCACGAGCAACTACCTAAATGCGCTGCATATGGGGGTAAGCATCCATCTTTCGTGCGGCCTCTCCAAGTTCCTCGATCCAGTAATTCTACTGGCCTATTTATGCGACCAACGTCTTGAATGGCGTAGATCACAATTATTCCCACTACAACAGTCGAAATTCATTTTATGCCTCGCACAAGACATCAAGCCGTCCAAGTAGTGGTGTGGACAGGAAGAACAAAAGAAGCGGATTTAGTGTCCAGGGGCCCCTGACTAGATCCCGAAGAGAATATCATGCTGTGCTGCAGTCTTGACCGCTGATTGGATAGCACAAGCACAAAAGGATCCTGGCTGGCAAGAAAACCGGCTCGGATTGTGACAAAACGCAGCAAAAGATTTGCCAGGCCGAAGGAGCAGAGATTGTCACTCGAGAGGTCTCTGAGCACATGTACGGATAACACTATGTGCAATGGGGTGTAAGCAGTGTAGCCTCCAACAGCCCAGCGCATAATCGAGCCTGCAAATACACCAGCCCATATTTAACATAGGGTCTACAGGCCTCGAACCACGGAGCACGATCAAATGCAGGAACGGGTAGCCAAAAGGGCCTGTCACAGCTCCCTTATGAAGCACGCGTTTATTTTGTGCGGCCAAGCTGTCGTTGCTCTGGCGCATCATCGCCTTTGTTCATTCGGCGTTGTGCCTCCTGTTCCTGTGCTGTCGACTAGTCCAGCCACCTGGGATCAAGCCCGCCGAACCCTTGCTGAAGCTTTCATTCCTCTTCCTCTTCCCCTTCGCAAAAATCGACGTTAAATATATTCAAGTTCAACTTCGCAAATATCTGCCGTCTAGAGCAAGCTACGACGAGCCAACACCCCCCCCCCCTCTCCTTGGAAGGAATCAATGAGCCAGGCACAAGGCCCACCGTTGACTTCAGTTTTTTTTTTTTTTCATTTTTCATGCCCATCGTGCTTTAACAGAAATGGTGTCACCAACCTAGTACCTTGCTCATCTTATATTCACAATACGCGTTCCTTTTTGATACCATACCACACCGTCTATCTTCATGGCTTGTTTAGCCTGGGGTCTAGGATGCGATGTAGCATTAGTCTCATGGCGGCTTCAGTGCCGCTGCTTCTTGTTGGATCCTTTCGAGACAAGAGGGAATGAGAAAAAGAAAAGAAGAAAAAAAAAAAGGACAAGAAAATGCCTTGCAAGGAAAAGTGACCGGAAGTGCAGAGAGATGGTGGAAAGATGGATGATGAATGAGTTGATGTATCACTTGTAAGCCTGAGGCCGGGGGGAGTGTGAGGAAATGCTTCAGTCCTGTCCTGTTCGCTATCCCCTCCCCTCCCCTCCCCATTGCTCTTCATCCACCACCTGATGATCAGCAGGCAAAATATCCAGGCCAAGGCCCCAAGTTCCTCTATAGACAGAATAGGCAACGGGGTTGAAGCCTGCATAGTGCAAATCCTCACCGGGCTCCGGTCGCCTGTGGAAGTTGATGCAACCCGATCAAGGACCCCAAAAACGAAGCCAGGCAACATGATACGGCACGGGCTACTTCAAATCAACCCGACTTGCGACATTTGCTGCCGTAATCCCGCATATCGCTACTGATTTACCCCATACCATACCATATGTGCTTCCAATACGTTGCGCTGTTAAGATCGCCAACGCGATGGCTTCAAGATTCCCTACGAAAAAGAAAACATTGCAGCCACCGACATCCGATGTCTCCAAAGAGCCATACCAACCAGGATAGATTTTCGCGTGTATGCAGAAGAGTCTAGATTTTCTCGGCGGAACCCCCAGGACAGAACCAACTGCCACTTGAGAGCAAAAAAAAAGAAAACAGAAAAGAATAGGACCAAGACACCCGCAGAAGCAATCTTGGGAGGGGACCATACCATTGTTTATTGTCTGTGGGCCCTGTAGCTTGGTGCGCGTGCCCTATATTTACAGGCCTCCCCGGGCGACTAGGGCAGTGCGTCTGCCAAAACGAGATCAAGCCTAACCGCAAGTTTGGAAGTGAGAGTGGCAATTTCCCCTTACCTCGCCCTGTGGTTGGGGTTTGGCCCTGTTCGTTTCTTGTTTCTGCGTCTGGCAGGCGGGAGGGTGAGCGGGCAGACCGTGGCTTATTCTAGTGCATGCTAGGCCCTGTTTGACCGCTATGATTGTAGCGACCAGGCCCTGGACCTCGCTCTATAGACCCTGTTTTCAGAGGCCCTGTTCTGCTGACCACAATCGTGGGTAAGTTGTCTGTGGTGGCGCACGACCCGTTTCCTGCACGCTGAACCAGACCCAGGCCGGGTAGGTGATCAAGTAGCCAAGCAACCAAGAAAATGGCAGCAAGCAAAGTGTAATAAATCAATAAAAAGCAATGCGAGAAACGGTATAGCCCTCGCCACAGTCAGCAGCATCGGTGCGGACGCCACCGTTGCGAGAAGACCCAGGCCTCACTTATCTCCGGCGCTTTCGTCAGCATTGTGTACACAGCATCTCAGAGCCCTCCCTCTCCCCTCCCTGCACCCCAGGTATAATGGGACGCCAGTCTCACCTTGCCATTATCCTGGGTCTCACCCTGAGGCCCGGACCATTCGCCGTATCTCCGGTATGTAGGATTCTCCCAAGGAGCCAGAACATGGAGGTCCAAATCAGCGCCCTGAATTTGCTTGGTTGGTAGGCAGGATGGACAGGAACGTCTACCCCCATTGCCACAGCCTTGGGACCTTCGCCAAACAATCCCAAGCCAGATTACTGGGCACTTTCAGCTTTTTGCTTAATATTGGCCAAGCCCAGTGGATGGATGGATGATGGATGATGGATGGACTTTGCCGCAAAGCTGCGGATAGCTGTTTTCTTTCGTGCTCCTCTTGACCATCAGCGCCCCAGTCTACGCTTTCTAACTGGTAGGCAGGTCTTCGCAGTGAGCCTTCGCCTTGCTCTCGCTAATGTAGGCCTTTAACCCCTTCAAAATTTACAAGTTCAGCTAGAACATGGGCAAATCCAGAGTTCTAGAACTTTGGCTTCTTGCTGTGCTCGTGAGTGGCCACAACTCGGAGATGGGCCAGGCGTAGTAGTATACGACTTTCATGTAGAACACTAGCACGAGTTCTTGAGACCCGGGCTTCTCGTTGTAGCCCTCCCTTTCCCCGTCTCGCCCAATGGACAGAAACTCTAGCCGGGCCATTGAAAGATGGACTGGTGAATTTTGTGTCGGCGACCACCTCTTGCCCGCGATTTACGTTGCACGCATACATACAAAAAAGTATAGACGGTGTTTGTGATCGACAAGGTAGCAGCGGGCGCAATAGATGCGTCCAATCTTAGTCTATGCTATGGCACTGGCTCCCCGTACCTTGCTGGCTTTTCCCTCAAAGCCCTTCTTTCTTTCGTGTTCTTTCTCACTCACACTCTCTCTCGCTTTCTCTCTTTGAGATCCCACGCCCCGACGTCTGCTTGAACTGCTCAGCCCTCTGTTCAGCGGCCGTAACTTGTCTTGATACGGCAAGAATCTGACGCCCTTCATGAATGCTTGATCCACGTCACATTAATACGCTACAGACCCTCAATCTCTCCAGTTCCTCCTCATTTTCACCTGTCCCCGTCCTAGCCCATTCTTCCTGCCAATCCTCCTGGCCCTTTATCTCACTCCCGAGCCTGGTATCATCACACAGAAAAGCCCTCTTCCCCCAAACCCGGTCCTAGTAGCAGCACCCCGCTTGCTATATTGAACATTGGATTTTGGTGATCTTGGCAAGCAGGATGGTTTTTCTCTTTGGGCTAGTCTAGGCCGGATTATGAGGCCCGTCAAAGTTGAAGTTAGACAATTAGATCTAGTAACGGGTATCAAGGACAAGTCCCAAAACGGACAAACCTGCCTTTCCCGTGGATTGGCTCCAGAGTGGGGCTGTTTCGGATTTGGTGGGGCCAGTGGGGTTAGGGTTGCATGGCAGCACTAAGCCAACAACAGTTCGACATAAAAGCACAAGTAAGCATTACTGCTACATGGACAGTGCTATATCACATCTCGTATTAGCTGATCATAGCAATAATACGGACATGAGGAGTAGCAGATGACAAAGCAGGGCACAGCTTGCGTGTGTGTGTGTTGTGCTCGGGTTACCAGGCCCAAATTTTGCCTGTTTCACACTATGGCTTTTATCCGGCACTGCGATGCTAGATAGTCGAGCTATGCCTGTCATTAATACACGCCTTATATTGCAGTATTGCCTTAAAGTACTTACATACAACAACCGTATTCATATTCGTTGCATGCATGTAACCAGGAACAAGCCATAACCTCACTAATGTAGGAGTGAAGAGTTTTTCATGCACCTGCTGACTAGGGCTAGGGCAGTCGAGTGTAATTTCAAAGCTACAGATGTGTTCTTGTTTCTCTTTTTGCATCTAGGCCTGCAAAGTCCCTGTATAATTATCACGAAATCTTGGGCCCGGGTTTCTGCCACCTGAGATCCCAAGGCACCGGCTCTCGCTTGGCCAGCTCCAATATACCGTACATTGCAAGCAACGCCCCAGGCCCACTCAGTAGAATAGATCCCAAAAGTGAAGACTTGGTTGTGGGTAATAAGCCATCTGGCGCCTCATTGCCTCTTGCAAATCAAGATGCCTCCACGTAGCTCAATATCACTGCATTTGGCAACGAGCGACGCTCATGTTTGGTTCCGTAGGCAGACGGCCTTGCAACAAAGTCGTTCCGCGGAAGACGCTATTCCACAAGCGTGAGCTTCTACTAGGGGGGAGTGTGGCTGCTTTTTTTTTTTCTTTCTATTCGACCCTTTATTACAAACCCTGCACCCAAGTTCGAGTAAGATACCACAAAAGAAGGTTGGGGCGATCATGAAGCCAGGAATGGTAATGGCATAGAGACAATATCAATCTACAAAACAACAGACCTTGTATTTCTTTTTAATGCCCAGACAAGGTACTAGCATCAGGCCTCTCACAAACTCAGAAAGGTCTCCCTCTCTCCCCCCCCCCCCCGGGTATCTTGCCCGCGCGCCGGGTAAGCTGTAGGAATAGATCAGGAGCCCCCCTGCTTTTCTTTTTACTTTTGCTGGATGTTTCCCAGTAAGCTGGCATGGAACAAGGCCCATGGGACAGGAACCCCGTTCCAAAATTGCTCAAAAACCATGTACAATCCGGGAGGAGGGAAAGAAGATATGGAGGAACGAGGCATTATATTGGAGCCCAGCAAAACAAAAAAGAACTCAGCCCCTTGGATTCACCTCAGTAGTAAGCTAACTTTATTGACAAGGAAGGAAATACACCAAGCGGACCAAGAACCAAGGTCTTGCTTGTCAGCCAGGGTGTGTCACTATATTAATATCCTCGCCTATAACAGATCACGGCCCATTGGAAGGTCTTTTTGACTCCGGTGGCAGGAACGTAAAGTACATCCGCTACACGACGAACGACAATGGCAAAATATCAAAGGGCTCGAGGCAATAAGCGAAGCCTGGAAACAAACAACACAGACAGCAAAGGTGGATGTAGCGCAAGCAGCGCTAGACTAGAGCATTGAACTTGGCCAAAGTACAAAAGCCAAAAGAAAAGAAAAAAAAAAAGATAATCGTCCGTGTAAGCCAATAACCCTGTGCCACAGCAATAACCCTACTATTTCGTTACTATATTGTCTGAAATTTGACGACGTTCCATCACATCGCCAGGACTGCTTACTCTGCGGAAATTTCGGCAAGCATAAGCAGGTTTCTGATCCAAGCTACAACGTCTCCCACTGCAACATTGCCGCTGGAGAGTTGTGGAAGTCATTTCGAAGGGCCTTTCAATAGGACCCTGGCTCATGAATTTTCCAAACGGAATGACGGGAAGTGTCGCCTACAGAGACAAGAGAGCGTAAGGACAAGATTGCCAAAAATAAGATGGATATTAGATCCGCTGGTGGTTCGCTAATCCTTTGTATTGGATGGATGTCCAGGTAAAAAGACAGGCTGGCTGTACCAATACGGGGGGAAAGGAATAGGAACAAGTCGCCTGTACTGGGGCTGATTTGAGGCTTGTTCTGTGATTTAATGCCCTGTCAATTGCTATAAGGTAAGGGTCGATGGGGTATTGAGGACTGCGGAGGCGAATGAAGTTTTTAATTGACTGATTTGAACCTGGTAGCAAGCCAGCGGGGAGGCCCTGATTTGGCTCCGTCAACACCTCAACATCGACTTTGCCTCCGGTGATGTCTCGCTTGAAGCAATCCTTCTACGTTTCAATTTCCTCGGTTCTATGGCTGGGAGCGCAGCTGAATGCGAGAAGAGGGACATGATTGTATGCCTGCCTGAGCCCATGACCGGATTTAAGATGAGGAGCTGGAGCTTGTGCGTATAGGAATACACCTGTGTTAGGTCTTTGTATGCAGATGTGCATTTTACGTTGATAGCATAGCATTGGACGGATTCCCGATGCCAGATGATGGATTGCATCGCAATGGCACAATCTCCAGAATTCAACAGACCCTGCAGCATATGTATTTTTGCGAGCCTCGGCCTAGACAGGGCTGTTTTGGTGTACAGTGTAATATCCAGCAGAGGAGGGTCTGTCGTCGTATGCAGCATGTAGGTACGGATTAGCAGTGCTATGCACCGTCGTTCCCCTTGCATGAAGACCCGAGGTTGGACATAGAAAAGTGTAACTGCACCTGTATAAGGCTAAGCTGTTGAGTCGCACCGCTTTACAGGTTCCTGACTTCGACCTTCGATCGCCAAAATTTTGACGTCTTCGCAGGGAGAAGGGTGGCTGCGTAGAAGGCCACACAGGGTGGATGCTGGAGGCTTACACAAAACCATTAGACACTGATTGACTGCATGTAGCTAGCTAGCTGGCAGGGCGCCCCAAGAGAGCAGGGCAAATAAAACAGCGCGAAAATCTCTGCCTGCTGGCAAAAGGCCTGTAAAGAGCTGCTCAAGCAAGCACGGGAGGTGTGACTGGCTGCTTTGAAAACAGGGTACTTCAGTGGGTAAAGCACTGGCTAGCCTAGCCTTTTAGGGCACAGGGCGCCCTACGATAGCCAATATTCTCTGTCTGGGTGTTCTTCCTCGGGTTGCCAGCCTCGACGCAGGGGGGGAGGGCTTTATGCAACAATTACAATATCGTAAAATAACGAACCTAGCACGACGAGAGAGAGAGAGAAGAAATCATGGCAAAAAGCCCTCCGCAAGGACTCATCACATGCCAGTTAACGCCGATCTTTGCATCGGGACGGCCGCAGCAATCCAGTTTCGAACAGATGTTGGTTCGTGGTTAGGTTAGCACCGCACTGCTCTAAGCTGGCCAACATTTGCGGCGTTGGCCAAAGACACAGAATGTTGCTAGGCGGCCGGGCTGGTTTCCAGTGCGGTGGGTTTCTTGGTCTGCTCTCACGTGACGAAAAATTAATTTTTTTTTAAAAAAAAATAATAAAAGCCTGGGGCTTGTCGTAATTCAGGCCAGCCAACCTACCAATGCCGCCTGATTCGGTAGGGGGATTGCTGTAGGCCATTCTCAAATATCAGAGATAATTGGCTTTTAAAGGTTTGTTCGTACGACTTGCTGGCAATGAACAGGCCAGTCAACGCCCGCCTTGCTAGGCTGCAAACATGGGTTTAGTGCTTAAATCCAACTTCAAAAACGGACCAACGCGGTTTGTTAGTACTAGTTCACGATCTTGTCGCCAGAAGTGTGCACCAGGCATTGCTGGCTGTAGGTGCCCGTGCACGCGCAAAATAGGAAGGCGCGTCCTATCGCCAGCCCAGCTCTTGTTATTGGCCTCAATTTCCACAGCTCATTACAGGCTGCTTGGCTCTAATTAGGCAAGAGAGAAAGCCAGCCAGCCAGCTAGCTAGGACAAAACCACACAAGAGGCACGGACCTTTGGTTGACCAACTCGACAACTTGTTTTGGACTTAGACTGCCCTACTCTATCTTGTCTGACAACAGCTTCCCTGACCCAGGCCAGGCCAGGCCAGGCCCCATCCCTTCCTCTTGTGGTGGCCTCTCTGCTCCCCAGCTCCGGAAGCCTTCCAGTGAAGTTGGAAACATGGATAGCCCTTGCAGGTTCCTTGTTTCTGGGACTTCGTTTACTAGTGGCCCAGTCGTCGAAATGTAGGAAGGCAGCGATGGGGAGGGGTTGGCGGAAAAGAAGTCACGAAGAGGTGAGGTGGGAGGTTTGTTCATCTGTCTGATAATTGGCTTGGTGCATTTTTTTAGACTGTTATTTTTAACTTTTTCCTCGTTCATGTCGCTTGTCACTTTCTGGCTGGTGTTGGCCTGTCCAAACTGATTGATTATTGATTGATGGCTTCCCTCCTCCATGTATGTATACAAGGGACGACAGACGACAGAAAAGAGCAGACTGTAGCGTAGTCAGTCATCAACCCGAGCTCTCAAGGCAGTGACAGGCCGCCAAACCCGAGAGTTTAAACCTTGTGTGGTATAGCCGTAAACTTTGTAAACGAACGACAAGTCCTGTACAACTGGCCTTCTTCTTTTTTTTTTTTTTTTTCTTTTTTTCACCTGCTCAGCATAAATGTCACTCATTGGACGAATTGTAAAAGCAGCGAGCGGGCTAGGCCACAAGCACAAGACCAGCCCCAGAACACCACAGGGCACAGGCCATCCATGGGCCTTTCAGTTACTACGTGAGCTTCTGCCTGTGCTTTCTATTCCGCTTCGGAACTCTAGCCACGGGAGTCTTAATAAATGGTCCTCAGGGCCTTGGCAGTGTTTGCACGCGGCTTTTCGGGAGCTCACTCCACCCTGCAGTCGGTGGTCTCCTGTGTTTGCCGTGTCTGCTGTGCTACATGTATCAATTCGGAGGCCGGCCGGGCCCTCGGGACGGATTATTGCGTGGTATCTCCTGTTCCCGTCTTCTGGTCCATTTTTGGGTACTGGGTTGTAAAATAAAATAGATTACCACAGTTGTGGTATTGAAACAGGAGAATGGCTGGTTTCGGTGGAGGCAATCCCCCTTAAGCGTCGTTGTAAGTTACCTTTTAGGCATCATTTTTCTCACTGATAATGCTTTGACATCATAGCTCATAGCCAAGCCAGGCAAAAAGAGAGGGAGAAGAAGAAAAAGAAAAAGAAAAAAAAAAAAAAAAAAAGAGAGAGAACCAGCGTAAGAAGAGAACATGGCACAGAAATTAAGGACCCTAAAGGTGTCCACCAAAGTATCTCCAAGTACCAGTACAAACACCGCTTTGTTCTTTTCCTGTGATGCCCGCGTGATGTAAAAACACCCAAGACAATGGGTGAATCGCCAGATGGCTGGGTTGTATAAAACACGACGCATATAGTCGGTCCGAGCTGGGGTCTAAGCCAAAGCCAGAGCCAAAACAGCCAACTGAGTTTGAACGAAACCCACGGCTCATGATGATACCAGCAAGCAAAGCCAAGCGACCTGCAATCAGCAGCACACGCACGTCCTACATCCTGCGGGCGTGGCCTTGATTGCTGCACCACCAAGACCTCATGGCGTTTCGCTGGTAGGGCAGAAGACAAATTGCTCGGGCAAGAATGTGGAGGCAAAAATAAGAAGAAACACACACATGCAAAAAAGAGGTGGCCTGTTCGTCTTCCGTGTCTGGAGATGTTTATGCACGCCCTGTTAAGAAAAGAAACAAAAGAGCATGTGCTTCACTGCTAGGACCACCTTTAGTTGGCCTCTTCTACGAAAGAAAAGCCATAGTAGCACCAGATAAGCTAGACCGTTTCCAGTGCAGCTCCCGTACACAGCCAGAAAATGAAAGGCCAGCGGCCCTAAAGGTAAGAGGGAAAGGGTCAAAGAGTTTGGTTCTAATGCCTCCGGCTGGCCCAAGCTCGCTTTTCAAGTCATATACTTACATACAAAACCCACTAGCCACTTGCAAGGAAGACTCCAAAACCCCTCCCCGGTAACATACATACTTAGGCTTCATGCTAATGACAATACCGCTAGTATCGCCCTGTTCACACCCCGGGAGACAAGATAACAGCAAAGGGCTCCAAGTTTATGGGATCGGACGTGACCACCGTTGATAGAGCCCATCAGATAAGGGATTGGGAAGGGGCTGCAAGTTGAGGGCCCTTGGTACTTTGCTTGTCCGACAAAGCAGGTCTATGGGGGGGGGGGGAGGGTCAAAGAGTGTCACAGAGCCTGCGAGAGCCAAAGGGAATCAGAAGAGGAAGAAGAAAAAAGGCAAGAAGAGTCTGGAGTCAAGCTGGCGAGCCAAGATTGACACTTGGGTTAAGCGTCTAATGAATGGCATGGGGCTTAGAGTCCAGACGCACGCATACGCTCATCTCCCTTGTCTCGTCTCTTCTCGCTTTGCGTAGTTTTAAGATGGAGAGGGTAGGAATCCGGCTGACGATGCAACATGGCCCCGCCTCATATGGTTTCGCTTTACTCTTGCTGTATGCATCTCTGCTGATTTTTAATGTGTACTTCTGGGCATTCGGCCTCAATCTCGTGCACCGCACAACACAGCAACGCATATAAGCAAGTACGTTGACTGTATGCAAGTACATGTGTAAGAAGCGGGCTTGGAAGGCGGTGTTGATAATGTAGTAACGCCACGGAGAAAACAACACAGCACAATGCGTGCGTATGTGTGTGTGCACGTGGGGGATGGAGGTGGAGAAGAAAGGACTACAACAACCCGAATAGGGCATTTTACTATAGTGAGAAGAGCCCTGAAAAAAAAAAAAAACAAAAAGGCGGAAAACACAAAAAACTAGGACATAACCCCCCCCCCCCCCGGTCGATGGGGAGTAGCACAACACCAACATTAACACTTTGACTTTGGGATCGTCGCGGTGCACCGGGTGTACAGAGCTTCACCGCCATGTTCGTCAAAACCCTCGAGAAAGAGAGAGCGAGGAAGAAAAGCAATCGCAAAAGAGGAAACACACAGGTGTGTGATGGCTTTGCGTCCGGCATCTGTTGTCTTTCTTGCTGCCGATATCTACATATATGCACTTACATATATACGCCACAGGAAATAGGGCAGACGGACAAGGGCCAGAGTCACGCACAGCCCAGCCTATCAGTCTCTATTTCTTTTTGAACTGTTGAAATAGGAATGGAGGGGCGGGTTGCGGGAGGATTGATTTTGTCTTTTTTTTTTTTCTTTTTTTCTTTTCCGCTTTCGCCCTTTTCTTTGTGGCTTACCCGGCCTTTCGCTCTTCTCCTTTGGGCAAACAAGAAAAAAAGAAAACGACAAAAAGGGTGTCGCCCAGCCCTAATGCACTCTCCTTCCTGATGCCGGGGTCATCCAGTGGTCTTTCTACTTATATAACAGATATTCGCCTGTCCCACACTAAATAGTGAGGAGCCGAAAACAGGATGTGTAAATGCAAGGCCAGGGCTTACAACACAGCAGCCCGCAGGGCAGAAACAAAGCTTTAGTTGACGGTAAAGTTTAATAGTACAAAGTACACGGCGCGACATGTCGTCTAAGCCGAAACATGGTATATAACAAGAAATGGCTGGGCTTCACCGACATATTGCTGAGTGTGTCCGAGGAGCGGAGAAGGACGACAAGAAGAGGAGCAGCAGGAGGAGGAACAAGAAGTTGTTGCTGGTGATCCATATGCTCATTACTCATTACTCGGGCTTCTGCTCCGGTCATGGTCCTGCGTTAATATGTTATTCCCACCAATCTCATTGCCCCAGGACTAGCCAAATACTCGGGGCAGCACCTAACCCAATGCTCTGGTTTCTCGCCAGCCACACCACTCTGTATTTCCATAGAGCTCACTGGCCTCGTGATGCGCGTACGAATCTAACAAAGCCCTTTAGGCTTGCCCACAGCCTCGGCTTCATTCGCGAACCCATGTTTTGTTTATATGCATTTTTCTCTCTCTTAATTTTGGTTGTTCCTTGCTGATTGGGTGCCCTTGTTGTTTTCCAGAAGCTATCTGGCTAGGAATAATAAAAACACCGAAGCTGTTTCTACCAAGCTTCCAAGGCCATTTTTGCCAGCCATAACCTGTTACTAGGTAGCACTAGTCCCAGTATGCTAGGAGAGTAAAGGGCAAAAAAAAAAAACATAAAAACAAAAGGTCTCGGTAATGGGGCTCTCAGAGTTGCAATGGTAGGGAGAGCAAGAAGATGGCTGGTGCGACCAACTGCAATGAAATTATGGGGACCAGGACAACAATAACCAGCAAATTACACGATTTTCCTATCCCCTGTACTTGCAAGAAGTCAAGCGTAGGTAAAATATGAAAATCGAAGACCAGCATAGTGGGTAGGTGGTAGGATCCCCTGCCCTCCCAGCCGTGGCCAATACTTAGGTGTCCCAGGAACAGCCTTTTCTGTTATTGTTCTTCCCCAGCCTTGATCCCAAGGAATAAAGACAAGGACAGGAGCAACAACAAGGAAATAAAAACACGCAAGTTGAGTCGAGGCAGTGTTCTTGCGTGATAAGTTGAAAGGGCTGAGCGCAAATGATCAAACTCGAGAAATACTTGTTTTTTTTTTAAGAAAAAAAAACGGGATGGATTATGGAGGGATAAGCAGTGCCTGACACGGGACAAAGTCTGAAGGATCTCGAGTCTATCGATGGAAGGAAGCAAGTCTCGGGTTCTATTTTAAGCACATACCCTAATAGTTAGGGTCACGCATAGCTGTACACGCCCTACTGGTCCGGTTTGTTTCACGATGCTTACTATTTCTTTTTGTCCTTTTTCTAGAACCACCGCCTCCTCTTGATTGACAGACGAAACAGCATCTGAATAATGGACGAGACGGCCGCCGAAGCATAACTTGTCGAGATATATTGGGTACTAGCTGCGTCATTCGTACGTCATGGCGGCGATTCTATGCGGAGATTGGTTTTCGCTTACACGAGATGGGAGAAGTACAGTGAGAGGACTATGATGGCCATTAGAAATCATGATCCTCCACTGTTCTCTTTTTCATCCCGGTTGCCCTTATTCGCATGTTCTAATGAAACGGGACTGCAGGCATGACGTCTTTGCAGCCTACAGCACCGGGTCTTGAGAACAATCCGCATGGCCGACGAGCTTTGCTATTGGCCTTTATGAAACATGCAGCGGCGTTGTGATTTTCGAACCGAGCGTTTGTAGCATCGCCGCGCGTAGGTTCTACACCAACAATGCGCTTTGAGGCATTGGAAGGGCGTGTGATGTAGTGCTTTGTTCTGTTCTACTGTTTAATCCATTCATTCGTCCGGATTTTTTTTATTTCCCTTTTTTTCTCCCATGGCGGGGTTTGTGAGTGACTACTCCAAAAGAGCGAGGGCGGCGAAGAGAAAGCGATCTGAGCCACGGGGGGTGGCCTATAAGATGTGTTTTGAGTGCCTCTCTTTTTGGCTACTACCGTGCGGGCGGATCATGTGAAAGTGAAGCGCCGTTATCTTCTGTTCTGTTATCGTCCTCTTGCTACAAACATCTCCAAATTGTTCCTCCTGGATTCGCCAGTGACTAGATACTGCGTTGACATTGGGTAACGGGCTGTCTATAGAGCTGCCTGATATCGCGGTGTCTAATAAAAGCAGCTATTATTAACAAAGTATGCTAATCCCATTGGCCAAGATAGCGAAGTGCGAGTGGCAGAGAGAGGAGAGAGGACACGGTCTTGGTAGTCATTTGATCCGATATTGTCTCCCATTGCACTGGTTGCCGCTCGCAATAAGCACCGCCGATTGGAATCACCGTTCGACAAGTAATAAAAGAAGACGCTCAGTGGTCTAACGAAGGTTTTGGAGAGGGGCATAAAGTCACTTAGCGCATAGCCCCCAATCGTTCTGTTGGTGGGTGCTATAAACCCTGGCTGGACCTGGCTGCCAATCACATAGCAGTATGCCCTTCTACAGGCCGTTTTACCTTGTTGATCAGCTTACATTGCCTTTGGACGGTATTTTGCCTTTTTTGTCTGCCTGTCACAAAGAGAACTCTGCATTGTAACAGGCCGAAAATTGCAAATGACACCATCACACACGCATACACATACACACGTAAAGACGTATTTCAGCTATCATTAGAAACTTACCGCCCACAGAAACAAGCATGTAGCCATTTAGTAAACACACATCACTCCTCTTGACCATAAGCAGCTAGCAGCAACGATGTCCCATGCGACTTCCCGGAGAGAGGAGAAATCCAAAAGCAAATGATGAAGAGCGGATATACACCCCCAGGAAAGACCTTGGGGAGGAGGCAAGCGAGACTCTAGCACCACACTGTATCCGTTTTGCTTACCATGCATCACAAGAGGATGTAGACCTCTCTTTTTTTTTTTTTTTTGCCGCCCAATCACCAACTCGGCCACTTTTTGCGGTCTTTTCTGTCGTCCATTTCGTGCGAGGAGAATGGGAAGTGTGTCAGCGGGCGGCAGAGAGGAGGACTGCTGCGCATGGGATACACTGAGCTTTGAAGAAGCAGGAAATAAAGAGGCAAATTTGGATGGAAAACCAGGACTGACACCACACGATCAATTGCAACATTTCCCCCCGACCCAAGCGTTGCACGCGCGGACACACACATACACACACTCTCTCTTTCTCTCTCTCTCTCTCTCGCTCTCGCTCTCGCTCTCTCTCCCTCTCCCTCTCCCTCTCCCTCTCCCTCTCCCTCTCCCTCCCTCCCTCCCTCTGCTCCACCTACACCATGATGCGAAGCTTAGTTTAATAGCTACACGACCTCCGTTGCCGTTCTTTTTTTTTTTTACCTCTTTCCTACGCCAATTACATCTGTGCATTCCGCATATTTCAGGCCGTATTGCAGTGCATCCTGTGCTTGCTGCACGTTGGGTCCCTCTTCCATACATGTGTACATACATGCATGCAGGCTCAGTTCACCTCGCAATTTAAACTATCTCTCTTTTTCTTTTTCGCCTGTTGTCCGTGACCTAGTCTCCCATAGCCCAATTCAAACCACGGCAGCCTGTGGGATATCAGACCGCTTACTTCTCTCATATCGTGTACATAGTTGTCTCTCTAGCCTGGGCAAATACCAGCTCACAGTAGCCAGCTTCTATAGAGCTGGCCACGTATGAGTAGGAGTCGGTATCAAGCAGCAACATATAAACCTGCGTCCATGCTTCACACTCCCTTTTCGCTTGGTGTTTAGAGACTTTATGTGAGAGTCTGAAACAGCATGTTATGATAATGTGGCATAATAGGCTTAGGAACCAAGGTGAACACGATAAAGACAGCATGAAGTGGGCTGTGCTGTCTATACCTAACCCTAACGAAATATAGATGTTCTTATTGGTTTGCCACAGGATACCAGAGTGGGTTAACGTGTCTAATATATGTGCAATACGCCGACATGTTACAAGCAACAAAAGAGCTTTGACAATAGCGGAGTTTCACGATGTGTGATTGACTAAGATGAATTGCTTTAGGCGATTCATGCTATTAATGACTTTCGGCTTGCCTGGCAAAAAGCAAGTCGAGATTCCCTCAAAACTTGACAGGCTTTTTAGTTGTAGCACAGGCCAAGCCCTTCTTCTTCCCTTCTCTACCTCGCAGCGCAGAGGGGGCTTACAAACACCTTCTGGCAGATGTTGAACCAAGAAAACAATGAGCTGGCACTGGCACTGGCAGGTGAACAGACCTGTCGTTAGTGGCTTCTGGGGGGGCCTTGCTTGGGGGCCTTTGGGTCTGGTTTTTAGTTGCTCAGGGCCTATTTGGATTGCTGGATGGGTTTTTTTGGGCGCGTGATTACAGGGGGCCTTTATAGGGCTCTGCTGGTTGGACGTGTGTGAGCAGTTGCGCTGATCACAGCCGCATTTACACTGTAGCATTTCGGCGCTTTCTCTTATATTTCAAAAGTCTATACAGAACATTGGCCCTTTAGTACCAGGCGACTGTCTATTTTGATCATGCATGGAGTGCCAATTGTTGGGTTGCGTTGGCTAGTCCAAGACTAGAATTAGAGGGAGGGGGTGAGGGAAAGATGCGGATGGCATGATAGAAGTCACTGCATTAGAAGAAAATAAGGTGAAGGTTTCATATCATGGAAATGAAGCAGAATCCCTCATGCAACTAGATCTTGGATTCAATTCTTCAAAAGTCAGAGCAATCGCCGGTTATAATTCCCGTTTTAGTGTTGTCCTTGTCCAAGAGAGGTCAAGAGGGCAGAACAAAAACAGCAATAATAATAGTAAAAATAAAAATAAAAAGAGGCTAAAGTCTAGGGTATGCTATCACCGCCTTTCTGAGAACGTTCTTTGTCTATCATCTTGTGCGGGTAGCAGCCACAGCGGTGGTACTGGATGAGGGCTTGTAGCACCAAGACGAGTAAAAAAAAAAAAAAAAAAAAAAGTCACCGCCAATATCATGCACAACAGCGGTGAGGGCAGCGGGGAAGACAAAGCAAAGTGCTAGCATTAACATAACCAGTCATTCCAGGTGTCGGTGTCGGTGTCGTTGTCAACCTTCTTCTTTTTTTGTTATTTCTTTACATGCAGCCAACTTGCATCTTTGCCTTGTCTCTTCTGCACCCCGCCTATGCTAACCACACGGTCCGGGGGCCGTTATTCCGGGCTTGGCCCTAGCCTAGCCTGTCTTGCTAGCCCTTCCCTAGCGAGAGGAGGCTTGTTGTTGGAGACGAACGAGACGCAGGACTCATTTATGCCTAGGCTTGGATTTAGTGTCAGGCTCACTCGGACTCGTCGACAGCCAATCCCTCCCATCATACTCAGATGCAACAGACACTCTAAGCTCGTGTCAATGTCAAGCGGCCGAAATAGTCAATGTGTTAATTGCGATTGGCATGGGCAGTGCGAGGAAGCGTAAAAAGCACCTGGAGCACTCGGACATTAGTACTCGATTGAGAATACAGACTATTAATGTGCCGTGCCGCACGGCGCTATGCTACACTACGACCTAACTACGATGGAAACATGCATACACAGCACAGGAAGATGCTATTGCTCTGCTTCGGACTACCTACACCCATCTCCTTGGTGTTTCATTGGCCAAAGTCGAAATGGAGCTTGCATCATAGGTGGTCAGACCGAAGGGCCAAAGTGAGGAATAAAGACCTTCAGTCGGGCCTTGGGTGCTGCCACCCCCCCAAAACAAGGAAATCACGAGTAGAGCCGAACCGTAGACAAAGCTGTCAGATAGGCAAACAATAGGCTGCGAGACAATACAAGAGGGAGGAGCGCAGGAAACAGCAGACCAGGGCTGGCCATTGTCTGGCTGGATAGCTAGCTATACGGCTATATGGCGTTTACGGAGGGTTTTTATTTGCTCTTTTTCCCCTTCTCCTCCTCCTCCTCCTCCTCCTCCTCTGTCTCTGAGGGCGGATAAGACGTTAGGTAAGAAATGGGAGAGGGGAGGGGAGAGGATGCAGAGACTCGCTGGAGCTTCATCTGGCCCAAGATTGGGATTGCATAATATCATTAGCCAATTCAGGAGCGTACATTCCAGCCTTGGTGTTTTTATGCTCCGGGTTCTTATACTACAGTTGCAGCGAAACGTCTTGCTGCTGATGATGCACACTCTCTGTAAGGACTTGAGCCGACCTGGCTCGATTCATCCTGTCTTCCGTCAGTGTGCCAGTTCAACCTTAACGCTACGCATGCAATATGCGCTGCACATGCGCTGTGCTGCGCTGCACTGCACTGCACTGCACTGTACTGCAAGGTTTAAGGTAAAGGGAAGAAAAAAAAAAAAGGCGTAGTGAGGCAAGAACGAGGGACAAGGACGGTGGAGATGACAACCCAAAGCACTGTTAGTACTTGAAGAATTAAGGGCAGCCCAAATCAAATCAAGTAGCGAGGGTAGAGCAAGGCATGGGGGGGGGGGGGGGACGGGCTCCTTTGCGACTGGGATTATTATTTATGTGTGGGTTGCTAGGAAAGATCATGTGACCCAGTCTACATGAAGGCCAAAGCGCACGAACTTCAACAGAGATTAATTGTTGTGGTGATTTACGTTTTGTCTATTGTGTGCAATGTAGCGAATTAAAGCGCCTATGTTATGGACTGAGGTGGGAGAGAGGAGGCGGATCTCTCCATCTATAGAGCTATACAATATACACCGCTCTACCAGCGAACCCTCTTGCCAGACAAGACGCTCGCGCCACACAGCGAGCACGAAAGATAGGGAGGGAAGAAAAAAGCCAGAGTTTGTGTTATAGTGCATAGAAGTCAAATGTATAAAGTAAGTGTAAGGTAAAGTTTATGTTATCAATCACCTATTGTCACTGCGAGCCCCAGCCCTTTTTTGTCTAGGCTCAAAGGCCTTTTGAGGGTTGCTACGGCCATTAGCTAAGGACTGTTTGTGGTTGCGAGTGTCTATCAGGCTCAGGGACCCGATGGGTAATGGCTATTGGTTCGCGTGCGCGGGTGTGCATTTGAGAGGGGAGAGAGAAACGCGCGTTTGCATCCCAGATATCAAGTATTGGGCACTGTCCGTGGGAAACCCGCCCCCGTCGTCTTGTGTCTGTGTTTTGTGAGGTGGGATGGAAAGAGAACGCTGCAGACGGTGCAAACCAAGCTTTGCATCGTGCATATACGCTGCAGGCTGTATGATGAGAAGATGAAGCTAAACCTGAAAATACACGCATATACAACACACAACATAACCTGCATGCATACGTCCCACTCACACATCACGACTACAACCGCAGCAAAACAAAATTAAAAATAGCGTTAGAAGTGGCGGTAGCAGTGGGAGTGGCAGTGGCAGCAGCAGCAGCAGCAGCAACAGCACCAGCCGTAGTAGTAGTAGTAGTAGCATCACTAGCACCAGCACCAGCACAGCACTAGCACCACTATTATCAGCGCTGCAAATATAGCACCCCATGCCCTGAGCCGAGAGCTATAGTAGCACTTGCGGTGTGCATACATACACATAGTAGGGTCCCTATAGGTCCCTTTATCGCTGGCACAGACAAAACCATGCCTAGAATTTCTTTTTGGCTCAGCTTTATGCAGCCAAACAACAAAAAGTGTCCATACACTGTCGCACTCTCCCGCTGCTGCTCTCAACGCTATAGCGAGTTAGCCACCGAATCTTACGTCCTTGCGGGCTTATTTGGCATCCGGCCGTTTGTCGACTGCATAATAGGGAGAGATGCAGCTGCGTTTATTGCTCGTTTAGCCTTGGGTCTCCCACGCCAAAACGGCTGGTTGCTTAAGAAAGAGAGGGGAGGGGGGGGCGTTATCTACGGCGGTCGTTCGCCGCTTGTTAGGATAGGCGGGCTATTGCCAGGCCCTCGGCTTTATTTCCATTGATTAGATGCAATGTTGTTTTTCCACGCATACACACACATCCACGTCGGACATCAGCCTCTAGCATTTTCATTTACCCTGGGCTTTATTGTTCCGCCGCTGTGCTTGGTTGATATGCATGCAAGCATGCGATTATTGCCATCTTCTGCTGTGGCCTCGAGTCCTCGGGCATGTCGTAGTTTCAAAATTGCTGATGTTTAGGGCTCAACTCAGCCCTTCGTGTGCCTGCAGTAACGGCGACAGTGTGCAACACAACAATGAACTGAAAATAGCTTTTCCGTCTGATGGTGGCGGAGCAGCGAGAGAGAACGAGAAGAAAGGCAGAGTGCACAGCAGTAGGGGGACAGACAGGCAGCAGGCAGGCAGGCAGGCAAGCAAGCAAGCAAGCCGCTTAGGAATAGTGTTTGGGATCCATTTGTCAATCGTTTGTCAGTTTGATGTGTTGGACAATATAATGCACTCCGTTTGGGGCCGGCCAGACAAGACAAGAGAAAAGAAAACAAGTCTAGTCGCGCACTCGAATGGCCAGAGATGATGCAACACACCACAAACGAGTAACCACATCGGGTGGTTATAGTTAGCCAATGGCAGAAGCCTCTTGTATTTCACCCTTCTTGTCCCTAAAAGGCAACCACTACCCACCCATCTCAACAGCAGCCACACAAAAGGGCTGCTATTCGATCTTGTGCGCCCTAGGGTTGCTAGGGTTGCTTTGACTGAACATGGCGCACAAAGCCAGACACAAAGAACGCCCCCTTGTAGGGATTTGCGAGAAAACAAGGAATGACTTGACCTCCGATTATACGAGTACTATGTGCAACTACAGCCAGCAATACCCATGCTACGCACACTCTCACTTCACGTTTGTACGGAGCAACAAAAGACGAGGTGTGCGTATGTAAGTACGTACACAAAATATGTAATCCAATGTTGATGCTACACTAATATGCATCTGAGCATGCAGGCAGGCAAAAACAACGAAAAAAAAAAAAACGGTAGTGAGACGAGCTGGGCTAGCCAGCAGAGTGAATGAATACACAACAAGCCTTTGCGTTCAGCCCTCGCTTTGTGCTGCCTTGCTATTGGTATTTGAGGCGGCGGTACCTGCTTTGGTGCCGCCCATCACAAGAGCAAGGAGGAAACAAGAAAGCAGCAGGGACAGCCTATCAACGGACAAGACGGACGGACGGACAGAGAGACACAGCGGAAACAAGAAGAAGAAGAAGAAGAAGAAGAAGAAGATCCAGGAGGTAGATAGACAGCAGTACACGCCCCGACAATTAGACCTGGCCGTCAAAAAAAAAAAAGAACAAAAAACAGGCTACATGCTTGTTTGCATAGGCCAGGAATCCAACGCATAAACACCGGTTCACTTCGCGAGTCCTACATCACGACATTTCGGATCGAAGGGCCATAGTATCGCCCGGGACCAGGCAAGATAAAGACGAGGGAGAGGAAGAAGACGAAGAAGAGCTAAGAACAAGCATGTGTAACTTGGTGTGTCAACGGTCTACCGCTGCACAAGGTCCAAGGTTCAAGCAACGCAGCAAGCAGGCAGAAAGGGTATCACTAGCTGCTATGCTCTTTTTTTGATTTATTTTTTCTACTCTTTTTCTTTTTTGAAGGGAGGGGGTTCATTCTTTGCAAGGACAAGCCGAGATGGACTCATTTATTCTTCGCCATCCACGGCATTGCTCGTGCAGACAACGGCGGGATATTTACGAAGCAACAATGGCCTAACCTGGCCATTTTTGGACTCGGGATCTTGGGGCCTTTGTTTACGGCCTTGGTCCTCGTCTTTTTTACACCAAGATGCTTGTGAGTTCTCATGCAGCCAGCCGTTGTACCGGACTAAAAGCTGTGCTTGTGTCCACGCGCATGGACGTTGACTCGAAGGGGCTTGGGCTATTACGCCCAAACGAGAGAAGAGAGAGAGAGAGAGAGAGAGAGAGAGAGGGAGAAAGAGAGAGAGGGAAAGAGAAATAGCGCGTGGACAAAGTCGCGAACGCAACTTACAGCTTCCAATAGGGCGGACGCACAATAGCACAACTTGGGAAACGGTGGATGTTAAGAAGCAGGTACGCGCGACATACAGCCCAAAAGAAACACACAAACATGGCCTGTCTGGCTTGGCCTATGGGCTTGGCCTGGGCTTGCACTGCATTGAGCCGGATTACCATAGGTAGGTAGGTTGGCTGGGCGGTGACGAAGGTATTGTATTGAGAAAGCGAGGTGACAAAGAACAAGAGGGCTTGAAGATGTCCTAGCGAATCACAGGCCAGGATGGCTGCTTGTAAGAGCTGAGGGAGAAGTGTACTTTGGTTTTGAACAAGGTGATATGCACGATAACAATGCACCACACAGACACATATACAGACACATGCTTGTACACACCGGTAGACAATATACAATAAATAATAAATAGTGCAACCGGAAGATATACGCCAAACCCTACACCCTATGCTTTTACGGGTCTTGGTACAAATCTTGTGTCTTCTTGTGCCTTGTGGCTAACCCAAGACAAAGATTTTGTGCACTGAACAACAGAACGCGAACGAGCCAATCGTTTCCCATTTACTCAAGTTGCCGATGCCAATTTGTCTTGCTCTCGGGTTTTGGTAGAACTGGATCCAAATGCACAAACTTGATCACTGGCCACCAGAAGGGAACGGGCCAAACCACATAGAAAAAAAAGCACTGGGCGAGACAACTACTGCTAAGAGAGGAACAGGACGAGCCCAGTGGAGAGCAGAGGGGGGAATGGATGCAGAGAAGACGAAGAAAGAAGGTGCAGGAGGGAATAGAAGAGATTGAAATCGAGAGAGACAAGCTTAAAGACTGAGAGACACCTAGCAACGCACAAGAGGTGGCGTGCTACCCACCTACACAACGCTGGAAGACGGCTGGGAAATGGGTAATGTAGCGGCGGAGATGGAAATGAACAGAGAGAGGGAGAGAGAGGGAGAGAGAGAGACAGCGAGAGCGAGAGAGAGAGAGAGAGAGAAGGAAAGAGGAGCAGGAGGGTGAGAGACAAGCAAAGAAGAAAAAGAGAACAAGACACAAGACAGGACAGGACAGGACAGGGCCAGTAGACACCCAGACAGACAGAAGACAAATCAGACAAGCAGGCAGACACGTAGATAGACATGTGTGCGTGGGAGGAGGAGGAGTGGCCCATTGACTGGCTGTGGAAACAGCAAGCAAACAAGCAAAAGAGGCCAAGGCCAAGGGCGCAAAGGCAGAGACAAGACAAGAACACAGGCACAGACGCAGAGGCAGAGAGAGGCAGAAGCAAACACACGATTCCCACATGTACGTAGGTAAATTGCATACATAGATAATAGGTAGACACATAGACAGACACACACACACACACACGCACAGATAGACACATACGTAGCCGCTGGACCAACTAGCAGATAGCAGATGGCGGCCAATGGCATACAGCCAGCAGTATATGGGGATACAGAAAACGAGCAGCACATACACATACAGCGCACGTACAGCAGCCAGCAAGAGAGGCAGTCAGTAGGACGCAGGACGCAGGACGCTAGGAAACCGAGGCCTATTAGACAGACATGGGCGAGCGGGCGGCCGCACGCTCAGACCGCAATCCCCATCCCAAGTCTAAGACGAAGAGCAAGATTGGATTGGGAGCAGGGCCCCGAGAAAAGAAAAAAAGAGAAAAAGAAGAAGACAAAAAGGTGGCGGCGGAAGAGGGATGCAGAGAGAAGGCAGAGAGGAAGAGCGACACAGAGCAGGGGACAGCTACAGGAGACACAGAGACAGAGGGACGGAGATAGATGCAGATGCAGAAAGAGAGCCAGGCCTGGGTACGATGAGGCAGACTGGGCAAGCCCGGCAAAAAGATTGCAGCGAAAAAGCAGTGTACGAGATAGAAGAAAGAGATACGACGTGCACAGAACAAGAGGGGGGACAGAGGACAGAGGACAGAGGGAGAGAGAGGAAGAACGAGAGAAGCAGAAGGAAAAGAGGAAACCAAGAGCGGACTGGACCCATCGCTTTCTCTCTCTCTCTCTCTCTCTCTTCTGGCTCTCTCAAAGGAGGAGTAAGACTGAAAAGACTGAGCGCAGATTTTAGTGCGTGATTAACCAGAACAGCCAGCACAAGATACAAGCACAGGCACAACGCTGCGAAGACTGGACTTTGAGCAGCAAAGAGAACGGATAAAGACAAGAGCAAAGGGCCAAACCAAGCACATGCAAGAGCCTAGATGTGCAAGTCCGAAGCTGCCTGCCGGCCTGTATGTTCTATGTCCCAGCGACTATTGCTTTTCACAAATACCGCAGTGCTGGCTGCAGTGGGTGGCTATTCCATACATATCAATGCTGTTTTATTATGCCTTAATGTATGTAAAGGAACGGTAGAGCCCTGTAAGTCGGTGGATGGGCTCCCTAGGCCAGATGAAATACAGTGGGTAGAAACAAAACTCGGATTTTAATGACTTTATCGTAATAAAACCACTAGGGCAAGCACCAGGGTAGGTGTACGTACCTATGTACCTTGGTGGTATAGGCCAAAATCCAGGGCTACGCTGATGGGATTCAAGGGAGGGGGTGAGAAGTAGGGGAAGAAGGACGGGGAGGGGGTATGGGAGTCTACATAGTGACGAGGTGTAGTGTTAGAGACGGAGGGGGGGCGTGCTGCGTAAATGGTGCGAGAAGGTGTCGTTTTAGCTAAGCGTCTTTAAGACGTCTCCCTTAAATCACCAGAGATCCCCTCTCTCCAGATGTTCTTGAGTTCCTGTTTCTTCGAGCACTTCATCATCACCATTATCACCAAGTCTTCTCTTCTTTCTCGTCTTCTTTCTTCTTTATTTTTTTTCTTTATTTTCTGATTGACATACAGCACAACACTTGGTTGCTTCTTGCTGTCGCTCTTCTCACATCCCTTCTTTGACTTATATATACCACGAGTGCTTGCATACCTCTCACCGTACTGTACCTCTTGGTCTCCCGTTGTCTTCGCTTTTATATTTCTCTTCCCTCGCACATTCAGGTCTTCCGCCTTACTGCTAGTCACTCTCTCGTTGACCTCATACACGCACACTACGCTCTTTGCACGCTTGGTTCCGAGTTTCCGCGCCAACTCTGCAGTCTCTTAACCAAACCTTCCTTGCACCACCTTCTTTTTTTTTTCTGCACACCACACAGGTTGGTCTCTACTGCTCTTCTGCCTCTCCGCTTGACTTTTCTTCTTTTTTGTTTTATTCTTTACCCATGCCGCAGTCCCGACTAACTCGCCATCATCAGCCACAATGGACCCCAGCCAAATGTCTTACTTCCTCTGCGACCCCAAGTCCATGCCAATGCAGGTCTTCCACGGCCTCCCTATGTCAATGTCTATGCCCATGACCCCCATCTTCTCCAGACCAAACTCTTCGTGCTCGCCGCAAGCACCCACTCTGTACAGCAACGGCTCATCCATGACTCCCATGACTTCACCGCAGCCCTTAATGTCCAAGCCTACTGTCATGGTGAATACCGAATTCGGCACCTCGCCCAACACACCGCCGCTTTCCATGGCCGGCAGTGCTATGAGCAGCCCCGACGGCGACATGCTCCAGACCCCCATGAACCCCATGTTTTCTGGCATTGAAATCAAGGAAATGCCCGCCCACTGGGCCGCCCACGTTTCCCCCCCTCACACGCCTTCCGGTAGGTTACACTGAGCCCATATGAATTGGAGATGGCGACCTTGAACAACATTTTGCTAGATGCTAGGTTAACTGACATCTGCTATCGCCAATAGGTTTCATGTCCTCCCAGAGCTCTGCTGCTTCTTCCTTCACCACCTGCCCTTCCCTCTCTCCCTCTCCCACTCCAGATGTTTCGGAGTTCCTGGATCCCAGAAACCTCACTGTCGCTGCGGCCTCTGCCAGCTCGGCCATGATTGCGCCCATGGCTGAGGATCTGCTCAAGGAGGACTTCGTCAAGACTGACATGGAGAGCGCAAACTTTGAGCTGGAGCCCACCGTAGACCACCTGTCGTTTGACTTGGAGAACGATGTGGACTTCAACTTTGCCAACATGGACGCCTCGCTGGAGACTGGCCGCAGACCGCGTGCCTGCACCGGTTCAAGCGTTGTCTCCCTGGGCCACCACTTCTTTGAGAGCGCTGAGATTAACTTTGACGACACCTCGTTTGACTTCATGACCAACACACCTGAGGTGGAGCACGATGTGCACCGCAACAAGAAGGCCAGAACTAGCCCCGGCCCCTCTCCTGTGAACATGATTGGTGGCCTCGCCTCGCCCGAGACTGCCGATTCCCGCTCGTCCGCCTCGCCTGTGGCCGACAACGCCAGCCCTCTGGCAGTGTCTAGCCCTCAGGAGATGGCAACGCTGGCATCGCCCACTTCCTCGGCCTCACCCACCGCCGTGGCCGCCCCCTCGTCTCGCCGTGGCCGCAAGCAGTCCCTGACCGAGGACCCTTCCAAGACCTTTGTGTGCGACCTGTGCAACCGCCGCTTCCGCCGCCAGGAACACCTCAAGCGTCACTACCGCTCCCTGCACACGCAGGAGAAGCCCTTTGAGTGCACCGACTGCGGCAAGAAGTTCTCGCGTAGCGACAACCTGGCCCAGCACGCCCGCACTCACGGCAGCGGTGCCATTGTCATGGATTTGATTGAAGACCAGGAACAGCAACAGCAGCAGCACATGTACAACCCCCTTCTAGCAGCAGCTGGCCAGGAGTTCTCGCGCTATGGCAAGGTCATGATGCAAATGTCGGCGGCCGACATGTCGGCAACGGCTGGTATGGTGCAAGCGGATGTGATGGATGGTGGCAAGAAGAAGCGGAAGCGCAGCGAGTAAAGCAAAAGCAAGAAGCAACAAAGCGGCACCAGAAAAGATGTCTCTTTTCTGGGCTAGCCACCCGCCTTTTCTTTTTCTTTATTTTTTTTTCCCATTATATCTTATTAGACTCTATCTTCCTGCCTTCGATTCTTACGCTCACTTATCGTCGCTTCGCCTTTCAACTTCTGCACATCACGCTCGCTTGAGGAATCGCACCTCACCGCCAGAAGACGCATCACGACTTTTACGACCAACCTTGTTTCTTCATCTCCGGGCCGGCCTTGGGCATGTTTCTGCTTGCTTGCTTGCTTGCTTTTTCCTGCCGCGCATTTCTGTTCCAGTTCTTGCTCCTGCTTTTTCTTCTCTTCTTGTATCATTTCTTTGGGAGTCAGGAGTCTTCTTGATCTTCTCTTGCTTCCGTTATACCATTTTTTTTTTCTTTTTCCTTTTCACATGTTAAAAAGAGGCATCACACGGCCTAAACTTTATACTGCTACAACACTGTGGTAAGAGGTGGACAATCAACACGGCCGAAACTGGCTCATTGACACAAATTGCCTGAGTCTTGCTTTCCTATGGGTGGTTTCTGGTGTTAATTGGTATTTGATTTTGGGGATTTCTTTATTCTTTTTTTTTCATTATATTTGAAATTTGCTTTCTGTCTACTCGTACTATTTTTCCCGTCTGTTATTTACAGCTTAGGAATAAGGTTGAATTATTTTGTTTTTCCCCCAGCACAACTTGGATATTTTGAATTTAATTTTTTTTTTCTTTTTGGAACCTTCTGTGTCTCTGGTGAATGCCCTGAATCTGGGTTGTATCTTTAATTTCAGGTGTCTTGTTCAATACGATGTGCTCCCTATTTCGCGTGCGCCTAAACCTTTGTCACTGACTGCCCTGTCTCTTCAGAGGGTGTGCGCCTATAGCTTACAGGCGCAGGCAGGCGGCTTCGGGACCTGTCAGATATCAGTAAATACAGAATCCCTCATCGCAAGACAAAAGCGACAAAGCAGGCCATGTTTGCACACACAGCCAGACAAAAGTGTAGGCATTTGCTTCTGATGACTCAAGGGAGAAATAGAAGAAACAAACCCCCCAAAGAAGGCAACTTGTCAACTGGTCTACGTTTCGCTAGGGAGAGCAGGGTGTCTAATCATCCCATCCCACCGCCGCCAATGGGCCCTGGAGACACCCTCCACTGCACCCCGCTCTTTGCTGTCCTTGCGCTCTGATGGGCGCACAGTTCTGTGTATCCGGCTTTAAAGAACGCTCCTTACCTACTGAAAAGCACATGACCGCCATTCGCTCTTCTACATTCCTTGTCTTGCTCAGGCTTTAGGCTTTAGGCTGAGAGAGAGAGAGAGAGAGAGCCTGTGTGCGTGTGCGTGTCTGTGGAGCTATGGAGCGTGCTTGGCCTTTCTCTTGAAGGGAGGGTGCTTTTTTCTGCTTTCTGCTTTCTGCTTCCTTTTTTCTTCCCTTCCGTTCCCTTCTCTTCTCTTCCTTTTTGCTTGGCCTGGTCCAGTTGATGCAAGGGCAGGGCACTACACCTGTAAGAAAGGACAGCAAGGGCAAGAAACCGTAAGCCATCTGGGAAAGAAGCACCATCGACAGCGACAGTACAAGAACGAGGGACATGGGGGACATGTGGGCAGGAAAATCAGCATGTAGATTCATGTCGGCGACTTACACCGAAGGGTAAAGGTGCCAACGGATGGAACACTCGCCCAGAAACCAAATTGCAGGCACACAGCACACTTGTTAGAAGTGTTTCTGTTGCTGTCTCTGTCTCTCCTGTCTCCCCTCGCCTCCTGGGCGTCGGCTCTGCTCTGCCTGTTCTGCCTGCTCTGTCTCTTGTCTCTCCGCATCTCCCGAAGCGCCCCTTTAGTATCCTCTCCATGGCCTGCCTTGTGTGCTTGTGTTGACCGGCCGCTACGGCTCCGCTTCCCCCTCGTCTTTGTCGCGACGCTGCCGGCTGTCTTCTTGCAACCACACCCCCCGTTTTAGCGCTCGCTGGTTTACTACTGCAACGCGGCTTAGCGAATAAGGCACAAGAGCTCAGAGAACTCGCTGATAGCGGGTAAGACACATGATAAATACTGCTACCTAGGCCGCCCCATAATGCTCTGCATGCAACATTGGGATATACCGCAGGGTGCTGTTAAATGGATCGCAAGAAGAAGAAACAACAGAAGGACAGCTTTCAGAGACAACACGAAAAGCTAGAACCTCCCACAGGCGGGAGGGGAAGCACAAAGGGCCACCTTCTTCCCTACTCCTTCTGTCTTCTTTTTTTCTCCCTAAATTCCTCTAGCGGCTAGCCACCCGCTTGCCAGGTCAGATGGATATCTAGATCTGATCAATTCCGAGCTGTCATTTATAGCCTTGCTCAGGTCTCTGAATAGCTGATGCTTAGGAAGAGCATCCGTTTGGAATAGAGACATAGGGGACGCGAGGAGGCGAGGAGAGGGCTAATGACCGAAAGGAAAAAGAAAAAAAAAAGAAAAAAGAAAAAGCAAACAAACCAAGCAGACAAAAAACAACAAAGTCTCGCCGTCAAAAAAAAGAAATACAGAACTGAGAAAGCCTGCACGGCCATGGTGTTGCGAGTAAGGGAGGCCTGGAAGAGCAGGAAAACAAAAGCCTGGCCTAGACCAAGCCAGCAGATGTCAGAACACAGTGGAATTAGAGTGCGGACTTGCGAATTAGAATAGCCCGTGTCCTAAACGAGCAAACAACAGAGACGCCCCAACCTGTAGTGCGAGGTCAACATTGGGCGGAATCCGTCCCAGGGCCAGTCTGGCATATCGATATTGCCATTCATTGGCCGAATGCCGAGAGCATTATGCATGAGAAAACTGAAAGGACCAAGGCGAGGTGAAGGGAGATGCACACTTGAAAGCTGGTATTTCCTTCTCCTTGAGGCCACTTCAGTTGCATTTTCACGTCCGTTGGGCAGCAATCCGCCCAGCTCTAGCGCCAAGCCAAGGCGGGCATTAGTGTTATAGCATAGAGCAATAACGATAGCAGCAGCAATATGAGCGGTCAATGTTAAGGCGGGCGATCAACTGACTTTGGCGGGCCTATCGATTCCCAGGCGTCCCACTACTCTACTCAGCTCACTTGAAAACCCCGGCTTGGGTTATGCTCAATGACATGTTCTTTGTAAGCAAGTATAGTTTGAGACCCTGCTTCCTGAAATATACACAGATATGCGCAGTGGGAAGAAATAGTTGCAGCCATCTATGCATGAGAGAATAGAGGATTCTACATCAAGTAACCCCGGAAGATACAGGAGAGACAACAGTTGAGACATGCTGAAGCGCTAGTAGGTAGCCAACACAAAACATCTAAAAAGAAAATATCAGACGGATGGGCAAGATGAGAGAAGAAGAGCATGGGGTGTGGGCGGGCGGGGGCTTCCGCGGCGCCGGTTGGCGCTGTTATGGGTATACGTACCATAGAAGGGACGCAAAAGCGGTAGCATAAAAAGCAACAAAAATACCAAGTGGGAATTAGAAAAAGCAAAAAAAAAAAAAAAAAAAGCAGAAAATTCCTGCAGTGAAAAAGAGACTGGCACGAAAAGAAAACATCACCGGCTCCCGGAATCTCTTCCACGGCGTGCTATAACCATACTCAATGGGGCGAAGCGGGGGGGGGGGGGGGGGCGCTGTCCACCAACGGGCCACCTGCTGCCCCTCGGAAATCCAAAGCGAGCTGGTCTTGTCTCTGACTACTCGCGCTGCCCTTCTCCTTCTCACCTCTGTCCAGATGGCCAAGCAAGCAAACAAACCTGTCACATTTTCCTTCTCTCAATGTCTTTGACGCAGCCACCCAGAAAGTATTTTCTTTTTGTTTGCGCGCGTTTTCTGGTGCTTGCGTGTCGCAGTGTGTATCAGCTCTTTACGGCCGACGTGTGCTGTGGCTTTCTAACTCACTAATTTGCGAGCTGTCTTGGTTAGATGAGTGACGGGTCTTTTTTTTTTTTTCTTTTCTTTTCTTTTTATGCCTTCTTCGTTCCTTTTCTCTGCCTGCTCTTGATTCATCGTTTGTGGGCGTTTGGCTTGGAGCCTGTGGATTTGCAGCCATCACTGAGGGCTGCATTGGGTTGCCGGTGTGGCCCCTATGCAAGACGAAAAAGTTTGCAGGCATCGCTGTTGTTTTGTTGAGACGGGGCGGGCCGGGTGTGATGCGGTGTGGTCTTCATACAGCGGTGTGGGCGGAGCTGTCTTGGCGGGGGTGGCGAGATGCGATATATCACAATGTCTGTAGTTGCGACGAGGATGAAATTTGACGGCACAGTTTGATTGACACTGACGTCGTGCCAGTACCAAAGATTTTACTTGAACTTGGATGTATTTGGCGTTGGCCAAATTTGATTTGAGTTTGGTTTGAGTACATTTAACGTCTACTGGAATCACCAAGGTCAACCGACGCCGGAGAAGTGACCCTTTGCAAGGCTGGCTACAGATCTCGGGCGAGAGAAGCACGTATGCTGCTACTCGCCCTAGGCGTCGGCCAAAAAATATGCAGTGCCTTTTCAAGAGCCAATAGCGGCTCCGATTTCCGTCCCCGAAGCACGTGTGTCGGAGCTTCGCAGCATGTCCTCTGTGGCGCAATTGGCTAGCGCGTCTGACTGTTAGACTCTCCTTCCATACCGGAAGGTTAGCAGCAATCAGGAGGTTGACAGTTCAAGCCTGTCCGGAGGAGCGTTTTCTTCGCTTTTTTTTTTCTTAACTGCCCATCTTTCTTGGCTTTGCTGCCTTGCTTCTTTTTTGCTATTACTCTCTCTTCTTTCTTGGTTTTGCTACCTTGCTTCTTTTTTGCTATTACACTCACTCTACACTCTCTCTCCCTTATCTGCACTTCTACAACAAGTCTCCTTGCAGATTGCAGGCCGCCATGCCTTTCCCTTTTTCCCTTGTGCCCTCTGTGTCCCTCTCCCTGCACTTTTTTCTTGTTTTTGACTTTGATGCCTTGTTGGATTTATTGCTTCCCTTCGAGCACGCATCCCCATTGGCTGAGCATCCAAGAACATGCAACTTGCTGAATGAGACGTCTCACGCAGCGTTGTAGTGCTACCAAACAGCTAGTAGAAAAGCCCCGACTCCAGGGCAGCCTCCGAACCATCCCAGGGCACCCAAGCCCGGCAAGCCCTGTAACAAGTAGTGTGTGTGTAGCGGGCTTTTCAAACTGGCCCTCCACTACTAAACATCGCTGTACCCTGTCATAGCTCGCCCGCTGTCTCGGGCTGACGTCGCACGAAACAAACATGCCCTCAGCCAATCAACAACTCCCCAGGCAATCTCATCAACTAACATCACAGACATCATAAACCACGTCACGTCTTGTCTCTTGTCTGATTCATATGCCACAATATGGCGAACCTACAGAAACTCATGATTTACTTGTCAGTCACGGCCGCCTGAACACCCTAACAAGCAACCACTTGATCCCCACTATCACACCAACGCTATATATTGCATGCACTTAGAGACACACTCAAACACGCATCAACTCTCTGCTTCATCGCTTAGCCTTTGTCATCCCTTTTCCCTCTCCCTCTCCCTCCCTCCCTCATCCTTAGCCCCAGACAAAAACCACATTGACTGGCTGGTTTACTTTGGGCTTCGCTGCAAGGGCGCCCAAAAAGAAATGCCATTACCAACAACACCATGACGTTATGGCTCCCTTCGTGGGCACCTAGGCAGACAAAAAAAAAAAAAAAAAAAAAGACTAGCACTGGAACGCAACAGAGAGATACGCGAGAAGGGATGTAGAAACAAGGTCTCAGATTAGTGTACTCACTTGATTGTACAGTTTCTGCACTGAATCACAGAAGGGAGGGAGGGAAAACTGGTTGCTGCACCAAGAGATTTCCCTTGTCCCTTGTAGCCCAACCCAAAGCCCGCTTGACTCTGACATCCTTAATCTTCCCTTCGCTCTGGATTTCATTCCTACTTCTATCAAGCATGCACATATGCAATGCGCACTGCATCTTAGACCCATGGGGTTGCCTCTCCATTTTCCATCATACGCAGCTCAGGGTTCGTCATCAAAGCCATGCTCGGTTCTGCATGTTTCATATCCAACACCAAACAACCCCCGCATTAACCACACTGCCCGCTAGCACTACAATTGCTATAGGCCGCTTGTACATGAACTGCGCCGAACCGATTCTGTTTTTGTTTTACCTTGTCTCGATTGCGTCTATGCTTGCATCCCCGGATGAAGAAAAATAGCCAACAAAAAGAGGCCCAAGCCAGCCGAAGTAGCCGAAGAAGCATGCTGGCTTTCTCATGCATCAACACACGCATACAGCTGCACTAGTAATTGCCGTACCCAGTAATAATACTAAAAGCTACAAGATACACACTCCCTCTGCCATGGCCAACCGGCCGCCAGCCAAGTCCAGATGCAACCTCAATACTGGCTGTTCTGAGTCGCAAGTCTCAGAGCACAGGCCGCCCAGACCATCCATAGCAGGCCCAGCAGCTTGTGAGTAACCGGGCGTAGTGAAACCGATACCGCTGACCTCATCTACCTCGTCCTCTTTGTCTTCATTTCCCTCCTTCTCTCTGTATCTGTCTTTCTTCGTGTCTCAGATCATCATGTCCCATGTCGCTGGGATATCTTCGTCTGCCTTGTTTCTAGAACCAAGAAGAGTGTGGTACGCCTCTATATTTCTCCCGTTTGCTCTGCGTAGCCAAGGCAACTTGGGATATTAAGAAACAAGAAATAAAGAGGGAGAAAGGGACCACGATCCCCTTCCCTGGTCGTTCTGTCCATACAAGAAAACACAAACAGAGTCACTTGGAGAGGGATACGATCTAGGGAACGGGGCCACCGCAAGATTCTGTTAATCAGTGGCTAGCGCCAGTATTAGTACACCTCCAACTGACCTGGATATGAAAGTTCCTCAGCACCTACGTACACGCAAATTAGTGTCAACACCATGTAGTCTTTGTCCTCTTTACTCTTATCTCGTGTCTCCCACACCCTCAAGGCTTTAAACCCCCAAATATGTGTCAAGCCAGACACTAGAATAGAAGCTAATCACATCATGAGAGAAACTAAAAGGGAATCCTGAAACACCATCCACCACCAAAAAGAACACTGGCCACGCCGTTTTGCCAAAGGGAAGCCATGTAAGTCTCAAAAGGCCTTTTCAGCCTATTGCAGAAATTAAATCTAGACCAGGCAAAATATCGCAGGGCAACATTAAATCGCCGCGTTGCTTAGACTTTTTTAGTCTGCAAGCTAAGCCTCCCAAGAAACAGTCTTTCAGTCAAGTTCGAATGAGAGGCCTAGAGTGCCATCCAGCGGAACCGACCAGCGCCGTATAGATGTTCGCAAAAGCTAGGGGGCAGCCGAGCCTTGGCCAGCTGGCTAATCACAATCGCTATAGCTCCGCAGGATCACCCACGGAATCTAGAGTAAGAATTCTTTCATTTACTCCCTTCCCCGCTCTCCCTCCTCACTTGACTTGTCCCCGTTCCGCGTAAGGGATTTCGGGCTGGCCAAAGGGAGAGTGGATAGTCAAAAGTACTTGGACTTGGTCGGAATTTAGCTTATGCCGTGCGCGGGGCTTACTGAGGAGCTGTCTAGCGAAGTGCGAGTTACCGTCTTCCTTTACTGTGATAGACTCTCTTTTGCAAAGTATTCGCTCTCTTTTAGTCCCCTTTTCTCTCCCTCGCTATGCTGCCTCGTGAATACCAAATCAGACGTGCTGATAACGCTCATTTGCTGGATTCCACGGTGACTCGCCACTTTGATTAGCTGGGGTCTTTGAGGAGGTAGATCTGAAAGCACCAAGTCCTGCTACGCCCCCACGATGTATGCGTGTGTCCTCAGAGGGAATGGTAGCTACGATGGAATCTTAGGCTACGGTTTTGGGCTCTTCAAACAAGCTGCTGGCACTAAGTCCTCCTGCTATAGTTTAAAGCGCAGTTCCTTTTTGCTTCCCTCTACCAACTTGTCTAGACTTAGGCAGCCTACTTTTTTTTTTCTCGGTTAGCCAAGCTTGCATCAAGCCTGTCAAGGATTTGCTGCGGTGGCATGCATGTACCAGCTGGAGTTGTAACGCCCAAGGCGGGCTTGCTAGAGGAAGCGTTCGGTCATGTTCGCGGCCACATGTCTCTTTGCCAGTCCTTCTAGGGCGGCCATGGAGAGGGAGGCGGGCTTAGACTTGAGGGGGAGGATTGTTTAGATGAGCTGCAGCTGTGCTTTTTTGTTGCAAAGCAGCGTAGTCTAGGCTTCCTTGTGCGTGATGAGACTCAGATTACTTTTTTCATCTTTTTGGTTTTTCGCTCGGCGTCTTCGCCCTCAATAGCCAACTAAGCTGAAATGTAGTCGAGTGGAGCGGCTTGATAGCTCGCTTGCTAAAGGGAATAGGAACCAGAAATTAAGTACCCAGCACTGCATACAGCCTGTAAGAAAGGCAGTTGAAGGGAGGAAAAAATAAATATGAGCATCTCTTGATGTGGTTGTGATAAGAGGGTTGGAAGGGTAGACCCAGGGTTAGAGACCACCGTGGTAGGGTTATCTGAAGTCCTAGAATTGAATAGATTGATTGGCTGTAGCTGGATGAAAGCGTGGAGGCCTTCCCGATCTGGTTGTTGCTTGTTTCAATGCCCGATCACTAGCCATTATGTGAGTGAATGTGGCTAAAAGTGGGGATGAACTTTTTGCCTCTCATCCACCCACTGCTGGACGCTGAGTCCTTCGAAGCCCGCCTCCTCTTATTGAAGCTAGCCTTGCGATCTCTTTCCTAATACTCCAGTCCATCCAGGTCGCTCGCTTCCGTACTAGGCAATGACCCACACTGCATTTTTGGACTCTTGCCAAGCTACAACTGCCGGATTGTTTTCTTGAAGAAAAGTAACCGACATACCCACTAAACTTTCGCACTGCATGATCTGATCTGTTCTGGCCTCCCACTCCCCAGGCTCTGAGACCCCTAGCTCTGAGCTCTTCTCTTCTCTCCACTTCCTGAATGATTTGCCGTGCCTTTTGCTTGTTTGCTCACCGCTGCTGCTATCGCACTGTATAACGCACAAGCGTTGTAGTCTTGTCGTTGGTTGCAGAACAAACGCCACAGGCCTTTTCGCTTCGCTGTCAGTGCGTATGAGTCTTAGAGTCTCAGTTATTGGCGGTCTTTTCCGGCTGTGAATGACATCATTGCCAGACAAGTAGGAAAAAAGAGATAGACAGACGAGCAGCCCGCAAGCGCGATAACACGGCTAGTGAGCGTCAAGGACAAGACCTCAGGCATATCCTTCTGTTTGCCTTGCTCGCCTCTTTCGCCTTTGCCACGCTTCTTCCTTCTCCAACAACCGGGTTTGGAGGCCGCTGGTTCTCGCTCTTGTTTTCCTGCGTTTGGCAGTGCCCTTTTGGAATCCTACAACTCTTCTCAATTTCAATCTCGGACTCTATCGAGCCAGAATAGACCCAACTAGAGCTTACTTACCCTTGTCCAGCGAGCTAGCGAAGCTAACGACAGCACAACCACAACAACACCCTATACGCCCCATCCATAGATACACATACTTTCGCTACAGGGCTGTTGCCATTATACACGTACATATACGATGTCCGGCCTTAACGTTATTGCTTTAGTGTCTGGCGGCAAAGACAGCTTCTATGCTGCCCTGCACGCCCAACACAATGGCCACCGCCTGGTGGCTTTGGCGAATCTTTACCCCGGAACGTCTGTTTCAGAGCCCACCCCAGAGTCCACCCAAGGCAGTGTCTCCGAGCCCCACCGGATGGCCTCAAACGGCGTGATTGTCTACTCCCCCCAGGAAGCAAATTCTCCAGATTTCGTCCATTATGATGAAGCCGAGGAACAGGACCCCAATAGTTTCATGTACCAAACGGTGGGCCACCAGATATTGCCTCTATATGCCCGGGCCCTGAATCTCCCGCTATATCGTCGGGCTTTGGCCGGCACTGGTGCCGTGCAAAATGGCTGTGACTACGAAACAAGCAGGGCTGATGACAGCGACGAGACAGAAAGCATGGTTCCTTTGCTAAGGGAAATTATGGAGCGACACCCCGAAGCTAATGCCATTTCCGCTGGGGCCATACTGTCGACCTATCAGAGAACACGGGTAGAGTCTGTTGCTATCAGACTAGGCCTCGTTCCTTTAGCATATCTCTGGAAGTTTCCTGTCCTTCCTTCACCCAACAATGACGGCGCCCAGCTGTTGCGGGATATGGAGGCTGCGGGAATGGACGCCCGCATCATCAAGGTCGCCAGCGCCGGGTTAGACGACGACTTTTTGTGGACTAAAGTCAGCAGCGCCCAGGGTGTCGCTCGCCTCCAAAAGACCATGCGGAGATTTGGCAGCGGCCCAGGCGCTGTTATAGGCGAAGGCGGCGAGTTCGAAACACTGGTGGTTGATGGCCCCGCCAGCCTATTCAGAAAACGCATTTTAGTGCCTGATTCAGCAAGGACTGTAGTTAGCGAAGGCGGAGGCACATCGTATCTGGAGTTCAAGGATGCTAGCTTGGAAGATAAGCCCGCAGGTAGTTCAGACGAAATGCCCTTCGTACGAACGCCGGATTTGCTCGAGCCCGAGTTTACCGAGATCCTGCAGACCGTTCGCGACAAGTCAATACGAGTTGCCCACATGAGGGAGGAAGACTTGCACTCCTTTTCAGCCAAGCAGCTACCACAGCGAGCGGGTATGGAGTGGTTCTGGACGTATCTTCCTGATGCAGCAAGCCGTGGGTGTGGCATCGAGGAGGAGACTAGATCTTGTATGGCACAGATCCAGGAGGCCCTGGTCAAGTCCTCTGAGCACATGCCATCATTGAACCCGGCATCGGACGTGACCCAGACTATGATTCTACTACGGAGCATGGATGACTTTGCAACGGTTAACCCCGTGTACGCCGAATTATTCCAGTTTGCTAATCCGCCAACACGCGTGACGGTTGCCGTTGGCGATATGATCCCTGAAAACTGCAGCATTGCCATCTGTGTTACGGCATTCCCTGGCGTGTCTTCCTTGGCTCGCCATGGGCTACATGTGCAGTCTCGCTCATATTGGGCACCTGCAAACATCGGACCGTATAGCCAGGCCATCGATCACGGCGTGTACATCGAAACTGCCGAAGGTAACGACTTGCTGCCTATTAGGGTTGTGGCTGTGGCTGGCCAAATCCCTCTTATTCCCGCAACGATGTCATTGCCTGAAAACGAGCCTGACGCTGGCCTGCAGATTGTGCTTTCGCTGCAGCATCTATGGCGCATTGCCAGAGAAATGAAGGTCCAGATGTTCACGGGAACGGTGGCCATGTTCCCTAGGGCGGAATCGGAGGACGTGATGCGTTCAAATGTGCTGATGGCATCCAAAGCATGGGAGGGGGTATTCCCCACACCACCGGTGGATGGAGGCGACGACGATGAGTCGCCCGACATTGATGTGTGGGACCAGCGAAACAACCCCGAGTACGCCGCATACGGCCAACAAGAGAGTCAAGTGGCCCTCCCCGACTGGGAGCTGTTTATGGACGGCACTGAATTCACAAACCGGCGTGTGCCATTTTTCTACGGAATTGAAGTTGAGACGCTTCCTCGCAATGCTGCCTGCGAGTGGAAAATCCAGTTTGGACTGGCGTGCCTTGAGCCCATGTGTCTGTCGTCCGGGTACCATACCAGCCAGATCGGCGGCAAGTGGAAGTGTGAGGTGCGGCATATGCGGCTCAAGGAAGGCCCGATGCAATTTATCCTCAGCAGCGTCAGCATTGCAGGGCCAGCAGAAGAAGGCATGGAAATCAGTCACATTGCACACGAGGCATGGTGCGAGTCGCTGGCTCAAGACAACAAGACGGCTAAAGAGGTCATGTTTGAGCTCTATGTCGATGTGGTCCAGCTAGGTAAAAGCGCGTTCCAGGAAGGATGGTCGATGTGTGTGCCTTGTAGATCGGTGTGGTCGTCAACAGGAGAGAAACTGCTAGCTGTAGCGCTGTTCAACATGGGGGAGCTTGTGTGAGAATAGAGGCAAATAGAATGGGGTGAAGAGGAGGAAGCTGTTATTCTTGATGGGTAGAGGCGCTCTTCGGCCCAAGACACTCCTGAGGCCCTATATACAGCACGTAAATACATCTAACTACGTTGGTGACTTCAGATGGCTACAGTATATGCCTGTCTATTCATGTGTTTGCTTGTTAATAACGTAAATCTTGAGACATGGAAGTAAGTTATAGCGCGTGCAGTGGGTAGAGATTTGACAAACAGACCGAAAGTATATGCACATTAACACGTACTAATATGCTCGGTAAATATGGCCTTTGTTCTTCTCGAGGTCATATGCCAAATTCCAGTATGACGACATCTCATACCAGCGAGAAACTTGCAACGAAGTCTGATTTTGTCAACATATAATTATCTGATGAAGTTTAATGCGCCGTACTTTGCTACGAGTGGCTATTGGCTTACGCAGGTGCTCTATTGCGAGATTTAGCTAAGACTTGCTGTACTTTGGCCTGGGCCTTCGTTAAATTCTCGCTTGCGATCAACTAAGGGCAAGTCAAAACAAAATAAAAAAAAATAGCTTTTGTCTGTGCTTTGCCTGTCCTCTATGATTTGCATTGTTTCTTTTTTGCCAACACACCCTTCGGTTACCGCCTTTTTTTTTTTTACTGACATTTTTCCTAGTCAAAACAGCGCTGTCTGAATCTTGAATCTTGGGTCGTGTTCTTGGTGTTGACTGGACTCTTATACACGTTTATCTCACCAGTCAAGCCTGATTTCCAACCATCTAATATCTGCTTGTGTTGCTGCTTGACGAACGGAAAATGGGAACCCCTTCTGTGTCCGCCTCAGTATCTGCCTCTAAGCGACCTGCTAGTCTCTCTTGTGAAGGAGGCCGAGCGGCGCCTGCCAACGAAACAACCAACATCCTACACCACAACAGCAGCGACAATACTCTCAACTACCAGACCAGCGCGCCCGGGACTCGTCACTTAAGTTTGGAAAACGTGAGTCGGCGCCGGCCGGCTGTGAATGCTCGGCAGGGGGATAGAGACTCGCAAAGTCCTGGTTCTGGTTCAGGGGGTCTTGCCGGCCCGGCAAGTAGCACTAGCGAAAACGAAGATGATAGTGACGATGAGAAGGCGGGTCTGTTGGACAAAGTTAGGACTGCCTTCCGTCCGGTAGAGCTCGAGAATAAGGGCAGTGTGGCGCGCGATCACCTGGCCATTGGTAAGACATAATCCTTTAGTTATCTTGTGTTGCTAATGTGCATGAGTGTACAATGCTGACCCCCCCCCCTCCCCCCTCTCCTCCTCCCAGAGCGCACATTTCTGGCTTGGCTACGCACATCGTTGGCTTTCGCTTCTATTGGAATCGCAGTCACACAACTATTTCGCCTCAACACGTCCCTGGCTGATAACGAAGGCTCACTGCCGGACCCGCGCCTGGCACGTCTGCGGCATATAGGGAAGCCGCTGGGTGCCACGTTCCTGGCCATTAGTATTGTGATACTAATGCTTGGATATCAGCGATATTCAATGGCCACTAGCTGGGTAATTAAGGGCAAGTTTCCAGCCAGCAGGGCTACTATTCTGTTGGTTGCGATAGTGACGTTTGGCCTCATGTTGACATCATTGGCCGTAGTGATCCTAGTGCATCCCAAGATCAAGCGCGTATGAAGATGAAGCCAGCTGTTGCAGGTGTTAGAACTATTGTGCTATCAGTAGTAGTAATTTTATAGGCCTTTGCTTGGTAAGGCGTAAATATAAAGCATTTTTCTATCTTTGCAGTAGCATGTAGCATGTAGCATGTAGCTTGCAGCTTGTTGCCTCAAGTTTAAGGCGGAGCTGTAGACTCCAGCTCCACCTATAGAATCTTTTCCTCCACGCATGCACACAACCACTACTGAAAGGGAAATACAGCAACGCCCATAATAGGCACCTGCCGTCTTAAATCAGCCCACACATTTAATTTTATTTTGCCAGAGATCTTTATTCTATCGCATTCTGCGGTATTCAATTTACATATCTTTCGTTTGCCTTCCATACTTGATCGTGACAAACCCCCGCCATGTCCGCCAAAGCTGTCAACATCCCCGCCTTTGCCCAGTCGCAGCTAGGCCTCTTGGCCGCCGAGCTGCAGGCTGAGACTGCTGAGGCAGAGTCTTTGATTTCATCGCACACGCCCACGGCACTTCAGCGTGCAGGGTATGCCATCACGAATTTGGTCATTTCCAACTCTCGCACAGGTCTTGGTGGCAAGACTGTTCTAGAGCTATCGCCAGATTCTGCCACGGCTGGAGCCGATGCCGAGCTACCTGCCCATGGACTGAGATCCGGTGATATCGTTTTGGTCGCTGGCCAGCCCGCTGGAAGCGCCAAAAAGAGGGAGGTCAAAGATCTCGAGAAAAAGGGCATTCGAGGTGTTATCACCAAGACGGTGCGTAGCACTGTTTCCGTGGCTTTGGACCAGGAGAGGGACGAAGAGCCAACTGGGAGGCTGTGGATTGTCAAACTAGCCGACGAGGTTACTTATAAGCGGTAGGCTAGCCCTTCTCACAGCCCTCGACTACATGCTAACCTTGATAGAATGACACAAACAATGGAACGCATGCAACGTATGACCGAGAGTGATTACACGCCTTTTATGCGGGCTCTTTTTGGGTTATCAAGTCTCAGTCCCGTAGATAATATCCCGTTGGACGGAGAGGGAAGTATCGAGTGGGTTGATGAAACCCTAAACCAATCTCAGAAAGATGCGATCCGTTTTGCTCTTGGATCACGAGAGGTTGCACTCATACATGGCCCGCCAGGAGTAAGTCGGCGTATAAAGAAAACATCTGCTGCATCTTTGCAACTTCTTCTAACTCTCCCTCGTGTAGACTGGAAAAACACACACGCTAATTGAGCTGATCTTGCAAATGATCAAACTTGGCCAACGGGTGCTTGTTTGCGGCCCGTCCAACATTTCTGTTGACAACATCGTTGAACGGCTAGCGCCCCACAAGGTCCCCATGGTCCGTCTCGGACACCCTGCTCGCCTGCTTCCTACTGTCCTCAACCACTCATTGGAAGTCCTCACTCGCACGTCCGAAGCCGCCGCTATTGTCCGTGACGTACGCGTTGAGATGGATACAAAGCAGGCCTCAATCCGCAAAACCCGCACAGGAAGAGAGCGCAAGCAGATCTATGGAGAGCTCAAGGAACTACGAAAGGAATTCCGTGAGCGCGAGCGCAACTGTGTGACAAGCTTAGTCCGGGGCAGCAAGGTTGTTCTTGCTACGCTTCATGGCTCTGGTGGTCATCAATTGCGAGACGAGCGGTTTGACGTTGTTATTATCGATGAAGCTAGCCAGGCTCTCGAGGCCCAATGCTGGGTGCCACTACTGTCAGCTAGCAAAGCAGTTTGTGCTGGCGACCATTTGCAGCTTCCGCCTACTATCAAATCGCTAAACTCAAAGTCGAAGAAATCTGCCCAGCCTACGACCAACCCCCCTATCCCAGGCGAGGTCTTTGTTCCTACGGGTAGTCTAGAGACCACGCTTTTCGACCGCATGTTGGCATTGCATGGTTCGAACATCAAACGCATGTTAACCACGCAGTATCGTATGCATGAGGCCATTATGCGATTCCCGTCGGATCAGCTTTATAACTCTGAGCTGATGGCAGCCGATACAGTTAAGGAACGGCTTCTGTGTCAGCTTCCCGATGTGGAAGACACAGAGGACACCAACTGTCCCGTAATTTTCTTTGATACACAAGGCGGCGACTTTCCTGAAAGAACAGAAGACAGCAGCGAGAGCTCAAAGGCCAAGATTCACAGTGTGACAAGTGAGAGCAAGAGCAATGAGTGGGAAGCAGCACTAGTGAAAAGCCACGTCAAAGCTCTTGTCGCAGCGGGCGTAAAACCGGAGTGCATCGCCATAGTCACACCTTACAATGCGCAGGTAGGGCTGCTAGCACCTCTAAAAGAGCAGTACCCAGGCATTGAAGTGGGAAGTGTAGATGGCTTCCAGGGCCGCGAAAAGGAGGCAGTGATAGTAACATTGGTGCGAAGCAACTCCAACGGTGAAGTTGGATTCCTGGGCGAAAGACGTCGCCTAAATGGTGAGATTTCAGGCGTGACATGTCATGTCAACCAATTTGTCAAAAGTCACTAAGCTAACCATTCTTTTTTTTTTTTCTAGTGGCTATGACGAGACCAAAGCGCAGCTTGACGGTGATCGGCGACTCAGAAACTATTAAGCGGTACGTAAAGATGAACTTCTTTCTCTCAATCTACCATCTGCTTTGTATCCAACGTAAAAGTCGTCACATGTTGCTATCGCTGTAGCAAATAGCAGAGCTAGTTTTGAGATGGCGATGAAACATGCTCCCTAAACAGCAGACTAATACTTTCTACAGAGGCAGCAAGTTTCTTGGAAAATGGATGGACTATCTTGAGGAAAATGCGGACTTGAGATATCCGGATGTGTCCGAGCTTCAACAACAACAGTAGGAGACTTGAAAGATTTTCTTTTTTAGAAGCTTCATCTTCTGCTTTGTTTCAATAATCACGCAGCCGGTTTTTTTTCTACTCTTCTCACGTTTGCGGCGATATGCACACTTTGGTGCTCCTTTTATACCAACATCGAGTTTCACGTTGGCCGCCTTGCCCGTCTTTGGTAAATCCCCGAGACTTTTGATTCCTAAATAACTCTTCTAGAAGCGCTTTTGACTTGGCCTTTGGAGGCATAAATGGGTGAACGGGGTTAAGGATAGTTCATTTCACAAGGGTTAAATACCCTTAAGAATATCCCTCTAGGGCGCTCCATTTGTCTGCTTTCAGGTTCTTTCGACTCAGCCTGCGACGAACCGAACTTTCATGATACGTTTGATTAACGCCCACAAGAGAATGTGGCGGTCTTTTGCTATTTCCCCCTCTCCTTCTAGGCTTCAGTATCACGAAGTTCACAAAAATATCATGTACCGCGGAAAGCACACAAAAAAAGAGAGAGGCAGAAACTTGGCATCCAAAAAAAGAAAGCTTGTATGTCTCGGTCTTGCAGCGTCCGTCCTCTATGCTTTGCTTCATTGTCTCTTTGTATCCATTCCTTCGTTCTGCGTTTACAGAGGTCATGGCGCGCTTCGGCACAGAGACTCCGTATTCTCTTTCCATTTCGCGCCTGATGAGATGGCTGATTTCTATTTTAGACAGAGTAGTGAGCGGGTTCTCTGTCGCTGACGTGAAAATGCAACTCTAACCTTGACTCTTTTTCATGCATGCATGTATGAGATGATGTTGAGATACAGAGTGGGCATACCAGAAATAAGAAGGCAGAGCCAAAGAAAAGAGGAGAGAGGGGTACGGGGGCGACGAGGGGAAGGAGGATGATGGGGCAGTTCAGAACTCAGGTTAACCTGCTTCAGATTCAGCTTGGGGCATATGCACGTTTGGACACTTTGTGTTTATCTAGTGTGTCGGAGTCCCTAAAGAGCCTGGCTATCACACTCAGTCTTGGAGAGCTTTGTTGCACAGGAAAGCCAAAGCACAATGGCAAAAAGCAAGGCAAGATAACTCATTTGCTTGGAGACAGCAGGAGACGGGCGCCGATCAGTAGCATCGAAGAACTAGAAAAGAAGAGGGTAAGAGAAAACTAAGAGGTCCCCAATTGGCGAGACTAATTAACCCCCACCCCACCCAGCCCCAACTTCATTTTAAGCAAGACAAAATGCGGGAGAACCAAAAAATGCACATCAGTGTTGATGATGTCAGCTACAGGGCCCTTGTTCGAAAGCATGGCAGACGTGTTTCAGAGCTGGAGAGGGATGCAGTGGGTGACACTTCGTAATCAAAAAAGAGAAGACAAGATGGGACGATGCAGGCCGCTTTGCAGGAGAGAGACAGACTTGAGCGGAGGAAAAGGAAAATTTTCCTGCTGTCTAGGCTGTCTAGACTTGTCTATTTGTGTAGACCCCCAATCAAGGAACGGAGCTAAATTGGCGGTTTTGTGGTTATACGGACTGGAAGCGGAGTTGAAGGCTCTCCCCTTTGATCCTTAATCACGAGGAGGAAGACGGACGAGAGAAGCTGGAAGCGAAGCTTGGAAAGGGGAAGCATCTAGCTTAGCGACTGGCCAGAAGCGGAATGGAGGGAGCTCCTTCATAGCTTCAGCGTCTTTACATCTTCATGCCTTTATGCTTCGATATCCACCTACCGTGGGTGGATACCGGGACTACTACCGCATCGTCCATGCGAGCACCTCGCTTCGAAGCTGTCATTCGTCGAGACGTAATGGAGAGACCAGCCCAAGTTCATGCATGTGTGCATCCTTACTTTGGTCGTCTTTTGCGTCTTGTGCCAGTTCTTCCTTCCCCCCCTCTCAGGTCCCGTTCTTTGCTCCGCCTTCCCCGACCATGGCCCCCTGGTTGGAGCTTGCTGCTAGCTTTTTTTTTCTTTTTCCTTTCCTTCGCCTTTCCTCGCCCTCGCTCTCGCCCTCGCTCTCGCCTTCGCCTTCGCCTTCGTCTGGCTTGGGCAAGCAGACCCTGGATAGGCCCTGTCTGTGTGTTCCGCTTCAGAGTTGCCTAGTAGGTTCTTGGAGCCGCGTGGTCTATGCTTGCTTTCCTTCTTAGGCTTTTCCTCGAGAGCCTGCCGGGGAACCCTTATTCTCTTGCGCTCCATTTTCCACGTGGGCTCTGGCGCTGTTTTTGCTCTCTTCTTTCTGGCGTTGCTTATAAAAGAAAAGATGGAAGGGGTCAAAAAAGGCACCCTCGATTTCGAAACACGCCTGCTAGGATCCTGTTCCTCTTACACTCAGACGAACCACCTAGCAACACAAGGCTTGGATTTCTCTACTACTTGGGCATTTTTGGCTGATACAAGGGAATAAATAGACTGGAAGGTTAGAAAAGCAAGCTGCTGCTTGTTTGAAACCCAACAGCCTCTAGGCTCTTCGCGCAAGGGTCGGGTGAGGGCTCGAGCTCGCTTCACTTTCACGCAGCTTGGCTTCTTCGACCCCCCTCTTCTTGCCTTTTTCCTTGTAAAAGTTATAGGTCAACAGGCGGGTCTTGCTAGCTTGATATATAAGAACAAGAAGCACGCTCCAACTCTACGGCTCGTGCTTTTCCCCCTCCCGCCCCGATCGAAGACGCAAGAAGAAGACTAGCAGACAAGCCAATACTATTCGTGGAGGAGGGCATATCAGCTAGCTGCTATATGTTATTTGAAGTGTGAGTTGTACAGTCAGACTTGATCAGTGCGTTGCTTCTTCTTGTCTCCTAATACTTTGTTCAGCCAGTTACATCAAGCCGTCAAGCTTTGTAGATGTGAATCTGTTTTTAGATTTTCTCTTTTTTTATTATTTCTTGTCATTTTTATTTTTACTTCCTTTTATTTCCTTCTCATCACGTCTTTTGCTTCTTCCGTTCACTCCTTTGGCCCTTGATTTATTCCCTTTGATTCTCCCTTTTTCTTGTGACTGTCCTTCTCTCTCGTCCTCTTCTTCTCTTTCTCTGTCTTGTATATTTCCTAGACCCAGCGTCCCTATTTCCTTGTTGTTGTTCTCTTTCCATTTGTCCTTCTCTCTTCTGATTATTTATTCTCTTTAACTCTTCCACAATGCCTTCCAAGGCTCTCTTCAACAAGGCTAGTCCGCCTAGCTCGCGCTCAAGAACATCATCGGCCTCTATCCGCGGCAAGATCTCCGCGCCTATTCCGTTTCCTGATCCTCTAGAGGATGACTACCAGCTTCAGGTCCGCCTGCAGGAGCAAAAGCGGATGGCTGGCTCTGTTCAGTCTCCTATAGCACCGTCCATGTCCATTCCAACCTCTATTCCGAGGGCCAGCCTATTAGCATGCCAATTGTGCCAAATTCAACGCTGGCCCAAGCTCAGGCCCGGGCGGTTGCTACGGGGACATCACCAGCTTCTCCTTTTATCCCATCGGCCACGCCGCCTTTGAATGAGAACGCGAGTGAGAATGTGAACGGTGCTGTGGCACAGCCTGTAGCCGCGTCTCCATCACCTATACCACCACTGTCTGCTGAGGCACCTCAAAACTCTGAAAGCTCCCAACCTGAGACTACTAAAGATTCTGTTGCTGATTCATCATTGCCTGCTGCTCCAACTCGGCCACAAAATTCAACTCCAGTCCCAGCTTCAACTCCAACTCCAGTCCCAATCCCAGTCTCAGTCCCGTCGTCTACCCCATCCCCGGCTCCTGTCATGAGCAGCCGTCCGCTTCCTACGCCCTCGCCTACACCTACTATGGCAATGGCTAATGCAAGCACACCCCACAGCCGGAGCTATTCACAGAACCAGATGCACAGGGAGAGCATAATCCAGAGCAGCACCAATAACGGTAGCATTAGCAGTAGCAATAGCGGAGGCCGCGTGTCGAGCCGCGGTCGTCCACCTGTCCCTAACACAATAACCAGAACTTCGGCAGCAACAAGTATTGGAACAGAACGCACATCCAAGACTAACAGTACCGTATTATCCTCTCATGATAACGCGCCCGCTGTAGCCTCCTCGCTTCGTGGACAAATACATGGACATGGACATAGCGAGAGTCAGAGCCAGAGCCAGAGCCGGAGTCAGCCCCAACTCAAGTCTCAAAAGCAAGCCCAGCCAGACTCAACTGCAGCTCGTGCTGCTATTCCAGAACGGAAAAAGAGCACACTTCGCTCTGCCTTTAGCAGGTTATTCGGAAAAAAGCGCGCAAAGGCACCGCAGCCAGAGCTAGTATCAAAAGTACCTGAAGGGCGGGCTTCGTCTATAGCGCCCGGCCCTGTAGAGATATCAAGGGTAAGTATTTTATCTCTTCCTTTCAGCCGCATCAAGGAGCTGACAATTTCATTCCCACTAGATAAACCAGTTCCAGCCACCAAGCCGACCTCCGGGTACTCCCGAGCCAAAGCGTTCAATTTCCCTTTCTATTGTGGATCATGATAATGCTCATGATCGCGCTCTTCGCTCTCATTCAGTGGGGCCTAATGATATAGCGGCTATTGAGAGTGCACGTAATTCGGCCAATTTTGAGTCAACACAACTCCAAGCAAAATTGCAGTCACAGGTTCAAACGCACCAACAAACACATGAGCCTCAATCCAGGCCTGAGTCTCAATTTCAGCCCCATGCCCAGCCTCAACCTTCGCCCTCGGCTTTCTTCTTCAATGCAAAGCGCCGCGCTGCCAGCACCGGTGGTGATTTCTTTGTTCCCCCACGCAGCTTTTTTGCAGAGCCCAGCGGGCTTTCTCCGCGCCCGGCAAGCTCACAATGCCGGAACCGCACGCCACAGGAAGATGAGATGCCGGATGGAGACGGGTCGGAGCTGGTTGGCACTGGAACCGGCACTGGAATTGGAATGGGTGCTGGTGTCGGAGCTGGGGCCAGTAGACCAGACGAAATCGGAAAGGCCATCACAAGCCAGGACATTCTGCGCAACCGCCGCCGGTCGCGCTCTGTCCCAGGGATTGGCTTGGCTCAGGGCGCACCGACGCGTCGGCGTAGCGATGAAATTCGTTACTGGCGCCAGAGCCATGTTGGTGCTTTTGCTCTGTCGCCCAACTACAATCGTGGGCCGATGGCGGATACAGATGATATGACAGTTAGAAGTGACTGCGGAGATGCTGAACCTGATACTCATGCCGAGTCTGATAGCGCCAGTCATCATGATAGCCGAGCGGAAGCTATTGCAGCAGTGACAGAAGAATCACAGACTTTGCAGCCTCCCACTCTCCGACAGCCGTTTGACTTTGGTACCACAACCAGTCCTATGAAGATTACTGAGGCTGTAAGCCTAGAATCACGTGTCGGTAGAGTAGAAGGCCGTCTTGGACGGCTAGAAAAGACCCTGAACAGCTTCCACCATGTACTGCCAGGCTTCCGCCTCACTGATGATGGGACGCGTTTTGACGTTGGCCTCGGCCTAGGTTTGGGCGCTTCTACCTCATCAGGAGGACAGCCCAATACTATACTTACAGCTACCGGCAGCAGCATTGGGGATACGAGCCGCGGGGGCACGAGTCTAGGTGATACAAGCGTAGGCAGAACCAGCTTTGGAACAGGGACAACCGTAGATGACCGCACGGGCATCGGGTCCCGAAGCAGTGCCGACATTCGGCTGAGACGCCCATCTAGCTCGCAACAGAGCGAAGACTCGCATACTGCCTTTATCCAGACGCCGGTATTCCTTAGCTCGCTACACGCTGCACCGGCACCGGCACCACGCGCAGTCTCGCCATCACCCACGTCGACGGCGGGACCAGAGCTAGCCACAGAAGCGAGCGGCTCCATCACCAACGAGCAATATACTCGCTTGCTTTCGCTGATTGAGACTGAGCGGGCCGCCCGTGCTATTCTAGAGGCTGAGGTGTACCGTCTCGCTCGTGCACTAAACCTAGCTTCATCACCAGCAACTGCATCGGGACGGCGGCCGACGCTGACGGCCTCGACATCTGCGCTGCCGCTTTCTAGTAGCGCACCACCGCGCAACTTTAGCCTGCACTATGCTGCCGGGGCGGCATTCAACCGGACAGCGAACGAGACGTCGATGTTTTATGATGAGGATACCCGCGCTAGTGGAGACAATGAAAACGACACGGAGGCGCATCGCCGGGGTGACGGGCGCGGCAACTATGGCACACAGGGCCACCACAATATGCACTCCCTCTATGCTGAGGACTCGACTTTCTTGCCTAGCGACAGCAGCCTAGTCGGTGCGATCGACGTAGACCGCGAAGACGGCCTAGATTCCGGGCTAGGCGGCGACGTGAGCATCATGGGCCACAGCATTCTAGTTCAGGAGGCTCAGCGCAAAACAGCACGCACTATGTCGCTGAGCCAGCTGACGCTGGGCAAGAAGCTGCCGTTCGAGGGCGAGAAGCGGCTTGAGTATGAGATGGAGCATGCGCCGCGGCATGCGCTTTAAGGGGGAAAACAGGCCAGCTTTTTTTGTTTTTGTTTCACATCATTCTCTTGTTACTTTTCTTATGTTGTTTTCTGCCTACTTTATTTTTCCTTTGTCTAGTTCAAGTGTGGTTCCCTTTGTCTCGGTTCTACTTGATACCCATTTTCGACCAATATAAATGCACACTTTTGTATATACATCCTTTTTTTTCTTGTTTTTTTGCATGCTACAAACTCTTTTTTAGCTCAGTCCACGGGCAATATCGTCTCATGCTGAGACCACTACCACTGCTGTGAGCGGGAAACTGATGCCATGGCGCTCTGGGATAGGCATGACATGGAGCCATTGTGAGACTGAAGCAAGGTAGACAATGGCTTGTTGGAGGACAGTCAACATGTACTACTAGAGGGGTAGACCTAGGGTTATACTGGTAGGGTTGTATTGTGTCTCCAACAAACGTAGAGGCTGAGTGGGTTTTGGAGGCTTTCCCCTCACCATTGTTGTTGGGAGGGCAGCCTGCCTGCCGCTTTGATGGGGGAGACTTAATGGGCTGGAGATGTTGTAGGTGCCCTGTATTTAGGACTATTCATGACCGCTTAGATGTTTTTCTAGTGGTGAGTCCGCCTATCTGCTATGTAATAGCTGGCTCTGCAGCTGTCAGGTACCATTTTGCACATAGTCAGCGCGGAAAGATACTTCGTGGCTGGCGTCTTTTTTCTTTTTGGCTTTAGCTTGCTGACTACAAAGCGAGACAATTGTGACGCTTTGCCTTCTTTCTTTTGCTTCTTTCTTTTCTCCTTCCTCCTCGTCTTTTGTCTTTCTGGTTGAACTCACTTCATAGCAAATACCGCCCTTTTCTCTTCTCTATTTTCCCGCTCCTTTTCTTACGCGACAACGAACATACCGACTATCTCTCGGCAAATCAAGCCTTTTGCCACTACGTCTACTGCATCGTGATATTCTGCTACCGCCTCTCTGATAGAGAAGGTTTCTGTTCGATAACGGACGGACATTACTGCCTCGCTCTTCGCCACTGCCCTGTCCCAGCCTCTGTGTCTCATTTCGCTTGCCCCATCTTTCTCGTCGTCATGGATCCGCAAAGCCAGCCATATGGCGACGGCCATGGCCAAAGCTGGGCGGGGCCTGCCTTGTCCTCTGCTGGACTCTCTTCGGCTAGGACGCCATCACGTCGAAACGACGGTAAGTTTAGTTGTAGAGTGGGTAGATGGGGGCTGCTTGCTAACGCATGCTCTGCTCAGAATCCTGGGTCGAGATCTCGTCTGAGCCTTCGTCTTCTCTCTCTTCTGTTGCTGACGAAATCGTCACCACGGGCTTGCGCATCGGCTCTACCTCTAATCAGAGCGCTTGTCCCCCACATGGTCCTAACGCCCGCCGTCGCCGCTCTGCCCCTGTAATCCGCCACCCCTGTCAGGATATCTCAGAATCTAGCCGACCGTCGTCACTGCGCCGTGGTACGGCACATGATTTTGAAGCCAGCGGTAGCGAAGAAGAGGCCCATATCCTAGCCAGCTCCAGCGAGACAGGACCGCTGAAAGAACATGGTGCGACTGCGGGTCGCGGTGGACCTGTCGGCTCTGCTGCGGTCGTGACCTTTTCGCCTACCCCACAAATTGCCGCATTGCCTATGAGCGACCATGCAGCGACTGAGTCCGAGTCCGAGTCCGAGTCTGCCAGCGACTTTGCTGCCTCAGATGACGATGAGAACGAAAACGACACCGCCGAAACGGGTGCTCCAAGCACCACACCTGTCATCTTCCGTCCCCAACCTAACGCTTTCAACAGTGCCCCTGTCCCTGTTCCCGCCCCCGCCCCTGCTGGTGCCATTACTCGTCGTCGTCCCACTCACCCGCACAATACCCCCCTACTCACCCAACGCCGTGGATCAGCCCCAGCATCTGCTAGCCACTTCCGCTCACCAACCTTTCGTGTTGATAACGATGCCGCCCTGCGCGCCTCACTCAACACTCTTCTGTCCTGTGCTGCAGCCGCTCGGGGTTTTGGTAGAGACAGTCCTGTTTCGCGCGGCGTCTCTACAGCTTCACAGGATCCTCTCCTCCGTCCCTCGGGTGCTCCTACGCATCCAATGAACCTGCAGATCGTACCCGAGTCGGAGCTCATGCGTGAAAGCGACGATGAAGCGCATCTGCTGGATGGCGGCAGAGCGCTATCCTCTGCTAAACTCGCAATGGCCCCTCCTGCTGCATCAGGTACTTCGTCGTCATCAGCGTCGTCTCGCCGGCAATCTCTAGGCAACACTGCCGATGCCAGCACTCGTACGCGACGTCAAACCTCGGCGACACGAGCTCATAAGAAGCGGCGTACTCCTGGCCCCACTGCTACTTCGCCTTTTACTAGCGCCGCCACCACCTCTGGGGCTGATACATCGCTGCTCTCGCCAACTGCGCTCACCTGGGTTGTCAGTGCTGGCGTCGTGGTGCTCTTCTCGGTCGTGGGCTTTGGTGCCGGTTATGTCATTGGTCGCGAGGTCGGGAGGCAGGAGACCTTAGCCCTAGCATCGGCGGGACTGAAAGGAGGTGATGCTGCAGCGTGTAGCGTTGAGGTTGGTAGTGGCGGGCTGAGGCACTTCCGCTGGGGCGTAGTAGTGTAATGGGCGCGTCCTGGTGGCTGAAGCTGAGTTCAAGGCATGTCCGTTTGTGGGCAAACCTGCGTAGCTACCTGGTATCCCTTCTCGGCTAGCCTGGCCCAGAGCTGTTGATGTCTTGGATTTTGACGCGTCTTTTCTGTTTCTTCTTTGATTGCTTGTTTGTGTGATGATGATGATACCCAGGGCTGCCTGCCTTTTTTTGCTCTGCGCTGTGCTGTTGGTCTGCATGAAATGTCTTGTTGTGAACGGATGCCAACACCTCTAACCCACCCATCCAGCTAATACTGCTCTTGTTGTCCTGTTTGTGTCCATTTTATCGTCTGCCATCTGTCCTTGTCCTTGTTCCTATCATGCTCTTCTCTCTTCTCAATGGACTTCTTGTCCTTGCCTTGTTCTCTAGTACCTCTAGTTGTGCCGTTCCAGTTTTATGAATGACGATGTCTTCCTAGTATTGATTTGTAGTTATCATTCTTTCTTATCCTTAATAATATCATGTGGTGTATCTATTCCATCATATCTACTTGCTTCCCTTCACCCTTGTATCTTGTATCCATCTCTCATTTCTCAATCCTACTATTCGATCTGGCGTGGCTCACCCTGACAGTGCATTTAGGTCTAGAGGTACACTGCTTCCCCGGCCAGCCCGGTACTTTCTCTGTCCTCCGATAAACGCCCGTGGGTTAGGCAACATGTTGTGGTCCTTGAACTTCCACCGACTATCATTGACAACAACTCGTTTGCTGGAGCCTGCTCCATTAACACCATTAGACGCTGTGCTAGAGCCATTGCCCTTGCTAGCACCGTTCATAGAGAGGATAAAATTGCTCGGGTCAAGCATAGATCGTGCTTGATGAACTGCGGGTCCATTCGAGTTGCGCGGAGACGGCGTGGAAGCTGTAGGCGGCGGGGGGGCGGCAGCTGGCATAGGGGGAGCTGCCACCGCCGGAGGAGGCGGAGGGGCTCCAGGGGGAGATGACGGACTGTTTCCTGTAGCGCGAAGAGCAGCTTGCATGGCGAAGTTCAAAGCTGTAGGGGCTGCAGCAGACGCTGGTGCTGTGGGGGTCCGGATGGGGGGAACCTGGGGAGAGGTATGTGTTGCTGGAGCGGGAGGAGCTGGGGCCACAGGAACTGAAGGCGGTGGAGGGGGCGCAGGGGCTGATGGAACCGAAGGGGCTGCTGAAGGCGGCAGAGGAGGTGCGCTGGGTGGCAAAGGAGGTGCACTTGGTGGCAAGGGCGGGGCCGATGAGGATGGCACACGAGGAGCGAGCGCTCCAGCTATCTTTGATGCCGGAGTTCCAGGCTTGCGACTGGACGGAAGAGGAGGCGGCTTTTTTCCCACAGGTGGCGGTGGTGGCTTCGAGGCTGTTGGTGGTTTAGGTGAAGGACGGCCAGGCAAGGAATATGGTGCAGTTGGGGCCGGGGGTGCCGGCGAGGGGGGAGCTGGAGCCGAACTTGTTGGGATCTTGGGAGCGGCAAATGAAGGGATAGGAGGGGCGCCTCGAGCAGACGAGGCATCGTTATCAGAGGTTGTAGAGCCACGTCCAGCTATGCGAGTAAAGGGGCATCTTGTTAGCAGAAGAACCAGTGATGGTGATGTAATGATATGAATAGATTGATCTTACTATCTACACCGCCGCGGGACTTTCGTAGCTTAGGCATACCGCCGGCGAAAAGCCCGGCCAACTGCGGACGCCCATCCATGCTATTTGATGGCTTGTGGCCCGGGCTTTCCAGCTCGCTGTTGCTTCGAGAGCGGGCGGCCGCAGCTGCTGCCATGGAGGGAACGGGAGGGGCGGCAAAGCTGGGATTGGCCTTGGCTAGGCCAGGAACTGGAGGAGCACCACCGATTGCTGGAGCGCCGCCTCCAGAAACGACCTTTCCAATAGCAGGGGCAGATCTGTCACTGGTAACGGTTTTCTTTAGAGCTCGCCCTTTTGAAATATCTGATAATAGAGCGCCCTACAAGTGACAATAGGAACATAGGTTAGCTCAGAGTTTTAAGCCACCTATTAACAAGGTAAATTTGCGAGAGACTTACACGCCCACCACCCAAACCGGCGGGGGGCTTCATTGGGCCGGGCGCCGGTGGAGGCGGAGGTGGAGGCGGAGGCGGAGGAGGCATTTCGGGCTATGGCGTTAAGGCTATTATTGAGGGATATGGTCGTGGTTGTGCGGGAGTTTCCAAGAGCTTCGTGAATGGGGTTGCCAAAGACTAGATATGACGGCGGCGATTACGGATGGAGTCGAGCACGAGGATGATGAGACAACTATTGTCCAAGTCAGAAACAGGCATAGAGGAACACGCCTAGCCAGCGAGACAAGGAGAGCAAAAAAAAGACGGTTGGTGATTGGCTGAGGTAAGATATTGATCGTGGCCTTGCTAGTTTCTTCTAAAAACGAAAGGCAAGATAAAATGAAGAAGCCGAAAGTAAGATACAAGTTGCCGCAGATAGCGAAATAAAAGACGCGATGAAAAAGAAGAGAAGGAAAACAAAGACAGAGAAAGGAATAATCTGAGAACTGAATGAAGCCTGCCGCCTGGTTCTGCATTTCGTCATATATCCCATCAATAGCTAAGCCTACCGAAAAGTGGGTATTCTACAGGGTGACTGTTGCTTTTCGCACTAGCTGACATGAGATTAGGCCTAAAAAGGTAAGCAAGGTTTTGTAACTATAGGGCTTATCAGCGGCTAAACAGGAAGTTGAGGCCTAATACAGGGGTGCATTACAGCACTACTCACAAGCAACATCCAACTTGTCGATGTGCTCAAAGCAGCATCCAATTTTTCTGGGTGCCAGCCAAGAACTAATCCGCAACACTCACAGAGCGCCACTACAGACAGCGAGCTGGGCGCGCACACATCCGAAGGCAAGTCTTTAGACTCCAGCTATTGCCAGCATTTCTCCTTGTTCTTTGCTGTCACTCTACTATCATTACTCTTAGCTCCAGTATGCTCCTCAATGCCATGCAGCGCTCAGCCCCGCTCACTATACGGGCTACAGCAGGTCTAGCACGCCCATTAGCCGCTCCATTGGCCTCTATTCCTGCGTCTCAATGGGCCTGCAGAGGGATCTCCCAGGCATTTGTAGCCAGACGCCAACGGACCGTGGGCTCTGTTTCACAGCACTGTTATATCTCTTCTGCTGCGACTGAGGCACCCGTGTCTGCCTCCTCGTCTTCCAATCTCAGCAAGCTTCTGTCTATAATTGAACGCACAGAGGCCATGTTCCTTGCGCGGAAAGATGTGCCGTGCGAGCCTGTCATTATGACTGCCCTTAGGGCATGCCACACCGCCGCCAAGGCCATAACATCGGCCAATGCTGAGACTGGAAAGCAGCCGGGCAACAGCCTACTACAAGTCGATGACAAGCTAGCTAAGGCTCCATCACACAAGAGCACATTTGCAGAGTTGCGAAAGAATACCATGCTGCGAATCTCTCAGGCTGCCTTCAACATTATCTCTGCCCCCAATGTCGTGGTCACTATGCCATTGTTGAAGCAGTATATCCAGATACACGCAGAGCTGGGGCTGGCCAATACAGTCGCCGAGGCTCTAGCTATGTACGGCTCAAAACCGGTGCCTGTCGAATCCGCCAATGGCGTCATCTCCTTCAAGAAACGGTACCCCAAACTACCTTCAGCTGCGATAGACGAAGATGTAGCTGCTGCTGCTTTGCAGGTAGCGCTACAGGCGAAGAACCTAGATGCAGCTGTCAACATTGTCGATGTGTGTTACTGCACTCAGGCATTCTACCTTCGCAAAATAATGGCGTCTGCTACTGTGCCAGCACTGGCAGCAGGCTTGATACCTGCTACATCATACGGCATTGCCTCGGCGTTTGCTAGCTACAACTCATCCATTGACCCTGGAATGGCGACCTCGTTTGCTTTCATGGGCATCATGGCATACATTGGCTTCACTGGTAGCATGGGTGTTGTGGCCCGCATGTCCATGATGGACCATATGAACCGAGTCACCTGGATGCCTGGTACGCCAATGCGCAAGCGATGGCTCAGGGAGGACGAGCGTGCGGCAATGGACAAGATTGCTACAGCATGGGGTTTCCAGGAGTCATGGAAGCATGGCGAGGAGTCTGGCCCAGAATGGGCTTCCTTAAGGGAGTATCTCGGTCTAAAGGACATGATTCTCGACAGGGTGGAGTTTATGGAAGGCATGAACTGAGGTTAAGGAAGGGGGGCGGCATCGGTCGTGCCTTGCAAACACTATCGATGTATTGATCCCTATTAATATGTACAACAAGTGTAACAACCCTAAACATCGCAATAATCCTCCAAGGCGGTGACAGAAGTAGTAGGGTTAACATCATGAGAGCCTCCGTTTGCTGTTAGTGGGGCACGTCCCAAAGTCAAGCCTCGAAATTGGAGCTTTCTAGAACCATCTCTAGGGATTTTGTGTGCCTGGCTTTTAGGAAGGCCGTCAACTCTAAAGCCAAAAAGTAAAATAAGGCTAAAAATGTATTAAGAGAACTGTTGATTCCGTTCACATCTTTTTTTTTTCCGCACGCCAACCTTCTAATATAAGTTTTAGAACTGCGTTTATAAACTGCGTTTCGAAATCGTGCAGTTAGCTCCTCAATCACTAATTGCTCGGCGCTCTAGATTTTATCACCAGTACGTCGTATAACGTACCTACCCAACCATAATATACACATCATGGCTCAAAAGTGCGTTCGCCAGGGCTGTGGCAAGGCCTTTGCCGATGTCAATGAGCCTTGCGTTTATCACCCCGGCCCGCCTATTTTCCACGAGGGCCAAAAGGGTACGTTTTGCTTTCTGTCCTGCCTTTAATTTGACTTGCTACGTCCCCTTCTTGTCGTCAATTTCCTGACGACGCTGTTGAAGCGGCTTGCGCTAGCTCGTTGTACAGCATATGATTACTACGTCTACTGTAAGGACATCCCCTACTGACTTTTGCGGCATTCGTTGTTTTTTAGGCTGGAAATGCTGCAAGCCCCGCGTCCTGACTTTCGACGAGTTCCTCACCATCCCGCCCTGCACTACTGGTATCCACTCAACTACCGAAGCCGCCGCTAAGCTCGAGGAAGCCGCTCCCGTGGATCAAGATGAGCTGGATCTCAAGATTAGCAAGATGAATGCTGCCGCTGCCGCTGCCGCCAACGTCCCGGGCCGCAAACCTGTCTCGGCTCCGCAGGCAGTTGCCGCGACGCCCCCTCCCCCTCCAGAGTCCGAAGATGACGACCCGAGCCTCGATATCCCTGACGGCAAGACCTGTAGACGGCGCACGTGCGGCGCAGCTTTCAAGGCAGGCGCCAGCAGAGACGGAGAAAGCTGCGTTTATCACCCTGGTGTGCCCATCTTCCACGAGGGGTCAAAGGGTTACACCTGCTGCAAGCGCCGCGTGATGGAGTTTGAGCAGTTCATGAAACTCGAGGGTTGCACTACTAAGAACAGACACTTGTTCATTGGTAGTGGCTTGAAGGAAAAGAAAGCTACTAACGGCGCCGAGGAGATTCTAGAAACTGTCCGGTACGTTTGATATCTTGACTGTAAAGCAGCAGTAGGACCATTGTCGCCGTCACTAACATACATCGATAGGAGGGACTTCTACCAAACTGTCGGCACTGTCATCGCATCCTTTTTCCTAAAAAAAATTGTCAAAGAAAAGTCAACAGTTGAGTTCACTGACAAGCTCATTAAGCTTGATCTAGTGACGTCAGACCCGACTCCCAAGCGCTTCACCAAGGATATCAATACGTTTGGTCTTGTAGACCCTGCTAAGTCAGAGTTTAAGATTCTAGGCACCAAGCTGGAGGTTGTTCTAGCGAAGGGTGATGATTCCTCGTGGCCAGTCTTGAGCAGCGATGACGCGCATAGTGGCGAGATTCTGCAGGTTGGACGTGCTGGTCGGATGCAGGCGTAGAAAGACGGGGGGGGGATCCAATAGAGGGAATGTAGAGCCAAATGAAATACCACGAATATAGAATAGGCACTTGTGATGAACTAACATTGGCGTGTCATTTTGGTCATGGCCTTGTCACTCTTCAAGGTTGGATGAGTTGAATACGTACTATCTACCACTTTCTCACTAGAGCCCCGTATTTTCACCGATGACTAAGCAATATAGACCCCTGCTTTCACTGCTGTTTATGGCAAAGTTGCCCCACTTTAACTTCAACTCTTTCTGTCTCCAAAGCTCTGACATGCAAACGCAACAACAAAAGACGATACCTGCCAACCTACATACATACAGACGCGCATACGCAATCCTAGCGGCAACGCAAAAGGAACATAAAAGGCCTAAGCTTCCATCGCTGCTCGCATCATTCGCAACTTGGCCAAGAATTATTTCTTAGAGGCGCTCGCTAGCCCTGACATTGAATCAATCATCTATTATCCCCAAGCTCAACTTAGCCTAGTCTGCTTCATCTCATCTGATAATTGCGGCCTCTACTCTCACCTCTTTACAAAACATTTATCTCGTCCCATCGTCGCCTTGACCGCTTTGCCTTTCGCCTGTCTAACTGCCCGCTCTCCTACCTTCTACAACTATGGGGCGCTCCGATAATCCTCAACCTGCCGCTGGCTTGCAGCATCCTCAACCGCAACAGCCCCCATCGCCACTTAACAACACATACTCTGCACAACATCATCAGCGCATGCACTCACCACTTCCCCTTTCGCTACCTTCTATGACACCGCCTGCTCGTGCCGGTAGCTCCGGCTCTAGCCGGCCCCACAGCCGCCACGTCTCAGTATCTCGGGGTGCTTCGCAACCACCTACAGGGCCGACCCCGTTGGCCGCTCCCAGCAACATAGCATTGCCGTCACCGTCGCTTCAACCCCCACTACCTCAACCCAAACAGCTATCCAAGCGCAGCACGTCGCCTGAGCGCCCACCTGTTAGCCCCATAACCCCGCCTCTTGCGCACGTAAAGCCTGAGGCTACTACAACAGCTCCTACTACGACTGCGACTGCGACTGCGACTGCGACGACCACTACCACTACCACGACCACGACCACGACCACGACGATGACGAAGAAAACGGGCAAACAAAACAATCGCACCATCATCATCAGCAAGCCCAACAAGAACGCACAACCTATGCAATCCGCACAAGCCGCGCAAGTAACGCAAATCACACCACAACAACAGCAAGCCTCACAACCACTTTCCCAACAACTTCCCCCTCGGCCAGCTCTTACTCATAACAATCAACTGGATATGGCAACAAACGTAATACCACCGCCAACCCCGCTACCTCTGGATCTCGAGACAAATCCTGATGTTATCGCTCTACAAAGCGCTATCGCTATTTTGCAGATGCAGCGGCGGCGCGCAGAAGCCGATATAATTGCGCTACAGCACGCCAAAAATGAAGCCCTTGCTAAGCCTGAAGCCTTTCTAGCAGATCTGCGCTCAGGCGCAGTGAAAATGGCTGGGGGCCTATTACCCGGGGAACACAACGCTGGCGAAACTATCCCATCATATTCCGACTCCGACTCTTCTGATGACGATAGTAATAACAGTGATAATGATGGGGATATTGACATGGTTGACTCCGCAACAAACGGCGGCGAGGGCAGCTCTCAGGACCAAGCCGTTGCCGCTGCGCGCGCCGAAAAGAAGAAAGCAAAGACGACCAAGAATCAGAAGCCGCCTAAGCCCGCATGGGCTAGCCTTCCCGGCGAGCAAAGCATTGTGCGATGTCCACCTATCAATTGGGCACAGTATGCCGTTGTCGGCGAATCACTCGATAAGCTGCATGCAGAGCAAGTTTCCCGACCAAACGGTGGTATGCCGGCTATATTCACGGCTAGCGCTGGAGGCATCGGTGCAGCTGGGGGCGGTACGTACGAATTCCGCGGTGCGAGTGCTGCAGCGGCTTCGGGGCCAGGAGAAAAGTACCTTGGCATCGCAGCACCCTATGTGCCGGGAAGAGACGTGCTTCCAAATTCACGCAGGAAGAACCCAACAGTGGCTAGCGTTGCTGGTGGTGGAGCAGCTGGAGGAGGACGCAAGAATGCAAAGCCACCAGGACGGCCACCGAAACGGTAAGGTGCACGTCATTCTGTATGACCTTTGCAAGATCATGGCTGCCTGACTGCTATAGGAGGGAAGGCGGGAGGTAATTTAAACCCGAAAGAGGCTTGTCTATCTTTTAAGAGTCGTGGCTACTATTGCTCATGGGTTTTGATTTGATTTGTTCCTTTGTGTAATAAAAGAAAGTACTAGATTGGTTGATGACGTCACGGCGAACTTGTATTTGTTGAGTTAGGATTTATCATTGATTCTTGAGCGTGATAAAAAAAAAAGCAGGTGCAAAACAAAAAGAACAATCCTTTGCCTATTTGACCAATGACAAAGATAAATATTACGTATGGACATGTTTTCTTCCCTTCCCGTTGAACGAATAGCTACGTAGTTGTTGCTACGCTATCAAGTCTGTGTGACCCATACCTAGAGTTTTGTATTTGCTGGTCGACAGAAAAAATGACAGCAACGAGGAAAGAGAGGTAGCGGCTCTCAGGGTTGTTAGTAATCAAGGCCGGCAGGTGTGATCTTTCCGGGGAGGCAACCGGACGTGTTGGTTTAGTTGGTCATTGCTCTGCACAAGTTAGCAAGGATGACAATATAGACTAGATATCATTAAATGGACGGTCCAGTTACAACTTACTCCATCATCTGTTCCACAGACCTACGAAGATAACGCTTGTACATCTTGCGGTCTTGTGGAGAGCCCCAGAACATCTGAAAGGCTTTGGGATTCACGCGTGCTCGAGGATCATATATGGGGTTTTCCTCTTCTAGCACGTCAACAATTCCATGAATATGTGACATGACGTCCTCGAGCTTGCGAGGGTTGGGAAAATAGCAAAGGGTACCATCTGCGGCGACTCTATGATGGAATATTGGCGGGTCCATGCGTACTCGGGGCTGCTCTTCGGGAAAGCGTGGGCTAAAGTGTATTTTGATGCGGAAAAAACCGCCGTCGAGATCCCCCATGGGTTTCCCAAAGTATGTCAGGATCCACACGAACGGGTTGCCATCTTGTAGGCTAAGTTCATGTGGAAAGGCAGCCGGTTTCAAGGCATTGACAATTTGAATATACTTGTTGGCTAAGTTTGCAGCAATAGAGTGCTCGTTCTGAACTGCAAAAGAGCCTTCTTTAGCCCAGGAAAGTGTCTCGCCGTCAATAGCATTCTTGATTTGAGTAAGTCGCCGACCAAGTTCCGGATAGTTGAAATTGCCTGACATTTTGTTGTCTGGGCTTTCAAACGGCATGTCTTCAAACCCTTGATCGGGCTTTGTGTTTCTAGTACCCAGCTCGACGGTGTTTAGGTATGATGAATAATACCAGAGGAAGCGGTTTTTGCACAGGCTTTTGAAGGGCATGGCAGACCATAGTACTTTATCAAGATTGTAATCGAATTTTGAGGGCTGCTCCTTGGCTTTCCCATCTGGTAATATGTTCAAGTAATCTTCAAGACGTTGAATAACAGTGAGTCTCAACGTTTCGTGGCGAATCTGTTTTTCATTAGCAGCGATACTAGGCAGCGTGAGGTAGAGAGTGGACTGAAGCACCTTTTCCGCATATAGTGGCATCCTCCTCAAGTCGTCTTGCAAATGAGCCTTTTCAAACCCCGGTTCGTTCTCGTACGGGTTGGACGACATGAGGCTTTGAATGCTGAGCAAGATAGACTCCATACCTTGCGCAGCCGACCATTGTTCGCCCGATTCCCCACGCCATGTGCTACTAGAATGTTAGTTCTGTGAACCTTTTCCGGAGAAATTAGAACGGTAAAATTAAGGTGGTATATACCCGAGAATCGACCTAGAGACAAGACAGTTAGTAATAGAGACACTGTCTGTATACTGCGCTACTTATAGATAGATAAAGACAGAAGCTTACAAGCACACCTTGCCGGAAGAATATATGTTAGGGTTGAAACGAGTGCGCCCGGCATTTGTCGTCAGGGACGTGACCACTGGTGGCTTTCGTGGATAATCTAAAGATGTAATAAAGACTATTGGTCAGTACTACGGCGGCTAAGACTAGGATTCTTTCAGTCAATGTTTCTTGAGTAGACCAGGGACCTTTCAGCTAAGTTGGCGGCTGGCCTAAGTTGGGGTTGGATTGAGATAGAAAGCGGCTGGGGGGGGGGGGAGGGCAAGCAGCTCGCACATGCACTACGCACCCTGATCGAATTTCATAGAAAACTGCAACATGTCTGTCAGTACTGCACATCGTTCAACAATCAGTAATTATAAGTGCAATATCCCTACCTCAAAGAAGCCAAACTCATAAGGCGTGTCAGGAGGGCCGATAATCATCGATCTAATAAAGCGAACATCGGCATCATTACATGCGACAGCGAGAGCTGAAAAAGTTGGATTAGCTAGCTGACATGCGAGACTACGGCTGAGAAAACCGACATACACAAGTCTTCATTTCGCTGAAGGTCCCCGATTTCCTGTAAAATGTTGTTAGCCTTGCAAACCCCATACCAGCCAGTAAAGCTCCAAGCTTCAGTTTGGAGAACGGCTATAGTTGCAAATGCACATTAGGCTGCAACCTAGCACCATGCAAAGCATACCTTGCTGATTCGAATCATAGATTGACTAGCCATGATAGCGATGGTCTGTCTGCCTTGCAGAGTGTGGGCGTGACTCCCTCTTACTAGCTGTATATGTTAGAAGATAGCGATGCCGTAGCCGATAGACGATGGTTTGTATGTGGTGGGGTGAGAGAGTAACAGTTTGCTAGCAGTCGTTGAAGTTGTATCAAGACCAAGGAGAAACCTAATTTGAGATTTTAGGGTCAAGAAAGGCTGAAACAAATAACGAAAATGAAAGAAGCGAAGTAAGAGAAAAAAAAAGGGCACATAAAGGGAGGAGCGAAACACTATTTATTTGGGTTGTTTTGGGCGACAGCTAAAAATTAAGAAGCTATCTCGGCCAGCCACAGATAATGTAGACAAATAATATATGGAGGAGGGAGGGAAACGAAGTGCGGAGGTCTGCTTGTGATTAGAGTATTAAAGTACCAAAATAGGGCCAGCCAAACAAACGGTGGGAGCGCTTACTACTATCAAAACAGAACTTATAGGACTCAACAGTGAGTTAGGAAAAATAGAAGGTGCTAGAACAAAGCCTAGTTTGTTGTTTTCTTCGGGCGTCATTCACAGCTTTGTAGCGTTGTAGCTTGTAGCTTGTAGCTTGTAGCTTGTAACTTGTAGCTTTGTAGCTTGTAGCTTGTAGCTTGTGGCTTGTAGCTTAGTCTAGCTGCTACTTGCCTCAGGAGTCGCTCACAACGGCTGCCACTTCAAGGTTAGATTGACTAACCCACCCGTTGATGCCCTACATCTTTTGCTTCCCAATCCAATGACATCACGTATTTCAAGACACACAAGCTTTGGTGTCTGTTGGTTCCTACACAACTCTATTCCACTTTGTCTGAGCTTCGGCTTCTTATGATAAGATTGAGGAATGCAAATAGTGGAGTGCAGCTGCAGACATCTGCTACCAGCTGTAATGCACCTGTCACCCATGAACAACCCAAACAGCATTGTGAATAATACGCGTTTAACTTTTATGGTTTAATTGAATTTTAGGTTTCGCGCAACAAATACTATCCACATATACGTGCCTCCATCAAGTTATCACCGCAATAACGCTTATCACCAGTCTACAGTTCCACCACTTACACGCTACCCATAGTGCCTAGCCCCCAATGGCCAGCTTCTTCGATCTGAAGGCCAGGAAAGCCGCTGCCGCTAACAGTACTACAACCAAGCAAGATAAAGGCGCCGACGCTGGCCGCACCCAACCATGGGTTGAGAAATAGTCGGTAGACTTGTAGCCTCCATAACATTGACAGTTGTTGCTAACACGTCTTTTCCTTTCTTTTCTCTTCAGCCGGCCCAAAACTCTGGATGACGTTGCTGCCCAGGATCATACTACCACCATTCTACGAAAGACTCTACATGCTTCCAATGTTAGTCTGGCATCTCCAACGATTATACTAAACAACAATCGCATCTAACTTACAAATTTCACTTCGCAGCTACCTCACATGTTGTTCTATGGCCCGCCGGGAACTGGTAAAACATCTACCATCCTAGCCCTTGCAAAGGAGCTCTACGGCCCTGAGATGATCAAAAGCCGCGTTCTTGAACTGAACGCCTCTGACGAGCGAGGTATCTCAATCGTCCGAGAAAAAGTCAAGGACTTTGCCCGTATGCAGCTTACAAACCCGCCATCTCATTATAAGGACAAATATCCATGTCCCCCTTTCAAAATCATCATTCTCGACGAGGCTGATTCTATGACCCAAGACGCACAAAGTGCGCTTCGCCGAACGATGGAGACGTACAGCAAAATCACCCGCTTCTGTCTAATCTGCAACTACGTCACTCGCATAATAGACCCCCTTGCCAGTCGTTGCAGCAAGTTCCGATTCAAGAGTCTTGACCAAGGAAACGCTAAGAAAAGGCTAGAAGAGATTGCCGCAAAAGAGGGTGTCCTAGTTGATGACGGAGCTATTGATGCCCTAATCAAGGCTAGCGATGGCGATTTAAGAAAGTCCATTACCTTTCTTCAAAGTGCTGCAAGGCTAGTCGGTGCAAAGCCAAAAGACGGCGACGGCGATGAAGCCATGGACCCTGGCACCACGCAATCCATGGTAACCGTCAAAATCATTGAAGACATTGCTGGTGTTATCCCTGATGCCACTGTTGACCACCTATTGGAGGCCATCCGGCCCAATCCCAGACAAGAAGCATACCCTCGAATCTCGGCAGTTGTAGAAGATATTGTTGCTGATGGCTGGAGTGCCAGTCAAGTGTTGAGCCAGGTGAGCCTATCCGTTAGCAATCAAAGGTAGACTGATACTAATATCCCCCAACAGTTGTATCAAACCATCGTCTATGATGAGGCTATTGCCGACAAGCATAAGAACAAAATTGTCCTTGTCTTCTCCGAGATTGATAAGCGCCTCCTTGATGGTGCAGATGAGCATCTCTCAATACTAGATCTTGCTCTCAGAATAGCGGAAGTCTTGGCGCAATAGTGCTTACTAAATAGTTCCAGTCAGCCACTTGCAAAACTTAGATTCATACCTGTATTTATTGACACATTTAGACGGCCGTTTGATTCTTCTATTATTCGTAGATTTCTTCTAGCAATGACCTCATCCTGCCCATCAATAGACGATGATTTTACATACTAAATTCACTGCCCTATCAACCCTAGTTTTCCGTTGATTCGCTTCCAAATGTCACAGTTTTCCTTCGCACCAACTCTATTATCATCAGCCTCACACCGGTCCTGTCCAGACTCCGGGTCAATCGCCCCTTGTATCTCAACTAAGACAGCTTGTGTAGTCTCAAGGGCCACTTGACCTACCTCCATCTTCTCCGCAACGGCTTCCATATTAGAGATTTTGGCTGCTTCTGCTGAGTACGACCACTCTAAAACCCGAGTGGAAGGGGCTGGCGCTTCTTCATCCACCCCTTCATGATATTTGTCTGTGCCGTATGAAATCAGCAGCTGACTCTCCTCAGCTAAGTGATCCAAGACTTGACAACTTTCTTTGTCTTGCTTGGAAAAGCTAGAGTTTATATGGGCTTTATGAGATATAATTCCCCGTTGCTCTCGGGAGAGCGTAAAAAGCTTATTGAGATAGGGTGTCATCAGATGCGCAATCGAGTCTGCTTTGGGTATATCTGCACCACGTTGTGGCTCTAGTGGCGTTGGTAAAAACTCAGCATCGATCTTAGGAACTGATTCAATTATATTGAGTAACGCTTGTCGGTATTCATTGTACTCCGTATATTTATGTTTGGCTCCCTGAGTGAGGGCCGCGATTTCTTCAATACTAGGAATCTTGTTTGTCTTTGGCGATTTGGTGGGCTCGTTGACAGCGGTATCCTGTGATGCTTTCGACAACTCCGTCTCAATCCATTTTATGAGTTCATTACGTGTTGCGTTGAGGGCATAACGTTTCCGTGTTTCGGCAATTTGCTTCGAGTCTATCGGTAATGACTTTCTGGCAGCTTCCAGACGCTTTTCTTCCTGCTTGAGGAGAGCCTTGGTCTTGATAGTTTGTTTTCGGAGCTCGTTAAGCTCGTTTTGGGATATAGTAGAGTCATCTCCATAAACTCTACATTCGTCCACGATTCCAACGATAACTTCTTCGGGTATCTCTGGCAATGGGACTGAGCCATTGAGTATGTCCACAGGGTCAAGAAACCCAGGTTGAGCCGCTGGCTTACCACTCATCTCGTCGAGATATTGGGTCACCTTCTTTAATTTTTCCTCTTTTTGTTTTGATTTAATGAGAGCAAGTTTCTCGCAAACAATGTCCGTATTACCCAAAACTCTCGCAGGCTCAGTTAGCGGCGGTTTTGATAATTGGGACCGCACATTTTGAAAGGCCAATGTTGCTTTCAGATTAGTTTCCAATGCCTGCAGATACTGCCGCCTGAGACCCATCAAATCTGAGGGTATATTGACTTGAGAGGATTCATCAACCAAGGAGACTGGACTCTCAAGTTCAGGCCCATCTATTGAGTCTTGAAGATAGAGTGCAAGTGTCCTTCTAATGTAAGCCACTTCATCTCTCTGCTTAATATAAGGCTCTAAAGTCTTCTTTAATGCCACAATATCGCTTTTGACTGATGACATGACCCCACTTGATGTTTTAATGGTTTCAGAAAAAGAGGTTGAGATATTAGCGAATATTGATAATAGGAGTCAAAAAATGAAGTAATACACTGTATTCTTGGCTATTTCTAAGAGATAGTTGGACACCAAAAAACCCAGCTTAGGGTTATCGGATTACATAATAGACTTTGCGACGCGAGTCCACGTGACTGCCCGATTTACGCCACACAAAGCTTTGAGGCTGAAAATTATAATTTTTGATAGGTTTGCGACAAACTAAAGTTATCGCAAAATCGCAAGGCTAGGCTCATACGTTTGAGCTACACACCACTCTTTTGTGCCAATTAGGTTCTGAAAACACTTAAACTTGCTACTTCACACCTAATATTGCACCAAGATCTCTAGTTTTCTGTTTCATTTGTTGAATGACCTTACTTGCCTTAATTTAACATTCTGTGGGAGCTTACCTGGCTTCTCAGCCTTGGTTACACATCTTCACCGGCTTCAATTCAACCCGACTACCACGACAACCTGCCCATCATGTCGGGCGCCAATCGCGATGTATCCCAGTACAAATACTCGGCCATGTCTAACCTGGTTCTCCAGGCAGACCGTCGGTTCGTTACGAGACGAAACGATGAGGCTACTGGCGACCCTGAATCTCTCTCCGGGCGCTTGAAGATTGTCGACATGGGCTCTAGAGTACTTCGAGACAGTCTACCGAAATCTAAAAAATCTTCCATGTTATCAAGTATCGAGCGTGGCAATGCACAAGATGGGAGAGACATTCTTGAGCGCGAAAAGCGCAAGAGCAAGGTTGGAAGCGCCCTCGGCCGTGGCCTCAGTGCTGCTGACATTGCTGTTGAGGGCATTCAGTACAGACCACGCACCGTTGAGACGCGGGCAACCTTCAATCTCATTCTCACTATTGTTGCCAACAATCTTGGCGATGTTTCCTATGATGTGGTGCGGAGTGCTGCCGATGCAGTCTTAGAGTATCTCAAAGATGAGGATATGAAGGACTTTGACAAGAAAAAGGAAATCGACGACATTCTTGGCACTTCCCTGAGTCCGAAGGAGTTTAACGAGTTGATCAACTTGTCAAAGAAGATAACTGATTACGACGCACAAGATGACGAATCCCAAACGAGCGCTATGGATGTTGACAATAACGACGAATTAGACGACCGCCAGGGCGTTGCCGTTGCCTTTGATGACGATGACGGTGACGAAGAGGGAGGCTTTGTAGACGAGGTCCGAGATCAATCTTCCGACGATGAAGACGAAGAAGAGGACAACGACCAAGAAAAGTCTGACGACAAAAATGACGAGAATATAAGCGACGACGAAATGTTGATTGACTCGGCGCCTGCTGCTACTGGCCTTTCTGAGAAGTCAAAGGAGACGACGAAATCGATACCTGCCCGTGAAATTGATGCCTACTGGCTGCAGCGTCTCATTGGAAAACTGTACGAAGACCCCCACGAACAACATGACAAGACCATCGAGGCTCTACGAATATTATCAGGCGAGCCGGATGAGGCTGGTGGTGAGGAAAAGCAGCTACGCGAAATCGAAAACGATCTCATGGAGTTGTTTGACTTCGAACATCACGAACTCGTTAACAGACTTATCGCAAACCGTGAAAAGGTTGTATGGCTTACTCGGCTTGCGCGGGCTGATGGTGAGGAGAAGCGTCTCGTAGTTGAGCGTGAGATGGCATCTGAGGGCCTGCAATGGATTCTGAACGAGCTTCACGGCAAGGGATCAAGCGAGGCTAAGCTCAAGAAAGAAATTAAGATGGATATCGACGTTCCAAGTGATATTATCTCTGCGCCTGTTAAGACTGAAAAGGACGAGGGTCAACTAGTTGGTGGGCTGAAACCCCGCAAGATTGTAAACCTTGAGAACCTGGTGTTCGATCAGGGCAACCATCTTATGACAAATCCAAAAGTCCGCCTACCTGAAGGGTCAACAAAACGCACGTTCAAAGGCTATGAAGAGATCCATGTCCCTCCTCCTAAGAAGCGAAACGACCCTAATGACCGTCTCATTCCCATATCTGACCTCCCCGAGTGGGCTCGGTGTCCTTTTAGCACCACGAAGTCCCTTAACCGCATCCAATCACAATGTTTCCCTACTGCTTTTGAGAATGATGGCAACATGTTAGTTTGTGCCCCAACTGGTAGTGGTAAAACGAATGTTTCTATGCTTACTATCTTGCGTGAGCTGGGCAAACATCGTGATCCCTCTACTGGTGTGATCGATCTCGATGCCTTTAAGATTGTGTATATTGCACCCTTGAAGGCCTTGGTTCAGGAGCAGGTCGGCAACTTTGGTAAGCGCCTTGAGCCTTATGGGGTTACTGTTGCCGAGTTGACTGGTGATCGCCAGCTCACTAAGCAGCAAATTTCCGAGACTCAGATTATTGTAACTACACCTGAGAAATGGGACGTCATTACCCGCAAAGCTACCGACCTTACCTATACTAATCTTGTTCGTCTGATTATTATCGACGAAATTCATTTGCTACATGATGATCGTGGGCCTGTTCTTGAGAGCATTGTGGCTCGTACCATTCGCAAAACAGAACAGTCTGGGGAACCTGTGAGAATTGTCGGGTTGTCTGCTACACTGCCCAATTACAGAGACGTCGCTAGCTTTGTACGCGCAGATCCCGCAACTGGCGTCTTCCATTTTGATGGGTCATTCCGTCCCTGCCCTCTTCGCCAAGAGTTTATTGGTGTTACCGATCGGAAACCTATCAAGCAGCTAAAGATCATGAATGACGTGTGTTACAATAAAGTCATTGAGCACGTAGGAACCAACCGCAACCAGATGTTGATTTTTGTACATTCTCGAAAGGAAACAGCCAAGACTGCTCGTTATATTCGCGACAAGGCTTTGGAACTGGGTACCATTAACCAGATTCTGCGTCATGATGCTGGATCTCGCGAGGTTTTGAAGGAGGCTGCTGATGATGCGACGGACAAAGACCTTAAGGACCTTCTGCCTCAAGGCTTTGGTATTCACCATGCCGGAATGAACCGCATGGACCGCTCCGATGTCGAGGATCTTTTTGCTCGTGGTGCTATCCAGGTCCTCGTCTGCACGGCTACTTTGGCTTGGGGTGTTAACTTGCCTGCTCACACTGTCATCATCAAGGGCACTCAGGTCTACTCCCCCGAAAAGGGTAGCTGGGTTGAGCTGAGCCCTCAGGATGTTTTACAGATGCTGGGCCGTGCTGGCCGCCCCCAGTTCGACACGTACGGTGAGGGTATCATCATTACTTCTCAGTCCGAGATTCAGTACTATTTGTCCCTCATGAACCAGCAGTTACCTATTGAAAGTCAGCTTGTGAGTCGTTTGGTTGACAATCTCAACGCTGAGGTTGTTTTAGGCAATGTGCGAACGCGTGACGAGGGTGTTGAATGGCTTGGATACACTTACCTATTTGTTCGCATGCTGCGATCGCCTGGTTTGTACCAGGTTGGTGCTGAGTATGAAGATGATGATGCTTTGGAGCAAAAGCGCGTGGACTTGATTCATTCCGCGGCCTTGATCTTGCGGAAGTCAAATCTGATCAAATATGACGAAAAGACTGGTAAGATCCAGTCTACGGAGTTGGGGCGCATTGCTTCTCATTACTACATCACACATGACTCTATGGAGACGTACAACGCCCTTATTCAACCTTCCATTACTGTCATCGACTTCTTCCGCATCTTCGCTCTATCGGCTGAGTTCAAGTACATCCCCGTTCGTCAGGACGAAAAGGTTGAACTTGCGAAGCTCCTCCAGACCGTCCCAATCCCAATCAAGGAAAGCATTGAAGAGCCTCACACTAAAATTAATGTGCTTCTTCAGGCCTATATCTCGCGCCTCAAGCTAGATGGCTTGGCTCTCGTTGCTGACATGGTCTATGTTACTCAATCAGCTGGACGTATTCTGCGTGCCGTCTTTGAGATTACTATGAAAAAGGGGTGGTCATCAGTGGCCAAAACTGCCTTGGATCTATGTAAAATGGCGGAAAAGCGGATGTGGCCTACTATGTCTCCTCTACGACAGTTCCCTAGTTGCCCCAAAGACGTGGTGCACAAGATGGAGCGGATTGAGGCGCCATGGAGCGCCTACTTTAATCTCGACCCACCTCGAATGGGTGAGCTCCTAGGCATGCCTCGTGCCGGTCGAACTGTTTGCGAGTTGGTTGCCAAATTCCCCCGCCTTGAGGTTCAAGCCTATGCTAAGCCTATTACGCGCTCTCTACTACATGTCGGATTGTCAATTTCGCCCAATTTTGAGTGGGATGACAACGTCCATGGTACTTCTGAAGGCTTTTGGATTGTCGTTGAGGACTGTGACGGCGAGGAGATTTTGTTTTATGATCAGTTTGTGCTGCGCAAGGACTACGCTGTTTCCGAGGACAATGAACACATGGTAGACTTTACTGTTCCTATCTCCGACCCCTTGCCTCCCAACTACTTTATCTCTGTTATTTCTGATCGTTGGATGCACTCTGAGACTCGTTTACCCATAAGCTTCCAAAAGCTGATTCTGCCCGAGAAGTTCCCCCCTCACACAGAGCTGCTTGAGTTGCAGCCTCTGCCAGTGTCGGCGCTCAAACTGAAGGAGTACCAAGGGTTATACCCCGAGTGGGAACACTTCAACCGTATTCAGACACAGACTTTCAATTCGCTATTCACCACAGACCAGAACGTGCTTGTTGCAGCGCCCACTGGCAGTGGCAAGACAGTTTGTGCTGAGTTCTCTATTCTGCATCTTTGGTCTCAAAAGGACCACGGACGTGCTGTCTATGTAGTACCTAGTCAAGACCTTGTCGACATTCGTTTGCAAGATTGGCAGAAACGCCTCGGCGGGATTCGTGGCGGTAAGGAGATTGTCAAGCTCACGGGTGAGACTACACGTGACCTGAAGCTTCTTGAGCAAGGCGACCTGATTCTAGCCACCCCCTCACAGTGGGATGTTCTATCTAGACAGTGGCGTCGCCGCAAGAACGTGCAGACTGTCGAGCTGTTTATTGCTGATGAGCTGCATCTTTTGGGTGGTAACCAGGGCTATATATACGAGGTGATTGTATCTCGCATGCACTTTATCCGTACTCAAACTGAGCTCCCTATGAGAATCGTAGGGCTTAGTGTTTCCTTGGCTAACGCGAGGGATATTGGCGAGTGGATTGGCGCGAAGAAGCACGACATCTATAACTTCAGTCCGCATGTTCGTCCTATTCCTCTTGAGCTGCACATCCAGTCGTACTCTGTGCCTCATTTCCCTTCACTTATGCTTGCCATGGCTAAGCCGACGTACCTATCTATTCTCCAGCTTTCTCCTTCTCAGCCTGCAATTGTGTTTGTACCCAGCAGAAAACAGACCCGCGCTACGGCGCGTGATATTCTTGCTGCCTGCCTAGTAGATGACAACGAGGACCGATTCTTGCATGCCGATCCTGAGCAGCTAAAGCGTATTTTAGAGCATATCCACGAGGAGGCCCTTGCTGAGGCCATTTCACACGGTGTCGGCTACTATCACGAGGCATTAAGCCAGAACGACCGCAAGATTGTCAAGCATTTGTATGACAATGGAGCGATTCAGGTTCTGATTGCTTCACGCGATGTTTGCTGGGAGCTCAACAGCACAGCACATTTAGTAGTGGTCATGGGTACTCAGTATTTTGAGGGTCGTGAGCACCGCTATGTGGATTACCCAATTGCTGAGGTTCTCCACATGTTTGGCAAGGCACTCCAACCTTCCAAAGACGGTCGTGGACGCGGTACTCTGATGGTTCCCACAGCTAAGCGAGACTACTTCAAAAAGTTCCTCAATGAAGCTTTGCCTGTAGAGTCACATCTGCACAATTTCCTCAACGACGCGTTCGTGACAGAAGTTAGCACTAAAATGATTGAGTCGATTGACGACGCCATCAACTGGACTACCTTTACGTACTTTTATCGCCGACTGCTGGCTAACCCCAGCTACTATGCCTTGACGGATACTAGCCATGATGGTTTAAGCACGTATATCTCTGATCTCGTCGAGACGGCAATCAATGAGCTTTCAGAAGCAAAGATTATTGACTTCGATGAAGAAGACGGCTCTGTGTCGCCGCAGAACGCAGCCATGATTGCAGCGTACTATAATATTTCCAATGTCACGATGCAAACCTTCCTCATGTCCCTCAAGGCTACGACTAAACTTAAGGGTATTCTGGAGATTATCACGTCGGCTACCGAGTTCGAGTCGCTGCAGTCGCGTCGCCACGAGGAAAGTCTGTTGCGCAAGATCTACAACATGCTCCCTGTCAAAATGGCAGATGCTAATGCTGAATCGGCACATTTCAAAGCGTTCGTTCTGCTGCAGGCGCATTTTTCGCGTATGCAGCTGCCTATTGATTTGTCTAAGGACCAAGAGATCATCCTGTCTAAGGCCCTGAGCTTGCTTAGCGCTACGGTGGACATTCTCTCATCTGAAGGCTGGCTTAATGCCATGAATGCCATGGAGATGTCGCAAATGGTTGTGCAAGCCATGTGGGATCGTGATAGCCCGCTGAAGCAGATTCCCCACTTTTCACCTGAGGTTATTAAAGCAGCTAATGAAGCTGGGTAAGTAGTTTTGTTTTTAGTTTCATCCTAGAAGCGGTGAAGCATTTGCTAACATGTATTTGTCTGTAGTGTCAAGGACGTGTTCGACTTCATGGAAGCCATGAACCCCGAGGATCCTAACTATAAGACTCTTATTAAGCGGCTTTCCCTGTCAAACAGCCAGCTTGTTGAGGTCGCCAAATTCACCAATGAAAAGTACCCTGATATGGAACTGGAGCATGAGGTTGTTGACGCTGATGAGATTCAGGCCGGTGAGCCCGCTTACCTACAAGTTCAAATTACGCGCAACATCGAAGAGGACGACGACTTTGATGCGTCGGTGCATGCACCCTTTTACCCCGCCAAGAAGATGGAGAACTGGTGGCTAGTTGTCGGCGAGGAGGCAACGAAGACTCTCTTAGCAATCAAGCGAGTTACGGTGGGTGCTGAGCTTAAGATGAAGCTGGAGTTTACTGTGCCGACGGCGGGTGTGCACAAGTGCAAGCTGTTTATGATGAGTGACAGTTACATGGGGGTAGACCAGGAGCAGGAGTTTGAGGTTACGGCAGCTGAGGCTATGGAGGTGGACAGCGATGAGGAGGAGGAGGATGACGACGAGTAGAAAAGGGGGGGGGGTTAGTTCGCTGACTGTGGGTATGATTGTCCCCTGGTAAAGAGAGGGATGTGATATTTTTTTGTTGTTACCTGTGTCTTGTGTCTTGTGTGTCATACCCTAGGGTTTTCATGCAGTTTGTGGCTTGCTTCTGTTTCCTTTCTTTTTCTGGGATTTTAAGTGGCATAATTTGTTTTTGTTGTATAATAGACGTTTGAAAAACGCGGTGATTTCACTATTTGGCTACTACTATTCTGTGAGACGATATGGTAACAAACAGTGATATGATGATATGGATAAGGACGCCGGATGGGCGAGTGGCGGAGAGTTGTACAGCATGATTGTGGAGTACGACACATAGCTAGAGAAAGTCGAAGCGAGGCTAGCAGTGGCAATGAAGGAGAGAGTAAGATCACGATGAGGAAATAGATGTCAACTAACAGGAGCAGCGATGATGATTTTGCTGGACTGGGCGATGTGCAGGGGTTCAGACCGAGACTTTGCGAGGTCACAATCACATGAAGATGAGAATCGGCATTAGTCAGACACGCATACTATAATAAAGCATGGGGGGGGCTACAACTACATTCGTATACAATATGTTATGGATTGTCTTTTGTTAAACTTAATTCTATTAAGGGAAGAGTTTTCTCTCACGAGCCACATCGTGCTATACATATCTACATAGTGTATTTACCCGATGTTGACCCGGATAGTGGCGGAATATCCACAACACAATATATGCTATACAATGAAATGAGGTAGGTGGTCGAGGTTTGTTTGCTGGTCGTGTAAGATCACGTGACTTCATAAGGAAAAGCCAATCAGAAGCTGGAATCACGTAACTCGGAATTTTTTCCTGGAGCTTTTTAAGCTGGGTACAGCTTTGACCTTGGTGGATGGAAAAAGAGAAAGAGGAACGACGCAACTTCCTTTCCGGGACTTGTAGAAAGAAAAGGAAGCAAGTAGACAGGACGGCCGCCCGTCCCCACTTGCCACCTTCCCTTCTCAGGAAGTTGCCTGGCCGCCTGTGAGCTCTTCTGCAAGGCGCTTTTTTCAAGTGTGAGATGTACTCTGTACCTGTACCTGTACCTGTGCCTGTCTGATACTTAAGTACTTAAGTACAAGGAGGAAGTGGTAGTGGTGATATTTCGTTTATATTCTTATTCGTCTTGTGACTCTTTACCTTCTTTTTGTTCTTCTTAATTATTTTTCTGAATTTTCATTAACTTTGCTGTGTGTCTACCACGGAAAACCATCATTCTAGCTGGCTATATTTTTTTGCTTCAATCATTGTTAGTCTTATCCATCTTTGCTAGGCCTGCTTTGCCCTTCAACTTCGTCCTGGCTTTCGTTTTGGTTTGTCGATTTTGGGTTTGAACATCATTTTATTTAGACCTTGAAAAAATACATGCAGCGGCTTTCACACGCCTCCGTTTTCTCTTTCTGGCCTGTCTTGATTTTTTAAGAAAACGAAGACTATAGCCAAAGCAAGGTAGAGTAAGTAAGGCCAAAGCGAGCCCAAGGTCAAAAATAAAAGCTAGAAACCAGACCCCCAAAAGCTTAGTAGAAGCCAAGCACGCGCCACGAAACGCGCTCGCATCACCCGATTGACTGTTAACTTTGGCAGGATTTTTTCTTCCCCCTTCAACAACAATTTATCCAACTTGTTTTTTTTTTCTATTCTATTTTTCCCTTTTATATCACGAACAAAACTCCATCATAATAACGCTTCTGTCCTACATCTCCCCCTTTTCTGCTCTTTTTAATTTTTGGTTATTATACGAAATCTAGGACGCGCACTGAGCTATTGCTGCGGTACACACGATTTTGAGAGCTTCCATTGTCCTAGTCAATCCCATTCACCAATCCAATCCACAATCAAACGCTTATAACATCCCCGTAAACGCAAACGACTCACTCATAATGCCGTCTCCCGCCAAGACCCCCGAGAAGGAGGAATCTACGGCTGTTGTCGCTGAAGCCACTAACGACGTTAAGATGGCTGACGCTGATGATGAGAAGATTGAAGGTAGGCAATTCCACCCACCCATCCTATCGTGAACGCGCTTCAACTGCCTGCGTCCCTCTTCCATCGAATATTTTGCGGTTTACACGTCAAAACTCCTGGCGCGAAAACAAAGCTACTTTATGCGATAGCTACAGTTTGGCAGCTACATGCATCTGGCCTGATGTCTCTATCGCCTTCGCGCCCCGATTGCTCCGTAGCTATTGACCGCTAAGCAGCTGGCCAATTGCGCCATTGATCGCGCGTGATTTTCATCTGCGCTCAAGCAAACTCTGTGTCTTGCCGCTCTCTGTCGTTCATCCTGCCGCCGTCATTCATGTTCTGATGCGGTGACTGTACTTTGTACCCACTTTGTCTTGCGCGCTACTACTACTCGAATATCGCATCGCGCTCTGGCGAAATTGTTTATTTATTTCTACCCGAATACCCTCTTCATATCGATCCATTGCCTCTTTGTTTTCTTCCACTACTAAATTTGAAGCCCCATACTAACTGCCACATCTGTCGCACAGAGACCCCTGCAGCCAGCGCCAGCGAAGAGAAGGCTGACGAGTCGAGCGATAAGTCAGAGGACAAGGCTGAATCCGAGGATAAAGATACCGAGATGAAGGACGCTGATGCAGCCTCCGGGAAGAAGCAGAAGGCAACTAACAAGGTCATACCCAAAAAGAAGTCTGGCGGTGGTTCGTCAGGAGGCAAAAAGAAAAAGGCCATCCGCACTTCGCAATACCGTGATGCCCAGCCCGGCGACCAGTTCCTCGTGAAGCTCAAAGGCTTCCCAGCATGGCCTGCCATTATCGCAGATGAGGACATGCTCCCCACCCAGCTTCTAAGTACCAGACCAGTTACTGCTAGACGTGCTGATGGCACTTATCGCGACGACTACGCTGATGGTGGCAAGCGCATGAACGACAGAACCTTCCCGGTCATGTATCTCTACACCAATGAATTGTAAGTACCTCCCCATTCTCCTATATCTGTGTTGGCTGTGTCTAGACATTTCCTCTATCAATAAGGGTAGCGTGGTTGCTCGATTCCGCTATCTTTTGTTGAGGTATTTTTCTTGCTTGAGCTACCCCAAAATTTCATTTGTCAGACTACGGCAGCTAACTAAACGACATACAGTGGCTGGGTGCCTAACTCTATCCTCTCCGAGCTGACTGCTGAAAAGGCGCGCGAAACCAAAACCGAAAAGATGCGCAAAGATCTTCAGGCTGCTTTTGAGCTTGCTAGTGAAGGCCATCCTATTGAATATTACAAGGATATGCTTCAGCAGTTCCAGGAGGAGATGGTAGCTGCCGAGGAGGCTGCCAAAGAGGCGGCAGAGGCCAAGGCTAAGGCTAGCCTGGAAGTTCCGGATGATGAAGCACCCAAAAAGTCCAAGAAGCGCAAGGCCGCTGATGATGATGTAAGTTGATGTAGTAGCATGCAACTGCACACCCACCCATGCAATGCTAACTCTCCCGTAGTCCAAACCTGATGCCAAGAAGCCCAAGATCAAGCTCAATGTGTCGAACCCCAAGACTAACGGTGACAAAACCAAGGCGAGCAAGCCTAAACCTGCCACCAAAAAGGCTGCCACCCCCAAGGAGGTTCAAATGAGCGCAGAGGAGCGCCACGAGCGTAAAGAGAGAGAAGTCCGCTTCTTCCGCCATAGGCTGCAGAAGAGTCTATTGACACGTGATGTCCCGCCCAAACCTGAAGATATGGAGCTGATGGATGAGCTTCTGACAAAGCTTGAGGCCTTGCCCGACCTTGAGGTTAGCATCATCCGTGCAACCAAGATTAACAAGGTTCTCAGAGCCATTCTCAAGCTGGAGTCAATCCCCCGCGATGCCGAATTCAACTTCAAGGCACGAGCAAACGAGTTGCTTGGTCTGTGGAACAAGCTGCTTGCATCAGAGACTGCTGCTTCTGCGTCGCACAGTGCTAATGGTGACAAGACTGAGGCAAACGGCAAAAGCAACGAGGACAACGAGGCTGGCGACCTAACAGTGATGGGTGACCAGACGATGAAGGTCTATGAGGCGGAGGGGTCAGACAAGGCAGACGAAGGAACGGTAAGCTCCTCAAGTCACAGGGAAATAGGTCCTTTTCAGCGTTCTTGGAAGCATACTCTAACTAATTTCTCATGATACTAGGCTGCCGAGGCGTAAACCCGATCATATCTGATCACCAATTCCAAATACGCTCCAGTCATGCTTCGCTTCCTCTTTTGTGTATGCATAGAGTCGACTAGTCCGTGACGACACCCTTTTTTTTTCCTTTTTTCCTACTATTTCTCAAACATCTTCTCGATTCTGGCAGGTTATTGCATCGGCAACATTACATTTACTCTCTCCGCCTGCTCTTTTTTGTTTCTTCGCCTTTTCCTTGTTCTCTTATTCCCTTAAGGTCTACCGTGGTTCTGTTTGCTCTTTTTCTTGGTTATGTTACGTTAAATTTTTCTTTTTTTTCTTTAAATTCGTTCTATCTTTCGTCCCCATTCTGTCTTTTGTGAGGATATAGTTGTTCTCGTATGTGGCTCCTAGAGGTGAACCAGGGGTCATGCCGATTACAACCCCGTTGTTGAATCTTGGCTCACTTTGTTCGATGTCGTTTCTTTCCAAGTTTATTGTGTCTCGGCGTCTTGTTTGTCTGAGGGCCCGACAGGGAGAGGGTTATCGTGGGGTCTTGGGGCCTACAGAAGAAAAAATGATGTACTTGTTTTGCATCGTTCGTTAGGGGGAGGGTAGGGTAGGATAGTTGGAGGAGATGGAATCAGTGGTGGATTCCTTGTTTGAGTCACTTTCCACTCTTCTTTTCATACTTCCCCCATCATTTAGTTGTATTCCACTGGCTAGTATTACTTATTTCCATAACTATGGGACTGTCTCTCACCTGAATCTCCGATGTTGTACAGCCACACTTTCTGGGCGAACTTGCGTCTTTCGTCCGACAAGTAAATCTGCCTTTTAGCAAATCAGGCCAGCGCACGCAGTCAGTTGCAAGTGGCGGAATGCAGATTTACCAGAAAAAGAAGCAGCGAATGAAGGACACCTGTAGAGTGAAGGATCAGGCAGAGGCTAAAGTGTGTGTGTTGTGACGGAGGTGCATGTCGTCGTTGATATAAGGATCAGGGAGATGGGGGATGTTGAGTGATTGCGTGTGTTATATGCAAAATTGAATTGGCGATTTCGGTCATCAACTGACGGCATATGAGAGTTTATTTACCCTATCAGAAACGGTTTCTTGTGAGTTCTGCAGCTTCTCCTAGGCTTATGTCGTGATGTTGGAGAAATAAGTGGAGATAAATATACAGCCTGTACAGTATAGTGGGCACTGTAGAGACAAAAATAATGGTGTGTTCATGTACAGTGCTTAATATCTATCTTGACTGTACGCGTAGAGAGCTTGTTGTCCTGTCGCGTCATCGTCAATGATATCCCTGGCACTTTGATTCTTAATAATACCTTTTGGAACTATATAATGCCGCTGTATAAGGCTTCATCTTAGGTTAATAAAGCCAGCTTGAACCTGCAATTACTGCAACTTAACAATTGCTATATTTGTTAGCAGCTAGGTAGTATCATTGAACCACCCTAGACATGGATCCGATATCAAATGAACATGACGATCTGGTGAGTGAATCACATCCTACTAAAGCCTAGCCATACTGATATTTGAAGTAGGTTGCATATGTATTTCAGCCAGATGAACATTCATCTGTCTTCCCAGGCGATCGCCCCGTTAAGAAACGACGTACTGGCAAAGAGGCTGGCCATGAGTCGGAAATCCCACCCACAGCGCCTTCCAGTGGTAGATTTGTGCCTTTGTTAAGCGGCACCGAGTCGCCGGCTGCTACAGCTTTACGCGAGACTCTCTTTCGCAAAAACTGGGGCTATATCGACTCTCGAATAACGCAAGTATTGCGGTCAGCCAACCAGGCCACGCTCGACCAGGTGCGTGACTTTGTCAAGGTTGCAGCGACGCAGTGCGGCTCGTCACACATACCTGCGGCCTTTGTCATCTCAGGGCCCAACATTGCATCTCAGGACCTGCTTTTTGAGCAGTTATCTGAGAGCTTGACAGATACCCTACCCAGTCGCTTCGTAAGGCTACGTTCTGCCGACACAGGGACCATAAAGTCAGCTTTAAAGCAGATTGTGTGCGGCGTTACAGCGGGCCTGAGTAATGGAAGCGCGGGTGTGGCACCTACCGAGGTGGAAGCAGAGGAAGAGGAGGAAGAACTGCAGACAGCACAGGCTGGAGATAGGTTTCTGGGCTATGACCTAGCAGCGTTAAAGGCATATCTGGACACACAGGCGCGGCCATGTGAGCACATCTTTGTGGCATTCCAGGACGGAGAGGGTTTTGATAGTGGCCTATTGTCCGATCTGATTACCTTGTTTAGTTCATGGCGTGCGCAAATTCCCTTTACTCTACTATTTGGAATTGCGACTAGTACAGAGATGCTGCAGGCTCGGTTGCTCAAATCGACTTGTCGCATGCTCTATGGTGCGCAGTTTGATGTAGTCAAGAGCATGACTATCCTAGAAAGAGTCTTTCGAGTGGCGGTTGCAGCCGTTGATGTGCCTCTGCGGCTAGGGCCGAATTTGCTACGGTCATTTGTGGATAGGCAGCAGGACCAGGTGGCAGGTATTCAGTCGTTTATTGACTCTCTAAAGGTGAGTATGATGGTCGTGGTGGTGATACACTAAGGAGAACCACCTACTAACAACACGAGTTCTAGTACGCCTATATGTGCCATTTCTACGCCAACCCACTGAGCATCCTGTTGGCCGAGGAAGAGGATGCCTGCGGACTTCAGGCAGAACTTATCGAGGGCATTAAGTCTATGCCTTCTTTTCACACATACATTGAGGCTCTTGTAGCTCAAGGAGACTTGAATACAGCGAAGGCTCTTCTAATCAATCCGGAGTTTCTCCGAAATCAAACTAAGAAGTGGAATAATCTTCGTCGCTCCTATCTGCGTCAGCTTCTTGTAGCCGTGGAAATCGCTTGTGCTGCCGAAAAGCGAACAACGGGGTATATTGATGTTTTCATTGAGCTGCTTGTGGACGGCATTGGAATCGGCCCGTCCTCCCCAACAATGGCTGCCATAAAACGCATGAATCCAGAGGCCGTACAGAATGTCCTTGCCCACATACTCACGGCCTGCTCGACTTCACTCGCTACCATTGTTGACAGGGATACCATTTCGAAACTCACTAAGATTGCTAGCCAGATTTCCTTGCTGCAGAACATCACTGATGCCTCTAAAACGCCTTTTCAAAGTCCACATTCTAGTCCCTCCAAGACCGCGCGTGCCACTGCTGTTGCCCAAAATGTGCAAATTACACAAGATACCACCGCCATGGCTGCCACTAGTCGGGACTTTACTGATATCATCAACCAGCTTTGCCTCATTCTCACAGCAATGGTGCGAGATGCTACACTGAAAGTTTCTGATGCGTCAAATACCCACACTATTGATGCTACTGCGATGGTTAGCATCTTTCCTGCGACCAAGCAGCTGCTTCATGAAGCATGGCTGTACGACAACCGTGCACCGCACCGTGACGTCTTTGTGCCCCGGCCTCGTCTAGTCTTTGAGCGAAGTTTAGCCCGCCCACAAGATTATTTGGCGTGTACCTGTTGCACGGGCGATAAGAAGGGCGTGCCACCAGCGACCTGCATTCTTTATCAGCTCTATCTAGAAGCGGGTGCTCTAATTAATGTGGCAGATTTGTGGGCGGCTTTCAAGAGCGCGTTAGGGCCTCAGACGGATGAGCGCAAGTCACTGAGTCTGTTCTATAGAGGGCTGGCGGAGCTGAGGATGCTGGGCTATATCAAGCCAAGCCGTAAGAAGACAGACCACATTGCAAAGATAAAGTGGTTGTAAGACAATCTTTTTTTTCCTCTATCTCCTTTTTCATTTGCAGCGAATTGCCTTTCATAGAATGCATGCCTTTCCTTCCAAGTCGCTTAATTTGCCTTCCTTTCACATGTACTTGTTTTTGATTTCCCTTCTCCTCATCTCTTTGACTGCAAATTCCACATGTGCGCATGTTCATTGTTCTCTAGCATAACAAAGCTTTCCAAGAATAGTCGAGTCTCTTTGTTAGTACTAGCACAGTACCTTCTGGATTGGGCTTATTATCAGAAGCAATGGGTATATATACGCTATGATTCCCTTCTCCTATTCCCGTATATCTACTCTTCATTCTATAGATCAAACCAGGAAAGACAATATTATATTTCATCACTTAACTCTCGCTAGTCGCCTTGTTGTTATGTCCTTTCCTGCCGAGAACAGCCTTGCACCTGCTCAGCCTGTGGCTCAGGATCCATCAGGCTCTTCCTTTTCCTACATGTGCTCCGAAAAGGAACACCACAGATGTCGCAAGTCACAGGACCTCTCGCGGTTGTTACCCCCTCAATGCGCCTCTCAAGCCCAGATGTGGGCTGAGATTTGCCTACCTTTCAAACACTGGGACCAGGATAACGAGGCTATTCAGACACCGTATTCTGCCTCATCTAACTCTAGCTTCCCACATCACGCCCTTTTCGCCTCGACTCTTGATATACCTACTGCGGAATCTACAGCCCGTATTGGAGCTGTTCGCTCAGAGCTGGCTCGTGATTCATGGCATGTTCCCTTCGGGTCTCAGACTACTAAAAGCTGCACTGTCAGTCCAATCGACGCGGAGCTCCCTTCAAAGTATCCTGCTAACATAGACACATGCCCCAATGATGGGAAGCCTGACTTAACCTCGCCAGTAAGTCTTTACTCTCCTGGATATACAGATATTATTCTTGACTACCTGCAGAACTTCCCAAACAGCAGCTCCGTCCCGTCTAAAAAAGCAAGTCCGCCAATCAGCCCTCTCTCACTACCTTCCGCGCCGATTTCTCATTCTTCTTTTTTGCAATCTGAATTCACCGAGGCAGCCGGGGTAATAGGCGTTGATGCCACTCCTAAAAACTACTCGCCGGTTGTTTGCTCATCCGTAAAATGTGTTTCTAGCCGCAGAACTCTGTCTGACCAGCGGCCTCACAAACCCCGTCCAAAGCCTATTTATGCACCGGCACTATTTGACTACTATGGAATTGACTTCTTTAGCCCTGAGCAGGCTGCCGTGGCTGTGTGGCACTATGATCTGCATAGTCCTCCTCCAAGCAGACCTTCTTCAGTGTCTACCAGTTCAGCCGCGAATAATATAGCATCCAGCAAACAGCCTTAGAGACTCCAGCGTAGAAATACCGACACCGCTTCATTAGGTGAGTCAGGACTTCATCTCCATCTCTCTCCAGTGGCCCATACGCTCAAAAAATAGCCGTCCAAAAGTATTGGCGGCCAAAAGTTCAAGAGTCGACGTAATTTTGCTTCACACATGGGTCATGAGCCTTGGGAGCCTATGGCACAGTTTGCTGTTGCCTCGACCCTGAAGACAAGATAAGACAAGATTAGATCAGAAACGCCATAACATGAATAGAAGCAAGCTTATTTACCGCACATGTATCAAACTCTAGCAAAAAAATCTCTTAGGGGATTCTAAATTGAGGAGAAAAAAAACAAAACGAGACAAGGCAAGCGAGGGGATATCTCACAGACATCTACTTCGCCTCGGCGGCAGGTGTCTCCTGGTCCAACTCCTGTAGCAGCTCTTCTTTAATGGCAAGCTTGCGCTTAGCCCACCATTCCTTGTCAGCTTCCGTTTGCGACTCGACCTCGGCCAGCTTTGCTTTGAACGCCTCGTTCGCGGCAATCTCATTAGCAGACTGGAAGATGGACTGGCCCCAGTTGGGTGCTAACGCATTCGCCTGTAGGAAGCGCGGCAAGATTTCAAGTTAGTACTATGTTTTTTGTTGACGACTGATTGGCTGGACTGAGAAACGTACCTCCATGACAACATCGCGCAGCTCTTCCTCCATATCCTTCTCTGCGCGTTGGAAGCGCTGTGATAGATCATCACTGACACTGCCCTTGGCCAGCAGTGACTTGAGAGCCTGCTTGGCCGCACGCACCTGGATCAAGCGATGGATGTCCTCAACTGCTCTGCGCAGAAGTGCAGCGCGAATCACGCTATCAGGCACGCGGGGGGTTTTTTCTTTTTCGCCGGAGGATTCGGGGTTCATGTGCATGAGCGAGAGATATATGTTGCGCTGAAGATGGGGCGGGAACCACGGGGCAAGATTGGCACTCTGGGCTGTTCGGGTAGTTAGTAGAGCGAAGTCACAAGGTGGCAGCGGTTAATGGGGAGAGAATGGGGGCATGGGCATAAGTGGTCACGTACAAGCCTTGCGCTTGCGGTGTATGCTTGAAAAGGCCATCAGCGAGCTGAGAAGGACAGTTAGGTAGGCAAATGGCAGGATCAAGCCCGCCCAGTCAACGTTGAGAAACATGGTGAATGGTCGTCGTTTTGGTAATGATCAGAGATCCAGTTTAGCCCAGGCAAGCTATTACTATCGATACCGGTCGATATTCGTTATTGTCAAGAGCGTCTAGGCACGGGAGGAAAAGGGCCGCTGAGAATGCAGAATTAACGAGTGTGGTTGAGGTGGTCGTTGTTAATGCTCATGGAAAAATTAAAGAAAGTGACGTCTTTGTTCACGGCATTGGATTAACTTGTGACTTCTGGCCAGGCTGTTGTTAGCAGTCGCTTTCTGTCCTTATTGCGGCCGGAGTTTAGCCGAAAGATATCAGGGCAAATGTCAACAGCTGTCGAGGGCCAGAAGAACAGTCGTGGTGTAACCCAGGGTATCATTCTATCTTTTGAGTCTTCTTATCATCTTATCGCGCTTGTTTGTTACTCGACAATTTTTAACAACCTCAACGTCTTCTGTGAGGGCAGATCGGCATCGTCTTGTCTGCTGGATCGCCGACAATTTCCTTTGCTGAATCCCTACGCAGCATTCTACTGCAAAGTTGCTGCAGAAACACCGCACGAATAAGTCACGGCCATGCGCCACCAGGCCAGAAAAAAGACGCCTGAGGCCATCCAACGTCCATCTTCAGTACATGTGGTCTAGAACAAAGCGGGGCCTTTAGGGGAGACTTGCCGGTTTACAGACGCTAGGAGGTGATGAGGGAGGCCGAAAAAGGTCTGTGATTAAAGCAAGAGAGCAGGAGCCATGGGCTTAGTTATGAGCAAGCCAAGTGGAGCTTGAAGGATTTGCGCTCTCCTGGGGGATTACGGCGCTGATTAGTTATTTATTGGGCTCATTTGATATGAAGAACCATCAAGTGTACTGGTATGTCTGATTTATACAGTCAGCAACCCTGCCGTAGAAATCGCAGCAGCCCGGAGCCGTGGCATGAGATGGCAGAGTTGATAATGGGGTTTTCTAGGCTCAGAAAAATAAAATAAAATGAAATAAAAAACTCTTTCCTTCTTGCTTTCTATATGCATGTCTTACCATTCCTGGATACTCCAAGCAAAGGAATGCATGTTTATTTGCCCTGCTCTAGGCTTTAGTTTAAGCTAGTTGACGAAGCTCAAGGTTTTCATCCTCGATAGCAGCCATGGGGCCTTCGGACTTGCACCGCCGTCTCGAGTCATACCCACCCACTCGCTTTGAACTTCACACTACTATATTTTCTGAGCCTGCGGCAACCAAGGGAGCGGTGGACGGGCGAGGCAAGACACGCACTCTGACATGTTGTCGGTGAATGAAACATCACATTTGTATGAAATGAATGTTAGACAACTGCACGATGAAATATAGTACTTAGAATAAGCTACGAGAACAGTTATACAAGGGCATTGGAGACCTGCCTTGCTTCACGCACATAGCAGTCAAGTGCTCAGGTGCTTCCATGCCAAGTGCGTAACAAAACAGGCGGCCGACTCATAACAAAGCAGGGATCAAGATTGCAGGTGACTCAACCTTGGATGAGTAGACAGGAAGGGGAGGATACCCGTGTCACCATCGACTAACAAAGTGTGCATCTTTGGGGGGAAGTTAGTTTTTGTACTGAAGGCAAAAAAGGTTATTGCTATAAAGGCCGTCTCCTCCCCTTCAACCAGCTGTTACATCTTGGCCACTTCTTCAACTTTTTGGTCTGTTTACATTACACCGAACTATTCCTTTGTACCTACTTCTATAATCCGTCGACTAGCTAGCTATATTAGTCGCATCCAGTCGCCCACAATACGCCCGGTAGGAACAAGGCGTAGCAAAAAAGTAGCTCTGCGAAAAGCCGCCTTTCTTTGCCTCTTTATCTTATCGTCTGTGGCCAATTACAGTCTGTACAGGGTATTGAATTGGCAATTACTGTTTTTTTTTTCTGCAAACCCCCACCACAAAAGCATCCTACCATTCTTACAAACGCCGCCCGTTTGAACTACGAGTCAGGTCTTCGCAATTTTTTCGTTTCTTTTTTTATTCTTTCCTCCTCCTTCTCATCGATAGCTAAACAATCGATCGTCGTCCCTTATTTCCCCTCCTTGGTGTTATAGTCTATCGGGTTGGCGTTTATCCTTTTCTCTCTTCCTCTCTTCTCTCTCTTCTCCGGCTTGCTCTTTCTGGGTCCTGACCTAACCCTCTTCTTCCCCCGTCTTCCGACTCCCGACTGCGCATCCCCCGTCCGTCGGCTCGGCCCTTGCGCATATTCTCTTGCTTTCCAAGATGTCATTTCAAGCCCTCGCTGGCAGAGCCCCTGCTGCTCTGCGAAATTCTCGCTTGAGCCTCAACAGCAACGCTCGCTCACTCGCAGTTGCCTCTTCCCGCATTGCTTTAAACAGATCTGTCATCGGTACTCAGACTCAGAAGCGGTTACTATCATACACAGCACTTTGCCGTGCTGCTGATTCGCAAGCTGCCCCCAATGCCCAGGCCTACATGGCCAGTGGTGCCATCAAAACCAGTCCTCATATCGACGTGAAGAAGGTAGGCCTCTCTTGATGGGCCGCTAAAGACCGCGGCTTAGCTGCCATAATTCGCATAGTAGAACCCCGCTAACCAAACACTTGCGCCCTTTCCGTAGGTTCTGGTTATTGGCAGTGGTGGTCTTGCCATTGGCCAGGCCGGAGAGTTTGATTACTCTGGTAAGTAGCCTCAACTCCAAGCCACTTGGTTTGTTTCTTGCTCCGCCTTCAATTCTCCAATTACTTCTTCGTCATCAAACCGTCTTTAACCTTGTCACCACCAATTAATAGGCTCTCAGGCCTTGAAAGCCCTGAAAGAGGCCGGCATCAAATCAGTATTGATTAACCCCAATATTGCCACTATTCAAACCAATCACTCTCTTGCGTGAGTCACCCACCATACATTCTTGATTTCCATGGTCGCCTCTCTCCTTCTCTTTTCCCTGCTAACAATAACATAGTGACGAGGTTTACTACCTACCTGTCACTGCCGAGTACGTGAGCTACGTCATTGAAAAGGAGAAGCCTGATGGTATCTTCTTGTCTTTTGGTGGCCAGACTGCCCTCAACCTGGGTGTTGAGATGAAGCGCTGTAAGTACTCAATCCACTCTAAATGTTTAATCGCTGTCTTTTTTCTTGCTCGCACTTAGAGCTCCATGCCATTATCAGCAGTCGTTCCTCTTACGAACTTGGACTGTAATGTCATGGCCTATATTGCTATTTTCATCACGTAAAAAGCTCGCCTAAGGGTGAACAGTGCTTCCTAGTCAACTCAGTCTCCGGCTCCGCTCGAGAGAGTCGCTTCCTTTAGATAGGCGCTTATCTTGGGGAGAAAATTGCGAGCAAATAGCTAGCCCTGACTGAGCACTTAGTTTGACATTGACTTTGCGCTAACTAGCAGTTCTTGCCTAATTTAGTGGGGCTCTTTGAAAAGTACGGCGTTCGTGTTCTAGGTACTTCTGTCGACACTCTGGAGCTTTCAGAGGATCGTGACCTGTTTGCCAAGGCCCTGCAAGAGATCGATATTCCAATTGCCAAGTCTATTGCTGTTTCCACCATTGACGAGGCTCTGGATGCCGCCAACAAGGTTGGCTACCCCATCATGTAAGTTAAAAGCAATCCTTGTCGCACCAAATGATACATAATGTGTTACATCCCACATTATCTACACACTAGTCTAATCGCTCTAACCTTCCTGCTTCTCAGTGTTCGTGCCGCTTACGCCCTGGGCGGTCTCGGCTCCGGCTTTGCCAACAACGAGGATGAGCTCCGCAACATGGCTGCCCGCTCTTTGACCCTCTCTCCCCAGATTCTAGTTGAGAAATCTCTCAAGGGCTGGAAGGAGGTCGAGTACGAGGTTGTCCGTGATGCCAACAACAACTGTATCACCGTCTGCAACATGGAAAACTTTGAGTAAGTTAAAGGATAAAGCGGAAAAGCGGAAAAGAAACGGTCCACCTGCTAACCAATATCCAAGCCCTCTTGGTGTCCACACTGGAGACTCCATTGTCGTCGCCCCCTCCCAGACTCTGAGTGATGAGGAGTACCACATGCTGCGTTCTGCTGCCATCAAGATCGTTCGCCATTTGGGCGTTGTTGGTGAATGCAATGTGCAGTACGCCCTGCAGCCTGATGGTCTTGATTACCGCGTCATCGAGGTCAATGCTCGTCTTTCTCGATCTTCTGCTCTGGCTTCCAAGGCTACTGGTTACCCCCTGGCCTACACTGCTGCCAAGATTGGACTGGGCCACTCTCTTCCTGAGCTTCCCAATGCTGTCACTAAGACTAGTAAGTCTCTTCTCCGTTCCAAAATTAGAGACCAAATCAACAATGCTAACATAATCATCATATAGCTACTGCCAACTTCGAGCCCTCTCTAGACTACATTGTGACCAAGATTCCCCGCTGGGATCTTTCCAAATTCCAACACGTTAAGCGTGACATTGGCTCTGCCATGAAGTCTGTTGGTGAGGTTATGGCCATCGGCCGTACCTTTGAGGAGTCTTTCCAGAAGGCTATTCGTCAGGTTGACCCCAAGTTTGTTGGCTTCCAGGGCGACAAGTTTGAGAACCTTGACGATACTCTCAAGAACCCCACCGACCGTCGTTGGTTGGCTGTTGGTCAGGCTATGCTCCACGAAGGTTACTCTGTGGACAAGCTTCACGATATCACCAAGATTGACAAGTGGTTCCTACACAAACTCCAGAACATTGTTGACATGACTAAGGAGCTACAGGCTGCTGGTAGTGTCGAAGCCTTGAAGAAGGATCAGATTCTATCGGCCAAGAAGATGGGCTTCTCTGATCGCCAGATTGCTCATTCTGTCAACTCTACCGAAGACGCTGTCCGTTCTGCTCGTACTGGATTTGGAATCCGCCCCTGGGTTAAGAAGATTGATACCCTAGCTGCTGAGTTCCCTGCCAACACCAACTACCTATACACCACTTACAACGCTTCGTCTCACGACGTCACTTTTGAGGACAAGGGCACTATTATCTTGGGCAGTGGTGTTTACCGTATTGGCAGCTCTGTCGAGTTCGACTGGTGTGCTGTAAGTGCCACTCAAACTCTTCGTGAGATGGGTCAGAAGACCGTCATGATCAACTACAACCCTGAAACTTACAGTACCGACTTTGACACCGCCGACAAGCTGTACTTTGAGGAGCTGAGCTACGAGCGTGTCATGGACATTTACGAGCTGGAGAATGCCTCCGGCGTTGTAGTGTCAGTCGGTGGCCAACTTCCTCAGAACATTGCCCTGCGTCTCCAGGAGACCGGCGGTGCTAATGTTCTGGGCACTGACCCTAAGGACATTGACAAGGCCGAGGATCGCCAAAAGTTCTCTGAGATCCTGGATTCAATCGGTGTTGACCAACCTGCCTGGAAGGAGCTGACCTCGGTTGAGGAAGCCTCCAACTTTGCTGACCAAGTCGGTTACCCTGTGTTGGTCCGTCCTAGCTACGTCCTGTCTGGTGCTGCCATGACCGTCATCCGCAGTCCCGAAGATCTCAAGGAAAAGCTAGAGGCTGCCAGTAACGTTTCGCCCGACCACCCCGTTGTCATCACCAAGTTCATTGAGGGCGCCGAGGAAATCGATGTTGACGGTGTTGCTTCTAACGGCGAGCTGATCCTGCACGCTATCAGCTCTCACGTTGAACAGGCTGGTGTCCACTCGGGTGATGCTACCCTGGTTCTTCCCCCCGCCAACCTGGACGACACCACCATGGCCCGCCTTAAGGAGATTGCCCAGAAGGTTGCCAAGGCCTGGAACATTACCGGGCCCTTCAACATGCAGATCATCAAGGCCAATGAGGGCGGTGCTCAGGATGCCCTCAAGGTTATTGAATGCAACCTTCGTGCCTCGCGCTCGTTCCCCTTCGTCTCCAAGGTCCTAGGCACCAACTTCATCGAGACTGCTACCAAGGCTCTAGTTGGAAAGGATGTGCCCGCCCCCAAGGACTTGATGGCCGTTAAGCGCGATTACCTTGCCACCAAGGTCCCCCAGTTCAGCTGGACGCGTCTCGCTGGTGCCGACCCTTTCCTGGGTGTCGAGATGAGCTCCACTGGTGAGATTGCCTGCTTCGGCAAAACCCTAGTTGAGGCGTACTGGGCCTCGCTCCAGTCTACCATGAACTTCCGTGTTCCCGAGCCCGGTGAGGGTCTGTTGTTCGGCGGTGAGGTTAGCAAAGAATGGTTGACTACCGTCGTTAACTACGTGGCCCCTATGGGCTACAAGCTGTACGCTGCCGACAAGAAGGTCAAGGACTTTATTGAAAAGTCCGCCAAGGGCAACGTTCAGGTCGAGGTTATCGAATTCCCCACCGAGGACAAGCGCGCTCTGCGTGAAGTCTTTGCCAAGTACGATATCCGTGGTGTATTCAACCTAGCTCTGGCCCGCGGCAAGACCACTAGCGATGTTGATTACGTCATGCGTCGGAATGCTGTAGACTTCGGCGTTCCTCTGTTCATGGAGCCCAACGTAAGTTTTTTCTTTTGTTCTTTCTAACTGCCCCTCTCTCTAGAGCCCATTTCTTTCTAATTGGTTCCATTATACACATTGTCTAACACACATCTATACAGACCGCCATGCTATTCGCCCAATGCCTGAGCGAGAAGCTACCCCGTTCCGAAGGCATCCCCTCCGAAGTGCGCAGATGGTCCGACTTCATTAACGGCAAGCCTCTGTAAATCACACATGATCAAAGCTACTAATCCTCCTCTCCTCCGATCAGCCTTTTTCGGGCTTTGTCACCAAACATTCACCTTCTTCTCTCCTCCTTTATTCGTGATATCCCGCACCCTACTACTTACTCGTCTTTTTTTCCTCATAGCCGACGCTCTCCTTCTTACATCCTCCCTCCCCATTCCTCGTTGTTGAACATGATCAGGTCTAATTTACCCGTTCGATTTCTTCAATCTATGTGTTACTACCAGTACTTGAAGAGAAAAGTCCTTTTTTGCGAGTTTTTTTTTCTTTTTTTGTCAATCTTTCGTTCTTGACTTTTAGGTGTACAGTCCCTTATTTTCAATTCAACTTTTATCTGAAATTTGCTTAATTTTAGAGACTTTGCTGTGATCCTTTACTCTTTTACTGTAGAAGCATAATTGATTTGATTTGAATATATTTAACGTCTACTGGAATCACTAAGATCAAACGACGCTACGTTAGCGCTACCGTACTACAGACGAATAGTGTTGTTGTTGCACATGACATGATATACGCTCACTACGCCGCCCCTGAACCGAAGCATAAGCCCAAGACCCGTGCTGCACCGCGCTTTTTTTTATACCATCCCTTCTCTATGTAGGTGATAGACAAACAAGAGCTAGCGGGTGTAGAAGCATAATTACGTCATATCGACTATTAGGTTACCATACACCACGGGTTTCGTTACACAGCTTAAAGTACAAACGCCATGATTACGAATATGGCAATCCTAAACTGCAATATGCTTCGATATCAGTACAATACCAATTTAGAACTAGTGCTTTCCGCGCTGGTACCAACGATCTATGTTAAAGCAAGAAAGGGTAAATAAACTATGTAAAAAGAAACACGGCACGTAGGCGTGGGAAACCGGCGTAAAAGCAATCAGGCACGTGGGATAAGGAAAGCTATGAGACAACTAAAGGCAAGAGAATGAAAAGAGAGGACAGGTCACAAAGGCATAGGGATGGTTTCTTTGTGATACTGCAACTACATCCTCTCTTCCCTTTTTCCTGTCACTCGGGGCGAGGCGGATTCGAACGGCGTGGTCTGTTCTCGTTGTTCAGCCTAACGGCAGCAAATCTCTTAGCAAGGGGTTGTTGATCTTCGGGGGCAGCAAACAAAGAAGAAGAAGGGGCTAGGGAATCGTGAGACGCAGAAGCAGAAGTAGTAGAAGAAGAATGTGACGAAAGAGGGGTAGGGGCATCGGAGGAGCTAGACGATGAGGCCAAGTCGCTAGGGCGGGAGGAAGACTGAGAATAATAGGGCCGGTCGTGCTGGTGCGCAGACGAGGCGCGTTGCCGCTTGGGGATTCGCTCACCAGTGGATTGCAGAATGGCTTGTAAGGTACGCCAGCCGCTAGTGGCGGATGCATCGTACATGACGCTTTGATTATGGCCCACAGCAGCCTTGCATAAGGTGGATAATTCGTCCTAAAGAGAGAGTGACAAAAATCGTTAGATATTAAAATATATGCAATCATGCTTAGTTGGCTCGCAGACTAGTGATGCCAACCGTGGTGCTCGTAATAATAATAATATACTCACTTCAGATAAAATATCCAAGTCTTTAATGAAGCACAGCAAGTGGAAGTCAGAAACGTCTTGAACGTCTACCGGCTTTGCGGACGCATGCGTAATCTTCAAGGCTTTTGCCAAGTCGGTATGATCCTGGCTGATGCCAACGTGAGAACGATTTTCGACAGGGAAGCCCGAGCTCAAGAAGACTGGCTTCGGGGCTTCGGGGAAGCCATGTGTCAGGGTTACAAATAGATACTCGACGGGAAACGAAGGCTTGGCATTTTCCTGAACATTAGCACCATATTCGTTGATTTTTCGGTAGAAGACTTCGGGGATGTAGCGGCTACGGATGGCCGTCTCCTCCTCTTCCTCCTCTTGCACAAACATCACAGCAGGCTCTGTAGATGGCTCGATAATATTGGCACGAACCATCTCGACGGCAGAATTAGACATTTGGTAAGATGATATTTCGATCTCGCCGTTCTCGTTGCCAGAAATCACGCAGGTGACAAAGTTTGAGCCAAAGACACCCTGACGACTCCATTTGGTTACGCGGGGGTGCTTGGCTTGTAGACGTGACGCAAAGCAAATCTCTTGAGAAGACAGGAAGTAAGACTCAGCATGGCGCTTGCAAACAACGCTGCCGTCACCCTTTCCAGCGTCTAACAGATCAGTCCAGATGACGCCGACTTTTTCAAGACCACACATCTTGGCGACATTATCGACATTAGATTCGTTAGTCCAGTCGTTAGTTGTCAAGCCATCAACCTCGTCGACTTGAGGGATTTCGTAGACTGCCTCAACCACAGCCTTTATGCCCAAGGGCACCTTGGCGTACTCAGCATAGCGGCCATACAGTATTCCAATTCTCTGGAGACCTGTTCGACGCCAAGCATCAATGAATGTGTTGATAATGCTGGGCGACGCAAATTCCACATGATCTACCATACGGAAGTTTTGGGGCTGTAGGATGATGGCACTGGGTTGGCACTTGCTGCAGATGCCTATGGGCCATTTGGGATGGCCGCCAGAGCAATTAGGGGCCACTCTGTAGAAGGGCTCGCTAAGAGGCGGGATGAATGAGGTGCCAGACTCGGGCTTGTTTGTAGCAGCATTGATTTTACGTAGATGGGCGTGGAAAGAGGGATATTTGATGCCATTTTCTGACAAGTAGGTCGGGTTGAAGGGCTCCAGCGGGGTGCAGTAGTCGCACATGCCCTTAGGACCATGTTTACACATAGAGTTTCGCGAGCGGGGAATTGTGCCAGGTAGCTTATCTAACTTGTCATCGAGGGGAGACTGCTTAATGAGCTCCCAAGGGCGAGCGGCTCCCTCAACCATGGCAATAGTTTCTTGTGCAGAAGGCGTTTCTTGCACAATGGCCTTTCCATTAAGTCTAGCAGTAACGCTCCCTGAGTCAGCTGAGTCGGCCAAGTTATCGCTTGAGGGGGCTGATGCTGCGCCCTTGTGCTTGTACGATATAAAGATGAGGTCACCATGCTTCATGCCCACGCGGCTGATGGAGATGGTGCTAAGCTCTTCCAGGAGCTTAGAATCGGTACCTGTAGGGCTATTGGAGAGAGCGATCGTGTACGGATCAACGGTATCGGGAAGCTGAGGGACAAGCAGGCCTCCAAAGTCGCCAAAGGTGGCTTCGGGCTCGACGTTGACCCGGATCATTCCATCGGGCCCACGGACTCGTAGAAGCATGATTTAGGATGAATCGACTTGAAGAAAGTTGATTGAGTCTGAGGAGGCGGCGGGGGGAGACTGAAGAGGTCGGATTTATCGAGATAGCTGATAGCCGGAGAATAGGGCACTGTGGTTTGTCGAGATTGGAGTATAGGTGACAGAAAATGCAACGATTGTTGTTGGTTGAGGAGCAGTGAAAAGTGGTGATTAAGGACGCTAGAAAAAATATGGAGGGGCCGATCTGGAGAAAGAGAAATAGAGCTCCCAGTTTTAAGCTTTACTAGCCTTATAGCATGACAGCTGATGACGGCGTCCAAGCGTTGCCTGGGCTTGAAGGTCGCGAGAATTCTGCTTAGTCAAATGATAGCTAGCAAACATGTGACTAGAAGTGATCAGAATGTTCTACCTGGAAGTGAGGGACTTGATGGTTGCGGCAATGGGGGAAGCCCGTTAATTAGTTGCTGCTTAGGTTTGTGCTTGCAGCCTTCCTTAGCCTATGCTAACTACTCACACGCATACCATACGCAAGAGCGACTGGCGATAAATTGGTGCTGTGGGTGCTGCAAGAGCCAAGGGTTAACTAGAGCACAAGTGACTTAGCGCCCAGTTATGCGCTGGAGATCACAGCCAGCCCCTGAAGCTACAGGCCCCATCCGCAGGTTACAGAACAAGGGCCTGCCTATCTTAGCATAGCTACTTCAGCCAACGACGTCATTGCTGTCTGTCTATATTAATACTACTTCTGCTGCCAACAACCCAAACTCAAAATTCTTTATGATCGTTACTTTCATATTTTGCTCTACTAGGCAAGCCTTTTTTGCCCTTTAAAATCCTTTTTTACTTTCTTTTTGTCTTCCTAGTTCTTGTCTAGCCGCACTTCAGGATTCTTCTCAATAAAGTTCAGGTCAACCTTGTGACCCAGCAGCTCTCTAATGTTAGAAATGCCGTACTTGATCATAGTTGGCCGCTCCAGACTCAGACCCCAACCATAGACTCTCAGATCCTTGGGCAAACCCATAGACTCCAGCATCTCTGGCCGGAACATGCCGCTGTTACCGATCTCAACCAACTTGCCTAGGCCCTCGTGGTACGCAAAGATCTCCATTGACGGCTCGGTGTACGGGTTATAGGCAGCCTTGAACTTGAGGTCCTTCAGGCCCATCTTGTTGAAGAAAATCTCCATGAACTCCATCAGGCCACCCAGGCTGAGGTTGTAGTCAGCAATAACACCCTCAACCTGGTGGAACTCGGCCAAATGTGTCGCATCAACCGCCTCGTTTCTGAACACGCGATCAATGGAAAAGTAGCGTGCCGGAGGAGGGCGACCATCCGGTCCTTTTTGCGCCGCCAGCCTGCGCAACACTGCCGTCGAAATAGCGGTAGTGTGTGTGCGGAGGACCAGACGCAGCGCCTCGTCCGCAGCCCATGGGTACTGGTAGCCGACCGAGCCAAACTTGCCATCCTGATGCACAGCCTTTATGTTATCCCAGTACTCGGTCTGATCCTGCTCAGTGCCGGGTTCAGCACGAGGAGGATCAGCAACGAGAGGGTCGGAAATGTAAAAGGTGTCCTGCAAATCACGGGCAGGGTGCTGCTGAGGCACGAAAAGAGCATCAAAGTTCCAGAAGCCAGATTCGACGTAGCGGTTGGTCGGCATCTCCTGGAAGCCCATCTCGAAAAATATGTGCCGGAACTCCTGTCGCACCTTGTTTAAAGGGTGCAGGGCGCCAGCGCCTTGGTCGGCGCCAAGTGCGTTGAAATTGTAGGCTTTAAAGGTGGCCTTGTCCCACGAGTTGGCGGCCAGCATATCCGAGGTCAAGTCGGTGTCCTCCTTGACTATCTCCAGGGCAAACTTGGTGCCCTTGCTGATTTCAAAACTGACAACCTTTTGAAGACGTACAAGCTTGCGCTTGCGTAGTTCAGAAATGATTTTAGGCTCGTGCGTCCGAGTTTCCTTGATAGTCTTTAGTTGTTGCTGAGTGACATCGGTGATGGTTTCGGCCTGCGGGGGTTTGCGGATGGATGGGCTCTTGGTCAGCGACACGCACATTTTTTCTTCTTCTCATTACCACTGCAATGCGCCTAGCTTCTTTTGGGCTACGCAGCCACCGCTACATAAAATACACTCCGTCTGGTGACCGTGGGAAATAGCAGACTCACAGTAGCAACAAGCTTGCCGTCCTTGGCCTTGGTGATCCATTTCTCCTTGAAAGCCTTGCCCTGGCCAACCTTGGTGACAGTCTTATCACCAATGACCTTTTCCAGCTCCTGGACAGTGAGGCCCTCCATTGCCTGGCGCAGAGCAGAAAAAACACGGGCTTCGTGAGAGCCATGGGCCGCAATCTGTTCGCCCTCGGCCTCCAGAACAGCTTCTTCGCTCTCGAGGGTCTTATAGGCGACCATTTCACGGCTAGCCAGGCGGTCTAAGGCTGACTTGACCTCGGTGAAGGGCACGGAAGGGAAGGCTTCGGTGGACAGAATAGGCGAAACCTTGTCCAGCTTTTGCAGGACGATGGACGCCAAGTCGGCGTTGGAAGAGTCGGCCATTGTAAAGTTGATAGACAGTTTACTGCGGGGCACAAGTACTATACAACCGGGAAGGGTTGGAAATCGCCAGGCACAGTTTCGGTTGTCGACTAAATGACAAAGGAGAGATGGGAAATGTAGGCAGTCAGACTTCTGCCAAAAAAAACACTGGTTATTGAGCGGTTGAAGGGTCGATGGAATAGAGGGGTGGGTTTGGCCTGGCTAGACAATTGAGTCACCGCAGACCCAGACAGTTAAACCCTTGTGCAATTCAATAAGGTGGGGCAGAGTAGGTAGCGATCATGTTAGGGGTAGGGTTATTAGATATATGCATTATGTTATCACGTGTATCTGCAGTGCTTTGGGAGAGCCTTTCATCACAATGCCGTCTTCTATGTCTACAGTGCTCAGGCAACGAAACCAACAAAGAAAAACCCACAGTGGTACATTGATATTCTTTCTGTGACGCCATTGCCATGAAAAACCTATTTTATTTTCCCCTATTGTGACATTTTGTGGAATATTCTTTGTATGTCAGTTCGGACTTAACGGATTACAAATCAACATACACTACACAACCTATACTATAATACTATAATGCACGCACACTGCAATCTAGCAAGGCTCTATCGGACGACTTCTCTAAACAACACAATTTAGCAGCCATTATCAGGGAACAACAACAAACGGCTAGCCAAGACTATTGTCTCTATATTATTTTCTCTGTTTTGCCTTTCCCCGTCTTTTCCTTTCTAAAGCCCCCATCTCCAGTCCCAGTGCTGACCTTGATTCCACCTTTGCATTCTGAGATTACGGTGCATTTTTCTTTCCTTCCTTTCTTCCCTTTCTCTTTGTTGCATGCTGTTTCTATATCATGTAACCCTCAACTTAATTAAACTTGCTTCTCTCTTGGGCTACAACAAAAATCCCTTCCTTTAATCTTCACTTCTTCCTTCGCAATACCCAAATGACAATCACTTATTTTTCAAGCGATGAACAATGACCAACATATTACCCCAGCTTTGGGCCCGACACATACACCCGGCAGTCCGGAGTCAGCCTCGTCTCTACCTGCAAGGCCCCTATCCTCGAACGCTACATCTAACACCGCATCCAACACTGCTGTGCCTTTACGAAGACCCCGTGTCCTGAACCGTCGCACACGAAGCTTTTCTCTTGATGGCGCAACTACTCCTTCGTCACGCGCCGATGAGCCTGGCGTTGGCTCACGCTCCAGGTCATTTCGTAGCCAGGGGCGCAAGAGACCATCCAAGAAACCATCTCCTGCTTTGACCAAGAAGCTACAGTTTGTAACCAACATCCTTGGGAGCCTTGATTCTCTCGTATACGTGCAACTGGCCACGTTATACTACATGGAGTGAGTTTTATCTGCTATTCTCTCGCCTTGTGTATATGCATATGATTTTGGCAGCTTTCTGGCCCTTGGTGCTTGTGCTAATCCTCCATTCTCGTGCGGTGCTAGGTGCTCCTTGTTTCTCTTTCTCCCGCGGGTCGTCGCACATTACACATACCTAACACCGCAGCCCGAAAACCTCAACATTTCAACAGCTGCTCCTGCCAATTTGCTTGGCATTCTTATACCCAACACCCTCGCCATGGCGTGGCATTTGCTGGTTGCGCTACCAGTCGCTTCTGAAGCAACAAGAGGCTACATGCATGGAGGCATTATAATCGATCTCATTGGTCAGAAGCCTCCCATAACGCGACTGGTGTTATTGGCTCTGGATCTGTTTATCATGATTCTGCAGCTCATAATGCTGGCCGTACATCTAGATCGAGACAATCTACGCACACAAATAGATCCCAAGCGGATAAGTCCTCTGATGCTGTTGAATCTCATCTCAGTTGCGCGAGCCTTGGATCAGGCTGAGCGTGGCATGCTTCCTTCTGAGCCTTTGGTGCCTAGCTCGAGCACTAGCGAAGGCCAGCAGCAAGTCGCCAGTGCACCATCATCACCAGGCGATGCTGCCTCGGAGGATGGGTCTAGCCTTTTATCTCGAAATACCGCTGATGCCATCACATCCCACCCGGACCGGTTAGACGAGCTCTCTTCTGGCATAGCAGTAGTGGGAGAGTACAACCTTGTCGGAACCTTTAGAAAGTACGCAGCAGCAGTTAGGATACCGAAGATTTTTCTCCCCAGCTCGTACTCGTCATCTGCGAGCAGGGAGCAGCAGAATCTTGCTCCTGGCAATTATGCTGCAACATTGCGAGAACTAGGTCTTGGTGGCTTTGCTCGCCTGTTGAGAGCAAGAAGGACAGCGGAGCAAACGAGAACCCCTGCTGAAGCAACGCCATAGATTGATACCCGAATCATTCATTCACCCCCCCCCCCCCCCAATTTCTTTTTTCCCTCACGGCAGCAAATTTCAGCTATTGTTTCTCTTTTTTTTTTTTTTTTTTTTTTTTTATAAATTGTTTAGTTGACATTGATAGAATCATATGATATAAAGACTGTCATGATCGCGATGATCGTGATGTGGTGGAGTCTCAACTTAAGGAGAAGCAAGCAAAAGTAACGAAAGTAAACGAAATAGGACGAGACGGCGAAATAGTGAGATAGCAAGACAGATGTACAACAGTTAAAAGAACAACAGAAACGAAAAGGAACAGCAAACAAACCCAAAAACTTCCCAACTCCAGTAGATTTGCTTTTTTACCCAAACCAATGGTATCCCGTAAATGCAACGCGCATGACGATGTGATCGATCGATCCCGACAATGAAGGGGAGAAGAAGAGAGAAGAGAAAGACAGCAAGAGCACAGAGTAAAGCAAAGCGCGGGCGCGATTAGTTTATGCAACCTTTCTCGCCACATTGCCAACACCAAAGCCCTTGACTGAGACTATCAAGTCATCGCTCTCGTCGTCCACAGGCCGAATGCCCCATGCACTACCGCCGAACTGCTTAAGATCCCGAGCTAGGCGGACGAACTCGGGAGTTATCGCGCCTTTGCTCAGTCGCACACGTCCCATGTCTTCGCTGCCCATTGCCATCAGTGTGAGTACTGTTGGTACCGCTTCTTTGCTGACACAGCCGCCAGTAGAGATGGACTCAAGGAGTTGGTATGCACACTGCTTGCCAATATCCTCGGGGATGACGCCGCCGTGGGGCGGTGCTGGCACATCTGCTGAATATATCACTCCAATTGAGCTGCTCTCCGCGACTAGACTCAGACCAAACCCGATGCCTGTGCGTCTCTTGTCGCCGTTCTTGTCAGCAACCAACGGTGCCGTATCGTACTGTGCCGCAATATTGATATCTGGAACGAGAGGATTGAGGATCTCACGGGCTGCCTGTATCATGCGGTTGTTACTGGAGGCCGACACGCCGGTGCAGTAGGCCACGCCGCGGATGCGTCTAATGCGTCCATCGCTACGGTTGAGGTGAAGCGTCTTGGGTAGACGCACCTGCGAGGCAAAGCGCAGCTCAACCACGCCACCACCACCACGGCCATTTTTGCCGGCACACGAGCGTGTGATGATGCGTAATTCTATACGGGCGGGCGGGATACCAAAGAGGCCAAATAGCGGTAGGATGGAGGTGCGGAAAGTGTCAACGGAAATATCGCCCGTTTCAGTCGCAGAGGTGATGACACCCGGCCCGGTAAAGCGGATGTTCATGTGGCCTTTGGAGAAAGGTGCAAGTAGGCAGATGGCCAGTAGGAAGTAGGTAACGCCGCGATTGTTGTTGGCTTCAATCCTGTGCTCGACCAGGTCACCATCAATTGCGCCCACACCATCTATGGCACCGGTAATGAGGCCGGGGTGGAATGTTATCCGCGTACCAGTCAGGGAAATCTGCATTGAACTGCCGTTGGTTACAGTGTCTAGCAGTCGCAAGAAGGAGACTTCGTGGGGAGCTAGACCGGGATGAGTAGGCGATGAGTTTCGGATCTGTGAGATAACGACGGGGCGACCGGTGAGAGTAGAAAGGGCAAGCCGCTGGGCAAAGGCAATATGCCCGGTAAAATGGATAGCTTCGGGGGTCGACGCCATGATTACAGGAGTTTGGGTTTGGGTTTGGTCTATAAAGTGAGGCTGTAGGTGATGTGATAAGCGAAAGTAGATATTAATGAAAAGGTGGAAAGGGGAGAAGAAACAAAATAAGCCAGCCTAGCAGTAATCGAAATACTCTGGAGCTTCAAGAGCTCTTTGGGAATTCATCAAGTTCACTCTGGAGGTTTCATATGCCCAAAGCCAACGATTTTTTTGCAGTGAACACTCGGTGAGAAGAAAAATTACATTTTCTGCCGGCCTTCCTCTATGTGGGGTCCCTGAAATAGTAGGCGGTGAGAAAAAGGCTCTTATCTTATCGCATGGCTTGCTCAAGCAGCGATGACATTTTTGGAATTTTCTAGTCAAAGATCTGTGATTGGTCCACCTTGCACTGGCGATAGCTTCACCTCCCTTGTTTCTTCATTACAGTTACGTTTTACGGATGCCACTGATTTTCCTCTGTGAAAGGCGCTGCAATGAGCTCATAATCTCGGCTCTCTTTGCTTACCCCATTTCATGTTCTCCCTTTGATTAGAACGGTCATGTCATCTCAGGTGGCTGCACCTAGACTAGCACAGGCCAATTCTCTTGTTTGTGCGGCCTGCAGAATAAGTGTTCAGAGACATCCTACTAGTATAACACATCCCCGAGCATGGCTCCACCACGGAACAGCTCTTAGAAAGCGGGCTCGCCCCGGAGCAGTTTTGCCGGCAAAGTCTAAATCACGGAACCCGTTAGTGACGCCCCCCGAAGGCCGAAATATCAGCCATCCAGATTCCGCCGTCACTTACACCAAGTCTCCATTGCCGGCTGTAATACGCGACTATGGCGACAGCGACGGCAAGGGATACGCCGTGAGATACTTTGAGCAAGACGAAAGTGGTGTCGTCAGGCAGCTCCGGAACCAGGAGGAGTTCTCTCAGTCGTGGGCTGGCCACAATGACCCGATTGTTCAACGAGCCAAGAACTTGGTCAACACTTTTTCCGACAGCGACGTACGCATGCCGACCAAGACTGAAGTTAACAACCTGGCCGCCCAAATAACAGACATATCGAACTCTGGGGCGCCTCCCGAGTCTATCATCCAGAAGTTAGGGCAGTTTGTTAGAGGCCTGTCATCACCCCGCGTACAACAGATATCACCAGAAGCTGGCATGCGCGAGATTCTCCAGGCGGCTGAGAATGAGGCAGTCACGCAAATACCAGCCGAGTTTTGGGTGGGTAAGAACAGGACTGCTATTCAAAATCTTAACGTGTCTCTTCGCCGTTTTCATAAGCCAATGCGGAGAAACACAGTGCCATCTGAGGATACCTTCAGAAATGCGTGGAGACGCTACGTTGCTGCTAGAGCCCCCATGGCTCTATATTATGATAAGATACACATCGACGTATGGGACTTGCTGTGGAAGATGTTTGATGTTGAGCACGAAAACAACCCACTGCGCCTTACGCAAATATCGAAGTTAGCTAGAGATATGAGCATAGCCAAAATTCAACTGCGGCCCGAGCAGCAGGTCACGGCAATTGAAGCCATGTTTGCGGGGTCCTATCAAGGCCAGGCTCTGGAAAACTGGAAGCGGTGCATAGTTTCTTTGGGCGCAGAGGACGCGCCTACCTATTCCCGGTTTTGGGAGCTTGGTGCCCGCATGTACTGCATTATGGGCGATTTGGACCGAGCTGAAAGTATTATTGAAAAATTGCTCCAGAGACAATGCGACCCCCGAATTCTCATTGACTTTATCCACGCAGCCGCTACAGGGGAATCCCCCAAGGGCCATGATCGTGCGGCTGAGGCATATCAAAGATTACGTGGTCTACTTGGTGATGAAATGACACTAATCGACTTTGACCGCATCATCTCATCGTTCCTCTCTATTAACCACATATTCTCTGCGTTGAATGTTTTTGTCGACATGATGACCAAGGGAGCAATGACCATCAACAAAGACGGCAAGATTCCAATGATTATTGCAAACAAATTTTTCTTTGGAAAGTGGCTCAAGCGTTTGATCGGCAATGGTGAGCTGGAAGGCGCCATGAAGGTCGTTCGCTTCATGCAGCAGCACCGGATCCCTAGTTCGGCCATCCAACTCAATGGTCTGATTGGAGCTTGGCAGCGGTCTGGCAGTGCACGGGACTTGGCAAATGCTGATGCTCTGGGCTGGGAAATGATTCGATCGAGACTAGAATTCGTCAGCACTCGCTCAGGCTCATCAAAGAAGTTTATCACAGAAGAAGATAGAGCCCATGGTGCGTCCATTCCACAGGCGTCCCTCGAGACCTTCTCGCTCCTGGCCGAGGATTACCATTTACGTCGTCTAGACAAGAAATTGCAAATACTCTGGGATGCGTTTGAGAAATGTGAAATCCCATTCAATGCTTTCATGATGAACCAACTTATGGCCAACGCACTTGACTTTAGCCGCGTCGATGAAGCTCTTTCTCTATATAACACCCTAGTCAAGGAAAAGAAACTGACGCCAAACCCACACACATTTATGGAGCTCTGGAAGGCACTAGAGGTTAACCGTGTCATGCTCCTTGCTGATACCGAGGGAGACGCGCAAATTGAGGCTGCACGCAAAACCTTTGGTGAAATGATGCGCCACGCCGACGTCTTCAAGGGTGAAATGAATTCACAGCTGGCGCGCAAAGTGCTACACACCTTCCGGCGATTAGGTGACCGGCCTGGGTTTGTGATTGCTCTGTCAATGATGCGGCGCTTCTTCAACTTTATGCCGTCGGAGACATTTGTGCTGGAGCTCGTTGTTGGAAGCACAAATCTGCTCTTTGATTCGCCACATGCACGTCACAAGGTGCGTATAGCTAAAACAAAGATGGAGTCGGCCTTGTTCGAGATACGTCGCCGGAATGCCGGTGATGATGTTGAAAGGCTGCCAGAGGATATATCGGAGGAGGAGCGCAAGGAACTACTGTTTGCCTACTTGCGAGACCAGTTCTTATATGGCAATCAACTTCAACAAACAGAGCCGGTCACGGAGGAGGTTCTAAATAATACGGCTCGGGACATGGGGTTATACGACATAGGTGACACAGCCGCAGAAGATTCTGAGGGAAATTGAGAGTAGTGGTGGGAGGGAAGTGTAAGATACGCCTTTTGCTATTTGTACAATACATACATAGATTTTAAGAAACAAGCTCCCCAAAAAACCAAGAAGCATCCAACAGACCTCATCTTAGATCGTGTTGAGGCATAAAGGGCAACAAAAAAAGAAATACCAACGTATGAAAAAAAGGTGATTTCACAAACGCCAACGCTATGCAGAAGATCTAGAGAAAATCAAGGACAAAAGCAAAAGAAACGGTAACGGATATGGGCGGCAACAGCGAGAAATGCGGGAGCATATACTGCCCTTCTGTCTCACGAGATATCCACGTCCATATCCACGTCCATACTGAGATCTGGCTCTAATTGATCGCCAATTGAACTCAACTGTGAGCTAGGTGGCCGTGAATCTAAAGAGTGTGTTGATACAGGAGATCCGGGCTCGATTTGCCGCGGAGCAGCCCCAGGGCCGCGGGTCTTGTTCTCCCAGCGCTGAATAGTAGAGAGTTCTTCACCGCCGCCTTCGGCGAGAATTTCGCCATGGTCGACCGGTCTACCCAGCGCTGTTGCCGTGTATTTTGAGTCTTCGCCAGTTTTGCTATGTTTTGTTTTCAAAGCTGTAAATGCCTGTTAGTATGATGCCATGTGGCTGCGGGAAGGTAAAGGTAGCTAGTCGTCTCAAAATTTACCTACCTGTTAGATAGTCTGGCGCTTCACTCTCTCCATCGTATAGTGGAAGCGCATCAATCGCCTTTGCGCTTGAGCTGTCGAACCAGGCAATGAATTCTTCTACGCCACGTGTATCTTCCTCGCCTAGGAAATCCTGCTCATATAAAGGCCGTTCTGGTAACAGCGTACCCATATCCTGAAGAGCCATACGCACGTCTACCACGCCTGGCACTAGATCGTGGCCGTTGTCCATCGCATGCAGAGCGGTCTTTTGGCATAATAGGATCATGTAGCGTACAGCTAGGTCAGTCAATGTGTCGACAACTGATGGTCGTGAGCCGTAGTAGCCAGTGGCGCGTAGTATTTGTAGCACACATGGGCGCAATAGTGCATGAAAAAAGATTGGTGGTGTCGACGACATGGTGAGCTTGTTATTAAAGGACTGTGGTGCTGGTTTGGGTGGCTCGTAGGGGTTCGATTTCGTATACGAATGGCTAGTGGTTTGTTGTGTTGCGGTCTACAGCGCTTCGATTGAATCGATATTTTTCCTGGGGATTGGATGAAATAGAAGAGAAGGTGGTTCTAGGTTCAAGGCGATTGGCGAAGCACTGGGGCAACAGGATTTTGAAGTATGAGAATGACTTTATAGAGCATGACGCTCCAGACAATTGATGATGGGACTAACAAGGGGGTTATTGTTTTTACGGGCGTTAAATTAATTATAATAGGATGGAAATGGTGATCAAAGAAAGTAATAAAGATTCGTGGACGCTACTACGTTAGTGTGTCGAGCGTTTGCAATCTTGGTTGGTTGCTTGACATTGCAGCAAGGCTGTGATATTGGCCCATAAAGCTCTTGTGGAGATCCAGGTTTTTGTCAGTCAGCCTTGTCTAGGTGTAGAGCAATGGGCCCCACCTTTAAGTTGTATTTTGGGGACTCCTCCATAGGGTTCAAACTTGGAAATACAATACAATCAAAAGTCGGGCTTTTGTCCCACGAAAAAAACACGAGCATGGCATGTCTCTTAAATGTAGCTATAATCTTATCCTCACCTACTCTTAAGGGAGGTGGATTAAAAAAGGGCTATGAATAGAAGAGCCTGAAAATATAGAGGACGGTGGTTTGTGGAGTAGAAAGCGAACGATAAAATACAAAGTAAATTTATGTGCGCTGTAGGATTGTCTGAGTGGGCCTCGAGATATGGCATAGCTGATAACGCATAGATAGCTTTGGCTGGCGTAGATATGGTGCTGATAGCGGGCGATAAAGCTAGCAATAGCAATGATTAGATAGCTATGTCCCCTTGTTCTAAGAAACTACGAATTTAGCTGATTTAATCGTTTGTTACCTTGTTGGATAGAACTGGCTGTTGCTGCATTTGTTGTTATGTAAAGAGCAATGCCACGGCATTGTCTTACAACAAATGCAAGTGCTAACTCATTATAAGAAGTTGCGACAGCGGTCTGCCCTCCTATTGGTTCGTTTCTTTACACTAACTACGGTGCTCTTTTTTTTGGAGACGGTTATGGTCAGCAGATCATGGAGAATGTGCAAATTTGGGGAGCAATGGAGGCTATTGCCGAAGTTGAAACTGAGACTTTAGTTGTGCATCTGGACCAAGGGCAGCGGCCAAAGCAGTAGGGTAACAAAGGAGAATACATAGGGAAGGAGGGAAACACAAGGCATGTGTCGGCTTAGAGGCTGTGGCTTGCCAGGTAATTGCTGACTCCGAAGAAGGGGCCACAGCTGTATAAAAGCAAAGACAGGTGCAACAAAGCTGGAGCACAAAGGACGAGCAAAAGAGCAATCAACTGACAATCAACTGCGAAAACATCGTGCATCATTTGTCCGAGCCCATTCACTAATCTGCACCGTGCTACCTTTATTCTGTATCTTTAAGTCAAGGCAAGGGCGAATATCTGTTGCTCCGCTTGATGCTTGCTGGACAACTTAGAAGTCTATTTTACTTATTTTATCGACGTGCCTTCCCTCCAGTACCTGGCCTGGCTCCGTTTTGCCGTCGGCCCTTGAACAGGATTTGAATCCGGGGCTTTCCAAGCTGCTGCATGTTGTAAAGCTAGAGCGTCCAGAGAAAAACTACTATAAAAGCGCTGCTGTCCCTAACTTATTTTCTCCCTGCTTAATTTTTCCTTTCGCCATGAACCGTCTTCTTACTCGGTCGCTTTCCTTCGCTGTCGGAAGACACGCTCTTATTTCCCGTGCTTCCCGTCCTCTACCCACTCCTACTCCGTTTCTATTTACTATGTCATCTGCCAACCCCGCACGGCCGGCTCGTCGCTTGCACCAGGCTGTCTCTGGCCACAAGCAAGTCACTCTTAGTGATAGCGCCACCTCATTTCCTAAGACCCATGAGAAGATTTCCTCGCCGGGCATCACGCCCTTCTTTATTGACAACCATTTCCTCGAGTCTCAGACCGAGTCCTTCATTGAATTGCACGACCCGGCCACCAACAACCTTGTCACCCGTGTGCCGCAAAACACCAAGGCTGAGATGGATGCTGCTGTGGCCTCAGCTAGTGCCGCGTTCCCCGAGTGGCGGGACAAAAGCGTTATTGCCCGTCAACAGATCATGTTCCGATTTGTGGCGTTGATCCGCGAGAATTGGGATCGCCTAGCCGCCAGCATTACGCTGGAACAGGGAAAAACCTATGCCGATGCTCACGGTGATGTCCTCAGAGGTCTTCAGGTCGCTGAGGCTGCTTGTGGGGCTCCCGAGTTTCTCAAGGGCGAGTTGTTAGAGGTTGCCAAGGACATGGAAACTCGATCCTACCGTGAACCCCTCGGCGTGGTAGCTGCCATTTGCCCCTTTAGTAAGCCTCTTCTATATATCCGTCTAAGTGCCACCTATTTCTAACGCTGAAATTTCTTTCTAGACTTCCCTGCCATGATCCCCCTATGGTGCATTCCCATTGCCACTGTGTGTGGTAACACCTTGATTCTCAAGCCCTCAGAGAGGGATCCTGGCGCGGCTATGATTATTGCTGAGCTTGTCGAGGCTGCTGGCTTCCCCCCCGGTGTTGTCAATGTGATTCATGGAGCTCACGATGCCGTCAACTTCATTCTGGATGAACCTGCCATCAAGGCCATCTCCTTCGTTGGTGGCAATAAGGCCGGTGAATACATTTATAGTCGCGGTTCAGCCAATGGTAAGCGTGTCCAGGCTAATCTGGGCGCTAAGAATCATGCAGCTGTGCTGCCTGACTGCAACAAGAACCATTTCATCAACAGCGTCATTGGTGCTGCATTTGGTGCTGCTGGCCAGCGCTGCATGGCCTTATCAGTACTGGTGACAGTCGGAGAGACCAAAGAGTGGATTCCTGACCTGGTCAAGAGTGCGCAGGCTTTGAGCGTCAATGGCGGGTTCGAGGAAGGTGCTGATCTTGGCCCTGTTACAACCCCTGCCAGCAAGGCTCGCATTGAGAACCTTATTGCTAGTGCAGAGAAACAAGGCGCCAAGATTCTCCTGGATGGTCGTGGCTTCACTCCCCCCAGCGACAAATACCAGAACGGCAACTGGGTAGCGCCCACCATCATTACCGATGTTACCCCAGAGATGGACTGCTACAAGGAGGAGATTTTTGGCCCCGTGCTAGTTTGCGTCAGTGTTGATAGCCTGGAAGATGCAATTGAGCTTATCAACCGGAACCCATATGGCAACGGTGTCGCCGTCTTTACCAACAGCGGTCCTACAGCAGAGGCCTTCCGTCGCCGGATCCAGGCCGGCCAGGTTGGTATCAACGTGCCGATTCCTGTACCTCTTCCCATGTTCAGCTTCACTGGAAACAAAGCCTCAGTCGCCGGTGGGGGTGCCAGCACCTTCTACGGTAAGCCTGGGGTCAACTTCTACACACAGCAAAAGACAGTCACAGCGTTGTGGAAGGCCGATGACGCGTTATCCAAGAAAGCCGATGTGGCCATGCCCACCCACTCGTAGTCTATCTTACCATACGCATCACCCCTACCCTTTCATCCCTCAAATTGTACATAGAAAGCATAATACTTATTTCTTCTAATCAAATAAGTCAACATCAATCATTGCATTAGTTATATCATGATTCTAGGGTCAAGAAGGCTAGTTATGTCTAGTACATTGGGAATCAGACAAGAAAATGAGTGAGCCAATGAGAAACAGGACGGGAGGGGGGGGGGGGGGGGGCATGGCATGGATGTGATAAGGCCAAGGGGACGTAGACAAAAAACAAGGCAGCACGAAAAAGACCAAAATATGGAGCCAAAAACAAGTATCCGTAGCCAAAAGATCTGAAATACGGGATACAAGAAACGACGACAAAAATGAACAAGAAAAGACTGGTGACACAAACCTCCGCCACCTGCTTTGTACCTTCCCAACTCATTCTCCTTCTCTTATTCACTCACACTCCATCCCCATATTTTCATGGTGTACCATCCTTGCCACTACTGCTACCACTATTAGCATTGCCATTGGCACCCTTTGCAGTAGTAGGCGGGACTTGTAAAAAGCCACCGTAGTAGTGATCCAGCCACTTAGCAGCCTCATGGCCTGTGTTATCAACGCTCGAGTCCCAGCGGCCAATAGATCCGACATAGCCATCAGGTCGGACATTCACGATAGCTACTTCGCCGGGACCCAAGCTTCCAAGCCACTTGTTTGTGCAGTGTATGCCACGTGTGTCCAAGTCTGGCACGTTGTCAATGTAGAACGACCATTTGCTGTCTTGAAGGAGAGCAGGGAGGTCGGATATCTCAATATCGTCCTTGGGCATGGTGGCTGGTTTTGGGGGAGAGACGTTGGGGGTTAGCAAGTGTAACGTGGGATGAAGCGCAAAAGAAATATACGAGACGAAAACAGAAACAAAAATAGGCAGGAATAAAAAAGGGTGGCTCTTACTGATTAGTGCAAAGGTGAATAGGTGGCTAACCACAGTGTAGCGTTCAGGCCTTTGGTATACGTCTAGGTCAGGCGCGGGCACACGGGGCTGGGCGGCATATGATTTGCTAGCAGCCGCAGACAGTTGACTCAGAAGGGAGTCATTTGACGCAACTGATCGGCAGAAATCATCAAGGAAAAGGGCAGCTTGGCGGACATCCCAAGTGAGCAAGTAGATGCGGAACTGGCCCATCATAGGGATGTCGATTTGAATGTCGACAGGGTTTGAGTCGAGGTAGCGCGTGACCTTAGCGGGAGGCAGCAGACAGCCGGGTTTAGCATCGCCGCCAAAGGCATATATATCGTTGTCATGTCTATTAATGACGCTCTCAGCATACTCTGCTCCAATGCCTGAGATGAAGCGGACATTCGTCTTGAAGTTGTCGGCTAGAGCAGCTGCATCGCCTTCAGCTATCTGATTGGCATGCTCGTAGTCAAAATTGACAAGGTCTAAGGCAATCTTGCGGCGTTCGTCTTCGTAGCTCTCCAGTAGCACAGGCTTGGCAAGCCCACGAACAGCCAGGTTTAGCTTCCAGGCAAGATTCCACGAGTCGTGCATCGAAGTGTTCATACCCTGGGCAGACTTTGGGGAATGTGTGTGGCTAGCATCACCAGCCAAGAAGGCGCGCAAGTGCTGGTCAGCGAAGCGGGTTGCTACACGCTGGCCGATTTGGTAGCGGCCAAACCATTCAATATACTGCCAGTTAATCTCAAACGGCGCCATAATTTGCTTTGCGCGCCGCATGATAAACTCTTGGCCGTATTCTCGACGGTCAGCCTTGGGACTAGATTTGAGTTCGATGTATAACCTCGTCATGTTGCGTTCACGGGGAACAATGAGGATCGAACCATGCTCCTGGCTGAATATTACTGTCTTGGACCAAATGTCAGGGAAGTCGGTGATGAGCTCTCCATCAAGCACACCCCAAATTGCATCTTGTGACATTCCTATAGCACGAGCATCGGGTATGCTCTTGCGGACCTTGGAGTGGGCGCCGTCGCCTGCAAGAGAGGTTAGCTTTGCGGGGTTCATCACAGAACGCATACAAGGTGTATTTTATGGATTCGCTTACATCCAACGAGAAATTGCGTGAGGAGTGTTCGCCGCTCTTGGTTCACGTTTGCACGGCAATTTACTTGCAGTGGGCCGCTTTTATTCTCGGGTACGCTGTACGAGTCAAAGGCGGTATTTCTGCGGACCTCAGCGCCACGTTTGCGCATGTCTTCAATAAAAAGACCCTCAACTACGCCCTGATGCACTAGCAGGATGTAGGCATCTAGCACATCAATGATTGGGGGGTAGTGCACCTCACGGCCAAGGCGGTGAAGCGGTTCTTCGGGCGTACTTCGCCAAAAGGAAATGTCATAGACTCTGACACCTCGCTGCAACAAGGGATCTGCTAGACGCATTTGTCTAAAGGTTTCTATAGACTTGGGCTGGAGCCCATCAGCTCTAAAGAGTAGGTAAACAGTGGTTTTGTCAGTACGGTAAGCTATACAGCACGCACACACACTCCCTAGATCGGCACAACGACTTACCGTCCAGCCGTGGTTTGATCGTGGCGGTCATCAATAACCTCAATTTTGATTCCAAAACGCACCAAGTTTGATGCCAGCATGAGGCCGGCTGGGCCAGCACCAACAATGCACACTTGGCATAAAATGGGTGGTTGCGGCATGCTTCGAAGTAAGCTGAGAGTATCAGCAGCTCCAGCTATACTTAGAGCATTAGAGGGCAATGTACCCGACTGGACGTCCATGTCCGTGTCGGGATGGCCAACTCCAGGAGCCATGGCGGAAGAGGGTGGAAAGAGGGGGGAGGAAGAGATAGGGCTTATGTGTGAGTTTGGTAGAGAAGGAAGGGGAGATTTTGATGTGAGTGTGTGTGAGAGAGAGAAGCGTAGAAGTCGTTGAGAAAGAGACCAACTCCAGTGAGGACCGGGAATATCGCAGACAGACTTTCCCAAAGATGGAAAGGCAAGGCTGGCTGGTTCCCTCAGTAGTTGAGGAAAAGATTAAAGGCTGACTATTCGAACCCAATCCAGATCAGACGTATCTTTTTTTTTTCCCTAAAAACAAAAATTTAAAAAAGAAAATAGAGGAAGGTGCTACGGGAGGATTCAGATGCCGGAGAAGCTCTTTTTTTCGGTGAGAAGAGGACGAAAGAAAAAAAAGGAAGAAAAAAGTCCGCGATGTATGAAAGGAAACAAAAGAAAAGAAAAAAGCGTGGGCGCTGATGTTGGCAAAGAGTGGGAGAAGAAGAAGCCCGATGTAGATGTACACTATATGAAAAGACAAGGCGAACGATTATGGAACCGGTAAGAACTCCCAGAAAAAAAAAGCAGTCACCCCTCTTCTTTGTTTTCCGTGGGAAGGCGCAAACGGGCGAGCAAACAAACAGAAAAAGGCGGCAAATCCGGGGCCTAGCTTGATGTATGAAGCAAGCCAAGCAAGAGCAAACAGAAGGAAACAGGAAACACGTATGAATTAAGGCGCAAAAAAATTTAACTTGAGAAGGGAAAAGAAAAGAAAAGAGAAGAAAGAATGCGAGTAAAGAAAAGGGCCACAAACAATAACGATGGCCAAGGACAAAAGGCAAAAGGTACAAGGCCGGGTGTACCAAGCAAGACAAAAAGGAACAGAACACAAAAAGGTAGCGGCGGGAACAAATCACACCGAAAGGGAAAATGAGAGAACAAAAGCTTGCTTGGTAACTGCAAGAGAGAAAAAGAAAAAAAGAGCACTCTGCCTTCCAAGAATGGACAGTTTACAAAGGCAAGGCCTGATCCGCTTCTTTTGCTACTTGCCAAATCGCCAATCTCACCAGAATAAAACAGGAGAAAAGAACAGCGACCCCCTTTGCGCCTACTAGTCTTGCCGATCAAAAACAGACAGTAAACGGAGCAGTAGGGCAATTAGGAGGAGATCATACACTAAAGAGGGAAAAAAAAAATAAAAAAAAGCCTGCAAAAACGGACAGTGGCCTCCAAGGCAAAAAAGGAAATCACACACGTTGTACAAGGTGGCTGTGTTTCATTGGACCTACTTGGAGCGAAACGGAGATAGATGGAAGAGCCCGAACAAGTCGGTAAGTGCCTTTATCACGACCCCACTCTGCTCTGTCTTTTTTTTTGGCCCTTGAGTGGTAGCACTGTGTACTACAGCTTCTATTGGTATCCAAGACATACAATAAGGAAGCACCCGCAATTTGCATCAGCGTACTTGCAGCTCAACAGAATACCTGCGACTTTTCTGTCCCTTTATTTTTTCTCTCGTCGTCACCCCCCCCCCCCCCCACTATAAATGCAATGGGGGTATGTGGGAGGGCGGTGGGTTCTCGTGGTCGGTTTTGTGGCATAGCAAAATATGACATGACATGATCAAGGACCAGTGTGGTCTGATTATTGCTGATCAGAAGCTGGTGACCCCTGTCTTGTGCCCTACCATTGGTGGACTATGATTGGCCGGTGCATAGTCTAGACTGATTTTAGAGTTGAAGTTGTTTGACACGATCACTTTTCTAGAAGCACGGCTTAGTTTTATGTGGCTATTCGGCCTAGCTATTGGGGTAGCTAGCTATAAGCTATGCTGTTCAAATTATAGCTTTTCTAGCTATCTAGCCTCTTGAAAAAGCTATCATTTAGCTTTCGCCTTACTTTGCCCTGCTTCGCCTCCCAGCGTTCAGATGAAAGCTACTCTCCATTGAAGGTTTCTAGATAGCCATCCTAGATCCAAGACAAGAGGAGACATGATCAAAGACAGGATAGTACAGCACAGTACCGCATAGCACATAGCTAGCCAGGTGTTAGTGATGGATCACGGATCACAATTTTCGAAGCCACGTGAAATCTCTTGCACTGAATCTTTCCTTCTTTGCATGCTTCTGTTGTCGTTTCCACAATAAAAAACCACGTCCCACTATTATCTTGCGATCCTCCCATGCTTTGCCCATTCTCGCTAGCTCTTGCCCTCTGTATCTTGCCTCCTGGCCGTTCTCTCTGCAGCCTGTCTTCTCTTCAAACCTCAACTACCATCATACTTACCGGTCTTAGTTTAAACGAATTACGGGGACCAATTGCAGAAAAAAATAACAATACAAACCAATACTACCATCCAAATCCATTACAACGCTGCCCTTTCCAACTCTATACTACTTCCTGAAACAAGTGTCCCAACATCAGACCACTTTTCCCTGCGTATCACATGATATCAACTAAATCTTCCTACCACAGTCGGCCGTCATCAGCAGCTTGGCAAGAACATTAGAACCCCAACCCCTCATCCACAGTTCGCGGCATGGCAGTTGCCCAAGTTAGAGTTCGCAAACACTGTACTACATTTAGTAGCGCAGTAGTCATCACTCATCAGCCAGTAGGCAATCGAGTGCTGTTTGCTCTGCCAACTCTGCACTACAAAAACGCAAGGGCTCCTGCCCAGAGCATCGACGTCATTGCTGCACTAGCTCTCAAACTAACCATTGGAGCCCCTGACCCGAGTCCGTCTCCAGGAGTAGCCTCCGTTTTTGGCGTTCCTAGCCCCCCGTTACCGTCGCTTGTCATGACGACCGTTGAGTCTCCAGGCGCAAATAGCACACCGAGTCCGGCATCGCCTGACACGTTGCTTGGCGGCAGTAGTGCGTTGGTAATTTCATCGCATAATGGCCGCAAGGGATTCTCGGGGATGCTATTCGTAACTGATATCGGTAGGTCGAACACGGTGTAACGGTCCTCATTGTTAAGGCGAAAGTGTTGATGAATAGAGATCTACAATGTGGTTAGTCTACTGATCATATACATAACGCTACTATAGACTAAACTCTATCAAGCAAGACGTTTGCTAGGCTATACCTGCTTTGGATACCCACAACTGCTGACTTACGTTATATACCCCGCGGTCACTGTCATCTCCTTTGGGCCGTCCATCTCCAACCAGGCAGTCAGGCCAAAGCCAGTTGACGTGCTTGACTGTACTACCCGGCTCCTGGGTGAGAATTTTTCTATCTGGCGTCTCTGTAGCGTTTGTTATGGTAAAGTTTCGCCCTGTCTTGTAGCTGAATAGGAACAGAGTTACATTGTGAATCAAGCTTGGACTTGACTCATCATACGGTGGCTGCGGTAGCCGACCATTGGCAGTGATATCCAGCGCAATATGGAGCGTGTCTAGCGGGAGTTGTCAGTAAGGTAAGCACGGCTAGCACAAGATTCCAGTCGATAGGCTGCCACTAGCGACACAAGCAACCCAAGCAACGCTGTCGCTGAGCCTTGCAGCAGTCGCTTACCTCCCCCCATCGGAGTTTCTGGCTGCGGTGCATCGACGACCACAAAACCCGGAGTGAATATCTGGCCGCCAGCGACGGTGAAGTTCTGCGCAGCTGCAGCAGCTGTGGCGAAGAGCGGCAATGCAGCTGCTTGGAGCTTATGTAAATGCATCCTAAATCAGATGTGAGAAGTGGAAAATTCCAAAGATTCCAAGGCCAGGCAGCCCAGTTCCAGTTCACTGCGTCGTACTATCTGTCTTGTCACTTACACTGCAGTTTGAAGCTTGAGCTTTAAGCCACAAACCAAAAGAAGGACTGCAAGCAACTGGTGAGAGAATTTGTGAAGATAGCATTCAGGCTTCACATTCTATGATTGTGAACGAATATTTCTCCTCTTCAATTTACAGAGTCTTGTTACTCGGAGAAATCTAACCCTTCATTACCATCTATTCTAACCTCAGACGCTAAACGGCCAAGAGAAATTGCCCCTCTGTGTTTTGACATGGTTTGCCCCATGCTGTCAAACCATTGAAGTGGCAATGCACCCAAATCAATTTGATCAGGAAAAAACATGAAACCGACGAACCAGTGCTTTGATTAGGCACTTTGGTGATGTGCGGATGTGAAACCGGAAGCTCGGTTGACAAAGTATAGTAACCCTTATTCCGTAACCCTAATTATCTGTGCAAGATTAGCAGGCCCCGTGATTCCTGTCCTGCTTTTTTTGTAGTACTTGCTGGAATATTTATCAAGATTTATCATGACCAGGTTCATGAGCCTAGAGATAAACATTCAGAGTCTTGATAAGCTAAACCTGATAAAGGCTAAATAGTCCATCGTGCTTACCTTGTAAGTTGCCCCACAAAACCTTTTTGGGTTGTTGCCCTTGTAGCCTCTAAAGATCTGGGGACAATTTAAGATATCACTACCTAGACAATCGGCTGATATCCCCCCATATAAAAAGACATCTAGCCTCGTTAGTCTCTCGGGAATAATTCAGAGTTTCTCTAGCTTTGCTCTCACCTCTAGCCAACTCATCTTTACCATGCGCGTCCATCTGCTGCGATCGGCAGTTCGTGGCAGGTCTTTTTGCCTGTCGCAATTTTCCCCCTCATCGGTGTCTACTAGTCAACAACAACGATGGAGCAGCTCCAGCCTGGGCAGTCTTAGGAAAATTCTGCATATATCTGACGAGGTCGCTGAGGCCATCGCTACCAAGAAGCCTGTTGTAGCTCTAGAATCAACCATATATACCCATGGTGCACTGCAAATTGGACTAGCAAATGAACTGGAGCAGGTGGTGCGCCAAAATGGCGGCATCCCAGCCACCATAGGCCTATTTGCCGGAAAACCAACGGTGGGCTTGACTCCAGATGAAATCGAAACCATGATCGCTGAAGGTGGTGCCATGAAGGTTTCACGTCGAGACATAGCTTATCTAGCGGGAATGGTAAGTAAATGGGGAGGAGTAGAGAAACACCCACACTACATCAAGACGTCAATATGTGCTAACTGAGCAGGGCATTTCTGGTCGGAAAATACACGGTGGCACGACGATTGCGGGCACTATGATCTTGGCCCGACTTGCGGGAATCCGCGTATTTGGCACTGGTGGGCTCGGCGGCGTGCATCGCGGGGGTGAGACTTCCTTGGATATTTCCGCCGACTTAACCGAGCTTGGCCGCACGCGCGTGGCTGTCGTGAGTTCAGGATGCAAAGGCTTTCTGGATATTCCGCGCACACTCGAGTTTCTTGAGACACAGGGCGTGCTCGTCTCAACCTTTGCCGATGGCCGTACAGGGGCCTCCGTCGATTTTCCTGCCTTTTGGGCGCGTGAAAGTGGCTCTAAGTCTCCATCAGTGGTTACCACTGAGGCGGAAGCAGCAGCCATGATTCTTGCACAGGAAAATCTCGGACTCGAGTCAGGCCTGTTATTCGCCAATCCCATTCCAACGGTGGCGGAGATCCCCAAGGCTCGCATGGAGGGCATTATCAGCACAGCATTACGCGAAGCCGAGGAGAAGGGTTTTACAGGAAACAAAAACACGCCATATGTGTTGGGCCGCATTCGGGAACTCACTGGCGAGGACAGTGTCCGCGCTAACTTGGTGCTAGTTAACGAGAATGTAAAGCGGGCGACTAAAATCGCAGTAGAGTTGGCCAAGCTTGAGACACCGGGAGAGAAGGTGTTTGCGTCGTGAGTTTTCCATTTGTTTTCGTCTATCTTCAGAATGTTGCTTTCTCAGTATCATAATATCCTCAAAAACACAAACTTTTGCGCTTCACTAGTCCATTAGCTGACGTAGATTGTCAGTGCCGCTTGGTCTCGTCATTCCAAGCCTGTACCCGTAACTCCGTCCTCAGCCGATCACTTTGTAAACACTGGATCTGGAGCTGATATTCTTGTTGCTGGCTCCGTAGCTCTAGACCTTAGTTGTGACTACATGGGAGGCTGGGGATCTGATAGGACTAATCAAATCCAACCACAAATGCACACTTCCAACCCAGCCTGCATCAATCAGTCTGTAGGTGGCGTCGGGCACAATGTAGCCTTGGCTGCCCATCTAGTCAGCGAGCACACCAATGTCCGCTTGTGTAGTCTGATTGGGGATGACGTGTGAGTTTGTTGCTATTTGTTTCCTAAATGTCCATGTGTATATTCTCTAACCCTATCTAGCGCCGGAACCACCGTTCTTTCTTCTCTCAGGGCATCAGGACTAGATACTACCTACGTGCGCCAACTAGGGCCAGAATACGCCGGTTCAAACCGCACGGCACAGTACGTTTCTATTAACGATGGCAGTAGAAACCTCGTAATGGCTATGGCTGACATGGGAATTTTCACACACCATTCATTCCCGGACTACTGGAAGTCTGCCGTTGCTGGCGCCTCGCCACGCTGGGTTGTGGTCGATGGGAACTGGAGCGAGACTGACATTCGAGCATGGATCGGTGCCTCGAAGGAGCGCGATTGCTACATTGCTTTTGAGCCCGTATCAACCGCCAAAGCTTCGCGTCTCTTTGGGGCTGATAGCAACAACATTCCACTTGGGCTGTACCCTTCGCCCAGCATCGACATAGCCAGCCCAAACAACTACGAACTGAAGGCAATGTTTGATGCTGCTCGAGCAAATGGCCATCTCGAGTCGATTCCTTGGTTCAGTGTTGTTGATTCCTTTAATCTTCGTGGGGGCGCTCGCGACCGCTTTGTCCAGATGACCAATGTGTCTATCACTGATGCCGGTATTCCTCAGCAGACTTTGCAACTGCTGCCCTATATTCCTACCTTGCTAACAAAGCTAGGCAGCGAGGGTGTTCTGCTCACACAGATCCTGGCACCTGCTGACCCCCGCCTGAAAGATCCCAATGAAATGAAGTACATTCTTTCTCGCTCAAATGATCACCCGCTAGTTGGTGGCGTCTACATGCGTTTGTTCCCCCCCGCAGAGCGTGTCGAAAATGTCGTTTCTGTGAACGGTGTTGGCGACACTTTTCTCGGCGTCTTGATTGCTGGCTTAGCGCAAGGCGGTAAAGTCCAGAACTTGGTTGATGTGGCCCAGAAGGCTGCAGTCATGACTCTGAAGAGCCATCAGAGCGTCAACCCCGACCTACGTCACTTGGATGGAGAGTTGAAGCTCGCTGTGACCAGAAAATAAAATAAGTGTGATATATGGCCTCAAAATGTGCAATCAAGTCATTTAGATTCATTTTTGAATAAAAAATGTGACATCGTCTTATTGTTTTCCCATGCCTTGAGTCTCATGATGATCTTAACGTAGCTGCCAGTTGAGGTGACACATATTGATGACAAGAATTCCTATCTGCACAATAAATTTCAATCTAGCCAATCAAATGGTCACATATCTCTCTTAAAAGTGGAACCAAATCCGAGCAGAAAAAGTAAAAATCATCATCACAATCAAGTGAAATCTAATAGACCATACATACCTTCTGGAGTCTGGTGCAGTCTATCACTAACGATCTAAACGCATACACTAAGGTCTAAGTAAATTAGGTGGCTTTTATGTTATGTTGATACTAACTATCAAGTTTCTAAAGTACCTGCTAACATTAACATGCATGATGAACGAGTGAAATAGGTAGTGCTTCTTCAGTACAAGAAATAAACCTGTCTGTCGTATGTTTCTTCTTTCTCGTTGTTTATGAAGCCATAGAAAATGGATATGGTTTGCTGGGCATTTCTTACTACTGCCAGTAAATAATGGCATCTTGAACTTATTGGTCCTGTACGTACACCTGAGGCATTGAAATCTGGTGTGCGAATAGGAATTTCCTTGATTAAACACTCCACCATCAAACCCCAATCCAACCCTAACTCCCAAGCTTGATAATAACCTTAGCTGCAAGACGTCACTGCACACATTTTGATTGATAGTCGCTAGCTCTCTAGTTGGCTCTCTTAACCTGCGTCTAAGATCGACACACCCTATGGGCCATTTTTCCGAAGCGATATCCCTCGAATTTTTCTTCGGCTAGTTTTCCTCGCTTCTTTTTTCCGCCTTGTCTACCTAATCGCATTGCGTCGCAGCTGGCCAACGCAGCTTCCATAGCTCAGAAAACCATGGACATCGACGATATCTTGCGTGAAGTCGACCCATCGCATTCTTCGGGCCCCGACCCTATCGATGACCTCCAGATTTTGACTCGCTTATGGGTTGCCGAGCGTTCGTCGCCAGAGCTCCTAGCGTGAGTCTAGCACGTACTATACATCCATTCTCTCTACGTGACCTTTCTTGGTCCCCTCGCTCACAGTCTTTTCATGCGCCTGTTTCAATATTCTGACATTTAATTGCTTTCTTTGCTGTGTAGGTGGCCTACAGACGGCTTTTTCGAGCGGTTAAATGATCGTATAAAACGCCAGATCGAACATATTGAAGATATGACTGGTGATATGGACCCAAAGTCAACATTCGCGCTGGTCGTGCTACAAACAGAACTGGAGCGCTTCAAGTATCTTGTGCGTAGCTATTTGCGCGCGCGGATATCCAAGGTAATTAAACACATATATAGCTGTTCTTGCCGCTTTCCAGATTCTTCATTCATCAAAAAGCCAGGCTTGCTAATATGCACAAATTTACGTCTCTCCAGCTTGATGCGTACACACTGCATTATCTTAGCACACCTGAGCTGCGCGGACTTCTTTCTGAAACCGAGCTCGCCTACGCAACACGCCACCAGGCACTACTACACAACCACTACCTCGCATCATTCTTAGGCGGTTTCCCGACGGAACTACAGAACCTAAACGATACGGGTGGCGGTGTCAACATGATTGATGCCCCGGACGAAGACGCTACAGTCTTTGCCCGTGTTCTAGCAAAGACAGCTCAGGTCTCAGGAATGGGTACAGATGCAGATAATACGATTGAAGCGGAACAGGGTGATGTGCTAGTTTTACGCTGGGCGAGTGCGAAGCCCTTGGTTCAGAGCGGAGTTTTAGAACTGGTGTAAATGTGGGAATACGGAGAGCATCAGCTATTATCAGACCAGATGTTGGTGGGATAGAATACAAGGGACGGTTGTCGATATATGATAGACTCACATATCGAGACTGTAAAACGACGGCGATACCAGACACCAAAATGGATGTCACGAATCAACTCTACTTTAGACACAAGCATGAACTATGCGGACTTACGACAAGAAATCATTCCTTACCCATCTTTTCAATTTTTTGGCGATTGCAACGACAAGAACCTTAAAAGAAAATATATATAAACCAAACCACCTCATACGGGGCCAGTGATAGTTGCAAATCTAAATTGCTGTAAAATATGCGTGTGTGTAACCCAACGCCGCCAAATATGACTCCCGCCAAAAGACAAAACCCAAGTGATGCGAAGACTGATAACAAAGCTGATGGGAAGAAACCCCAATAGTAAAATAAAACAAGGGAAAGTTCAGCAGAGGAAGGACAATAAAAAAGACGCTAAGAAAAGATAAAAAAGACTAGGAATAAAGATGATTCATAGTGCCTAGAAACATTCAGGTGATGTCACCAGGCTGTGAAACGCCGCCATAATTGCCTACTGACCGTTAACCAGTGGCGATGGCTTCCAATTTTGCCGGAGGCTTGGGTGCAGATAGAAGTGAGGTGTTTGGGATGCACCTGTACTCAGCCCTAGCGAGCTAGAGCGATGTGGAGAAGACAGAGAACGGATACGACCAGAATTGAGGCCAAGTCCCAAGTTGCCTGATGATGTATTTGAAGAAGATGGTGAGTGTGAAGGCGAAGTAGCTGAGGAAGCTAGGAAGCTTGGATGCAGCGTGATTCTTTGCACGGCAAGAGCAGTAGAAACTAGAAAAAGGGAGATAGTGTGATGTGTCAACAAATCGTTCTTAGCCATTGGGCGTGGGATGTGAGGGTGCTGGGATGCAATGGAGAAAAGCAAGCTAGGGCAGAATGCAGTGGTTTTTGTGGCTGTTGTCACGTCAAAATCATCAAGCAACATACCTTGCTTTGTGCTTCGACTTTCAGCCAGAGCGGCGTCCTCGGATACTTTTGGTTGAGCTGTCTCCTTAAGTGCATGCTTGGGGTTCCCTCTAAAATTAATGGTCTCCTGGCTACTCTGCTGGGGTGGGGTATTTGTGAGAAGTGTCTGTGTAGCGGGTTGAACAGAGAAAGATGTCGGAGCTGACCAGGCAGGGGAAAGCCCCCTGTTAGACATCTGCCACGGCATGCTAGACCGGCGGCGGTGAAAAGGGCCTGATACTCCACTGATGAACATTTCCCGCAGGCTAGGCCTAGTAGAGGTCTCATTATACAGCCCCAGAGTTCCAGCTGTTAAAACTGAAAAGTGGCGTTGGTGAGGGCTACTAGGCCCCGGGGTGAGCTTAAGCCTAGATGTTGATGAAATAAGGCTTGTAGGAGCTGGGGCTGCAAGAGATGAATACCTCCGAGATAATGCCAAGTTTTTCGTCGACCCATGTCCAGGCGACCGCGATTTAGGCCGGAATAGCGAGACATTGTCATCATCCTTCCCCGAGTTTAAAATACCGGAATTACTCTTGGGGGAAACGATCAACGCCGTTGAGGGTTGTTCAGAGCCGGCTTCAGAGGCTGAGCTGTCTATAATGGCATAATCCGAAATTCCCAAGTCATGAAGTCCAAGATTCTCCGACGAAAGTTTTTGTGAAGCTGAGATATCCTGGACGCTGCTGATGTTATTTTCACTGGATGCCTCGGTAGTCATTGATGAGGATTTGACAGACAAAGGGCCCGTTTCTTCAAAATCCCCAATAACGTTCTCAAGGACACTGAGAGAGTGCTCAAGAAAAGCCAAAGTATCAGCAGGAGAAGTGCTCGCTTCTTGCTCACTTGCGGCAGAGCCCCCCATAGTTATGGCATTAGAAGACTCATATGCCAAGAGTGGAGCAGATATGTGAGCTTCTTGGGGATGATAATCGTGGTTCAGAGGGATAATTTGAAGCTTGTCTGACTCCACCTCCCCAAAATCAGCCTTTGCCAAGACTAAGTCGACAGCTTGAGAGAGAGGAGGCCCGCTTCTTAGAAGCATATCTTCATTAGTTGCAAGTGTACCTAAGCCTACAGGAGATGCTTGTAGGTCTCTGCTCTCAACTAACTCGAGTTGCACAGAGATTTCAGTATCGAGATCTGTTTCTTCAGACTCTGGGTCAGATGGAGCTTCCCCAACAAGCTCAACAGCATCCTGTAAAGCTCCTTCCCGTAGTCTTTCTGGTTGCCTATGAGCGGCAATATCCTCTTCGCAACTAAGTTGAAGGTTTTCAAATGTTGACTCAGAAGGGTCACCAGACGTAACTGTGGATACTAGAGACTCCCGACCTTTAGAGCAGGGCTGATCAACTGAAGAGACAGTAGAGTTGCTAGACAGAGACTCCGAAACAGAGGAGTCGTTGTCAGGCACACTATACATAGAGATTGAGTTTGAAATGAAACTATCAGGGGGGATACTTTCCAGATTTGACGACAAGACCGGTTGGTGGGCGGTAGCAGAGTTGACCCGGTCAGAATCTGATATCAACACACTGACATCTTGGCCACCATCATCTTGACCATCTGCCTCAATTTCTTCGAGCACAGTAGCAAGATTAATTGGTGGGAAATTGGGGTCTAGTTGTGGACTATGATCCCCTGTTGAAGGGAGGAGTTGGATATGATCATCTTGAGCCAAAGGAAGAGCTTGTTCTCCATGTTCAAACACTGAATTTTTATCAGGCCGGAGAAACTTTGTAGAGGAGCAAACGTCTAGCATAGCTGTGCTTAATGTCGCTTCAGAGCTTTCTTTCGCTGGCCCTGATACCTGAACACGGCTAGACTCGTCACTGGATGTAAGAGAAGGGGTATCGTTCGCTCGTTGTTTGCCCGTTACAGGCTGGGAAGCTTCCATGGGGGATGACTCAAAACTTGGTCTTGTTTTAGTGAAAATTGGAGTGCTAGCAGACAAGAGCTCAGATATTGAGTTGGGCCGATAGAGCTGAGGACATCTAGCCTCAGGGGCAAAAATATCCGACAGATTGTCCAAATCGCACGAATTGACTTGCTGGAAGTCAGGGTCAACTCGGCAAACATTGTAGAAGCGGGGAGAAGGTTGCGGTGAGCTAAACGAGACTCTTGCGGAACTTCCAACAGGCTCTGGAGTCGAAGGCCGACTCACATGTCGCTGAGAATGAGAATCCAAGGGGTAAAATGCCACGCAATCTTCTCGATAATTGGTATTTTCCAATGTGGACGATCCTTTGGGCGAGGGAGATTTGTTCAAGCGGCGCCTCTGAAGAGCATATGCATCATCATGATCAGTGATGGAATGTATCCCAGGACTTGCTAAAAGGCTAAAGCCCGAAGGCGTAGCTAACATGCTTTCTTGAGGGCTTGTAGCACTACTGATAAGGCCGGGGGTAGTGGGTGGCGTGATGGTAAAGTCATCAAAACTTCCTAGGGTAGCAGATGAATGTGTGCGAATATGGTGGCTTTTGAGCAGAGATGCTTTTGCAAGAGGGCTGTACGAGGTTTCTGCTACGTTAGCTTGTAGCGAAATGAGACTAGAAGCTCTCGAAAGAAATGATGACTTGCGAGAAGGTTGCAAGGTTGGAACTGCAACTTTGAGATTTGGCATCTGGATGTTTTGATCAAGACTACAGGTGTCTTTGCAAACAGCAGCAATATCAGCCACCATTCTCTCTTGGAGGCGCGAAATGATGTCATTCTTGTTTTTCGATTGCCGCTTAGGTGTTTCTGGAAAGGTGCTTGTTCGCGATGTTACCATTTTATCCAGAATTAGATGCCCTCGTTTATGGATACTCAGCCCAACGGATAGAGAGGTTGATTTCAAGGCTTCGGCAATTCCGCTCTGAAGTCTTTCCAGCAAAGCCTCAACTGTTCGTTGATAATAGATGGTGGTAGAATCGAGGGCAATAGCAAATGGCGTGTTGATGCTCCAGTCAGGGCCATGGATATCGAGCACGTTAATTTCTAAATCATTCACAGAGCTTATGGAGCAATCCATGTCATCTCTAGCTTTAGAAGCTATTGCTTCAACTTCGTCCATGAGCTGTTGGCAATACGTGCCATTGAAACTATAAGGTTGCGTCTGGCTTGGTGCTATTGTTTGAGCGAGATGATCCAGAGAAGGGCCAAGACTATTACAGATTCGCAACTTGATACAGACTGCACTTTCTGAGTGTCGAGACCCATCGATTGCCTGCGAAGCATGCTTATTGCGATCTAGAGTGTTTTGGATGTTCTCTGAAATAGTCAACATGAGACTCTCAGCTGCGGCGGCGGTTGCTGGTGTAGGCTGGCGGCTGGCTATTCGCAAGCTCTTATTCCAGAGCGGAGGGCGGTGGTTGGCAGACGCACTCAAAAAGGCAACGTCAATGATGTAACCAGGAATAAACTCAAAGGACTGTGTTCTCTCTATGAAATGGGACTGTGGGACGCAATCAACAGAAGCAGGTCCAAACGTTTTGTGTTCTAGGGTTTGAACGGTCGATTGGTTCTCACGGACAGGGCCATTAAGCCATTGAAAATTTGGGTCATGACGCTGGAGAAAAGCGCCAATCATATAGTCGGTTGATATTATTATATTGCGAGTATCGTCCATGGTCAGTGGCTCAGATTGGAAGCAGCGGAAAACCCGCCGTACCGGAGTATCCCGCGGCCGAGAGAGGGTAAATGTGAGATCGTATCGAAGCGGTTTTTCATCGCCATAGCCTCTGCAACCTTCAAGGGCAGTCGGATCTTTCCGCGTCAACAACTCCGCACTGTTGTGTTCAAGTCTGCGGATGAGGGCGGTGAAGATTTCGTCGTCGTTGCAATCCAAGCTCGAAGAGGCATTATACGTTCTCGAATAATCCATTTGAGTTGGGCTTTGAAATTGAATTGCGACTTTGACTACGAGCGAGGCTATTCCGACCCGGACCGGTTTCCGGGACACGAGCGGAAACTTTCTTCGGGTTCCCAGCACACTGAAATTGCGCTGTGGCTGGACGTCGCAAGTCATGGTCTGAGCAGTATGAAGGGGGGTGCCGTTGGCAAAGAAGGGAAAAAATAAAGGCACAGTGGCCAAAGCTGAAAGACAGTTTAAGTTTGAGAAGCTATGCCGAGTATCAGTGGTCGGCCAAGCCAAGAGGAGACAAGTCGGAAACAGACGATATGACAGGCAAGAAAGATATTGAAGGGGAAAAAAGAAAGGAGAATATTGAAGGGACGAAAATTGGTGGCAGAAGCTCAGAGCTCAAACACCAAAAAAGGATATTGCTGAAAAAAAGAAAAAAAAATCACACGAAGAGCCAAGATAAGGAAAGAGCCCGGACTAGATCATGGAAGGAGATGCAGGGCAAACAGGAAGGCACGCCCGCAAGCATAAGAATAGTCGCGTACCAAAGTCAAGAAGGTTCGTGAAGCCAGAGCCACTCAGAGGGCAGTAAAACATACTGTTAAAACTTGTATTAGTCTCGTTTCTCTTCACGCTCCACATCACCCATATAAAAAAGGCCCAAATAGGCGGGAAAGCAGCATTCGGAGGATGAAAATCGAGCTTGGAGATCCAAACTGCAGGCAAGAGGGGCCCCGGAAGAGCTAGAAAGCTAGAGCGCTGGAAAAAGAGAAAAAATGCAGGGGATGCGAATGGCCAAAAGTGGACTTTGCGACAGGAAAAGGAAGGAGGTCGGGCTTTAGTTTTGTCACATACAAGAATACAAGACGGCTGATTTGGTAGAAGGAAGTTTGTGCGCAAAGAAACAGGCGCAACAAGGGAAGCAAGGAAAATAGAGAAAAGAAAGAAAATAAAGAAAGGCAAAAGAAAGACCCAGCGAGGAGGAGGTTTCAAAGGATGGGAAAGAGCCGCTGTTATTCGCAGAACAGCAAGATGGCGGTGAACTCTGGGCTGGATCGCATGTAGCAAGAGCCTTCTACATATCTGTCTGTCTATGGTGTATAGTGGGAGAGAGACAGCCAGGTGTCTTCAAAGCCTGTGGCTATGCCTGTCCTGTCAGATATGGAAGAAGGCCCAGAGCAGCGGGAATTTCAGGCAGAAAGTTCTTGGGCGTGCAATAGTAGGAAAGAGCGCGGAAGAAGGACAAAAGGGGACGGAAGCAAAGCCACGGTGGATGCGGGTGGAAAGCGGCAAGAGCAAGAAGCACCCAAGGCAATAACTCCATCTAGGCCTGGGTGGTTGCTTCTTTTATCATTTCATTATGGCTGCCTCCAAGCCGTGGCAGTCCAGCAGTCCAGCAGTCTATCCGGTGACCCGGGCCAGTCGCCCTTCTCTTTTAATCATAATGGTATGTTGTCATGCTAACTAATTACGGCCTTGAAATTTATCCTGTCCTCAGGTTCCCAAAGCTCAGCGCGCACCTTGGATAAAAGGATCCCAGTGCGAGAGGTTTAATTGCCAGAGCAGGCCCTGGCTGGTGGTGTGTAAGCCTCCAAATGAGACACTTTCATTCGCTACACACTACCTCAAGTAGTGCAACTGCGTATTCAAGCCCAGCGCAAAGAGTCCGGGCCCTTGGCTGTTGCGTGTATGTACTTATACTTTGGTCTGCATCTGGCACATCAGTCTGCTCTGATGGAAAACAGGCCTACAGGCCGGTCCCTGTACTTTGTCGTCGAGGGAGGGGCTTACAATATAAAGCACCTGATATGACGTGTGATCAACAGATCAACCGTGCCTCTGTCGCAACGAGAATGGCAGGGTGCTGTCCAGGCGTGTTTACAGGTTTGTTCACTATCTCAGCGTCCTCTAGCTTGCTTGTCCTTGATAACATATGGCACAAGCGCAATAACGTGAGACCAACCGATCAATGGCCGTGTAAGATCCCATTTCCGGCGAGACAAAAGTGACTAACATCCCCACTAGACTAGTTCAGATGTCTCGCGATCTCTCCCCAGCTGCCTGACCTTCAAGTCGAGGCAAGGGTTAGGAGCTAGCACATTCTCGCATGATTTCAGAGTCAGGCGTACAGCCTTATTCAGGCCCTGTTGAGATTCGTGGCTCACTTATACGACACACAGCTCATCATGAGTTGTCAACTTGTTGACCAGCACAATCTCAAAATTTATGCAGCTCAGGCTCTTGGCCAAGGACAAATCCCCGGACAGTCCAGTCAACTCAGCCTGGCTGTTTTACAGCTTCCAGTGGTACCGATACATAAAAGAATTCCCCTTGCAGGCAGTCGCCAGCGCCGGTCTGGGACTATATGTGCCTACACATAGAATAGTATGCCCAAAATCAGCAAGATGCGTGTGATTTTGGCAAGCCCCTTTCTAGACACGGAACTCTGCCTCCAAGACCTCGCATCCTTGTCGTCCCTACTAGGGTCTTGAGTAACACTACGGCGATAAAACTTTTACCCGCCACTTTAGTCTATCAAAAAGGCAGCGCCAGCCTCTTTCTTTTCAATCATCTCTTGCTGATTCAATCCTTTCCCAAGCAAAATTTGCTCGTGAAAGCCAACTACGCAGTTGATAGTCATATTGGGGAGGGAGAGAGACGTCCTGCTTGAAAGCCCAGCCAATAGGGTGGTCGCTTTATCCCAAATTCATATCAGGTTTCCCCCGTATCTAAGCTTTCCTCTCTCCTCCAAAATGTCAGACCACTCATATTTTACACCGAGGCAGTCCCAATTTCTCCCCTTTCTTCTTGATGGCCCGGGCCAGGAATATCAAAGACCATTCGTCACAACATTGACGTTAACAGCCTCGCTACATGCATATGCTTCCATTTAGAACCTGACCATATATTCGCCATCTGCTAAGGAACACAGACAAGCCAAATCCCAAACGAGTCATTGGCTCCATCGCATCGTGACTTTTTTCTTCTTTCTTTTTCGTTTTCGTTCCGGTTTATTCCACTCTGCATTCAATTTGTCCATTCTCAGAACCATGTGTCCCACTTTGGCAGCAGTTTATTTTACGGGACCCTATTGTTGGTCATGATGTCATAGTTCAAAATGCGAGGATCAACCTTAGCATCCAGGTCGCCAAAGGGTGGTTTACTATGCTCTAATGGAAAGTATGAGAGCAACAAAGGGAAAACAGAGCTTCACTCAAGCCGGCCTAAGCCGTCCGCAGCGTACATGTGATAATACCATGTACTTCTTACCTAGGCTAAGTACTATATCCAGCCGTCTACCCGGCCTGCATTGAACTCACACAGTAGACAAATTCCCGCCCACAAAAAGTCTAGTTACTAGCTGTAGGCAGGGCCAAAAAGGATTGCTGCAATTCATGGCGGCTCCGGGACTTATGCAAGCCCCAGGGAGAGGCATGCTTCTTGACGGCACGTACAGCTGGTCAGGAAGCATACAACGCAGAGCGGCCGCTTCCTTCTGAACACATAGCTCGGTGTAGGCCAGCTGCATTATCGAGCTAGACAAGACCTGAGGAACGTTGCATTTCACCATTTCACACCACACACCTAGCCCGAACAAAGGTCTTGGGCAACATTATCCGCTTAGGGTTATTTATGCATGGTAACCCTACAAACCCGACGATCACATCTACATAATTGGGCTGTCTTTCCCCATCTCCTTCTGTCCAACAACCCACCGCCTAATCACACCCGGATATTTCTACCATCGAAAAGGCCCTACCAGCGGTCCGATATCTCCCGCTTTCTGCCTGGCAATAGCCCAATATATCCAGATATGCAAGTCAACTAAGAGAACATGATGCTTCAAGACGTGGATTATGCATCAAAGTTTCCGTTTCCACATCCATGGTGTCTATGATGCAGAGAGCGAAGCCGCTGGAGTTGGGTCAAGGCCAAGCATGTGCGTTGTTAGAAATGCTGCAGTCGTAAGTGGCTTGCTTAAAATGGCCGGTAGTGTGGATGGAATGTAGTTCCCAAGGGGGCCTTCCACGGCATTAGCCGATCTACAGTGCAAGCCGTCTCGAGAAGCAACATCACAGACCTTGTTGGTGCCCAAGAATACATTCTCGGAGCTGCGACAAAGAACTGCTCAATTTTGTCCTCGCCTAGTGTAGTTAATCCGGTCCAAGTGCCTAGAGGGCAAATTTGAGTTCTAGGTCCGGCTGCGGGGTTTGCGCTTGAACTTGGCTGCTTGGAGAATTTTAGACATACGAACGTGCAATAGTAGGCCATAGCTTCGGTATATATGCAGCAATACGGACTGGATGGCCCGTGGTCGATGAAATCCCTTATGCTGAGAAGAAAATTAGAAGAGAGGGCTTGAAGGGCTTTTTCCTTACGTGAGTCACTGTGAGGTGCTCCCCTCTGATGCTTGATTAGGTGTGGGTAGTGTTGACCCGATGCTCTCCATGGAAAGGTGTTATAGACCCACGAGCAAATCTCGACGACACTTTACACATGAGAGATGTTGTCTTGATGCAATTGTACTTTTTCTCTTTATTTCAAAGCCACATGCAAAAGGAAACGCCGTAAACTAATCATCTAAATCATGACCAAATGTGTGCCCGCTGCCCCTTCCTTTTCGCCTCTAGTTTCTTATCTCCCATGTTCGGATCTTGCCGCTGTCGTTCCCGACCGCCAGCGTTTTGCTGTCTGAGCTAAATGATACCGCCGTGATGCGACCTAGCGGAGTGTCAGCCGTAGGCCAGTTGCGATAAACCGTGCAGCTAGGCAGATGGGCCAAACGTAGAGCGTCTCTCTTTTCCCTGCTAGCAAATGCCATTAACTGGCCATCGGGTGAGAAGCTAATGGTGGTTACTGGCGTAACTAGCTGCTCAAAAACCTTGGTGGGGGTAGGCCGGGTGGTCATGACAATATCGCCCTCTTCGTTAAGAGTAAACAGGTTACCGCGATTGTAGATGTTGGTAATACCAGAGCTAGAACCAATGGCTACCCAGCCATCTTCACCTAGTTCTGTTGGACCTTGATGACCACCTAGGCCTAGAACAATGCCGCCAACGCAGCCTTCATCTCTCCACAGTCCAAGGAAGCGCTTGTCCACCATACTGAACTCTCCAACTTGGCCATCACGGCCCAAGATTGTCATGCCATCACCAGTGCTCCACCATGCAAAGTCGGCGATACCATGTCGACTGTCCAGGCGCGCAGCAGCGAGCCAGTTACTAGTGTTGGTGTCAACCACGTTGATTACACCGCCACCCTTGCGCGTAGAGGCGACGATACCCATATACCGGCCACAGGGGGATAGCTTAAAACGCTCCATTGACTTGTGCTCTTCTCTGTGTCCATATACGCGCGTTGTCTTTTGAACCACGCCAGACTCGAGATCCCAGCTATGGAAATATTTACGGCGACCGGCAAAAACCACCTTATCACCAGCAGGGTACCGGAACTCAGAGTGGCGCACATCAACTTGACGAGCCTGCACTGACGTTAGGCGCGGGTTGGGCGTTGGGTGGGCCTGGGGATCAATGTGGTGCAGGAAAAGAATGGAAGAGGGACTAGATGAGAGAAGGATAGGGAAGTGCGGATGGAACGAAAGACTTGTGACAGCACCACGGTGTGTGTCGGGGATATCGCGCGAGCGCTGGATGTCGAGAACCTCGGGACGCAATTTCCGGCGTTTTGTTGAGTTGATACTGCCCAGCTGACCAGCATTGCGCAGGAACGTGTCAATAGGCAGAGCGCCATACTCGTCGTCTACTTCAGAATCCGAAGAGCCTTCAGCATCAGACGACTGCCTTCTGCGGCGTTTAGCCGCTTGTGCCTGGCCAAATTGAGCCCACTTCGGCATGGGATTTAACTGCAGGTAGCTCTGCCGCAGTCGATCGGTGTATACAGAACCATTGACTGTATCGTCCTCGCCGGCCACTCGAAATTTGCGCAGTCTGGCAGCGCTGGTTAAGGACACTGTCATTCTTTCATCGTCGCTGTCCTCCCATGCTGGAGCCAGGGCTCCTTCCACAGCCGCACCGCCCAGTTTCTTTTCACCAGTAGTCGCAAAGTCCAAGTCGAACAGTTCCGAGTCGTCGAGCTCTTCAATATCATCGTCGTTCTTCGAGGTCGTGGTGAGTTGCATTCCAGCCTCGGCAGTGGCAGATGCCTCCAGATCATCGAAAAGCTGGCGGCGGAACCCAGAGCTGTTTCCCAGAACCAGACGCTCAAGTTCCTCCTCCACGGCGTCTTTAGTGAACATTGAGGGGTCTTTGTTCATGGAATCATCATCACTGTTCTGGTCAAAGCCGCCAAAATCAGACTCGGCAGAGTCCGAAAAGTAGTTCTCCGAACCACTATCGGGTTCCTGGTACTTCTTAGAAGACATTGGGAAATGGGCTTTTGCGATAAGGCCAGGCTATTTGCAGCAGGTATCAAGAAGATGCAGATAGATTATTTCTATATTTTCGCAAGTTTTTTTTTTTTTTCCTAGGCCAGTAGCCTTCCTAAAGTTTTTTGTGGGGCAAATGTAGCCCATTGGTGCGATAAGCCCTTATCAGTTCAGATTAGACAAGGCTTCACGGCCCATTGATGGTAGCTGCAGCCATAGTAACCTGGAAGCTTTTGACTACATCTTTTTTGCTAGTATTGCACCCATCGCATCATCGTTTTTTTGTTTCTTTTTTATTTTCTCGAATTTGCCTTAGTAATATCACAATGTCGGCTGTGCCACAGGACGAAGCTGCTGCAAAACGTAACCACTCGCAGTTTGCTGAAGATGACAGCTCTTCCGACGACGATATGGGCCCCCAGATGCCTTCTGAAGGCCCAAAGAAGAAACGCCGCACGCTGAAGTACGAAAAGGTCTATATCGCCTCGATGCCTGCCTCGACCAAATACTCCAAGTCACTCATGCATAAGGACAACCTGTTGTTTGTCACTATGACGCCCATTACTGAGTTTCTCATCACGTCTTCCATAGACGGCGTAGTCAAATTCTGGAAAAAAGTTGCACAAGGCATAGAATTTGTCAAGGAATTCAAAGCTCATGCCTCTGAAATCCGCGCCGTCTCCGTTAGTGACGATGGCCGCAGCTTTGCGACATGTGGAAACGACAACACCCTCAAGATCTTTGACGTCATCACGTTCGACTTGCTTGCCATGATAGAACTTGGCTATACACCCCGAACACTCTGTTGGGTGCACAGAAAGGGAGCTTCTGTCCCTTTGCTAGCCATATCGGACGAATCGAAGCCCCTCATACACATATACGACGGCCGAGGCGTCAAAAACGATCCCATTCATACCATTTCATCTCTCCACCGAAGCCCCGTGGAATTGATCGCATATAATGGAGTGTATGACTGTGCAGTCTCTTCGGATAGCAAGGGAATGATTGAATACTGGCGGCCAGGGGGCAATTTCGAGAAGCCGAGCGACGTGTTTGAATTCAAGTCTTCGACCGACCTATTTGCCTTCCGCAAAGCCAAATCAACGCCGACGTCACTAACCATGAGCCCTACTGGTAAACAATTTGCAATCTTTTCCCTACCAGACCGCAAGATTCGCATTTTCGATTTTGCCAGCGGCAAGCTTTCCCGCGCATATGACGAATCGCTACAGGTTCTGGAGGACCAGCAACAAATAGCATCAGGCAGCGATCGTCTCGATACGGTTGAATTTGGGAGACGGCTAGCCATAGAGCGCGAGATTGAGTCAGACACGTTCAAAAACAAAGCTAATATCATCTTCGACGAGTCTGGCCATTTCATCTTTTACGGATCTGTAGCCGGCATCAAGGTTGTCAACACGTTTACCAACCAAATTGTCAAAACATATGCCCGGGACGAAAACTTTCGCCCGCTCAATTTAGCCATCTACCAAGGGCAACCCCAAAAAAAAGGAATTACAACTGTTGAAATGGGCGCTTCCAGTAACCCGCTACTACAGGAGTCTGAGATTCGCGATCCAATACTCTTTGCCACGGGAATCAACAAAGTGCGGTTCTTCATGTTCACCAATGAAACTGAAATATCCAAGTCAACACGGGATGTCCAGAACGAAAAGCCAACAGTAATCAATGCCAAGGCCAAGGCTGAAAAGGAGCGCAAAGCGCAATCTGGTACTGGCGCCGTTATTCACACTAGCTTTGGCGATATTCAAATCCGACTATTCCCCGACGCGGCCCCCAAGGCTGTAGAGAACTTTGTTACTCACTCCAGATCCGGATACTACAACAACACCATCTTCCATCGTGTCATTGAGAAGTTTATGATTCAATGCGGCGATCCTCTAGGTGACGGTACCGGTGGCGAAAGCATCTGGGGCGGTGAGTTTGAAGACGAGTTTAGCACACTGAAGCATGACCGACCTTTTACCGTCAGTATGGCAAATGCAGGCCCCAACACAAACGGCAGTCAATTCTTCATTACGACAGAAAAAACAGTAAGTTGTTTGTTGTCAGCTCTGGGCTATGTGCATGCAGATGGATGGAGACGCTAATCTATGATTTTCTTTGATGCAGTCATGGTTGGATGGAAAACACACCATTTTTGGCCGCGCAACACAAGGCCTCGATGTGATTCGAAAGATTGAAAAGACACGCACACAACGCTCGCCGGAGGGAAAGCCTGTCGAGGACATTAAAATCCTCAGCATTGATGTCCTATAATTTGCCAAAGAGAGCGGGCGTTAATATAGTTGGGTCTTAGCTGCATATCCAAAACATACTTTTGCACTCACTCATCCTTGTTTTTGTTATCCCCTGTATTGTTATTGGCCTATGTTATTTTCTGGAATACCCCATGTGAGACTTGGAAGAAGGAAGGCAAGGCAAGCCAGGTTGCTGCTATAACGAGTAAAAGGTAAGCAGAGTTGAGAGCGGGGATAGCGGGCCATTGCTTGTCTGTCTATCCGACACGGTGATAGTGCAGGCTCTATCTTGCCGGACAAACAAATGATGTGAATGACTTGTACACAGTCTAGAAGCGGCCGAGGTGACGGATCACTCACAAAAGACTCAGGTATTGTCACCCTATTGCTAGAGATGAGTGTGGTAGATGTATTGCACACACGGGGAGATGCGCAGCTTCGTCAGGGTCTTGAAAGAGGGGCAGCCGACGAAGAGGGGAAATGAGAGAAGCAGAGTCATAAGACATCCAAACACTTTGCCTGGCCTGCTGTCTAGCCCCCCGTCTGTCTAGTCCTCATGATGAAACATGCACGATGTGGGCAGCCACAATCATGGCTGCGAGGTTAAGTGCATTTCTTTAATAGCAGCATGCAGTTTAAGTAGCACATGAACCTGCACCTAGACCCATACAGCTAGTGATGCTAGCCCGGTATGAAACTTCGAGTGGCAAGATTCTAGGCCTAGTCTTTCTTTTTTCTTCAACCTTGCTCGGCTGCCCACGAATGTAGGTACATGGAAAGGAAAGAGGAAACGAGGAGGGAAACGAGGGAGAAAAATTCGGTTGAGAAATGCGGCCAAATGGAACGCTTGAATTCAAGCCCAGCACTAACCATCATAAGCCAGGCTGCTGCAGAGTCACAAGCCTAGCCGGGTAGGGATCCGCAAACCCGGTGTTGACAGTCTTCCAAGAAAGAAGTCTTTGCCTACTCTCCTGCCCCTCCTCGCACACCCACATGCATGCATTAGAGCATGGGATAGCATACATAAGAAGTATGGGTAGAACTAAAACTCGGTTATGGACCGCAAGGCCCTGGTCATAGTCGTATGTTTGTTTACGCTTCTTCTTTGGTTGGAGTCGACGGTCTAGGCCCGTCCGTCTCAAAGAAGCTGAATGAGCTAGCCAGGAAAGAAGCGGCAAGACAAGCTAAGCATATCCGTGTGTCTGTATAAAAGGAGCCATCACAAGTAAGCAGCCCAGCAAAGTGATAGAGTAGACTGAGATCACAAGAGCCCTCTTTTTGGCCTTCCAGCAGTTGTCTTTTGTGACAACAACCATCCTTTCCCTGCATCTTCGCAGTGGCGTGTATGTTTTATATCCCAGCTTTTCCCAGGGGCTCTCTTTTTTCTTCCGCCCGCCACAATACTCCGTATCTCACGCATCGACGTGCGCGATCCGCCCCACGCAAAGACTGCACTCTTTGAGTTTTTGCCCTCCGTTTGCTAGCACCCCCTATCGCCGGCGGCGTTCGTTTCCTATATGCGCAGATGCGATTCGAAGTCTACACAACTATCCCGAGACCCGCTGTGTTTGCATTCGTTTGTAGTATAATGAGCAGAAGATGCAATGGTAAGGGTTAGCGACTCGCACGCACGCCACAGCATTTTATCTGCATGCTACCAAGATAGCGCTGGCACGGCAAATAAATACACACAGCCCATTCGCCCACATACGCGAAATAAAAGAAAACATGGTATGAAAAACTGCATCCTCTCCTCCCATCTTCCTATCTTCAATGCAACTCTAAAAATTCTACCTTACGTCGGGGGGCCTGGTCTGCATTGGAGGGTCTTGTCGATGCCCGAAGCGACTATGCGGAAATGTGCAAGGAAGAAGGGTTGCCAGGAAAAAAGCCAAGGTTACGGCAACACTCGGAGCGTAGGGAGAAAAGGAAGCACTAAATCGCCGGCTCGTTACGCCCTGACTGTCTTTATTTATGACATGCGAACTAGACTGGTCGAGATACAAGATACATGGGCTGCTGTAGTGGTGCTGCCCAGTACGCAAGTTATCCCTCGTATTTGCCCTGTGCCCCATCTTTTCTTTCTCATGCCTTTCCGCGTGCCTTGGCAAGGGGAGAAACTACCTACGTCATCCTTTGGGCTCTACCTGAAAATTTGGCTGTGGCTCATTGGATTGCTAGCCGCCTTTGGGTTTGGACTGTTTACTTCTCACTTGTAAACGGTGATTGCTTGGTACTACGAACAGGCAGGATAGTGCCTGTTTCGATCTTCACGCTTCTTTATTTCCGAATACAGCTGTGCTCAAGACATGCTCGTTTGTTTGTAGCGTTTGTTTGTCATTGATGCCTCAGCTCCTGCTTGAGCTCTCAGACCGCTTCATATGCGCACTAGCGTTGCATTAAATACTGACAAAGTTGGTGGTGGAGGGCCTGTCAACTTTTGGTGTTGAGCATGTATCTAGGCGTATGTGTGGATAGGCTGCTGTCTATAGACACTGGCTGGCATAGACACCTGGGTTGGCGATTCAGCATAAGCGTGCTGGATCTTGGTGCATGAGTGTATGTGCACGCAAATGACAGATTTGTGCGTGGTTATATAATGTGTAATGTGCATCTTGTTGTAGTGCTCTTGTGGGGCGGGCGATGGAGCTAGAATCCCATTGTTCCTATTGTCGAGAAGTGGGAAATGAACAATGGCCAGTTTTGAAATGCCTGCAAAGACGCCACTAAGCTAGCTGTAGGGGATAAGGGGAAAAAAACCCCCAAAAAAGTACTTATTGGGCTAAAGTGCCTTGCTTATATTCACTCCCGCCTATCTAGCCATTATATTTGTGTATGTACGGGATGCAGCAAACTGTGCAAGGACTTTTCATCTGATGGCGAAGGAGTCGAGACTTGGCCGGGTCAGAGATAAATAACTGTATAAGTCTCCGAGAGACTGAGTGGCTTGTAAGTCAAACTTCATCTCATCTTTAGTGAGCAACGGTCCATTTTTTGAGGCCCTTTTAGCGGGTTCTTTTTGGTCCTCCTCTTGTCGCTTTCCCTCACCCGTACAAGGGTCTCGTTCTGCCGCCATCTCTTACCCCCTTCAGAGTACTTTAATTTTTTGCTTGGTAGGGTTTTGCTACAGCATGTGTACGGGGAAATCGGCTGTTGTAGCTGTGACAAGATCAACCAACTTGTTGGAGAATGAGTGCGTGCATAGGTGTAGTGGGTGGAAGGGTGTCGTTCATTTGTGCTGTGCATATATATATATATGGATATGTGACGTGGCTGCACGTGAATGTGCACATTTGCATAAAAAGCGGGTGTATTGTGGCGGTATAACGGCAGCATAGCTTGGCTAGAGGAAGGCAGGTAGTAGCATCGACATTTAAGAGCTCTCGCCATCTTGAAATCTGGCGAGCAAGCACGCATTTGCTGGGCCGCCCACTTGCGTTCTTTCTGTTCTTGCTTTCATAGTGGGTGGGGCGGGGCGGGGCTTATCTAGCCAGTGTCTGCTAGAGGGCCTACACTACTATACAGTTTACTATGCACTTGGTACCTGGTACTTGCATTCGTGTATTTGCAAGTACCCGCCAGTACTGCCTGTAGCGCAGATACCATGCTTCCATTTTCCATCTTTTCTCTTCTCTTATTCTTCTCTTCCTGCTTCCTTCCCTTCCTTTTTATTGTCTTTTGCCCTTGGCTCCGTTGGGCAGGCATAGCCAGTTAGTTGCCAACACAGTCCTCCAACCCGCCGCCCATCTGTCTGTCAGCAAAGCAGCAAGATGGGGCTAGTCAATCGCCGCAAAAAAGCCAGATCCCAGCTATAGCACCACTAAAAATGTCCGCAAGTTACCTAAAGTGACAGTACACAGCAAAGCGTGAGATACAGGTGACATGGAGGTGACTTTTCTGCGGTCGTAGCATTAGACGCTTCTATTCCGCAACAACCATCTGCCAGCATGGCAATACTACGCCCCCATTATATGACAGACAACTAGCCAGACCACCAAGGGAGGTCGGCCATGGCCCATTGTTGGCGACTGTATCAGCTGCCCGCATAGCTACTTGGGATATTTACTTAGCTTCATATAGCATGATACGATATGATCGTCGCCCTGAAGTCTCTCCTGTAGAATAAATCGCCATTTTACTTCCATCTCACAGGTAGCGAGCCCATATGCACGTAATCCGCAGGAAGGGAATCAGGAAGGAGAGGACGGAGAGCAAGAAGAGGAGAAGAGGAGGAGCAAGGCAGATCAGCAAAGAAAGGGCAGGGAAAAGAAGCGAAGCAGAAGAAGGGTAGGAAGAAACGAGGTTGGCCTGGGTATCCACTTCTCCGTTTGCTTTTACCATTCGAAAGGGCATGCGCCTGCCTACCATCGCCAAATGGAGTAGTTGCAGAGCAAGTTAAACCAGCAGCGTTATTTCGTTGTTTCTTTGTTCACGGCCTGCTCTTCTTTTAGGCTGTTACCACCCTGGCTCATTTGAGCTCATCAGGGTCGCTCTTCTCCTGCCTTCTTTATTATTTTTCTTTTTTTTTTTTCTTTTTTTCCTCTTTCCCGCACGCGTCTTTTGCCTCTTGGACAGGGACATCTTCTCCCCCGCTCACCACCAAATTTTCTCCCTTCCTTTTTTTCATCATCTTTTTGTTTTCAACGGGCATTCTCTCTACACCGAGATAAGATCTCCTCGTAGTCGCCTTGACCCAGGCTTATTGGTTTGGGCATCGTTCATCGTCCTGCAGGCATGCCATAATTAAGACTCAGCGTCTAGCTGATTTGCATCTCTCTGCCTCTTCTCCCTCTTCACTAGCTCACCCGTGTTTGACTCCATGACGTCCAAGACAATACACATCATAATCACATCCTTCACCTTTACTTCACACTTCTCTTTCAAGCCACACCCCGCCGCGCAGCTACAGCAGACTGGTAGCTTCTGTTGTACGTGCATACCCTGTTTTACGACTTGTTTGATCTAGCAAATTTCCGTTCGACTCGGGTCCGTTTGGTATGAAGTTATATTGCTTGCTCTAGGTGACTAGACTTGCAGCTTTATTCCTTTTCTTTTAACATAGCTTTTTTTTTCTTATTTCCATTCTCCTGTCAGGGTTTCTTTTATTCCCTTTTTATTATTGTTCCTCTTCACCCCTCCCCGTCTCCCCCAAATGAAAAAAACTCGTCTCTCTTGATAGCTACCACATCGCCTTGCCATAGCCAGCCACACACCTCTCCTCAAACCACGATCCAACAACTTAACCCCCTCCCCCACTTAAGGCTGCATACATAAGTGTAAACCAGCCCTCAGTCTTTCTCTATTTAGCCTTCTTCTTTTTTACCACTGGAAATGCTTAGAAGCAGCTTGCTTTTCATCTGAACAGTAAAGACCTGTCTCGAGACGCACTCCCCACCCACTTTGCCTGTCTTGGCCTTACTCTGCATTAAACGACATTTGTCTTGGTGTGCAGCAAGCAGTCCGTCATAAAAGTCTCCTCCCTGCAACATTCCGAGCATAGAGCTGCAAATCCGCACGTTGGATATCTTACAACGGCATCTTCCACACTGTCCCAACTATCTATATCTAGATCCCTTATTTATTCTTCTTTCTTCCTCTTCATTCCAGATAACCGTCTCATCAAATCTCGAATTGTATCCCCAAGCTTCATACTTGTCTTGATCCGATTCAGTCCCCATCGCTTTGTTTTCTAGCATCGCCTCTTTTTAACTATTGTTTGTCGTGCCTGGATAATAGAACCCGTACACAGACGTCGCGCCTTCGACCCAGACAGACAGACAGACAACTACACTACACTACACTACACTGACTCACAATCTTCTTTGGTCGATCACAGCTTCTTTGAGGCTGCCAAACGGCGCATGTACTACTAGCACTACGTCCTATCCAGCCAAGCCACATCTGATTGTGGGGATGTATGTGGATAGTCTTTTCTGATTGTCTCAAGTTATTTTTTCATTTGATACTTGCCATAAAACACCATATATCCTCTTTATAATGCCGCGTCCTAAGAAGCCAGGCGCCGAACCTAAGAAACGGAGCCGCACCGGGTGTTGGTAAGAGTCTAGCTCACAAAATCCCGCGTTGGCTGAACCAAATATTACTTGGTGTTTTCCAACCCACCGTGAGTACAAATATCCAGGCTAACACGCTGTCTAGGCCGTGCAAAGGACGCAAAGTCAAGTGTGGCGAAGAACGTCCTCGGTGTACAAAGTAAGTAAATACCCTTCCTACACGGTTACCCCTAGGTTAAGCCAAGCCTGGTGCAGCAATGGCCTGTATTGCTAACATACGTAACTTTAGTTGCGAGAGAGTTGGAGAAAAATGTGATTATAGCATTCGACTCAACTGGGATAGCCGAAGGGGAAAGAAAACTCCGGACTTCAATAATGAATCCAACCCCGGTATGGCGCGGCTATCAAATCATCATGAGCTCACTATTGTGAACCACCCCGCAATGGGTAACATGAAACAGATCCAGCCAGCCCCTCCGAAACCAAAAAGCATTTCCATGAACTCATCCGATGCTATAAGTTTGCGGCCGGCAATGTCTTTGTCACAACCCGTTCCATCGGGTTCTCGCAGAAATAAATCCTCATCACAACAAGGATCTAGCTTGCGAAGCTCCCCAGAGCACCGTTCTCACTCTTTATCCTCCATTACCAACTTTAACGCGCCAATGCAACCTTCTGAATCTCTAGTCAACCCTCACTCATCTGATGTGTCTCCCTCAAACAGGCCGTCATCTGAAAATCGCTCGCCTCAACCATTCCCAAGGGGGAGCATGTTTTCCACCTTTCAAGCCAATATCAATGTTCCAGATGCCAAATATGTTTCTCCCCAGTCATCGCAACCGCTTCTACATTCTATACAGCTTCCTACAGCAGTTAGCCAGACGGAAAGATTTTATCCTCGGCCGCGGCAACCGTCATCTAATAGCTCGCAAAGTCCTAGCTTGCTTGAACATCTCAAAGACAACTCGCCTAGAACTCCCGCGCAAAGCAGCCCCTGTAGCGAAGATGATTCTCACCTCTCTAGATTGGTCGATTTCAAGCGTTCGCCGCCACTACAATCCCCCGTTCCACGTCTTGATGTCAACTCGCTGCTATCTGACAACCCCATCGAGTATCCCCAGCGCGCATTTCCGATATCTGTCAAATGGAGTGACATTGGAAAATGGGATGAGGCTAAACTTGCAACTACAACCCCAGATGACACCTTTTTCTTTGGCTTCGATTTGGGTAGAAAGGACCGTGACTTGATGAATAACGACGATGCCAACGCCATTTTCTCCGAAATTCCCATTAACGGCGAGATTGCCGCCGAGAGCCCCCCAAATAGCCAGGATATTCGTGTGTCATCAGCTTGGTGTCCAATGGATACCAAGGATGTTGATTACTATAGGGATCCTATACGCATTGTGATACCGCGCAAGTATATGCCGCTTCCACCTTTGTAAGTATTTTTTTATCCTGCTCTTTTAGTATTACGATACAGACAACTTCGTCTCTTCCGGTATTTGAGGGATTACTATAACTAACATATCTGCTACCAAGACTTGCTGAAAACCCTATGCACCTACTTGTAAGTCATCCGCTGTGTGCATTCCTGAATTAGCTAGGAAAAGTAAATACTAACTTTTTTATTTCTAGTATTTTGTAAGGCTCGAAACTCAGTTCGTTTTCATTGAGATTATGTTCTTCTCTGTGCTCCGTGGTCTCGAGACTGACTACTAATTTCTTTTTGCGCTTTTTTACAGCATCATTTTCTTAACCACACAGCTAAAGGTAGGACGTGGGAACTTGAAAGCTTGAGTCACAAGTCATATCCCATATCCTAACAACCAGAACTCAATGCTGATGACTATATTCTCTTCTAGTTTTGATGCCGTATGATGACATCGAACGTAATCCTTATCGGAATGTTTTGCCAGAGATTGCCGTTGCGGAACCTCACTTGCTTCGGTTGCTTTTGGCGTATTCGGGTGAGTTTCAAGTTGCCTATTTGTGACGAGAATGCCCTTACTAATTAACCTACTACTAGCTTCCCACCGCGCTCGCCTGTTGGGCCACAAGGAGCCGGAACTTCGAATGGCGCAATGGATTCTTGAAGTTATCCCCCAAGTCAAAATCGGCCTGAACCCCGATAATTCCAAAGCATCCATCGCCAACCTTGCCTCCAGCATTATGTTGGCTTCATTGGAAGTCATATCTCCCAATGCATTTGGGTCTGAGATTAGTTGGCAAAAACACTTGATCACCGCACGTTATCTGATGATGAATCGGAACTTGTGGCGTTCGAACAAAAACACTAAAGAAGGCGAGTGCTGCGCTTTCTTGTGGAGTTGGTTCGTCTATCTTGATCTTCTGGGCAGTCTTAGTGGAGGGCCCTGGTCTCAGGATATCTCATCTAACTGGGTTGGATACTATGACAGTATCGGCGATGATCAGGGAGATATGGACGAGATCGACTGCATAATGGGATTTACCATACGCTGTGTCCGTCTTTTAGCTCGGGTTTCCGACTTGTGTCGCAGGAGCGACTCTCAGCGCTTCAACCCTGAACGTTCTATCAACCATGACTGGAGGCCAGACCAAGAGACCCTGGCAAGAGCAAAGCACCTCGATGATTCCCTCAGGGAAAGCATGGGACGCAATGGACATATATGTGATCATGTCAGGCCAGGCGTTGATCGCTCGAGCTTGGCAGAGATGTTCGCTACTAATGAGGCGTTTCATTGGGCTGGCCTTGTCCATTTACACCAGCGTGCATTGGGCAAGCCAAAGGAGCACAAAGATGTGGCATATGCAGTCAACAAGATCATCCAGTGCATGGACAAGGTTCGCGACAGCGGCACTGGCGAGATGGGTATTCTATTTCCCATGTTTACAGCTGGTTGTAATACAACGCGAGGAGAAGACCGGCAGAAAATTGACAACCGCTTCAATAATATTGAGGCGCATGGAATGAAGCAAGTAAGTTGGCCAGCCGTATGACGGCATTAACATAAACACACACTCGGCAAAGACAGCATACTAACCTCTATCACTATTTGTAGGTGTCTAAAGCGCGGAAGTTATTGAAGAAAGTGTGGGAGTTAAACCAGCCGTGGGAAACACTACTGAAAGATGAGTTTATTGGCTGAACTCCTCATCGTCAGCTATGAACTCGGGGAACAGGTTTTTTACTTGTATTTTCCTATGGCCCGTGAAGTGGTCTCTTATTCACATATATTTGGTGACTACCAGTTATTGAGATAAGTTAGAGCTTGTATATTCACAATCTATAGCGTCTTGTTTGTTGCAAGGTGTTTCACAAGTTAGATTCGGGTAGTATTTTATTAGTTATAAATGCACTTGTCTGACTAAATGAATTTTAGACTAAAATATAATCGTGGTTGTTGTCATGGTGTGTGTTAAGCTTTCCCAACGGCTTACTATGGGTCGTCGGAAATTACAGGCACTGTGTTTGAAAGCGCTAGTCTCTCATATAAGCACAGTGCTAGCTTCCAGCAGCATGGCTGCCAACGTGTAAAGTGGAAAACGCGTCTTCGAGCCATGTTTTGGCCCCTCTTAACGCGTTTAGAGCCCTTGTCCTTTATGCCCCTCAACCAAAAGTTGTGATAGGCCACGAGTTTTACAAGCAAATTCCCAGATAGCCTGCATTGTGCGTTTCCTTCTACTACGGATCAACCGCTCATGCTTCGCTACTTCACTGTCGCCAAAACAACCAGCAGTATTTGAATCGCTACTAGTGTTCAATTAGGCTGCCTACTGTGTCCTATTCAAATCTTTCCTTACCGCCTTGAATTCGAGACGCAAGCCTTGTGGGCGAGGAATTTCAACCAAAACAACACCGCCTGCCCCGCAAAGCTTGCACCATGTCTAACAATGATGACACCCCACGCCGCTCCGGCCGCAACAGCAGCCTGAACCCTGGACAACCAAACTCTCCGCTTGCTAGCACCCCATCCAGTGCGGCGGAAACGCCAAGGCTCCCTTCACACATGGCGTCCAGCCCTATGTTCTACCAGTCGTCTCCCGCACCCATGGGCGCCAACCCGTCATCGCCACTGGCTGTAGACAGTCAGATGACAGACTCACAGGATATGGGTGACCGGACGCCACGGGCCAGCCAGATGCGTACGATTCGTGGTATGTGTAGAATCAAGTAGTCTATCGATCAAGTTCATCCAATATCCTTTCTAACCGCATTGTCTCTTGGTTTAGATTCGTCTCCAGTCAATTACCCCGCAAGCTCGAGTCCTGGACGCTCTATCCGCCAGCAGTCGGAACTGCACAGCGATATAAGCGGCATGTTTGTTTCTCAGGGCAGCGACTATGGCCATGAATCACGGCGGCCCGCACGCACGGAGCCTCCTGCTTCGTTTGGTCAGCAACCCCGTCCGGTGCCTGGAAGCACTCCATTTATCCCCCCGTCGACTCCTGGACAGACGCCTCTGTTGAACTCAGAGGCCGAGAATAACAATGTCGGCAACAACGCGTTGATCTGGGGTACTACCATCAACCTAGAGTTGACGAGATCGCGGGTGCACCAGTTCCTTATGGAGTTCACCCCTAGAATGCGCATGATCAGAGACGGCATGACAGACGCGGAGATTGCTGAAACCCCAGGTGCGAACGACTACTGCTACCGAGATGATATGCTTTTGATGCTAGAAATGGGCGTGCAAACTTTGCCCGTCAGCATTTCAGATATCAAGTGCTTTCCCGGGTTTGAAAGCCTCGCACAGCAAGTCATCCACTACCCTCAGGAAATGGTGCCAATCTTTGATCAGGGCATTAGGGACATTATGGTCAGCTTAGCTGCCCAAGAAGATCAAAAGCGCGCGAGAGAACGCTACCAGAATCAGGCAAATATGCCTGCGGCTACTCCTAATAGCGAGCTTGACTCAGAGTTCGCTTCGACACCCGTTCCTAGCCATCACAACAGACACCAAAAGTCTATGGAGGAGATAGCACAGGAAGCGCAATATCAAGTCCGTATGTACGGTATGAATGAGATAAGCAACATGCGCTCCCTAGACCCATCTGACATCGACAAGATGATTACTATCAAAGGTCTAGTTATTCGTGCCACACCAGTCATTCCGGATATGAAGACTGCATTGTTCAAGTGCGATGTCTGCGGCTGGTGCCATTCGGCATATAACGAAAGAGGCCGCATCACGGAGCCCACTGAATGTCCTAATGCCAACTGTAACGCAAAGAATTCGATGCAAATCCAGCACAACCGTTGCACTTTTGAGGATAAGCAGATTCTCAAGCTCCAAGAAACCCCGGATGATGTACCTGCTGGCCAGACTCCACACTCTGTGTCGGTCATGATGTACCGTGATATGGTTGATTGCTGCAAAGCCGGTGACCGCGTTGTCATTACCGGCATCTACAGAGCTAGTCCGGTCAGGGTTAACCCCACTCAACGCGCTATCAAAAGCGTCCACAAGACATATGTTGATGCTGTCCATGCACAGAAGATTGACAAGAAGCGCATGGGAATTGACCAATCAACCCTGATCTTGGATGGGGACGATAGCCAGCCCACCGAGGTGAACCCATCCATACCCGAGACACGCAAGATAACACCCGAGGAAGAGCGTAAGATCCTAGAAGCTTCTCAAAAGCCAGACATATACGAAATTCTCGCGCGCTCACTGGCCCCATCAATTTATGAGATGGACGACGTCAAGAAGGGAATCCTTCTTCAGCTTTTTGGCGGTACAAACAAGACCTTCACTAAGGGCGGCAATCCTAGATACCGTGGTGATATCAACATCTTGCTTTGTGGTGACCCTTCGACCTCCAAATCCCAGATGCTGGGGTACGTCCACAAGATTGCTCCTCGTGGTGTGTACACTAGTGGCAAGGGATCTTCTGCTGTAGGTTTGACAGCATATGTCACACGCGACCCCGAAACCAGGCAACTCGTTTTAGAGTCGGGTGCCCTTGTCCTGTCAGACGGTGGTGTATGCTGTATTGATGAGTTTGACAAGATGGGAGAGGCCACTCGCTCTGTTCTACACGAAGTCATGGAGCAGCAGACAGTCTCAGTGGCCAAGGCCGGTATCATTACCACTCTGAATGCCCGCACCAGTATCCTTGCTTCGGCCAACCCCATTGGCAGTCGGTACAACCCAAACATTTCCGTACCACAGAATATTGATTTGCCTCCCACCTTGCTGTCTCGATTTGACCTAGTGTACCTCATCCTCGACCGCCCTGATGACAAGACCGACCGTCGGTTAGCAAAGCATATCCTATCGCTGTACTTGGAGGACACTCCTGACCATGCGCCCACGGAAAACGAGATTATGGTGAGCATACTTTTTTTGCGCTTTTCCCCTTTGCTCTTTTGCTTCTTTGACCTACAAAATAACGCGCTAATATAGGAGCCACTATGCTAACAAATCGTACAGCCTGTTGAGTTCTTGACAATGTACATCTCTTACGCACGCAGCAACGTCCACCCAAAGATTACCGATGCTGCGGCCACCGAACTCACCAATTCCTATGTCGAAATGCGCAAGCTAGGCCAGGATGTACGCTCTTCTGAGAAGCGCATCACCGCTACCACTCGTCAGCTCGAGTCGATGATTCGTCTTGCAGAAGCCCATGCAAAGATGCGCCTGTCGCTCGAAGTCACTCGCGATGACGTGATCGAGGCATACCGCCTAATCAAGTCTGCTCTAAAGACAGCTGCTACTGACTCGCAAGGCCGCATTGACATGAGCCTGTTGACCGAAGGTACCAGCTCGGCAGACCGCCGCATGAAGGAGGACATGAAGAAGGCAATCCTGGGCGTCATTGACGAGCTAACAGCTTCGGGCAATACAGTACGTTGGGCCGAAGTACTTCGCAAGCTCAGCGAATCAGTTAATGTGCAGGTTGAGGCATCAGACTTTAACGAGTGCATGCGTGCGCTAGAGATGGAGGGTGCCATGGTGGTGATGGGTGAGGGTGCACGCAGATCAGTGAGACGAACTACAGGCGCCATCTAAGAAGAGGTTGAAAGGAGGGGGAGGGTAGGTGTTGGTGGGTGAAGGTAATCGGACTGCTGAGGGTATGATTCTACGAGCTCCCAAAGATGACTTCTTGTTCTAGTCTAGATGTAAATGTAAAGTTAGTGCTATGTACGTGAATGCAGTTCATTTTGGTGTATTATTGGGTTAGGGTTAGTTCTGACGACAAACGCTCAAATACTTTTGGTCTTTTGGTCATCGCGACGAACAATAGGAAACGGACCTCAGCTCTAGGCCAGGCTGAAAGCCGATGAAGAAGCGCATTGTCTTTTTTCTTGGGTGTTTGGGCGATTGGGCATTGAACGTTTGGAGGGAATTGACGGGGGAGATTTGGAAATGACAACTCCTTTTGTAAATCCTTGCTTGTTTTTTTTTGTATCATAGGCCTGTAAGGACTTCTAATAATTAGTAGGCTCTATAAAGCGCCTCGTTCAAAAACGTATACAAACAACAGTTTTGCCTTACTTTAGCTTTAGTACTAGCAACCTTTCCTTTCCATTCCTTTTAGATTTGCCATTTTATTCTATTTTCCTCTTCCCTTCTCTCGCTTCCACTTGATTTCGTTCATCGGCCGCAAAACTCCCTTCCTACGAATCCGAGCCGAGCCGCATAATACTATCGACCATGTTGTCCCTTAGAACAGCTATCGCGACTGCTACTCGCTCTTCTGGCTCTGTTGCGGCTAAGCCCGTCCTTCGCAACCGCATGGCGGCTGCTGGCCGACGCGCGTATTCAGCAGCTGCTCCGTCGCCACCACCGGCGCCTAAAAAGAAGGATGGCATGAGCGTGCTTCCATTCCTGGGTGTGGTGGTTGTTGGTACTGGAGCGTACATTATGCTGGTCAACAGCCGAAAAGGTATGGAAATTTATGCTATGTTGTGAACAGGCGGTTGCTTGAGGTGTTATTGTCAGCCCGTCTATGCATTGGCTAGTACGCTTTGTTGGCTGATAGCTGATAGCTGCTTACCGTCAGATACTTGGGAGCCCCTGTGAATGAGCTTGTGTGCCAATGGTCCCTCAAGGCGCTTCAAGCTTTGAAGCCTGCCAGGCTGGCCTAACCTATCAGACAAGGCGCTATTCCCCCCTCCTTATCTGAGTGCAAGGCCAATGCTTGGTGGGATGGGCTGATGCTGTTTCAACGTAATGCAAAGCTTGATTGGTAGTACCACCGCCATCATCGCTTATTTTCTGCTCCCAAGCTTCCCTTTCTCCTTGGATCGTTTTTACCTGGATCATAGATGATAGATAACTGATGTTCTGCTCTTTCTTTCTTGATGCTCTAACGCTCTTTCTCTTCCCGTATCTATAGATCTTGCTGAACAGAAGAGAGCCCAGATGGCTGCTGAACGCGCTGCAGCTGCAGCCGCTGCCACGGCAGCCGCCGCTCCCCCCGAGGAAGTCCCCGCCCCCGAACCTACGACGACTATTGAGCCTAATGCTCCTGCTATCGACACACCCGCCTTCAACCCTGACGAAGTGACCGTATTCTTCGTCCTCGGTGGTCCTGGTGCTGGAAAGGGTACACAATGTGCCCGCCTCGTGTCGGAGTACGGTTTCACGCATCTGTCAGCCGGCGACCTCCTGCGTGCTGAGCAGGACCGGCCAGGCTCGCAGTTCGGCGACCTGATTCGCGACTACATCAAGAACGGCCAGATTGTGCCCATGGAGGTGACTATCAAGCTGCTCGAGAATGCCATGACCGAGACCATGGGTGCCGAGAAAAAGGGCCGTTTCTTGATTGATGGCTTCCCTCGCAAAATGGACCAGGCTGTCAAGTTTGAAGAGTCTGTGTGTCCCGCTAAGCTGGTCCTGTTCTTCGAATGCCCTGAGAAGGAGCTCGAGCGTCGTCTGCTTGAGCGTGGTAAGACTAGTGGTAGAGCAGACGACAACATTGAGAGCATCCGTAAGCGCTTCAGAACATTTGTTGAAACCAGCATGCCGGTGGTTGACAGCTTCGCCGACAGTGGCAGAGTTGTGCGTATCGACTCTAGCCCGTCGCCCGATGAGGTTTACAACACCACTATTGAAGAGCTGACAAAGAAGGTTGGCAAGCTGTAGATGGGATCGAAGAGTGGCGTCATGGGCCATCCGAGATGGGTATAATGTATAGACGAGCCTTGGGTTGTCGTGTGTAAGGCTGATACTTTGCGTTTTATGGCGACTTTCTTGCGTAGTTTGGTTTTACGAACTTTGCGGTAGAAATTATACAGCAGTGAAGTTTGCTTAGACGAAACCGTGGGGTCTATGTAAAGTTGAAGCTTATATATTTATAGTACTGCAATGCTAGAATATGACGGGTAGCTCCTGTCTTCTGTCCGTGACAACCTAGCTAGCTAAGCTGCTTTTGCGAAGTTGGGCTTTGGTGTATTTGAAGTTACGGGGGCCACCCGGGTCAAGCGACACTGCACTGGCTACCGGGCAAAGTTAACTTTGTGTTAGGTCGACTGTAGAGTTGCGACGAGGGAATCACTGTATTCAAGCTAGGAGAACCCTCCCCTCTATTTAGTCTGACCGGAAGGATGCAGCTGCCAGGCTCTAATATTGGTTGGCTGGCTTTCTTTTTGAGTTAGCGGCAACTGTGTGGAAGACTAATCTAAAGTGCCGGTGGCATTCGGCGCGGGGAGACACTCCGGTGGAGTATAGCGGTCTTGTCCTTTTGTAGGTATAACTGCTACGGCGTCTTAATCTTTCCTTTTTATACCAGTCACTGGGAAGAGAACCCCCCGCCCTTCCCCAAGCTGACAAGATCTCGCTAGCTCCTCTCATTGTTCCTTTTGGGCAGGCCGCAATCAACCGCTTCTACATTTCCGCTCTCCTGGTATTCCGCTGTCGGTCCTTGGCACCCTAGCCTTGCTTGAGAACCTGCTAGCTCGCTGCCTTCTACGTCCATAGGTTCTGGGGCCTATAGCATTCGGAAGAACTAGGTGTTTCAGATGCCTAGGCTTTCGGGATTCGCTTTGTCTCGTCCACGTGATGGGCTGCGAAGGCGGGATACTATTTGCCTGTTGTCTAGGCACAGCTAGATCTACTTGGCGTTATCATAAAATGTGGCTCGTTTTTCTGCCTTATGAGTACCAATTGTCTCTGTGTCTGCCACTCTTCCATCCATTTTGCCAGAGACAGACCAGCATTGAACTTGGCTTCACATTCTATCTACAATGATGCTGTGATGGCATCCTGTCACAATTCTTGATGTCCAGGCAAATTAGCCTGGACAAGTGGCATGGTTATAACGTGGCTATTACACTTGGCTACACTTGGCTAATTCTTGAGCATCGTTCTCATACAAAAGACCCCTGGTCTAAGAAGTATGTCAGGTGTTGATTGATAGCAAAGCTCACGCACAGCAACTCCAAGCTGAGGTAGACCCTTCTGGCTAGCTAGTCTATACTCTAATCTATGCAGGCTATGAAACCTGTTGGCCCCGTAGATATAGCTGAAGGGGACAGTTCCATTGATCTTGCTAGCTTATTTTGCCATGGCAGCTTTCTTGAAATCTGCCACATTCATCTGAGGGGTTTCTGGGGAGTTGATGGCGCCAACTACGCCCCCATTGCGGCAGTAGTCCTCTGCGCCATTGAAGAGCCAAATTGGGTCATTATTCATAACTTCAAGGAGGATACTATGATGTTTGGGACCCTCTATGAAGTAGGAGCCAAAGTAGAAGCCGCCTTCTAATTGAACACAGGGAGCGTCATAGCTAGACTGTGCCACCATGTCAGTTCCCCCCACGAAGATGAAATTTATCGAGTCGCCAACTTTAGCGACAGTGTTTGGTGGGTAGATCTCGTTTTTGCTGATCAAAACAGAGTGAGTAGCAGCAGGAGCATGGGAGCCCGGAGACGGACCGGTCTCGACTGTTGATGAGGGGGCAGCCAGGACAGTCGTAGCTGCAAGGAGGGTAGCTAGTGGGAAGCGCATGATGAGCCGAGCGACGATACAAGTTTGAGTAAAGTATGCAATCAAGTCGAGATCTGCGGATAGGTGGCTATTTCGTTCTGCAGAATGTAGATGGACTGGAAAAGAGAGTGTAGAGAGCTACAGCCACTCCTTTTGATAGGAGCATCTCTCATCTATTTAAGCATCTCTGGACTGTACATGGAGGTCTACGATATACCATCGCGTGAGAAGGCTTGCCTGCCACTGTGCGGGACGCCCGATTATTGTCTCAATTCGAGACTTGGAGGAGCGTTGGCCTTTCACTAGAATCAATTCTAAAATCAGCAGGCTTTTATGAACCCGAAATTCGCGAGGACACCGACCCGAGTTGAGGAAGTCCTTGAGAGTCAGCGGGATAATTCAGAGCTATCATGTGTATTGTAGATCTGTACAACGGGATAAATAGCGCCGAGTCTTGGCGCTCTGCTTACTATCACTAAACTAGCATTACCGCGCGCTCTCTCTGCATTGCCTCTATTCTCCGGCAATGCTCATACTGCTACTCCAATATTCCCGCTGTCTAGCTGCCCTTCTGTTGCTAACCTATACACAGATAGCCATAGTTTGGTGGCAAGGAGGGGTAGTTATATCTCAGTCGAGGGAGCGCTGATTTCCCTTGACACATTGAATAAGCATATATCACTCTGCATGGCTTCTTCATAGCCTTACTGTATGCAGTAAAACTACCCAAATGCCGTGACGCTATGCACATAATACACCATCTATAAACGATCGAGGATGAAACACGAACCGGCATATTTATCCCAATTTAATTGTCCTATTAACTAGCTTAAAGTCATACACAATGTGCTGTTGTTCCCATACATAAGAATAAGAACATTAGCATGGATGGCAAAGTAGCCGACTAACCGTATAAGGGAAACCTAAAGCAACAGCAGCATGGGCATAAGGAATCAAAGAGACAAGCAAAAATCGAATTAACCCCGATACTAGGGGGCTTCTTGGGTGGTACGACGAGCCGAAATAGGAGTTAAGAAACACTGCTGAGCTCAGGCGTAGAGCGAGGTAGAACTAATAAACTCCGAGACAGCCAACAGCGTTTATACACTATCATACTCGACTCGACCTCTCTAGCCTAGCTAACTACGACCAGAGTATAATTGCGTATGCAGGAACTATGTGAGTGGCAATCTGAGGCAGTTCTGGAAAAGTCCATCTATACACTATCTTGACCGTCACTCACAACTCAATAGTGCAATCTTAACCAGCAAAGAGATACACTCTCAGGGAAGCTTGCTTGAAGTCTTCCGATGCATATTCCTGCTCGCAAAGCTCTACAGCATGAGTCCCATTGTGCGGCGGCCTCGAGTGTTGGTACAATATGGTAGGCAAAGTCCAAGCTCGGGACGCCTACGATCCCGAGTTTTGCAAGGACAGGGGGCATCAGCCGAAAAGGCCAAGAATAAGCGCGCGATGGTTATGAGCTTGGTATTCTGTTCGGCAGGATAAATGGCCATACGACCGAGCTGTGCTTGTGGCCACTCTAGACTAGCGTATCCTTTATATTCTGGCTTCCCTAGGCTCCTCCGTGGGACATTATACGGAAGCATTACAAGGCGTCTGATCCATTACACTCTTCCTAGAACACTGCAACTGCTAGCTGATGCGATCTTGCGCTATATTCACACTGGCCGTATGTTTGTAGTGCCGCGCCTTCTTCGGCTGTGCCGTCACTCTGTTGCTACTCCTTCTCGGTGATTCCGCAGTGTTCTACACTCTCAAGCCCGATTGGCGCCTGGTTCTTCGTTTGCGCAGCTATGCTGCAGGCAAACTCTGTTGGCTCTACGCCGTTTTTTGCCCAAATTTCAGTGTGCTATGCTCGTAGATGGAAGAGAGACTGGGTCCTCGGATGGAGAAATGCTTGCTGCGTGGTGTATGGACTCCCTTGGCATCATACAGTATATGGGGAGAGCTGCACAAGGCACTTCCTATGCGAGATGATTAGCTTGTCTGTTGCCTCTTTCGTTGTCTCTAGACTGGGCCAGGCACTTGCTGCAAAGAGAGCTTTACTCAGGACACAGGCGCAGACCGCAGTGTGCATGCTTTTGGTATCTGCCCCTTTGTAGCAGCTAGCTAGGTATCTCAATCTCAAGTTGTTAGTCAAGCGGTTGATACTCGCTATGACCTTTGCTATGTGCCCACCAAAGAGTGTTTTGGAGTCTAGATACAGACCTAGCCACCTCATTGATATATTTGCTTAGGTCGGCTCGTACGTGCCTAGGCCTTCCATGGCCATGAATGGGTTTCCTGCAACCCTTCTTCTGCCCTTGATGTGCAGGAGCGTTGACTTCCCCTGATCTATTACTAGTCCGTTGTGCGTGTTCCACTCTATCACTTCCTTCATAGCGACTTCGATTACTCCGCCATTGCCCACGAAATATTGGCCACTAACCTCCAGAGCCCTATCGTCTGCGCTGCTACGGTCTGAAGCACAATGCTGTTGGACGTAGGGAATATTTATTATGCGATGATTCATAGAAGGAGTCTAACTAGAAGGCTATGGAAGCATGAGGGGGCGAACCATATGTCTACAATGCCCACCATGTTCTTTCCGTGCTTGGTTGGCTGCCTTCTATTCTCGGTAATGAGCCGCAATATGCGTATCCTAGTAGCTGGGGGATCTGTTTGTACAGTGGCGCCATGAAGAGCATGGGTAGCAGTCTCGATCAATTTTGCTCAACCTCCCCCTTATTTCCGGTCTCTTGCGTGCTGCCCTTGCCTCCACTTCCACTTCGAGGATTTCATGGTCACTTGTACTTTCTGGGACGAGCCCCGTACGAGTTTCCAATCCAACAATTGCCCTCTGCGGCATCACCACCAGGTCTAACACTCCTCCAGCTCTCTAGTGCTTCACTAATCCGAAAGCTCTGCTCTGGCGCGTTGTAGACTCCTAAAAGTTGGAGTATGCCCTTTGTTGTCTTGATACACACGGGGCATAGGTCTGGGTGTGCTTGGTGCGTCTCCTGTACCTCTATATCCCTTTGTACACAGGCGATGCTCCGGGGCTGGTTCAACTACCCTTCTCTCGGGCTGTGGCGTATGAAATCTGTATGCCTTTTCGTTCGGTCCTTACATGGTCCGATCCAGGGCTCTTGTACAAACACGACTTCTACTTTCCGTTTCGCAGCTTCCAGTAGAGCTTGGTCTTGTTGGGGCCCTCCTCTTCCCACGTTGACGCTCCATATTTTTAGACCCCCTAACATTTACGAGAAGGTCTACGGTGTTCTCGGTGTCGCTGGCGTCTTGGTCTCCCGTGGCGATTCTCTTCCTCTTCCGTGCCGGGCATTCCGATCCGCGTGAGGTTTTTTCCGTGGGATCCTGCGTTATGGGGCGCGATGGGCCACCCCGCTTACACACCGGCTCCCCTGCGGAATGCCCGGGTGTTCCGCAGACGACGCACTCCGCGTGAGCCCCTTTGTGGCCCCCCTCCGTGTGTTCAGTGGAGCCACATAGCCTGCATCGCGGCTTTTCTTTGCACGATGCCGTGGGGTGTGCCTTCCAGCACTGCCGGCATAGTGGTGTGGACATGGTCCGGCACCTCTTGACTGTGGCGCTGTTGGCGCTTCCGTCGAAGGTCAACGTTTTGGGGAGCAGTTGACCCTCTGGAAGCTCGAGAGCGATCCGGAGTGTGGCGTCCTTGAACTTCTCCGTTTCCAACTGCCATTTTATGGACTTGATGTGGCCGCCAGTCTGCTTCTCGATTTGTTTCACGAACCACTCTTCCTTTTTCTGGGTTACGGGGCCGTTGTCACTCAGTACGTAGAAGTCAGCCAGGTTAGTGATGCGGGCGTGTGTCCATTTCTTTTCCAGTTCGCACACTCTCGCTCCGCAGGCCTCCCTGATCTGGTCGAGCTTCTTGGCCGTGGCTGTGGTTTTGGGAAGGTTGAGAGCCCAGCCCGAGTTCACCTTCGTTATCAGTATCTCGGATGGTTTTCTCCCCACGGCTTTCGCCACTTCTTCCCCGGCGGTGCCTTCATCGGCGGCCGTAGGTCCTCGGATGAAGACCCTGACCATCTTTTCCTTTTCCTTGGTCGCTTTTTTGGTAGTGGTCTTGTTTTTCAATTCCACCGTCTTGTTTGTCCCTTTGTCTCCCTGGGACGCGATCGCTGCGTACGATTGGGGCCCTTTGTCCGCCTTGTTTCCTTTCTTCGGGTTTGGGGCCTTGGTGTCTTTCGCTGCGTCCGTGTGTTTTGGGACGTTTACCTTGGTGTTGCCTGTGGTCTGGCCTCCCTGGAGGAGTTTGAGCATCGCTCTGAACTCCGCGGAGACGTGGCCAGCCAGTTTCTTCACAGTGGCGTCTCCTTTGGCCATTGCGATGGCCTGGTTGCATACTTCCGGAATGGTTTCCGCCAGCCAGAGTGTGGCCTTCGCCCTCAGCTCGAACTGTCTCTTTTCCGCAGCGATGCCTCTGCGCGCTAACGCGATGTTGCGTTCTTTTTCCGTGGCCCGACCCTCGCGGGGCTTGGTGGTTTTGTCAGGCGTCTCTTTCTCCACGGCCCGACCCTCGCGGGGCTTGGTGGCCTCGTCAGGCGTCTCTTTCTCCACGGCCCGACCCTCGCGGGGCTTGGTGGCCTCGTCAGGCGTCTCTTTCTCCACGGCCCGACCCTCGTGAGGCTTGTTGGCTTTGTCGCGCGTCTCTTTCGCGACCTTTTGCACGGGTGGGGTCACCGGCTCCTCGCCTGTGACCACGGTGTCATTTGCGTCGGTCATCTCCACCTCGGTCCGGGCGGTCATCGTCTGTCTCGTTCTCTTGAGTGAAATCTGGCGGGGCGTTCCCTGGTGCAACCTCCCACTCCATGATGTCTTCGTTTTATCGTCTTGGTAGTCTTTGTCGTTGTAGAGCGTATATTCGTAGGGTTGCTTAGGGGAAAGTGGGACCTTGTTTGTTTGTTTGTACTATTTAACGTCTACCTACTGTTATTTCGCAGCAATACGACGGCATATTCCGAACGGGGAGCACCTCCCGGGCGGTCACCAGTGACAGGAGCGCATAGACTTCAACCATCTCCTATGACTTTTTAGGGTCCGGCAATATAGCCAGGAGGGAGGAGCGCGGCCCGAGGACGTACCTGTCGGGTTCCAGGATTGGTTACCTGATATTTTTGGAAGGTGGAGGCCACGTGTAAAAACTAGTCTGCCAAAGTGGGGCCACAGACAGTCAAGGGTATAAATAAAATTATAATAGCGGCTATCTTCGTCGATAAGGCACTATGGCCGAGTGGTTAAGGCGCTTCCCTGCTATACGTCATGATCCATCATGGCAGCATAGGAAGTCCGTTCGCGGGCGCGTGTTCGAATCACGTTGGTGTCGACATCTCTTTTTGACTTGACCGGAAAGACTTCGCTGGTTTGGACCATGACTGGCGGCTATACTTTTTGATCCCGAGAACTGGTAGCGCCGCTACTCACTTGGGAACGCTATTAGAGGAAACTTAAATTCGGATGGAGAAGAAAGTAGGGACGGCACAGCGGACGCCTTGCAGTGTCTTAGAGTGTCAATCGATCTTTTTTCTACGCCTAGATACATACATATAAAAACAACCCAAATAGAAACAAAGGACCTCCGTACCTCAATCTTGTCTGTCTACAATACCCCATTTCCTGCCCACAAGTGCCTTTTGGCAGCTTCTTGTACGATCTCTCACTGCTCTTCAAGCAGAAAACGGACAAACATGAATCTTGTGGCAGTAAGTACATCTATCTGACTTAACGGTCCATCAACCACTAAAGTCGCCGTCACGGAAAATGGGCCCGGGCGACGCACCCACGGCGGGGGGAGCTCCTTTCTCATCGGGGGCATAATAAAGTTTGAGCTAGATCGAGAGTGGACAAAGTAGAGTAGATGAAATGTGTTGGCAATACTCCCATCTGCCTGGAAACGTGTGTTTACACCTTTGTGGCACCTATCTCGTGGCGTGAAGTTTCACAAAGAAGCTCGACATTCAACTGTCAATTAGCATTGTAGTTATCGGCAGGCCAAGAATTTGATGCTTTCGCATATAGAACGCGTTTTCGGTCTCCGTCTTATGATCAAAGTAGGGAGTATTGCAGAGAATACTTGAAAACTAGGCATAACACAGCAGCATCTCACGTAGTCCCATATATGCTTTATAGCTGTAACATGCTTTTAGTTGGAAACGTTCATTATTTTGTTTTCATTCATCATTCTATCTTAAGAGTAGGCAGAACTGCACCACCAAATTACGGTACGTGCAGGGCATAGCGCCTTGGCTATAAACGCCAGTATGACGTCTCTTTTATCTGGATGCCTAGAAGGTCTCGAAGTGAGAGTATTAGAAGGCTATGGCGAGCTTAGAATAGCAAGCTACTTTTTGGATCGCTGGAGTAAAGCACTAGGGACACCTCATTCTCAGAAGCAGGCCCGAAAGCGCAGGTTCAAGTAGAATCCGGGCTAGACTGCGGACTAATTTCGAAGTTGGGGTGCTCTGGGGTGTTCTTTGGTGGGTTAACCTCATCTCCAAAACAGGTATTTGTATCAGACTCCGGAAAGCCCCCGAAATCGGCTTCATAGAAATCATCCGCAGCTCTCACAGCAGTCCATTGCATCTATTCCACTGAAGTCAGACGGCGAACTCCCAAAATTCGACGACCGCTCCTTGAACGAGAACATGATGGTTTCGGTTGTCTTTAGTGCGTTGCAAGAGCCGCCCACTCTGCGCTCTTTTCTTTTGACAATAACTCTATCAATTTTAGATCCAGGTATCATTTGAGATGCATCCTGGAAGTAGTGGTTACTAGAAAAGGTGCCCCACGCTAAATCATCGGGGGTGACTATGATCTCGCTAGTAGGGCTAAGAAAACTATTCTTTCGGAAATCTTGAAGGGCGTTGAGAGTGAACTGTTGGTCAATGTCCATATGGATCCATGTCATTTGGTCGCATGGTACATTTTTATAATAACAAAGAGCTTCAAAAACTTCGGGAAGGCTCAGGTTATCATCGTGGACTCTTTCGCGACGCAGGTTGTTGTCGTAAATGGCGGTGACTCCGTGCTCGACGTCAAAGTAAAGTCGAAGGACTATGTCTTTATCAGTCAAGCCATAGCGCTCGGAATACACCTTAACACCGCCACCGTCGATATCCCATACAGTATAGCCATGGTCGTGTAGATAGTAGATATCGGAGGGGTCTTGAGCTTGCACAAATTCAAAGTCAACGGTTTCGACAGGTTTAACATGAGCGGCTGGAGTGGGCTCAAAATCGTCGGTGGTGCGGGGCTTGCAGCCTCTCAAGCCAGGTAATGAGAAGCAAAGAGATATGAACTTAGAAAACCGCATGCTGGGCGATAGGTGAAATGTAATGGCAAGACGGAGTGGAGGGAGTGATGTGTTGGGTGGGGGTTCCACGAAGGACCGGGAGCGACAGAGGTATTTATCACTTCATCAAGGCTTTGCTGCTTCATAGGATGCTAACAGTTTTCATATACTTACTATGCTATGTCATTTGTTAAAGAGAAATCTTCAGCCTTGACTCAAATTCCGTTTGGCCCGTAGACGGAATGAACAAAAATGCAGCCAAAGTCTACGAAGCACCAACTACTGATCTATGCTCACCAAAAGCAACTTTCATGCAAGGGATATGAAATCAAGGGAGATACCAGAGATAGAGTAGGCGGGCGGGCTTAAGCTATAGCCAGGCTAACTCCAGAGAGCCCGGTACGCAACAGAGAGAAAGGACGAAGAATATTCTGTACATGCCAAGCGTGCCGCTAATTTTACTACGTACTACTAGGCGCCCGGTAGTTTCGGCTGGACTTCTTTTTCCGAGCGAGAGACAAAGTACGAGCTCGGCATATAGCAAGCCTATCCTTGGTCGAACGTTAATAAAAAGCAACGCACAGCGCTCAGGACAAGAGCCCGAGCAGCGTAAGCAACATATGGCCATGGCCATGTATCTCTGGGAAACGTTATCCACTTCCCATTGGCTGGTTCCAGCTTTTATGCTAAAACAGTCGACGTATAAGGGTTTTATAGCAGCAATGGCAGACAAACTATTATTAATGCAAGCAGATGTGACTGGGGAGCAGCCACGGAATACACAGAGACATGCCATCAGAGGAGAGCAGCAAACGGACAGGGAAGAAGACCAGACAAGGGCTAGAGCTGTAGGTGCCAGTACAGGGGGCAGTGGAGCAGGCCGTGGTCAAATCGGTAGCCATGAAACGGTTGATTTTGCAGTATAGTGCTTATTTGGCCAAACAACGCCATTTGTCTACTAGCTGCGTTTATTGCAGCATGAATGCCTTTAAAGCTTAGCAAGACCGGCACTCTAGAGTGCTGCCTATTGCAGGCGGCCCCTTGTAAGAACAAAGCCGAGTACGCCGCTGCATACACTCGCCCCCCAGCTTGCTTGTGCTTGTTGGAACTTTTAAGCCAAAAGTTCCAGCGGGTGTTGTCAAAAAAGCAACGTCGGCATTACAGGAGTTTGCTTTTTTGGAAATTACAGGGATAATGAATTTCCCAAGACCTGCTGAGGGCCCATGCATGGCCATCTCATATCTCATACCCATGTGGCCCAGGGTTCTGGCTCGACCTTTTTTTAGTCTGACATATCCAGGTACCCGGCATATCCTTGGAAACAGAGTTCCTTTAGGAGCTGGTGTGAGCACAGATCTGATTTTCATAGTGTTGAGTGTTGTCGGAAAATCAACAAGCGACTACCCTTGTCCACGTATGGAGTTCCTGAATACTTTACTGTTGCGTGGCGCGGTATATATGTTAAGTGGCGTCCCATACGTGCCCCACTTATCCGAACCTATTGTGGCTGATCACGTGACATGGTTGACACCACAATACAAAAGGAATAGTTCCAGGACGTAGCATAGACTTGAACCCTTTAATAAACCAACTGATTCAACATTTAAGATCTATTCTACATTTACAGACATGCTTGTAGCTGTGCTTTTCAGCTACCACAGCTGGCTGGGTGCCCTGATATTCCTCGTGTAACACAGGTGTCGTGTAATCAATATGTAACAGTAGATATTAGAAGGACGTACTGAATGTCCTGTGAAGAAGAGGAAGAAGGAAAAGAAGTGATTATTGAAGTTGTTCTATGTCTATCTAAGTCTAGTCCGAGGAGCGGATCTCAGCCGGTTTATTTATCCATCACCACCATGTTCTAGATCAAGCACAGCACATGGGGCCTGGGAAGAAGACCCCTTGATGTCTGATACTAGCCCTAACGCTTGGGCGAACTGGACCAGAGGGTACATCTGCGCCAGCCCCCTCTTCACAAGCCATGGGTACTATGTTGACCCAATCCAAATAACTAGTGCAGAAGGTTCTAACTATGGATGTGCTGAAGCCCTGGTCGAGCGTATGGCAGACACAACAGATCTGATAGCTAGTGCCCTAGCAGCAGCTCAACAACGCCTAGAAGGCCAACCTCGACACCCAGCAGAATTGAATCAAGTTGGAGACCAAGTCTAGCTCACCCATGAGGAACCGTGGACAACAAGAGCCATCCTGCAAGTTGGATTGGTTACACGGAAAGTTCACAGTGACAGGGATACCAACACCACTGGCAGTGTAGTTGGATGTCCCTAAAGAGATATATAATGTGTTCCATCTAGACTGTGCGGAGAAAGCTGTGAAAGACCCACTCCCCAGTCAACAACAAGTCATAGAAGAGCTACCAGCTGCTGTGAATGAAGATGGGGAAGAAGAATGGACAGTGGAAGACGTTGTGCATGCCCGAGGCAAAGGGAAGAATAGAAAAGTCTTGGTTAAGTGGTTGGGTTGGGATGATCCAATATGGGTCCCTATAGACAACATCAAAGACACCCAAGCATTAGACCACTGGGAAGCCAAATGAGGCCCCATTTCTACCAATGATGGACCACCAGTGACTAGAGGACGTCACCAAAAGAAAAGAGGGGGATGGTGTTATAGGCCGAGCCCCTATCTAATGGAAATGGCAGGGAATAGGCATAGGAGTGGAGGGCAAAGGTAGAGGAAAAAACTCCATAACAAGAAGACGTGTTCTTTACAATCTGCAGGGCACTTAAATGGAGAAATACCCTAGCTTTCAGACATGTCCTACTCTTTTCCTTTCCTCTTTAGTTTCTATTGAATTAAAACGCTTTAAGGTATATATTTATTGAGAAACCAACACTTAGCACCGGCAATAGATGCCCTGTCACAGCGTGACCTACCTGAAGGCCTAGACGATGGTCGATTCGAGGAACAAAAGCAACAGCCGCTACAACACCAAGCAAATGGAGTTGAAGGAGTACTAAAAGTGAGGCAGACCGACAGCCAATTGCTGGTCCCAAGTGAAGTTACACCCCTAGAATCGTTGCTAGAGAAAATAAAGAATATCTGGTCTAAGCCTGTAGAGCAGGATAATGATCTTGAACACATCAGAGCCTACCTGATAGCGAAAGATAGTCAGTGGCCAGAAGATCTCAGACACAGGATACGTGTGTAGAGGAGGGGGGGGGGGGTCAGTGATTGCTCCTTGGACGACAAGACATGAGTGCTGTATCGAGGCCGATTTTGGGTCCCTGATTCAGAACCTTTGAGAATATCATTGATGCAAGACATTCATGATTCGTCTACCCTCATACACGGTGGAAAGAACATGGTATATGTAGAGTTGGCTTGTTTGTTTTTCTGGCCTAACTTCATTGCAGATGTACAATGGTTCTTGAGAAATTGTTAGGTGTGTGGAAGCACAAATACTTGGCGGCGCACCAGCAAAGAAGGTTTGTTGAAACCTCTGCCTATCCCAGATCAGCCATGGCAAGACATCGCAATCGATTTCATTGCCCCACTGCCAACTGCTGAGAAAGGTGAAGAGGAGTTCACCCATATACTCACTGTTGTTGACTGCATGTCGAAAGGTGTACTCCTAATGCCAATGAAAGCACTGGACCTGGAAAATGTGGCCGAAGTCCTCCCACAAAGCTACTACAGACACCATGGGCTACCAAGATCCATACTTTCAGACCGAGAATTTATCCATGCAGCATGGAAAAGAATCTGCATGGAACTCAGCGTAGAAAGAAGGCCAACCACAGCTCACCACCCGTCAACAAATGGAGCTGTGGAGAGAATGAATGCAGAGGTGAAGGCAAAGCTTTCCAAACTCGGTTCCCAGGGCCCAAATTGGCTGAAGGCTATCCCAACAGTCGAGTTTGCTCTTGATGCAACACCAAGCAGTGTGACCCAAATATTACCATTCTTCCTAAGCCATGGCTATCACCCGAAGACAATCGACTTGGAACCTCCTCAGACACCACCGGACTCCGGTTGAAGTCCGGATAAACCGAAAAGAGCAAGCTCCCTATTAGTAAGGTCCTCGCATAAGAAGGTACCAGGTACATCAACTCCCCCATTTGGCACCTGCACTCCCGGGGCCCAATTGGACCACGGGTCCCCGTGGTTTTAAAATCACACGGGACCCGTGGGACTTGCGTAATCTTTCACTTTAGGCACAGCCCACACATCACAATAATCAAGTACAGTACTACGATCAATTAGACGTCTAAGTTGCAAAAACACTTCTATTATTAAATAGCAATGGATTCTATTGCGAGTTGGCGATGATGTAGAAGTGTATCTACTGCTGTTCTTCGATGTCCTTATCGAGAGACCGTTTTGATATTATTGAGGACAGGCAGTGGGTACCTCGAGTAGTAATCTTCCATTGCCAGTTCTTCAAAGCATCAGGAGGCTTACATGCTCTATCACGGGTGTATGGCCAGACTTTCTTCCTAGTAGATCTCCCCATGACAAAGGCATGACAGTGATCTAGTGTATAAGGATTTATTGATTGTAAAAGTGACTCTCGAAACTCATATTCACTTGCAGGTGGGAGATAATCGTCAGGGAACAAAGCTACGACTTCAATGCAGACTTGTTCCATTATTGCGTTACCTACTTCTCCATATGGTTAAAGAGCGTTATTGCTGCGATTTTACGCGTCGTGTTGGCGATTAATGGTGCCGAAAGTGGAAGTTTATACAAGTCGCACGGGTCCCGCGTGGTTTTAAAACCACGGGTACCTGTGGCCCAATTGGACCCCGGGAGTGCAGGTACCAAATGGGGGCGCATTTAGGCATAAAAGAAATGGGGGCGCGCATGTAGGTGTCGCCAGGATTTAGTAAGCAAAAAGGGAGTGCAGGTACCAAATGGGGGAGTGGATGTATCTGGTATCGCATCAGAAAAGGGGGAACAAAACTCGACAGTGGGAGAAAAGACAAGCCTTCTTCGCTGGCTAGTCAGTTTTGGGTAGCTTCTTTGCTTGTATGAAACATCTGCAGACTAACCCGTGACAACAGGCAGAGAGTTAGAGGGCAATGATAGTTAGACACATACATTTGCCCGATTTATTTCCAACCTGCAGGTCAGGGTGTCATGTGGTGAAGCTGGCTGAAAACTCTGAAAGTTTCTCCAATAAAACAAGGTAGGATTTATCAAATGACGCAACATACAAATCACAAATTAATTTCTGCGGTTGAATGTCGATGCCTTTCAGTATTTTAAGTTGAATTAGGGTTATACAAAGACATTCAGAACGGGGAACATTTTTGCTAGTGGTTAGTGCCGAACATCGTCGACAGTATCTTTGCGTAACTAGAAATAGAATAGCACCATTTATCCGACCGAGCAAAAGCCTTGCAGAATCGCCATTGTACTTTTAGCAAAAGATCTACGTAGTAGGGATAGTTGCATAGATCTCTTTCTTTTGTGTAACGTCATTAGTCAGCGAATGCACCGCACTAACCCTAACCCTGCGAATGCACCAAAAATCTTCTAATCTCTCCTCTTCGCATTTAATCGACTATTTGTTTACTAAAAAGCATGGCACAACCAAAAAATGAGGCTAATGTTGTTGTGTCTTTTGAGGCCCTCCAAACTAACTCGTAACTAGACCCCCGACCTGTCGCAAGATTATACTAGGTGGATTATTATGCCCTTCGTCGCCGACAGAATGGGATTCAATGTCGACGCAATACCATCCCCAACTCACACAGGCTATCCGATCTAGAAGAGCAGGACATTTTCAAGTTCATTCTTGACTTGGATTTGCCAGGGTTTCCCTTAGTGTTGTCTTTTCCCATTAGCAGATCGTATCACTGTCTCCATTTGAGCTTTGGTGTCAGTGATGACTGATGGCTGTGACAATGGACTAAAAGCTTTTGGTACTTCAGCCTGTTGAACGTAATCGCTTTTGTTCGCCATCGTTGCAGATTGTAGGCTGATGTTTGCTTTCTTTTTCTGCTGCTGTATAAATGTTAGTGTAATGGCTACAGCAGCTAGGACTTCTCTTCATAGTGCTTACTCTATTGCTTGGCAGTCAATGATGAGACGAGGGCAAACCACAGGTGTCTCTAAAAGCGTTGACAAACTTCATAATAGAGGCCTCGTTTTCTTGGAGATAGTTTCTCGTATGTGCAGCGATATTGCCCACCCTCTGGCAGCTTTGAGATTTGGAGTCTTCAAGGCCATTATCGACGTTGAACCTATGATAGACTCCACTGCTGCCATAGACGGATTGTAGAAGTAGATGAGATTGCTGAGACCCAGTCGCAATTCTCCAGAGAGCAAGGTTAAAGGACTAGGAACAATGCAGGAGGGCCCAACAGGAACAGGGGCCTATAAAGGCAGGTTCACCTGGTACGGAGGTGAAGGAGGGATCTCTTGCCACTAATTTCCCCTTCCGAGTCACAAACATTGGTTCTAGCTCTAGTCATGTTGCACAGAAAGTAACTCCCAGTCCAGTCTTGTGACAAAATCTGCCTCGTTAGATAGTTGTTTCATAAAGGGCAGCGGGTGTTGTTCCCTTCGCTTTCGTCAGCCCCTGAGTACTTCGACTCCGAGATATATACATGGGGTTCACTGTTGTGTGTTCTTTCCTGCATCTCCGCTTAGTCATCTTCTGAAAATAGACCCTCCGCTCCGCAGGGTCATTTCAGCATACATTGATTGCCCTTGGATTCACCACATGCTTACCATACACGTACGACTCATTATATTGCAACCTAATACAAATCCGGAAGCCATCCTAACACCCCAAACCTTTGTCAGTGACACGAAAACGAGGGCCTAAAAATGCCACAGCTTTGATGAAGCGCCCAAATCGAGGTTACATGGCCGGAATCATGATTTTTTTAATCTCGACGTGATCGGTTATCAAGGTGGGGCTTGCTGGCAGATATGGGGCGCTGACTTTGTCAGATGACGTATACAATTTCAAGTTCAAATAGGAATTCTGTTGAATATACTCAAACCAGGTTGGTGGTGTGTGATAGCACACCGTTAAATCCATATACACTATGTTAGATGCATTTTGGCGACGCCTTCATCCGCTCCCCCCTTTCCTATCTATCTTCGCTCCCCGTCGGCAGTTACTACGTGAGCATCACGTTTTTTCTACACGGGCATCAGTCTTATGTGCATCATATTTATGCACTCTGATTAGCTGGAAATATGTCTGTTAGTGCATTCCATGCTCTGGAGTTCTGCCAATGTACCTCTCTCACTGGCCAATTCTATGGCTGATCCTTACACAAAGAAATGTAAAAAGGAAGGATACTCATTGTTTTGAAGGCTTCACTCATTACCCCGACATATGATTTCTTTATCCTATGTTATTACTCTCAAGTACTATGATGCAGGAAGAAGGGGTGTAGCTGACATCTAGAGAAGGATAGATAAAGATACTGAAGAATAATAACAAGCCTTACATCTAATGGACAGAGAGGGAGATTGCATTGTATTTAGAGAATGAGAATCAGGTGGTTATATTTGAACATAGAGGCAGTATAGAGACAAAGGCTGTGAAATAGCCCTTCCAGAAGAAGAAATTCACAGCAACTTGTAGTGTTGCTACTTGTAAAGAATCCTTGATATTTGGCCCACTGTTAGTGCACATGCTTCACCGCCTTTATGGGGCGTGTACCTGTAAGCTAGAGCCAATCAGAGAGTGTAAAATGTGATGCCCACATAAGACTGATGCCCATGTAGAAAAAACATGATGCCCACGTAGTAACTGCCAGCGTCTATTGGGCCCCCCCAGGGGTTGAGCCTGGTTTGGAGTGGAAAGAGTGGGGCTTCCGCATAAGCAGTTGAAGCGCCGAAGACATGTGCACGGAGAGCCAGACGGTAATGAAGACCATCAGATGGGTCTGTTTTTTCTTCATCGATCGAAAGAATGAATGATGGTGGACATGCTGAAGAGTATTAAGTGAAGGGAACTTGAGATATTGATGGAAGGTTGAATTACTGGCTTAGCTGCTGCTGACTGTGAGAGAAGATGGTATAAGAAGATGGTATATGTAGTACCTTCCCAGAGGCTTTCCTATGGGCACAGTAGTCGTTAAATATATTCAAAATGAATCAGTTAAACGAATCATCCTTTCCTACGGGCTGACTGTTTAAAAATATATTTGCCATGGTCTAATTTGGCAATGATGGATATTGACATGTAGCAAGGAGATTTGGAATCCAAAGCCAGCACCGATGGGAAAAGTTATAGTTGTGACCATCTCCAAATGAAGAAAAGACAGGAGCTCATGTGAGTCTCATGGCTAGGAATTTCAAGGGGGCATGGAGCACTTAGGACTTGAGGTAAATGCAGTATACTATTGAGAGCCTAATAGGCACTCTCAAAGGGTCATGCGAATGAAAATACACTACACTAACTAGCAATAATAATCAGATATGCTGTGACATGTGTTGTGTTCATCGAGTTGGCGGAGGACCAAACTCTAAAGCTCTTGACAACGTGGCGCGTCACACAACTACATAGCATACATTCGAAAACCCGAGAGCCACCGCGCAATGCTCCCGTTGCTTCGGGTGGCATGATGCGAAGAAATGCTCTAGAGCACAGCTGTGCAAATACTGCGGCTCGAGAGAGCACGAAAGCAGCAGACACCCTAAATGCTGCGAGGTGGAGCACGAATGTGTCTCTGTCTGCTTCATCTGCCGCGGCCCAAACCTAGCAGTGCCCCCTTCGTAAGAAGGGAACCACTCCAGAGAAGAGGCGGACAATCAGGAAGGCGCAACAGACGCTCACCGTGGAGAAAAAGAAGGCCTGCCCAAAGGCCGGCAAATCAGTGCAGACACAGGTAGTGGACCTGATGGAATGCACCGAGGCCCAGGCTGAGAGGCCAGAGGAAAGAGCTGAGAGCCCAGAAATGGAGGACCAGTCAGAAAACGAGGGAGACGCCCCAGTCGCGAGTGCAGGTGACAAGAGGAAAGCCGCGGGGAGAGCCAGAAATGGCTTCTCCTTCAGAGCTCCCACTGCCCTCCAAGGACTGAGAAAGTCCTCACGAAAGAAGGTGAGGAAGGACAACCAGACCAAAGTCCAATCTATGAATATAGACAAAAGAGACTCTAGGAGGAATCTGGAGGTTTGGCAGTTCAATGCACACAAAGGACAGCGAAACCAATAGGCCCTGATAGAAGAGACAAGCACTCCCTTGGTGTCGTACAGTACATGGGGAGAGCTGCTCGGAGGCACTTGGGCTTCCTCTATCTTTCCACGGTGATCAATAAGCAGGTCCGTTACCGCCCTTTTCGGAACCGCACAGATGTAATTTCTAGGGATGATTTCCCTATCAATCGCTTCCTCTGCGAGCCTTTTCGCTATTGATATTTTCAGGCCCTTCTTAGACTGGGCAGGAGCGAGATTAGGCGGTACGAGCGTGGTGCCAGTCTTGGGCGGCCTGGCTTTGGGATCACCACGAGGTTGGCTTTCTTAAAGGTAGCTGGGTGGTGACCGGTTTCTAGGCACAAGTTGTATAATCCCGTTTAACTTTACCAAGTGGATTGGAGATACCGTCTGCCCCAGGGGCGGTGTTCGTTGGTCTCCATATTGATGCCTTAACCGCTTCCTGGAATAGGGGTGGCCACTCCTAGGCTTCCACGTTGGGTTCCTGGTGCTGCCATTGTGCCCTTGTGTGAGGCTTCGTGTGAGTCTCGAGGAGCAGAGCCACAAATTCCGCTGTGCATGTGGTTCTGGTTCCATCGGGTTTTTGCAGGAGTGAGATTCGTCTGTCTGTCTTCTCATTGGCCCACTTGATGGCCCGGAAGACGTCCCTTGCTTGCGTTAACCCTGCCACAATCTTGCTCATGGGGCTTCTTTTTGCCTGGACGACGGCCTTCCGAATTGCCTTCTGTTCTTTCATATATGCAGCTTCCAATCTGACGTCATCCATATTCCTGCGGTGGTTGCTCCTAGCTTCTCTCATCATGGCATTTTGCTGCCGGCATTCTTCGTTCCACCATGGCTTAAGGCTGATTTTAGAGGGCGTTTTCGGTGTCGATGTTTCCAGTGCCCTCTCCACTGCTGCAACCACCTTCTTGGCGAGCTCGTCCGTCGCGTCTGGTCCTTTTCCCTCGTCCACCAACATTCGGCCCAGCTCTACGGCTTCTCTCTTGCAGGCAAGTACAAAGCAGTCTCGATCCATTTTGCTGAACCTTCATCTTGTTTCCGGTCTCTTGCGTGCTGCCCTTGCCTCCACTTCCACCTCCAGGATTTCATGGTCACTTGTACTTCCTGGAACGAGTCCCATACGTGTTTCCAATACCACTGCCCTCTGCAGCATAACCAACAGGTCTAACACTCTTCCAGCTCTCTGAGTTGATTCACTCTTCTGGTTAAGCACTACTAGGTTGTTTTCGGTCAGCCAGTTTTACAACACTCTCCCTTGAGGGTTTTTTTTTTTTTTTTTTTTTTCTTTCTTTTTTTCCTTGGCGTTTAGCCCGCATTTGAATTTGAATTTGAATTTATTTAACGTCTACTGGAATCACTAAGATCAAACGACGCCGGATTGATTACCGGACAGAATTAACCCTCTGCAGGGCTGACCACAGGTTTTGGGCGAGAGAAGCTCGTATGCTCCCAAGCAAGCTTGTTACTCGTCTTCCACCTGTAGTCGTCAGAAACAAAAGAAAAAAAAAAAAAAAAAAAAAAAAAAAAAAAAAAAGGAAATCCCCAGATATACCCTAAGCCCAGAAGTAGTGGGGCTAACCCCCAACTTCCCCACAAACATTCGTTCCTCTGAAAAACCTGCCACGCTTCCTGAAGTCGTGAAAATCACGAGAGCAAGACGGCGACGTCCAGTGCAGCCTGGGAAAACCCCCCAAAGAGAGAAAAAACCAAACTGTGTGAGCATCCGAGGGCTCGTGATATATCCTTCCACTTTTCTGGTGGCCGCTGCCTTGCGCGTGTGGATGAGGCGCCAGACAGCCCCCTTTCTAGTGACATGCCACAGTCACCAGTCTATCCGAGGACAGAGGAGCGCAAGAAAGAAAACAAAACAAAAGAAAAAAAAAGTTGCGGACTGTGTGAACTCTCAAAATTCAGTCCTGAGCGTGAAGGTGAACTCCTTGAGTTGGAGTGGTGTTGCGGCGATGAGGAGTTGGCGATCGCGAAAGTTGTCGTGAAAAAGGGGGCGAGTCGACGACGAGGTTATCCTCAAAGTTGGGTAAGTGCGGCCTCAAGGCTCCACAGCTCATTGTCAAGATCCATGACAGAGTCAAAGAAGAAGAAAAGAATGAAAGACGCTTATCAGTGTCATAGACGTCGTCCTCCAGCAGCCCGGAAGAAGGGGAGGCACCAGACCTCAAAGGTACCCCCCGAGGGTTGTAAGAGGGAGAGTTGCCCTATCATGAATCCTCTAAAGCACTATAAAAGGGGTGAAGTCCAAAAACGTTTTTTTTTTTTTGTTTGTTCTATTTAACGTCTACCTACAGGTATTTCACGTCCAAAAACGTATTGTAAAAGAATTACCTTCAATGATTCAACTGATTCAAACATTTAGATATATTCTACAAAAAGAAATGCTCACTACCAGGGTCGAACTGGCGACCTTCGCATTACTTGATATTCAGTGATTGAATATTAGTACGACGCTCTAACCAACTGAGCTAAGCGAGCGACGGTTTTGGCTGATTCATGTTAGTCGGGGCCGAGCGGAGCTCAAAACGGATCTTGGCGCGGAGGCCGCGGGAGGATGCGGGACAGAGAGCCATCCTGACCCAAGCGCCGGACCCTAAAAAGTCATAGGAGTCGCTCGAAATCCAAGCAAACCTGCAACTGCTGACTGCCTAGGAGTTGCTGGAAGATGAGATCAGTCAGGAGCCCCCCTCTGGAATACGCTGTTGTATTACTGCGAAATAACAGTAGGTAGACGTAAAATAATACAATAACAATAACAATACTGGGCTGTCTACCACGGAGGCAAGACCCTGGCTCAAGGCTCTGGGGCATGTGGGAAGTTCAGGGAAGTGGCGGACGCGGAAGCGATCGCAGCCCTCAGAGCAGTCAGGATCGCAGCGGAAGTTGCCCCACCACAAGCAGAGGGTTTGAATCTGTGCGTGGACAACCTGGGAGTAGCGAAGCGGATCAGCAAGCGAATGAGGAAGCCAGGCACTTCTCAACTCGAAATCGACGAGATCCGGCGCATCCTTGCAAAGTGGGAAGGCGGAACGGAGAGCCTAGCACTAGACAAGCCGGTCGGTAGGGTATACTGGGTCCCAGGGCACTGCGAAGTCCCGGGGAACGAAGCAGTGGACCAACTGGCCAAAGCGGGATGCAAGAGCGCGGACCTACTGGTTCCCGAGAGGACGATGTCTCTGGCGGCGGCGAGACGCTGGAAGAACGACGCATTCAGGGCCGACTTCAAGGACTGGATGAGAGACAACTGCCCAAACACCGACCACCTTGGAGGGGCGTTGGGACTTCCAAGGCCATACAAGGTAGACTGGATGAAAGGACTGAACCGAGGCACCGTGGCGAGAATCCTCGCGGCGCGTTCCAGACACGGCGACTTCGAGGAATACCACACCAGGTTCAACCATCAGGACGCGGAAAAAAGATGCCAAGTGCCGAACTGCGGCAAACTAAAGGACTTCAGCCACCCATGGGAATGCATGGGCAACGCTACGAGGCTGGCGGGGAGGTTTGTCAAAAAACTCCTCAGAGAAGATAGGTCGTGTAACTACCTAGCTGGGAAACTGGACCCTAAGTGGAGGGCGTGTCGTGTAGACACTTAACAGGGGACGAGCTGGCACGGGGAGAGGAGGGGCGTTTAGACGGGGTATTTTGTTTTCTGTTTTTTTTTTTTTTTTTTTTTCTTTTTTGCTTTTTTGTTTCTGACGACTACAGATGGAAGACGAGGAACAAGCTTGCTTGGGAGCATACGAGCTTCTCTCGCCCAAAACCTGTGGTCAGCCCTGCAGAGGGTTAATTCTGTCCGGTAACCAATCCGGCGTCGTTTGATCTTAGTGATTCCCGTAGACGTTAAATATATTCAACTCAACTCAACTCAACAATAACAATAAGACCGCGGGTGTAAGGCTTCACGAAAGGTAAGAAGATTCACTTGCATAACGGCTCTATATTAAAGAAGAACTCGATAGTTCTAAAAGAAACCAAAGTAAGCTATGCTATCTGTGGTGGTTCAGCAGTTTATATGTATATCAGGAATAGGGGCTTTGGCAAAGGGAGCTGTCCACTTCTGAGTCAAAATACTCGCACAAGGCAATGGCTCATGCGGCAGATACAGACAAGTGGCGGATGCGGAAGCGATTGCTGCCCTCAAGGCAGTCAGAGCTGCCACTGAAGTCGCCCCCTCACAAGCAGAAGGCCTGAACCTATGTGTCGACAAGTTGGGAGTGGTAAAACGGATCGGCCGGAGGATGCGGAAACCGGGCACTTCGCAGCTCGCAATAGACGAGACCCGCCGTACCCTCGCAAGATGGCAAGGCGGATTCGACGACCTGGCCCTGGAAAAGCCGGCCGGCAAGGTGCACTGGGTCCCAGGACGCTGCGAAGTCCCGGGCAATGAAGCAGCCTGTTACGGGACTAGCAATTGCTTGTCTACCCGCTAACACAGAATCAGCTGGCCAAAGCGGGTTGCAAGAGCGAGAACCTCCTGGTCCCAAAGGCGACAATGCCACTGAGGGCAGCAAGAAGGTTGAGGAGCGAGGCCTTTAAAGCAGACTTCTAACACTAGATGAAAGAAAACTGCAAAACTCTATAGTGAACCTTACAGAGTGTTAATTCTGTCTGGTAACTAGTCCGGCGTCGTTTGATCTTAGTGATTCCCGTAGACGTTAAATACATTCAAGTCAAGTTCAAGGAGAGAAGCATCACAGGGCAAAGAGAGCCTGGGGACAAGTAGAAAAGATCACGCGACATACCAAAAAGAGCGTTACGCTCTGGGCACTTCGCGAATCCGTCTGCCGCTGCCGTTCCCCGCTTCTTCCTTCTAACTCTCTCTGTCGGTCTAACTCTACCATGATGCCCGGGGCCAGTGCAGGCTACATAAAAGGTCACGTGGGTATAGTCAATGCTCTTAAAGAGAATGGATAGTGATATGATCGCTTTGTTAGAGCCGTAGGCACAGACGTGTGCTTAGTGAGAACACGCTGGTGTCAAGATCTAATAATGATATAGTAAAGAACCAGAAACGGATCCTTGACTGCAAATCTAAATGTGTTTGGGGGCCAGCGCTTTGATCAAGCAATTCTCCAGGCTTGAGCCTAGCGCAAGGCAAGGGCTTGGGGGCCGCGGGACATTCCCTATCCTTTGGCTCTATCATGCTTTGCGAAGCCATGTATGCTTTTGTCATTATCGTCCGCCGTGTCCGCCGCAATGGCCTTATAGATTCCCTCTGTGTGTGGTAATCCACAGGCTAATCAATAACACCCTATGTGGTAAATGAATACTATGTCTTCTGGCTACTGGTGGGTTACCCATTGGCCTCTTGCGCATGGCCTACCCTAAGTTGTAGATGCATTTGTTCGGACAGGCCAGTGCTCACAAGCCCAATGTATAACATCACAGAAAAGGAGAATAGCAAGGTCATCCAAGTCTGGTTTTGGGCAAGTGTTAGTCTAGTGGACGTAGCCAACGCTCTTGGCACGAGTGGTGGGTTTTGAAATTTAGACTCGCCTCACTCTTGGCTATGGCTGAGGATGCCCACATACTGTGTCTTGAGATTGAACTTGGATTTAGCTGACGTCTACGGGAAACTATGAAGACTGGACAACGACTACTGTATTTGCCTTTGCCTGGCTCTTCGCTACCCTAGTTATCTAGCTATTAGGCCGTTTTATCTGGCCAAAGGTTAACTTAGAACTAGGTCAATTGCGAGCAACCAGGTAAATGCTCGGCGCTGATCATCTAGCTGCATCTCTATCATCCACTATCACTCGGCTCTGTTGCTCTCTCGGGTGCTTCTTATACGTAAGCCTTTTAGTATCGTCCGCAGAAACAAAGGTAGAGTGTTGCTAGGACTATGGAGAACTGACCACGGCTTGGCCAAAGCCTTGCAAATATTTGAGTGGCATGGATGGTGCTAGACTACTTTGTCAGTTATAAGGTGGTATGCATGATAGCCGATTCTATCATAGTGCCACTTGAGGCGGCAGTAGTTAGATGGACGCATGGCCCCCATGCCTGCCTGTTCCTGGCCGTGAAATATGGCCTAAATTCTGAACAAAGAAAGGGAATGTCTAGTCTAGAGCAGACCGTTGACTGGCTAGTACTACAACACCGGCGCACGTTTTGTTACCAACAATTCTTCCATGCTAAGAGCGTTAAGTTAACTCAAGCCACTATATGGCTTGAATTCCTTAACCTCGTATGCAACGATGTATATTGGCGCCATCTAGCTTCACTTCACGAGTTGGCATCATATGGTCCTCCAGGCAAACCATGTATTCAGGAAGCAATGGCCAAGGCCGTCTCTGAGGTCAGCGGAAGAAAAAAAAGAACCCAGGGACTGAGTAGTCTGGAGATCTGGAGCTTGTTCGGGTATAAATCTCGAGCTGACCGCTACCTCAAGACTTCATTCTCTTCTTCTTTCACTACACCAACAACTTTCATCTCTACACTCCTCCTTCTCTCTCAGCTTGGCTCTTTGGACCCCCTAAGTCTACTCTACATCTCTGCTTTTTCTCTTTCTTTCCATTTCTCTTCTTCCAAGCCTTCAACATGCGTTTCGCTGTAACCGCCCTTCTTGCTGCCACTGTCGTCATGGCATCCACAGGTGAATCTGATGACGATGACTATTATCCCCAGACTCGAACTGTCTGGGTTGGTGGCGACAATAAGATTAGCCCCCAGGAGCTGTGGGCCAATGTTGGTGACAAGATTGAATTCCACTTCTTGTCAGGCCCACACTCTGTTGTTGAGGCCAACTATTTTGACCCTTGCCAGCATAATGGTGGTTTTGCTTCTGGCCACTTTTCTACTGATTACAGTGATCATCAGAACTCGGACGTCTTTGTCATTGAAATTGAGGATAATAGTCCTCTTTGGTACTACGATGGTGCTGAAAGTGAATGTATGGATGGCGCTGTTGGTGTCATTAACCCTCCTAGTAGTGGCTCTAGAACAATTGCGGGTTTCAAGCGAGGCGCCAGCGTTGAAAGAAGCTCCTCCAACCCGATCGAGCACCAAGGTGGTTCTGTTATTACGTTGTAGGTGATTCGTCACTAAAAGTCTCCGGACTACTTCAAAACGTGTAGGGCAACTCCAGTAGCACGATTGCTGCACCCGAGCCCACAGGATATGTGTTTCTTCGTTTGTGCTTGAATGTTGCGGCGTGATTTTTCTTGGGGTTTAGCAGACAAATACCATTGATTTATATAAGAGAATTTTAACAGTAGTTATTAGGAGGACGTAGTGAATGTTTAGGTTACTGACAAATTTCGGCTTATTTTTCAACTGTACTGCTCGAAGAGTTGTGAAAGCGAAACTAATGTGAGATCTTTGGCTACCACCGAATCTATCTATAGCTAGCCCGTGAGATCCTAACTTCCTGTCTATGGATATTCCGTCCCTGCTGACATGGCTTGAGGCCTAAGCTTAGCACCCAGATGGTACTGGGCCAGATGCCTTGTGATGCCCGTAACACATGGATAAACCGTTACATGCGAGTTCGGGCGTGCTATTTCTCCGCAGCTAACTCTGTACGATGTTGCTGAATTCTCGACTCCTGTTACCCATCAGCACGATGCGCGGGCTAGTAAAACGGCATACAGTCTCCTGTGGCCACATGCAATGACAACTGGAACAGTGAAGCGACATGTAATGGCGGCGGCTTAGTACTAGCTTTCTGTGTGCTAGTCTCCAAGGTCTCTAAGGTGCAGGGCTCTGTTGTGAAATCGCTTGTATTGATTCCCTCGCTCCTCTCCTTTGCCCCCCCCCCCCCCCTGAGTACTTCGAGTATGAGATAAAGTACATGATAAGCATGGACAGCAGGCTCGTATGTGTTGCACTTTTCCCTCCTCAATCCAACCTTTCATTTGGTCGATTAATATTCAACTAACGTAGTTTACCAGTGAGCGAACTACTTCCCAGGACCTCTCGAATTCATGATGCCATTGCGATAACGTCAATGATAAGCGAATGCACCAAAAATACCGACCCTCCTCCTCGATCGGTGTTGGAGTCCGTAGCTGCACGTCAAGCTTAGATATCACACTTTCTGGATCTAAAGGAATGATCCCAGCGCCTCTAAAACCCCCCTCAATATTGCTTTCCGCCATAGCTGCTTGGTGGGCAGCATAAAAAGCCAGAAACAAATCAGTCTTGGAAACGTGGGTTATCGAGCACCTGATTAGATGCTCAATTTCTCGACCATGGGCCTTCTTCAGTGGCCCAAAGCACCCGACATCAAGAGGCTGAAGTAGGCCAGAGGAATGAGCTGGCATACAAAGTGTGATGATGTGGTTGTCTTCACAATATTTCTCAAAATCGACTGAGTGGTGGCTTTGATGCCTATCAACGATAAGAAGCCGATAGTGACTGTTTGATCGGGCTCTTGTATGGTGATTGAAGTGCTTGAGCCACTTAAGACCTGTATCATTGTCGGTCCACCCATTATGAGTCGTGGCAATAGCCCAATCCCCTGGCAGGTTACTTTCTCAGTACCAGATGGAGAGGTGATGTTGGCCCGCAACCACGATGAATGGTGCGACTGCCCAGCCTTCAGCATTAATCGCCTGAATAACTACGACCCATTCCAGGTTTCCAGGTTGCAATGATTTAGCCTTCCCACGCCTTTCTGTACCTGTGACGGCAATTCCACTTGCAATGACACCCATCATAAAGCCAGTCTCATCAAAGTTGTAGTCATCAGTGAGGCTGATACCGTATTTTGCAATTGTATTCTCCACAAGCGTGAACCAACTGCGAATACTAGCTGGATCTTCGCATTTGGCCCTCTTGTAGTCGTATCTACGATTAAAACGCGCCTTGAGGTCTGGCTGTCGCTTGACAAAGTTGGAAGCCCAGCGCTTGCCGACGCGTGACGCGTCGCGGTCGGCGAGCAGTCGGTTGGTCATTTCTTCAACACCACGTAGTCGCGGGGGAAACCCTCGCGAATCCAAGTCAAGAATGAACTTGACAATGACCTGCTCTTCTAGATCGGATAGTCTGCGTGAGTTGGGGATGGTATTGCGTCGACATTGAATTCCATTCTGTCAGCGACGAAGGGCATGATAATCCACCTGGTATAATCTTGCGGCAGGTCGGAGACCTAATTCTGGGTTAGTTTGAAGCGCCCGAAGAGCGAGAACAATATTAGCCTCATTTTTTTTGGTTGTGCCATGTTTTTTTGGTGGACAAATAGTCGATTAGATGCGAAGATGAGAGATTGGATGATTTTTGGTGCGTTCGCATGGTTGGTGCATTCGCTTATCATTGACGTCATAGATATTAGCACTTGACCATAGCTCCGGATTTTCGTAATCTTTGAGTGGGCTCGCCAAACCTTTGCTAACAAAAAGCAAAAACGACATGGCGTGTGATTTTGATCTATTAGGTAGACGCTAAAAAATACATACATACATTCATTTTGATCTAAGCTAGCGATGCCAGCGCATTCTTTTTGGGCTGTCCCGACCGGATCTGTACACGCCTTGATGGGGTCCAAAAAGAATGGGAATGATGGCAGACAAGCCAAAGGCGCAATCAAATGCTCACTACCAGGGTCGAACTGGCGACCTTCGCATTACTTGATATTCGGTGATTGAATATTAGTACGACGCTCTAACCAACTGAGCTAAGCGAGCGATGGTTTTGGTTGATTTATGTTAGCCGGGACCGAGCGGAGCTCAAAACGGATCTTGGTGTGGAGGGCGGAAGGAAACACGGCGCCTCAACCACTCCTAGCTGCTAAGCCGGACTCTAAAAAGTCATAGGAGATACTTGAAGCCGACGTATACCTGCAACTGCTGACTGCCCGGAAGCGGGAGTGGAAGACGGCATCAACCACCCCGCTTCCGTCCAGAACATGCCGTCGTATTACTAGGGAAAACCGGTAGGTAGACGTTAAATAATACAAACAAACAAACAAACAAACGGCGCCTCAACCATGCACCTATACAAAGGGCGCAAAGCCGCAGGCATGGACGCGAAACTCCAGATGCCAGATGGAACTTGGCTGGTTCCGATGGATGAAATGAAGTGGTTGGGGGTCTGGTGGGATCCTAGCCTGAGTTTCAAAAAACACTGCAAAGAAACAATGGCGAAAGCTCGAAGGACCATCAACGTACTTCTACACCTCAGCAGAGTCTACTTCGGAATTCCACCAAAGTCCGCATTGCAAGTCATGAGGACCTGTGTGGTGCCACAGCTGACATATGCGGCCGGCCACCACATGGGTACCCTATGGCAAGCAAGACAGCCCTAGACAAGCTGGAGGTTGTGCTCCGAGACGGAATCCGGGCAGCCTTGCCGGTCTACAAGACGACGAACAAGCCGAGTCTATACAGGTTCGCGGCTTTCCCAAGCCTTAGAATAATCTGTCAAGAAATGATACGGGCGGGTGGGATACGTGCATACACATGCAACACAGACCATCCCCTGCACATAACAACAATAGACATAATCTGGGTCTACTCAGACGGCTCGCGCAACAGCGACGGGAACACTGGAGCTGGCTGGGCCGTTTACCACGGAGGCAAGACCCTGGCGCAAGGCTCCGGGGCATGTGAGAAGTACAGGGAAGTGGCGGACGCAGAAGCGATCGCAGCCCTCAGAGCAGTCAGGATCGCAGCGGAAGTTGCCCCACCACAAGCAGAGGGTTTGAATCTGTGCGTGGACAACCTGGGAGTAGCGAAGCGGATCAGCAAGCGAATGAGAAAGCCAGGCACTTCCCAACTCGAAATGGACGAGATCCGGCGCATCCTTGCAAAGTGGGAAGGCGGAACGGAGAGCCTAGCACTAAACAAGCCGGTCGGTAGGGTCTACTGGGTCCCAGGGCACTGCGAAGTCCCGGGGAACGAAGCAGTAGACCAAGTGGCCAAAGCGGGATGCAAGAGCGCGGATCTACTGGTTCCCGAGAGGACGATGTCGCTAGCGGCGGCGAGACGCTGGAAGAACGACGCATTCAGGGCCGACTTCAAGAACTAGATGAGAGACAACTTCCCAAACACCGACCACCTTGGAGGGGCGTTGGGACTTGACTTCCAAGGCCATACAAGGTAGACTGGATGAAAGGACTGAACCGAGGCACCGTGGCGAGAATCTTCGCGGCGCGTTCCAGACACGGCGACTTCGAGGAATACCACACCAGGCTCAGCCATCAGGACGCGGAAAAAAGATGCCAAGTGCCGAACTGCGGCAAACCAAAGGACTTCAGCCAGCCATGGGAATGCATGGGCAACGCTACGAGGCTGGCGGGGAGGTTTGTTAAAAAACTCCTCAGAGAAGATAGGTCGTGTAGCTACCTAGCTGGGAAACTGGACCCTAAATGGAGGGCGTAGTAGACACATAACAGGGGACGGGCTAGCACGGAGGGCGTTCAGAATTGTTAGGTGTTTACGAGGGTGTGGGTTTTGGGTCCAGGGTCACATGACAGTCTGACCCTGACCCCACTCTGAGATAGACTTACGAAGCGTCAGCCTCGGAAGTCTGTCACAGAGTTTCCTTCCTTCTTCATCAAGCATTAAGAATCAGAAGAATCGACATACATTTTTAGGATTGCTATTCATACGAGTCTACCGTATATATATGCATCTATGTGAGTGATTATAGCGTTCTGTTTACTGTGGTCAATAGCTGCAGGGTTACAACTGCTGTATCACAGACGCAGGCGTAACGTAACACCCACACCGCCCAATCAACGACATCCCTTGCAGCCCTCCTTTCCGTGTATCCAACTACAAGGGCCTGGACATGACAGAATTGGGACACGTCTTGACAGCCAGGACAGGACATGGGGATTTTGACCAGTACTACGACTTCTTCAAGCATGGAGGCTTATGCGGGTGCATACATTGCAAACAACCCAAGGAGCGAGGTCACTGGTGGACATGCAAGGCCCTGCCGAAGCCGTGGAGCCAGAGGTTCGTAGATAAGCTACTAAAAGACACAAAGGCAACGAAGTCAAAAACTTCGCTTTTACAACCACAGGAAGAGTGGTTAACCCTAAGCAACCCTTGAGAAATTCAGCAAAGTAGTGTATCAAACACACACAAAACACACACGAACAGCCGAAAGGCCCCATCCTTCGCGGATATGGTGAAGAGACCAGCGACGAAGCCAGCAGACACCCAGGATGCGGCTAGAGAAGCCAAGTCCCACGAGGCCGCCAGTCAGGGCGGCGAGTGGCAGACTGTCACGCGCCGCAAGGCAGACGCGAACGCCCCCACTGGGCGTTACTCACAGCCAGCGGCCCGCCAGGACAACAGAGTCCTGGTAAGAGTTAGCGCCGACAATATGATGCGCAACTGCGAAAGCGTCCTGATGTCAGCCAGTCTGAGGGAACTAGACCCTGAGCTGAAGAAAGCTCTGAAGGATGTACAAAAGACCAAGAGTGGATTCGCACTACTGGCAAACAAGGACGGTCGCTCAACTCTGCTAGAGAAGAGCGACAAGATAAAGAACTACATCGGACCAGGCACCGAGGTAGTGCAAGCAGTCAACACAGACGCCTACCTGATTGGCCCGATCGAACGCTACCTGAATGGAGGCGGCCGGGCAGTGGAAGTCAGCGAAGAGATTATTGGCGAGTGCTTTGCACAAGCAACTCGAGTGACTCCGGTCTACATGACCTCGAAGACCAGGGGGAACGTGAAGACCTTCATCGTCAAAATCCCGGCGGCTGGTACAAAGGTCCCGAGGCAACTGAGGATGGGCTCGAGGCTCATTCCAACCCGCCTCCTGGCCGAAAAACCGAGAGCCATCGCGCAATGCTCCCGTTGCTTCGGGTGGCACGATGCGAAGAAATGCTCTAGAGCACAGCTGTGCAAACACTGCGGCTCGAGCGAACACAAAAGCAGCAGACACCCTAAATGCTGCGGGGCGGAGCACGAATGTGTCTCGGTCTGCTTCATCTGCCGCGGCCCACACCCAGCAGACTCCAAGCAGTGCCCCCTTCGGAAGAAGGGAACCACACCAGAGGAGAGGCGGACAATCAGGAAGGCGCAACAGGCGCTCACCGCAGAGAAGAAGAAGGCCTGCCCAAAGGCTGGAAAATCAGTGCAGACACAGGTAGTGGACCTGATGGAATGCACCGAGACCCAGGCTGAGAGCTCAGAAATTGAGGACCAGTCAGAAGAAGAGGGAGACACCCCAGTCGCCAGTGCAGGCGACAAGAGGAAAGCCGCGGGGAAAGCCAGAAGTGACTTCTCCTTCAGAGCTCCCACTGCCCTCCAAGGACTGAGAAAGTCCTCACGAAAGAAGGTGAGGAAGGACAACCAGACCAAAGTCCAATCTATGAATATAGACAAAAGAGACTCTAGGAGGAAGCTGGAGGTTTGGCAGTTCAATGCACACAAAGGACAGTGAAACCAACAGACCCTGATAGAAGAGGCTGGTAGAAGAGGGGTAGACGTGATATGCATACAGGAACCATACATTACAGGTCCCCCAGGAGAACGAACATCGGTCAGAGACCCAAGGTACAAGCTCATGATCCCTCAAGGAAGGAGTGAAGACCCAAGGGCTCTGACCTACACCAAAAAGACAATGGCAGCCACGATAGTCCCTATCAGTAGAAGCGGACATCAGGATGTGATGGTGGTGGAACTTGCGGGGCAGGGACTACACATCGCAAACGTGTACAACGCAAACCCAGGAGATCCAGAAAGAGGGAGAGCGTTGAAGAAGGCACAAGAAACGCTCAGGGGCAAGAAAATGATACTCTGTGGAGACCTGAATCTGCACTCACAGCTGTGGGACAGCAAGAAGGAAGACTCAAGCGACTGCAACCAGATCAATGATTGGATGGAACAGGAAGCAGTGGCCTTGCTCAACGAGCCAGACGACAACACCTGCTTCTCGAACAAGACGGAACTCTTCAAGAAGCTACCCAGCCTAGGATACGCAGATGACAGTCTGATATACGTTTCGTCGACATCAGTCCAGACCAACATTATCACGCTGCAAGCCTACATGACACACGTGGTGGAGTGGTGCAGGGAAAATGAGCTGAGGATCGACTGGAGTAAGACAGGAGTCATACATCTGTACATCGGCCGTAAACTCCTAAGCATGAACACAGGGCTTCGACTCCCAAACGGAACAACGCTGAGCCCAGTGCAGGAGATGAAGTGGCTCGGCGTCACTTAAGACAGCAAACGTGCTGCGCCGCATCAGCAGAGTCTACAGCGGTGCGCCCCCGAATTCAGTAATGCAGGCAGTGAGAGCACGCAGGCTACCACAGATGACGTATGCGGCCACCACCCGGTTCGCCAGAGCCAGCAAGACCAGCATGGACATTTTGAAGAAGGTTCTCAGAGAAGGCTTGCGAGCCGCTGTACCTGTCTTCAAAACGACAAGCAAAAAGTGCCTCTACAGATTCGCAGCTTTCCCGAACATGACAATCACCTGCCAGGACATGCTGTAGACAGGAGGAATACAGGCATCAACGATGGGAGCATTGACAAGGCAAAGGCCCTGTTACCACACCTGATGTTTGAGTGACACCAGCACCACAAGGACTGAACGTATTGAAACGACATGGAACCAACGAAACCCACACCACGATGAATCCCCAAGCGCCAGAGAGCGCCCCTCAGGCTCCTTTCCCGGAGACACCCCCCCCCCCCAACACTAGCACCTACTGATGCTCCTGAACTAGTAAACGAAACAGTCGAGGCCCATGCAAACTACCTCTGCCATATTGCACAGCTCTGAGATGCTGTTGAAGCTAAAGGACAGTCATTTGCTCAGTTTGAGCACCTCCTGGGAATGCCTACACAGAAAGCTGCTGGGAGCATGTCTTACCACCCTAAGATTGAAGCCCCCATGTTCAAAGGAGATCTTGACGATTTTCCCACATACTATCAATGCCTCTGAATGAAGTGGGAGGTTGATAAAGAATATCCAAATGCTGACAAGGAATTCATTGCCACAGCAATTAACAAGCTTGAAGGGCCTGTGGCCCATTACACCACAGCACAGGTTCAACACCTCGACACAGCCCACCTCCTCTTGGGAGAATCATCCCTGGACATGATGCACACCAAGTATCATGACCCAAAAGCAGCAAGCAGGGCCTGCAATGCTCTGCACAAACTCCGCCAAGGGAGCAAGTCCTTTGATGCTCACATTCAGCAGTTTGAAGAGCTCCTGTACTTCTCAGAATGTAATGAGTTCACTGACTTCCAGAAAATTGAGCTCTTGAAAGAATCTCTCTCTCCAAAGATTGTGGATGTCCTGTACTACCACTTTGCTATACTGCCAGAAGAATACGACGCATCCTGGCAGCGCGCTCCGGACACGGCGACTTTGAAGAGTACCATGTGCGGCTCAACCACGTGAACGCAGAGATGCGATGCCCAGTCGCAGGGTGTAACCAAGCCAAGACCTTTAGCCATCCGTGGGAGTGTCTAGGCAACGGGACGAAGGTGTCCATGAGATTTGTACGAAAGCTCCTCACAGGAGACAAGAGCTGCAGATATCTAGCAGGAAAGCTAGACCCTAAGTGGAGGGTATTCCGCATTTGGATGTGAGAGGGGATGGCGCGCGGCGAGAAGGTGATTTCTTGGGAGAGGGAGTGTGGAGGTACAACTTTGTTTTCTTTGCTACATTGCCTTTGTATAAGCTCTACGTTCTGTTCACTGTTTTGTTCTTTGTTTGATGTTTGGTTGTTTTCGTTCATCCCTCCCTTGGGAGCAATTACGCTTCGCTCGACAAAACTCTATAGTGAACCTTACAGGGGGTTAATTCTGTCCGGTAACCAGTCCGGCGTCGTTTGATCTTCGTGATTCCCGTAAACGTTAGATACATTCAAGTTCAAGTAGAGAAGCATCACAGGGCAGAGAGAGTCTGGGGAAAAGTAGAAGAGATCACGCGACATACCAGAAAGAGCGTTACGCTCTGTTCCGATCGTATTTCGCGAATCCGTCTGCCGCTGCCGTTCTTCGCTTCTTCCTTCTAACTCTCTCTCCCGGTCGAGCCCTACGATGATGCCTGGGCCAGGGCACGCTACAAAAAAGATCACGTGGGTATAGTAAATGCCCATAAAGAGAATTGTTGAAATTGGTCCTTATTTTATTATTTTTAAAGTAGATGAAAAGTTTTACCACTCCTCTTTTCCTAAATACTCCCCTTTTTAAGATAAGCACAAAGTCTTATCAGTTTACCCGAACTTCATCCGGAACTTGTTGGGAAGTTTGCTTCAACATCCCCCCCACTTTCCCGGAGTTCCGGATAAGTGGGTTTCTGCGGCCACGCCGCTTCTGGATTCCGTAGTCCTATCATAGCCCTAAATTCAGGCATCTTTTGCGGCCCTAATGGTTTCGTCAATCCATCTGCCGCCATGCTACTCGTTGGGACAAATCCGATTTTTACCAAACCTTCTTTCACCCACTGTTTGACAGCATGGTATTGCGTGTCAATGTGTTTAGTGCCCTTCTTGACTCCCAATGCTTTAGCTATCTTTATGGCTGCTTGATTGTCTCCAAAAACCAAGGTTTCTTTTTTCAGCCATAAGCTTTGGCATTCTTCCGGTTTTGTCTCGAAGGTCCCGATGATTTTGTTCAGTATACGTCGTAAATGTATACCCTCTTTCGCACATGGTGTTAACCCGATGTACTCGGCTTCCGTTGTTGATGTTGCCACGGTTGCTTGTTTCTTGGAGCTCCAGCTTATGGCCCCTCCAAGTCCGATGAACACCATCCCACTGACTGACCTGCGGTCTTTTGCATTTGCGTAGTCCGCGTCACTATATCCGACAATATCCATCCCCCCTTGACGCGCTTCGTAGCATATGGAAAATTTAGATGTGTCACGCATGTAGCGCAGCACTCTCTTTAGCCCTTCCACGTGTCTCGGGGTTGGTCTTGCCGATGCCTGTGCGAGGCTTGATACAGCAAATGCTATATCTGGTCTCGTCATAAGGGCTGGGTACATGATTTTACCCAAGATTGACTGGTATTTTGTCGACTCTAAGATCATTTCCCCTTCTTGTGCAGGTTCCACGTCCTTCCAGTCTCCAATTGGTGTGCGGATCGAAGTCTTCCTATGTTCTCTAAAGCCTGATTGGTCGACCATTCTCTGGATGTATTGTTCCTGGTTTAACCACATTCGTCTCCGGGATCTGTCGCGATATACTTGCACCCCGATTACTTGAGTAGTTTCACCCAGATCTTTGACCTTGAACTTCCTCGAGAATTCGTCCTTAAACCACTGGATCGATTTCATGTTTGGCGCCGCAATGGTAATATCATCCACGTATAATAGAACCAACATCTTTCTTTTCTCGTGAAAGAGCAAACACGGTTCTGTTATCGCTTTCGAAAACCCCATTGCCCTGAGATGCGCTGTACAATCCTCATTCCACTGGTATGCGGCTTGCTTTAAACCATACAGGCAGCGTTCCAACTTCGCAACCATACCGTCAGGGCATTCAACGTTCGCCGGCAACTTGATGTAAACCTCTTCTTTCAGCCTTGATTGTGCAAACGCATTGCATGCATCAATCTGGTGACATTCCAGGTCATATTGGCATACGGATGCCAAAAATAACCTCAGAGTCGCACTGCCTGGTGTTGGTGCAAAACTTTCAAAAAAGTTCACACCATACTCCTGCCTAAAGCCTCGCACGACCAACCTTGCTTTGTACTTCTCAAGTTTTCCATCAAGGTCGTACTTCTTGGCAAAGACGAAGCGGGTGTCTATTGGGACACATCCTTCCGGTTTGGGAACAAAGCGCCAGGTCCCGAATTCGGTCAGAGTGTTCAACTCCCTATCAATGGCCCTTCTCCATCCTTCGCTTTCAGTTGGGTGCAGAATAGCATGATTGAGTGTCATAAAAGGCTCGGACAACGCTATCATGGCTCTTTGCGTCGTTCCGTCCTCCTCGTCTATTCTCTGTTTGCTTCTCGGCGGCTGCTCCTCCATCAATTCATACCCTTCGCTATTTTTTCGCTTTGGGTTGTTTCGATTCAGCGATTCTATCAGCAAGTTTATTCTCGCATTAACTGCGTCTAACTGTGCTGTATCAATTCCTGTTACCGTCTTCGTTCCTGAAAAAGGTTTTGGCGATTGAATTTCTTCTGCTGCATTTTTTAATGAGGTTATTTCCTCTTTTTCTGGTGCCGGCATCGGCTCCACAGGCTCGTTCCTCGCTGGGAATCGCCTAGTGAGGACAGGTAACCTCGCTGGTTCGCTTTCTCGTACCTCACTTCGCAACTCCTCTTGTTGCGGTTCTTTTGGTTGCATATTCTCAAAGAAATGCACCGACTCGGAAACACGTACTTTGCTCGCATTAACGTCCCACACGACGTAGCGGCCATCTACGTTTTCATCATAGCCTAACAAGAGAGATTCACTCCCCCTAGGTCCATGTTTCGATGTGGGCAGGTGTCTAATGACCCGGCATCCCCATCGACGGATGTGATCCGTCCTTGGCTCTATTCCGAAGAACAATGTGTATGGAACCCCTTGTGAACTCAGCGTCCTATTCGATATGTAGACCGTTGCCTTGGCAGCCTCCACCCAAAACCTCTTACCCAGTTGAGTTTCTGATAGCAATGTTCTGACTCCCTCGTCCACCGTTCTTATCGCTCTCTCAGCAATGCCGTTTTGGTTGGACGAGTCTGGTAAGGTATAGGTCGTTTCTGTGCCATTAAGCCTCTTCCATTCTTCAAAAATCTGCTTGAGCTCCGGTGCATTGTCGCTTCTTGTTCGTTTAATGGTTTTACCCATCTTAAGTTCAATGCCCCTTCTCCATTCGTCTAGTGCTCGCTGGACCTCGCTTTTCTTTCTCAATGGCAATAGCCACTTATACCGGGAAAAATTATCAACTACAATGGCGTACCATCGGTGACCATTTCTTCCAGATTCATGCGGTCCTGATACGTCAATCGACACACTATCGAGTGGTTCTTCTGCCGCCATCGACACTGATGACTGGCCGTGGCTTTTGGTTATTTTGCCTTGCGAACAATCTTCGCACCTGTAGTCCTCAGGTCTTGGAGGGGTCTTGCTTGGGTTGATTACTCTCAGCCTTCTGTCGCTGACGTGTCCAAATCTTTTGTGTAGATCATCATACACTGTGAAACATGTGCTTGTGATGGAGTCGTCTTTCCTCAACGGGATAATTATTTCCCCTTCACTGTCGCTTATCGTGACTGTCATGTTTTTGAATAAGACGGATTTGCCTTCTTTCATTAAAGCCATGACTGAAATCAAGTTTTCAGTCAAGCCTGGCACGTATAACACTTTTGACAAGGTAAGACTTTTATTCCCAGTTTCTATGGCTACTGATCCAACCTTCGACGCTTCAATGCTTCTCCCGTCCGCCACTTTTACCGTCTCCCGGGTTTTCTGTGCATTATTCAACACTGTTAGCTCTTTCGTCATATGACATGAGCATCCGGAATCGATTACCCAGTTGTGGCATTCAGAGCACTTACTTTGAGCATCTTGGTTGACCAGTTGAGCCTTCTGGTCGGAGTTGGTCTTTCTTTTCGACCAGCAGTCAGCAGCTAAGTGTCCCTTCTTCTCACAGTTGGTACACTTAACCTTTGGCCTATCTCCCTTGGTCTTCTTGTCGGTACCTTCGCTTTCAACGCTAATTCGAACTTTTTCCAATAGTTCTAGCGTCTTTGCTTCGGTATACTTCTCCCGCCTGCTTTCGAGGATAGCAGCCCTGTACGCTTTCGGTAGCTGCCACGTAAACGTCCTAAAGACGTGCTGCTCCTTCATCCTGTCCTCTTTCGTGGCGTCCTGGTCGAAGTTACGGTTGTGGATCGTTTTGAAGTAAGCCCAATTGCTTTTCATGGACTTCCCTTTTTGTACAGGCGTTTTCAGCAGCCTCTTGTACTCATCGTAACATTCGTCCTGCGGGTCCGGAGCACAGATATCTTTGAGGACCTCATATGCTCCATACAAGGTATCCTCGTCCCTAACTAGGGACTGGTGGTATTTATCCAAATTCATATTAAGCAGACTCCTCGCTGCTTCTTGATCTTTGGTGTGTTTTTGTTTCTGGCTTGCGCCAGATACATCGGTTCTCTCGACACCTTCCATGGGATCTTTCTGGAAAAGGTAATGCAGCCCGCTATTCTGGAGCTGGACAAGGAGGCTGTCCTCCCACTCATTCCAGTTGCTTTCATTAAGTATGATCGACATGTTGGCTGTTTCGGGTGTTGGTTGAGTCGAGTGTTGTTTTATCTATACAATCACACAAAATATTATAAGCCTCGATTGACTTATGAGAACGATATAGCAATCGTTCGACGAAGGTAATTGATTATAAGCTCATAACCTGTTGAAATTGGTCCTTATTTTATTATTTTTAAAGTAGATGAAAAGTTTTACCACTCCTCTTTTCCTAAATACTCCCCTTTTTAAGATAAGCACAAAGTCTTATCAGTTTACCCGAACTTCATCCGGAACTTGTTGGGAAGTTTGCTTCAACAAGAATTGTTGTGGAGATTGCAGCTCCACTCGGAATAACGTCGGGTAAACATGTTATGTACGATGTTGTGAAGAGATTTAGAACTTAGTCCTTAATCAACTCGAATAATAAACATATGTTACAACAGGACCCATGGCTATAGATCCTGTAATAAACAAAAGAAGCCTGTCATTAATCGACATTCTTCTGATTACGATTTGTCAACGTAACAAAAACCCGGTTAGCATTATCATGCATGCTTGGAGTGCTCATGACGGAGGCTGCCCTTTGTAGAGTAGATCTTAAATGTTGAATCAGTTGGTTTATTAAAGGGTTCAAGTCTATGCTACGTCCTGGCACTATTCCTTTTGTATTGTGGTGTCAAACATGTCACGTGATCAGCCACAATAGGTTCGGATAAGTGGGGCACGTATGGGACGCCACTTAACATATATACCGCGCCACGCAACACCCTTCGACCAGTCCGAAAGTATTTAGCTCACCCCTGGTATCTCGTTGTTTCTAGTGATCAAGCGTTGCAGTCTTGCGGCCTTGCAGTTCATTGTCAGTCACTTCTCCCTATTCCTTATCGCCATTACATACGCCGCACGTTAAGGTGGCGCCGTTAGATGCATGAGCCTATTGTATCTACTACACAAATATAACAGCGAACTCACTGTAATCCTAACAACAGCAGGACATTCCCTATCCTTTGGCTCTATCAAGCTTTGCGAAGCCGGGTATGCTTTTGTCATTATCGTCCACCGTATCCACCGCAATGGCCGAATAGATATATTCCCTCTGTGCGTGGTAATCCACGGGCTAGTCAAAAACACCCCATGTGGTAAATTAATAATATGTCTTCTTGTTAAAATTAGTCCTTATTTTGTATGCATTAAGTTGGAAAATATTTCTTTTCCCTCTCTCTACTTATGTAGCCCCTTTTTTCCACAGATAAGACCCAGTCTTATCTATTTGCCCAGATTTTCTCCGGGGCACTCGTGGACGTTTTCTCAACACTTCTAGCTACTGGTTGGTTACCCACTGGCCTCTTGCGCATGGCCTCCCAGTTGTAGGTCCATTTGTTGTTCGGATAGGTCAGTGCTCACAAGCCGAATGTATAACATCACAAAAAAGGGGAATAGCAAGGTCATCCAAGTCTAGTTTTGAGCAAGTGTGCACAAATCCTAGTCCAGTGGACGTAGCCAGCGCTCTTGGCACGAGGTTCTATCATGTAGACTCGCCTTTCTCTTAGCCATAGCTGAGGATGCTCACATGCTGTGCCTTGAGATTGAACTTGGATTTAGCTAACGTCTACGGGAAGCTACGAAGACTAGTTATCTAGCTATTGGGCTGTTTTATCTGGCCAAAGGCTAACTTAGAACTAGGTCATTTGTAAGCAACCAGGTAAATGCTCGGCGCTGATCATCTAGCTGCATGTTCTATCATCCACTATCACTCGGCTCTTTTGCCCTCTCGGGTGCTTCTTATACGTAAGTCTTTTAGTATCTTCCGCAAGAATAGAGGTAGAGTGTTGCTAGGACTATGGAGAACTGACCACGGCTTGGCCAAAGCCTTGCAAATATTTGAGTGGCATGGATGGTGCTAGACTACTTTGTCGGTTATAAGGTGGTATGCATGATAGCCGATTCTATCATAGCGCCACGTGAGGCGCCGGTAGTCAGATGCACTCATGAAGCATGTCATGTATGTGGCCTAAATTCCGAACAAAGAAAGGGAATGTCTAGTCTAGAGCAGGCTGTTGACTGGCTAGCGCACGTTTTTTTACCAAAAATTATTCCATGCTAAGAGCGTTAAGTTAACTCAAGCCACTATATGGCTTGCAATCCTTAACCTCGTATGCAACGGATGGATATTGCCGCCATCTAGCTTCACTCCACGAGTTGGCATCATATGGTCCTCCAGGCAAACCATGTATTCCGGAAGCAATGGCCAAGGCCGTCTCTGAGGTCAGCGGAAGAAAAAAAGAACCCAGGGACTGGGTAGTCTGGAGATCTGGAGTATAAATCTCGAGCTGGCCGCTACCTCAAGACTTCATTCTCTTCTTCTTTCATTACACTCACCACTTCCATCTCTGCACTCTTCCTTCTCTCAGCTTGCCTCTTTGAACCCCCCTAAGTCTACTCTACATCTCTGCTTTTTCTCTTTCTTTCCATTTCTCTTCTTCCAAGCCTTCAACATGCGTTTCGCTGTAACCGCCCTTCTTGCTGCCACTGTCGTCATGGCATCCCCGGGTGACGATGACGATGACTATTACCCCCAGACTCGAACTGTCTGGGTTGGTGGCGACAATAAGATTAGCCCCCAGGAGCTGTGGGCCAATGTTGGTGACAAGATTGAATTCCACTTCTTGTCAGGCCTACACTCTGTTGTTGAGGCCAACTACATTGACCCTTGCCAGCATAATGGTGGTTTTGCTTCTGGCCACTTTTCTACTGATGAGAGTGATCATCAGAACTCGGACGTCTTTGTCATTGAAATTGAGGATGATAGTCCTCTTTGGTACTACGATGGTGCTGGCAGTGAATGTATGAATGGCGCTGTTGGTGTCATTAACCCTCCTAGTAGTGGCTCTAGAACAATTGCGGGTTTCAAGCGAGGCGCCAGCGTTGAAAGAAGCTCCACCAACCCGTCCGAGTACCAAGGTGGTTCTATTATTTAGAACTAGGTGATTCGTCACTAAAAGTCTCCGGACTACTTCAAAACGTGTAGGGCAGCTCCAGTAGGGCGATTGCTGGACCTGAGCCTATATGATATGTGTTTCTTCGTTTGTGCTTGGATGTTGCGGCGTGACTTTTCTTGGGGTTTAGCAGACAAATATCATTGATTTATATAATAGAATTTCGGCTTATTTTTCAACTGTACTGTTCGAAGAGTTGTGACAACGAAACTAATGTGAGATCCTTGGCTACCACCGAATCTATATATAGCTTGCCCGTGAGATCTTAACTTCCTGTCTATGGATATTCCGTCCCTGCTGACATGGCTTGAGGCCTAAGCTTAGCACCCAGATGGTACCTGATGCATCAGTACCCATGTCCTCTTGTCCAACTGGTCAATAGCATCATAAATTGGGGCCAGAGAGCTTCCTTGATGATGGGCAATTCGACTCTTGGCATTAATAGACTATGAGAGGGCTTTTGCCGGGTTGTGTGGCGTCAAAGAGACCCAAGTGCCGGCCCCTTCAGAAAGAGGGCTGGCCGGTATTGGAGCCTGTAACTTGACATCCAGCTTCAACAAGACTGCCTGAGGGTCATGATGCACCAGTCGTATGTGTGATTAAAACAAGCCTTGAGCTCTGGTTGTGGCTGGACGAAGTGTGAAGTGTGAAGCCTAGCATGTCCCAGATCGCTTTCTGAGAGGGGGAGGTTGGTTATTTCTTCAATACCACTCCACTAAGCCAAGGGGGAAATCCTCGCAAATCTAGGTCAAGAATGAACTTGACTAGAGTCTCGTCCTTGAGTAGAGTTAATCTCGTAGAGCTGGTGTGTATCTCCCGTCGAGCGCCTCTTTCCTTCATTCTGGCGGCGTACAAGGTGCTAAGGGACTGTGTAGATCTTGGCGGCCTCTCGAATACTGAGTTTTGGGTTTTGTTAGTTAGCGGCGGCAGCAAGAATGAGATTGGCTTCTCTAGAACTTGAAGTCATTATTGGTGGTTTGAACAAAGTGATTTGAAAGATGGAAGTGTCAAAACCTGAGTGGAGTGTTCCGCTCGCTGGCAAATTACATTATTAACTAGTTAACGTACACGATAAGCATGCGCACCAAACAAGTATGCACACCAAAAAAATCAACACTCAAGACAGAAAGTGGCATATAAACACAACAAAGCATCTAAACAATCGAAACTAAGTGCTCTGTTCTTCTGCAGACATTGTAGAAACTATCTGACATGTTCTTGCATGATGACCCGTTCTGCCACATGTCCTACAGTGCCTTTCATTCACTAGCCCCGACCCTCCTCGACCACCACTTTTCGATAATTCCCCTTCTATCTTTGTGTTGATGTCCTTTTGATCAATTGCCTGCCTACCGCCATCTACAGTCATTGTTCCTGTGTTCTGTAGCTGCCTTCTCTTCGCTCTGCACTGCTTGCTAAGCGTCTTGTTTGACTGTCGAAGCGTCTGGTTCTCAGACTTCAATAATGTCATTTGATGCATTATTGCCTTTGTTACCTTGGAAAATGGCTTGAGCGCCTCGAGAATAGATGATGCTGAAGAGCTACTTTGATGCCGCCTGGTTCGTCTTTCAAGGTATTCATTCAGATTGAGAAGTGGCCTCAAGTACTGTCTTTGGTGACGCGTCGCGGTCGGCGAGCAATTTATTAGCCATTTCTTCATCACCACGAAGTCGCAGAGGAAATCTCAATGAATCCAAGTTGATAATGAGCTTGACAATAGTCTGTTCTTCTAGATCAGATAGTTTTCATGCTTAGGTGATTCAGTCATGGCGAGATTAAATGCAATTGTACCGGCGGCGTAACTGTCGGAGGCTTAATTTTCGGTCATTTTAAAGGGCTTGAAGAGCAAGAAGTATATTAACTACCCTCGTTATTAAAGACAAGATATAATGCAAGGACCTGTCAAGAGGCAATCGAGGTCAGCAGGGAATAGTATAGTAATTAATTTTAGTTAATTGATCAGATCAGATAGATTCTGGTGTTTCTATTGCGAGTTTAGTTCAGAAGGTTGATAAAAGCGCGTCGCTCACTTATCACGCACGTTAGATTATCGCGTTTCTATTGCGACTTTAACTCGGAGGGTTGATAAAAGTGCATCGCTCACTTGTCTGCGTCGCCCACATTATTTAATGACTGAGAATTGATTGATCAAATGGAAGAAAGTAAAGTTGTGTGATCATTGGAGTGCGTGCACACTTGTTTGGTGCACACATGCTTATCGTGTATGCTACAGATATTGTATTGTTAGTTTATCCGAGACTCTACCGGGCAGTCCATGTTCTCCACAACACAAACAGTAGAAAGACCTGTTTTTAGAAGCTCCTCACCCCACTTACTATGTGTTTTAGGGCTCATTCAATTTAGTGTATCAGCCAGCAACCAGATTCAAACATAATGTTAAAGTTGGTCCTTATTTTTTATGTATTAAGTTGGAAAATATTTCTTTTCCCTCTCTCTACTTATGTAACTCCTTTTTTCCACAGATAAGTACCCAGTCTTATCTATTTACCTGAACCTTCTCCGGGGCACTCGTGGACGTTTTCTCAACACATAAGATAACAGTAGATATTAGGACGTGTCGAATAGATCTTGAATGTTGAATCAGTTGGTTTATTAAAAGGTTTAAGTCTATGCTACGACCTGGAACTATTCCTTTTGCATTGTGGTGTCAATCCTGTCACGTGTTCAGCCACAATAGGCTCGGATAAGTGGGGCACGTATGGGACGCCACTTAACATACATACCGCGCCACGTACTGAATCTCCTGTGAAGAAGAGGAAGAAGGAATAAGTTATTATTGAAGTTCTTCTATGTCTATCTAAGTCTAGTCCGAGGGGCGGATCTCAGCCATCACTACCATGTTCTAGATCAAGCACTTGGACCTTGGAAGAAGACCCTTGATGTCTGATACTAACCCCCCTAACGTCTGGGTCAGCAATCCTGGTAGCCCTGACCTAGGTTACTGACATAAGATCTACCTACCACTGCTTGTTTTCTCTCCAACCTTTTCTACAGGACAGTACCTTTGACACCGCCAGTTTATTATTCTTAGGATTCTTTTTTATTGTCTATTGCTGCTGATATCGGGCTACAGAGGCTTGGACCTGCTCTTTCCCCTGGTTGAAGATTTGAAACAATGAAAGGTCCATCGAAAGGGACTCTTACACGAAAGATAAAGCCAGATGGGCATCAGATAATACACCCTTAAACGAAAAGTATTCCAACACCTTGGCCAGACGATGTAGTAGAACGCGGAAAACTTCGGGTCAGCCTTGGCTGCAACTAGACCACCACTTAGATGGCACCCTTCACTATCTTCTTGGTTTTGGACAAATGCTTTGTAATAACTCTCAGCTCAGCACCAATCTTCTTTGTAGATTCCGGGGAGCCTTTGACAAAGTCCGACAGGTCCTTTGCAAAGCTCTTGGCAGAGTCCATTAGGGGCCGCATTAACTCAGGCATCTCACTACCGGCACGTTCCCACTCGGAAAATATGCGCATTGGAGTCTGAGCTTGGCGGCCCCTTTTCTTCGGCGAACCTTTCTTTTTGGCCGTCCGAGTATTCACAGGGAGTCGCGATGTTGTTGCTGAGATTTGGCTTCTAGAACTGCCGGCTAATGACTTCTCAGTGGCTTTTGATGGGTCGTTGATAGGCGTAAATACGGCTGGCCGGCGGGGTGAACGACGAACAGCCGCAAGGGTAGTCGGCGATGTTTCGCCAGGCAAGATCTGGGGTGTTTTCCTAGGGGTTAGCGGGGGAGCCATTGGAATGTCTTGAGGCTCAAAAGACTGTGGCATTGGTGATTGTCGTGGGATCATAGCTGGAGCCATAGAAGTACGGGAGGCCTTAGAATGAGGGGGCGGGGGGCCCATTTCGTTCGTTATAGCCATCGAAACAGAGCGAGGTGGTGCTATATGATTACCCTGCATGTTGAAATCCTTGGAAGCGACGTTGGGCTTCCGAGCTCCGTCATGAAACTTTCCCTTCGTAGGCCATAGAGATCTCTCTTCAAGCACGTCTTGCTCCTCAATTGATGGCATGATAATCGATGATTCACGATTAAATCTAGGGGCCTCGGGGATCGGTGTCTGGCTGAAAAAACGGCTGGATCTTTCATTCTCCCCATCCTCGACACTATCCATGATTTCCTGCGGTAACTCCGGGGCATCAAGGAAGCTAAAGTCTACGCGACCATCGTCGCTGATGTCGTAAAAAGAGTCGTACGAGTTTTTCCGGCCTCGTTTCGTCGTGGGTCCATCATTGGAAGAGTCGGTGGGCCTCCCTCGAGATACCCTAGGAGAGGGAGAAGTTTCAAGGCCAAAGTCGAAGTGGCTTGGCGAGCTCTTGTCAGAAGTCGAGTTTGATTTCAAGACCTCTTTTGATGTAATACAACTATCTGTTCGCATATCTCGAGGGGGAGTGTTTTCCATCCCAAGAGCCTTCTCATCAGGCATGCGACAGTCTGGAGGAGTCTGCGAATCCCGAGAAATCATGCTGGGGGTAGAATCGGCATCAGTGACCGAGATATTTGCTTCAAGAACTGAGCTATTGAAAAGTGGCAGTCGAGGTGAACCAGACAAAGACTGAATCTCAGATCTACTTGGCTTAGGAAATATGTTACGATGTACAGGCACAGGTACTGGAGATGCATTGGCGCTTAGACGCTGCCTGTGGCTGTCTAGCAGAACTCCCTTGATATACGGTGTTGTACTGCCTGCCATATCTGACTGGGAAGATGCGCGATGTCGACTAAAAAAGGGCGCAAAGTCATTGGGGGCTGGCTGTACACTCATATTTGCTCTCTCCATCGGGGCTGGCCGCATGAGAGGCTGCGGTCCATGGCTATGGACTAGCACCGCCCCATTGGTAAGCCCACCCATCCCAGTTGGCTGGAAACCCGGATGCTGTACCTGCTGAAGTGGGCGTGCGTCTTGCGCTATTGACTGCTGGAAACACAGAGCTTTTGGCCCATATTCTTGAAGAGTTCCATTACTTGTCTGCTGCACAACGTTTGACTGAGCAGTCGCCGACTGCGATCTGTGGTCTAACAAGAACCTGTTGGTAAACGCTTGCGCGTCAGTTGAACGAGGAGATGGAACTGGTGGTTCATTAATTGATGAAGGCCGATCAGGGGACTTGGACATCTTTTCCGACATCATTTGATCATGATGAGAACGCGGCAGTGGCCCCGAGTCCTCAATTAATGGGTGGCGAAAGGCAGACTTCGGCCGCCCAATACTAGTGTGGCTCATTTGCACCATATACTGATTAAATTGGTGCTGTAATTGATGTGGCGAGGGGTGTATTGTCGTGACGTCAAGATGTGTGGGCGGGCACAGTGAGTACATGGGTGAGTCCAAAGGCCCTTGGATGAGCGGTATAGCAGGCTTTTGCTCATAAGGCTGAAGTACTTGGCGATTTCGCAGATCTTGGGGCACATGGGATTGACGATCCCCGGAGCTGTGAAAATTTCGAAAGACTGGTACATCCAGGCTAGAGGCAGGTGAAGACAGATCGAAAATAGCCGTCACGGAGTTTCTGGATACCGCGCTCTGCTTGCGCTCTGTATCTAGACCTTTCTGGATATTGCTGCACTCAGGCCTCGTAAGAGACTCTATGGAAAAGCGATGTCCTTGCTGTTGAATGCTCTTCTGGGCAAACAAGGGAGTCGAATACCGAGAACCTTTAGAGGCGGCCTCCAGACATTCTACGGACATTTGGAGGTGTTTTTTGGGCTCGAGATTTGGGTGTGTTAACACGGTACCAGCAGAAGAAGCTGGGGGCACAAGGGATGTTGAAGGAGGGATGTCTATATCCATGAATCGTGGCCGCAATAGAGGGGATGAACAGTCTATATGGGAACTCAGTTAGAGGAGCCTCCATGCAAGCTAGGCTATGGAAGTAAAGAGACTTACCTGACAGGATTGAAAGGCTCTTTGGCGGATGAAGAACCACGGAGGGCTCTCGAGACTGTGAGCTTTTAATATCATGGCTGTAGCTATCACGATGTTTTGTTTCCCCATCGGAGGCTTGTGTAGAGCTAGATTTACCGACATGGCCTTCAACCTTGGCAAGACTCTCTACGTGCGCTTCTTCTCCGGGTCTGCTTCTTCCAGCATCGTATTTTCTTGGATTATATTGAGCCCCATCGTGTTCTAGAGCACTCATATCTGTCTCATCCATACTACCACCCATGTCTTCTTGGGTCTGTGTAGGCCCAGGTATAGCATCATTTTGCAACCGACCTTCTTTCTCCGCTCGAGAGCGTTCAAGAACAGCCTCTTTCACGCGGATCTCCTCGGCAACTGCAGCTTGAAAGATCGTTTTTGCCTCGGCCAAGTTTTTTTCAGCGTCTGCATTTTGCTGTTTGACGCTTTTCTCATATTCCTCTGCAGAACGCACATCTCTGCGAGCCAGGATATCAGCGGCTGATTCCTGGTATCGCGCATTTTTGGCATGTTCAATTCCGAGGAGAGCGGCCTTTCTGGCCGAGAGTGCCGCTGCGGTTGCCTCGCCCAAGGCTCGCCGGGCTTTAGTAACCGCGATAGCGGCAGCGACCTCTTCTGGGCTAGCTTTAGCCAAGTTAGAACACACAGCAGAGGGTCGGGCTTTCTTGCGGGCTCGTTTTGTCTCTCTTTTGCGGTGATTATTGGGCGAGAATGTAGACTTGCCATTAGTCGGAAGTTCAGTCAAAGTCTTCCTGATCTTCCCTTCGGGAGCAGGCTGTTGTAGCGCGCATACAATGTCTTGCTGGCTTTGAGAAGTTTGAATATCATGAACTTCTGCTCGTCGATTATCCATTGCGAGGCCGATATCTTTAGGAAACAGTTAGAATTCGAGGCGCACAAACCTAGAGATAACCGGCTAGAGTGTCGTATTTTTCCGCGATCACTAATTTCTCACCTCTGAGCCGCTTTCGAGCTCGCTTGTTCGGCTTCTCGGACGTGGGGTTCTGAAAACTAGTCTGGCTCTGGGAAATTACATTACCGGCAGGTTGAGCTGCTAGAGGCGCAGCTTCTGCACATCTGTCAGGGTCCATGGTAGGGAGTCAGAGAACAGCGCTAGGTCAAGGTACTTACGGGACTGAGAGAACTTGCGTTTTCTCGAGTTGCATCCTATGGTGTGTTGAGTGAGCTACTATACGTTTTTACGGCGTTAGAGCCATGGCCCGCCCATCCCTAAGCTTACCTTTAGATTTGCTCTTCTTGCACTTGCCAGTCCTTGTGGCTTTTGCAGCTATCGGATCTTGTTCTTTGGCGAACAGGTGCTTGGGGGATGGCTGGACACCAACTCCGGCTTCCTGGAGCAACTTGCACTCGGCAAACGTAAAGTAGCCATTTGTCTGGCTGTCCACGGGCTTACTCCACACGTCGTTGTACATTTCCATGACATATGGACGATGCTTTCTCATGTGTTGTTGCATGTGATCACAAAATCTCCCGCGACCTTGTTTTGACACTCTGGTGGCAGCTTAAGTCAGTCAAAAGGGAGCACACTATCCATAGAAACTCAAACACACTTATCGCAAGGGCAGGGCACGGCGGTCGTGTAGGGCCCAAGAATCAGAGCCGTTTGAAAAGACGTCAGGAGCTCTAGGATCTGATATCGGCGTGTCAACATTAGCTTCGGCAAGATACACATCAGGTCTCTCATGGCTTAAATCGTCAATCACCTTTGCTGGCACTTTTGAGATGGAAGGGCGTATGCGGCATCTCAGCTGCATGCGAATCTTGTCTGCCTGGGCCAGAGGGCGGACAACATCTGCTCCATTGAGATAGAGGAACAAGAAGTAGATATTATCCCACGGTTGGAAATCTCCGACCTTGAATCTGTTTGCCCAGGGCTGGTCTAGCAGAGCCGAAGAGTGTGTCAGGCGTTTTTGAGCGGAAGCCAACGACATGAGTAGATGGTGGTACGGGTGGCGGACCTCGAGGTTAGACTCTGCATCCATTTCGTTGTGGTCGTAAGGAACTTCGTCGTCCCAAATTGAGGTTGGCGGGTCGGCCCGTAGGAATTCGATGAGGTTTTCAGCCATTTCAACCCTCAAGGCAACTTCCTCGGGGGCCAGATTAGCATTGCCAGAGACGAGGAAGCTCAATTCAGGCTCCAGAAAGTCCAGACTCAGGCCGAGGTCAAAGGGCGCCCATGAGAAGATAGTACGGGGGTCTAGCCGGTTGTACTCCATTGCAAAAAGGACTTGGGGGTGGCCGGCTGACGTCAAGCCGCAACACCAAAAATGCCGCGGACACTGGGCGTGGTGGTTTGTGTTTCGACACGAATGGTACGAGTCACAGGGCTTAGCACACTCAGGGTCGCCACAGGGGCCCAAGGACGCCAGAAGCATACACATGGTGTTCCACGTCAAGAACGGGGAGTCTAGGTTTGACAGCTCCCGGATGAGCTCCTCGGGTCTTAAATTGTAGCAACGCGTTTTCCAAGGCGGCAGACCGGAAGGAAAGCAAAACAGGGCACCCTCATACAAAATTATTGCCCCATCTTCGGTACCCGCCGATAGCTGATGCAGCACGGAGGCGGTCCCAGTGCCGGCCATAGTCACAGACTTTGTATCGATTGTCCGATTAGCAACGAATCTCTTTATTACGGCCTGGCGTTGTTCTTGAAATTGGGAAATGCGCAGAGGGCGCTTGTTCTCGTAGACCTCGTTGTTGGCAATATGGATGTGTTGCGATTCCAGTTCGCACTCAAAGGCCGACCGCAAGAAGGGATAGGTGTCTTCCTGTCTCGCCATGGCTTCGACAAGAGCGGCGCCAAGGACGGCTTAAGTTATCTTTATTAGCAAAATGCTACATGCAAATAGACGATCTGTAGATGCGTACCGTACCGAATGTGCTTGGCCCGTAGGTGTTGGTAAACGAGTCAAAGGGAAGAAAATACTTCAACTCAGCAAGAAACCTATCGCCTTTTTAACCTTTCGATTGTGTGCTTGGTTGCTTGGCGAGCCTTTTCCGTTTCTGTTGCAGCCACATAGCAACCAGCCAAGGTCCTATGCAATAGCCAGAGGTTGCCAGCCTATTGGAGATGGATGCAGCTGCTCAGCAACCGAGCCATGCGATGGCGCGGAAATCATAGCGTCAGCTGCACTGCGCGTTTCATGATATTTTGCTTGCACCTCAGCAAGGATCATTGACTAAGGAGATCTGGAATCAAAAACACCCCGAGGGTCGCCTTTAATTGTGTGCGTCCAACTCTACCAGTTGCGCAGCCGTTCGCTTCCGATGTCATGGTACTAATCCTATTCTAGTCGACCTAGTCAGCACACCGCTCAGTTTCTATGGCTCACATTTCACTTGCAACCTTTCCTTGTTTCCTTTCTTATCCTTCGCTGGGCGTTTGTCTCTCGAGTCTCCGCCGCCATATACTTGTCGCAACGTCTTCTCCGACCGCCCGTTCATGAGATTATAGTCAGCAACCTTCATAGCCCAAGACTTGAACTGCGCCAAATCAAACCCCTTGATGTATTCGGCCCTCTGCAAACTGTGAATTGCCTGATCCACCCACGTGAAGCAGGTCTGTATAGATCCGGTACTGTCTTGGGACAGCGGGATAGCCTCGAGCATGTTGTAGATGGTAATCTCGTGAACGCCTTTAGGCACATGACCAACAACAGCGTATGCCACAAGGCGCGGGCTGTAGGCCAGCATAAAGTGGCTTCTAACCTCAAACACCCATTCCATAGTATCCAAATGCTGGCAGGTGACTGCGTCAATTTGCCTTTGGTTCTTTGCATGGTATAGATTCCCGTTGCAGGTCCAGTCGTACGGCGTGTTGACCATGATACCCCAATGATACGCAGCGTCGCCATACTCGCGACGAAACTCTGGATTAGAAATTTGATCGCGGTGTTGAAGCACAATGGCAATCTCGAGTTGAGGGGTTTCTGGACTGAAATGCTCTCATGTACATGTTAGCAAACTCGGCGCTTCTGGTCTGATATAAAAGCTAATACTCACAGCTTCTTCTCCATAGCTCCCGTGTTGAGCAGTAGAATAATTGCAGACAGCTATATGAATGGCGGACCAAATAAGATTGATAGTTTGAAGCGGAGTCTACCGGCATTCGTTTGCTCAGCAAGAGGGAACACTGGATGATCCATGTCAATATTTATAGCCAACCAGCAGTGCCTGTGCGCCGCTCACCGACAGGCTTTGTTTAGATGCTTATGTGTAACGACACAAGTCTCGTAATATTTCGCAGCATCAATAGCAGGATAGGGTTCGAGGCATACGTGTCGAAAGTACTGTGCATCAACAGGGTGCCCTGTTGTCTATAGGCCTTGTGTAACAGCCACAAGCAGGCTGCCGGCAAAAGAAAGCCAGGCAAAGGGGGGTGAGCCAGGGCAGATAGAGCAAAGAGCCAACACTCGGGGAGTTGTCCTACTACTAGCCTCTCTTATATGCCCAAGTTGTGGGGGCTGATGATAGTTTTTTAGCCCAGGCTCAGGGCTAGGGGACAAGCTCAGCCTGTCCTACCACCCAATCCGCTTGCTATATGTTCCATGACTTGCCTTCCAGGCCAATCAACATCCAGCTCTCGGCCCAGGCTTCGCGGTGAGTATTACAGCCCCCGGTTACGCAGAGAAGCCGTGGACTTTGCCATCGGCGCGACAAGGGTAACACATGTCTATGGAACTCTATGTTGCATGGTGTGTGCAGGCTCATCTTGTTGATTGACGATCACCAAAGGCGCTGGCTTCCTGATATCGAGTTACATTGAATACATGTATAGAGGGCCTATTTCTGTGCGGTCAGTCGCTCAACGACCCTGACTCTCTACCTTCCTCTGGTTATTTAGGCCTTGAAAGAGTTCAGGGACGAAATATTACGCCAGAAATAGCACCTTCTTCGCTACAGCTTTGCAAATTCCCCATTCCCTACTACCGCTTTTGTCACATATCACGTCTATCTCGCAAATTATTCTGTTGCGCTGCACTCTCAATATTAGGTCTTCTGGCAACCGGAGACTAAATTCATCATGAATGGACAGACAAGACTCTTGAATAGCAACACCTTTTTCCCAACCCATCCGTAAATGGCAGAAACTTTGCAATTTCAGCTAGCAATTCCACACATTTGGGGCATGAAAGTACTACGCATCTGTCCGTATCCCTGAAACGACACGCCAACTGCAGCACCACATGGGCAGAAGCTATACCGTGCAAACTCCAGAGTTCCCAGAACAAAGGGCTATGCATCTCTACCACAATCCATTAGCTATGGTGCTACAATTGCCCATTGCCATGTAAAACCCGAGAGGAGGTTTTCCATGATCACCAGTTACTTGTTCAGTCGCAAGCGTTCACCCGCATATGTGCTAGAATAGTCAGGAGATTAGCTTGAGAGCTTTTAGATACCACCTTGCCACGTCTTGGCGGCGGCTAGGAATACCAAGGCATTTCAAAGAGCATAAGCAACGCGACTAGATGGTAGGATCCAGCCTGCTACGTAGAGTAGGATCTAGAGCGGGAAGGCCTTGTGTAACAATGAGACTGAGTTAGCTAGTCACTAGGATAGACCCTAACAATCTGGTATGTGATGGTGGCTAACCCTAACAAGGGCTCTGCGTACGACGTCAATGGCTGTACGACGTTGTTTTGTAGCTGTGCTTTAAAGCTGGTGAAATGCCGTCTACATCTTTTCTACATGTCATTCTAACTGCCAGCGTCTAGGCCATGTTCCTGGCTCTACCCCCATATGCACATCCTCTTGTCGATAACCCCACGCCCACGTCAAGAACCATAGCTCGCTGTAGAAGGGCTCATAGACGGTGAGTAACGAATGAAAGCTTACTCTTGATAGTTGCAATTCTCCATCTAATCTTTAATGGGCCGAATTCCGATAAAATACTTCATAATCTTTACCCAAGCTCTCATTGAAGCCAGTCAAATCTAGGATACAGGTGTTGCACGTGTCAGGGAAAGGCTAGTGATTGCTTAGCTTAACAAGCTATACCAGCTATCAAAAGCTGAGGTCAATACGTGGTTTCTTAAAGCATTACCTATAAATGCCCACTGGCAGTCCCTATGAACTTCTGCGGGCCAGCTATGTCATTGCCAGTTCCTTGCTCAGTCAACCCAGTTGCACCAGTCAATGTGTGATAGACCCTATACGCAAGCCTCCCAGACATTACGGAAATCGAATAAGCGGTACGACGGAGGTGGCTTGAGAAAACAGGCCGTTGCCGCCTTGTACCGGCATGTAGTATCTACGACTTGCAGGCTTCCTCGTAGTTACATCATTTGGCTCAAAACCAGTCTAGCAATACCTGTTTAGTAGAATTGCTGAGAATCGGCATTCTCGGGGTATGCTGGAACAACTCCTGGCATTCCAAATAGTACTAAATCAAGGGATGTTAGGATTCTGCGATTTCCTGTCGATCCTGTCTTGTCCAAGTCTTGCCATGCCGTCTCTAATGTGAGTATAAACCCTGTAGAGCATCACAGCCAGACAGTATATAAGTTCTGTGGCGTTTGTCCATGGCGCCACACCCCTCATTTAAGCTTAAATTCTGCAATGCTTGTCCCATGCAACAGCCATACTCAAGATCGTAGTGTAGCTCTCAGTAGCGTTTTATTCTTCCGTTCGCACTACTCTCCCCTTATTTCTTTAGCCTTTATTTCCTTCCTCTGCTCTCTGCCGGTCATGCTATACCTTTGAAACCTCATACTACTACTTGCCACCTAGTGCCGGGCGATAGTCCAGTCAGCCCTAGTCGAAGTGCTGATATGTAGATAGCCCAATAGGCGGACCTTGGCCTTCTTAGTAATGGGACTAATGGAAAGTTCAAGCAGATGGCATAGACAATGATCTTCACAATGCAAGTCGGATGAGATAATGGTTAATCTTATATCTATCAGTCCCCTAGTTCTGTCTATGAGCCAGCGGACCTGCTTGCCAAACTGGGAGGGTGGAAACACGTTACCATGTGCAAAACCACCCTCATAGCTGATGTCCCGTTCCTATACACCCCTAGCCCATTGCTCTATGACTTGTCCTACCTCCTTTCTCGTCCGCAATATCCCCAGAGTCCCATCGCCTTTTCCCACGTGGATTGAGACTAGGCAAGGGTAGATGTTCAGGTCTTTCACCAACTGCTCAACGGTCATTTTAGCCAGCAAAGTTGAACTTGATCCATCTTGCATTGCGGCTACTTCTGCCAAAGTCAATAGACTCAATGTAAAGTCCGTCAGTCTCCTCAAACTCGGTGCATATGTTAATAGCATCTGACCCGTACGAGGTTCCGCGCAAAGACTCCCATAGATGTCCGTAAAGACGAGTGCCTCTTTTAATAGAGATTTCGGGAATCTCATCCTCTTCTTCGGGTTTATAGTCGAATTCTCGGAAGGCTTTGTCCAAAGTCGTGATGTCAGCCGATCTATCAACGTAGTACTTGATTTCTCGGATGTATGCTGCACTGTTACCAGCCTCGTGCTTCCAGGTAGAAAGCAGGGCTTCGTAAGATGTAACAGAATTACCATTGATCATTCCCGAAACTGCAACGTATCCGGCGCCTGCAGAAATGTAGACTTCTGCAAAGAAGCCGTCGGGGCTTGTGACTTTCATCCAACCACGTTTCGGTTCGAAGAACTCGAGGCCAAGATCACTAGCCTCGTGAATATCATCTTTCGCTGCAATGAGAGTGCAGCATATAGAGATCATAAAGACTAAGGAAGAAAAGCCCGGAAGCCACATGGTGACAGAGTATGCGCAGGTGAATAGAATAGAGTGTAGTAAATAAGCAAAGGCTGCAGTAATAGAGAAAGATGGAGGCGGGGTGAGTGATGCGAGATAGAGATCTTTCCAATCATCATCTTGTGTTCGGGGCTGCGCCAGTTTTATATAGAAAGCGGCCTCTGACTGAACTAGACCTTGCTCCTCCTGCTCTCTCTTTCGCTTATGCTGCTGTTCTATTTTTCAACTCACTACCCCCAAAGCCCAGTTCAGAAGACTCCAGACCCAAGTTTCCATCAAGGATTCGGTCCAGCATTGCATGGTGAGAACGAGCCACCTCACGGAGATAGACAAAATGGCGGCATGAGGTAAGTTCAAACCAAATAGGGCCGGAGACCAATAGCTTTCTCTACGTAAACGTAAATGCTGTTAACACTATCATTATATCGGTCAACTCGACCCCCATGCTCATCCTCAGCTGACGGGAAAACTTGCTCTGACGCCTCATACCTTTCCTGTCCATATATCTTGCAACAATACTAGTGGAGACAGGCAATCTTTCGCGCCATGCTTGGTCCCTTGATCACCATCCATGTTACATTTACAAGGGCTCTTTGAAGGCTTAAGTCTATTAGTGAACGGCGGCTCGGATTAACTATTTGAGACTAATGACAACTTGAGAACAGTGCCTCGCTTTGAGAAAAGCCATGTGCCACAGAGCAAAAGGAAAAGATGCTAGCTCTAATACCCAAAGAAGAACCATGGTTGCCACATTAAGCTAGCTTCACGTAATACATGATTAATACTTGACAACACATTAGTCCACTCACTCGCTTTGCAATACGAGACAATACCAGCACTCTTAGAGCCGGGCCCTCTATGCTTGTAAGCGCCCTCCTCGCCCCCCTCAGGGCTTCTCTAAATTGTTAGTTTCGAGCTTTCTATACTACCCTCGGCATATTTCCCTCTTGTCTTTTCGAGCCCCCATGCTCCAGCTCGAGTTTAAGGATAATTGTTATTCCATCTATGGGCTGGGATTGCTGAACTATTAGCCAATAATAGTTCCATATTTTCTTTAACTCCGAGCGTTCGAGGGCTCGTTTACATGCCAAATTTTGCTCCTTGTTTAAACTCACTGTTCTCTCACAATCACCGGATTTCAAGTCCCCGCTACGCTTCACTCCCACGGCCATAAACACCAGTGGCTTGTCCGGCAAAAGATCCCCATGAGATAATCGTGCACGTCTTCTTTTTGCTGCGTTGTGTCTTTAGTCACGGGCAAGTTCTGCTTTCCTTGTTCTCTTCCGCCGTTCCATTCACCAAACCTTTAAAATGCCTCTCCGACTAGTTTTGCAAACTACCGCCGGCTCCTAGAACTATGATTACCTCAAATATTGCTAGACGGTGTCCTCGACAGCGCTGCGGAGTCGAGGTGGAGATGTGCGGATTTGTGCACCGGGGCTCATGTTAGATACCCCGACTCGGATAATAACTGGTCTTAGCTTACTAGCACCAGTCTGAGGATGTACGCGTCAATGTGCCAAGCCTTTCTTATGTCTTGAGGTTAGAGACCGTGCACGGGAAAGGATGATTCCACCGCCCCCCTCCCCTATCAAAGAGGATTAGGGTGTAGGCGGAAAGTGACACTTGGCTAGCTGCTCTGGCTAGATTAGATTCATGCGGCTAACAATCAGGCTAGACTACATCAGTTATTTGAATCTAAAGTAGCATAGTGTTGACGAGTGAAATGTGATTAAGTGTTGCAGATCCGTCTCTGGAGCTTCTGTAGGGCTCACCATGACTTGACCCTCTAGCAACAAAGGCCACGTCTAGTTGGGGTCTTTTCAGATAATGCCGGGCATCCTCTCGCCCACTTGCCTCCATTTTCATAAACAATCTTGGATCTGTATTTCCCCATCTAACACACTGGGTTTAAACGTGTGGCTAATGTACCAGCGTGATGAGGACATGTTAGAGCTTAGCCAGTTGCCTTTAGTGTAGGCTTTAAGGCCCGGCTCCCTAACAGTGGATGGCCTTGTCAGATGCATGTGCTACTGGACTAACTACTATTAGTTCTATTCTTCCATATAGAGTCTACCACCACCCACCCCCCCCCCCCCTGGAACAAGGCGCTTAACGCTATGATCTGAGAGTCCTAATTATCTCATTCATTGTTATTTAAGCTCATATTTACATAATACTTGGAACCAAATTTTCCCAAAGGACACGCCTGGAAAATTGCCATGTGGAGTTTGAGTGATGTTCTATGCGGCCAATAGAAGACGCAAAGAGTACAACACACACACACACAGACGCACCACCCGCGCGCTAAATCTCGCAACAAAAGCCGGATACGAATTTGGTAAATTTAGATTGCCAGCCTTCTACTAACTTCTGATCACTCCTATTATTGCCCTTGCCTGTGGTCATCTGCTCTTCTCCGGGTCAATATCCCGTCATCCCACGCTGTATCTAGCTCGTAGGTCCCTAAATCTCGAACTCAGGATGGAGTGAAACTGGCCACACGACAAAGCTGAGGGCGTCTTCCGGATGATTACATTTTAGCAGCAAAGTTAACCCTGGCCCATCTCTCATCGCGCCCTGCCCTGCCAATGTCGAACGACTGAATGTAAAGGTTCTTTGTCCCCCTATACCTGGTAGACATTTTGATAGTGTCCTGTCCAAACGATGTCGTGCGTAGAGAATCCCAAACAGTGTTGGACTTTTGAACAGCAATGGCAGGAATGTTGTAGTTGTTTGGCTTTCTAGGGTCGTAGCCGAACTTCTCGAAAGCTTCATCGAGAACTTCAACATCTGAGTCCAAGTCGATGTTGTTGAACTTGACATGTCTTAGTTCTCCTGCGTCGAGACCACTGTCATGTTCCCAGATGCTCAGCAAGGCTTCGTCAGAGTCGACAAGGTTTTCATCATTGGACATCTGTGAAATCGTCATGGACTTTTCAAGTGCTGAAACAGAGACACTAGCAGAAAACTCTCCAGGACCATCGAAAAGTCTCCAGCCTTGTGGACTGTCCGAAAACTCGAGTTTAAGATCAGACACATGTTGAACAGGTCTATCCGTAGCGGTTACTGGAGAATAGAACATAGCAGCCACGAAGCCTAGTTGCAGGAAGCTCGAGAACCACATTGCTGCAGAGTCTGTGCCAAGTAGTGTAACAAAGTAGAGCGGAGGGAAGATGAGCCAAAGCAAAGGAGTTCAGTTGAAGAGAGAGAGAGAGGCTAAGCGGGCGGCAAGACTTCAAACTTCCCAACCGCCATCTTGTCACTAGAACCCCAATAGCTTTATAGGAGGGCCGCCTACCATATGTTTGCCAATCATGGATGCCCATACTAAACAAGATTCAGTGTGAAAAAAAGAAAAAAGACACTATTCTCATGGGTCCAGCTAGCTGGCTCTGCCCCATGCTGAACCATGACACGATACAGTTGCTTGTATACTCACGAACCCCCACATCCCACAACTAATATCACTTAGCGCAGACACCTGCTGGGGGCCTAAATTTTAGCTTTAGCTTAGAATCCGTGTATTCTCAATGAGAAGCATAGGCGATGCAAAATGGTTCTTAGGCAGTAGACTTGCGGTGTGTACAGCATCCAGAGACGGGCGTCTTGTTATAAAGAGAACGGCCACACAGACGACGGCACATATCTTTAGGCTCGGCCCTGATCAGCCAAAAGGCTACATACAGTCTCTTGCCCAAGGACAAACGCCATAGAGGAGGGTGCAGTGTACTAGTCTTGAAGTCCATATATCGACCATGGATCACTCACTACCACTACAGCCATACTCACATCACAATCCTAGTTTTCTCTGCTCTGTTTCTCTGAGCCCCATCCCTCTTTTCGACTTGGCTTTCGGGGCTCACATTTTCCCTTTTCACGCTTCCTTGCCTTCAAAATTCCTCCATCCTCGCCCGAGAAGTCGTCGCATTATTAATCAAAAGTGGTTAGTCCTATAGAGCCATAGCTCAGCAAGCACCCAGGAGTTAAGTGATGCCTATAAATACATACCTCTGCTCAAGAAACAACAGTGCGCGGGTACGCAAGGGTTCATCGGAGGCTTTAATACCAGTCGGCTAGTTTATTCGCATTACTAGAGTGTCAAGCTGAATAATCAGCTTCATTGAGCCAAAGCATGAGCCTCTAAAATTAATATGACTTTCAAGCGATCGATACATCAACCGAAAATATAAGCGATGTGTTGCAGTCTATGCATGTCCAGGCCCCGTCGCTGGTGCTACTATTTGTCTCATGGCCATGGCGGACGGAATACTAACAATGCCGATGTTGCGTGGATCTTTCTCGGTCGCTCAGGACTTGAGCCTCAGAGTGCGAATTCTTTTACAGGGTATCTTTCTCTATCTTGATTCTAACCATCTTATTTCCATTGAGCAACGCTTCCTCTCGGCCGAGTCTTTATATACACTATTTATCTCGAGTGACGCTGGGCTGCTGGCTACCTGGACGCGATGGCGCTCCTGTACCAACCAATCTTCTCGATGCGTCACCTGTGCCACGTCATCGCGCCCTTAATCCCGTAGGCAGGGCTTTGGGGCCTTGTGTTCTGAAAGCCAGTCTAGTTGGGATGGGCAGGTTGTACATGATGGGAATGCTCGTATGTTATTGCCAAGAAAGGCACCGTTCGTTCAGACGCGCCTGCAGGTATTAAATACAAGCGCTAACAGGCTAAGCCGACGGGCAGGTCAGGAGGGGGGCTCCAAACATGTCGGCATTCATCTCATTGTGATCTATATCGCCTTTATAGGGAGACAAGGCCATACACAGTTGGCCGCCCTTGGTTGTTATTCATCTTCAGCCTCCTGGCGCTCTTTCGTGCCCATAATCTTTCAGACTGTCTCTTAAAAGAACCGAAGTCGGGCGCTACCACAGTCACATTGTCGAGTTTTACAGAGGGCTCAAATACTATGCATAGCAGCGATAAGCCATCTCAAGGCGACCAACAAACCTTGGCCTGAGGAAGTCCACGCCAAAACGGCTAGAAGCAAACAGCCTACTTATGGTAAAAAGGATGTGCTCCCATTGCAAGACCGGTTAGCTGTACGTTGCGTTTGACGGGAGTTGGCAAGAAACGGGCTTATCACTGCCGGACTGCCGGACTGCCGCATATAGCCTTGACCAAGCCTCAGTGGAGGGTTTAATGCCGGCTAGCTCGTTTGCCGCACTACCGAAACCCCCAACATCTAGTCGATAACTTGTGTGGGAGGAGAAGAACAGGTGTGGTCAACATGCAGCTCGATGAGAACTAGGAACTGTCAACCGCGTATCAATCACGCTCAGTCGCGTGTATACAGTCCTCTTGGTGGAGTGAACATGTCAGAGCATGACCAGGCTAACCAACAATATAGATATGATCATCTGACTACAAGCCTATAAAATCCGTCAGCCGAAGTCATTAAGAGGATACAAGACAGGAGGTCAATCAGTATACCGGATCTACTCACAACGCGGAGCCCCGAACCACAACAGAATGGGGTATCTAGTGGAGGGGTTGTATCGATGTAGGAAGTACGGGCCTTGCCGACAGTATCCAAGACATGACTTGGAAGATCTGTATGCAGCGCATCTGTAGTTCGTGATGCCTACTTTTTAGTCCGTGAGTATCGTGTTTTGGCTTGCTTTTTCAATACAGAAAACGAGACGATACGGTTAAAGCTTCGAACCCTCTCATTATTGAAAATCCCCTACAGGACTAGAGTAGCCCGTCTCGCGCCAACAGAAACAGTGCCATGAATTAAGAAACCTTTGAATGTGTATAGGCCGTAGCAAAGACTTGCCAAGTCTCCAGCTACTCTGGAAGGGTTGTGGCTCGTCCACGCAATCGGTATCATCATCTAGAAGACATCTTCAGCCTCTAGTCAACATGATAAACTCAGGCATAGAAGCAACCAGTTCACTCATTTGGCTGTCCCTTCTAGAGCCTGTCCTTCTAAATCAATAAAAACGCATAAACGGCGTGTCGTGTAAGTAACAGCAACGTCCCTTGGATAAATCGACAGTTCAGTAGAGCTGCAGCTAGCGACAATCATACTAGGTCCGTGAAGCTAATTTCGTTTGTGTGGTGACGTGACCTTGACCTCACGACAAGACAGACAACTCTTCTGCTTCTGTTGCACCCAGTCGGTCATGGATGGATGATGCCCTCAGCTTTCTAGGGAGCGTTGACAATTCATTTGCCAGCACCTCGCTATTGTTTCAGAGCCTTACATGTAAGTAGCTTAGTGCAATAATTTCTTCCATGTGAAGCTGATTACGCAATTTAATTTCGACTCTTTCTCAGACCACTCTCGATTGAGGAAAATAGCCGCATTGGAAAGCTGTTCTTGAGCTCTTTTAGCTCGGATCGCTCAGAGTCAACGCATAGTCAGGCCAGTTCCCTGTGCAAAGCTCATAAATGACGTGTGACCAACCACCTGCTCCATTGTCACCCTACTTGAAACATACACCCAAGGCGACAACTGCTGACTAGCTTTTCAGAGTGAGGCTACTATTACGAGTCCATGATAGATATTGGCCAAAACTCAGTGTATATATAAATATATATGCTCTAGTAACAGAGCTCCTCTTGGTCATGTAGGACAGCAAAAGAATGCTATCAAGCATGTATCAGATCTCTAGGACACCGCTATTCGTACAGTCTCGTCGGCCTATACAAGGCAAACTCGCAGTGTCCGCAGATACACCGCGTTCGTCAATTTATACCTCCAAGCTTTCCCTTGTAGCGCCCCATCCCTTGTTTTCTGTTTATACAACCCTCTCATTGTTTCGGGTGGCATGTCAACTCTCGAGTGAGGCCGTCAGCCACGAGAGGCGCTAGTACTAGTTTTGGAGACATGGGGCGTGTGTATCTGGAGCGCTACGCGACATGGCCTTTGTCCTTCTCTGTGCGTGGTGCAGCCCAAACTCTCTTCGAAGATTTGGCATTTCCAGATCCCAAATAACGCGCTTGATGCCATGGAAAGACGTAAACTATCTCAACGCCCCAATGTCTGACCGAGTCTCTACCCTATCTTATACCGAAAAGGCGCAGCTGAAAAGATTCACGCAACAAGCATCCCTACGTGGTGGAAAGCTGTGGTTTTTCTTTTGGACTAACTCCCCCTCTCGTCTGTCAGACAACAGCTCGAAAACTGCACTGCTCGCAAGCATTCACGTACAGACTTCATGCAGTATTCAGAGGATCTTTCAAAAGCAGCTCTCAAAAGTAGCTAGCTACCTTAGGCAATGATCCATAGTTTTCATTCATGCTTCAAATAGGGGGGACATGGACGGGGAGGGCTAGGCTAGGCTAGCTAGCTTGGTTATCCTTTGTTGGTTTCGGAGTTAGATAGCGCATCCAGGCGTCTTGGCACAAGGATTTTTATTGGTGTACCTGTATTGCGGTTAGGTAATGACATGGGCATTATGTCTTCCTCTTGTCAGGCCACTGCAAGCCTCGAGCTTCGCTCTAGTCCTGTTTCTATTGTGCCAAGCTTCATAAGCTTAATACTACCCGCATTGCTACAAGATATCATGTGAAAACAAAACCTGCTAGAAGCTGTAAAGTACGTCTGGGCACTATGGTGGCGTCTACCTATTCGGCCCATGTGTATCGTTCTAGTTCCGTTCCTAGGATATGCAAACTTGTGTATTGCCATCTGACTTGGGAACTTGTTCCACCCGCCCCTCGAATCAACATCTATCTTCAATAAAACCCTCTGGCATGGCACATCTCGACACAAGATTCAGGTTCAATAGTCGAATTAATATTTTGTCAATCCCCTCCCTTATTGCTATCTGCAATCTAAAAACACTCTTTGGGCATATTCTTCCTGTCCGTGCCCCTAGTCTACCGATTCCTGGAGGAGATGCTCCTATTCCTTCCCCGTTCGTATCCATAATTCGTGATTCTTCTCCGTTGTATTGTTGTCCTTCCTTCTGCTCTGCAGACTAGCTCATAGATACCACCCACCCAGGATGACAGAGTGCAGTCATCCAACACACAGCCCTCAAAGCTATCGCCAGCACATTAATCGTAGCTGACTTCAAAGTTAACTGTGATCCAGCGGTCATTGACGCCAGTTTTACCAAAGTCGAACGACGTGATGTAGAAGTTGTCCAACAGTTGAAACTGAGTGCACATTTTAATGGCATCCTGTCCAAATGATGTTGCGCGCAGAGAAGCCCAGATTCCGGCGTAAATGGACGAGTCTCTAGAGACGTTTATCGTAGAAACTTCTTTGGTTGTGCTGGCATCATAGCCGTAGTCAAACGTTGCGAAGGCTCTGTCAAGTATCTGGATATCAGCATCGGTGATGACTTTGTCGTACTTGACATGTCTGAGGTCACCAACAGTGAGTTCGCTTTGATTCTCCCACATGCTCAGGACGGCTTCGTAGGAATCCAAGGTCTCTACCGGATTGTTGATTTGCACAATTTCAATCGATTTGTCCTCTTTGGAGCAGGAGACCTGGCTGAAAAAGCCCCCGGAGGTCTTGAATTGTGACAGGCCTTGTTCAGATACAGAGTATTCGAAACCAAGATCGCTGGTAGGAGTGACTTGTCTATCACCCGCCATCACTTGGGCAGAGAAGATGGCAGTCATAGAGACCAATTGGAAGAACGTCGAGGACCACATGGTAGTATGTTGAGCGCAGAAAATTAGAATAAGTTAAGGTATAATAAAAGATGTCGCAAGACAAACAGGTGCAATGGAAAGCAGAGAGAATGGAAGGTAGGCAGGCGTTGAGATTAGTGGTAAGAGAGTGGTGGTGAGAGATGGAGTCTTTCGATAATCCTCCTGCTGTCAGGACTGCATCGACTTTATAGAGAAACTGAGCGGTACGGAGTTAGTTAGCCAGCCTTTGCCTTGTCCCGGTTGCTCTGACTCCCCCGCCTGTTAAGCTAGCCGCTTTAATAGGTATCGATATCAGGCCGCCAAGTCTAATACTATTAGTATTAGCCTAAGCCTACTTTGGGCAAAGAGAACGAAACCGCACCATCATGGCAAATTCAATAACAGTCCTAGTAAGTCTATACCAGGAGGGGAGAAGAGGAGAGAGTCAGGGGCCAGCCACCCACTTGGCAATACCTTGCTGCCATCATGTATTGATCAGGCTAGCTCTACGTGATGCTTGCCCTATAGCCAGCGGAACACCTTACAATCCGGAAAGTGATGTGCCAGGTGGACACAGGCACTTGTGACTGAGATGTTGCATGGGCTTTTTTTTTCTCTCTTTTCCTCACACAGAATCAACTACACTAGCGACTGCGCATATTTTTGCGCCCAGGCAGCTAGGGCGAAAGCTAGAACAAGGGTAGCGCTTGACCTCAGGGGAAGCCACATTCCCAGTCCAGTACTGATATGCCAAAAGAGATGTTTATTAGCTAGTGCCTAGCTTGCCCCTGATTCGATATCCACTATAAACCGACGCTTAACTGCTATAACCTATAACCATATCCCCGGTCTTGCTGGTAGGAAACAAACATCCCTATGCACAATCCTTGATATATGTCACGCTAAAGGTATGTGTGCATGAAAGACGGACAGCCTGAACACAATGCGGACAGAGCTTATGGACACGGGAAACCTTTCGACCCCCACAAGATGCACTCTGTTTCGCTGGATTGGCTGTTGGAGTTCGTGTTATCTCTCCCTCTCTCCTATTATGCAAGCTCTGTCCTTTCCACGGTACGGACGATGGACCCTAGAAGCTCGCCTTGTGACACCAAAGTCGAGCAAAGGCTCTAAGTGAGATAGACTCCATTTGCGACAAACAAAACGTAGTCAAACAGAAACAAATCGTGCCATGCTCTCAGTGTTGGAAAGGCTCAGCATTATATAGGCGAGTAAAGGGAAACATATAGCGGCTTTGACCTGCATGTTGTGGTACTGGTGGGAAGACGCAGGCAGGGTAGCACGCATATGATATGCTATTGAGCAATGGGAAGGAAGGGGACATTCCCATCCGTCGTGAGACGCGATCATTATGCCGGTTTTAGGGTCGTTACTTGCTATTCTCCGCTTCAGCCTCTTGAGTTATTCTTCGGTACAAACCGTAGTGTCATGGTAGAGTAGTGAAAACTCCGAGCGGCTCGCTAGATTAGGAGGCTTCTTCTGAGAAAATTTACGAGTATTATTGGGCCAGGGGGGGTTATTGCAGATCCCCTTTTTTTTTCGCTTCTTGTGTTATTAACCCTAAGATACAGAGGATAGGTTTCACAGTTAAATTGGTGATTGTAAGAGGGTATCAAGCCTGAACGGATCACTTTGCTACTGGAAAATGTACAGGGAGAGGCAAACAGGGAATCTCTAATCTTTGTTGGGGGCCATGTTTTGAGACTTGCATCTTGTCCGGGGGCTTTGCGTTGTCAATTTCTTGTATTTTCATTCTACTGATTGATTGATTAATTAAGGACCAAGTCCTGAATCCCTTTGCATCTCTTAGATCATGTGTTTACCCGATGTTATCCCGGGCGAAGCTGGAATCTCCACGACGCATTGACGCTTAACGTATACGGGAACCAGAGATTAAACAACGTAGGATTAGCCACTAGACAAGCTAGCCCTGCAAGGCTCATTTAAGGCTTTGACGAGCGAAGCATAGTTACCCCGAAGCTAACTTGTGGTGGCCCTTTTCTGTAGACGTTAAATATATTCAAGTTCAAGGGGCCCTTTTCTGCTCAATCATATTTGTAGTACAAAAGAACAAAAAAACAGCGAACAAGACGTAGAGCCGACGCAAAACAAAAGCAAGCAGCGCAAAAAATTGCTGCTCGGTACTCCTGCTCCCGAGGTAACGCACCCATTGCCATGTCGTCCCCAATGCGGCATACCCTCCACTTTGGGCCAAGTTTATCCGCGCCTGACATCCCTCGACGCGGCCATGTCCGGGGCGGACTGACAGGACTCGGGCGACCGCGCCGATGTGTAATACCTCCGTCTAGCCGATGTCATGCGGGGTTGAGTGGCCCGGTGCTTTGCCGAAATGTCTGATATTCGGGGAGGCGATTTCAGTAGCGGCTCCAACTGTCATTGGGGTAGCAATAGCTTCTGCATCCACGACTTCCCTTTGCCTGCCACACGAGCTGTTTCCCTTGGCCAGAAGTAGAGCCCAGCCTGCCACGGCGTCCGGTGTCTCCGTCTCTTTTGCGTGAGGCATCTGAGTATATATACATCGCATGTTGCGATTGCCTTGGTTGAGCAAGTCTAGGTGTTAGGTTGTGCCCTGGCTGCCTCTTGGCCAGCTTCTCTGTTGACAGCTCGGCTCCCTTCCCCACAAAAGATAACTGCTCTGCTACGGGTCTATGATCACGTGCCCGAAAGTTTCCTCCGCGCAAAACCAGGGAGGGGCGCATGTAGGCGTCGCCTGCGCAGACCAACCTGTCTTTAACCGGAATAACACTGGGTAAATTATGGCACAAGTGAGGAGAAGAACAAAAGAGTGATCTGTGATTTCTTGGTTGCATATCATCTATCTAAATTATTGATCGAAATGCGGATCTCGACCTATTTAAATAGCCCTCACCTGAGCGCCTGGACCGAACAAATGTCGTGGAAGCAGCCCTCAGCTTACATTCGCTGCGCGGCCATCTGAATCATCTTGCGCAATGGTCAGCGAGAGCGCTTCGTCGAACTCAGTCAGGGGCAGCACAGCGATCTGGTAAGCGTTGGCTCAGATTACCGATTCCAACCCTTAGACTTGATGAAACTAAATTCACCTGCCACAGGCTATGAGCTCGGTGCTTCCATGGCACAAGCACCCCTATAAGCAGCTGGTTTAGACGAAACCTAATGCAATCCGCGAGTGAGATGCAAGTCAATGATTTAGCTGATAAATAGTGAAGGTGGGACTAAAAATAATTATCGTTAAAACTGCGGAAATTTTCTATTCACACGTTGTGCACTTTATCTCCATTTGTTTTATATTTATTCATATAATTTTGATTTTATTTTCTTTATTTTCTTTGTTTTCTTTCTTTTCCTTCCCTACCTCCCAACCTCTACTTCTTTGCTCACCTGACACAATGGAAAATTCGCCCGCTGAAATCGAAGAGATGACTGAAGAGGTCATGGCAAAACAGGCTAGGGCATCATGGACGCCAGGCGGAGGATACAAGCGAGGCTTAATCGCCATGAAATTCAAGGTATGCCACACTCCTTAATTTTCCTCAATTAAAGAGACTTAACCGGGTCAAACAGTCGAGATTTGCTATTCACGTATGGAAACAGCTACCAATCGAGAGAAAGCCTACCAGCTCTCTGGGCTGTTGACGTTTAAACATGATGGGTCACACAATGGCACAGGCCAAGCGGCCAGAAGGAGATAAAAGCTGTTAAAAAGCTTGCACAACAGAAGATTCAAGTTGGTTGAGATACCCGAGTGTGGATTCTACATCAGAGACGTGGAATCAACCAGCTTCCCACTTAGAATCATCGCGACGCTTTGGATTGCGCGGCTGTCATCTCAGATTGTCGGCATCTTGGGAAGACAGATAGGATAGGCAAATGGGATGTGGAACAGCGCTGCAGAAAAGGTCGATTGATCGATGGTGGCACTTTGTTGTTACCGATTAAACAGAAGGCAGGCAGTTAAGGTTGGGGCGTGAAACAAAGAAAATTAGAGAGCTAGGATGTTTCTTCTTCTAGAATCTTGGCTGCAAGGAAGAAACTTGGCCGATTCAAGGAGACCTGGGAGCGTAGCAAGACTTCTGCCGCCAACACGGATGAGATGAATTCCGCAAGCAATAGCATCCTCAACTTTTGGATAGACAACAGTGGTGTAACCCAGGTGAAAGCAAGCTTAGAAGATACACCAGCAGTCTTGGTTGATGGCTGCAAAGCCGATAGTGAAAGGGAAGATCACCAAGACAAATGGCCATTCCGACACGTTACATAGCCAGGGGCTGCTAGGAGATGTTAGACAACCACCTAGTTGGCATCAACAAGACGCAATACTGCTTCATCATAATCGACGATGCGTTCAGTTGCAGACGGGCCAAACAAACACAGAATAGGGAAGAAAGACATGGGCACTCCGTCTCGATTTGCACGATTCTAATGGGCTGGTCAATGCCCACTAGTTTCTCGCCCTTTGCTGCCATGCACTCGGCGTACACTTCGAATAGAGCGAGTATCAAAGGCAGACGAAGGTCATTTGAGCTATCCTTCAACATAGCCCTAGATATCATGCATAAACATAGATGGAGTTCTATTGATGATTGGTGAAAACGTAGCTGAAGATACACATGCTGGAACGCCTCCAACGACAATGCATTTGTTTGCCGCCAAGTCGCTATAATTCTTCGGAAGTAAGACGTCATACCAGAAGAACAAAGCATGGCAACATGCAAGCAAAAAAAGAAAATGCACAGAAGAAGCCCAAGGGAGACCCAACAACCAAGCATGGGGACACTGCAGAAACAGTTCAAACGTCGATGGATATCCAGAGAGGTTCAAGGACAGACTCATGGCACAGGGACTTGGGCAAGAGCAAGGCATCAAATCCTACGAGCCATATGCACCAGCTTCAAAGCAAACAACGGCCAGTGCCCCTTTTGCAATGAATAGTGTGTTGACGTGGTCTAGAATGTCGCAAAGCAAATGTTAGAAACGAATGAGAAGCTGGTACGCGTGAGCCCACTGCCACATTTGAAGAAGCTGGAAGTTGTCTGGGAGCTCAACAAAGCCCCGAATAGTCTCAAACAAGCATCGAGTGCTTGGCACAACATGATAGTACTATGCCTGAGCAAACGAAGACTAGGTAAACGTCTATATGACAGATGAACTATCATAAATGCGAGAGCATGCATTGCTGTACTCGTCCGTGTAGATGGCACACCCGTTCTTGACCTGGGCAATCTTGAGATAAGAAGCTTCATAGAGTGTTGCGTGGCGCACTATCTAGGTTAAGTGGCGTCCCATACATGCCCCACTTATTCATACCTCTTGTGGCTGAAGATCCATGATAGGGTTGACACCCTATCATGAAATCCTCATGAATATATAAGGGGTGAAGTCCAAGGACGTAGTATAGAAGTTATCCCTTTAATAAATCAACTGATTCAACATTTAAGATCTATTCTACATAGAGAGACTCGCTCAAATGGCGGAAACCAAAGATGGAGTGATCCACACTAGCCAATAAACGCAGCCCTTGTAGGCATTTTATAGCTTTTATATGATACGTCTCTATGTGCACCTACTCTATAACCCGGTTATGCCCTGTTGCCGGTGCTTAACGCTGAGTGCCCAGAGAAAATACCGTAAGACGTTTTAATTTGAAGAAATCTAAAGAAGAAATAAGAAATCTAAAACTAAGTGCCTTGTGTCCTATTTGTATTCCCTGCTTTCATCCAACAGAATTTTCTATCAACCATTGCTGGCTGTCATCCATGGACACCAATTGTCAATGCACCACCCCCTTGTGGGTGTTACGCCTGCGTCTATGATACGGCAGTTGTAACCCTGCAGCTATTGACCACAGTAAACAGAACGCTATAATCACTCACGTTGTATTAGCAGTGACCTCTGCGCCACTCATGTCCGTTGCTGCCGCCACGCAACACCCACCCCTCGCACCATCAGGTGTGTATCTTTCTCAGGCTGCCACGGACCGGTGACAAGGTGTGTGTGTGGATCTAGTCCTCCGAACATCACCTTGTTGTATTTCTCCACCAGTGGTCCTGATAATGGCTTTGTGAGGGCATCGGCGATTTGCTGTTTCGTGCTCACGTACCCGAGCTTAGCAGTTCCGTCAGCGACTTTGTCACGGATGTACATGTCGCTGGCCGTAATATGCCTGGTGGCTTTAGAGGTTGCGTCGGGCTTGTTCGCAGTCGAGATCCCTCCTTTGTTGTCCGCGTATACTTCGATTTCCAGTGTGTGACCAATAGCGCTTGCGAAGTTCTTTGCATAGGTTGCGGCGGCTATTCCTTCTGACATAGAGATCAGTTCAGATTCTAGGGAGCTTCTGGCAACCACTTTTTGTCTTTTGCACATCCACATCACAGGGCCTCCTGCTATGAAGATGATTATCCCACTCGTGGACCTTCCATCAGGGCCATCGACCCATGTCGCATCTGTGTACATATAGCAGCGTATGGGCTTGTGCCTGGGTTGCTTTGTTGGAGCCGTGTAGACGATCTTGAAACTCTTGTTCGTGGACAGGTATTGCAGAAGCTTTGTAAGGGCTTTGTTGTCAGATTGCTTCGGTGCCTTGAATGCCGCCACGAGTCTTCCGAGGGCGTATGCTATATCAGGACGAGTCATGGTACTCGCGTACATCATCCGTCCCACCAGTCTTCGGTATCTGTCTGCCAGTTGTTTTTCCAGCTCGTGGTCCTCCGTGTCATCCTCCTTTTCCTGCCATGGACAGGGCGCTGGCAGTTCGGCTGGAGTCTGCGATGGTTTGCAATTCTGCATGCCTGCTTCCTCTAGAATGTCCTCAAATAGCGTGATCTGGTCCAAAGAGATGCTGTTGGGATTGAAGGCGAGGTTGACCCCGAGGTGCCATTTTGGGACTTCGCTAAGGTTGGTGTGGAACCTTTTGCATAGGTCGCGTTTGAACTCCTTAACTGTTCTCTCGTCTGGTCCATCGTATAAGAGGTCATCGACATGGCTGCATACTGTCATGTCTCGCACGTCGTCACGGTATGTGGCTGGGTCACATGGTATCTGATGGAAACCCATGTCTTTCAGGTTGGATTTCAGAACTTGTTGCCACTCGTGTCCGCTTTGCCTCAGGCCATAAAGTGTCCGCCTAAGCTTGATGACTAGCCCTGGCGCAAATACAACCTTCTTCCCAGCTTCAGGAAACTGCTCGAAGTATGTCTGGAGTTCCGTCGGTGGTCTGACGTAGACATCCTCCCGTATGATGCCATGCAGGTATGCGGCCGTTATGTCCGCTTGTCTGACCACTCTGCCAGTGGCCACGGCACATGACATCAAGATTCTCCAGCTGTCCGTGTGGGCTGTTGACGCAAACTCCTTGTTATAGTCGATGCCCTCCTTCTGCCTGTCCCCCCTTGCGACGAGCCTTGCTTTATACTTTCCATCGAGCTTGACTTTGAACACCCATCTCATTGGAACATACATGTGCGTGCCTTCGTAGCCTAGTAGAATTCCTTCAACGCCTTTCGGTGTGATCTTGGGAATCTTCATCTTGGCTACATCCTGATCTGACAGTGTCACCACTGCTCTAGAACCAATGACTCGAAAGTGTGCGATGCTTGGTGCTTCAGGTTCAGGTCGCCCTGCCAGCCTTGCTATCTCTCTCTCCCATTCCCACTGGTCAGGGACAATGTATGCATTGTCACGGGTTGGGTACAAGATCTTCATTGTAGCCGGTTCGGTGATTCAAAGAACATGGATTGAGGAGGAAAGGGAATAACTAGCTAGACTGTACTGGTGGGAGAGGGGCTCTTTGTAGGTGAACTCCCTAACACATACAGGCGCAGCCCTAACATGCATAGAGGTTTTCATCATGACCCCCCAAGGCCCAAATTAATCACAGCAATCTGGGTTATTATTAGGGGGTTTGGGTCGCCGACGACTTGCTCGACTGGACGGGGTACAATGGATAGGATAGAGTGGTGGCTTTACACCTGAGGGCAGTGCGCGGGGAAATAGTGGCAAGGTAGAGGCATCCGGAGTCAACGAAAGCAGTGGTAAAGATATTTTTATTTAGAGTTACATCTATGTAGGTACCAGTTGCTCTCATCTCTTTCTTGGCGATTATCTCCCCTTCAGGCACTGGATGGCGACAGTCATCCAGGCCTAACATCCGCATCCACAGGTAGGTAAATTGGTTGCTGTCGTTTCCGATAGCGTCATCATCTTGCTCCAGTTTGGCCTCTGCTGTCTGGGACCATACTTGGTATTCCGACCCCTTTCCTGAGAAGAGGTGGATGTCTGGGATGCGGGGCTTGGGACGTCTGGTAGGTTGTGCCTCCGGGATTTCTGGGGCTGAAAGGCTTGCAGGGGCCGAGGGGGCTGCTGGGGCACTGGGTGCCACTGGGGGAGCTGGAGGTGTTGGGGTGACGAAAGCTTGGGTAATCTGCAATAGGCTGGCTGTCATTTGCTGCTGGAGGGTTTTAGGGCAGGGCCTGAACCATACATGATCCGTAGATCATTACACCTGGTACATATATCGCAACATTTCCTCTCTTCTTTGCCACCAAGTTCTGCACGTTGCTGCTCGATGGTCCAGATTGCTTCCGTCCTTTGAACTTGTTGGTCTTGTTCTTCACTTTGGCATCGTCGCGCTTTTCGGGACACTTGTTTGAGTGGTGTCCAGTCACGCCACAGTTCCAGCATCCTGGCCCTCGTTTGCCAGAAGACGTTCCGGCTGCCTTAGTCGAGGGCAGGGGAATAGGGGGACGCTTGTAACGTTGTGACTTCGCCTCCGTGCGAAGTAGACCGAATGCGTTGGAGAACTTGTGCATCGACCGCATTTGAAGACTGAGAGCGCCGTAATGTTTTTCGATCGCCGCTATCATGAAGCTCATCTTCATTCTGTCGTTCAGATCGAGGCCAATTGCACATGCTCTGGCAAGGAGGAGTTGGTATCGGTCCAGGAATTCGGCCAGAGTCTCGCCGGTTCTGAACTCAAGGGCGCACAATTCTATCTCCACCTCTGCCTCCGGTCTCTCGGTGTCACCAATCGTTAGAGACCGGAGCTGGTCTATTAGAGGGGTGAATGATTTGTAGCCCATCACATGCTGTCGAAGTCGTTGGGAAATTGTACTACGTACGTCGCGGATAATTCGTCGGCGGGTAGCTGGCGGGGGATCGTCCACGTCGCTGGGGGTGAGGTCAATGTCCTCGAGAGAGGAAACTAAGTCGGCATACCAGGTATGCCATGTTTCGTCAGAGGATAACATCGATTCTGGTCCTACTACGGTCAGCTCTTTGGGGGTTTGAACTGGTTTCACTTCCGTCTCTGGTTCGCTCTCGGCCTTCATGGCGGACTTCTGGAACATCGCCATGACGTTCATGAAGTTCGCCATCATGGTGCTGTCCACCATGCTGCCGAAGGGTTGCGCCTGCTTGGGCGCACTGGAATTCTGCTCCTGGGCAGAAGAGGGGTCTTGGGGTGGTGCCATGACTTCTTGATCGGAATTCAGTCTTGTCGATCGTCTCATAGCTCTCTGGGGTGATTCTAAAGATGGACAAAGAATATATCGTTGTCAGGTTATTGTCGCGGAGCGCGGGCTCATAGCCTATTAGCAGAGACCTCTGCGCCACTCATGTCCGTTGCTGCCGCCACGCGACAAGTTGATACATATATATTCGGTAGACTCGTATGTATGGCAATCCTAAAATGTATGTCGATTCTTCTGATTCTTAATGCTTGGTGAAGAAGGAAAAAATCTGTGAGACTTCCGATAGTGGGGTCAGGTCAGATTGTCATGTGACCCTGGTCTCCCACACCGTAGACAAACCCTTGCAGTTCGTCGGGCAGCGAACCCCTCTTTTGACACCCACTTCGCTCGCTTTCCTTGCTGTCTGTAGCATAGGGGTTGCCATTTGCATCGTGAGTTGGTCTTTTGCTGGAGTCTCGAGGTGCGTTGCTCACATAGATTTGCGTCCAGTCCTGGTTTGTGTGGCGGCAATGTCTCTCCTACGTGTGCGAAAGCTTCCCAGAGGTCTGCATATTGCTTTGGCAGTGCTGATTTGATCTCATCGGGGGTTGGGTCCTTCTTCTTTTGTAGAGCCTTATTGATGTCCTGAGGATTGCGTGTGAAGGGACGGAGAAGGACCACTGGAATTCACCAAGTGTCTGCTTGGTTACTTTTCTTGCCCTTTCACGACTTGTCTGGGTCTTGATTGTTAGCCTGGGTGGCTAGAGTCTTCTCAAATTTTAGCTTTAGTTTGTTCAGCTGCTCGCGAGGCTGCGATATTTCCGAGGAATCGCCTGGGGTGGTGTCAATTTGCTTGTCCATATTGCTGATTTCTGAACGGCTGGAGCAATCTGATGATGATGACGATGGTACTGCAGACAGCGCCGAAATCTGGGTCTGTCTCGAGACTTGTTTTTGTGAAATGACTCGTTAGGCAGATCTAGTTTGCATCGCCTGCATTGGTAAGATGGATATTTCTGGCGTCTGTTCTTGGGAAACGCAGGCTCATAACCTGTAGAATAGATCTTATTGTTTGAAACCTTTAATAAATCAACTGATTCAAACAATAAGATATATTCTACACAGGCAGTTCCAGCTGTGTTGTGGTGATTTTGCATGACGAATATTCTATTTAGTCTATCGACAGAAGTTTCTAGGATTGAACATTGCGGGGAAAACTCCCACGAGTGCACCGGAGAAGGTTCGGGTAAATAGATAAGACGAGGTTCTTATCTGTGGAAAGGGGACGAGGATAAATGGAGAGAGGGGTAAACGAACTTTTCTGTCGGAACAATCTACTGAATTCAGATTTTATCACTTGGGAAGTCACTCGTGATCCTGTACAACCGCGCGTGGAACTGTGCTGGTATACAGATTGATCGTTATGGTGAAGCTTGTTTTTTATTCTTTCTCTAAGGTGTTAAGTTCTTCCATCATAGACAACTAAGCTAAAGTATTCAGGCTCGGGTTTACCCAGGGTTAACCCGACCGAAGCCAAATTCCCCACAATACCCATCCTCCATGTAGTTCATCCAACATTTCATCCAACATTTTCAATATATAAAATTCAAGGACCAATTTAACCAGCATAAACTATGTGATGTGGGTGTGCCATAGTGTGGCTGAGACTACGCATCACCACAAGCTGCACACTGTGTAGTAAGAAAGGCATCGGCTTTTCCATCAATCAGACATTCGGATACTTCCAATCTGGAGATGTTGCAATTCTTCTCATGGGATGGTTTTTCCCCTTGCCCATCACTCACTAGTCCTAAACTAGATGGTCTTTAGCTTTCTTTGCTTACATTTTGCAAACACACGCCAAGCTTACTACGTTCAAGTAGTCAACAAGGGCCTAGTTCCCCCTAGTGCTTATCCTACATGGCCGGAGTTAAGCTACATAAGCAAAAGGATCCTAGATCTGGCCTGGGCGAATGTTAGCACCTTTGACATTGCAGGGCCATGAGCTTGTCTCCAGTGACAAAGATGGAAGCCCAGTGCTTGCCGACGGGTGACGCGTCGCGGTCGGCGAGCAGTCGGTTGGCCATTTCTTCAACCCCACGTAGTTGTGGAGGAAACCCTCAAGAATCTAGGTTAAGAATGGACTTGACAATGGCCTGCTCTTCTAGATCAGATAGTCTCCGTGAGTGAAGGGTCCGAAGAGCGAGAACAATATTAGCCTCATTATTTTCGTCTTGCCATGTTTTTGGTGAACAAATAGTCGATTAGATGCGAAGAGGAGAGGTTCGATGATTTTTGGTGCATTCGCTTATCATTGACGTCACATGTGAGCCATGTTGCAATTTCTATAAGCCAAGAACTTGCAGTGGCTCTCAAACGAAAGGCGCCTAGAAAAATGTTGTGTTGGACGTGAAGATCTTCAAGCCCATTGTCATATGCCAGGCAAGCATGCTGTCAAGGCACGTCATGTTCCTTCTATCATTCTATAAATACACAATGTAGTGAGGAAATAGAAACGGGAAAGAATGATTGACTGGAGTGTCCCTGGCACTAACGAATACCTTCATCATGATAGAGTATCTTCGCACGTTATACCTTTCATCGGCGTTTGGCTTAGAACTAGCAGTTTATGATTGTGGTCGTATTACACGCTTGGGACAAAAAGCGTAGCCATAGCTTTCAAAAAGCCTCCGGCATCTTATTAGCGTGCAACGAATCTGACAGCAACGTACGTGCATGCATGTGCACCATCTATCACTGTTTTCCCCGATCCCCGCAGTATGCTTTCGGATTTACATGCGGCTAGCCTAAATTCCGTTGGCTCTGCCTAAAATACTACGCCTCTTCAATGTATGCAAGTGGCTGTAGATGAGCACAGATCAGCGGAGAGTGCCTTGTGAGTTTTATATACTTTTTCTTGCTTTTCTTCATGATAGATGTCATCATGTCTAGTCATTGCTATGACCATCATGCTAAGATTGAATAGAAACACCTACTACCTATGTAGTGTGCAGCTGGAACTGCCTGGAGAAGCCTCTACTATGAGGGGATGTTCCAATACTTTATTGCTGAGTGCTGGCCAGTGCCTTGGAGACCCCAGTGGCAATATATCAGCCAATTGCACCATAGCACCTGCTTCATGTAATTAACTCTACTCGGTGTTTGTTGAGAAGAAAAGGATGAATGATTAGCCCATCTGTGTATTGCATGTCGGTGGGAGGGGAGACATAGGGCTGGCATAGGTCAAAGTGTCAAGGCCAAGCCTAGAAGTGGGAGCCAAACAAGTTCGACAAAATACAAGCGCAATGCCCTACAAAATAGCCACATTACGCAACCTTAATACTCCAACGTGCATAGCTTGTCCCCTTTCTCCCTTGATATGAAATCTTTGATTATCTCTGCACCTGCTTGCATAGCCCATTGACAACCGAGCCGGAGACAAATGTTTGTAGAATAGATCTCAGATCGCTTAATCTATTCAGGTTTCAGCTATCCTGCTTCCCATGCTTTGATTCCTGTATATACCGACATTCACATGGCGTCATGGTAGGGTTTCAACCCTTATGGGAGACAGCATGGGTATTGGCTTTGAAGGAGTGCAGCATGTGCGAAACACAGCAACTACCCTAGCGCTAGCAGTGCGATGGATATAGTTGTGATAGACCTAGAACATCACCTCTAAGTTATCATATAAAGTGTAATTATAGAAAAAGAAGTTTGGAATGACTGAGCAATAGCTTATTGGATTTAATAGGTTTATACCTGCGATGCGCCTTGAACATCAACTCCAAGCCATCATGTAAGCTGCAACAGAAAACGAAGCGTCCGAATGACTGTGTAATAGCCCATTGGATTCCATACGTCTAACTCCGGTTCAGGCGGACTAGGCCTATATCCGCAAGTATTCGTTCTATTGTCAGTTCTGGCACTATAATTAATATAGCTGCTATAGAATTGCATTTGGTTCATGCTGTAGTTAGTTAAAATTCAATACACTGTTGTCTTATTTCTGTCATCAACATGGCTTGAGCTTTCTTGAGGTAGAGATAGTGGTGTAGTTGGAATTGGTTCGGTTGGCTGAAGAGTACTACTATATACATCTATAAAGGCACCTCGTTTCTTCACAATGAATACTTTTTCTTTGCACTTATTCATCAGACCTACCTCAGTTCTTCCCTTCTCATTTATTGTCTTTGCCAATAGAGTTTTCCTGAAACTTTGTTTTCACTCTGGTTCTTTGTCATATTCTCCCCTTAGTACTACTATTCTTCAACTTCAACGTTTATTCTCTCTTTATAAACAATAACACAAAAACTACCAATCAACAACTATGCAACACTGGCTTATAACCCTACTCTTTGTCTTTGCTATCAATGCAATGGCAGCCTCTCTTGGAAGTGTTCAGAGTGGTGAAAATGCTGCTAGCATTGCTACTGTTGACAGTACTGCAGATGCTGAAGAGGCACCTAGCACCAATGACCACCATCTCAATCCACGAGGCATCATCGGCGCTTACAGCCTTAGTGCTCGCCATTGCTTATTACTCGTAAATGGAAGATGTGTCACTGTCAGAGGAAGATATGTCCATGTTCCCAGAGTATTCTGTAAACACTAAGGCATGATTGGAATGAGCATCCTTGCCCCTGGTGGCCTTCTTTTATCATTGCCATGGGCACAGAAAGACAGAGAATAATGTGCATCACAAGGATGCGCCGCAGTCAAGCATGCATCGCCCTCTTTTTATACACTCGAGATAGAAATTCCAATAACAACACAAGATATTTAATAAACCCAAGATACTCGCTATTCTCTTTCCCAGATGTCTGAACCACTAGTTGACATGTTCTTGCATTATGACCAGGCTTGCCACAGACACCACCGCAATGCTGAATACCTAGTAGCACTGGCCTTCCCTGGCCACCACTTCTTGATAATTCGGCCACTACCTATAGATTCACATCCATTCCATCACTGACGTACTGAATGTCCTGTAAAGAAAGGGAGAAGGAATATCTGATTATTGAAGTTGTTCTCTATCCATCTAAATCTTGTCTGAAGAGCGGATCTCAGCCGGTTTATATGTCCATCACTACCATGTTCTAGATCGAGCACATGGGTCTTGGAAGAGGACCCTTTATGCCTGATACTAGCCCTAACGTTTGGGCGACCTGGATCAGGGTCAGCAATCCTGGTAACTCTGGCTTAGGTTTGATAGGCCTTAACCTCACTACTGGGTTGTGCAAGTCTCTCACATTCATTCCTATAAAAGCCAGGCACAAACCATATAATAGCTGTGATCAAGGCACACCATAAGCCCTAGCAGAAGTCTAACCAAGTCAGAAGCCAACTGCTGACAAAAGCAGGGGATGCACTGTGCTTACCAAGCAGCTGGTTCCCCCTTTTCCCCAACACCGCGCAATCTCAAAGCAAGTCCTCGTTGTCAAAGATGAGTTGGATCGGAAGAGCCTAGAGAAAATAGTGGTTTATCTAGCCTCAGTTTTCATGGCATATCTTATGGCTAGGAGCTGGGTAGTCTGATGGAAAGTTGCAGGTTCAAGACAAAAGAGTTCACCGGGCGTCTTGACATGTCATGCTCGTATGCCAGCTACATACTTAGATATACATTACATTAGTTTGGCTATGTAATGATCTCGATTTTGTAAATCATTGTCATTCACTTTCCATGCAGCAGGCCAGTTGTGTTCAGTACTGTATAATTACTACGTGAGGGAGGGTATTATTGACATGAATCTTGACTTTTACTGGGAGGTAACTCGCGACCAGGGAACCTTACGTTGGCAGGCTGTAATTAAGCTCTTTTGACTAGAGGACACATACTACTTACTATTGGGTCTGGTAGCAAATCTGGCGCCGTTTGATCTTGGTGATCCCCGTAGACGTCGGGGAAAATCTAAGTTCAAGCTCATGTCTTTGCTATTATGCTAGCTAGGTCAGCTATGTCTTTGTTTATTAGCCTTGACAATTGATAGAGAGCGTTTCATTTCATTCAAGATCTCGGCATCTTGGTTACATTATAAGATGCCGCCTAACTAGCGTGCGCGAAATGACCTGGAAACGTTTCTTGGGGCTTGTAGGTTTTAGGGTTCAGGGTCACATGACAATCGGACCCTGACCCCGCTCTGAGATAGACTTACGAAGCGCCAGCTTCGGAAGTCTGTCACAGAGTTTGCTTCCTTCTTCATCAAGCTTTTAGAATCAGAGAATCGACCTACATTTTAGGATAGCTATTCATACGAGACTCACGTATTTATACGCATCAACGTGAGTGATTATAGCGCTTGTTTACTGTGGTCAATAGTCGCAGGGTTACAACTGCCGTATCATAGACGCAGGCGTAACACCCACAAAAAAATCGATTTTTTGTCCTGATTGATTAACTTCATATCAGACAATACTTGATCACTTCATTTTTTTCTTTTTTACCCGAAAAATCACGATAAGAACACAAAAAATTTTATTATTCTTTCTTTGATTTGTTTACGACTCCTTAGTTACAGATCCTTTTACTTCGTTTGCACGACTTACTCGGGTGATTCGTGCTGTCATACAACTACACTGACTTTCCTATTCTCTAAATTAATCCCTCATTCAAAATGAGTAGCGGGGTGCAGACCCGGCGTCAGGCCAACGCGGCAGCGTCCGCCAAGGGCGGCGCTACCCAACCTAGATCGTCGGCCCCCCGAGACATTTCATCTGAAGAGGCGATTGATGACGACGACGGTAACGACGAAGAAGACGCTGGCAATGCGACCACGTTCATCGATGCCAACACCGACGTCGCGCGGGGAGATATGGGAGAGGGGTCGAACTCGATCACACGCGGAGACCTCCAGAAGCTCACTGAGTTGTTGACAACCAACATCCGGTCCGCTATGTCAGCGAACACGAAGGCGGTGGAGGAGAGCAACAGGGCCACTCGCTTGGCCATGAAGGAGACCTCTGACGCCAGCACTTCAGCCATTCAAAATGCTATATCGGCTTCCACGGAGAAAGTGCTGAGATTGAGCACCAGCACAATGAAGCAGTCCAACAAAGAAACTAGCACCCGTTTGGAGCAACTGCTCGAGGCCCAGAAGGAGGCCGCAGAAGCTCACAGGGTCAGCATGGCTGCTTTTACTAAAGCGCAGGACGCAGCGGCAGCAGGACAGGCCGTAATGTCCGAGCACCTCGCGGCCATGCTCGCTGTGCTGACGGCTCAGACTGCTTCGAGAGTCGAGCCTCCGGTGAAATCTGCGTCGGCGACCCAGACGGTCCCTACAGTTGTCTCGCCCTCCGAGACGAATCAACCAGGTGGGTCCACGCCCGACAACGGCGGTGGACATGACGGTGACCCCAGTGGCAACGGAGGCCCTGGCGGTGGCGGCAACCCCGGTGGTGGTGACAACCCCGGTGGTGATGATGGCCCTGGGGGTGGTAGTGGTGACCCCAATGGCAATCCCGGTGGCAACCCTAGTGGTGGTGGGTACCCCAGGAGAAACCCCGGCGGCAGTAGAAGGCCCGGTGGTGGTGGTGGCGGTGGTCCCGGTGGGGGCGGTGGCCCCGGAGGAGACCCCGATGATGGCGGAGATGGCAGCGACGGCCAGCCAGACGCCTTCCACATCAAAGACGAGGATGAGATGGGGGGCACTTTCATTCCTGATCTGAGACGGATGGGAGGTCATCCTGGAGAGTATTTTCACCATGCAGTCGCCGCGGCGGCCCGCTGGAAGTTCCGCCCGTTCACAATTGGCGACAAGATCTACCCCAGGGAGATGACCGTTCGCATGTTCTTCCCTGCGCTGTCGAGGCATAATGAGGTCCCGCCAGACACCTCCTTTGACCGCACGCGTTCAACGGCCGCCAAGATGTCGGGTTTTGAGACGCTTTCTTCCATCAGCGACCCCGATTTGACATGGAAGCTGATGAAGCACCAGAAAACCTGCATCCTCAACTCCATTCCTACGGAGTACTGGGCGTACTACCTAGCGCACTTCTTGGTAAATGACTTCGCCAGGTTGGCCGGCCAGATCCAAACGCAGACGCCATGGCACCTTGCGGTTTGGGGCGTGCTGACGTGTGCAGTCGGACTGCAGCCGTACGTCAACAATAAGGTTGACGCTTGGCATGGCGTCAGCTCGGGCATCCCCAGAGGACGATCGTACGTGGAGCATCTCTGGTACATCGCCAAGCGCGCGAAGGAGAGCACCTTTGCCACGAGAACTCCGACGAGCACCCTGCTAGAGATGGCAGCGGTGGTTGAGAACCTACACTCGTCGGCTTCTAACGATGTTTTCAAGGATGTGAGCAAGTGGAAAGTGGCAGATCTCATGGAGCCTAACGCATTCCCGTCGGCTATAGACAGCCTCATTTCCGAGGTTGCCAGCAACCACGCCAATATTGTGCATCAGGACAAGCTGATGAGAACGCAGGCGCTAAACGATAAGCCTGCTTCTGCCAGCCGATCGATCGTGGATTCCTCACTGTATAGTCTCGCTGGTAATTCAACGGAGACTGAGCAGGATGACGCGAAGGTGATGCTTGCTGCGATGGATGTTGAGGAGGATGAAGAGAACGAGTGCACCTTCGCCGTGGAGGTGATGGCGGTGCAGAAGGAGCAAAGGAACTCTCGGAAGTGCTTCAACTGCAAGCAGACTGGCCATTTCATTGCAACATGCCCTGAGCCCCGCCAATTTGTCATCCGCGATGGCAAGGGCAGAGGCCAGTCCACTGCCGCTGATTGGCGCTCAAGCCACAAGGGCGGCAGAGCCCGCAGTGCCAGCCGCGGTGGTAGCAGCCGTGCTGTTGGCAGCATGAAGCAAGACTTCCGCTCTCGCTCGCCGAGTCGCGTCGGCGACAAGACCGTCAGGTTCAAGTTCCGCCCGCGAACGGACCAGGACAAGCCCCACCCGGCAGTGAAGAAGCAGCTGAGTGTCGGCCGTGATGCGCCCCTGGGACGTGGCGAGTGCGTTGAAATTCACGGCCGCATGTTCAGGTTCCGTGATGACCGCGGCAAGGTCCATCTGCTGACGGACGAGGAGCTCTTGGCCGTGGTTTGCAACGACGGTGTGGGAACCGAGACCGAGGACTACGACGAAGTGGCGGAGGATTTAGAGAGACTTGCTGAGGACCTGCCAGACCAGGGCGAGCATCTCTTGTTCCTTGACGAGAGGGATGACGACGGTGCTGGCCTGGAATGGTTAGGTCAATAGGAGGAGGACGGTGTGTGTGTCGCAAGTGAAAATGAGCGGCCGAGGAGAGAGACCAGCAATGGCCATGTTCTCTTTGGCGGCTGGATACACACACCGAATAAAGACCCCGATAAACCGCTACGGCAAATCGCTGTCCGCATTTTTCCAGACAGCGGTGCGACGCCATGCACGATATCGGAGTCATGTGCAAGGAGGAGTGGAGCGACACTTCACCCCGTTGAGAAACCCCACCGGTTCAAAGGCTTCGACAAACACAAGGGCCCAATGGTCACGCACGATGCGACCTTTGACCTGGCCCTAGTTTTCAAAGACAAATCCAAGTCGTTGCCAAGAACCCTCACAGCAGCTGTGATCCCAGACGGCGCGATGCCGGGCGACGTGACCTTGGGATTGTCCCTACACTGGAAATGGGAAATTCAGTACTGTGAGAGCCACGAGGTGAAGTTAGGGGGTCCATTCATGAAGGAGAGAGGAGAGAAGGAGCTGTCGCTGATGAAGCTCAAGAAGCTGGGTCGCAGTGTGGCGACAGCTGACGACGATGAGCCGAGTGTCAATGTGGTTGAACCAGAAGAAGTAGCCATGTTCAGAAGGGGGTTCCCCGAGCTTTTTACCCCAACCGGCTGCAAGGTCGCACGAGTGAGAAACACGGCCCATCGGATTCTCACAGGCCGAGCACGACCAATCAAGGCAAGGGCGAGTCGCTACAGCCCTTTGCAGCGGTTGGCCATCAGGGTGTTCATCATCCGGGCTTTGGAGGAGGGGATCATCCGCTCGAGTAAGTCCCCATGGGCATCGAGAGCAATTGCAGTCCCCAAAGGCGGCAAGTCCCTGCCGGTCCTGACAGCAGAGCAACTTGCGAATGTCGACAAGATGACAAAAATGCCGGAAGGTATGAATGTCAGAATTTGCATCGACTATCGCGCGCTCAACAATGTCACCATCAAGGACTCGCATCCGCTGCCAAACATGGACGATGCTCTGAACAAGGCTGCCCAGCACAAGATCTTCTGTGTGATCGACCTGAAGGAGGGATTTTACCAGATTGCAATGTCAGAAGAGGACATGGAAAAGACGGCGTTTTTGACACCTTTTGGACTTTACGAGTTCATGGTCATGCCCTTTGGATTGACCAACGCCCCCGCCACTTTCCAACGGATAATTGACGAGCTCATGTCCGAGCACCAAGCTTACACGTGCGGCCTCATTGACGACATTTGCATTATGGCAGACACTCGGGAAGAGTTGGAGGAGAGGACTCGAGCGGTGCTCAAGACGCTGGCAGACGCCAATTTGGTCCTCAATGTTGACAAGTGTGTGTGGTTCGCCGAGGAGGTCAAGCTGTTGGGTCGTATCATCTCGCACAACAGCATCCGTCCGGACCCTGAGAAGGTCCGTGCCATCTCGGAGTACCCAGTTCCCCGGACCATTTCCCAGGTCCGCGGCTTCTTGTCTGCAATTGGTTACCATCGTTCTGCCATGCCCCGTTTTGCCGATGCAGCAGCGGGATTAGTGAAATATCTGACTGGTTCGCCGCCGAAGGGCACCAAGTTGGATCTTGACACCGAAGCACTCGAGTCGTTCGAAAAGTTGAAACAGGCACTGATCGATGTGACGTTTCTGTACCCTTTTCGGTGGACTTTGCCAGCGGTGGTGCAGGTGGACGCTTCTGGCGATCATGCCGGTGGTGCACTGTATCAGCCGAAGAATGCGCTTTCAGCAGAAGGTCAGTCGTTGCTCAAGGATCTTGTTCCAGTCGCCTTCATGAGTCACCCATTCAACAACACGCAGAAGAGATACTCGTCGCAAGAACGGGAAGCTCTCGCGTTGACTCTGGCGCTGAACAAGTGGCGCTCGTGGATTGAAGGAATGCCCATCACGGTGATAACAGATCACCAGTCTCTGTCGTCGCTCCGCTCGCAAAAGGAGCCCACCAACCGCATGAGACGATTCCTGGATACCATTGAGCACTTCGACCCTGTTATTGTTTGGAAGCCTGGCAAGTCCAATGTGGTGGCTGACTGGTTGTCTCGCCCGCCGAATACAGACGGCGAGGACCTGTATACCATCACGGTGTATGCTGCGGGTGATTCGGCAGACAACCCGATCAATCTGGATGAGGAGCCAGTGGTCATTGACCTGTCGAGAGACGAGGAGGGGGCAGATGAGCTCACGGGACGGTTCACTGAGCAGATGAACAGACCTTTTGATCCTGCGCTTATGAACCCGCCACCCGAGCCCATGGCCCAAGTCCCCGAGGAAACCCGCAAAGGTGAGCAGCCGCAACAACCTGCACAGGCGATGCTACAGCCTGCCATGCGGCCGCCACCCGACCCGTTAATTGTCCCGCAGCCTTTGCCGATCTCGGGCAATGCCAACCGGCAAGGCAACGCGAGCTACACTGGGGTGCTTCCCGTTCCCAAACAGCCGCATCTGCCACTGCCAGACGAGATGCCGGTGGTCAGCCATGAGGTGAAGAACCTCACTGACTCAGACCTGCAAGTCGTCATGGACATTGTCTCGGGTCGCGCACAGGCGCCTGAGGGTGTCGACCCTGCTGTGCTACACCGCAACTTCTCGGTGTCCAAGGGCAGTCTGTACATTCACACGGACCGTTCGATTGTGCCAGTCCTCAACAAGGACAAAGCCACTGCTCGCTTGATCAGATACCACGAGGATCGCGGGCATTGCTCGGCCGGCGCATTGGAGCGCTATGTGGCCGGCAACTTTTGGCACCCTGAGATGAAATTGCTCATCCAGACGGTTCGCCAGAGCTGCAAACACTGTCAGCTGTTCAAGAAGCCCCCGGACATTGCCAAGGAGTTGGCGTATGTACCATCAGCAGACCCCTTCGCAAGATGGGGAATTGACTTCATCGGACCACTCCATGATGGGACTCACATCTGCTTTGCGATCGACTATTGCACAAGCTGGGCCGTCATGGGTGCCCCGTCCGAAACAGAGAATGCCTCCGCAGCAGCAGCGGTGATGTCGCTGATCTTCCACACTTTTGGAAGACCTGCCGAGATCATCGCCGACTCTGGTAAGGCATTTCTGAGCAAGGAGTTCCGAGACTTGCTCACAGCGTGGAGGACCGCTCTGCGGCCCACGGCCCCGTACAACCCACGGACAAATGGCAAGATTGAGCGGTTCAACCGAACCATCAAGGAGATTGGCTACGGGATCTTGCGCAAGAACCCAAATGCCACTTCCTTTTTGGTGTATTCACATGCACTTGCGATCTACGCTCAGCGCCCATTGGAACATGGATACACCCCATTTTACCTGGCCTTCGGCACTCAGCATGCCGCCAGTGATTCCCGGGTGCAATATGTCCGTGAGATGTCTGTCGAGGAGGAGAATGAGGCTGCTCTTGAACGTGTCGCAGCAATGGAAAAGCTCAACGGAGACCGTAGCAAGCTTCAATCATTGCAGCATGCCAAGCGCATGGCACGAGCAGCCACGCAAGCGAAGAAGGCGTTTTACCGGACTTTCAAGCCTGGTGACTGGGTTTTGCGACAGAGACAGCGGAAACATAAGCATGAGCCGTTCTACGATGGCCCGTTTTTGGTAGTGAAGCTGTTGAAGAGCAACCTGGTCGAGTTGAGGACACCTGCCGGAAGAAAGGTGGACAACATGACTCACATGGAAAACCTCTTCCCTGCGTACACTCTCGACGGTGACCCAGTGAATTCTCTCTGGCACGCGAGCAACAGACTCTTGCAGAAGGAGCGCGAGGCCCTTGAGAAAAACGCCACACCCTTTGGTCTGCCCGTCAGCGACTAGCGCGGATCGTGCATCTGCCGCCCGCGCTTTCCAGCATTTGGACGACCTCATGTGAGCCGCTTCAGTGAGTTCACGTGTTGACTTTACTTCGGGGGATCTGGCAAGGAGAATTCATTGGTCAATTTTGTTTGGAGGTTTGTTTTGTTTTTTTCTTTTCTTCATCACGGATCTCTATTAGTGGTTATTCTTTTTGGTTTTTGCTCGATTTTTTTTGTTTTCTTGGTTATCAGTTCTGTTTACTTTGTGTACACAAGTTTAGTAGTTTTATGATAGCTTTTGAGCCTGAGGGTTCAGGCTGGAGGGGGAAGGGGGCATGTAGGTTTTAGGGTTCAGGGTCACATGACAATCGGACCCTGACCCCGCTCTGAGATAGACTTACGAAGCGCCAGCTTCGGAAGTCTGTCACAGAGTTTGCTTCCTTCTTCATCAAGCTTTTAGAATCAGAGAATCGACCTACATTTTAGGATAGCTATTCATACGAGACTCACGTATTTATACGCATCAACGTGAGTGATTATAGCGCTTGTTTACTGTGGTCAATAGTCGCAGGGTTACAACTGCCGTATCATAGACGCAGGCGTAACACCCACAGGCTGCAGAGCTTAGACCTCATGGGCGTCTACCACAGTTAGGTGATTTACAAATGTGCAGGTATTCTGAGTCAGGGTTACCACAAATCCTGTCAGTAGGGTTACCAGGATTGCTGACCCTGATCCAGTTCGTCCAAACGTTAGGGTTAGGATCAGACATCAAGGGTCTTCTTCCAAGGCCCAAGTGCTTGATCTAGAACATGATAGTGATGGATATATAAACCGGCTGAGATCCGTCCCTAGGACTAGACTTAGATAAACATAGAACAACTTCAATAATCACTTATTCCTTCTTCCTCTTCTTCACAGGACATTCAGTACGTCCTCCTGATATCTACTGTTAAATCCCTATGAGTATAATGTAAAAGGATTGAAGTCTTGGGATGTAGCGTAGAAGGAAATCTCGAATAACCCAACTGATTCAAACCAATAAGATCTATTCAACATAAAGGGCCTTTCCCAAGGCCGTTTGTTTGGTCTAGACACTGTAGTGAGGGACACACAGGCCGGTTGAGATCCGCTCTTCAATCGAGAGTTAGATAGACAAACAACAACTACAAATCACAGATCCCTTCCTCTCCTCATTCTATCATGTGCGCTGCTTTCCCTCACATCTTGGGTCTTCTCATTTTATATGCCCTTTGTTGGTCATGCCATATATCCCCGCCCTTGCATTGATATTCAACCCAGACTCTGAACTTTTATTCATTTCACTTACAGGATCACAATATATTGCATTACCTCGAGGTTCACGCATAAGTGCGGCCAGTGAAAAAGAGGCTAAGTGGATATCGCACACAATAACCTTTACAAAGCAAGCTAGACGGGATGATGGGTAGTCTTGTATTTGTCCCCGAGCTATGTCTATGAGATATCAGGCTTGTTTTTGGCTAATTGGGGGGGGGGGAGTGGAAACACGATACCACGTACAAAGCAAGCCTCCTAGATGCTGCGGTCTTCTACTACCTCTCATTCATCATCATCGTCCTCGTCTCCTTCCATAAAAAGATTGACCCTAATCCATCTTCCATCGCTGCCATCTCTGCCAATGTCGAAACCCGTAATGTACATTCCTTCGGTTTCCTTAAACTCGGTGCAAATGTCAATAGCTTCTGACCCAAATGTGGTTTCGCGCAAATCTTGGTGGGCAGTATCGTCTCTTGCAATTTTGATTTCGGGAATGCCTTCATCTGCATTGGGATCATATCCAAACGCCTGGAAGATATTGTTGAAAGTACTGACGTCGGACATTTCGTTAACGTCGTAGTACTTGATCCGTTGCAGCCGTCCTGCGCTGAGTTTAGCTTCGCGCTCCCAGATGCTCAGCAGGGCTTCATTGGAGTCAAGCACATTATGCTCATTGAGCATTTCCGAAACTGCGACGTATCTGCCTTCTTGAGAAACATAGACTTCCGCAAAGAAACCACCGGGTCCTTTGACTTGATTCCAACCATTTCCTGATGGGGTGAATTCGAGTCCAAGAACGTGGGCATAGTGAACTACTCTTGTTCTTTCTGCTGCAATTTGAGTGCAGAATATGGTAATCATAAAGACTAGTGGGGGAAAGCCTGGAAGCCACATGGTATTTGGGTGTGCACAAAGAAACGAGATAGAGCGGGGTGGAATGAGCAAAGGCTGCAGTAAAAGGATAGATGAGAAAGTAGGATGGGCGATGGGAGGCACTGAGCTTTCCAACTATCATCTCGTCGTTGTTGGCGCCGTGCCAGATTTATAGAAAAGCTGTCTCTGGTTGAATTGGATCTTACCCTTCCCATCCATACTATCATCGTTCTTCCCGACTGGCTGCTCTCGAATCTCAAGCCACAAACCACCAATATCAAGTTACTAAGTTTGACGTAATAGAGTCAGGGTTGGTTTGCATGTTGGGAACGAGCCACCTCCTAGAGACAAACAAAAAACATGGAAAGAGAAAGCTCATGGCAATGGGGCTAGGACTAGACACAAATAACACGGATATTGTCAAAGTAGATGCTTCTATTATCGTTAACCCAGTCGTCTTTACCCTGTGGTTTCTTTTTGACTGGTGGGACAAGTTGTTTTTGGCTCTCACAACCCTCCTATCTACATTTGATGACCGGCATGGCTTTGGCGTTCTTGGCCGCGGAGTAGTCCGTGAGATTCACGTTGCATTGACATCAGTTTCTTTTACTTTTCGTTGGATGGGAGGCGTAAGCGAGCGACGGCGTATACTGCGCTACACTGTACTATGCTGTGTTGTGTTGAAGTGGGAACAATGAGATAGTGGGACGGCTTCCCAATGAACTTTCATTGGCCTTTGGCAATGCCTGAGAGAGCTTTCTTCTGCAGTCTGTCATGCAATGGTGACGGTGGGACTTGCAAAGCACCCTTGAATATAGACATGTTTTAGCTGACTTAGCCAACTGAAAAGGGCATTATTGGTGGTGGAACTGGACTCAACAGGATCTTCTAGCCGGCACAAGTACGTGATGCCTTAGGGTGCCATGGGTGCTCGAGGATCTTAATACCTGCGATGATTAATTTTACTTCATCAGATAGATTATGGTGTTTCTATTGCGAATTTAAATCGGAGGGTTGATAAAAGTGCGTCGCCCCCTTGTGTTTTATGAAAGGTCGCATTAAGTTTGCTAGGAATCTGGTCCGCCAAGAGACTAGAGTATTGAAGTTTCAGAACAGTAAGCCTCCGTGCACTACTAAGAATTGACAAGCTGCTTTCTATTGACTAAATATTCTCGACGATCATGGCAAAGACACGAATATGGAAATACAGATGGGAAGGTAGAAGCAAGGACATTTGTGCAAATCGTAGGCTGAAATGATCGATAGGCGAGAGAGTTTACTAGGTGAAGAGCAAAACTAGAGCATGAATAATAGCCTCTCCCTAGAGGCTGGCTAGCAACAAGGAAAAGGATCCATGTGTGTTGTATGCTGTCTTTGATGACATGAATACCATGTTTCGCAATGTCTACAGGCCTAAGTGCTACTATAGAAGATCCAAACAGTAGCAGCTGTGTATATGCTGAGTGTTCCCATTAGAAGCTCTAGATAGGGGTGGGTTCCCTGCTCCCACATTCCACTCCCCATCTCATGAATACCTCATCAAGGGAATACCTACCCCCTCCAACTCGGCAATGATTGATCACTCAGCTAAATAAGTGGTCCTGCATAAACTAAAAACTGCGGTACTATAGATAGCATGCCTCTCAACAGGGCAATATATCAATCGGGAAAAAAGCCCTGTGCCCTGAGCCCCGTGCCGCAAGACACGCCTGTCCAAGAACGTCACTGATGCTTTCCTTTCTTCTCGCGGCAGAATGGATCATCAGCGTACCGGCGTTGGGGGTGGTGCACTTGGACCTTTCTAGATGTTGGCTACTTTGAACTTGAATATCAGAATGCGTGTGTTACTCAAGAGTCACACTATTTGTGCCACCCATGTACCTCGGTAAATACTGACTTTTTCCACCCCAATCTCCGGAAAGGTCTGTGGATGAAATACTTCAGTAGAAGTCTGTCTCCCTATATCTCGGCGGCTCTTCATGGCCGGATCTTTGCAATAGTCCCGATCCTATTTCGGCCCCATTTCAGTACTTGTAAATAAAGGACCTTATGTACTGAAAGTAAGAATACCTGTGGTAAGAATAATATCATTCGTAGGATAATCCTTGTATTGTTAACGTCAGGATAACCATGTGGACTAGAAATCACGCAACTTTACTTTCTTCCATTTGGTGAACCAATTCGGAATCACCAAATATGGCTCAGGCTCAACCCAGCAGCGGAAGTAATATACTTCTTGCTCTTCAAGTCCTTCAAAGTTACCTAAAGTTAACCCTTCGACAGGCCGCAAGGACACAAGCAGTGCACTATTATAAGTCATCCCGCCAGCATGATAGTATCCAGCTCCGGCATGACTGGATTCTTAAATCACGCAAACCACCCGATCGAGATAGATGAATAGATCATTGCCAAGTTGATTCTTGACCTGAAGTCGCTAGAATTTGCTCCGCAACTGCGTGGTGTTGAAGAAATGACTAAAAAGCTGTTCACCGACCGCGACGTGTCACCTGGGCTTCCAACCTTAACGAGACTAGTTTCATGGCAGGCCTGATTGCCTTCCGATGCTTCGGAGGCATCTGCAATTAATTTACATAAGAGATAATAGGCGAAGCCTCTTTACTATGGCTTTTTTACAGATCAAATGACTCACTCTCATTGGATCCCTGATCATCAAGCATGATATGATGCACCTTATAAGCCGGCCAGAAAAGGTATACAGACCTTCAACATAGATAACAGTTGCTCATTAATTGGCCGTTGTTCCTGGCATTCCAAAACATAGTATCTTCGCACATGTTCCACAAAGCTCTTCTTTTGGCAGAGCCGATCCTTTTTGGCCACGACTCCTCGGCAGATCAACCATTACCTGCTAGTCCATGTCCTTCTGGTCAGGTGGATCTCTCTCTTCATGTTGAACTATCCTACATATTGCCTATCTATGTCTGTTCGCTTTCTGCCGCATGCTAAGAACCTCATTTGACCGTCCAAGTGGCTGGTCCTTGATCTTTCATAATCTCATCCACTGCATTCTTACTTCTATTCCCTTTGAGGACTGCATTAGCGTCTCTGCAATGGACGCTAGAGAGTTACCTTAGAGTCTTCCTATTCGTAAGATGGCGAATGAAAGACTCTTGTTTCGACTCGAAAATGTGCAGTTCATGGTAGGTGGATAGAAGCACTCTCGACCAATATGTTTTAGGGACTTTTTCACGGAAAGTTAGTGAGACCATCAACAGCACATACCTGGGCATTAGGGGTTTGAATGGACGATGTCCTTTGTGCTCTTTGCTCGCCCAATAGTTCCTTATGACCGAGGCATAACAAGCCCTCTGTTTTACCCACTTTCGAGCAGGACTTTAAGAGGTCTTATTTACCTAGGGGCTTTGAACTCACTTTGCTTTGTTTGCCTTATCCTGTGATGAGCTATCCCTAGCATACGAGTTGTGGATATATCCCACTATTTATCCATTGCCGAGAAACCACTGGTTCAATAATCACTTATTTCCTCCTTCTAGGACATTCTAGCAGTAGATATTAGGAGGACGTACTGAATGTCCTGTGAAGAAGAGGAAGAAGGAATAAGTGATTATTGAAGTTGTTCTATGTCTATCTAGGTCTAGTCCTAGGGACGGATCTCAGCCGGTTTATATATCCATCACTACCATGTTCTAGATCAAGCACATGGGCCTTAGAAGAAGACCCTTAATGTCTGCTGCTAACCCTAACGACTAAGCGAACTAGATCAGGGTCAGCGATCCTGGTAACCCTGACTTAGGTCACTGACACGCTTAATATCTACTGTTGAGTCTTAGTTGAGGCGTAGATCGGAACTGATTTATATATTCCTCACAATAATGTCTGGACCAAACAAACGGTCTTGTCAAGGCCCCTTATCACTATTACTGACCCTGATGTTTGGCCAAAATTAGTCTGGAGCAACAATCCTGATAGCCCTGCCTCAAAATCCAACACTTACTATGGTTACACCAGTTTTTGTATCAGTATCAGGAGTTTAGACGTGGTGATAATATATGTTTTACGAAAAGGCTAGTCTTAGCAAGGGAGTTTCTCAGTCACTTACAGCAATGATACTCCAAGCGAAGAAATTTAGCTGAGAAGTTCAAATTTCTATACATACACAACATAGGTATTTTGGAAACGCTCACTGGACCTCATTATTACAATATGTTTGTGTGGCTTATAAAAGAGAATAGAAGATTTCCAAGTGAGGTGGAAACAATGTGGACACAGTGGGCATAGTTCGTCACTCGGTACTTCCTTAGCCCCCTAGTTAGGCTCCCCTTACCCCTTATCGTATGGTAAAGGTTTTCCAGGCCCAGCACCATATATGATAGTACATGCATTTAGAACTGCGGACTTTCCCTTTCAACAAAAATGGATAGCATTAGCTGTGCGCGTCCAGCTTTAGAAGGAGGGCTGTTTTGATTTTTGAGATAACTCAACTGCTTTTACAACGCCTTTCCCTCAGATGCATTGGCCTTTACTTGTAAGCACTCGCTTGTGTTACAAGATCAACTTACTAAATCTACTCTCTCCTTTATCCATATTAATGCACGTGTTGTTTTACAGGAAATGTCATTGCATTACCTTGCCATACGCCTTACCCCAATGGTGTAACACGTAACATTTTAATCTCAAGGATGACATTACATACACGGTTCCCTGCTCTGCGAGAAGATGTTACAATTGCCTCTGTGATGTACTATGGAGAAATATCAAGGCACATCTTTACTTGTATTTCAGGGTGGCCTAGCTAGAACCTGGCTTCAGAGGTAGTGCTTAGAGAGCCTTTTAACCGCAAGGGCAGAGGCCACTGGCCCGCTCATAGTGTCACGGACAGGCAGGAAGGCTCTATGAGACTGACTTAACAGCTCAAAGACAGGACAGGCAGGACAGGTAGACAAGGACGAGGACAGAAAGTACAGTATATTCAGGACGGTAACAGATACCAGGAACAGAAGACAAGGACGTTGCTTGGGGAGCAACATTCAGGTAACAGAGACTGTGACAGTTATGCGGAAGACGCTAGCGTACCGTGACAAGCCACAGGAAGTGTTTGTATTGACTGTGAGGGCGGGGTGGGGCATGTCTGAAGCGCCACACAACAAAGAATACCAAGAAACCGGATCTCAAAGTTTACTCAGGGCTGGCATTTAGCTAGAGGGCTCTACATTGGCGAGTTGCATTTCAAGCTGTTTTGACCCAGAAACAAATGACTTACTATTATTGGACTAGCCATATCTTCATTCACTGGCGTAACGGTGCACAAAGACACGTGACCCATCATCCATCTAGACACACGCCCCATGCCTTCAAAGCGAGTGCTGATGTTTTGTGGCTGAAGACCCACCAAGAGGGTTGCGCCTTGTCGCAAATTGCTGTGAAGTGTATTGATTTTCTATTGGTTTATTAAAGGGTTGAGTTCTTTCACTATGCACAACTAGGCCGGAGTATTTATGCACAGGTTTACCCAGTGTTAATCCGACTGAGGACAGATTCTCCACAACACAAATCGTCAGGGCTTTGTGCATGGAAAAGCAAATCATGAGGTGCTAGAAAGGAAAGCGTGAGGATAAAAAGTTTATTCGCACCCCCCGCGCCCCACCCCCCATAACTCCGAGGTAAGACCAAGACCCTCTTACCCGCTCCTCCTGTGGCTGAAGGCCCATAAAAAAGTAGCCCTAGCACAGAGTTACAAAAGGGTAGGGGAAGAAAATGAGACTCAGAATATAGATAGGAATCAGGTAAATTTGTCAGAATATAGGTCCAGTAATCCCATTAAGTTTTCTTGCAGATCTATCTTTTCCCTCATTCCCAAGTTTCATTACCCCTTTTCTTATGTGGAGACCTCCCTGATAAGGAGCTTGTTCTTATCGGTTTATCCGGACTTCAGCCGGGGTCTTCTGGGGGGGGGGGGTCCACTTCCAACCATTGGCCAAAACAAAAAAAAGAAACATATATTGCAGGGTGTCAGTATGCTTTTCTTCAAAAGCACTACATACAGATGCCGACCTTAGGACGCAAGGTGATGCAGACTAGACTAACCTGACTCGTGGAATCAGTCAAGACAGGCCCTGATTTCAGCCCCGTCGCCACTTGCTCTTCATCTTGAGACTAACTGCTCTGCAGATGCAGAAGCCCATACGATGGCATTTCCAAACAAAGATACACTTGGCCGTCTTCCACGACTTCAAAATTAGCATAAATCCGAGAGCCTAGCAAAGAAGAATCTAGTGGAGTTAGTCCAACCAGCTATCCTCTTTGGAATTCCCAAAATTTCGCTACTCTGTAAGATTGTAGCTTACGCGCGCGGAATGACATCGAATTCTCGGGATTTTAAAGCTCAGACCACCTCGACATATATTGCAGTTATGTAAGAACATGGTGGACAAGGTAAGCTGTGACTAACTGTTATATTTTGTTTGTTAGTGTCGTGTTTAAGCTTAAACTCCCTTTGCGAGAGTATGTTGTATGGGCAAATCTCGTGTCCCTAGGCAATGGTCAAGAAGTCGTGGCTAGAGACTAGAGCTTATGCGTATTTTTGTACCTATGGTCTTACGATCTGCAACAATCTAATCTGTTGAGCCTACTACTCTTTCTGTCTTTGGTACATTTCCCTTTACCTGCTCTTTGCTGGTCAAGCTATGTCTTCCCAGCCCCATGTTTTCAATTTCGACCCCCAATTCATCTCGCGCGTGTTGCCGCAATGTAGATTTAGTTTCGTACTACCTTGACAGTTCACACATAGTGTAGCCTATGGGAATAAAGCCAAGGCGACACTATCAACATGAATTCTGACAACGTAAGTAGGAAGGATACTGGCTGGTCTTATATCAATCACCTAGTTCTATCTGTATATGGTCTAACGGGCCTGTTTTCGGCAACCGAGAGGGTGGAAACACGTTACCGTGGAAAAAAACACCCTTCTAGCTCGCTCTCCGCTTCTATATACTCCCAGTTCACCAACATATGATTCCCCTTTCTCTGCCGCTTCAAGTCTGTGATATTTAAGGAATATCATTACTGTCTCTGAAACGGATTGAGACTAGACAAAGCCAGATTTTAGGGCCATTTGATAATGAATCAATCTTAATGATTCATTTCAAAGTTGACCCTGATCCATCTTTCATTGTAGCCTTCCCTACCAATATCGAAAGACTCAATATATAATCCATCAGTTTCCTCGAACTCAGTGCAAATGTCAATAGCATCTGACCCAAATGTAGTTGTGCGCAAAGACTTCCATTGATCCTTGTAGAGATCGTTGTCCCTTTCAATAGAGATCTCGGGAATGCCCTCATCTTGACTGGGGTCATAGTCGAATGCCGTGAAAATATCATCGAAAATGCTAACATCAGACTCCTCATTAACGTCGTAGTACTTGATGCGCCGGAGTTGTCCTGCACTGAGGCCACTCTCGCGCTCCCAGATGCTTAGCAGAGCTTCGTAGGAGTCAAATATCCCACCCGGATTTAGCATCTGCGAAACCGAAATGTACTTGTCTTGTCTAGAGACGTAGACTTCTGCAAAGAAGTCGCCAGGACCTTTTACTTGTTTCCAGCCCTTCTCCGGTTTGGAGAACTCGAGTTTAAGAGTTGTAGCATAGCGAACAGCTCTGTCTCTTTCTGCAGCAGCTAGGGTGCAGAGTATGGCAGCCATAAAGACTAGGTGAGGAAATCCTGAGAACCACATGGTAGCAAATCGTATGCAAATGTGTAAAATGAAGTACAGTAGAGTGAGCCAAGATTGTAGTAAGAAAAATGTAGGGTGAAGGGTGAAGGATGCTGAGATTTCCAACCATCAAATCGTCGTCGAGGCTGCGCTGGCTTTATACTCAAGGCACCCTTCATTTTGTAGGTGCTTCCTCCTCTAGTCTGTTCTGCTTATTCTGGTTTGCTGCTTTTCGACTCACTGCACCCGAATCTTGGGTCCAAAATGCCAATATCAAGTTACCAAGTTTGACATAACAGAATTAGCCTGGATAGGTTTACATGGTGGGAACGAGCCACCCTGCAATGATCAACAAAATGGTGGTACGAGGAAGTTCATACTAATAGGGTCGGAGGTTCATTGATCGCTATGTGCTATGCAAATACTGCTAACAAGATAAGCTCTGTCGGCTTAACCATGTGCTATCCTCAAGATGCGGAACAACTTGTCTTGACTCTGACAATCCCCCCCAATGCCAGTGCACATGGGTAAAATTGCCCACTCCTTCACAACTAACATGGCTTTAGCGCTCTTCTACCGTGAAGCAGCTCGTGGGTTGAATAATATATTGACGGGGATCCTAAAATGCATGGAAAGCGTTAGCGAGCGACAGCGCCTATATTCGGGGTTAAGACTCCTACTGAAACACGGAACTCTATCGGCCTCCGTTCTAGAGCAGGACAAATCATACATGACATATGTTTATCAGATATGTTGCCGATGTACTTTCCATATAGGAACTACTATTCCTAAATTAAGCCAGTTTTAGTTTTGCATGAAATGCGGTTCATATTTAATAGAATGTATTCTATCGCTTAAAAACAAGGCGTAATATCTGCAATCTGGGAGCATGAGTTGGTATTTTGCCTGCCAGCCTTTCTGTGCCACTATCGTCGTAGCTTTTATACTCGCCGTCTTTATTTTTCGCAGACTCCGGTTCAACAAGAACTTCCCGACTATCAGTAATCCGCCCCTAGAGGCTTATCGACCAGCACAGCAAGTTTCTCCCTACTCCGCATGTTCAAAGGCCCATTTGCTCACCAACTTGTAAGCATTACCTAAAATCAGTATCCTACCACAAATGCCTGATAAATAATCCTCTCTAAACTTTCAACAGCTATAGGCAGGCACAAGCAACCTTGTAAGCAAAAGGTCCTTGAAAATACGCCAATATGCTTGAGCAAGCATAACACTTGGGTCTGGTCCCTAGTCTCCCCCAGTTTGGCGTGCAGGTGGTGATATGTCTCAGTAGGCCGAAGACTTTACTCATATGCGCAGAGCTAGAACTAACTGCACTATAGTTCCTCCATCTAGGTTTTGCTGTAGTAAAGACAACCTAAGACTACTTTACTGTGATGCTGGGTTTCTAATTCTGGCATATCTCAAGTTTTACATGTCAAGCGCTATACTGCACTACGCTGTGCTGTGATGTGTACCCTGATCACTTGGCCATCTATCTACCTGCGTTATGTAGATCAAAGTGTTGATAGTATATTGCATTTGACTTTTCAAGGGCCACCCTTTGATAAAAGCAGGTCTACGCTTCAACTAAATGGAGCAGATTGTGAGGAACTTCCTTGTATTGAGTTTCATGTTTATGAGGAAGACTACAAGCCGCAGAGAGTATTCTAGTATAATGCGGCAGTACATTAGTTTTGCAAAGCACTTCCCTCATTTCCCTTATCCACTTCTAGTAAAGTCTAGGAGGCTTGCCCCTATAGTGTTTAACGTGATAGTTGAGACATCACATACAAAGACCGCTTTTTCGTCGACAGCAGTTACTTTGGCTGACTAAATAGCGTTATCAATGCCAAAGCCAGGTTCGTAAAGGCTTTCAATCTGCCTCTCTAGCTAATGCTTTAACAAACAATAAACAATAGATGCCCCTATCCCCCATACCTATAGCCACAAGGTGCTGGGTGCTGGTTGAGTCAAGCCATCACTCTCTTTTGCTAGTAAGCCGTGACACGTAGTCAGTAGTTTGAATAAATATTACATAACATTTTGCTAAAACCAAGTTGCCGTGTCAAGATACGAAAGAATTATAGGCTATCAAGACATAACTCAACTCTTAACTATTCTCGACAGGGCTCTGGTCAAGACGCCTCGATCCCTAATGAGCTTCATCTCGTATAAGAATTAGCACAAAAAATGTAGTAATTGTGGTACCGTTCCTTTTCAGAGGTTACTGGTAAAGCTGGGTACACTAAGCAAGCCTAACAACCCCCAATTCCACCTAAGAACTTAGAAAGTCAAGTACTTTTCTCACATACCACAAAGACATTGGCCTGTACACTGCTTCCTGAAGTCTCCGACAATTCGTTATAACTACAGAGTTTCATTATTACCTACTACGTCCGTAGAGATCAGAATGTATTAGTTTTAGCTATTAGATATGCTAGCCATAAAAAAGAGGCAACGTACATGATAAGTGATCGTCCCCCCCCCCCCCCCCCCACCCTCCAACCACCATCCCCTATCTTTCAAGTAAAGTTTCTCCGCTACAGATCATTCCATTATCAATTAATGAGGCAACTATCAATCTTATCTTCCAAGCCCTTAAGAAACACCCTCGATAATGTCTCTATTGAGCTTCAGAGATCTACAAGGCCTCTCATAGAACTCTACGACGCCGACGCAATGGTATCACTTCATGACGCGATACCACCCCTAACTGGCAGAGACTCTCCGATCTTAAGGAGCAGATTATTGTTCAGTTCATTCTAGACCTGGATTCACCAGGATTGCCCCCACGGCTGCATGGTGTTGAAGAAATGGCCAACCGCCTGCTCGCTGGGCTTCTAACTTCGCCAAGCGGCAACCAGACCTTAAGCTGTCTTTGAACCGTAAATACGATTACCGGAGAGCCAAATGTGAAGATCAGACCATTATCCGCAAAGGCTCGTGGAGAACATGACCGTGAAATACAAGATGAACCTAGTGGATATCTACAATTTTGACGAGACTTGCTTTATGACGGGCGCCTAAGCTTTTAGATGGTATAGATACTTCACTCCAGATTCCCAAAGCCCAGGATAGCACTGTAATGCTTTTGACTGATTTTGGGCTTCATTAATTCATGTTCAGAATAGGAGTTGACCGTCTTTTGTTGATCCCGGAGTTAAGTAGCATGTCAGCATTAGGACTTGAGAAGTGTCTTGGCACTTGAAAGCCGAAGATATATTTTCGTTGCACCCTCTATTGTAGTCCCATAGCAACATGGGTACAACGGGTATGTTTTTGCTGCACAGCGCTTCATTATGCCACCCCTTCAATACGAAACCTGTTGTTCTCCGTGGCTGACGACCCACGAAAGGGTTAACACCATCCGTCCAATCGCCAAACACGTCGACCAGCATGTCGCACGCGCATTCATCCATGACCTGGTGAGTGTCCAGGATGTCGATGATCTCTTGTATCGCCTTGACGCGCTCATCCCTCGTGAGCGATGAGCCCATCTGCGTCGTGGCCTGTCTACCTGACATCTCGGACAGTTGACTTAGGATGGCTGTGCGTGTATTGGGGCTTCCTTGGCTGCTCTCGTCGCTCATAGTCCGGGGGAGTTTCGTTGCGGGGTCGTTGTTGAAAAGTTTGCTTTGAGGGTTGTCTTTTCGGAATTCCGTAACCTTGCTGTTTAGAACTCTACCGAGAACTGATCAGTGTGGGAACAATCTACTGAATTCAGTTATATCACTTTCGAAGTCACTCGTGATCCTGTACAGCCGCACGTGGAACCGTGCTGGTATACAGATTGATCGAAATGGTGAAGCTTGCTTTTCTATTCTTTCTCTAAAGCGGTAAGTTCTTCCATCATGCACACTTAAGCTGGAGTATTCAGGCCCGAGTTTACCCAGGGCTAACCCGACAATAGGCAGATCCCCCACAATACCCATCATCCTGTGAGAACCAACTTAGCGAGTAGTCTGAGTCTTTAGTGAAGACTTAGGTGCGGGAGCGTGTATAAAGTTGATCTTGTATTGTCTGTTCTCTGTCTTCTAACGAGTGATTGTACGAGCTACTTAAATACCTGGAAGTGAACCCCTTCTCCAAACCATACCTGTCCTTGTGACTGAATCTCCAACCATTAGTTCACGATTAGTAGTTGGAGAATATGATTGTGACGTATGAAGAGTAGTCACGAGGGAAAGATGTGACATGGGTGATTTCATCCAACACTATGAATCATGCCCATCACAAAGCTATTCTTGTCAACATTATAGATATTATCTGATCAGATGCCATACTTTGCAATTGTGATCACCACAAGTGTGCAATAGTTATGGGTAGTAGCTGGGTCTTTACACTGAGCTCTCTGGTACTTATACTTCTGAAAACAAAACATGTCTTGAGCACTACTTGTCGCCTGACGAAGTTTGAAGCTCAAGGTCGGGTTCTGCAAGCAGTTTTGGGTTATTTTGAAAGGCTTGAAGGGTGAGAAGCACTCTATCGTCATAATTAGCCTGTGATATGCTGGGTGGTTGAGAATCAGTTGATTAAATAGAGAAGGTGTACGTTGAGGGATTTTTGTTTCACCCGCTATGCTGTTTCACTCACTATACATGCACGTTATAGAGAAAACATGACACAGGATTCAAGAGAGATAAAACTCAAGAAAAATCAAAGTACATGTGCAGTGGGTTGAATGGCAACCGAGTGAAACAAAAATCTTAACCTTCTTCCTAGAAATCCTAGTAAAAACGCGACAAGCCATTTAATTAATCCAAATGCTTCACTTTACCTTCCCCATGTGTCTGGTCTGAATTCCTGCCAGACATGTTCTGTGGTGATTTTGCATGAAGAACTTCAATTTAGTCTATCTACACAATTTCCTGGCAGTGCCACAGTGTGGCTGAGAAACCACATCACTTCATGTTCTCGCATTATGACTAGGCTTGTCACGGACATCACAATGCCGAACCTCCGGCGGCTTAGCATCGCATTTGCTTGTTCAAGGAAGGTCCTTTGCCCTGGCCTCTAGTAAGCTAACCTCATGCATAACTATCTTTGCTCCTTCAGAAGACAGCCTTATAGCTTCTAGAATTGACTCTGGAGAGCTACTTTGATTTGACGTCTTGTAACTCGTCTCTCGGGGTGATCTGACTGAGATTGAGCCTCAAGCATGGTTGTTGGGGTTTTTGAGACCCATGAGGCCAGGGGTTCAGCCTCCTCCTGAGGCAGTGTTGGAGTCCATAGCTGCACATCAAGCCTCGAGACCACTCTTTTTGGGCCAGCAAGAACAAGCCCGGCCCATGTGAAGGCTCACTTGATGTTTTGCTCCGTTATAGTAGCCTGAAATGTGATTTAGGATGCTGGGAAGAACTTAGTCTTAGAGATGTAGTTTATAGAGCATCTAATCAAATCGTCTATTTTTCGACCGTAAGCATCCCTAAGCACACCAAAGGACTTGACATCAAGGGGCTGACGCAAACGAGACGAACGAAGTGGCATACAAAGCCTAATGACCTCGTTCTCCTCGTGGTATCTCTCGAATACAATTCAGTAGTGACTTTTATGGCCGGCAAGGATCAAGAGACGATAGAGGACAACTGATCGATTGGTTAGGGCATGGGCCACCCAACGGAGCTGTGGTGGGTGCAGCAAGGCTGGGCATGATGTGAGGGCCTGTCAGGTAGTTTCTATGCCATCTAGACAAGAGTATGGCAAGCAATTTAATTCATGAGATAGTTGGTTGTGGTTTTATTGCGATCTAAGATTTCATAGTCAAGACTTTTGACTCACTCACTTGACTAACACCCACTTCACTAACCCACTCATTTATCACACACATTATATTATTGTTTATGAACAACTAAATTCTAAATGTCTTCACAGCATTGTGTGTCACATGTCTATGTCACATTTTCACCAGATGTTATTCCGATTGCAGCCCTAAAGCAATGGCCAAGGAGTGGAGGCAAGACACTAGGACCTACGTGTGTATTGTTACCTATGATCTTACGATCTGCAACACTCTACTCTATTGAGCCTACCACTGTTCCTGTCTTTGGTATTTCCCCCTTTGTCTGCTTTTTGCTAGTCAGGGCATATCTTGCTAGCTATTGATTTTCAATTTTGACTCTCAATTCACATCATATGTTTTGCTGCAGGATTGCAGTATAGATTTGTTTTGTACTACCTTGGCAGCTGACACTTAGTGTTGCGTGGCGCACTATCCAAGTTAAGTGGCGTCCCATACGTGCCCCACTTATTCATACCACTTTGTGGCTGAAGATCCATGATAGGGTTGACACCCTATCATAAATCCTCATGAATGAAGTCCAAGGACATGGTGTAGAAGTGAAACCTTGAGTAAATCTACTGATTGAAACATTAAGATCTATTCTACAGCCTATCACTAAAACTGGGATATTCACCATGCAAATCAGATAAAAGATAGTGGTTAATGTTATGTCTATCATGTAGTTCTATCAACATATGGGCTAGTAGGCTTATTTTCCACAACTGAAAGGGTGGAAACACATCACTGTGTACAAAACCACCCTTCTAGCTTACCATCTGCTTTGAGATATTCCCACTCCACCAACATATGACTTCCCTTTCTCTGCCCCTCTATGTCTGTGATATTTGAGGAATATAATTGTTGTCTCTAAAACGGACTGAGACTAGACAAGGCCGGATTTTAGAGTCATTCCATAATGAATCAATCTCAAGCAATCTTTTCCAAGTTGACCCTGATCCATCTTTTATTATAGTGTTCCATACCAATATCGAAAGACTCAATACGTAAACCTTCAGTCTCCTCGAACTCAGTGCAAATGTCAATAGCATCTGACCCAAACGAGGTTCTGCGCAAAGACTTCCATTGATACTCGTAGAGATCACTGTCCCTTTCAATAGAGATCTCGGGAATGCGGTCATCTTGACTGGGATCATAGTCGAATGCCGTGAAGATCTCATCAAAGATGTCAACATCAGACTCCTGATTAACGTCGTAGTACTTGATGCGCCGGAGTTGTCCTGCACTGAGGCCACTCTCACGCTCCCAGATGCTTAGCAGAGCTTCATAGGAGTCAAATATCTGACCCGGGTTTCGCATTTGCGAAACCAAAATGTACTTTTTTTCTTCAGAGACGAGGACGTCTGCAAAGAATTTGCCAGGACCTTTGACCTGTTTCCAGCCATCGTCCGGTCTGGAGAACTCAAGTTCAAGCTCACTAGCAGAGCTAACAACTCTGTTTCTTTCTGCAGCAGCTAGGGAACAGAGCATAGCAGCCATAAAGGCTAGGCGAGGAAGGCCCGAGAACCACATGGTAGTAAATCGCGTGCAAATGTGTACAATGAGGTATAGAAGAGTGAGCCAAGGTTGTAGTGAAATGGCAGTAGGAAAGTAGAATGAAGAATGTGTGATGAAAGAGGCTGAGCTATCCAACCATCAAATAGTTGTCAGGGCAGCGCTGGCTTTATACTCAAGATTCTCTTCATTTTGTAGGTGTTTACTGCTCTCATCCGCTCTCCTTGTTTTCGTATGCGGCTTTTCAACTTAATCCACTGGAATCTCCGGTCCAAAAATGCCAATATCAAGTTACCAAGTTTGACATAACAGATTCAGACTGGATGGCTTCACATAGTGGGAACGAGCCATCTCGCACCGACCAACAAAATGGTGGCACGAGGAAGTTCATTTTAGTAGGACTAGAGATTGATAGGCCACTATATACTAATAGAAACACTTCTAAGATAAGCTCTATCAGCTGAACCCTGTGATTTTCTCAACATGCAGAACAACTTGTCTTGGCTCCGACAAACCGCCCCCACCCCCCCTTTCACACCACAATGGTAGTGCACATGGGTCAAGTTGCCCACCGAACTAATCACCCTTGAACACAAACATGGCTTTTGCGTTCTCTTATGGTGAAACCACTCTACTCACAGCACCGAAAATACTTTCAAACTCTAGAGAGGCCAGTCTCGTTCCTGCTGTCGCCACTATCAAACAAAACCTTAAACTCAGTATTTGAGAGGCTCCCAAGATCTACACACCTTAACGCCAGAACGAAGGGATTACGCGCTCGACAGGATGTACGTACCAAGCTCTCCTCCTGAAGGGACCAACACTTTGGTCTCTTTGACACCACACAACCCAACACACAAGCCCTCGTAGAAGCGGGTTGCGGCAGCCATTCGACACTGTGGAAATTGTGGGAAGACAGGCCATAATGGAAGAACCTCTTTACAAGATGTAAGATCATCTGGCAACTCCAGCCGTAGTTATTTTAAATACATTTCTTTTGTTATTATATTGCAATGTACTAATGAGCCCGAGAAGTATTGAGAAGTGTTCCGCTCACTGGTATATTACGTTACAAGAACTATGATACCTGAATTAAGTCGGCTTCATATGAAATGCCGTTGCCGTTCAAAAGTATTTTTTTGGTCGCTTAGAAATACAGTGTAATATATGGAATGTCAGAGTCTTGCTTTTTATTTTGCCAACTGGCTTTTCTTCATCGCCATTTTCGAGGCTTTTATACTTCCCGTCTTAGGTTTTTCAAGTGCTTCGGTTCAACATGGGTTTCCGGACTATTGGTGCTCTGCCCATAGGGGCTTGGCGACCGGTATAGCAAGCTTTTCTCCATTCCAAATGTTCAAAGGTCTATTTGCTTGCCACCTTTCAAGTCTTACCTAAAATCACTGCTCTACTACGATAGTCTGGTGAGTGATCCTTACTAAACTTTATCTCGGCTATAGGCACAGGCAATCTGCTAGACAAAAAGCTCCTTGAAAACACACCAATAAGCTTGACCAGGCATCACACTTGAGTTTAGTCCCTAATCTCCGCCAGCCCGGTGTACATGTACAAGTGATTATACGTGTCAACAGTCAGCAGACTTTATTCATACGTACAGAGCTAGGTTTAACTGCACTATATTTAGGTTTTGTAACAAGTAGATATTAGGAGGATGGACTTGATATCCTGTAAAGAAACGAAGAAGGAATAAGTGATTTTTGAAGTTGTTGTGTCCCTCTAAGTCTTGTCTGAAGAGCGGATCTCAGCCGGTTCATATATCCATCACCACTGTGTTCTAGATCAAGCACATGGGCCTTGGAAGAAGACCCTTTACGTCTGATACTAACCCTAACACCTGGGCAAACTGGATCAGGGTCAGCAATCCTGGCAACCCGGACTTAGGTTACTGACACTTTGCTGCAGTCTCTACACCAAAAATAGCTTCCTTCTGTTGTTCTTACGGATCGATGTCAAGCAATAATGAATGCTCTTCCAATTCATTTCCCTTCTGCTGCAGCCTTGCTTTGCCTTTAGCATGCTAATCAGGCAGGTCTCCAATACTGCCAACCAGCTTTTGGCCTTGAGCGCAATGAGGCACCTGACAGTCCAGAGAGCAAAGCATGGGCGGACAAGTATTTACATTTTGGCAATACCGCTACCTCGAGGGTTGAAGGAATTCACTGGCTGATCAAATCACACTTGGGAACTTCAAGATTTGATCTTTTCCATGCTTGTCAAGCTATTAAGCGTGCAATCCTGGCTCAGATTAAAGAGCTTCGCCAAATGCAAGCCCCACAGAAAGTACGTGTTGCCTCTAGATATCCATGTGGCACTAGTTGAAGCTGTCCGTGGCTGGGTCTCACGTCAGGCTTTATGCAAAGTCCAAGAGCAGCAGCAGCTTCTTGAAAAGCCCCTGAAAGCTTGCACCCGTTCTTTCACTGCTTCTCTTGGTCTACCATGTGCCCACACTCTTCAGTTATTTCAAGAGATAAACCAGAATCTTTCCATCCAATACTTTGATTCCCATTGGCATCTAAAACGAAATCAACTTCAGCAACAACTGATTCTAGAGCCATGGGGGTGCCCGACTTTCAGAACACCCACTCAGCCGGTTACAAGTACGAAACGTGAGCCGTCTGGATTTGAGACTGTTAGGCCTGCGAATAGGAAAGCATCAAAATGTAGCAAGTGTCATCAGGTCGGCCATACAATGACTTCGAGGGCATGTCCCCTCAGATATTCAGAGCTACTCAATATGTAATTTTCACTACATTATTTACCTCCATCTAGTATATTTGCTACATCTACGTTGCTAGTAAGGGCTCAAAATGTTGCTTAGATAACGTACATGTATAGTGAGTGAAACAAAAATCTCAACCCTCGTCCTAGAAATCACAATAAGAACGCAACACACCATTTAATCAACCCAAATTATTCACTCTACTCTTCCCCAGATGCTTAAATTACTACCTAACATGCTCCTATATTATGATCAGGCTTGCCGCAGACACCACAGTGGTGAACCCCCAGTTGCACAGGCCCTCGCCGACCACCACTTGTCGGTGATTCGGTCGCTGCCTACTCATCCGCATCCGTTTGATCAATTGCTTGATTTCCTTCCCCCACTGTCATCACCCCTGTTCTCGGTAGTCGGCTTATCTTTGTCCGCCGGCGCTTACTTTGCATCTCATTCGCCTGTTCACGGTCTTTGACCAGGTAGTGAGGTGATATTAGCCTGCACCTAGGATAAACGGTGGGATCACTCAGCCATCTGCATTAATCGTTTGAATGACTACAATCTAGTCCCAGTTCCTAGGCTGCACTAATTTTGGCTTTCCACATGTATTTGCACCTCTGATGACTATTCTACTAAGAATCATGCCCATCACAAAGCTAGTCTTGTCAACATTATAGATACTATCTGATCAGATGCCATACTTTGCAATTGTGATCACCACAAGTGTGAAGGGTAGTAGATGAGTCTTTACACTGAGCTCTCTGGTACTTATACTTCTGGAAAAAAAACATGTCTTGAGCTCTACATGTCGCCTGACGAAGTTTGAAGCCCGGTTCTGCAAGCAATTGATCAGCCATTCCTCTTACACCATACAGACGAGGGGCAATCCTCGCAAATCTAGGTCAAGAATAAAGTGAACATAAAGATCTCTTCCTCTGGATCGGATAGATAGTGTAATTTAGGGATAGTATCGCCTCCTTCCGTCGACACCAGAGGGTTGTTAGGTTGACAATATAGATCACTACGACACATTAGAGTTTCAATTCTGGGTTATTTTGAAGGGCTTGGAGGGTGAAAAGCACCCTATCATCATAATTAGCCTGTGACAACCTGGGTGGTTGAGAATCAGTTGATCAAATAGAGAAGGTGTAGGTTGAGGGATTTTTGTTTCGCTCGCTATGCTTTTTCACTGACTATACATGCACGTTATGCCAAAAAATTGATCAAGTAATCCAAAAACAAGGGGGGGAGTGCGTGTAGGGGACGCTGTCTTCTGTAGGAACTAAGCAAGAAGCCTAGGCCCCCAATGAGTTTGATCTCGTTTAAGAACCAGCACGAGCGATGTGGTGATTGTGGTATCGCGTTTTTGTCACGAGTTATTAGTTGAGTTAGTCATACTAAGCAAGACTAACCACCCCCGATTCTGCCTAAGAACTTGGAAAGTCAAGTGCTTTTCCTACATACCACCAAGGCATCAGCCTGTACATCATCTACTAGTGTCTTCAACAATGCGTTATGAATACGGAGTCTCATTCCTATCTACTAAATCTATAGGGATCGAAACATATTGGGGCTTAGCCATTAGATATATTGGTGCTAAAAAGAAGTAGTAGGTTAGTTTCAATGTAACTCTGTAGCATGTATTGATGTATTCTAGAGGCCTGGATCCCTAACCAGCCTAGACTACATCCTTTAAAAGTCGATATTATCAGGGAGCTCATGGTCTGAAAGGATCGCTGGCAGTGGTAAAAGAGAAAAGCTCCTGCAATGTAGGAGGGAAAATGCGAGACGTTGAAGTGCCATGTAGGATAGTTAGCAGGGCTTTGGAAAAATATATTTCGAGTTTTATGGTGTCTTTGGATTAACTATGTTGGCTACTGCCACACGACACATAATGGCATACCTGCAAAACCAAGACCAGCCTTACACACAAGACAAGCCATTCTTTTTGAGATTCCGGCAAGTAAGCTACTCTATAGGATGTTTCTCAACTTAGCGTGTTAAATGGCCTTCACATTTTTCTTGGCCGTCCAGAGCTTAGACCTTATAGACGCTTATTGCGCTTAAGCAGCTACGCAGGGGGAAGAGCAAATGATGACTAATGTACGTTTTATTTTCATTATTTTGTCCAGGCTTAAATCCCGCTTCTCGTATGCCCACGTGAATTTATGCTATAGAGAGATCTTTTGGCTAGAGATCTCTCAACTCTTTGGGGGCTAAAAGACAATTACTACGCGGGCATCACATTTTGCTATATGGGCACCGGCTTATGTGGTTAACTTATAGGTACATGCCCCACAGAGCCGGTGAAGCTTATGCACTAACAGCCAGCCAACTCTCAAGGATTCTTTACAAATAGCAACACTACAGCTGCTGTGAATTTCATCTTCTGGAAGGAAGGGCCATTTCACAGCTACTGAATTCAGTTAAATCACTTTTGAAGTCACTCGTGATCCTGTACAACAGCACGTGGAACCGTGCTGGTATACAGATTGATCGAATTGGTGAAGCTTGTTTTTCTATTGTTTCTCTAAAGTGTTAAGTTCTTTCATTATGGACAGATACTGAACAACTTCAATAATATTACCACGTAGAGTTGCAGAAGATGAGGGGCTAGGCTAAATGAGGAAGACGGTCAAAGTGGCACAAAACTTTGGAGAACATGAAAAGGACACACGGCCAGCAAGCATATTAGATAGTTTCTTCCTCTCCTCCTCATCTGACAATAAAGTCTTGATATCGGTAAACTCAGTAGCAATTAAAAGTCCCGTTACAAATAATCACGTATTCCTTCTTCCTTTCTTCACACGATATTCAGTACGTCCTCCTAATATTTGCTGTCATTGTTACCCATGATCTTACGATCTCCAACACTCTACTCTATTGAGCCTACTACTGTTCCTGTCTTTGGTATTCCCCCCTTGTCCGCTTTTTGCTGGCCAGGACATATCTTCCTAGTTACATGTTGATTTCCAAGTTCAACTCTCAATTCATGTCATGCGTTTTGCCGCAGGTTCGCAATGTAGATTTATTTTGTACTACCTTGCCAGTTCATACCTAGTGCAGCCTATGGAAATGTAGCTAAGCCAACGCTACAATCAGGGATATTCACAATGCAAGTCAGATGAAAGATACCGGTTAATCGTATGTCTGTCATGTTGTTCTATCGACATATGGACCAGTAGGCCTATTTTCCACAACTGGGAGGGTGGAAACACGTTACCATGTACAAAACCACCCTTCTAGCTTATCATCTGCTTTTATACACTCCCAGTCCACCAGCATATGATTCCCCTTTCTCCGCCCTCCTATGTCCGTGATATTTAAGGAATATCATTATTGTCCCCAGAATGGATTGAGACTAGACGAAGCTAGATTTCAGGGTCATTCGACAATCAATCACCCTCAATCATTCATTTCAAAGTTGACCCTGATCCACCTTCCATCATAGCCTGTTTTGCCAATGTCGAAACTCGCAATGTACATTCCTTCGGTTTCCTTAAACTCGGTGCAAATGTCAATAGCATCTGACCCAAATGTGGTTGAGCGCAAAGACATCCAATGATCGGCGTAGAGTTCGTCGTCTCTTTTAATAGAGATCTCATCATCTTCCTCGGGATCATAGTCGAATCTTGCGAAGATCTGATCAAAAATGCTGATATCAGATCTTTTATTAACATTGTAGTACTTGATGCGTTGGAGTCGGCTTGCACCAAAGCCACTCTCTCGCTCCCAGATGCTCAGTAGCGCTTCATAGGAGTCATATTTCCCATCATCATATACCATGTGCGAAACTGCAATGTACTTGTCATCGCTAGAGACGTAGACTTCTGCAGAGAAGCCATCGGGACCTTTGACTAGTCTCCAGCCATCATTCGCTCGTGAAGAAAACTCAAGTCCAAGACTCGTAGTATAGGGAATCACTCTGTCTCCTGCAGCAGCAGCTAGGGTGCAGAGCATGACGGCCATAAGCACCAGGCGAGGAAGGCCTAAGAACAACATAGTATCAAATCGTGTGTAAATGTGTAAAATGAGGTATAGTAGAGTGAGCAAAGATTGTCGTAAAATGACAAGAGGAAAGCAAGATGATTGATAAAAGATGCTGAGCTTTCCAACCGGCGGATAGTCGTCAGGGCTGCGTTAGCTTTTATACTCAAGGTCCGCTTCATTTTGTAGGTGCTTACTCCTCTAGTCTGTTTTGCTTCTTCTAGTATGCTACTTTTCGACTCACTGCGCCTGAATCTCGGGTCTAAAAATGCCACTATCAAGTTGCTAAGTTTGACATAACAGATTCAAACTAACTGGCTTTACATGGTGGGAACGAGCCATCTCGCACCGATCAACGAAATGGTGGCATGAGGAAGTTCATACTAATAGGGCCAGAGATTAATGGATCACTACCAATACAAAGACTGATATCAAGGTAAGCTATGTCAGCCCAACCCCGCCCTATCAACATGTGGAACAACTTGTATTGGCTCTGACAAACCTCCCCCATCCCTCTCTCGACCACACAAGTCACAACAACACCAGTGCGCATGGGTAAAATTGCCCACCTGAACCGTCATCCCGGACAACTGATATGGCTTTGGCGTTCTTCTACGGTGAAGCAGCTCGTGGGTTGAATAATAAATTAATGGCGCTCCTAAAACGCATGGAAGGCATTAGCGAGCGACAGCACCTATATCCTGATTTCGCACTCGTCCGCAAAGGACGGGCTCCATCTGTCGTCATTCTGGAACAGGGCAAAGGCTGTATGATATAGATTCGTCAGAAATGTTGTTGATCTACTTGCTATAGATAAGCTACAATTCCTGAAATAAGTCAGTTTGACATGAAATGCAGTCCATATTGAATAGAACGTGCTTGTTTGCTTAAAAATACAGCTTAATATCTGCAATCTGAGAGGATGGCTTGGTATTTCGCCTGCCAGCTTCTCTGTGCCACTATCATCGGAGTTTTTGTACTTCCCGTCTTATTTTTTCTCAGGTTTCGGTTAAGCATAACATGTGTTTCCAGACTGTCGGGACTCCGCCCATACGAGCTTAGCGACCAGAACCGCAAGTTTCTCCCTGGCCCAGATTGTAAAGGCCCATTTGCTTACCAACTGTCAAGTCTTACCTGAGATCACTATTCTACCACGATGGTCTGATCGCTAATTTTCACTTAACTTCATTTCAAAAGCTATAGGCACAGGCAGCCTGCTAGACAAAGGGTCTTTGAAAACACACTAATAAGCTTGACAAAGCATCACACTTCGGTCTGGTCCCTAGTCTGCCCTAGTCTCGCGGGCAAGTTATTGCATGTGCCGGTAGGCAGAAGCTTTTAATCATATGCACAAAGCTAGATCAAACTGCACTATATTTCCTATATTTAGGTCCCGCCGCAGTGAAGACAACCCAAGATTACTTTACTCTAATACTGGGTTTCTAATGCTGGTATTCTTTAAGTTTCCAGTCCATTGATATGCTGCAGTATGCTGTGCTGTACTGCATGCTCTGATCACTTTGTCACCTAGCTGAGTTATTTAGAGCAAAGTGCTGATCGTATATCGCGTTAGACCTTTTAAGGGACACTCTTTGATGAAAGCTGATGTGAGCTTCAGCCAAATAAAGGAGATTGTGAGGATATCCTCTTCATGGAGCCCCGTGGCCATCAGGAAGACTGCAAGTCGCAGATAGCGTTCTAGTTCAAGCTGGCAGTAGGCTAGTTTTGCAAAGCACTTCCCTCATGTTTCTCGTCCGCTTCTGGCAAAGTCAGAGAGGCTTGCTCCTGTGGGTTTTCATATAATGGCTGAGATATAGTGTACAAGACCTCCTATGTCGTAGAGATCAGTTACTTTGGCTGACTAAACCGAGTTATTAATTTCAAAGCTGGATCTGCAATAGCTTTTTAATCTGCTTCTTTAGGTAATGCTTTAACAAACAATGGGTGCCCCTATCCCTCCATACCTTCCACCCCGAGGTACTGGTGCTTTCTGAGCCAAGTCGTCACTCCCTTTTGCTTGCAAGGCGTGACATAGAGTAGGTAGTTTAAACAAATATTACGTAAAATCTTGTCATGACAAAGTTGGCGTATCAAGATACGAAAGAATTGCAGTCCATTGACAGATAACTTGACTATTATCTATCTTCAACAGGGCTCCAAGCAAAAAGCCTGGATCTCTAATGAGTTTGATCTCGTATATGAATGAGCACGGAAGATGTAGTAATTATGCCATCATGCCTTTTCACAGGCTATCAGTCGTTAGGTATATTAAACAAGCACAACTACCCTCAATTCCACCTAAGAACTTCGAAAGTCAAACACCGTTCTCACATGCTACAGGACATCGGCCTATACACCATTCCCTGAAGTCTCTAACGTTGTGCTACAAGTACAGCGTTTCATTCTTGCCTACTCAATCTGTAGAGATTGAAATATATTTGTTTTAGCCCTTAGATTTACTAGCCCTAAAAGGAGGTAACGTACACGATAAGCATGTGCACCAAAGAAGCATGCGCACTAAACATCAAACAACGTTCAATTGCGACGGGATTGGATTCCCCAACCGCGCTGACTACCTAATCTTGAGGAACAGATCATTATTCATTCATTCTGGACCTAGATTCCCAAGGATTTCCGCCCCGGATGAATGGTGTAAAAGCAATAGCTGATCAATTGCTTGCCGACCGCAATGCGTCATCAGTTGGCAAGCATTGGGCTTCAAACTTTGTAAGGCGACAACCAGGCCTCAAGACACGTTTTCTTTTCGCAAATATGACTACCAGAGAGCCAAGTGTCTGTGGTCTGTGGAAGGCCTGGCCATATTGCAAGAACATCTCAGGTAGTAATTCAGAAATCTGGGGAAGAGTATAGCGAATAATTTAGGCTGATTGAATAATTTGTTGTGTTTGTATTTCTATCTCGAAGGTATAAAAAAAGTGCAACGCATACTTGGATGCGACGCATGCCCATGTTGTGCGTTATTAACAGTAGATATTAGGAGGACCTACTGAATGTCCTAGAAGAAGGAAACAAGTGATTAATCAAGTTGTTCTGAAGAGCGGATCTGGACCGCCTTATATGTCTATCACTACTATGTCTGGATCAAGGACATGGGCTATTTATGCATGATACTAACCCTAACTTTTGGGCGACCTGGATCAGGGTCAGCAATCCTGGTAACTTTGACTTAGGTTGCTAGCACAGTGATCCCTTCTTCCTGTCGTTATGTTGACCTTGTCTTTCCTCTGGTAAACTAGGCTCTTATCAGTTTACCGGAAGCTTAGTTGAACTTGAATATATTTAACGTCTACGGGAATCACAGGGATCAAACGACGCCAGACTGATTACCGGACAGAATTAACCCTCTGCAAGGTTCACTATAGAGTTTTGCCGAGCGAAGCGCAATTGCGCCCAAGTTACCTTGTTGCTCGTTTCCGCTCTACCGTGGTTACAGTACAATAGGCAAAAAAAGAAAAAGGAGGAAAAGAAGAAGAGAACGGAAACAACCAAACACCAAACGTCAAACAAAGAACAAAGAACAAAGCAGTGAACAGAACGTAGAAAGAATACCAAGGAAAAGTAGCAAAGAAAACAAATGTGTACCTCTACACCCCCTCTCCCGAGAACTCACCTTCTCGGCGCGCCATCCCCTGTCATTACCGGAAGCTTATCCAGAACGATCGCGGTAGTGTCAAGTGAAGGCCCATAGACTGGTGTGGGTTTTAGGGTTCAGGGTCACATGACAATCTGACCCTGACCCCGCTACGAAGCGCCAGCTTCGGAAGTCTGTCACAGAGTGTTAAAATTGGTCCTTAAAGTGTATATATTAAGTTAGGTAAAAAATCGTTTACCCCTCTCTCCATTTATCTTCGTCTCCTTCCCACAGATAAGAACCCAGTCTTATCTTTTTACCCGAACTTTCTCCGGAGCACTCGTGGACGTTTTCTCAACATCCCCCCCACTTTCCCGGAGCTCCGGAGAAGTGGGTACATCTGGCCATTGTACTTGTGGATCTCGTACTCCGATCATCACTCTAAATTCTGGCATTTTCTGAGGACCAAGCGGTTTTGTCAACCCGTCTGCCGCCATTTTCGCTGTTGGAATATATCCGATCTTAATCCGACCTTCCTTAATCCATTGCTTGATGGCATGGTGCTGTATGTCGATGTGCTTAGTTGCCTTCTTCACACCCAGGGATTTTGCAATTTTAATTGCCGCTTGGTTATCTCCTAGAACTAGGGTCTCGTCTTTCAAACACAAAGTCTGACTATTCCTAGTTCCGGTTTCGAAAGTTTCCAGAATCTTATTAAGTATCCGTCGAAGATGGATTCCTTCCTTGGCGCATGGAGTTAGTCCGATATATTCGGCCTCCGTAGTTGATGTTGCGATCGCTGCCTGTTTCTTCGAACTCCAGCTTATCGCTCCCCCGAGCCCAACGAAAATTAATCCGCTGACAGACTTCCGATCATTTGCGTTCGCATAGTCGGCATCGCTGTATCCAACGATATCCATCCCCCCTCGGCGTGCTTCGAAGCAAATAGAGAATTCGGCAGTATCACGCAAATAGCGTAACACCCTCTTTACTCCACCAAGGTGTCTGGGTGTTGGTCTCGCAGATGCCTGTGCCAGGCTTGACACTGCAAATGCTATGTCCGGTCTCGTCATCATGGCTGGGTACATTATCTTTCCCAGGATTGACTGATAACTCTTCGAGTCCAAGATCTTCTCGTCCTCATGTGCTGGCTCAATGTCCCCCCAATCTCCCACTGGCGTACGAATGGGTGACCTCCGGTGTTCATCGAACCTTGCTTCCTCCACCATCCTCCGGATGTATTGCCTCTGATTTATCCAGAGTCTTCTCTGTGGCCTGTCTCGTGATACTTGTATCCCGATGATCTGAGTTGTTTCGCCCAAATCCTTGATGACGAATCTCTTCGAAAATAACTGCTTGAACCATTTTATCGATTTGTCGTCCATCGCTGCTATGGTTATGTCGTCCACATAAAGCAAAACCAGCATTTTTCGTCCTGCATGATACAACAAACACGGCTCTGTGACTATGTTCTCAAATCCCAAAGATTTAAGGTACCCTGTGCAGTCCTCATTCCACTGGTATGCTGCCTGTTTCAACCCATATAGACAGCGATCCAGTTTTGCCACCATTCCATTGGGGCATTCAACATTCGCTGGAAGCTCAATGAAGACTTCCTCTTTTATCTTGGATTGCGCAAACGCATTGCACGCATCCACTTGATGGCATTCCATGTTGTACTGGCATACGGTCGCCAAAAACAATCTCAATGTCGCACTGCTGGGAGTCGGTGCAAAGCTCTCAAAGAAATTCACTCCGTATTCTTGTCGAAAGCCTCTCACCACCAGTCTGGCTTTGTATTTCTCAAGTTTTCCATCGATGTCATACTTCTTTGTAAACACAAATCGCGTATCGATCGGGACACACCCCTCTGGTTTAGGGACGAAATGCCAGGTTCTGAAGTCCATCAGCGCCTTCAACTCCTTCTGGATCGCTCCTTTCCATCCCTCACTCTCAGTTGGATGTCTAATCGCGTCGTCCAGTGTCATGGAAGGCTCAGACAGCGCTATCATGGCCCTCTGTTGCGTTTCATCCTCTTCGTGTATTCTGATCCTCTGCCTTGGCGGTTGATCCTCCTTCACGTCACCATCTCGGCTCAGTCTTCTCTTTGGTGCTTTCAGATTCATTGACTCGATTATGAACTTCAACCTTGCGTTGACCGCGTCAAGTTGTGTTGTGTCCATGCCCGTTATAGCTTTTGTCTCCGAAAATGGTTTTAAGGATTGCTCCTCTCCACCACGGTCCTCGACTTGGCCTTGACACACCTCGGTCTCGTCAGTCATCTGGCCCGTGAGTTCTTCCTCTCGCAAACCTCTTGGATTTGATAATCCAGGTTCTTCGGACATATTGCCACTGTCCTGTCCTCCAAGCTCTTCCTTTTCTTGCTGCTTCTTGGGTCTCATTTTCTCATAAAAATGCACTGATTCGGTGACCCGGACCTTCTCAGCATCAATATCCCACAGAATGTATCGACCGTCGACGTTTTCATCATATCCTAGTAGTAGGGATTCACTCCCCCTAGGACCATGCTTGGTCGTCGCCAAATGCCTAATAACTCGGCATCCCCATCTCCTCATATGGTCGGTTCTAGGCTCAATTCCGAAAAAGAGCGTATATGGGACACCTTGCGTGCTCAATGTCCTGTTTGCAATATACACCGTTGTCATTGCAGCTTCCACCCAGAATCTACTTCCCAAACCTGTTTCCGATAACATCGTCCTGACGCCATCGTTTACCGTCCTAATAGCTCTCTCTGCTATCCCATTCTGGCTTGAAGAATCCGTAAGCGTATAGGTTGGTTCCGTCCCATTAGCCTTTCTCCATTTCTCGAAGATTTGCTTAAGTTCTGGTGCATTATCGCTTCTTGTCCTCTTAATGGTTTTACCCATCTTGAGTTCAATCCCTTTTCGCCACTCGTCCAGAGCTCCTTGAACTTCACTCTTCTTCTTCAACGGCAGTAGCCATTTGAATCTGGAAAAGCTATCAACGACTATCGCGTACCACCGATGACCTCTTCTCCCAGTCTCGTGTGGACCAGACACGTCCACCGATATGCTGTCGAGAGGTTCTTCTGCAGCCATCGACATTGTCGGACTCCCATGACTCCTTGTCATTTTTCCTTTTGAGCAGTCCTCACACGCGAAATCCTCTGGTCTCGGGGGTGTTTTGTCTGGGTTGATCGCCCTCAGCCTCTTGTCACCAACATGACCGAATCTTCGATGCAAATCGTCGTATGCAAGCAAACATGTACTCGTAACTGTGTCTTCCTTTCTCAATGGAATAGTGATTTTTTCTTTCCCATCGTCAATAATAACTTTCATGTCCTTGAACAAGACTGATTTCCCTTCCTTGAGCAGGGCCATTACTGATATCAAATTTTCGGACAATTCTGGCACATATAAGACTTTGGATAAATTGAGCTTCTCCCTCCCAACTCGAATATCTACTGAACCCATCTTGGATGCCCCAATGCAGCTCCCATCCGCCAACTTAACTGTCTCCTGTGTTCCCTTTGCGTTTTTCAACACTGTTAGCTCTTTCGTCATATGACACGAGCACCCGGAATCAATCACCCAGTTATGGCGTTTGGAACACTTACCGCATTGGTTCTCCTTGACAGCCAGCTTCGCTTTTTGTTGAGGGTCGTTTTTCTTCTTGGCCCAACAATCCATTGCCTTGTGTCCTTCCTTGTTGCAGTTAAAACATTTCGGCTTCGACTTCTTGGTCGATTCTTCGCATTTTCTCATGGCCGACTTTTGCTCTAAGCGCTTAACAGCATCCTCTGCTTTTAACTTTTCTCGGTAGCATTCCTTTGCCACCTCTCGGTACTCCTTCGGGAGTCCGATCAAGAACATCTTGAGCACCATCTTTTCGCTCAATTGCTCCTCCGTGTAAAACTCCAAAATTGTCATTTTGTGGTAGTACCAATTCTGGAGCATGTTCATTTCCTTTCGAAGTTGGGTCCGAAATAGCTTCCCCAATCTCTCGAATTCCTGGTCGACGGTATCCGGTTCGCAAACCTTCTTCAGCAACTCATATGCTTCTTTAACCGTACTCTTGCTGACCATCCTGACGAACCCCTCGCCCAATGAAAGTTTTAGCGAACGCATCGCTTGTTCTTCATCAGTCTTTCGCTTTCCTAGGCCTCCTCCATCTCTTTCCACACCCTCCATCGGACTCTCGTCGAGTAGGTAGTACAACCCATCGTTCTTCAACTGGTGTAGGAAATTCATTTCCCACTCCGACCAGTTGTTCGCTTCGAGCTTTTCCGACATGATTAATCGATCGTATGAAGATAAAATGAAAATAGAGGAAAAATTAAAAAGACTTGTTCTTTCAGAACACAATAAGCAACTGTCTATGCTTTCCCAAGAACAAAACTCTGTTCTCCGAAGGTAATTCCATAGAGGCTCATAACCTGTTAAAATTGGTCCTTAAAGTGTATATATTAAGTTAGGTAAAAAATCGTTTACCCCTCTCTCCATTTATCTTCGTCTCCTTCCCACAGATAAGAACCCAGTCTTATCTTTTTACCCGAACTTTCTCCGGAGCACTCGTGGACGTTTTCTCAACACAGAGTTTGCTTCCTTCTTCATGAAGCTTTGAGAATTATAAGAATCGACATACATTTTTAGGATAGCTATTCATACGAGACTCACGTATCTATATGCATCAACGTGAGTGATTATTGTAGAATAGATCTTAAATGTTGAATCAGTTGGTTTATTAAAGGGTTCAAGTCTATGCTACGTCCTGGCACGATTCCTTTTGTATTGTGGTGTCAATCATGTCACGTGATCAGCCACAATAGGTTCGGATAAGTGGGGCACGTATGGGACGCCACTTAACATATATACCGCGCCACGCAACAATTATAGCGCTTGTTTACTGTGACACCGAATGTTGCGTGGCGCACTATCCAGGTTAAGTGGCGTCGCATACATGCCCCACTTATCCATACCTCTTGTGGCTGAAGACTCATGAATCCTCATGAGCACCATATAAGAGGAATGAAGTCTAAGGACGTAGTGTAGACGTAAAACTTTTAATAAATCATCTGATTCAAACATTAGGATCTATCCTACAGCCTAGAGAAATGGAGCCAAGTTAACACTACAAATAGGGATGTTCACAATGCAAGTGAGATACAAGATACTGGTCTATCATGTTGTTCTATCGCCTTATGGACTAGTAGGCCTATTTTCCACAACTGACAGGATGGAAACATGTTACAGTGTACAAAACCACCCTTCTAGCTTATCATCTGCTTTTATATACTCACAGTCCACCAAGATATGATTCCCCTTTCTCAGCCCCTCTATGTCTGTGATATTTGAGGAATATGATTGTTGTCTCTAAAACGGATTGAGACTAGACAAAGCCAGATTTTAGGGTCATTTGATAATGAATCAATCTTAATGATTCATTTCAAAGTTGACCCTGATCCATCTTCCATTGTAGCCGTCCCTACCAATATCGAAAGACTCAATATATAAACCATCAGTCTCCTGGAACTCAGTGCAAATGTCAATAGCATCTGACCCAAACGAGGTTCTGCGCAAAGACTGCCATTGATAGTCGTAGAGATCGTTTTCCCTTTCAATAGAGACCTCGGGAATTCCCTCCTCTTCTTTGGGATCATAGCCGAATTCTGTGAAGACATCATTGAAAATGCTAATATCAGACTCGTGATTAACGTCGTAGTACTTGATGCGCCGGAGTCGTTCTGCACCGAGGCCACTCTCATGCTCCCAGATGCTTAGCACAGCTTCGTAGGAGTCAAATACCTGACCTGGGTTTAGCATTTGCGAAACCGCAATGTACTTGTCAACTTGAGAGACGTAGACTTCTGCAAAGAAGTCGCCGGGACCTTTGACTAGTTTCCAGCCATCGTCCCCTGGTGAAGAGAACACAAGTTTAAGAGTACTAGCATAGCGAACCACTCTGTCTTTTTTTGCAGCAGCTAGCGTACAGTGTAAAGGAGCGAATCAAACAAAAGGATGTATTGGCATAAGAACAGAAACAATCGTTAAAGAAGAAAGAGCTAACTAATACTACAGATGGTGGAGGGTTCTACACTACTTTATACTGGTGGGAAGAGGTGCTGCTTCTTGCTGAAGGTCTAGACCTCCGGGACCATTCCGGGGGGACTGTCTGAGAGAGGCCTTAATGGATAGGCCGTCTCCGGCGCGTCTGAGACATGTCCCAATGGATAGGCTGTTTCCGGTGGTTGCGTTTAAGGCATGCCCCAATGAATAGGCCGTTTCCGGGGGATTGCGTCTAAGGGAAAGGCCCTAGGCAAAGCCTCTATGGGTTGCAGACCCTAACATACAGAGAATAGCAGCCATAAAGACTAGGCGAGGAAAGCCCGAGAACCACATGGTAGTAGATCGTGTGCAAATATGTACAATGAGGTATAGGAGAGTGAGCCGAGATTGTAGTGAAATGGCGGTAGGAAAATAGGATGAAGAATGAGTGATGGAAGAGACTGAGCTTTCCAACCATCAGATAGTCGTCAGGGCTGCGCTGGCTTTATACTTGAGATTCCCTTCATTTCGTAGGTGTTTTCTCCTCTCATCCGTTCTCCTAGTTCTGCTATGCTGCTTCTCAACTTGCTCCACCCGAATCTCCGGTCCAAAAATGCCAATATCGAGTTATCAAGTTTGACATAACAGATTCAGACTGGATGGCCTTACATGGTGGGAACGAACCACCTCGCAGTGATCAACAAAATGGTGTTACGAGGAAGTTCATTTTAGTAGGACTAGAGGTTGATTGGCCACCATATGCTAATAGAAACACTGCCATGATAAGCTCTGCCGGCTTAACCCTGTGCTTTCCTCAACATACAGAACAACTTGTCTTGGCTCCGACATACTATCTCCACCCCTCCCCCTTCCACTCGACAATGGTAGTAGTGCACATGGGTAAAGTTGTCCACTGAACTAATCATCCTTGACCACTAACGTGGCTTTGCGTCTTTTCATGGTAAAGTAGCTGGTAGGTTAAACGATACATTGATGGGGCTCCTGAAATGCATGAAAGGTGTTAGCGAGCGGCAGCGCCTATATTCGGATTTAACATCCGTCCGCAAAAACCGAGAACTATCAGTGTCTTCGGTTTAGCACAGGGCAAAGGATACACAAGCTAAATTTGTAAGAAATATTCATGATCTGCTTCCAATAACGTAATTTACCTATGAGCAGAACACTCCACTAAGACTTTCACACTTCGATCTTTCAACCCACCCTACTCAAACCACCAAAAAAATATCTTCAAACTCTAGAGAAGCCAGTCTCGTTCTTGCTGCCGCCACCATCAAACAAAACCTAAAACTCAGTATTTGAGATGCTCCCAAGATCTACACACCTTAACGCCAGAACGAAGGGATTGCGCGCTCGACAGCATGTACGCACCAACTCTACGCGATTGGCTCCACTCGAAGAAGCAACTCTAGTCAAGTCCATGCTCGACCTACATTCGTGACGATTTCCCCCCCTGGCCTAGTGGCGTTGGGGAAATAGCCAACCTGCTCCTTCCAGAATGCGATGTGGGACAAGCTGGGCAGCACTGGGCTTCACACATTGTCCAGCGACAACCAGGGCTCGAGATCTGTTTCACTCGCACATAGGACTGGTGCCTCATGACCCTCAGGCAGTCTTGTTGAAGCTGGATGTCAAGTTACAGGCTCCAACACCGTCTAGCTCTTGTGAAGGGACCAACACTTGGGTCTCTTTGACACCACACAACCCGACACAAGCCCTCTCACAGACTGCCTATGCCAAGGATCGAATTCACTATCATCCAGGTAGCTCGCCGACCTGATGCTATCGACCAGTCTGCAAAGGGGGCACAGGCAATAATGCATAAAGTAGCGCTTTTACGTAAGGAGAACAAGTCACTGCAGTGGCAGATGAGACACTCAGCAAACGCTGGAGACCCAAAAGGACACACACACGCCATGGAGGAGCCCTTACTGTAGGCAATTCTCAAGAGATTCTCGCCCAAAAGGATGTTCATCAGCAGGTGGCTGAAGAAATGCGACAGAATGATGGCCAGTAGAAGCAGGTTGCGGCAGCCATTCGGCACTGTGGAAACTGTGGGAAGACAGGCCATAATGGAAGAACCTCTTTAGAAGATGTAAAATCATCTGGCAACTCTACCCGTAGTTATTTTAAATAGACTTCTTTTGTTATTATATTGCAATGAATTAATGAGTGCGAAGAGTATTGGGAAGTGTTCTGCTCACTGGTGAATTACGTTACAAGAACTATGATTCCTAAATTAAGTCGACTTTATATGCAAAACATTCCCGTTCAAAAGTATTTTTTGATCGCTTACAAACAGAATGTGATATATGGAATCTCAGAGTTTTGCTTTTTATTTTGCCAACTAGCTTTTCTTCATCGCCATTTTTGAGGCTTTTATACTTCCCGTCTCAGGTTTTTCAAGTGCTCCGGCTCAACATGGGTTTCCAGACCATTGGTGCTCTGCCCATAGGGGCTTGGCGACGGGCATGGCAAGCTTCTCCCTACTCCAAATGTTCTAAGGCCTATTTGCTTCCCAACTTTCCAAACTCACTGCTCTAACACTATAGTCTCGTGATTGATCCTTGCTAAACTTCATTTCAGCTATAGGCACGGGCAACCTCTTAGACAAGAGTCTCCTTGAAAAAAGACCAATAAGCTTGACCAGGCATCACACTTGAGTTTAGTTCCCTGTCTCCGCCAGCCTGGTGTACAAGTGATTATATGTGCAATTAGGCACTAGACTGTATTCTTATGTACAGAGCTCGCTATTGTCAGTAACTTAAGTCAGTGTCACTAGGGTTGCTAACCCTGATCCAGTTCCTCGAACATTACAGTTAGCATCAGACATCAGGGCCTTCTTCCAAGGCCCAGGTGCTTGATCCAGAACATGGTAGTCCGCCCCTCGGACTAGACTTAGATAGACACAGAACAACTTCAATAATCAATTATTCCTTCTTCCTCTTCTTCACAGGATGTTCAGTACGTCCTGCTAATATCTACTGTTAGATTCCAGCTAGTAAGCTACTCTATCGGATGTTGCTCAACTGGTGTGTTAAATGGCCTTCACATTTTTCTTGACTGTCCAGAGCTCAGACCTGATAGACGCTTATTGCGCTTAAGCAGCCGCGTGGGGGGAAGAGCAAATTATAACTAATTTGTACGTTTTATTTCCATTAACTATGTTGTTCAAGCTTAAATCCGTTTCTCGCATGCCCGTGCGAATTTATGCTATAGAGAGATCTTTTGGCCCGAGATCCTACAACTCTTTGGAGGCTAAAAGGCAATTACCACGTGTGCATCACATTTTGCTACATGGGTGGCTATCATATTTTACGCACTCTGATTGGCTTTAACTTGCAGGTACATGCCCCATGTGGGTGTTACGCCGGCGTCTATGATACGGCAGTTGTAACCCTGCAGCTATTGACCACAGTAAACAAACGCTATAATCACTCACGTTGATGCATATATATATGTGAAACTCGTACGTATAGGGATCCTAAAAGTGTATGTCGATTCTTCTGATCCTTACGCTTGATGAAGAAGGAAACTCTGTGACAGACTTCCGAAGCTGACGCTTCGCAAGTCTATCTCAGAGTAGGTCAGGGTCAGACTGTCATGTGACCCTGGACCCAAAACCCACACCCACCATGGCAGTGAAGCTTGTGCACTAACAGCCAGCCAAATCTCAGGGATTCTTTACAAGTAGCTAGATCATGTCCGCAAGCTAAAGAAAGCTGTATATAATCCAAGGTCTGCCCCAAAGCGCTGGCAGGAGACGCTGAGCAAATGCCTCATAGAGATTGGCTTTACTCCATTGAATAATGATGCTACGATATTCTTCAATGGCCAGACTTGGATCGCAGTCTACATTGACGATATGTTTCTATTATACTAAGAGGCCAGTGATACACTTGACGTGACGTCCAGCTTGTCTTACACCCTTCAGCTTCAGGATCTTGGTCCAGTGTCCTCATTTCACAGGACCAAGGTTCAACATTTCCCACACCCTTATGAATCAGCCAGAAGCCAAAGATCGAGAAACTAGTCAAGAAGATGAACTTTTCTCAGTGTAGAGGAGCATCATTACTGATCATTGATGACCATCTTATTGGTCAGTAATTTGAGCCACTCTTGCAAAGGGAACACGGACTATATCGAAGTATTGTTAGGTCGCTGCTACACCTTTCTCTTCTTTTGCGCCCTGACACATCATATCTGGTAATGAGACTCACATCATATTATTGTTCATGAAAAACTAAGTACTGAACGTCTTCACAATCTTGTGCGCCACATGTCTACATCACGTATTCACCGGATGGTATTCCGAGTGCAGCCCTAGAGCAATGGGTAAGAAGTGGAGGCCAGACACTAGGACCTACACGTGTATTGTTACCAATGATCTTACGCTCTGCCACACTCTACTCTATTGAGTCTACTATTACTGTCCTTGGTATTTCCCCCTTTGCCTGCTCATTGCCGGTACGGCCACATCTTCCCAGCCACATATTGATTTTCAACTTTGACTCTTCATTCATGTCTTGTGTGTTTTGCCGCAGGATCGGAATGTAGATTTATTTTGTACTACCTTGACGGTTCACACCTAGTGTAGGCTATGGAAATGGGCCTAAGCTGACACTAAAGGCAGGGATTTTTACAATGCAAGTCAGATGAAAGAAACTGGTTAACATTATGTCTGTCATCTAGTTCTATCTATATATGGCTAGCAGGCCTATTTTCCACAACCGAGTGGGTGCAAACACGCTTCCATGTGCAAAACCACACTCCTAGCCGACCTCAACCTTCTAAATACACCTGGTACCAATGTGTAATTTCCCTGTTGTTACGGGTGAGGCGCAATGCTATGATTCGTATAAGATCTTTATTGATTGATGGGGAGGGAAAGGAGTCTATCTAGAAGGTTGTGCTGGTGAGCAGGGTGAAATACTTCACTTACCCCCCGCGTTTCTGCCCACCTTCACCGCCTTCCATATTCAGTACTAAACTGCAATACCTGTCTCTCCCCCTTTGTGTCTGTGATATTTGAGGAACGTCATTGCTGTCTCCAACACGGACTGCGACTTGACAAAGTGAGATGTCAGGGTCATTCGCTGATCAATAATCGTCATCGTCATCGTCCTCGACATCGCCCTCGCTATCGTCCTCATCATCGTCCTCATCATCGTGTTCAGCCATTTCAAAGTTGACCCGCATCCATCTTGCATCGTAGCCAGTCCTGCCAATATCAAAAGACTGAATGTATAAGCCATTAGTCTCCTTGAACTCAATGCAAATGTCGATAGCATCTGATCCAAATGTCGTTCTGCTTAATGACCACCAATGTTCCTGGTAGACATCGCTGTCCCTCTTAATAGAGATCTCAGGAATTCCCTGCTCTTCTTCAGGATGATAGCCGAATGCTGTGAAGATCTCATTAAAAATGCTAACATCAGACCCGCGATTAACGTCGTAGTACTTGATGCGCTGGAGTTCTCCTGCACTGAGGCCACTCTCACGCTCCCAGATGCTTAGCACAGCTTCGTAGGAGTCAAATACGTGACCTGGATTTAGCATTTGCGAAACTGCAATGTACTTGTCATCTTCAGAGACGTAGACTTCTGCAAAGAAGTCGCCAGGACCTTTGACTAGTTTCCAGCCATCGTCGTCCGGCGAAGAGAAATCAAGTTCAAGAGTACTAGCATAGCGGACCACTCTGCTTTTTTTTGCAGCAGCTAGCGTACATAGCATAGCAGCCATAAAGACAAGGCGAGGAAAGCCCGAGAGCCACATGGTAGTAAATGGCGTGCAGGTGTGTGCAATGAGGTTCAGGAGAGTGAGCCAAGGTTGTAGTAAAATGGCAGTAGGAAAGTAGGATGAAGAATGAATGATGAAAGAGCCTGAGCTTTCCAACCATGAGATAGTCGTCAAGGCTGCGCTAGCTTTATACTCACGGTTCTCTTCATTTTGTAGGTGTTTACTCCTGTCGTCCGTTCTCCTTGTTGTGGTATGCTGCCCGAATCTCGGGTCCAAGGATGCCAATATCAAGTTACAAAGTTTGACATAACAGATTCAGACTGGATGGCTTTACATGGTGGGAACGTGCCACCTCGCAATGATCAACAAAATGGTAGTACAAGGAAGTTCATACTAATAGGACTAGAGATTGATAGGTCATTATATGGTAATACGAAGACTGCCAAGATAAGCACTGTCGGCTTAACCCTGTGCTTTCCTCAACATGCGGAGCAACTTGTCTTGGCTCCAACAAACCTCCCCTACCACTCCCCCACCCCTCCCCCTTCCACACAACAATGCTAGTGCACATGGGTAAAGTTGGCCACTGAAATAATCATCCTTGGCAACTAACATGGCTTTTGCGTCCTTTTATGGTGAAGTAGCTCGTGGGTTAAACCATACATTGATGGGGCTCCTGCAATGCACGAAAGGCGTTAGCGAGCGATAAAGCTTATATTCGGATCCAACATTTGTCCGTGAAAAGAGAGAACTATCGGTGTCGGCGGTTCAGCCCAGGGCAAAGGATACATAAGCTAAATTTGTAAGCAACATTTATGATCTGCTTCCAATAACGTAATTTACCTGTGAGCGGAAGACTCCACTAAGACTTTCAGACTTCGATCTCTCAAACCACTCTACTCAAACCACCAAAAATATCTTCAAACTTTAAAGAGGCCAGTCTCGTTCCTCCTGTCGCCACTGTTAAACATGACGTAAAACTGAGTATTCGAGAGGCTCGCAAGATCTACACAGTCAGCCCTAGCACCTTAAATGCCAGAACGAAGGGAACACGCGCTCAACAGGATGTACACGCCAACTCTATGTGACTGACTCCACTCGAAGAACACACTCTAGTCAGGTTCACTCTTGATCTAGATTTGTGAGGATTTGTCCCCTGGTTTAGTGGTGTTGAAGAAATAGCCAACCTCCTCCTACTAGAATGCGATTTGGGAGATGCTGGGCAGCACTGGGCTTCACACTTCGTCCAGCGACAACCAGAGCTCAAGACTTGTTTCAATCGCACATAGGACTGGTGCCTCATGACCCTCAGGCAGTCTTGTTGAAGCTGGATGTCAAGTTACAGGCCCCAACACCAGCTAGCTCTTCTGAAGTGACCAACACTTGAGTCTTTTTGACACCACACAACCCGACACAAGCCCTCTCACAGTCTGCCTATGCGAAGGATCAAATTGCCTAGCAGCCAGGAAGCTCTGCGACCCCAATTCAAGATGCTATCGACCAGTCTGCTGGGGGGGCACAGACAATAATGCATAAAGTAGCGCTTTTACGCAAGGAGAACAAGTCACTACAGTGCCAGATGAGACACTCAGCAGACGCTGGAGAGCCAAAAGGACACACATACGGCCTGGAGGAGCCCTTACTGTAGGCAATTCTCAAGAGATTCTAGCCCAAAAGAATGTTGATCAGCAGGTGGCTGAAAAAATGCGACAGAATGATGGCCAGTAGAAGCGGGTTGCGGCAGCCATTCGGCACTGTAGAAATTGTGGGAAGACAGGCCATAATGGAAGAACCTCTATAGAAGATGTACAATTGTCTAGCAAATCTACTCGTAGTTATTTTAAATAGATTGCTTTTGTTATTATATCGCACTGTAATAATAAATGCGAGGAGTATTGGGAAGTCTTCCGCTCACTAGTGAATTACATTACAAGAACTATGATTCCTGCATTAAGTCGGCTTGATATGAAATATCGTTCTCGTTTAAAAGTATTCTTTCATCGCTTAGAAATACAGTGTAATAGATGAAATCTCAGAGTCTTGCTTTTTATTTCTCCAACTAGCTTTTCTTCATCGCCATTTCCAGGGCTTTTGTACTTCCCTTCCCGTCTTAGGTGTTTCAAAGGCTCCGGTTCAACATGGGTTTCCGGACTATTGGTGCTCTGCCCATGGAAGCTTGCCGACCGGTAGGGCAAGGTTTGCTCTACTCCAATTGTTCAAAAGTCTATTTGCTTCCCAACTTTTAAGTCTTACCTAAAATCACTGCTCCACCACGATAGTCTGGTGAATAATCCTTACTCAACCTCATCTCGGCTATAGGCACAGGCAATCTGCTAAACAAAAGGCTCCTTGAAAACACACCACTAAGCTTGACCAAGCATCACACTTGAGTTTAGTCCCTAGTCTCTGCCAGCCCAGTGTGCAAGTGATCATGTGTGCCAATAGGCAGAAGCCTTTATTCATATGTACAGGGCTAGGTTTAACTGCACTATATTTAGGCTTTGATGCAGTGAAGACAGCCTAAGGCTACTTGACTCTAATGCTAGGTTTTTAATGCTGGCATATGTCGAGTTTCTATGTCTAGTGCTATACTGTTCTATGCAGTCTACCTTAATCACTTGGCCATCTAGCTCAGTTGTGTAGAGCAAAACGCAGATCGCATATTGCGTTTGACCTTTCAAGAGACAGGTTTGGATATACAAGTTGGTGTAAGCTTTAGGCACATGAAGGAGATTTCGAGAAGGCCCCTTCTATCGAGTTTCATGGTTATGGAGGAGACTACAAGCTGTAAATAGTACTTGAGTATAAGGCGGCAGTCAGCTAGTTCAAAGCGCTTCCCTCGGTTTTCTTATTCACGTCTGGCAAAGTCTCGGGGCCGTTCCCCTGTAGTTTTCCATATGATGGCTGAGACCGGACATACATAGACTGCTTTGCGTAGAAACTAGTTAACTTGGCTGACCAGACAATGCCGAAGCTGTGCCTGTAGCGGCTTTTAATCTGCTTCTTTAGGTAATGCCGTCGTATAGAACAGATGCCACTATCCCTTCATCCCTTTAACCCCAAGGTACTAAGGTACTTGTTAAGTCAAGTCATCACTCCTTTTTGCTTGTAAGGCGTGACATATAGTGAGTAGTTTAAATAAACATTACAAAACATTTCGCCAAAATTGACCCGGCGTATTGAAATACGATCGAATTGTAGCTTATTAAGCGATAATCTTTCTATTGCCTGTCTTCCGTAGGATCTCAGCAGAAGCCTGGACCCCTAATAAGTTTGATCTCGTATATGAACGAGCGCGGGAGATGTAGTAACTGTGGCATCACGTTTTTTCACGAGTTATTAGTTGAGTTAGTCATACTAAACAAGACTATCCACCCCCCGTTCTGCCTAAGAACTTGGAAAGTCAACTACTTTTCCTACATACCACCAAGGCATCCACTAGTGTCTTCGACAATGCGTTATGAATGCAGAGTTTCATTCCTATGTACTATATCTATAGAAATCGAAACATATTGGGCTTAGCCATTAGATATATTGGTCCCAAAAGGAACTAGTTGCTTGGTTTGGATGTAACACTGTAGCTGATATAACTATATTCTCGAGGCCGGGATCCTTAACCAGCTTCGACTACATCCTTTAAAAGTCGATATTAGCAGGGAGCTCATGGTCTGAAAGGATCGCTGGCAGTGGTAAAAGAGAATAGCTCCTGCAATGTAGGAGGGAAAAAGACAGATGTTGAAGTGCCAAGTAGGATAGTTAGCAGGAGCAGGGCCTTTGGAAGGACTACTGTCACGGGCAGGCAGGAAGGTTCTATGAGACTAACCCAATAGCTCAAAGACGGGACAGGCAGGACAGGTAGACAGGGACGAGGACAGGCAGGACAGGATGTTCAGGATGGTAACAGATACCAGGACAGAAGACAGGGACAGGAAGTTCAGTATATTCAGGGTAGGAGACGAGGACGTTGCTTGGGGAGCAACATTCAGGTAACAGAGGGAGGTTCTATCTAGTCTATATATCTACACAGGTTGTAGTTGACAAGATCTACAGTGGGGTGTGAGGCTGGTAGCGGTGAGCGAGGCTCCAGCATCGAGCAGAACAGCAGTCATGCAGGGAACGCTAAAGTAGCGTGGGAACAGTGGTCATGCAGAAACGGTGGTCATGCGGACGACAGTATCATGCTATGACGGACGGTGGTTATGCAAAGGACGCTAGCGTGCTGTTACATCATGCAGGAACACTAGCGTACTGTAACGGTCATGCAGAAGACGCTAGCGTACCGTGACAACTACGGCGATTCTACTTTTTCTTGAGAAAAACTAAAGACATCTATCTAACAGTCTACTATTCTAGAACTTATAATTGGGCAAGCTCTTAGAATGAGGAGGACTCCCCTACAAAATCTATTTGTCTTTGGATTAACTATGTTGGCTACTGCCATTCAACACATTATGCTATCCTGTCAGTAACCTAAGTCAGTGTTACCAAGATTGCTGACTCTGATCTAGTTCGCCCAAGCGTTAGGGTTAGCATCAGACATCAAGGACATCTACTGTTTTAGTGTAGAATAGATCTTAAATGTTGAATCAGTTGGTTTATTAAAGGGTTCAAGTCTATGCTACGTCCTGGAACTATTCCTTTTGTATTTGTTGAGAAAACGTCCACGAGTGCCCCGGAGAAGGTTCGGGTAAATAGATAAGACTGGGTCTTATCTGTGGAAAAAAGGTGCTACATAATTAGAGACAGGAAAAAGAAATTTTTTCTAACTTAATACATAAAAAATAAGGACCAATTTTAACAGGTTATGAGCCTATACTGAATTACCTTCGGAGAACATTTGTATAGTGTTCTTAAAGTACTTTATTGTACTTGTTTTATTTTATTTATTTCACGATTATTCGATATCCTACACGACAGACGGAAACGTCAAGATGACGGTGATACTTGAAGGACGAAACTGGAAGGAATGGGAGTCAAACTTCTTGATGCAAATCCAGAATGAAGGACTTCAGTATCTACTGGCGGAAAACCCCATGGAGGGCGTGGAAAGGGAGAAGAGGGATAGCAACAAGAAGCAGAAGGATGAGGAATTGGCGAAACGCATCCTCGAAATTAGCCTGAACGAGACTTTTCGAAGTCTGGTCAGGGACGAGGAGACTCTCAGCAAGGCTTACAAGAAGCTGAAGAAAGCTTGTCCTGCAGACACGACCGATGAGGCTTTTTATGAAATGGGAAGAGTATTTCAGTCACCTTTGGTGAAAGGAATGACCATTCTGCAAAGCTGGATGAATTTCGAGACGGTCTACGCAAGGCATTATAAAGCCGAAAATGTTGTGGAGAAGGCGGTCCTCAAGACTTTTCTGATTTTGCTTCCACTCGAGTATCAGGAGGTGGCCAAGGAGTGCTACCGAAAGAAAAACATCTCGACGGATGAGGTGATACAATGTCTCGAAGCAGCTAAAAAGACGTACGGCACCAACGGACAAGCGAAGTACAACAGATCGAAATCTAAGTGCTTCAACTGCGGCAAGGAGGGTCATTCGAAGACCGAATGTTGGTCGAAGAAAAAGACCAACACAAAGCAGAAAGCGAACCAGGCCACTGAGGAGAAACCAGGCAGTAAGTGCACCCAATGCCAAAACTGGATAATTGATTCCGGGTGCTCATGTCATATGACAAAGGAGCTAACATTGTTACAAAACCCCAAGGAGACAAGACAGACAGTTAAGGTGGCGAACGGGGACTGCATTGGGGCATCTAAAGTAGGCTTGGTAGATTTGAATGTTGGAAATAAGAAACTTAAGTTGTCCAAGGTTTTATACGTGCCAAAACTGTCAGAAAACTTGATATCGGTAAAGGCCCTCATGAAAGAAGGGAAATCTGTTCTGTTTAAGGACATGAACGTTACGATCGATGATGGCAAAGACAAGATGGTCATCCCATTGCGAGAAGACGATACGGTTACCAGTATGTGCTTTATAGCATATGACGAATTACATCGGAGGTTCGGCCATATCAGTGACAAGAGGCTGAGGGCGATTAACCCGGAGAAAACACCTCCTAGACCAGAAGACTTCGGGTGTGAACACTGTTCAAAAGGCAAGATGACAAGAAGCCATGGGAATTCGTCAGTCTCGATGGCAACAGAAGAGCCACTTGACAGTGTGTCAATAGATGTATCCGGCCCACATGAAGCTGGGAGGAATGGTCACCGCTGGTATGCGATAATTGTCGACAACTTTTCCAGATACAAGTGGTTGTTACCGCTGAGAAAGAAGAGCGATGTTCAACGGGCGTTGGACGAATGGAGAAAAGTGATTGAACTCAAGATGGGTAAAACTATTAAGAGGACAAGAAGCGACAATGCCCCAGAACTGAAGCAAATCTTGGAGAGCTGGAGAAGGGCCAATGGGACTGAGCCAACATACACGCTCACGGATTCATCAAGTCAAAACGGCATTGCCGAAAGGGCGATCCGAACGGTCAACGACGGGGTCAGGACTATGTTGTCGGAAACAAAATTGGGTGAAAGGTTTTGGGTGGAAGCCGCGAGGACGACGGTATACATCTCCAACAGGACATTGAGTACGCAGGGAGTCCCACATTCATTATTTTTCGGAATTGAGCCACGGACGGATCATATCAGAAGATGGGGATGTCGGGCTATCAGGCATTCGAAGGCATCCAAGCATGGACCTAGGGGGAGTGAATCCCTACTACTAGGATATGATGAAAATGTCGATGGCCGATATATCTTGTGGGATATCCAAGCGCGGAAAGTCCGTGTTACAGAATCAGTGCATTTCTATGAGAATATGCAACCCAAGAATCCGGAACAAGAGAAAGAACTGCCCCGGGATAAGGATGAGGATGCATCCAAAGAATCACAGGGTGTCGATCAGAGGTTCGTCGAAAAGGAAGAGCCTGCGGAAAACTATCAGCCGAATAGCGAGGTAGAGATACCTGAATGCCAAGGACAAGATCAGGGCGGAGAAGAACAACCACTGAAGCCCTTTTCCGAAACGAAGGCAATAACAGGGATTGATACGACGCAATTGGATGCAGTCAATGCAAGGCTAAATCTTCTGATTGAATCGCTGAATCGGAAGATACCGAAGAGAAAACTTTCCGAGGAATCGGAGATAAGAGAAAATCAACCCTCAAGTCAAAGGATGAAGACTGATGGGGGAAATGATTTAGGACAAAAAGCCATGTTGGCATTGTCAGAACCCAGCATGACACTCGATCAAGCCATACTACACCCGATGGAAGGGCAAGAATGGAAGATGGCCATCAAGAACGAATTGGACACACTTGAGAAATTTGGGACGTGGCGATTTGTGCCTGAGCCAAAAGGATGTGATCCGATTGACACAAGATTTGTTTTTGCTAAAAAGTATGGTATCGACGGAAAACTCGAAAAGTACAAAGCAAGACTGGTGGTGAGGGGATTCCGGCAGGAATATGGTGTGAATTTCTTTGAAAGTTTTGCACCTACCCCTGGGAGCGCCACATTAAGATTGTTCTTGGCGGCAGTATGTCAATATGACATGGAGTGTCATCAGATAGACGCATGTAATGCGTTTGCCCAGTCAAAGATCAAGGAGGATGTTTACATCAAGCTGCCTGCGAATGTCAAGTGTCCCAATGGGATGGTCGCGAAACTGGATCGATGCCTGTATGGGTTGAAGCAGGCAGCATATCAGTGGAATGAAGATTGCACTAAGTTCCTTAGATCTATGGGGTTCGAAAACATGGTCACAGAGCCGTGTTTATTATACCATGCAGAACGGAAAATGTTAGTTCTGCTGTACGTGGATGATATAACCATAGCATCATTGGACGGAAAGTCTATAAAGTGGTTCAAGGATCGATTCTCTCGGAGATTTGTGGTGAAGGATTTGGGAGAGACCACCCAGATTATTGGAATACAGGTCTCGAGAGATAGGTCTAAGAAGAGGCTATGGATCAATCAGAAGCAGTACATCCAAAGGATGGTAGATGACGCTGGATTCGACGAGCGGAGGAGGTCTCCGATTCGCACTCCAGTGGGAGACTGGTCGGATATTGAACCAGCACAAGAAGACGAAGAAATCTTGGACTCAAAGAATTATCAGTCGATATTGGGCAAGATAATGTACCCAGCCATGATGACGAGACCAGATATTGCATTTGCAGTGTCAAGCCTGGCGCAGGCGTCCGCGAGACCAACACCAAGGCACGTTGCAGGGGTAAAGAGGGTGCTACGATATATGCGTGACACCACTGAATACTCAATTTGCTTCGAAGCACGCCGAGGGGGGATGGATATCGTTGGATATAGCGATGCTGACTATGCGAACGCAAATGATCAGAAGTCTGTCAGCGGATTAATTTTCGTTGGGCTCGGGGGAGCGATAAGCTGGAGTTCTAAGAAACAAGCAGCGATCGCAACATCAACCACGGAGGCCGAATATATCGGACTAACTCCATGCGCCAAGGAAGGGATCCATCTTCGAAGGATACTCAATAAAATCCTGGAAACTTTTGAAACTGGAACTAGGAATAGTCAGACATTGTGTTTGAAAGACGAGACCCTAGTTCTAGGAGACAACCAAGCGGCAATCAAAATTGCAAAATCCCTGGGTGTGAAGAAGGCGACTAAGCACATCGACATACAGCACCATGCCATCAAGCAATGGATTAAGGAAGGTCGGATTAAGATTGGATATATTCCAACAGCGAAAATGGCGGCAGACGGGTTGACAAAACCGCTTGGTCCTCAGAAAATGCCAGAATTCAGATTGATGATTGGAGTATGAGATCCACAAGTACAATGGCCAGATGTACCCACTTCTCTGGAGCTCTGGGAAAGTGGGGGGGGATGTTGAGAAAACGTCCACGAGTGCCCCGGAGAAGGTTCGGGTAAATAGATAAGACTGGGTCTTATCTGTGGAAAAAAGGTGCTACATAATTAGAGACAGGAAAAAGAAATTTTTTCTAACTTAATACATAAAAAATAAGGACCAATTTTAACAGTATTGTGGTGTCAATCATGTCACGTGATCAGCCACAATATGTTGAAGCAAACTTCCCAACAAGTTCCGGATGAAGTTCGGGTAAACTGATAAGACTTTGTGCTTATCTTAAAAAGGGGAGTATTTAGGAAAAGAGGAGTGGTAAAACTTTTCATCTACTTTAAAAACAATAAAATAAGGACCAATTTCAACAGGTTATGAGCTTATAATCAATTACCTTCGTCGAACGATTGCTATATCGTTCTCATAAGTCAATCGAGGCTTATAATATTTTGTGTGATTGTATAGATAAAACAACACTCGACTCAACCAACACCCGAAACAGCCAACATGTCGATCATACTTAATGAAAGCAACTGGAATGAGTGGGAGGACAGCCTCCTTGTCCAGCTCCAGAATAGCGGGCTGCATTACCTTTTCCAGAAAGATCCCATGGAAGGTGTCGAGAGAACCGATGTATCTGGCGCAAGCCAGAAACAAAAACACACCAAAGATCAAGAAGCAGCGAGGAGTCTGCTTAATATGAATTTGGATAAATACCACCAGTCCCTAGTTAGGGACGAGGATACCTTGTATGGAGCATATGAGGTCCTCAAAGATATCTGTGCTCCGGACCCGCAGGACGAATGTTACGATGAGTACAAGAGGCTGCTGAAAACGCCTGTACAAAAAGGGAAGTCCATGAAAAGCAATTGGGCTTACTTCAAAACGATCCACAACCGTAACTTCGACCAGGACGCCACGAAAGAGGACAGGATGAAGGAGCAGCACGTCTTTAGGACGTTTACGTGGCAGCTACCGAAAGCGTACAGGGCTGCTATCCTCGAAAGCAGGCGGGAGAAGTATACCGAAGCAAAGACGCTAGAACTATTGGAAAAAGTTCGAATTAGCGTTGAAAGCGAAGGTACCGACAAGAAGACCAAGGGAGATAGGCCAAAGGTTAAGTGTACCAACTGTGAGAAGAAGGGACACTTAGCTGCTGACTGCTGGTCGAAAAGAAAGACCAACTCCGACCAGAAGGCTCAACTGGTCAACCAAGATGCTCAAAGTAAGTGCTCTGAATGCCACAACTGGGTAATCGATTCCGGATGCTCATGTCATATGACGAAAGAGCTAACAGTGTTGAATAATGCACAGAAAACCCGGGAGACGGTAAAAGTGGCGGACGGGAGAAGCATTGAAGCGTCGAAGGTTGGATCAGTAGCCATAGAAACTGGGAATAAAAGTCTTACCTTGTCAAAAGTGTTATACGTGCCAGGCTTGACTGAAAACTTGATTTCAGTCATGGCTTTAATGAAAGAAGGCAAATCCGTCTTATTCAAAAACATGACAGTCACGATAAGCGACAGTGAAGGGGAAATAATTATCCCGTTGAGGAAAGACGACTCCATCACAAGCACATGTTTCACAGTGTATGATGATCTACACAAAAGATTTGGACACGTCAGCGACAGAAGGCTGAGAGTAATCAACCCAAGCAAGACCCCTCCAAGACCTGAGGACTACAGGTGCGAAGATTGTTCGCAAGGCAAAATAACCAAAAGCCACGGCCAGTCATCAGTGTCGATGGCGGCAGAAGAACCACTCGATAGTGTGTCGATTGACGTATCAGGACCGCATGAATCTGGAAGAAATGGTCACCGATGGTACGCCATTGTAGTTGATAATTTTTCCCGGTATAAGTGGCTATTGCCATTGAGAAAGAAAAGCGAGGTCCAGCGAGCACTAGACGAATGGAGAAGGGGCATTGAACTTAAGATGGGTAAAACCATTAAACGAACAAGAAGCGACAATGCACCGGAGCTCAAGCAGATTTTTGAAGAATGGAAGAGGCTTAATGGCACAGAAACGACCTATACCTTACCAGACTCGTCCAACCAAAACGGCATTGCTGAGAGAGCGATAAGAACGGTGGACGAGGGAGTCAGAACATTGCTATCAGAAACTCAACTGGGTAAGAGGTTTTGGGTGGAGGCTGCCAAGGCAACGGTCTACATATCGAATAGGACGCTGAGTTCACAAGGGGTTCCATACACATTGTTCTTCGGAATAGAGCCAAGGACGGATCACATCCGTCGATGGGGATGCCGGGTCATTAGACACCTGCCCACATCGAAACATGGACCTAGGGGGAGTGAATCTCTCTTGTTAGGCTATGATGAAAACGTAGATGGCCGCTACGTCGTGTGGGACGTTAATGCGAGCAAAGTACGTGTTTCCGAGTCGGTGCATTTCTTTGAGAATATGCAACCAAAAGAACCGCAACAAGAGGAGTTGCGAAGTGAGGTACGAGAAAGCGAACCAGCGAGGTTACCTGTCCTCACTAGGCGATTCCCAGCGAGGAACGAGCCTGTGGAGCCGATGCCGGCACCAGAAAAAGAGGAAATAACCTCATTAAAAAATGCAGCAGAAGAAATTCAATCGCCAAAACCTTTTTCAGGAACGAAGACGGTAACAGGAATTGATACAGCACAGTTAGACGCAGTTAATGCGAGAATAAACTTGCTGATAGAATCGCTGAATCGAAACAACCCAAAGCGAAAAAATAGCGGAGGGTATGAATTGATGGAGGAGCAGCCGCCGAGAAGCAAACAGAGAATAGACGAGGAGGACGGAACGACGCAAAGAGCCATGATAGCGTTGTCCGAGCCTTTTATGACACTCAATCATGCTATTCTGCACCCAACTGAAAGCGAAGGATGGAGAAGGGCCATTGATAGGGAGTTGAACACTCTGACCGAATTCGGGACCTGGCGCTTTGTTCCCAAACCGGAAGGATGTGTCCCAATAGACACCCGCTTCGTCTTTGCCAAGAAGTACGACCTTGATGGAAAACTTGAGAAGTACAAAGCAAGGTTGGTCGTGCGAGGCTTTAGGCAGGAGTATGGTGTGAACTTTTTTGAAAGTTTTGCACCAACACCAGGCAGTGCGACTCTGAGGTTATTTTTGGCATCCGTATGCCAATATGACCTGGAATGTCACCAGATTGATGCATGCAATGCGTTTGCACAATCAAGGCTGAAAGAAGAGGTTTACGTCAAGTTGCCGGCGAACGTTGAATGCCCTGACGGTATGGTTGCGAAGTTGGAACGCTGCCTGTATGGTTTGAAGCAAGCCGCATACCAGTGGAATGAGGATTGTACAGCGCATCTCAGGGCAATGGGGTTTTCGAAAACGATAACAGAACCGTGTTTGCTCTTTCACGAGAAAAGAAAGATGTTGGTTCTATTATACGTGGATGATATTACCATTGCGGCGCCAAACATGAAATCGATCCAGTGGTTTAAGGACGAATTCTCGAGGAAGTTCAAGGTCAAAGATCTGGGTGAAACTACTCAAGTAATCGGGGTGCAAGTATATCGCGACAGATCCCGGAGACGAATGTGGTTAAACCAGGAACAATACATCCAGAGAATGGTCGACCAATCAGGCTTTAGAGAACATAGGAAGACTTCGATCCGCACACCAATTGGAGACTGGAAGGACGTGGAACCTGCACAAGAAGGGGAAATGATCTTAGAGTCGACAAAATACCAGTCAATCTTGGGTAAAATCATGTACCCAGCCCTTATGACGAGACCAGATATAGCATTTGCTGTATCAAGCCTCGCACAGGCATCGGCAAGACCAACCCCGAGACACGTGGAAGGGCTAAAGAGAGTGCTGCGCTACATGCGTGACACATCTAAATTTTCCATATGCTACGAAGCGCGTCAAGGGGGGATGGATATTGTCGGATATAGTGACGCGGACTACGCAAATGCAAAAGACCGCAGGTCAGTCAGTGGGATGGTGTTCATCGGACTTGGAGGGGCCATAAGCTGGAGCTCCAAGAAACAAGCAACCGTGGCAACATCAACAACGGAAGCCGAGTACATCGGGTTAACACCATGTGCGAAAGAGGGTATACATTTACGACGTATACTGAACAAAATCATCGGGACCTTCGAGACAAAACCGGAAGAATGCCAAAGCTTATGGCTGAAAAAAGAAACCTTGGTTTTTGGAGACAATCAAGCAGCCATAAAGATAGCTAAAGCATTGGGAGTCAAGAAGGGCACTAAACACATTGACACGCAATACCATGCTGTCAAACAGTGGGTGAAAGAAGGTTTGGTAAAAATCGGATTTGTCCCAACGAGTAGCATGGCGGCAGATGGATTGACGAAACCATTAGGGCCGCAAAAGATGCCTGAATTTAGGGCTATGATAGGACTACGGAATCCAGAAGCGGCGTGGCCGCAGAAACCCACTTATCCGGAACTCCGGGAAAGTGGGGGGGATGTTGAAGCAAACTTCCCAACAAGTTCCGGATGAAGTTCGGGTAAACTGATAAGACTTTGTGCTTATCTTAAAAAGGGGAGTATTTAGGAAAAGAGGAGTGGTAAAACTTTTCATCTACTTTAAAAACAATAAAATAAGGACCAATTTCAACACAATAGGTTCGGATAAGTGGGGCACGTATGGGACACCACTTAACATATATACCGCGCCACGCAACAGAACTTGACTAGAGGACCCGGTGCTGGCCGGCATGTTCTATACTGCACTGCGCAAGCAGCTATCGTCAGAACATGGCTAAGCAGACGTACAGGAAAGGGCGCGCGACCGTAACCCTAAGTATATTTATCGCATAGTCGAAGTACTCAGGGCTTGACGAAGGAGAGAGGGAATAATCAAGACAAGTAATTCTACAACAATTAAGAGTCTCAACCTGTCAGTAACCTAACTTAGGGTTACCAGGATTGCTGATCCTGATCCAGTTCGCCCAAACGTTAGGGGTAGTAGCAGACATCAAGGGTCTTCTTCCAAGGCCCATGTCCTTGATCTGGAACATGGTAGTGATGGATGTTGTGGATATTCCGCCACTATCCAGGTCAATATCGGGTAAATACAAGATGTAGATATGTATAGCACGATATGGCTCGTGAGAGAAAACTCTTCCCTTAAAATAATCAAGTTTAACAAAAGACAATTCCCAACAATGGATATATAAACCGGCTGAGATTCGCTCCTCATACTAGACTTGGAAAGACACACAACAACTTCAATAATCACTTATTCCTTCTCCCTCTTCTTCACAGCTTAAAGCAATCACGGACTTATCCGACTATTCTTTGCATTGCCCATGAATCAAATCTCTAATACCGGAAAGCGGAATCGGCAAGCATTCGAAGAAAAGAAATCTCTCTCTTCTAGCAAACTTGTAGTTTATGATATGCAAGACAATAAATAAGAGTCCTAAAATTTCAGCTAGAAGCGACGTATCAAGTCTAAAAGTGTATGAAAGACTCGCTAGTTGTTACAGTAAGGAATATATGATGAGGCGTGGTTTAAGCTGAGCGATACTAGGCGGGACCGCAACCATGATTAAAATATAAGATTGATATCCTACTTCGGTTCCAAAGCGCTAGAGCATTATCTGGATATTTCTGAGTGGCCTTTGGGTACTATTTCATCATGGTAAGTTATGCGTTTCTAAGACTAGACGGACTTTGTTGCTTGTTGGTCTCGGAGTTAGGGAACACATCCGCAATATGGATTTAAGAAGTATTTGAGTACATTAGGGTTATAGCTTTACGAGTTTGCCCTACATTATAGTTATGTAATAACATAGGTGAAGCAAATGGTACATGGGAGAAAGTTCCTGTCAGCTGGCCTCGGGACTCAAATCTTGTATAATGCCAAGTTCCACATGCCCTTACTCGAATTTGTAAGATAATGAGAAACAAGGCCACGCTTTACGGCCTTGTATATCTCCGCGGCTCTAAGCTTAGCTCACAGTAAAGTATGTCTCGGCTCTGTAACAGAGACTAGTTATAAGGCCTATGTGTCTCATGAATATGAGGAAGAAAAATCAAAGCCCTCATATGACATACTTGATAGCTGGAGTCAGTTCCAATAGCAAAGGTGGTCTCTCCAGTACCTTGTTTCTATCTGCAATCTGATAGAGCACCTCTAACTACTAAGATGGCCCGGCAAGCAATGCCCGCTATATTGTCCCTGAACAAGCTTTTGAACCATAGCCTCAAGTGTAGGTGCAGTCTATTTAATCTTTATTCGAGACTAGATCTGTACCACTGTGCTTTATAAAGCGCGTTACGACAGAATATATTGCGTAATGGGAATGGTCCTGGCTGCACGAATTCTTGTGTCACGAACTAACTGTACCCCACAGCGGAATTCAGGACCTGGAGATAATGCTAACTTGGACTCTCTGCTCCGCAAAGTGGTCTGTTACCAAGCATAAAGGCTCCTCAATATGTGTATCAGTAGTTGTTGATTTTGGTGTCATGAGCCTCATGTGGGCTTGAGCCAGTCGGAACTTAGCTGAAAGGCCTTTTAAAGTGGTTGTTTGGTAGCTCATCAGCATGTACATTGGGATTATTCCCATCTCCTGCACCATGGGATGTATGCAGTCACTGCTAGAGAAGCACTACAAGCTCACGGAGTGGCTGACTGTGCCGGATAACAGACGGACGCAAGTGAAAGTGTTATATTCCTTCACGCCACTATTATCCCTCGTTCATATCCAAGCTCTATCAGCTTCTTGAGTAAGTCTAGCTGAGGTTGCACTTGGGGACATGTCATTGTCTACAGCGGCATGTCGTTAATAAATCCAAAGTGTGATCCGCCGGCTTTATCGATTGTCTTTATATATGCTGAATAATGCTCGCCTAGCTAGCTTCTTGTCCGTGCTACTATGCAATCTGGAAAAAAACTGAAGTTTATTAATAACTGCACCGTAAACAGGGGCTGCTAGTACTGACTTGCCTTGCCGCCTGTCACTTCGGTGTGAATACACTGGCAGGGATCTAGGCAAGAATCCTTGGCCAGAATATGTCTGACTAGACCAAGAATTTGAACTTCTTTTTTTTCTCTCAGGAGGACAGTGCTGAGATATTTACAATATGGCTCAAGTGCGTTATCTGGCACCGACCACTAGCTAGACATTGCGGCTTATGGATTTATCACCGCCTCATAACAATATTGGCAATTCTCTAGTCGTGCTCAAATTGAAATTTCACCAGCTTCCTCGCGGTCTCTAGTGTAGTAGCGAAGTATTACCTGGAGAAGATCCTATAATAATATTCTACAACCAGCTTGTCACGACGCTTGCTAGCGGTCTTTGACAGCTTTGTTATCGGAAACCTCATTGTAGAGACTCGGCACTTAGAGTTTGTTTGTTTATGCGGAAAATGTCTGTGGGCTGAAGGATTCCAGCTAAGCCCTGCTCATCTATTCATAGCCAAGTGGCAAGCCGTTAGCTTGGGCTGCATGAAACTAAACTGCCTTAGCTATCCAAGCTTGACAAGCTCCAGTAATTGTTTGGCACGCCGTATTGACGTAGTTTCTATTTAATGAACGAGGCCCTCTCTAATGGTGACAGAAATATCGAACTTGAACATCACGCTCTCTCACACACACTCTCTCTCTCTCTCTTAAATACTCTCTTTTGCAGGCTTCCCTGGACACCCTTTCTCTTATAAACTCTGTACTACGCGCTCTCTCTTACACCCTCTCTTTTGTTGCTTTTTCTTTCAGCATTTCTCAGCAGACAATCTCACCATAACTCCCTTTGTCATCAGTTATCACTACCATTCATCCTTGTTCCGTCGCTAGCCAATTACCGCTATGAAATTCGGCTCTATTCTGACCCCGGGCCTGATCGCCCATGCCGTCAATGGCCAAACTGGCTCTTCTCCTCCTGGAGATGACGCTATCTCTGCCTCGACGCCTGATTCTGAATACTGCACCACCCCTGCTTGCCTGCGCATTGCAGAAGAGTTCCGTTCTAACTTGGCTCCCAACTACGCTGACATCGACCCATGCAATAACTTTGAAGAATTGGCTTGTGGCGGCTGGCGCCTCAAGCATGACTTCAAACCAGATCATAGTACAATCAACACAATTGACCTCATTGAAGACCGCATGGTTGAGGTTAATCGCCAGGCTATTGAGGGACCGCTACCTGCTAGCATTGACCCAAACTCCCAGGACGCCAAGAACTTCTACAAGATGAAGGCTATCTACAATGCTTGTATGGATGTAGAAACCATGAAGAACATTGGCATTGAGCCTCTCAAGAAGGTCCTTGCCGAAGTTGACAATACAGACACTATCAAAGATGCGTTGCTCATTCTGCTAAAGCATGATACTAGTGGTCTGGTCTTGATTGGCCCCCAGATTGACGATAAAAACCCTGATGCCGTTTCTATTGGTATAACTCCTCCGACGAACCTTGGCATGCCTTCACGTGATCATTTCAAGCTATTGGATGTAAGTTACATGTACAGTCAGATCATGGTCGAGGTGCTTTCGAAGCTTTATCCCGAGACTACTTCGAAAACACTTGACGACCTCTACGAACTGGATAGAAGTATCGCTTTTGCAACGGCCAATGAACGGGAGCGGAATGAGATCAAAGGCCAATACCGAGGAATAACTTTGGAGGAAGTTGATAAGATTATTCCAGGGCTTAGCGATATCATCAACTCCCTGACTCCGGAGGGCGTGGCTACTCCTCGCATTATTATGCACCACCCTAGGTACTTCTATGAGCTTCACGATCTCTTGATCAAAGCTAGTCCCGATGTCCTCAAAGCGTACTTCAGATGGCGCCTCATTGTGAGCTATGAGCCATTCATTGAGCACGAAAGCTTACAGCCACTGAAGGATTTCAATAAAGAATTTGCGGAAACTGAGCGTGAAGCCTATTGCGTTGACCATATCAATGACAGTGTCGATGGCATCATGAACCGTTTCTTCATTGAGAAGGGGTTTTCACCTGAAGCTAAGACCATGGCTGATAAGTTAGTGGCCGACCTCAAGGGTGCCTACATCGAGAAGTTTAAGACAGTTGACTGGATGGATGGCCAGAGTTCCGATCGCGCTATCAAAAAGCTAGTCAACATGGATGAAAAGATTGCATACTCAACTCTCAGCCCTAACATCACTAATCCGGATGATTTGGCTCACATGTACAGGTATTCCGTGGTTGACGACAAGACCCATTTCGAAAATGAAGTCTCCTTGCGGCAAATGCGATTCAAAATGCAGTGGGAGGCTGTGGGAAAGCCTACCGACCGTAATGAATGGCAGTATAGCCCCAATGATGCTAGCACATACTACCAGATTGGTGGCAATGAGCTGGTTCTTCCTGCTGGTCTGATGCAATTCCCTATCTTCGATGCTGAGGCACCTGCATACATCACCTATGGCGGCTACGGATCTATGGTTGGCAGCGAAATGACCCATGCCTTTGACTCTATTGGCCAGCAGTTTGATGAGCATGGTGCTTACTCGGAAACTACAAGCTGGTGGACCCCGGAAACCACCGATGCTTTCAACGAGCGAGCCCAATGCTTTGTTGGCCAATACTCCAAGTTCAACCTGCCTAGCACTAGAGAAGATGAGGTTATCTTCAACGTCAATGGCAAGCTCACTAAGGACGTGAACATTGCCGACGCTGCTGGTCTTTCTATTGCCTATCAATCATGGAAAAAGCTCAACTCTGGCAAGGATCAGAAGCTTCCTGAACTCCAATTTACCCCTGATCAGTTGTTCTTCCTTTCCTTCGCTAATGCTCGCTGCAGCAAGGACCGCACGCCTCCTAGCGTTGCTGCCAGACGCCCCTTTGCACCTTTTTGGGCCCGTGTTTCTGGTACTCTAGCTAACAGCGAAGACTTCCTCAAGGCCTTTGACTGCCCAGTCAAGGAGCCGACATGCAAGATTTGGTAGAGGTTGAGTATGGTCAGTTTCTAAATCAGGTTTCTTATAGAGGACAGCAGCACTTAGCCTAGGCTCATTTGTTAATGAAACATGGGCTGTGGCTTTTTATCTAGCAGGACGGGGGAAACTTGGGAAATGGTTTGAGTTGGGAATGAATATCATGTTGGGAGGTCTTTTTTGCGTCACTAGTTTGTTTATCTAAGAGAAATTAATGAGGCTCACAAGCGAGCGAGCTACTTTCTACTAAATCCTTGTTTCCAGTTATCAATCAAATATGTGTAGGCTCTTCTGAATCTCTAGTTGATGAAGCTAGCAGGCCTATTGGGCCGATTATGATATCTTGCCATAGGTAGTAGCTTTGGAAATTACCTCACAAGGCTTGGCTTGGAGTCACTTTCAGTGTACCACTAGGGAGACAATGGTCGAGAGATCTAATATAAATAACGTCATAAATTTCTTGTATTCATTGAACTTTCATTCTTCTCTCCCACGAGGACTTGGACTATGAGAGACTTATACCAGGGTTTACAGTGGCGGTTTCTTGCCCGCACATCAGCTTAGTCACGTTCTGACAGATACCGCTGCGCTATCTAGAACAAGACTTCAACAGAGAAAAAGGGGACGATGGACCTCGAGGGCGGCGTCTTTTTGTGCGCGTGCATAGAAGGGCTGGCTTTATATTCGGGGATGGTCAGCCTAGGCTAGCTGCTGTGCCATCGCATGTCCGCGGACCTATACACTGATAATACAGTAAAAGCCTCCTTTGGGGCTTTTAACCGCGCTATTTTTTGAGAGCATGGACTACTACAGGTAGCTCTTCATCGCGAGATAGATAATTGGTTTCTTCTGCAATTGACTTTCGGCTTGTTTCATAACAAGCGGGCTTAGAGCCATCGCAAGGCCTGCTCTTATAGCGTGTCCTGAAGCATCTGCCTCTACAAATGTAGGAGAATCTAAATCGTCGCTCCCGATGAATGCTGCGTGGCGGTAGGAATGGACATAAGTGGCGCAGAGGTTACTATTGACATGGAACGCCTGGGTCCTAGCCATCCATGTCCTAACTCTATGCCATGTAACATGGCATGCATAGGCTACATCTGGCGTGATAGCACTGGCTGCCTGCGCGGAAAGCAGAGTTAATGGAATCATGGGATTTTGAATAAAAGAAGTAACAAAATAGTCAATAATAGTGAAAAGCTGACTTTAATTTGCTTTGTACTTGATAGCGTGAGGTTATCAAGATTTTGCTCAAGTAGGAAGATTGCTAGGGATGGGTCAATAAGGTTACTCTAGCATACTATTGTTTTGTCGGTTTGGCTATTAGCAAGATAAAAGATAGCTAGATCGCTACCAAGGAAAAGAGAGATGAAGCAATCGGAGTTTGGAGATAGGCAAGTGAGAGAGTATATCGCTAGAGTTGCAAGATGAGCCATGCGTAGAGTAGAATCTTCATGCCCTAGTTAACCCTTGTCTCAATTTATTTTGAGATTTTTCTGATATTTTTTATACAAGACCCAGAGGCATGGCTCAACCAATTAAAATGAACACGTAGACCCACACTTCGGCTTCCTCCAGTGGCGCATCGGAATAGACGCAGGCATCCAGGCAACCGAAGAAAAAGAGCATGAATAGCAGGAAATAAGCAATAAGTCGGCATGTTCAGTCGAATACCCTGACCCTTTAGGCGATAACTGCAGTGTTTAATAAACTAAAATATGCTTGAATCGTGAAGGCGTAACCAGAATTGTACAAGGTCTAACGTGCCTTTGTCCGGTATTTCATGACTGTGTGGCGTTCTACACACACGCCCCATGCCCTCAGAGCTCCTGTGGCTGAAGACCCCACAAAACAGTTGACATGCTATCATGAAACCTTGAAGGGTGAACAAGATGGAGGACTCAAAGTTAGAGAGTCACAGGGTTAGAATATTGAACATCAATTCTTTCACTGCTTGGAAGCGCTGGGAATTAGCAGTTTTTGCTGTTCACTCGTTGCTCACTGTCTCATTGATCGCTGGATAATGGACCTTCACTTCCTCAGCACTTGTAGTGCCCGGCGGAGCTATGTGAATAGCAGCATAGACTTGCTGTTTGTCAGGATACAGGCTTGAGAGACGCTCTAGCCTTGTCCATATTTTGTCTGTGCTCCCATAAAGTTGAAAAGATTTTGGGGATAATTTTATCCCATCATAGTAAGATCATCACACTGTCTAGGATAGCACAGACCTAGTTTCTACGATGGCTTTAGCCCGCTCTATTTAATCAACGACGTTTGCCATCGTTAAGACCGGGAGACTAGATTCCTCGTTCTCTTGCATTCTTCTAATTTTCTTGGTTACTTTCACTCTTGCTTTGCCAGGGTCCCTATATCCATATACTTCCGTATCGATTCAATTCCTTGATAGCATGAGACTCAGCTCTGTCTTGGCTCCAAGCCTCCTGGCCCATGCAATCAACGCTCAAAGCGAATCTGCATCATCTACAGCAGACCATAAGGCTGCTTCCACATCAAACCCTGGGTACTGCAACACTCCCGCCTGCCAACGGCTTGCTGCCGACCTTCGCTCCAACCTAGCTTCAAACTATGCCGATCTAGACCCATGCAGCAGATTTGAAGAGATCGCCTGCAGTGGCTGGCGTTTGAAACATGACTTCAGGCCTGGCCAAGATACAGTCGGCACGGACATTCTGATTCAGGAACATAACAATGGAGTCATGCGCGAAATTGTCGAGGGTCCACTGCCCTCTGGCATAGATCCGAGTTCTCAGGATGCTAAAAACTTTTACAAGATGAAGGCCATCTATGATGCCTGCATGGATGTAGAGACGATCAAGAGCCTTGGCCTTGAGCCTCTAAAGAAGGTCCTTGCTGAGATGGACAGTGCTATGAGCATCAAAGAGTCCTTGCGCATTCTTCTGACCAATGATGTCACTGGATTAGCTGCAGTTAGACCTGAAGTTGATGACAATGATCCTAACCACGTCGCTGTTGAACTCACTGGGCCTATGGACTTCGGTATGCCTTCACCCTTAGGCTTCAAGTCGAAAAAGCTCCCCGTTCGTTATTACCGTATGATAGAACAGGTCCTCCCTGCACTTTATCCAGAAACCACCAAGGCAACCATTCTGGAGCTTGTCAGATTGGAAAGAGACATCGCCATGTTATTGCCCTCGCCTAAGGAGAGGCCCAACCTACGGGTTAGTTTCCCATATAGTTTTCATGTATGAAACGTGACAAAATATGTACTAACCCTGCCGTGCTGTAGGAACTGTATAATCCCATGACCCTGGAGGAAGCTAATGCACTACTGCCTGCACTTGGCATACAAGACATTATCAAAACTTTTGCACCTCAAGGCGTCTCTATCGAGCGTGTCATTGTGCATCATCCGAAGTACTTCTCTGCGCTTCTCAGGATCTTAAAAAATGTCCAACCTGAAACCATCATAGCCTACTTCAGATGGCGCCTCATTACAAGCTATGAACCATTTCTTGAGCATGAAATCTTGGAGCCTTTGAAGAGCTTCGGAAATCTTTTCAACCCCAAGGAGAGCCGCCAAGATCAATGTATAGCTTACATTGACCGTAGTGTTACTGGCATCACGAGCCGCTTCTTTGTTGAGAAGGCGTTTTCACCAGATAGTAAAGATTTGGCTAAAGAAATGGTAGCTAACCTCAAGAACATGTATGTCGACAAGCTTAAAACGACTGAATGGATGGATGAATATAGCACTGAACGAGCTATTAGAAAGGTGCTGAATATGAGGGAAAAGATTGGATACCCGACTGTCAGCCCAAACATCACCGACCCAGATGAATTGGCTCACATGTACAGAGATTCAGTGGTTGGTGATAAGACTCACTTTGAAAACGAAGTTTCCCTACGACATATGAGATTCAAAGGGCAGTGGGAATCTCTTGGCAAACCTGCTGACCGTGATGCATGGGACCATTTTCCTAATAAGGCCAATGCACACTATGTGGCTCCTGGAAATAATCTAGTGCTTCCTGCTGGCTTGATGCAGTACCCTGTCTTCGATGTTGATGTTCCTGCATACATCTCCTATGGTGCCTATGGGTCTGTTGTTGGACATGAAATAAGTCATGCATTTGACTCGAATGGCTGTCTCTATGATGAAAATGGTGCTTTTTCAGAAACTTCAGACTGGTGGACACCGAACACTGAAGCTGCTTTTAGCGACCGAACCCAGTGCTTGGTCAATCAGTACTCAAGTCTCGTTAACGAAGTACCTCATGGCGATGTCAAAATCAAACACTACGTTAATGGTTGGAACTCACTAGACGAGAACATTGCTGACACTGGCGGTCTGTCGGCTTCTTATCTAGCATGGAAAAAGCTTGATGATGAGGGAAAGGGAGGTGAGATGTTGCCTGGCCTCGACTTTTTCACTCGTGATCAGCTATTCTTTCTTTCCTTTGCCAATCATCACTGTAGCAAGCTCCTGGCGTCTGATGGCTGGATTTTTGACGATATTCACGCACCTGGCTGGGCACGTATCACTGGCTCTCTAGCCAATAGTGAGGATTTCTTAAGGGCCTTCAACTGCCCGACTAAAGAACCAACTTGCAAGATATGGTAAAACTAGAATGGTAGAGGGACCAAGTTAAAAGCTGGTGTTGTGACTCTTTGAGACTAATGATGATTAATTTGCCGTTGGATAGGGCTCGGTAGAACTGGAGTGTATCCCACAAACAGTTGTGGAATTGCTCATATTGATTGTTGCCTACTCCACCGTGTCAACCTCCAGGTACTTCGACTATGAGATATATATATACTTGTGTTTACAATTGAGTGTCCTTTCCTGCACGTCCGCCTAGTCACGTTGTCGCAGAAAGATAGTCCTTATGTGTTGTGTATCTTTGTGCAGAGTCAATACCATTAACTCATTGGCTGGGGAGAACCGTTAAAGAGGCAGGGAGCAGGCAACTACATAGATTTATCAGCTTGAGCGACAGAAATCTTTCCTTTTTGTAACGTCAACCTATCGCATCGGTTGTGATCCGCTCTTCAAACAAGAATCAGACAGATATAGAACATGACTAACAATCACTTATTCTTTCTCTGCCCCTTTCTAGGACGTTCTGTGTGTCCTCCTAATATCTACCATTAGTATGCACTGAGTCTTGCGTGGCGCTCTAAACAGGTTATGTGGCGTCATACCTGCCCCATTTATTGTAGAATAGATCTTAAATGTTGAATCAGTTGGTTTATTAAAGGGTTCAAGTCTATGCTACGTCCTGGCACGATTCCTTTTGTATTGTGGTGTCAATCATGTCACGTGATCAGCCACAATAGGTTCGGATAAGTGGGGCACGTATGGGACGCCACTTAACATATATACCGCGCCACGCAACACCCCCCTTCTACCGTAGGTAGACCCTTTGTTCGCTCACGATCGACTGATGTTAGGGATTGTAACGATCCAAGTCGAAGTGACGGTTTCCAAATTGTGACTGGACGTTGATGCCACCGTGCTCTTGACGTTGGCGGCCTTGTCCGCTGGTAAGAATCCGGCCGTCTTCATGGTGAGAATGCTGAGTGTTCTGAAGAGGCCTGGACGAAAGGTGGGAGGCAAGAGAGGAAAATCTTTTGCGGCGGTGGTGTACGACATCAGTCGAAGTAAAGATGGGCTGACAACCAGTATCTAAAATACGCATAGTGTGCGATTTGAAATGAAAAGAAAATTGAGACAAATGCACAGAAAAGAGTGGCAACGTGATGCAAAGGAGAGAGAAATGAGTGTGCTCTACCACGGGTAGTAGAGTGGGAGGACCGAAATGAAACACTGAGGGTACAGCAGACGGCGACGACAACGGTGTCTGAGTTGAGGTTTGTCTTCGCATACTGACTCATGAGGCGGAACTAGCTTCCACGCCTACATCCTTGAGATCGATATTTCTCGCGTCCGCAGAATAGATCTTATTGAATCAGTCTAAAATGGGAAGACGCAAACGCTCCTGATACTCCAGACGGCGCCGACAATGGGGTCTGAGTTGAGGTTTGTCTTCCCCGCAGATTCGTCAGGCGGAACTAGCTTCCACGCCTACATCGTTAAGATCGATATTTCTCGGGTCCGCAGAATAGATCTTGTTGAATCAGTCTAGTATGGGAAGATGGAAACGCTCCTGGTCCTGCAGATGGCGCCGAAATCGGGGTCTGTGTCGAGGTTCATCGTCGTGAACTGACTCATGAGGCGGGACTTGCTTCCACGCTTACATTTTTGGATCGATATTTCTAGCATTTGTTCTGGGAAACACAGGCTCATAACCTGTAGAATAGATCTTAAATGTTGAATCAGTTGGTTTATTAAAGGGTTCAAGTCTATGCTACGTCCTGGCACGATTCCTTTTGTATTGTGGTGTCAATCATGTCACGTGATCAGCCACAATAGGTTCGGATAAGTGGGGCACGTATGGGACGCCACTTAACATATATACTGCGCCACGCAACATTTATTCATACCTCTTGTGGCTGAAGATCCATGATAGGGTTGACACCCTGTCATGAATCGACATGAATCTTCATGAGCAATATAAAAGGGTGTTGAAGTCCAAGGACATAGTGTAGAAGTAATCCCTTTAATAAAGTAACTGATTCAACATTTAAGATCTATTCTACACCAAGTCCTCATATGCATTCATGCTGTTATAACAATCCTTGACAAGACATCTTGTAGCCCAGTGTGCATGCGCTATCAGCAAAGTCACGTAAATTTCAAGTTACAAGGGAAGGGAATTCCCGATCGGCAGACAACTGACTTGACTGTATTTCGTACTAGATAGTGAGAGATCGTCATGAATCTGTCCAAGCGCAAAGACCGCCAGAAATGGACCAAGAAGCATATTTTTTTCTCGGTTTGGCCATTAGCAAGACAAACGATGGCTAAATAGCCACTGACAAAAATATAGATGAGAAAATCGGAGTTTGGGAAGAGACAAATGAGAGAGTATATCGCTAGAGTTGCAAGATGAGCCATGCGTAGAATCTTCATGCCCTACCCCTTTTCTCTGTTGAATCTGATATTTTTGTGATATTTTTGTGATATTTTTGACACCCTTTGAGCCAAGACCTGGCCAATGGAATAACACGAGTAAACATGATTCAGCGAATCAAAATGGAAGCAAAGATCCACACATCGGATTCCTTCTGGCGAGAAACAGTGGGTCTGCACTGCACTAAACACAGGTGCTCAGCAACAAAGGGAAGAGCATGAATAGAAAAATGACAGTAATAACTTGGGATTTTATATCGACCACTCCGATTCTATAGGCGATATTATAGCGACTGACAAATACAAAATGCTTGCCTCTTGGATCTTACAAGGTCCAATATGTCTTCGTGAGGTCTTTAATTTCTGCATGGTGTTTTAGACAGATCCCCTTAGTACTGACACCTTCCGTAGCTGAAGATTCATAAAGAAGCTGACTTGCTATCATGAAACCTTAGAGTCAACAAGGCATGGGGTACAAGGAAAACTTGGATCTTTGATCATTATTTAGTTTCCATTACTTTTTATTTCTGTTGCATCAATTTTTTCACTGCCAAGAAGCACCCGGAGTTAGCACTGTTGGTTGTCCAGTTGTTGGTCATTGTCTTCTTCATCGCTGGATAATTCATCTTCGCCTCATCGGCACTTGTAGTGCTGTGCGGAGTTAGAATATTAGTAACATGGGCTTACTGTTTGTCAGGATATAGGCTTAAGTAACGCTCTGACCTTGCCCACACTTTGTCGGTGATCCCATGAAGTTGTAAAGAATTTGGGGGCATTTTTATGCCAACCTAGTAAGACCATCAAACTGTCTGTCTAGGATAACACAGATGCATTCTCCACGATAGTGTTAGTTGGCTCTATTTAACCAATGGCATTCGCCTTGTCTAGAATAGGGAGACTATATTCATTCTTCTCTTCCATTCTTCTAATTTTCTTTGTTGTCCTTTCCTTTGCTTGGCCCGGTCTCCATCTATACTTCCACGTTGGTTCAATTTATTGAAAGCATGAGATTCAGCTCTGTCTTGGCTCCAGGCCTCTTGGCCCATGCAATCAGTGCCCAAAGTGAATTTGCGTCATCTAAAGTAGACCGTGAGGCTGCTCCCACATCAAGCCCTGGATACTGCAACACTCCCGCCTGCCAACGGATTGCTGCTGACCTTCGTTCCAACTTGGCTTCAAACTATGCCGATCTGGACCCATGCAGCAGATTTGAAGAGCTGGCCTGTGGTGGTTGGCGCTTGAAACATGAGCCCAAGCTTGGCGAAGGGAAAGTCGCCACAACCACCTTAATTCAGGACCACATCAAAGGAGTCATGGGCGAAATTCTCGAGGGTCCACTGCCCGCTGGCATAGATCCAAGTTCTCAGGATGCTAAAAACTTTTACAAGATGAAGGCCATCTACGATGCCTGCATGGATGTAGACACGATCAAGGGCCTTGGGATTCAGCCTCTTGAGAAGATCCTTGCTGAGATGGATGGTGTTAGGAGCTTCAAGGAGGCTTTACTCATTCTTCTGACCAATGATGTCACTGGCTTAGTCTCAATTATTCCTGTATTTGATGCCGGTGATCCTGAAAAGTTGGCTGTTGCCCTCACTGGGCCTATGGACCTCGGTATGCCATCGCCTGAGGACTTCGAGTCAGATGAATTCCTTATTCAATACTACTTGACGGTAAAAAAGGTCCTCCCTAAACTCTATCCAGAGACCACTGAGGGAACCATCATGGAGCTTATCAGATTGGAAACAGAGATCGCCAGTTTATTGCCTCCACCTAATGAGAGGATCAACCCACAGGTTCGTTCTCACTATAGTCTCCACGACTGAACAAAAAGAAATATGTACTAACTTTGTATTATTGCAGAAATACTATAATACCATGACCCTAGAGGAAGCTAATGCACTACTGCCACCGTTTGCTGTGGCGGATATTATCAACACTCTTGCCCCTCAAGGCGTCCCTATCGAGCGTCTTATTGTGCATCATCCGAAGTACTTCTCTGAACTTCCCAAGATCTTGGGAAGTGTCCGACTTGAAACCTTCAAGGCCTACTTTAGATGGCGCCTGATTACAAGCTATGAGCCATTCCTTGAGCATGAAACCTTGGAGCCTTTGAAGAGCTTTAGAAATCTTTTCAAAACTGAGGAAAGCCGCCAAGTTCACTGTATAAATCATGTTGACAACAGTGTTAGTAACATCTTGAGCCGTTTCTTTGTTGACAAGGCATTTTCACCAGCTGCTAAAGATTTGGCTACAGCAATGGTAGCTAACCTTAAGAGCGTGTACACCGAAAAGCTTCAAGCGACAGAATGGATGGATGAATATAGCACTGAACGAGCTGTTAACAAGGTGCTGAATATGAAGGAGGGGATTGGATACCCGACTGCCAGCCCAAACATCACCGACCCAGATGAATTGGCTCACAGGTACAGAGATTCAGTGGTTGGTGATAAGACTCACTTTGACAACGAAGTTTCTCTACGACAGATGAGATGGAAAGAGCAGTGGCAAGCTCTTGGCAAACCTGCTGATACTGATGAGTGGCAAAGTAGCCCCAATGAGGCCAATGCAAACTACGTTCCTCCTGGAAATACCCTACTGCTTCCTGCCGGCTTGATGCAGTACCCTGTCTTCGATGTTGATGTTCCTGCATACGTCTCCTACGGTGCCTATGGGTTTGTTGTTGGACATGAAATAAGTCATGCGTTTGACTCGAATGGCCATTTTTATGATGAAAATGGTGCTTTTTCGAAAACTTCAGACTGGTGGACCCCGAACACTGAAGCTGCTTTTAGCGACCGAACCCAGTGCTTCATTGATCAATTTTCAAGTCTCGTTAATGAAGTATCTGATGGTGATGTCAAAATCAAAAACTACGTTAATGGTGAGACCTCACTGAACGAGAACATTGCTGACACTGGCGGTCTGTCGGCATCTTTTCTGGCATGGAAAACGCTAGATGATGAGGGAAAGGGAGGTGCGATGCTCCCTGGTCTCGAGTTTTTCACTCGTGATCAGCTATTCTTTCTTTCATTTGCCAATTTCCATTGCAGCAAGCTCTTGATGCCTGATGGCCACGTTTTCGACGACAGCCACTCACCTGGCTGGGCACGTATCACTGGCTCTCTAGCCAATAATGAGGATTTCCTAAGGGCTTTCAACTGCCCGGCCAAGAAGCCCACTTGCAAGATATGGTAAAATTCGAATTTTAGGGCGTGTTAGTCAAAAGTTGGCGTTGCGAGTCTTTAAGACTAATGATGATTGATTTGTGTTTAGATATACCTTGCTAGAACTGCAGTGTATGCCAAAAACATACTCCTCATGTGTTTGTGTAGAGTCAATATGGTTAACTGATTGGCTGAAGAGAATTGTTAAAGAGAAAGCAAGTACGCAACTACATAGATTTACAAGCCTGAGTTAGAGAAATTTCCCTATTTTCTAACACAAGTGTTTTTCCTAAGCTGTGAGCTCAAGACCTCTCCCAGCATGAAATATTTAGCGTTTGGCTATCAGATAGTGTTGTAAACTTGCTTGTATTGATTGTTCACTCTCTTCTTCGTCAACCTCTGAGCACTTCGACCATGAGATGTATACACTTGGGTTCACAATCATGTGCTTTTTCTGCCATGTCTGCGTAGTCATGTTCTGACAGATAGCTTCTATTAAATCCGCTGCTAGCGTTTTGCTGTTGATTCCATGTCATTCGGGCTGACATTATCACGGGTTTGTCGTATATTTTTAGAATCAAGTACCTAGAGATTATACAAACAGGGAAAATGGACGAAATACCCTCTAAACCACTATCGGTGAGGTGGTGCTCAAGATATTGAGATACGATCATGTTGTGGAGTTGCTGTTGTAGAGTTGCTTGTATTGTATCCTTCATCTCTCTCCTTCGTCAACCCAAGATACATCGACTATGAGATAGGTATACTTGGGTTTACAGTTACGTGTACTTTCCTGGACGTCTGCTTGGTCATGTTCTGACAGCTACTCTCACCTTGAGCTACTGTATGTCCCACAAGTTCGTAGAAGCAGGCGCAGCTATCAATCTCCGTAATGATAAGTTATTCCTTCGACACACACATGAGCTAGCTACAGGGTCAAAACTATCATGCATCGTGGGATTTGGTTTTGCATCGCATCCTGGCTGCGCATATGAAACCAATGTGCCTTGGACGTGGATCAAGTAAAACTTTCCACTCAATGAGGGGCCTTACTCCTACTGACTTACGATATAGGGTTCAAAAATGGAAAATCACAGGTTATGACAGGAAGGCCAGGGATGGCGCAGGCCAGCAGGCTGTAGATACCGTTCTTTGTTACACAAGCTAAACTCGATACCTATGCTCTTCGATGTAGCCTTTTAACGCCCGACTACCTTCAATGAGTTGCATACGTCTTTCTTATTAGAGCTTACGATAGCTCCCCCCAAAATTCTCCAATATCTAGCAAACTTTGGCTTTGCCTTTATACTTGATTCAGGGTATTTCCCTTCACAATCATTGCTTTGTCTTGCACGATTCTCTGCGTTTTAGCTGTATGATAAAGCTCAATCCAGCCAGGCCTTGTATTACACCGAGTCGAGGTAGGCCAGTGACATCTTAAAACAATTTATATTAGCTCAAGTGTGGGTTCGAATGGAGGAATATGAGGCCAAGTTGAAATCTTGTGTTTTTGATATCCAAGAAAGCACATGTCCACTTGGCGCTTTCACATAGTGCCTTCTATCTATAATCTGAGCATATTCATCATTGATAGACGCATTTTATCCAACATTTTAGATATTCTTACAGGGCTTCTGGATTGAAATCTAGGTCTTCGGGACTTTTCAAGTCCATTATGGATCACTGTTGTCTGTTGTCTGTTGTTCTAGAGGTTGTAACGTGCGAATTTTCTTCGCTGTCTAACTTTGCTTCTATGTAGTTGAAAATTTTAATCGAACGCGAAATTCACGTCCAGGATTTCGTCATCTCAGAGTTCATCGACTTCGTACTACCCTTCCTGACCTTTGAAGCCCCTATGCGCTCTATTCGCTAGAAAAGTGAACGTAAAGAAGAAAAGATGAAATAGAAAAGCGACAGAGAGCTGTACTTCGCAAATGCGAAACTATGTTGAGAATTCAAACTAGGGACAAAAAACACCAACTTTAATTCTTTTTTCCGTGTTCCTCATTCACCAGAATCTTGGATGTACTCAACTGTCGGTATCGCGATGCTAATTCCATAGTCGTAACAGTACTCAAGTATGCGGAATATTCAAAGGTCGGCCGGCTGTGGTTGAAATTTCGTCCCACTTCATCCTCTCCCACAACAAATAAGACGGTCTTTTGGTACTTTTCACATCGGTTTAGCATTGACAAGAAAGCTTTGGAGATTGCAACTTTCGGTATATGGGACTGGCTTGGCAATTCCAACTTGGTCCCTTTCATGGATCAATAGCACTAGTTGGTCATTTTACAAGCGGCACCTAGAAAGCCCGATGGATAGGTGTGTCCTCTTCAGGCAACGTTTCATTGAGCCTAGAAAAGTCTTTGGACAGGTCCAACCGTGATTCAAGTTCAAATATGAGAACATTACGCTAATACAATTTTGTGCTGAGATACGTTCCCTTTGTTATCGCTGCTACATCTGCAAAAAGTCAGGATAAGTTCTTTGATATTCTCATCCTGCCATGAGAAATTTCTTACCTTGAATGAGTCCAGGGTAACGTGCTTGATAAGCCAGCGACGCAGGCAAGTGAGCAATGCACTTTTATGAACCTTCCGAATTAAATTCGCAATAGAAACACCATCATCTATAGGATCAAGTCATTGTAATGCTTCCTATAGTTCAATGCCCTTCTTTCTGTACCCTAGTTCTTTTCCCCCTCTCGTGCTGCCCTACTGTGTTATTCTCTTGTTCAAGTTTGTGAACACTTTCCTGTAGTAAAACCATCTCATGTATAATAATAGCCGTTGCCTTTTCATAATGCTTCACAACTTCAATTATTGACTCTGGAAAGCTGGTCTTATGATTTCTAATCCTTCTGTAAACTCGAAGGTTGATGGGCAGCTATGGACTCCGACGCCTCCCGTAGAGGTCACGATACCATCGACCACTTAGACTGAAAGGAACCCAAAGGCAGTGCTAGAGGCCCAATGGCATTCTAGTTATCTGCAAGTAAGGATTAGAATCATAACAGCAGCTCCCCTGAGTCAATAATTGAAGCCATGACGCATTTTGAGAAGGCAACAACTGTTATTATGGACGAGATGGTCTTACCACAGGAAAGCCTTGACCAGCTTGAGTAAGAGAATAAGACAGTAGCGCAGCACGAGGGGGTGAAAAGAACTAGGGTACAGAACCAAGGGCATTGAACTATAGGGGAAGCATCACAATGAATTGATCAGATGGATATTGATACGCAGGTAATAGTTGAATCCTCAAAATGTGGCCACGGAAGGTTATGAGGAGCAAGGGTTCTGCAGTGTAGTATTTGCAGAAAGACCAGACGTAATGCAAGGACCTGTCAGCAGGCAGGGAATAGCATAGTGATTAATTTTAGTTGATCAGATAGATGATGGTGTTTCTATTGTGAATTTAATTCGGAAGGTTGATAAAAGCGCAACGCTCACTTGCCTGCTTCGCTGGCTTATCGCGCACGATATATCTCCATCTCGATACATCCCTTTATATTTTGAAAATCAGTGGCTCGCGAAGCAATCAATGCCGTAACAGGTGGCGAATTACCTCCTCTAATCCCCGTAGCACTGGTTCAAAGTCAACAAGTATACTGTCCTACAGTTGTGACACAAAGTGATATGGGCCATGTGATGTGAACTAAGGAGTCTGTCAGAACAATCTACTGAATTCAGATTTTATCGCTTTAGAAGTCACTCGTGATCCTGTACAACCGCACGTGGAACCGTGCTGGTATACAGATTGATCGTTATGGTGAAGCTTACTTTTTATTCATTCTCTAAGGTGTTAAGTTCTTCCATCATGGACAACTAAGCTGAAGTATTCCGGCTCGGGTTTACCCAGGGTTAACCCGACCGAAGGCAAATTCCCCACAATACACATCCTCCATGTAGTTTATCCAACATTCATCCAATAGCTGAATATTGCCCATAGCCTTGATCGGATTTTACTATAAATCCGACCTAATACACCTATAAACATGCAAATCCTAAAAAGTGCAATTTCCGATGTGGGGCCCAAGAAACTCGTCTATGCCACACTAGCTTGTCATGCTACAGTCCCCTGTGTATGTGTGTATGTAGTTATGGCAAAGGAATTACAAAGTCAGAGGTTGAAGCAGTAGTGGAAGGGGAAGAAGTGATAATAGCCTCGGGTCAGACTAGAACACTAGCTATGCACTCAGGTAGATAGTGGTCTCACGTGTAAGCCTAGTGCCATGAATTGACCTTCAGTAGTCCAAACCTTTAGCAGTTTTACATAATTATATACAAGTATAAGAGGCATAATTAGGCAATGTTATTTTCATTTTTCATACAAAGGCATACAAGCCATGGCCCAGACCTTGGGGCCGCGGACTTAGCTCAAGGTCACCCCGCATTGTTCGCCCTCTTAACAGATTCTTTAGCCATAGCCGGCCGGGCCTTGGGGCCCCGGACTTAACTCAAGGTCACCCCACATTGTTTGCCCTGTTGAAAGCTTCTTTGGTCATAGCCGGCCGGGCCTTGGAGAAAACTAGAGAAACATAGGCCGGCAGATGGCATCTAGAAAGCGCCCACAACATGTAAAGAACTCGGAAAATAAACACTAAGCCAGGGTCCTAGAGCACGATACAATGTCAGATGCCAATGCCAGTCAAAAGGCCTTGCAAAAGCTGGAGGAGAAAAGCAAATACAGTCAGGTTGACTAAGATTACGAAAGGAAAATACCAGCTTTGAGCATGAGAGAAAAGAAGTCGTGCACACCAACTGTCAAGTGACCTGACTATCGCAGCTAGAGTGAAAGTGTGTGTAAATCACCCCACACTGTTGAGTAGGACATGGTCATTTTATCAAAGATGTCTCATGGCATATAAGAAGGGCACAATGTCACTGGTAGAATGGGGTTTTGGATCTTGTCTTCATTGCAATCATCGCCTTCAACTTCATCTTTTCTTTACCAACTTTGCAACGTTTCAACTCTCATACCACTTACATCCTGTTCACAATACTTCTTCTTTCCCACTACAAAAATGATTTCCACTACTACTCTCGTCCTTGCTCTGGCCTCCACTGCCTTTGCTTCTCCCCTTGTTGCCCGCACTGGTGAAGAGGTCAAGCCCCTTGAAGTCTCTGATATGGAGGTTTCTTGTGTCAAAACTGCTCCCAGCGATCCTCTGTTCAGCTGCACCTTGAAATGTAAGTTAAGACGAAGGAGTTTCACTGAAAATTCGTAGTGATAGTTCAGTCTCACTTCTATATCTACAAACCTATACTAACAATCGCTCTTTTTCCAGACGACTTGAACGACCCCAATGTCATTGATGCCAACCCCAGTATCCGGCCCAAGGCTACTTGCACCCACCACTGGAACTGGGATGGCAAGACTGCTGAGAATGGTTTGGAGAACAGCTTTGAGACTTCTACTCTGGAGTGCTTCTCTGACGGCGTTGGCCGCAATATCAGATCTGGCCTGTACCATTTCTCTTCACCTACAGACATCCAGCTAACCCTGCACTCTTCTTACTACAAGGATTAGTAAGTCACCAGAGAACAGCTGTAAACTGTTGAAAAGGCCACTAACAGTTTTATTCAATTATAGTGATGCCAAGTTATTCATGAATCTGTACTATGACCATGTTGCTGTTGCACCCCTCAAGTGTACCAAGGACTCCGAGATATCCAAGATCTGGTCCTACGAGAGTGTCCAGACATTTGAGAACCCTAGTGTCTTCTCTTACCCCCCACCAACCCTGATGAAACAGCAGCTTAGAGCTTAGTGTAACTAGCTTAGGTTTGGCAATAAGTTAGTTCATAGCTAAACAAAAGAAGTATTTTTATATTGGTGTAACAGAGAAACTACATTGCATCCCATAAGAACATTAATAAGAGAAACAGCTGAATAATACTTGGTGCTTTATTTATAGTTCAGAGCTTACCAGGGGTTCTGTAACAGCCAAGTTAGTGCAGCCAATACAGACAATAGTACAAACTGAGAGGACATTTTGAAAGCCCTTAGGATGAGAAGAAAAAGGGATCGTTGATAATGGTTGTTGTTTGTCTATGTGATCCTTAGTCGAAGTGCAGATCTCAACCGATTATGTATTCCTCACTATGGTGTCTAGACTGAACAAATAGGCTTGGAAAATGCCCTTTATGTGCTCTTCAGGCAAGAAACAGATGGAGATGGAACAATTTCAATAATCACTCATTCCTCCTTCCAGAACATTGTCACGGATTAGCCTACAGATGTTCGTATAAGCAAGTTCGGAGATGGTCAAAGATTACGCATTAAAGAGGAAAGGAAAGGGAAACTACTCTAAACTAGCTAGTTGGTGAGGAAGGTTCTTATAGTCCCTTCTGCGGGGTGGGTCTTCTATAGTGGGGCTGGCCAGCGTGTCCTTCCAGGCGCAGCCCTTACATCTGCCTCCTTCTTCTCCTTCTCGTTTCCGGTTGTTGTGCGTTAGTTTCCTTCCACTCCTCCAGTGCGATGGTGTTCTCCAGATATTCAGCTGGTTCCCACGTGGGCTGATTCCATCCTTGCCATTTGACTCGGTATTGTAACTTGCCATATCTTGTCCTCTGGTTCAGTATCTTTTCTGCATCATATTTGTCTACACCATCTTCATGTCCCACTGGGCCTGGACGGTCATCGTGAGTAGTCTGGGATGGGAAAGCATCATCTGCTGCAGGTCTGAGTCGGTCGGCATGGTAGGTGTCATGAGCTGTCGAGCCTGGTACATCCAGCTTGTAAGTGTGACTGCCAACCTTTTCTTTCACTTTGCAGCGGATATGTTTGCTTTGTAGTCCACGTCCTAGTCCTGGTCCAAAATGCTCCTTTCGCAGTGTCAGCCAAACCCAGTCACCTGGTTGGTAGTCTCTGTGTGGCCTTCGTTTCTCATTTGCGGCTTCTTCCATAGTAGCTCTAGCCATGGTAAGGTTTGCCTTGGCCCAATCTCGAGCACTCCTCAACTTGTCCAAAACCCGTTTTGCTTGGCCAAGCGGGCCATCAGGGTTTGGTGGCGGTGTCTGGGGGGTTCCAGGTCAATTGTCTTGGGGTGATAGCCATGACTGAGGAAGAATGGTGATATTTGGGTTGCACTGCTTGGTGTTGCATTGAGAGCAAACTCGACCATTGGGATAGCCTTCAACCAATGTGGTCCTTGGGCACCAAGCTTAGCAAGTTTAGACTTGACCTCAGCATTCATCCTCTCAACAGCTCCATTAGTTGCTGGGTGGTATGCTGTTGTTGACCTCCTTTCCACTCCAAGTTCTGTGCAAATCATTTTCCAAGCTGCGTTGACGAATTCTCGGTCCGAAAGTATGGATCTTGGTAGCCCATGGTGCCTGTAGTAGTTGTGGAAGAAAGCATCAGCCACATTTTCCATATCCAGTGCTTTCATTGGCATTAGGAGCACTCCTTTCGACATGCAGTCAATCACGGTGAGTATGTGGGTGAATTCCTCCTCGCCTTTCTTCGCTGTTGGCAGTGGGCCAATGAAATCGATTGCAATGTCTTGCCATGGCTGATCTGGGATAGGCAGGGGTTTCAACAAGCCCTCTTTGCTAGTGCGCCAAGTATTTGTGCTTCCACAGACCTGGCAATTTCTCGAAAATCGTCGTACATCTGCAACAAAGTTGGGCCAAAAGAACATACGAGCCAGTTCTGCATATAGCACATTCTTTCCAGGGTGTATGAGGGTAGGTGAGTCGTGAACGTCTTGCATCAATGCTGTTCTCAAGGGTTCTGAATTGGGGACCCAAAATCGGCCTCGGTACAGTACTCGCATCTTGTCGTCCAAGGAGCAGTCACTGACGCCCACACGCAGTCTGTGTCTGAGATCTTCTGGCCACTGGCTGTCTTTCGCCATCAGGCAGGCTCTGATTTGTTCAAGATCCTTGTCGTTGTCTACAGCCTTGGACCACATGCTCTTCATTTTCTCTGGCAGTGAATCTGGGGTGTGGTTTCGCTTGGAATCAGAAGTTGGCTGTCGGTACGCCTCACTTTGAGCACTTCATCAACTCCGTTTCTCTGGGATTGTAGCAGCTGTTGCTTTCGTTCCTCGAATCGACCGTCGTCTGGGCCTTCTGGCATGTCACGCCGTGACAAGGCGTCAGGGAGTGCAGAGAGCTTGCCTGGGCGGTGAGTGATGAAACAATTGTACTCGCTCAACGTTAGGTACCAACGGGCTTGACGTTCTGACAGATGTTGGAGCTTTGTAAAGTGTAGGAGGTTCTTGTGGTCTGACACCACCTCAAAGGCATCCTTCAAACCTTTCAGTTCACTACGCCATTCCTTGAGTGCATAAATGATTGCAAGAAGTTCTTTGTCATGAATGGCATAGTTGCATTCCGATGCAGTCAGTTTTCGGCTTGTATATGCACAGGGGCGTTTGGAACCATCTGGCTGAATCTGCAGGAGAGCTGCACCCATAGCATACCCAGAGGCATCTGCCTCCACTATTGTTGTCAATTCTGGGTCATGACTACATAGGATTGGCGCTGAGGTGAAGGCTTGCTTAAGTTTCCTGAATGCCTCATCTGCTGCTTCATTCCAGCAAAATGTTTTCTTCGTTGTTACCAGGGCGTTAAGTGGCATGACGACTTCAGAATAGTTGTCAATGAATCCTCAGTAGAAGTTGCAAAGCCCTAAAAACTTCCTCACATGCTGTACAGAACTTGGTGTTTCCCATTCTGAGATCGCTGAGATTTTCTTTGGGTCTGTCAGAATTTGACCAGGTCGTAGGATGTATCCCAGATACGTGATTTCCTGAGTTGCAAACTCGCACTTGTTGATATCTACAGTCAGGCCTCCTTCTCGCAGACAGGTCAAGGCTGTGTTGACTTTCTCGTAGTGATCTTCCGGGGTTCCATTTGTGAAGATAAGAACATCGTCGACATACGCAGAGGCCCAAACATCGAGATACGGTCGCAACAGGCTGTTAATGAATCTCTGGAAGTGTGCAGGTGCATTGGCCAGTCCAAATGGCATCACTTGCCACTCATAAAGTCCCTGGCGAGTCCTGAAAGCTGTTTTCCACTCATCTCCTTTGGCAATCCGAATGTTGTGGAAGGCAGAGATGACATCCAGTTTCGTAAAGAGGGTTGCTTCTGAGACATTGCGCAGGGTCTCTGTGATGTTGGGAAGTGGGTAACGGTCCTTTATCATTACTCCATTGAGAGCTCGGTAGTCCACACAGAAGCGTAAACCACCACCTGGTTTCTTGACGAATAGAATTGGCGCGGCGGCTGTGGACTTGCTTGGGCGTATGTAATCTTTCTGTAGCAATGTCAGAATCGTTTGGCGAAGAACCAGGAGTTCATCGCGAGACATCTTGTAGAGAGGACCCCATGGTGCTTTATCGTCTGGGACAGACAGCTCAATCTCGTGATCCATTCCTGGACGGTGAGGAGGGAGGCGCTTGGTAAATTGTGCATCTGGGTTGAAAGCATCAACGTTTTCGTTTGACACCCAGGCAGGTACCTTGCTTTTCCACTTTGATGGGTCTGTGGGTAGTTGGTCTTGGTAAAGGCGGTCCAGGGCTTTGTTGATGTCTTCCACTGTAGCTCTGAAAACTTTGGCCTCGTACATGCTGTGGTCTTTGCTATCTTTTTCGATCAACCGTTCGAAAGTTCGCAGCCTCCTCACAAACTGAGGTTTGGCCGGCATTGTGGTGTTTCTACCACAGACTGTGATGTCGCTACTTTTGAAGGTGATTGTATCTCTTTCGCAGTCAATTACTGCATTATTTCTCTTAAGCCATGGGTATCCAATCAGAACTTCATCTGTTAGGTTCGGGATAACCCAGGCAGCGTGCTTTTCTTTGAAGCCACCTACATCTATTTCGAAAAAGGCAATTTGATCCGAGATAGTGGGCTTCGTGCTGTTAAACGGGGTCAGGCTACGGGGTTTCCTGGCCCTTTGCGTGGGGAGCTTGTTCTTTGTCACAATTCTTTCACTGATCATAGAGGTTGAGGCACTGCCAGTATCTATTAAGGCGATGGATGGGAGGTTCCCATTAATAACTATGTCCACCTCTATAGCCCGGTTCTTGTGTGGCTGTTCCTCGTCCTCCTTTTCCCAGTTCGACACGAATTGTTTGGGCCCCTCCTTGGACCTCTGTACACGACTTTGCACAGAGGTATCTAGTTTTCCGAAGGGGTGTCTTCTTCATCCAAGGACTCGTCTAACTCGGGGCTCACTTCCTCTACCTTTCTGACAGGCCTTGAGGAGCCAGCTGGGGGTCGTGCTGGAAGGTAAGGGCATTGAGCTGATTTGTGCCCTGAAGCACCACAGCGGTGGCAGCGTCCTTCTTGGTGGCGTTTATCGATCTCTTCCTTGGGGACCCAGCGTGCTCTCTTTTGGCTGGAGGACGACGAAGAGGCAGACCTGGTTTGGTCTCCAGCGCCTCTGGTGTGGCTTTTGTCATTCCTACTCCAGGTGCTCGGTCGAGGTGGCTGAGGTCGGTTTCCTGACCCTCTGTTTCTTCTAGCTGCTAAGCTAGCCCCCAACATGAGCAGGTCCTTCTTGTACTCAACGAAGGAGGTGTACTCCTTTGTTGATACCATTCTGTCTGCAAGCTCTGCTGACAGCCCCTGCTCCACGTATGAGATCTTGACATTGTCAGGCCAGCTGGAGCCATTGGCCTCAAGGAAGATCAGTTCAGCTTCTGCAATATAGTCCGACACTGCACGCTGTCCCATCGACAGGGTCGTGGCTCTTTGGATGGCACGACGCACTGCACTGGGATCCGAGAAGGTGTCCTCCAGAAGGGTGTAGAAGGCTTTGAGGGCCTTTTTGCCATCCTTCATCGTCAGGTAGGTTTCAATGTAGGGGGACACCCTGTTCCTGGCCTTGCCTGTCAGGCGGCTGTAGGCATAATGAACAAAACCTTTGTCACCACCAAGCACTTCACTGTCCTGTGCGTGTTTGTTCTTCAGCTCTGCCATGAAAGACTTCAGCTGGAATGCACTTTTTCCGTCATATTTTTCTACGTCGGGGAGGGCAGGGCGTCTGGTGTTGTGAAGCTGGAGTTCGAGGCGCTCCACTTTGGACAGGAGTTCCGAAATTGTCTCCTGATCCGTCATCAAGCCGGTCTTGGATTCGGTGTCGCTCATTGTCTCCTCGTGGTCCATGGGGGAAGGAAAAAAAAAAGAAAAAAAAAAAAGGAAGAAAAGAAAAAAAAAGGTTATACTGTGATTATAGGGGTGAGAAAAGAAATTCGTTGGTGAATGCGTAATTATGTCACGGATTAGCCTACAGATGTTCGTATAAGCAAGTTCGGAGATGGTCAAAGATTACGCATTAAAGAGGAAAGGAAAGGGAAACTACTCTAAACTAGCTAGTTGGTGAGGAAGGTTCTTATAGTCCCTTCTGCGGGGTGGGTCTTCTATAGTGGGGCTGGCCAGCGTGTCCTTCCAGGCGCAGCCCTTACAAACATTCAGTACGTCCTTCTAATATCTACTGTTACACCGAAACTTGAAAGGCATCTTGTTACAGGCAAGTAAATACTACATTGATTCCATATGAATAGACTTCATCGTCAGATGAGGGAGAAAGGGAAGAAAAAGCCCTCAAGGCTAAACTAGTTCCCCTGAATCTTTGACATGGTCTGTACATTGCTAGAACTCTGGCAGTCTCACCGCCTTCCCCCAAACCTCGGTCTAAACTGTAACACAACCCTTTGCTCTTGCTTTACGGTTTCTATTGTTTGTCTTGGCCTTTTTTTGCTTCCTTTCGTAGTCCAAGTGTCTGATCTGAAGGCCTCTGCTACAGTGCATTGTAGCTTCTTGGAAAACAATGACGACAATGACAGTGACGAATGAGCAATGACTGCAGATTGTCATGTTTAAAACTGTTCAGTGAAATTGGACACGCTTTCTCACTTTTGCTCACAATCCTAGTCAGATTGCCTGCTATACTTTTACGTATGGAAATATACATTGACGGAACAGGGTCACTTACCGTCCTGGTAGAAAACCTAACAACATGTGTATCAGCAGAATGGACAGTGGTGATGTTATCCTTTAGACTGGCTGCTTGAGCGAGACCATCATCATGACTTCGGCAATCACAGCTATGTACTTGGAGTGTATCCAGTCACGCTGCTGCTCTTTGATAAGAACTTCATCAGCCTTAGCACTAGGAGCTATTTCAGTTGCATGTTCATAGTAGACAGCAGGGAAAAATACTTTCCAGTCCAGCTGATTGGGCTTGATTTTAACCACTTGCTCAGAGTTAAGTCTGTTAATAATCCAGTAGCTCTCAACATACAGGTGAGTGGCCACGTCAACAATATCCATGACAACCCACTGCATCTGATCACATGGGAGGTTTTTGTTATGGAAAACAGCGTGAAAGACCTGGGGAAGGCTTAGTCTATCTTGACGAGCGAGTTCAAAATCCAGCTTGTTATCTTGGATTGTGGCGACCTTTTGCTGAAAGTTAATGGAAATTTGGAGCACTTCTTGTAGGTCAGTCTAACCAGTAGAGGATCTTGAAAGTATCGCATATTTACTGCCCCCATTATCCTAGAGAGAATAGCCATGATATTCCAATTCCAATTAATTAGGATCAGAGATGTTAATGGCCATAGTGCTAGATTGAGTAGTCTCAGTCCTGCCGGCGTGACTGTGGGTGTTACGCCTGCGTCTATGATGCGGCAGTTGTAACCCTGCAGCTATTGACCACAGTGAACAGAACGCTATAATCACTCACGGTAGATGCGTATGTAGAGCAATCATATATGCATGTCGATTATTCTGATTCTTAACGCTTGATGAAAAAGAAAGAAGACTCTGCGACAGACTTCCGAGGCTGACGCTTCGTAAGTCTATCTCAGAGTAGAGTCAGTTTCAGACTGTCATCTGACCCTGGAACCACAACCCACAGTGCATCAGTTGAAGATCTCCGGTTAGGCTAGGTCTGCAGCTTCCAAAAGGCAAGAGCAACAGGCTCAGAGACAAGAATCAATGGAATTGCATGCTGTGATGTAGTAGAAAAAGAAGAAAAGAGTGGAAAATAGGCCAAGGGTGAACGGTAGTATGAAAGTCATAGTAATGGAGATTCAGCAAAGAGTGGGCTTACCCACAAGATACCAGAGCACTGGGTATTTCTTGTTTCTATTGAGCTTTCAGTTTTCCCGTTTTCATTGTTTAGTGCTATTCAATCTTAGCATAGTGATAGTCCTAGCAATGACGAGACATATTGATGTCTGTCATGAAGAAAGGTATGAAAAAGTATATAAAGCTCATAGGGCACCCTCAATTGATCTGTGCCCATCTACAGCCATTTGCACGCATTGAAGAGGGGGAATATTGTAGGCAGAGCCAGCAGAATTCAGGCTAGCTACACGTAAATCCGAAAGCATACTATAGGAATCGGAGAAAACGGTGATAGGTAAGATGATGGACATTCATGCATGTGCACTGTCAGATTTGTTGCACACTAGTAAGACATCAGAGGCTTTTTGAAAGCTATGGCCATGCTTTTCATCCCAGGCATGGAATACGACCATGATTATAAATGGTCAATTCTAAGCTAAACGCCGATGAAAAGTATAACATAAGAAGATACCCTGTTACCAGGATAGAGTTGTTCGTTGATACCTCAATACCGGGGACACTCCAGTCAAGAATGCTCTCCTGTTTCTATTTCCTCACTACCTTGTATATTTCTCCCATGATAGAAGCAACATGACATGGCTTAACAGCATGCATGTCTAGCATATCATGATGGGTTTGAAGATCTTGCTTCACATACAACATTTCTCTGCATATGCTTTCGTATTGCAGGCAGACAAGGGCTTATACCTTCAAGGGCTTGCCAAACCACTACAGTCTTGCATACTTGGAAGAAGCACCTTTCACTTGGGAACCAGCACAAGTTCTACATGGTTTTTCTTTTTTTTTCTTTTGTAGACTTTACTTCTGTCTTATTTCCATCTACATGATGGCTTATTTCACATTCTTGCCTTACTACAAGGATTAGTTCTTTCGGATTTTACTTCCTTTTTATTTCACATCCTTACCTTATTTCCATTCCAAGTCAGTTGCATTGAATAAGCATCACTATAAGTATTAGTTTCTTAATGCATTCAAAGACTAAACACCTAGAAATACAAGGAGAATAGCATTCTAGAAGTCATGACAGGCTTTAGTCTGACATGACACAGACACACTGCACACTAGTTATAAAGACTTTTATACAGTGCCACTCTTTATAATTGAGAATCTATCGTAAGATAGTTATTGAATAGCTCTTTGCTGACATCCAGCTGCTAAGCATACGGGCTGGGGATGGGCCGAGGCATTTCTATACATATTTTTATTCGTATAAATGTGATAGCCTCATCACTTTTGTTGCCGGTGCTAGCTATTGATGTCTCAAGAAGTATACCTTAAAGCGTTTTATTGTTAAATAAACTAACGAGAAAAGAGAAAGAAGAGAAAGAAGTAAAAACTAGAGTGTTCCCCCTCTTTAAGTATTGCGAGGATTTGCCAAGGACACGTCTCCCCTTCACGTGATCCTTTCCTGTACCCTTGCTCAACCTTCTCATAGGCGCCCAGCCTATAACATCACCCCCCTCCTTTCTTAGGACGACGTCCTCTAGTCGTAGGCGGTCCGTCGTTTTCTGAGATCGGGCCCCATTTAGCTTCCCAGTGGTCCAAAGCTTCGGTGTCTTTGATGTTGTCTAGGGGTGTCACGGTACGCTAGCGTCTTCTGCATGACCGTTACAGTACGCTAGTGTTCCTGCATGATGTAACAGCACGCTAGCGTCCTTTGCATAACCACCGTCCGTCATAGCATGATACTGTCGTCCGCATGACCACCGTTTCTGCATGACCACTGTTCCCACGCTACTTTAGCGTTCCCTGCATGACTGCTGTCCTGCTCGATGCTGGAGCCTCGCTCACCGCTACCAGCCTCACACCCCACTGTAGATCTTGTCAACTACAACCTGTGTAGATATATAGACTAGATAGAACCTCCCTCTGTTACCTGAATGTTGCTCCCCAAGCAACGTCCTCGTCTCCTACCCTGAATATACTGAACTTCCTGTCCCTGTCTTCTGTCCTGGTATCTGTTACCATCCTGAACATCCTGTCCTGCCTGTCCTCGTCCCTGTCTACCTGTCCTGCCTGTCCCGTCTTTGAGCTATTGGGTTAGTCTCATAGAACCTTCCTGCCTGCCCGTGACATTACGTTGCTTCCACCCATAGACACTGACGAGATGTCTGCCCGCCCGGAACCCCCGATCGTGCCTGATAGCTTCGAGAGCTTCAGCGAAGGGGTTACCAACCACACTGGTGCTTGGTTTGAATATGTCCGCTCCTTATTTTCATACGCTGATGAAAAAGAACAACTGCCCCTCCACCAGACCCGGATGCCATGGACCTGTCCCATCAACGCCGCGCCTCCCGCCGAGAAAGGGGTGAATGCTACCGTTGCGGAATAAAGGGCCACCTAGTGGGCCAGTGCCCACAACCCGATAACCGACAGCTCCGCTCGGCTGCACTGTCCCCTTCCTCTACTGCCGCGACGCCCCAGGTCTCCTGCTCCCACCACCGCCGTGACTCCTTCTCGTCCTTCCACTCGGACTGCCCCAGTGATGGACCAAAAAAAAGGAGCTCGCCTGGAATAAGCCGCCCCCAGGTGGAACCTCCCGGCGCAACCCCGAACCAGATTATTCGTATCTCGGCCGCTGCTGTACATGGTCTTCCAATTGAGGAAGAATACAATCAGCGGTCAGATCTTATGATCCTCCCTGTGGAACTGTCTCTTCAAGACCGTTCCTTCCCGACATACGCCCTGACTGACTGTGGTGCAGAAGGAAAAGCCTTCATTGATGCCACCTAGGTATCCCTGCACCGAATTCCGACCCACCCCCTCCGTTCTCCATTTGGAATCGAAGTATTCGATGGAAGAGAAACGGAAGCTGGAAAATTGAATACTGCCGAAACCACTGCAACGTTCCTGGAAAGCCCGAGAAGCTTCGGGCCTTACACAACGTCCCCCATAAAGATCGACCCAGTAACTTGCCCCCACGACCCCAGGCCCTTCGCAACTTGAACATTGTCCCGATCTCGAAGGAAGGTGCCATTGCCTATTCCCGCCGGTCTGCCTGTCGACTGTTTGTGACGACACTGGAAGAAATCGATCGAATCCTGAACCGTCCTGACTCCCCGGACTCTGCAAGTCCCCGGAAACCTGAACCCTTTTCCCTGCCCGCCGAATTGTCAGATTTCACCGATGTTTTCTCCCCTCGCGAGGCGGAAAAACTACCACCACACCGACCCATGGATCACCATATCCCCCTGGTGGAAGGTGCGAAACTGCCTTTCGGGCCCCTGTACTCCATGTCCCGAGACGAACTGAAAGCCCTCCGTGAATGGCTCGATGAAAATCTCCGGAAAGGTTTTATCCGCCCCAGCTCCTCGCATGTTGCCTCTCCCGTTCTGTTCGTGAAGAAGGCTGACGGAGGACTGCGTTTCTGTGTCGATTATCGTGCCTTGAACGCTGTGACCATCAAAGACCGATACCCGCTGCCTTTAGTCAAGGAAACTCTGAACAATCTGCATGGAATGCGCTACTTTTCCAAGATTGATATCATCTCCGCTTTCAACAACCTCCGAATGACTGCGGGAGAAGAATACCTGACTGCCTTCCGCACGCGTTTTGGCCTCTTTGAGAGCCTGGTCATGCCGTTTGGACTGACGGGAGCCCCGTCCTCCTTCCAACGATACATCAACTCTTCCCTGAGAGAATATCTCGACCTGTTCTGCACGGCGTATTTGGACGACATCCTGATTTACAGTCGTACCCGTGAAGAACACACCGAACACATCCGTGCGGTCCTCGAACGCCTCCGCGCCGCTGGATTATACGCCCAGGCTCCTAAGTGCGAGTTCTACTGCACTGAAACCAAGTTCCTAGGCTTGATCGTCGGCCGTGATGGCATTCGAATGGACCCAGCCAAGGTCGCAACAGTGCGTAATTGGCCTACCCCGAAATCCCTGACAGATACCCAAGCCTTCCTCGGCTTCGGTAACTTTTACCGCCGCTTCATTCGCGACTTCTCTAGCTTGGTCGCCCCGTTGACACGCTTGACGAAGAAAGATGTCCCTTTTGTGTGGGATTCTACCTGCGAATCAGCGTTCCGAACCCTGAAAGACCACTTCTCCTCTGCCCCTGTCCTGGCCCATTTCAATTGGGATAAAGACATCATCCTCGAGACCGACGCGTCCGATTATGTGTCAGCTGGTGTCATGTCCCAATACGATGACGATGGTAGCCTCCGCCCTGTTGCCTTCTTCTCCAAGAAGCATTCAGCAGCCGAGTGCAACTACGAAATCTACGACAAAGAACTCCTGGCCATCATCCGCTGTTTCGAGGAATGGCGTCCTGAACTGGAAGGTGCCCCTTCGCCTGTGAAGGTTATCACCGACCACCGAAATCTGGAGTACTTCATGTCTACGAAGCAACTCAACCGCCGTCAGGCCCGTTGGTTTGAATTCCTGTCCCGATTCAACTTCCACATCGTTTACCGCCCGGGTAAGCTAGGTGCGAAGCCTGATTCGCTCACGCGCCGGTCAGATGACTTACCCAAGGAGGGTGATGACCGTCTTCTGCACCAGAGCCAAACCGTCCTGAAGAATCACAACCTACCCGATGCTAGCCGCCAGACTCGCCTGAATCAGATCGTCCTGCCGACGAATCTGCAAGAACTCTTCCGCACTGCATATGATTCTGACCCTGTACCCCGTGCTGCCTTGGCCGCAATCCTGAACCCTGAAACGAGCCGCCTGCCGACACTCACCCTGGCCGAGTGCTCGGAGCGCGAAGGCTACTTGTACGTACGAGACCGCTTGTACGTTCCCGAAAGCGATGCCCTGAAAGCAGAGCTCCTCCGCCTGTACCATGACTCTCCTGTCTCGGGACACCCAGGTCGTTCCAAGACTTACGACCTCCTGTCCCGGGAATACTATTGGCCTGGCATGGCAAGATACGTCGCCCGCTGGGTTCGCCAGTGCCATACCTGCCGCCGCGCGACACCCTTCCGTGATGGCCAGAAAGGCCTGCTTCGCCCGCTGCCAATTCCCGAGAGAGCATGGCGTGATATATCCGTTGATTTTATCACCCACCTGCCCAAGAGCAATGGCTACGATGCCATCCTTGTGATTGTAGACCGGCTAACCAAGATGCGTCATCTGGTTCCTTGTCACGGCAACTGTAACGCCGAAGACACTGCCCGTCTGTACCTGAAGAATGTCTGGAAGTTGCATGGCCTTCCATCGACTATCGTCTCGGACCGAGGACCTCAATTCATTGCCGAATTTTGGAGGTGCCTGTCTCGGTCCTTGAGAATTGAACCAACCCTGTCCTCTGCCCACCACCCAGAAACCGATGGTCAAACCGAAAGAATGAATTCGGTCTTGGAACAATATCTACGTGCGTACGTAGCATATCTACAAGACGATTGGGAAGATTGGTTGCCACTAGCTGAGTTCTCTGGCAATGCGCATTACTCTGAAACCACCAATATTTCCCCTTTCTTTGCGAATTACGGATTCCAACCCCGGATGGGATTCGAGCCAATCTCCGACCTGCCCGATTCCGCCCAGTCCCGAGACGCTGCTGCCTTCGCTGCCCGAATGGAAGAGATAACAGAACTGACCCGTTCTGAAATGGCAATGGCCCAAAACTTCCATGAAGAGCAGGCGAATCGGCACCGCCAGCCACCTCGCCAGTTCCAAGTTGACGACAAAGTCTGGCTTGACGCCCGGACGATTCAAACCGCCCGGCCTCAGAAGAAGCTAGACTGGAAGAACTTGGGACCGTTCCGCATCTGCAAGATCATAAGCCCGTACGCTTACAAACTTGAGTTGCCTGCCTCTATGAGGATTCATCCTGTTTTTCATGTGTCCAAGCTCCGATACGCTGACACCTCTGATCCCATCCCTGGTCAAGTTCGTCCACCTCCACCTCACGTTGAAGTGGCTGGACAAACTGAGTACGAAGTTGAAGAAGTCTTGGACTCCTTCTGGGAACGCCGCGGCCGTGGACGCCGCCCCCGCTTGAAATATGTTGTTCGTTGGACCGGCTACGATGACCCAACAACTGAACCCGCCGAATACCTGGAGAATGCAAAGCAGCTAGTGGAAAACTACCACCGCCGTTACCCTGACAAGCCCGGCCCCTAGGTGAACCCTCCTGGTTACCCTCTCGGCATCGACGGAGCTCTGCCGTAGAGAGGGGGGTACTGTCACGGTACGCTAGCGTCTTCTGCATGACCGTTACAGTACGCTAGTGTTCCTGCATGATGTAACAGCACGCTAGCGTCCTTTGCATAACCACCGTCCGTCATAGCATGATACTGTCGTCCGCATGACCACCGTTTCTGCATGACCACTGTTCCCACGCTACTTTAGCGTTCCCTGCATGACTGCTGTCCTGCTCGATGCTGGAGCCTCGCTCACCGCTACCAGCCTCACACCCCACTGTAGATCTTGTCAACTACAACCTGTGTAGATATATAGACTAGATAGAACCTCCCTCTGTTACCTGAATGTTGCTCCCCAAGCAACGTCCTCGTCTCCTACCCTGAATATACTGAACTTCCTGTCCCTGTCTTCTGTCCTGGTATCTGTTACCATCCTGAACATCCTGTCCTGCCTGTCCTCGTCCCTGTCTACCTGTCCTGCCTGTCCCGTCTTTGAGCTATTGGGTTAGTCTCATAGAACCTTCCTGCCTGCCCGTGACAAGGGGTACCCATGTTGGGTCGTCCCAACCCAACCACTTTACCAAGGCTTTTCTGGTACTTCCTTTTCCTTGGGCTCGCACTATGTCCTCCACTGTCCATTCTTCCTCTCCATCTTCATTCACTATGCCTGGGGGTTCCTCTGGCGCTTGTTGCTGACTGGGAAATGGGTCTTTTGCAGCTTTTTCCACGCAGTCTACATGGAATACGTTATGTATTTCCTTAGGGACATCCAGTTTCACTGTCAGGGGAGTTGGTGTTCCTATGACTGTGAACTTGCGGTGTAACCAGTCTAGCTTGTGGGATGTTCTTGTCGTCCAGAGGTTCCTCATAGTGAGCGTTAGGGTTAGGGTTAGGGTTAGGGTTAGGGTTAGGGTTAGGGTTAGGGTTAGGGTTAGGGTTAGGGTTAGGGTTAGGGTTAGGGTTAGGGTTAGGGTTAGGGTTAGGGTTAGGGTTAGGGTTAGGGTTAGGGTTAGGGTTAGGGTTAGGGTTAGGGTTAGGGTTAGGGTTAGGGTTAG